>NC_091770.1:1300000-2600000 GCF_029378745.1 Bos indicus | reverse complement strand
TTGCAGTTCCAAAGATACCATTAAAAAAATGAAAAGACAAGCCACAGACTTTTTGCAAATCCTATATCTGATAAAGTATCCAGAACATATAAAGGACTCTTACAACTCAAGATAAACAATCCAACTGAAAAAATGGGCCAAGACTTGAATTAAACGTATAAACAAAGAAGACATATGAATGGCTAAGAGCATATGAAAAGATGCTCAGTACCATTTGATGTTAAGGAAATTCAAATTAAAGCCACAGTAAGATACCTGGCCCGGAGAAGGCAATGGCACCCCACTCCAGTACTCTTGCCTGGAAAATCCCATGGATGGAGGAGCCTGGTAGGCTGTAGTCCATGGGGTCGCTCAGAGTCGGACACAACTGAGCGACTTCCCTTTCACTTTTCACTTTCATGCATTGGAGAAGGAAATGGCAACCCACTCCAGTGTTCTTGCCTGGAGAATCCCAGGGACAGGGGAGCCTTGTGGGCTGCAGTCTATGGGGTTGCACAGTCGGACACGACTGAAGCGACTTAGCAGCAGCAGCAGCAGCAGCAAGATACCTGGCCACAATAAGAAATAAATAAACCACAAAGAGGAAGAAAATATTAGCAAAACCTATCTGACAAAGGAATTGTATCCTTGTAAAAGAACTTCTGCAATGTAAAGACAGACTCCCGTCTTTTTATAAAAAGACAAACAATGAAAGATAGGCAAAAACCTGAATGGTCCCTTCACTAAAGAAAGATATGTGAGCATGAACAGATGCTTAGTATTATTAGTGAGTAGAGAAATGGAAATTAAAATGAAGGGGAATTCTCTCGTGGTCCAGTGATTAGGGGTGCTTTCACTGCAGGGGCCAAGTCCCACCCCTAGTCAGAAAACTAAGATCCCACAAGCCACTTAGAGTGGCCAAAAAAATAAAAATTACAATTAGGTACAATTTCACACCCATAAGAATGTTTCAAATGGTAAAGGCTGACCATACCAAAGGTTGACAAGGACTTTGAACAAGGGAACACATTGCTGTGAGCGTGTAAAATGCTACAACCACGTGGGGAAAATGTTAGGTATTTTAAAACCAATACCATTGCTAGCTATTTACCCAAGAGAAGTGCAAGCTCATTTCCACCAAAAGACCTGGACCAGAATGTTCACAGCAGCTTTGCTCATAATACTCCAAAACTCGAATCAATCCAGATGTCCATAAACAGGGGAATGGATAAACTGTCATAGTCATACAACAGAATGCTATCAGATATAAAAAGGAGCCAAATATGATATAGGCAACCACACAGATGAATATTTAAAACACTTGTTGCTGTGTTTTAGTCGCTGAGTAGTGTCCGACTCTCTTGTGACCCCACGGACTGTAGCCCGCTAGACTCTCTGTCCATGGGATTTCTCAGGCAAGAATACTGGAGTGGGTAGCCATCTCCTCTTCCAGGAGATCTTCCCAGACTAGGGATGGAACCTGCATCTCCTGCATCTCCAGGCGGATTCTTTTCCCCTGAGCCACCACCTAAAATACTAGGCTGAGCTAAAGAAGCTATAGGAAAAGAAAGGGTACCATCTGTATGATCTCATTTACATGAAGTTGCAGAACAAGCAAAACAAGTCTACAGTGATAGAAAGCAAAGCATTGATTGCCCCCAGCGGTTGGGGAGGTTAACTGGAAAAAGGCCCGTGGCAGTTCTGTGGGATGATGGAAATTTCTGTCCATGATGTGTATGTGGATATATTGGGCTGGTCAAAATGTTTGAGTTTTTCCATAAGACGTTACAGAAAAACCCAGATGAACTTGAATGAGCCCAAATTCATCCAACTCACTGAAAGTCTGTGCATCTTATATTTCATAATACCTCAATAAAAAATATAAAGCCACCATTAAGAGAATGAAAAGCTTCAAACTTAGAGAAGATATTTAGAACATACTCACATCTGACAAAAGATTATTCCCAGAAAAAATAACGTAAAAATCAATAAGAAAAGTAGAGCCAATAGCTAATAGTTGGGCTTCCCTGGTGGCTCAGCTGGTAAAGAATCCTCCTGTAATGCGGGACATCTGGCTTCGATCCCTGGGTGGGGAAGATGCCCTGGAGAAGGGAAAGGCTACCCACTCCAGTATTCTGGCCTAGAGAATTCCATGGATTATATAGTCCACGGGGTCACAAAGAGTTGGACAACTGAGGATAATAGATAAAAGATCTCGATAGACTTTTTACAGACGAGGAAAGACAAATATTTGTAAACATACGAAAAGCTGCTCAACCTCCACCTATAATCAGGAAATTGTAAATCAAGATCTTGTAACATGCCCACCAGACTGGCAGGAATGAAAAGGCTAGGCAAGGTCAAGTCCTGGTGAGAACACAGAGTAATAAGAACTCTCATGCCACGCTGATTAGAGTGTAATTGGATATAATTACTTTTGCTTTGAATTTCTCTTCCACTCCTGGGTATATAATTTAGAGGAAGTCTTACACTTGTGACCGACAGATACGTACAAGAATGTTCACAGCAACATTATTATTGTAGAAAAAAGATAAAACCTCAATGTCTACGTATACCACATAATTTGTGGCATAATCTTACAATGGAATATACACAGATATGAAAATGAACTTCATTTATACATACCAATATAAAAATTTAATATTGAGAAAAAATGCAAAACAGAGGAATACAGACTGAAAGTTTCCATGTATATAAAAATGCAAAAACAGTATGCTCTTTAAGGTAGCATGCATAGGTGGTAAAAATAACGAAGGAAAGCAAGGATGTGATTATCATGAGACTCAGGGTTGTGGTTATTTCTTGGGTAAGTGGATCTGGAAAGAGCATACAGAGAACTTCTAAGATGCTGAGATAATTTTCTTCCTTTCTAAGAAAATTTTCTGCCTTTTAATCTGGGTGATGACTTCACAGGTACATATTTTATTATTTATTTTAAACTACACATATGCATTTAATATACTTTTGTATATATTTCATAATTTAAAAACATGTAGTTATGACCAACCTAGATAGCATATTGAAAAGCAGAGACATTACTTTGCTAACAAGGGTCCGTCTAGCCAAGGCTAAGGTTTTTCCAGTGGTCATGTATGGATGTGAAAGTTGGACTGTGAAGAAAGCTGAGCACCGAAGAATTGATGCTTTTGAACTGTGGTGTTGGAGAAGACTCTTGAGAGTCCCTTGGACTGCAAGGAGATCCAACCAGTCCATTCTGAAGGAGATCAGCCCTGGGATTTCTTTGGAAGGAATGATGCTAAAGCTGAAACTCCAGTACTTTGGCCACCTCATGCGAAGAGGTGATTCATTGGAAAAGACCCTGATGCTGGAAGGGATTGGGGGCAGGAGGAGAAGGGGACAACAGAGGATGAGATGGCTGGATGGCATCACTGACTGGATGGACGTGAGTCTGAGTGAACTCCGGGAGTTGGTGATGGACAGGGAGGACTGGCGTGCTGCGATTCATGGGGTCGCAAAGAGTCGGACACGACTGAGCGACTGAACTGAACTGAACTGCGAGCATTATGCTAAATGAAAGCAGCAGTTATCAAGGACCATACATTGATTCTATGTATATTAAATGTCCAGAATAGGAAGCACCAGAGGAGGGGCTTCCCATGTGGCTCAGATGGTAAAGAATCTTCCTGCAATGTGGGAGACCCAGGTTTGATCTCTGGGTGGGGAAGATCCCCTGGAGAAGGGGAATTGCTACGCACTCCAGTATTTTTGCCTGGAGAATTCCATGGACAGAGGCTACAGTCCATGGGGTCGCAAACAGCTGGACACACATAAGACAGGAAGTAGATTAGTGGTTGCCTAAGGTTGGGGAATTAGAGGAGAAATAGCAAATGACTGCTATTGGGTACAGGGTTTCTTTTTTGGACTGATAAAAATGTTGTAAAACTAATCACAGTGATCATAGCGCAATTCTGTGAATACTAAAAACTGTTTAACTGTATACTTTGCGTGGATTAATTGTATGGTGTGTGAATTGTATTTCCCCCAAAATAGCTGTTATTAAAAAAACAGGCAGACAAGTGGGATGCACAGAAAAGCTCTCGCATGATAAGAGGGTGAAGCTGACAAAGATGAGATAGTGTCTAGAGCCATGGTCCTCAAACTTTAGCATGCCGCCCCTTACCTGGACAACTTGTTGAAACCCAGATTGCTGTTCTGTTTTCAGATTCTGTAGATCTGGGGTGAGGCCAAGAATGTGCATTTCTATCAGTTCCCAGGTGATGCTGCTGGCCCAGGGACCACACTTTGGGAACCTTATAGTGCCCAATAAAAGTCCAGTGAGCATATATTAGATGAAAAGATGGGTGGGCGGATGGGTGGTTGGTTGGGTATTCGGGACAGTGGATGGTTGGTAGTTGAATGGATGAATGCACGGATAAGTGGATTCATGGATAGATAGAAGGTGGGCAGCTCTTTTGGGGGAAATACAATTCACACACCATACAACTGATCCATGCATGGCTGGATGAGGGTGGTTCAGAGTAGTAGGAGAGAAGATGGGATTGAGAAGCTGTGGTGTGGAAAGCATGGTAGAGAAGGGCTGGAAGTCAAAACCCAGTTGCAGCTCTTGTTATGGATTCACCACCTACTAGCTGTGCAGTGTTTGACAGGTGACTTTACCTCCCCGAAGCTCACTTTCCTCACATCTAACGTGGGTTAACAATGTCTGTGAATGTTCCTTGGGCTGAAAACCTTAAAAGGGCCAATCCAGAGCCGGACACGCAGTGGTTTCTCTCTACCCTTCAATTGGATCTGACTCTTACCATCGTATATCACTGGGCTGTACTGTGTGGTTGAGACGAGAGGCTTGTAACTCAGGTCCATCTTGTTTCCATAGTGACCAATGCTGACTTCAAATTGGATCAGGTCCTTAAAGTCAGGCATCATGGTGCAGGAAAGGAAGATGACGCACAGCCCATACTTCTGTCGGTTCTGGTGCTTCTAAAACAATAACCCCAACATCCCCAGCATGAGTCAAGGGATGAACAAAGCTATAGAGACAGGCAGGGAGGCAAGCATGAGGTGCCCGGTTTCTTTCATTCAGTGTGAGCCAGGCCATCCCTGAACTCCTGCCCTCTCTCAAAATTCTGCCTTGACTCCAACTCACGTGGCTGATCAAGGGAAGTTCCTCCCATGACTTCTATCACCTGGCCCCTCCACCCAGCCAGCCCTGGTCTTCTCTTCCTGAAGCCAGGCAGGAAGGTCTTCTCCTGGTCCGTCTAGGCTCTGAATTGGCCTGCCCCACCCCTCTTCTTCTGGTCTAAACACCTCCCTTGGATGAGACTGAGTGTGGGCGGGACTGTGTGGTAGAGGGTGCATACACGTGCACATCTGCTCTTGGCTTTTCTCAAGCCCTGTCCCCCCACCATGAGCCCATCTTCTCAGGTCCTCTGTCTGTCACATGAGCCCCTCTCTCATTTCTGTTGCCAACCACTGCCCTACTTTTGCATTCTCCCATTCTGTTCACTAACTCAAATCTCTCCTGCCTTAATAAATAACCCTCCCTCTCTCCTCTGAGCCCCTATTTATCTAGGACCTGATCTTGTCTCCTTTGACTTTGCAGCCAAGTTTTATTTTTTTGGTGGTGCTGCATGGCACGCAAGATTTTAGTTCCCCGATCAGGACCAGAAATCGAACCATGCCTCCTGCAGTGGAAGCACGGAGCCCTAACCACTGGACTGCCAGGGAAGTCCCTGCAGCCAACTTTCTCTAGACTTGCCTCTATGCACCATAAATAACTTCTCCCTCCCGCCTTCGGCTTCTCTCCTGACCCAAGGCTACTGGTGCCTTCCTCATTACCAGCACACACTTTTGGGTCCTCAGCTTTTCTGTCTGCCACATTCAGACTGTTCTGCTCTCTCCTTTCTGCAACTCTCCCCTCCAGAGGCTGCCCCAGTGTTCCCCTTTGCCAGCTCCTTCTCCATCTCCCTGCAACCCCCCTCCTTTTCCCTGCAATCTCATAGGCTGTGATTCTCAATGGGATCCAACCTCAGGTCCCTTCTCCTTTCATTCCATCTACACTCCCAGGGCAATTCCTCCATAATCTTGGGTAGATCCTGGTGTGCTGATGACAAATGTCTCTATCTAGCAGGCTTAGGGACTGGTCCCCGTGGGTGTCTCACAAGCACGGGTCAAAGATGGGATTCATCATGATAAATGGAATATTTCCTGCCATATTGGTAAACAAAACACATCACAGTCATTAGCAATTGCCACCCCTGATGGTGAGCTGGTGAGCCCTGAGGGAACTCAGGAAGGAAAGACTATCTGCCATCTAGCAGCCATCAGACTGCAGCCATTCCCCATGGTGAACCCTGAGGAAACTCAGGATGTGAAAACACGGATACCGGCCCCAGACAGGTGAGGTGCATATCAAAGGAATGAGGCCAGACTCTTGCATCTTCCCATACATAGAAAATACCTAAATTCCTTAACTTGAGATGTCTGGTTTTCCTTTAACAATGATCTTTTGATGTTCAGACTACCTGCTCTTTGTTGTAATACTTCTACATGACCTGGCTCCCCTCTTGCCTCCTCAGAGCAGTTCTCTCAGGGTTGAGATGCTGCCTCCAGGGCCTGAAGTCCTAAAAATTCCACTGAATAAAATATAACTCTCAACTTTTAGGTTGTGAATATTTCTTTAAGTCCACAATCATCTCCCTAGACCTGCTCTCCCTTCAGGGAGCCCATGTCTGACCCCCACCTCCCAACCTGAGGCAGAAGATGGGCGTTGGCCTCACTTCTTTTTCCTGTTGGTCAGTGACTTTGACCATTGTTTCCAAAGGGTCTCTGCTCTCTCCTCTCCAGCTCTCCTCCCCT
Source organism: Bos indicus (assembly GCF_029378745.1). NCBI lineage: Eukaryota > Metazoa > Chordata > Mammalia > Artiodactyla > Bovidae > Bos > Bos indicus. The sequence goes on along the minus strand of NC_091770.1, from coordinate 2,593,163 downwards.
GTGACTGTGTCCCCATGTCTCCTGAGTAAGTGGGTGGCCCAATTTTACTTTCATTTAAAGCTATGGTTTTTCCAGTAGTCATGTACAGATGTGAGAGTTGGACCATAAACAAGGTTGAGCTCCAAAGAACTGATGCTTTTGAAATGTGGTGTTGGAGAAGACTCTCGAGAGTATCTTGGACTACAAGGACTACCAGCCAATTCTAAAGGAAATCAATCCTGAATATTCCTTGAAAGGACTGATGCTGAAGCTGAAGCTCCAGTACTTTGGCCACCTGATGGGAAGAGCCAGCTCATTGGAAAAGACTCTGATGCTGGGAAAGACTGAGGGCAGGAGGAGAAGGGGGTGACAGAGGATGAGATGGTTGGGTGGCATCACCGATTCAATGGACATGAGTCTGAGCAAACTCCAGAAGATAGTGATGGACAGGGAAGCCTGGCATGCTGCAGTCCTTGGGGTCACAAAGAGTCAGATACAACTTAGCGACTGAACAACAACAAATCTATTTCTGACATGGCTCCTCCTGTCCCTTCCTGCCTCAGTGGTCCTCCTTGGCCTTCAGGAAGAAATGCAGACTCCTTAGAACATCATTTCTCCTTAACTAGATTGCATGTCTGTTAAATCTAAACCTTGTCTTTACTGGGTCCATTGACCTCCTGGGATTTGGCACAGCAGGAAGCCCCCACTGGGGCTTAGTAAAGACTCAGGTGGAGGGACTTCCCTGGTGGTCCAGTGGTTAAGACCTCCCCTTCCCATGCAGGGGGTGTGGGTTCAACCCCTGAGCGGGAGCTAAGATCCCACATGCCTTGTGGCCAACACATCAAAATGTAAAACAGAAGTAATATTATACAAATTCAATAAACACTTTAAAAATGGTCCACATCAAAAAATTCATTTAAAAAAGACTCAGCTGGATTGAGGAAACATCCCATACATTCAAAAAGAGCATTCCACTCCTGACCCAGGGCTTCTTGCAATGTCAGAGATGGGACCCAGAGGAGACTAGAGACAGGCAGAAGGGGTCTCTCTTCCTGGGTTACCTGTCTCCTGTGGTTACCTCTACGCTGATCACATCTAGGGAGAGATCCTTCATCTTAGCTTCTTGACGGGATTTGATGTGGGTGATTAACTCCAGGAAGACCCGGCCTCGATAAGCTAAACCATCCTTGACAATGTTGGGAATATTCTATGGTAATAGGAAGGAAAACAGTAGGAAAAGGAATGAGAGAAAAAAGCAGGAAAAGTCTTTCCTGAAACCTCTGTAGCAAAGACAGAGTTGTTCTGTAACTTTCTGCCTTGGGCTGATCACAGTCCCAGGGAGGAATTCCAGAAACTCCAGTCCTGGCCATGCCTGGAAACCTCTGGGCCCTGAGCCCTCTTCCACACCTGAGGCCTCCTCTTCCTCTTCCTTCATTCTATCTCCAGGCCCACCAAAATTGCCCTGGTCCTGTAAACCCTTTCTGCTTGGAAGGGACTGTGGTAACTATTAAATTATCCCAGGCTGGCCAATCAGGACAAGCCCTGCCCCCTTGGCAACAGTGATTGGTCCAAGGGGAGCACACATGACCTAGGAAGGCCAATTAGAATGCTTCCTTGGCCTTCCCAATTAGAGGCTACCATGGCCCTGTTCCCATCAGGGAGGCCAGACTGTGGTAGAAACCAATGAGGCCCAGGAAAGAGCAGCAGAGATGAGAGATGGAGTGAGTGTGGGAGAGGCTCCTAAAGGCATTGAGGTCTTGGTTTCTGAGGCTCTTCCTCACTCAGAGGCCTTCCCAGCCCCATTCTCTTCTTTTGCCCATTGGCTTTCTGGTGTTTACTGCCATCCTCTCTCTCTCTCTCTTTTAAATTTTTACTGGAGGATGGTTGCTTTACAATATTGTGTTAGTTTATGCTGTAGGCAAACTATATATCCCCCCTTTTTTGGATTTCCTCTCCATTTAGGTCACCACAAAGCATTGGGTAGAGTTCCCTGTCCTATATAGTAGGGTCTCATTAGTTACCTATCTCATACATGGCAATGTATATACATCAATCTCAAAATCCCAATCCATCCCACCCCCCTTATCACCAGTGTTGAATAACCCAGTGCTCTTCCACATTTACCTGTGCTGTTTCTTTTGCTGCCATGACCTTTCCCCCTGCCCAATCTCTTACCTGAGGTCTCGTCTCAATGCCCCTTCCTTAGTGAATGCCCAGAGCACTCCATCTGCTCCTTTCTTGGGTCACAGCACATGCCTCGGGCTTCTGTGGCCCTTTGTATACAGGCTTCGAGTCCTCTACTGGAGTGTCATGGACAGAAACCAGGGCCTGGGCCTCCCCAGGCATCTCCCAGGCCCTGGTGCCTGACACATGGTTGATTTCACCTCCACTATTCCCTAGAGCTGACATAAGAAGCTTACAGGGTCTTCTTCCTTCATCCTGAAAGGGGCCTTTTTACCCCCACGGAGAGTCAAGAAGCTGGGGCCAAAGCAGGGTAGGAAGCCAGAGTACATTCCTGCAAGGGGAAAGGGGTGAGAGAGGGCAGGCTCGGGTGGGAGAGGTGCAGGAGGCAGGGCACAGGGGGCTTGCTTGCCTTCTATTTCAGCTCCAGTGGACGAGATCTGGTTGAGGGACAGGCTGACCGTCCCGATCTCATCATTGCACCTGTTCCTGGGGCTGGAGAGAAACACACCCTGCAGGTAGAGTCCCCAGCCCGGTTCTGATTTCCTCCTCCCTGGTATGTCTTCCAGCCCCCACCCAGTTGCTCACCAGTCCAAGACTCTGAACTTGATGTAGCTGGAGAGGCAGGGAAGCTGCAAAGGGCAAGTGAGAGGGGCAGTGGGTGCCTGCCCAGATGGCCTGGTCTTTGCTGAGACTGGGAGCAGTTGGGAAGTCCTGAGTCTGGGTCAAGGTTTGGCTCTGTTACCAGTGAGCCCAGAGGGACCACTGAGGCTTATGGACCTTTAGCTGGGGGCTCTCCACTGTGTAGGCCCTTTGCCAGGGCCTGGGGAAGGCCTCAGACTATGTCCCATGATCATTTTATATTCCCATTCTTAAAAATGGTCCCTCATTGCATCAGCTCCAGGAACCGAGAGATGTGGGTCTACCCAACCATGGAGTCCATGACTGCAGTCCTTACATGGCCCTTCAGTCTGGAGGCAGGTTTACCAAGCCTCTCACGGGGATGTTGCAGGCCTCAAAAGACTTCCTCACATTTAGCAGTTAACCTTTATTTACTATTTAAATTAAAAAAAAAGTTTTTTGGCCACTCAGGGTGGCTTGTCAGATCTTAGTTCCCCAACCAGGGATTGAACCCAGGGCCCGAAGCAGTGAGAGCACAGAGTCCCAGCTGATGGACCAGCACAGAATTCCCTGGCAGTTCATCTCTAAACAGCAGGACATCTGTCTCTTCAGAGAGTAACAATAGCTGCCACTCTGGGGAGGGTTTCCATTGTCCCCAGACTGCCCTGAAAGTCTATGTGGATCACCTCAGTGACCCTTACCCCTACCCCCAACAACTCCAGAAGCCAGGAGCTGTAATCATTCCCATTTTCAGACAGGAACACAGAGGCACAGAGAGGCCAAGGTCCTGAAGTTCCTGTGCACCATGCAGAGCCCTGCCCACTCTGCCATAACCCAGCGAGGTGTGACCATCCTTCTTGACTGAGGGGGACTGAGGCCCAGAGAGGGACAGAACCAGGATGGAACCCAAGCTTCTGACACATGGTTGATTTCAGCTCCACTAGCTGAGCCTGGTGGGCCCTCCATCCTCACACATCCCCTGTTCATGGGCATGGTTGGGGTCCTCTGTTCTCCACTCCCCTTGTCCTCTGCCCCTTGCCGTAGCGGCTGAGGGTCAGGGGAGCAGGGGAAATAAAGGACTTTCCATGGACTTCCCTGGTGGTCCAGTGGCTATGACTCTGTGCTCCCAATGCAGGGGGCCCGGGTTCAACCCCTGGTCAGGGTACTAGAGCCCACATGCCACAACGAAGACCCAGTGTGGACAAATAAATAAATATATTAAAATACATATAAAAAGAAAGGGCTTTCCCACCGAGCAGCTGTTTAGTAAGCCATGAGATCACCCTGCTTAAGGAAGGACACTGGAAGTGGAGAGAGGGGGGCCCTTGGGCACCCAGGTCTTCCAAAGCACCAAACCCTACAAATTGGTGGAACCATATTTTCATCCATCTTTGAGAATTCTCTTCCCCTTTCCCAGTTCTTTGTTTTGATTCCCCTCCTGTCTGGGGGCCCCTGAACTGCTAACTGGCACAGACCATTGTCAGCAGTGCCCCCTGCAGCCTGCCTTGCTCGGGCCCTGACCAGCTGATCTCAGACGCCACTGACTGTGCAAGTGGTCATCCTGCCACTTCACAGGGAGGTCCAGAAGGTTGGCGACAGGCAGAAGGGCTTCTCTGGTGGTCCAGTTGGTAAAGAATTCACCTGCCATGCAGGAGACTGGCTGCAATGCAGGAGACCAGGTTCAATCTCTGGGTCAGGAAGATCCCCTGGAGGAGGGGCATGGCAGCCCACTCCAGTATTCTTGCCTGGAGAACCCATGGAGAGAGGAGCCTGGTGGGCTACAGTCTATGGGGCTGCAAAGAGTTGGACATAACTTAGTGACTGAACTGCCTGCAACAGTCAGGCCGCCCCCCAAACAGCCCCAGCTCTAGAGAGAGACTGCATCTACAGGAAATGGGTGAGAGTCTGGGGATGTTTGGACATCTTCAAACATGAAAGGCCTTTTTCAGGGATGGGGGGGCCTGCCCCTCCTCCACTGTTTTCCAAGCCTGGAGGAAGCTGAACATGAGCAAGGACATCCAAGGCCTGAGCATCCACAGAGCATCCGAGGATTCCTGTCCTGAGCCTCATCACAGCCAGCACAGGGGGAGAGAGCAAGGGCGTGGAAAGGACTAGGTCCTTCTTTAAGAGTCTAGAAAATCACCCAAGAAGGTAGGGATGAAGACAAACAGTTAAAAATGCTGACTCACAGAGAAGTAGATGGAGACGTTTCTGGGAGAAGCAGGGAGAAGGGTCCACAGAAAGAAAGAGGGGATCTCCTTTGCTAATTTCACATCACACAAATGTAAGATATGTTGGTGGTGGTGGTGGTGTCAAGTTGCTAAGTGGTGTCCAACTCTTTGCAACCCCATGGACTGCAGCACACCAGGTTCCCTCTGCCACCCTCTCTCCTTCTGCCTGCAATCCTTCCCAGCATCAGGGTCTTTTCCAATGTAAGGTTAAAGGACAGTGAAACGCTCTCTGGGCAGCCAAACGAGTGCCACACAAAGTTCTACACCCTCACACGAGAGTGCTCAAGTCCTCTCTCAGATTGCTGACTCTTATTTTACACACAGTTTTTACAAGCCTGGCAGGGAGTCAAAAGTCAGTCAAAGCTCTCACAGGGCTTGGAGAAAACTGGCATGCACACTGCTGACAGGTGACTGAGAAGGACTGGAAAGCTGTAGAAATCAGACTAAAAGCCCCACCCTGTTGACACCATTCAATATAGTCACAAACAGCCCCACGCTGCACATAGCCCAGTACATAACTATGCTCTTGCAGCGCCTCTAAAGCCGTCAACAAAGAGATACAACTATAATCAGGGCACTTTGCTTAGAAGATAAGAAAATGCATAGTACAATTTAAAATGGGTCTTGAAAGTGTTTTTTTTTTAAGTGAAAGGGCATGTTTAAGCTTTCTGGAAAGTTTAGTCTTAGGGCCCATTCATTTCACTTTTTTTCTAACCTGAACTTGATCACTAGTTGAAATCATCTAGGTCATTTATTGGTTTCCCTTTTTTTTTGGCTTCACAGCACAGCTTGCACTTGCAGGATCTTCATTCCCTGATGAGGGATCGAACCCAGACCATCAGCAGTGAAAGTGTGGAGTCCTTACCACTGGACCACCAGGGAACTCCCCCCATTCACTTCAAGTAAAGTTCACTGTAATATGTCCCGGGCTTCCTCATGCTCCCTATAAAGCAGAACCCCCTGCCCCCTCCCACCCCTAACTTCCATCACACGCCCCTTACAAAGACCCCTTCTGTTTGTGGGGGGTGAGGAAGAGAAAGCGTGATGAAAAAGCAATACCTGAATCCGGAAGGTCAGGATCTGGTTCCATATCGGGCTCTCGGTTTGGGTCTGCACATGTGTCTTGAGCTGGGAATATCCCAAAGAAATATCAGTCCAGCCTCCCTCCACTGGCCTCACCTCCCAGGCCTTCTGGTCCAGCCTACGGGTGGACCCTGTCTGCAGCACAGAGCTGGTCATGGGAGTCCCTGGTCCAAAGACACTTTGACAACTTCTTATCAGCTACAACTTCAGTCCTTTGAGTAGCTATCTAGATCCAGACTCCTTCATATTTTCCCTCAAATCAGCTTTCAATTGATTTAACTTTTAAATAGAGGGTTGCTGCTGCTGCTAAGTCGCTTCAGTCGTGTCCGACTCTGTGCGACCCCATAGATGGAAGCCCACCAGGCTCCCCTGTCCCTGGGATTCTCCAGGCAAGAACACTGGAGTGGATTGCCATTTCCTTCTCCAATGCATGAAAGTGAAAAGTCAAAGTGAAGTCGCTCAGTCGTGTCCAACTCTTCACGACCCCATGGACAGCAGCCTACCAGGCTCTTCCATCCATGGGATTTTCCAGGCAAGAGTACTGAAGTGGGGTGCCATTGCCTTCTCTGAAATAGAGGGTTACTAACTCTATTACATGAGTGCAAACATGTTACTTTTGTTAGAGAAATTCTAAAATCCCAACAAATAGTCAGCAACAATGATTCTGATGGCATACTCCTTTTCAAAGTATCACTTGACTTTATTTTTAACCCTAGCCTTATTCCAAGCAATCATGTTGGTAAAATCAAGGGTTAATTGGACTGGTTAAACTTTTTCATACACTCTAAGAAAAATATAGAAATATTAACATTTCTGAAAATACGTGTGCCTCTCCCACCCAACAGTATCTCACCTACTTCCAGAGTACCAAACCACTCACTGGGAAATAAGTACTCAGTGTGGTGCTCTTAAAATATGTCCACACGCTCTTTGGTATGCTCGCCTTCAAAAGGTGGACACTATCTCCCTCCCCATTTGTCTGGCTAGATTTAATGACTTCTTCTAATAGGTAAGATATGGTAGAAATGATGCTCGATGAATCTTGAGACAAATCTACTTAATTTCAGCCCAGAATTCCCCAAGTTGGAACACAGGGTCCTTTTTTTTTTTTTTGCCCATGACATCCATCAGCATGTGCTCAGAGAGCTTCAGGGAACATTACTCTCGCCCAGAACCTCCATGTCTAGATGCAGAGACTGAGGTTCAAGGGCTCAGTGACAGTTTCAGCGGTGTGCACTTGCGGACTTGTCTCATTCACTGGTCCACTCATCTCTGCATTTCGATGTTTGGTTTTCGGTGGGCATCTTCTCCCCTCAAGGCACTAGGCACAGCTCTGGGAAACGGGCCGACTAAGCCACGGCCTCCACCTTCACAGAGACCCTCCCTGGTCCCATGGAGTCTCATCACTCATAAATGGGATATGACTCCTGGGGTCCTGGCCTCCGACCCAGTCCTTTCCTCCATGCTATTTTTTTCTAGGTGCCAATGTCTCTAAGCTTCAGACCGTTTTTATGCTTACCTTTTCCCCAATTAGTTCTACCTCCAACATAGGACTCACAGAGTAGTGTTTCTCTAAGAATAAGAAGTTAAAAGATTTCTGTGGCAGCATTATTTTTTCAGGAGGAGGAGATGGAGTAGAGACAGGACCTCCTAATGAAGACCCTCCGTCATAATTTGGTTTTATGCCCCCTGGGCAGACCCCTCCCACTTTCACTCTGTTCCCCTGTGCCACTGTGTGTCCTGGCACACAACCGGGGTGGGGGCTGGCACAAGGAACCTTGACTATGGGCATTAAGGACAGGTCAGGGGCGCGTGGCCCATTTTAAAGGCGCCTTCATAAAACCATTCTCGGTGGGTTTCAGCCTCCCCCTCCCCCAACCCCAAGTCTTAAGGTCAAAATGGAACTGGGGAGCCCTATGAGAAACCAAGGTGGTCCCCGGTAGGGAAGCTCAGGGCTACTCCCGCCCCTGCCCCGACTGACTGAGGTGGAGGTCCTCGGCGCAGTAGATGAAGAACTGAAGGTAGGCTATGCTGATGGGCACCACCGACGACTTGAAGATCCGGGTGTCCGTGTCGTCAACCCTATAGATCAGTTTCTGGTCGACCTGGAGAGAGTCACAAGGAGGTCACAGGCCACCAGATTCGGCTGGTTGGTTGGGGTGGGGATGGGCAGCCTGGAAGCAACACAGTGAACAGGGAAAGCCTGTGAAGAGCGGTGGCTGCTTGGGGGTTGGGGGTGGTCACCCACGGAAGCAGCCAGGCTAACAAGTGCTCCTGAGGCGTGGGGGGCAGCCTCACCGGTGCCTGGTCTCCCACACCGAGGGCACAGATGGTGACTTTCAGGTAGCCTCTCACACCACTGTTGCGTTCGTTTGGCTGGCAGAGGCCAAGCCATTTCCTCAGGAGTGTGTGACCTGGAGAGGCAGAGGGCCCGTGGGAGACCAGCCTCCAGGTCCCCCCATCTCCCCTGGAACCAGTCTTTGCTTCTGTAGTGGGGGCAGCTGTGTGGAAAAGTGTCTCATATATTCTGGTTTCCACCCAGGGGCAGAGGGAAATGGGACTCACTTCTTTGTGCTTAGTCATTCAGTCGTGTCCGACTCTTTGCAATGCCATGGACTGTAGCCCGCCAGGCTCCTCTGTCCATGTGATTTTCCAGGCAAGAATACTGGAGTGGGAAGCCATTTCCTACTCCAGGGAATCTTCCCAACCCAGGGATCAAACCTGCATCTCCTGCACTGGCAGGCGGATTCTTTACCCGATGAACCATTGGGGAAACCATAAAGTACAGTATCATTAAGCAAAAGCCATGAAGTACAGTCAAATGTTGTCAAGTACAGAAAACAACTCACACCCTCTCCCCGTCCCCCATGTTGAGTACACAGGAATTTTGAGATGATTTCAGCACCTGACTGCTTTTTCTCAGAAGACACTCACATTTCCACCAATGGTTACCTACCTGGACAGTTGTAGATGAACCCAATATCTGTCTGAAAACACAGGAGTAGAGAAAGGACTAGTTAGGGTCTCCAGCCAATATTTGTAACAACCAACCAGCTTGATGACAATTCATGTACTTTGTTGTTGTCGCATTGCTAAGTCGTGTCTGACTGTTTGTCACCCCATGAACTGCAGCACGCCGGGCTTCTGGGTCCTTCACTATCTCCCGAAGTTTGCTCAAACTCATGTCCATTGACGCAGTGAAGCTATCTAACCATCTCATCCTCTGCCGCCCCTTCTCCTCTTGCCCTCAGTCTTTCCCAGCATCAGAGTCTTTTCCAATGAGTCGGCTTTCATGAACTTGTCCCGCCCTGGCTCCTTTCATCTTTACAGCAACCTGGAAGTTGACCCACTGTAATCTCCACTCTACAGAGGCAAATGTTGAGTTTGAGCCAAGAGCCCAAAGTCTTACAACTAGTAAGTAAGGAGGTTTGGGTTGAAAGGACCCTGACCACCACCAGCACGCTGACAAACACGGCCTTGTCCTTCCCTACGCCTGTGGAGGAAAGTGTTTATCCCATCCTGGGGAAGAGGATGGTTGAGGAGCTGGCCAACAGACTATGGGTTTTCCTCTTTCCCTGGGAGATAGATGTTCTGTTTGCTTGTTTTGATGTGGACAATTTTTAAGGTCTTTATTGAATTTGTAACAACACTGCTTCAGTTTTGGTTTTGGTTTTTTGAAGCATGTGGAATCCTAGCTCTCCGACTAGGGATCGAACCTGTGTTCCCTGCAGTGGAAGTGCAGAGTCTTAACCACTGGACCACCAGGGAAGTCGCTATGCTCATCATCTTGATTGTGATAATGGTTTCAAATACATATTTGAAAATGTATCAAATTATACATTTAAAATGTTTATATATCATTGTATGTCAATTATATCTCAATAAAGCTGGAAGAAAACAAACCAAAACAAAACTTATTCACCTCTAATGGGCAATAGATCTAGGCAGTGATCATCAATAGCTGTTAACAACAAAAAAAAGAGACCGGCAGTCATTCTGTGCCTGTAGGTGATGTCATCTTGCCAAATAATTGACCTAAGTCTGATCCAGCCTCTAGATAGCAAATACCTGGGCGGAGGATCCTGAGATGTGAGCCGCTGGAGGTACAGTCAGCAAAATCCAGACTGAGGGAAAACTCTGCAGAACAAACTATCCAGTTGCTTCAAAAAATAAACGACCAGACTTCCCGAGTGGTCCAGTGCTTAAGAATCCACCTTACCATACAGGGAACACAGGTTCGATCCCTCGTGGGGGAACTAAGATCTCATGTGCTGTGGGGTAACCAAGCCCGTGAGCCACAATTACTGAGCCCTCATATCATGACTAGAGTCTGCAAGCTACTCTGAAAGTGCTTGCATGACACAATGAACATCCTGAGTGCCAAACTGAGACCTAAGGCAGCTGAATAAATAGTAAAAAAAGAAAAAGAAATGCAAAGAAAATTAGGGTGCAGGACCAACTGAATAAAATACACCTAAAAATACATTTTGATCAACTGCAATACGTGCACTTGGTTTGGATCCTGATTTGAATAAACTGTAGAAGGAATTCATGAGACAATTAGGGATATTTGAACACTGACTAGATATTTAGTGCTAGCCAGGAATTAGAAAGGTGTTTAGATGTTGTCATTATATTTAATTATGCTTAATAAAGTCTGTATGTTTTTGAAATAGGTAATGAAATATTTTAAAGTAAAATGATATGTCTGAGATTGGATTCAAAATATTTAGGTTGGTACAAAGCAATTGCAGTTTCGGGCCATCAATTTTAAATCAGTCATGTCAGACTTTTTGCAACCCCATGGGCTGTAGCCCACCAGGCTCTGTTGTTCATGGGATTCTCCAGGCAAGAGTACTGGAGTGGGTTGCCATTTTCTACTCCAGGAGATCTGCCCAACTCAGAGATCCCCAACCATTCTAGAATCTCTTAATTCCTAGGCCTGTGCTGCATCTTTGAGAGTTAGTTGGGGGAGGGGCAGGTTATGAAAACTCACATGCTTATTACAAGTTGTGAGAAAGAAACCTTCCTTTGACTTGTCCTAAATTTGCCTTTCCCAAGGGTAGGGCCCTTTCCCAAGAGTTGCCAGATTTAGCAAATAAAAATACAGATGCCAGTTTAAATTAGGATTACAGATAAATAACGACCTTTTTTTTGGTAAACGTAGGTCCCCAGCAATATTTCATGAAGAGCCATGAAATATTGGGGACATACTTACATTTAAAAAGTACCTGTTGTTTAAGATTAAAAATTTCCAGGGCCTCCTGGATTTAATCTGGCAACCCTACCTTTTGGTTAGCCCTTCATGATTGAGTGAACGTTCCTCATTTCTCAACCTGGATCTTTCCCAAAGCAAATCTTTTCACTCTGTCCTCAGGGGCAGTCTTTCTCCAGGTTTTCCAACAACTGGTTGACCTTTTGGATCCTCTGTTTCCATTTTTTGGAGACAGAGATGTGAGCTGTGTCCATAAATATTCAAAGTGTGGGGGAATCAAGGTGGAACCCAGCACTCTCATAAATGTTACATACTTTAATCCTCACAAAAATCCTGTGGGTTGAGTATGTTACTATCCCCATTTTACAGATGAGCAAGTAGAGGCTCCGAATAACTTGTCTAAATCACCCAGTGGGTAGGTGGATCAACAACTGGATCTTCCTGAATGAAAATCCAAGTCCTTTTCCCTAGCCTGGGGCAAGTAGCCCTGGGTGGGTCTCTGTAACTATTTCACCAAACCTCCTCCTCCATCCAGTGCTCACTTGGAATCTCCCGATCTCTGCGTTGAATCTCATCACTGAGGAATTCATCACCTGCAGGGAGTTCCCAGAAAGATTTGTTATTTACAACCCCGATTTCCCAAACCCCACATGGGAGGAATCGGTAGGGTACATCTGGGCTCTCCAGGACTGACTCAACTTCCTAATGACTGACACTTCCAAGTAGTGTTTCTCATTTAATTCTCAGAGGAGCCCTGAGAAGCTCAGATTTTTAGTCCCACTTTCAGGATGAGGAATTTGATCCGAGAGGTCAATTCCGTTGGTCTCCACAAAGCAAACTTGCTCTCAGCTTTCTCCTCTGCATCCTGTCTTGGCTGTTTCCTAAGAACTCTTCAAGGGAGAAGCCTTACTCTCACTAGCCCCATGCTGGACACATAGGAGGCATTTGATAAATACAAGTTCCTCATTGTTACTGGGCTCCCTGGGGTCGGAGAATGGAACGTCTCATTTGGAAGGGACGTTTGAGGGGTCCTTTGGTGGCATGAAAATCCTGGTACAAGGGAAAGGGTTGCTTTGTTCACCTTGGAGCTAAGCTCAGGGCCTATCAGTTGGCATTTCATAACATTCATTGAATGAACGAATAAATGGATGGATGGATGGATGGATGGATCGGGCGGGCGTCTGGCTGCTAGGGTGAAGAAGGTGGCAGAGATGCTGCCTTGGGGTCAGAAAGACCATCCGATGTGACTCTATCTCTACAGATGGGGCTGGAGGGGAGTGAAGAACTTTTCAGAATTGAGGTGGGACAAGAAAAGTGAACCCGTCTTGCCTGGCTCCTCACCTGGATTAAGATAATCTCATCGAAGAACTTCATAGGAGCCTCATAAAAATTCTGAAAGAAGATCTGAAGTAGAGAGAATGGGAGGGGGTGGGGATGGGAGTAGGAAACGTGTCTCCATCACATCCCCCAGGGACTGAGCAAGCCTGAAGCCTCCAACTAAGAGACTTCTGCCTTCGTTTGCCCATTCCGGTGACCTTCAGCTCCTTACCACCCACGTGTTCTGCTTGCAGAAGCAGAGACCCGCCAGGTTCTAAAGGATTTTTTATCCAGAAAAGCGTGGTGTAGGGGATCCCTGGAGGGCCTGGGAGCAGCTCAGAGCCCATCAAACTGCCCTGGGACGGAGATGAAAGTGTCCACCTCTCCCTAGATCGCCCTGTCTGTCCACCACACCCCCACTCCCTGGTGCAGCCAGAACCTCCTCCCCCCAGAGCAGACCTGGCCCTGTCACTCTGCTGCTTGAGTCCCTCCATGGCTCTCAAGTCCCATCCAAGATGAGGCCCCAGCACGTTTTGCAGGCTTACCTACAGCCAGCCCCCCATCCCAGCTCCACCCATGTCTAGTTTTGCCAACCAGCCCTACTGTTTCTTCCTTCCAGGTCTCTGAGAACACAATTCCTTTTTCCTGAATTATCTTTCTCCATCTTGTCCCTCTTCCCTTGGTAGACTCTTCCTTCAAGGTTTCAGGAGACTTTTCTGAGTCCTCTCCACCCTCTGTTCCCTGCCCCCACTGTGCTTCTCTTTTTTCTTTGGTGGTCTAATCACAAATTAATTCAGTGCCTATTTATGGAGTTCTTATTGCATCCATCATGATGCCAGGTTGGGAGGCCCCAGCGGCGGCAAAGTCAGCATTGTTGTTCAGTCGCTCAGTCGTGTCTGACTCTTTGTGACCCCATGGACAGCAGCACGCCAGGCTTCCCTGTCCCTCACCAACTCCCAGAGCTTGCTCAAACTCATCCATGGAGTCGGTGATGTCATCCTACCATCTCATCCTCTGCTGTCCCCTTCTCCTCCTGCTTTCAATCTTTCCCAGCATCACGGTCTTTTCTAATGAGTCAGTTCTTCACATCAGGTGGCCAAAGTATTGGAGCTTCAGCTTCAGCATCAGTCCTTCCAATGAATATTCAGGACTGATCTCCTTTAGGATTGACTGGTTTGATCCTCTTGCAATCCAAAGGATTCTCGAGAGTCTTCTCCAGCGCTATAGTTTGAAAGCATCAATTCTTCAGCGCTCAGCTTTCTTTATGGTCCAACTCTCATATCCGTACCTGACTACTAGAAAAACCATAGCTTTCAGCTATGCAAACCTTTGTCAGCAAAGTGATGCCTCTGCTTTTTAATACAGAGACATTGAAGTTGTCTAGGTTTGTCACAGCTCTTCTTCCAAGGAACAAGTGTCTTTTAATTTCATGGCTGTAGTCACCATCAGCAGTGATTTTGGAGCCCAAGAAAAGAAAGTCTGTCACTGCTTCCACTTTTCCCCCTTCTATTTGCCACGAAGTGATGGGGCCGGATTGCTATCACTTCTACATGGGGCCTGCGCTTTCTGGTTGCATCAGCGGCCCTCCCAGATCTTTATCCCCCAGGCCCTGCCCCCCCAGATTCCTGTCTCCCCAGATCTCTGTCCCCTCACATCCCTGTCCACTGCAGTCTTGCCCCATCGTCATCACCTATGTGTCCACGTGCTATGCTCTCCGTGGTGTTTGACCATCTGTGCCCAGTTTTGTGGGACAAACAAATGAAAGCAGCAGAGTCGGGGAGCAAGCTTGCCATCCACCAGCAGGAAATGCCTAGCCCTCGGCCGGCCCCTTTGACCCAAGTACCCCATTCAGCTCCGAAGGGCATGGGCCACCCACCTCATTGAAGAAAGGGTTGTTCCCCATCTTGATCCGTGAGTGGTGCTGGTGGCCTCCGATGACTACCTTCACCACTGGCTTGATGTCGTTGCCCATCAGCTGCCGGGCTTCAAACACCTGCACTCGGACCTGCAGGGGAGAGACCAGGGGAAACTGACTTTGGGGGTCCCGGCTCCTATTTGTCAAGGGGGACTCTTCTCTGAAAGAACAGTATGTTCTGGTAAGAAGCATCTACTGCCGATAGAAAGGGGCCCCAAAGCCCTGAGAAGGCTCTGGTTCCCTCTGTTTCTTCCTAAGGGAACTGTCACCTCCTCTTTGCCTTTTCATTTTGTGTGGACACAGGGTTTACTGAATGGGAGGGACTTGTTACAGAATAGGGTCGAACATTTCTCAGTTGCTGTTGTTCCGTTTTGTTTGTTTTGAATATTTATTTGACTGCACCAAGTCTCAGTTACGGCATGTGGGTCTAGTTCCCCGACCAGGGATTGAACCTGGGGCCCCTGCACAGGGAGTGCAGAGTCTCAGCCGCTAGACCACCGGGGAAGTCCCAGTATCTTGTCTTTTATACTTGTGATCTTTTTACAGAACTGAACACTTTATTTATTTTTATTTAATTATTTATTTGTTACCAGAGCTAAGGAAGTGTATTTCATTGTGATAAAAGCACCAGTTAATGACGAGGACATATAAAGATTATAAGCATTTTTGTTTATACCCTGATGACAGATCTTCACAATATATGAAGCAAAAGCTGATAGAGGTATAAAGAGAAAGAAGCAAAAACTCTTCTCTCTATTGATATAACAGGTAGGCAGAAAATCATCATTACATTAGAATAGCACCATCTATCAACTTGGCTTCCCCAGTGGCTCAGCGGTAAAGAACCCACCAGCCAAGGCAGGAGACTGGGTTCCATCCCTGGGTCGGGAAGATCCCCTGGAGAAGGAAATGGCAACCCACTCCAGGATTCTTGCCTGGAGAATCCCATGGACAGAGGAGGCTGGTGGGCTACAGTCCATGGAGTCGCAAAAGAATTGGACGTGACTTAGAGACTAAAGAACAACAACAATCAATCAACTTGACCTGATGGACATTTATAGACTATTTGATCCAGCAGTGGCAGAATGCAAATTATTCTTAAGTGTGCACAGAATATTTACCAAGAAACACCATATTCTGGTACATAAAACATGTTTCAATAAATTAAAAAATAATCATTCATGTTATGGTTTGCTTTTTTTTTTTTTTTACCATAATGGTATTAATTTATTTTACTTTTTCAGTGTTTGTTGGAGAATAGTTGATTTACAATGCTGTGTTGGTAGGCACTGAACATTTTAAACTTCTCTGCAGTTGAATCTATGATCTGTGCTTCTTCTGCTCTCCTGAGACTCAGTGAAGGGCCTCACCTGGAAGTGCTGAGGCTTTGGGGACAGAGCCTTGTGCACTGTGGCGCTGGGAAACATCAGCTTCTGCTTGGCCACCTCTTGAGCTGTTATGGCCAGGAGGTCTTCATCGCCTGGGGAAACAGCCCAGGGTGGGCTCTCATGGGGGAGAGCAGGATACTTGGGGGCATGTCCCCCCTTTCATCGTTCTGTCCCCAGTGTCCCCAGTGCTAACTAAAATCACAGCCAAGAGGCCCTGGCAAGGGCACATGCCCTTCCAGAACCCTCCATGGTCCCCACATACCCTCGGTACCCCTGGCCTCACTGTACATGGGCGGGGCATGCTCTGGGGAACGGTCATCCTTGCCTCTCTCTGCAGCCCCTTGGAGGCTGAGTCTTATGTCTACGGTGACAAGTAGACATACTGGGGAGGTGTCTGGAGAGCTCACAATCCTATAGGCCTCAAGGCTTGGGTCTCCAAGATCCCCAAGAGCCCATCCTGCTACAGTTGGAGAAGTGCAGGGCTCAGCCCCGTGGAAGTACATACCGATCTTCTCGATATCCTTGTAGGTCATAAGGGCTGCCTGTAAGGTGACAGTGCACTGCAAGGCAAAGGCAGGGAGCTGTAAGATCCTGCAATCCCCGGCAAGATCATGGCACTGGAACCTGGTCCATCCTGGCAGGACTCACACCCAGCCATCCTGGGTGGAGTGATGCTGACCACGGCACAGGGCCCCACCGGGGGGACTGTGCAGTCTGGGGTGTAGGCAGGTCATGAACTGATGGGGAGAGAGCAATGGGTCACTGCGGACGGGGCTGAAGAACAGAGGAGGCGCGCGGCAGTGGTGGTGACAGAACAGAATGCCGCAGGGTGGGGAGGAGAGAGAGGTGACTTGGGACCAGTCTAGAACCACTGATGCTAGCCCAACATCTCATGACACCTTGTGGGAACTCCAGCAAACACCCAATTGACCTCTTGCCTCCAAGCGCCCTCACTGCTCAGCCATCGTCAGAATTGACCCCTGAACGCCCTAAGTGCCCTAAACTATCAGAGTAAAGTCACAGCGTATCTGCGTAAACCCCGCAAGGCCCTTTCCTTCCGGCCTCTGGCCGCTGCCCAATCTCCGCTCTCCCACAGTCAGGCCTTCTCGGCCCCTCCCCCAGTGCAGGCAGCCCACCCTCCAGAACATGCCAGGCTGCCTTTTGTCCCTCCAGCCTCCACACAAGCACCTTATATTCCTGCCAGGGGCTGTCTTTCTTTCCTATCCATTGGGCAAACTCATGTGCTGCTGTGCTTAGTCGCTCCATCATGTCTGACTCTTTGCGACCACATGGACTACAGCCCACCAGGCTCCTCTGTCCATGGGGATTTCCCAGGCAAGAATATTGGAGTGGGTTTCCATGCCCACTTCCAGGGGATCTTCCCAACCCAGGGACTGAACTTGTGTCTCCTGAATTTCAGGTGGATTCTTTACCATCTGAGCCACCACGGCTCTCCTTAAAAACCATCTATAGGGCTTCCCTCGTGGCTCAGTGGTTAAGAATCCTCCTGCCAATGCAGGAGACACAGGTTTGACCCCTGGTCCAGGAAGATCCCACATGCTGAGAAGCAACTAAGCCCGTGCACCACAGTTATTGAGCCTGTGCTCCAGAGCCCGGGAGCAGCAACTACTGAAATGCCAGTGCCCTAGAGTTGGTGCTCTGCAACCACAGAAGCCATTGCAATGAGCAGCCTTCACACTGCAACCAGTAGCCCTTGCTACTCTCTAGTTGAGAAAAAGTAGAGAAAAGGCCTGCACAGCAACCAAGACCCAGAACAGCCAAAAATAAATAAATAAAACCACATAAAAAATTTTTTTTAATCTATAAAAGTGGAACTCTGACCTACACTCTGTAGCAATCAGCTCAGGAAACGAACCTGATACTTACAGTAACCAGCCCAGGAAGTCAGTTTGCTGTGAGTCGGACCTATAGAAAGTCAGACCACCAGCTCTAGCGACAAACAGCCAGGACTTGATTAATAACCGATGAATCCCTTAATTTTGTTCCCACTTTTAGCTCAGGGCCAACGGGAGAAAGCCAAATATATACCCCTAAGCAATCACATAGGGTGCTCAGCTTCTAGTTGGTCCACTTACAGCTCCCCTCACATCAACAGCCTCCCATCAGGACATACCTGAAGTCTTCCCTTTTTTCTACCATTGAGTTTTCTCATTCCTCTGCCTGGCTTTGCGTCTCTGTCAAATCCAAGTGCTGACTCCCTTGTTATATCTGTTGTTGTTGTTTAGCCGCGAAGTCGTGCGACTCTTCTGTGACCCCATGGACTATAGCCCACCAGGCTCCTCTGTCCATGGGATTTCCCAGGCAAGAATACTGGAGCGGATTGCCATTTCTTTCTCTAGGGGATCTTCCTGACCCGGGGATCGAATCCGTGTCTCCTCCGTTGTAGGCAGATTCTTTACCACTAAGCCACCAGGGAAGCCCCTTGTTATATATTAATAGCAAGCTCTGAATAAATCGCATTTGCTTATTCTCATCTGGTTGGTCTTCATCACCTCCTCTGTAAAGCCTTTCATTTTCTCTCAAGTGAAATCATTCCTTCCCTCCTGACCTCAGTGAAGTAGCTTTACAGACCCCAGTACACATGTGCTGGAGTGCTTGCCATGTGAGTGACAATACATGTGGGCTTCGTTCAAGTTTGTATCCCAGACCTAGCACAGTTGCTGACACCTGCAGACAATTGGCTGAATACTGATCTCAATGGGTGGATGAAGGGTAGAGGTGAGTCGGTACATGGAGAGCGTCATGTAACTCGGGGAGATGATGACAAGTGTGATGGGTCCCCCAGGGTAGAAAATGTTCTCTTGGTTGGGGGGGGACACTGAGATACTGCTGCAGTGCATGGCCCAGCTTCATCAGCTGCCCCCCACTCCTTCAGCCACCCTCCCTGGGGCCTGACTCACCTCTGTGGGCATCATGGAATGGTTGAGCAGGGTTAGGTCATTCACAAAAAGGATCTTTCTTGGTTTTTTCACCAAGGGCTTGAGCAGTACTGTGGCCATGCCAATGAACCTGGGGAGACAGGGAGCAGGTGTGAGAGCCTGAGCCAGGTGTCCTTCTCAGTCTCAGGCATAGCTTTACCCCGGGGATGTCTTTTCCCTCCTTGAGGCTGTGCTGTCCAGACAGAAGAAGGATGCGGTGATGCGGAGCACCCACGAGAGGGCGCAGGACTCGCAACTCTCTGGGAACTGGCTTGGGGGCTTCCTTGCCAGTGGGCACCCTAGTTACTGGCTCTGCCATGCTGTGCTCAGCCCCTTTCCAGAAGCTCTGCTCCCACGCTCCTCTGGAACAGGACCTGTGCTAAGGAACAGCTGATTGGACCAGGAGGTGGGCATCTGACCAAAACTGGGCCAATCAAATTCTCTGTCCTAGGAATTTTGACCTGGGATGCCATAGCTCAGTCTCAGTAGGGCACTGGAATGGGGCTGTGATGAGAAACCAGTGTTGGGCAGAAAGAAACAGGTTTGAGATCCTGTGTGTTCAAAAGAGACAGAAAGCTCCTGAGTCCCCGGTTTCCTAATTCTGTTTGATCTGTCTATCTATAATCCTAGTCTTGATACCGTTTTTTTTTTTTTTTTGGTATTAGCTGTCTAGAGTGGGTTCTAGTCCTTGCATCTGAGTGAGTTATGGATTAGAGACTGGAGACACAGCATCTGCTGTAGCTTTGGTCAGAGAATCAGGCTCCTCCTGCCTCTCTCTGGGGAAGCCTTACCTTTCCTTCTTCACTGAACCCATGTCTCGAAGGGTGATTTGCAGGAAAGAGTCCTTCTGCAGGGGGTGGTTCCAGAGGTGCCAGATGAGCGTCTAGGGGAGCCACGGAGAAGTCAGTACCCTCCCTCTACCCCGCCCCCTTCCCATCCTTCTAGGAAATGAGAAAAGATGCAGGTGAAGGTCTGGCACTGGGTTTCTCTTGAACTGAGGACTCCCCCTCAAGTCCAGTTTCCTAAGAGGAGGCATTTGTTACCTTCACCCAGGAACTGGGCATCCTCCCTGAGCTCCTAGAGCTTAGCTGCTATACTGGGGGCTTGTTAGTAGTTAAGGGGCTTGGGAATCAGGTGGTGGGACGAGGATGGATGGGAGATGAGAGGGGATCCTGCAGAGTGAGCCCTGTCTCTGGGAACATCAGGATGGCTGGTTGGACAAGCTGAGTCCCTCCCTAGGGTGAGGGAGGAAGCTCTGAGCAGCTGTGGTTGCAGTGGCCCTGAGACCCCACACAGCCTTCTCAGCACAGAGGCTGCTCACAGGGCAAGATGCTCCAGCCATGGGAAGGCTGAGGAGGCCCCTGTCCCCTCCCTAGACTTCTGAGCACAGTCAGTCTGGATCCAGCCTGAATGCTGGGCTTGTCATGGTCTCATCTGGGCTTGCCCTGATGTGTTTTACCTCATTCCACACGGGGTGATTGCCCTCCACCTCACGAGTTGTCCTCTTGACATCTGAAAAGACACCAAGGGGCCAGCATATGCTATAGGACATGTTTCAAAGTCTAGGTTCGAGTGAGCAAAGAGAGGTCAGACTCTCTAAGAAAACATACAGTCTACATTGGCAGATGTGATGTGGCACTGATTCTTTGTAACTTTGGAGTTTTCTAAATTTCTCACCTTTTGTTAAGAGTGACATCACCCCCATGTGACAGATAATGTTATGTGTTCATTTTCCTCCTGGGTACACAGTTCCCAGTCATCTCGCACCAGGGTGAGGCCGGATAACTCGTCCTGGCCAATGGAGTGTGGGAGCGATACTTAACTTCTGCCTGGATTGGCTCCCGAAGCTTCCCACGAGAGTGTCCACTCTCACTGTCTGCGGGCAGAGCAATGCCTGGTGGTGACTCTGCAGCCACCAGCAACAAGCAGCTGGTCCCCAATCTACTGTTTGGAGGAGTCATTCAGGATTGCTGCCTGATCTGTACCACCAACGTTAGACTTGGTTGTAAGCAAGAGGTGAACTTCTGCTGTGTTAAGGCACCGGGATTTAAGGGTTCCGTTGTTACTGTTGAGTAACAACCAACGGTAAAGCCAGTGTACCCTGAGACATCCTAAAACATCTCTAATGGGTTGAAAGGTCTTTATCCACTACAATTTGTCTTCTCCAGAAACATCTTTAACAAAGAACAGTCCATAGCCCTGCAAAGAACCCCTAAATTGGTAAATCTGAGATTCTTCCCAAGGAACGAATATGTGTGTGAGGGCATGGTAACCCACTCCAGTATTCTTGCCTGGAGAATTCCATGGACAGAAGAGCTTGGTAGCCTACAGTTCATGGGGTTGCAAAGAGTTGGACATGTAGCCATTCACCAGAAAAAATGAAGGCAGAGGAGTCATCCACTAAGTCATCTACTAAGAGAAATCATAGCAATAAGGATGATAAATTTGAAAGACCCAGATGATGTCTACCTCGCCTTTTGGTCACACGGCATCTTTTACATAGTAGGGCACCAATGGGTCTAGTTTACACTGGACACATGTTGCCTCTTGGGAGTCCTGGCTCTTACCTCTGAAGTACACGGACACGCAGGGTCTGGGTGGGGGGCTTAGGGGTGGGCTAATCTTGGCCGACTGCATGATAAGCCTCAGCATCTTCCCCACCTACTTCTCAATGTCCTTCTCAGGCGAAACTTCCTGCTTGGAGCACCTTGGTCTGGGGCTTCTCCTAAGGCTTATAGGGTGAGTAAGGTCTGTTGCTTGGCAACAGAGATGATGTCACAAAGGCCGGTGGTTCTTGATTCTGGAGAGGAATGAAGAGAATGGAAAGATGAAGAAGTCATAGGGCATGATGAAGCCAGTGGCTTCAGGTGACCAGAGCTGTAGAAACAAAATAGCTTGACTAAATTTCATTTCCCCTTCCCATTTTCTTTTCTCTCTCATTCTTACTGTTCTTCTAATTTCAAGATCAGGGAAAAGGGGAATACGTTCTCTTTATACAAGCAAGATATCTGGACTGAATCATTGCCAAAGTCACACTGTTTCCATAAGAAAATAGAGAAGGGAAGTGAGTTGAGAAAAGGAATAGGGAACTCAAAGATGATTTCAGTGATGTTTCAGAAGTCCTTCCTAATGTGGAAGCAAACATCAAGGCCTCCCTTTTTCTAAAGAGGACATGGGTTTAGATAATGAGTCTTTCTTTAACCAAACTAGCTTACTCATTAACAAATTCCTATGCCAGCCAGCTGGGTTTGTAAGGTTAAAGAAAACTCTCTAAGGAAAAATCTCACTGACAATATAATCTTGTGGTATCTTGCTTGCTCTCAAGGCCTCTCAGAATGAGAATGGAGCAGGTCATTGCTCTTGTTGTCCCTAAGCTTTTTCTACTTTAGGGTTGATCATTATATAACCTACATCTAACTACATCCAATAGTTAGCATGAAAAAAAATTTTTGTCAATTTATTTATTTGGCTGTGCCGGGTCTTAGTTGCAGCATGCGAACTTACTGACTTTTTTTTTTGTTTTTTGATGTGGACCATTTTTAAAGTCTTTATTGAATTTATTTTATGTTTCGGTTTTTTGGCCACAGGGTATGTGGGATCTTAGTTTCCTGATGGGGGATGGAACCTGCACCCCTTGCATTGGGAGTGGGGAGTCTTAGCCACTGGACCCCCAGGGAAGTCCCATTAGCATAAAAATTAATGAATGTTTTAAAAATGTGTATTAATTGATGAAACAATTTAGCACTAAGCTTACTACGCATTCTAAAACATGTATAACATTCAAAGAACAACAACAATTAAAAACAAACAAACTGGATGTGTCATTATGGTGCCAGGATTGCTTTTAGTCTTCCTGACAGTTTTTCTTGAAATCTAACAATGACACAATGCTTGTTGCTTTGTGAAAGATTTTCCAAACTAATCATGACACAAAAGCAAACCCGGTAAAGGAAGAGGTTGATAGATTTGATCACATAGAATTTAAGATTCTTGTATAGAAAAAAGACAAATATCAAGGTAGGGAACATCTGCAACAGTTCTTATAATTCAATAAGAAAAAGATGAATACTCCAGAGTGAAATGGGCAAAGTTTAGATTGCCCAAACAGATTTAAAAAAAAAAAAAAAGATGCAAAAACAAATTCACCCTATTTACTAATTAGAGAAATGCAATGAGATACTATTTGTCATTTTGCCAAATTGGACTCAGAAGTCCCCTAAACAAGAAAAATATGTTAAAAAAAAAGTTCAAGCTCATTAATAAGCAAAGAAATACAATAAGATACCATTTATCACCTCCCCGATTGGCAAAGAATGAAAAAAAAAAAAAGATTAACTTGGTGTGCTGAGGAAGGAAGAAGGGGCAGAGAAAACATATCAGTTCATACACTGTGCTGATCAGACATAAAGAGAAAAAAACAGCAGAATGCTAGAGCAAAGTAAGTGCCAGGGCAAGAGAATTAAGGGTGGTGAAAGATGAACCAAAGCCTGCCCTTTTCCTGTCATCCTAATAATATTAACCTCTCTATCTCTAGTATATTTAAATAACATCTCTTGAATTTTTCACTTTAAGAGATTATCTACCAAGTCAGTTCTTTTACATCATCTTTCACTCCTTTCCCATCTCCCAGCTTCTCTCTCCCAAACTTTCCAACTCATCACTTTTAGACTTTATCTACCCTGGAGGAGGGCATGGCAACCCACTCCAGTATTCCTGCCTGGAGAATTCCATAAACAGAGGAGCCTAGCGGGCTAACATACAGTCCATGGGGTCACAAAGACTCAGAAACAACTGACTTGCCAGGCAGGCACTGTTGTTTATCTGCATATTTAACTTATATGCAGAGTACACCATGAGAAACGCTGGACTGGATGAAGAAGCACAAGCTGGAATCAAGATTGCCGGGAGAAATATCAATAACCTCAGATATGCAGATGACACCACCCTTATGGCACAAAGTGAAGAAGAACTGAAGAGCTTCTTGATGAAAGTGAAAGAGGAGAGTGAAAAAGTTGGCTTAAAACTCAACATTCAGAAAACTAAGATCATGGCGTCTGGTCCCATCACTTTATGGCCAATAGACGGGGAAACAGTGACAGACTTTATTTTTTTAGGCTCCAAAATCATTGCAGATCACAATGACTGTAGCCGTGAAATTAAAAGATGCTTGCTCCCTGGAAGAAAAGTTATGACCAACCTAGACAGCATATTGAAAAGCAGAGACATTACTTTGCCAACAAAGGTCTGTCTAGTCAAAGCTATGGTTTTTCCAGTAATCATGTATGGATGTGAAAGTTGGACTATAAAGAAAGCTGAGCACTGAAGAATTGATGCTTTTGAACTGTGGTGTTGGAGAAGACTCTTGAGAGTCCCTTGGACAGCAAGGAGATCCAACCAGTCCATCCTAAAGGAAATCAGTCCTGAATATTCATTGGAAGGGCTGATGCTGAAGATGATAATCCAATACTTTGGCCACCTGAAGAACTGACTCATCTGAAAAGACCCTGATGCTGGGAAAGATTGAAGGTAGAGGAGAAGGGGATGACAGAGGATGAGATGGTTGGATGGCATCACCGACTCAATGGACATGAGCTTGAGTAAACTCCGGGAGTTGGTGATGGACAGGGAGGCCTGGTGTGCTGCAGTCCATGGGGTTGCAGAGTCGGACACGACTGAGCGACTGAACTGAACTGTTTATCACACACGATGACAGGTTTATTACACCTGCCTTTCCTGCAACCTGTTTGCATTCATATCTCATTTGGGGGCTAAATCTATACTGTATTCAGTGTTTTCTTTTTATGATGATGCATCTTTTTCACCGGGCTTTCCGGTGGCACAGAGGTAAAGAATCTGCCTGCCAGTGCAGGAGACTCAAGAGAGGCAGGTTCAATCCCTGGGTGGGGAAGCTCCCCTGGAGTGGGGCATGGCAACTCACTCCAGTATTCTTGCCGGGAGTATTCCATGGACAGAGGAACCTGGCAGGCTACAGTCCATGGGGTTGCAAAGAGATGGACACCACTGAAGCAACGAAGTACAACCACGAAGTCTAATTTCTGCCTTGAGGGCAGCACTGCCCTGCTTTAACTTCTTAAGGGTAGGGCCATCTTGACACATCTTTGCAGAGACCAGCAAGCAGCACTCCACAAATTATTTATTTTTAATAGTTTTTTTTTTTTTTTTTAGAGCAGTTTTAGGCTCAGAGCAACTTTTAATTTTTACATGTATTTTTATTGTGGCTGTTTCTTGAGTAAATTCTTTTTTTTTTTTTAATTTAAGTATTGTTGCTTTACAGTATTGTGTTAGTTTCAGGCATGCAGCATAAGGAGTAAATTCCTAAGGAACACAACCTGGTAGGTAAGGGATGAGCTTTGTGGAGTGGAAAGTAGGTTGTCCTGCCTCCCAGCCCTGGCCAGGCAACCTACAAAACAACAGTGGGGGACAGCGAGAATAGGGGCCGCAGGAGCCAGCCTCCTCCCTCACCCTCACTTTCCCTGCTGAAGATGCAAGAACCAATGCTCCGGACCCTGTGCTGTCTGCAGGCAAGGCCTGCATGCGTTCTCAATTCAGTTCAGTTCAGTAGCTCAGTCGTGCGATCCCATGAACTGCAGCACATCAGCCTTCCCTGTCCATTACCAACTCCTGGAGCTTACTCAAACGCATGTCCACTGAGTCTGTGATGCCATACAACCATCTCCTCCTCTGTCCTCCCCTTCTCCTCCTGATTGGCTAGTTGGATCCCCCTGCAGTCTAAGGGACTCTCAAGAGTCTTCTCCAGCACCACAGTCCAAAAGCATCAATTCTTCGGTGCTCAGCCTCCTTTATAGTCCAACTCTCACGTCCATACATGGCTACTCCAAAAACATAACTTTGATTAGACAGACCTTTGTTGGCAAAGTAATGTCTCTGCTTTTTAATAAACTATCTAGGTTGGTCATAACTTTTCTTCCAAGGAGCAAGCATCTTTTAATTTCATGGCTACAGTCACCATCTGCAGTGATTTGGGAGCCCAACAAAAAGTCTCTCACTGTTTCCATTGTTTCCCCATCTATTGGCCATGAAGTGATGGGACCACATGCCATGATCTTAGTTTTCTGAACGTTGAGTTTTAAGCCAACATTTTCACTCTCCTCTTTCACTTTCATCAAGAGGCTCTTTAGTTCTTCTTTCTGCCATAAGGGTGGTGTCATCTGCATATTTGAGGTTATTGATAATTCTCCCGGCAGTCTTGATTCCAGCTTGTGCTTCATCCAGCCCAGCATTTTGCATGATGTACTCTCATATAAGTAAGTAGGGTGACAACATATAGCCTTGACATACTCCTTTCCTGATTTGGAACCAGTCTGTTGTTCCATGTCCAGTTCTAACTGTTGCTTCTTGATCTGAATACAGATTTCTCAGGAGGGAGGTAAGGTGGTCTGGTAATTCCCATCTTTTGAAGAATTTCCCACAGTTTGTTGTGATCCACACAGTCAAAGGCTTGGCATAGTCAATAAAGCAGAAGTAGAGGTTCCCTTGGAGAAGGCAATGGCAACCAACTCCAGTACTCTTGCCTGGAAAATCCCATGGAGGGAGAAGCCTGGAAGGCTGCAGTCCATGGGATCGCTGAGGGTCGGACACGACTGAGTGACTTCACTTTCACTTTTCACTTTCATGCATTGGAGAAGGAAATGGCAACCCATTCCAGTGTTCTTGCCTGGAGAATCCCAGGGACGGGGGAGCCTGGTGGGCTGCCGTCTATGGGGTCACACAGGGTTGGACACGACTGAAGTGACTTAGCAGCAGCAGCAGCAGCAGCAGAGGTTCCCTTGGAGAAGGCAATGGCAACCCACTCCAGTACTCTTGCCTGGAAAATCCCATGGGCGTTGGAGCCTGGTGGGTTGCAGTCCATGGGGTTGCGAAGAGTCGGACACGACTCAGCGACTTCACTTTCACTTTTCACTTTCATGCATTGGAGAAGGAAATGGCAACCCACTCCAGTGTTCTTGCCTGGAGAATCCCAGGGACGGGGGAGCCTGGTGGGCTGCCGTTTATGGGGTCGCACAGAGTCTGACACTACTGAAACGACTTAGAAGCAGCAGCAGCAGAGGTTCCCTTGCAGCTGCATCGTTTCCGGGTTTTGCGGCTCACCTCCCCTCCCTTCCCAGCTGGAATCCACTTCCGCGTTTTTCTCTGAGCCCTGGGCGCCAGGGCGTGGAGGCGGTAGCGCGCACGCGCACAGGGATCCGGCCCGGGCCGAGCGCGCGGCCGGACGATTGCGGGTGAGGGAGAGTCGGCCCTGGCCGGGATGGCGGGCCTGAAGGGTCGTGGTCCGGGTCGGAGCGGGCAGGGGGTCTCGGCTAGGATCTCCCGGCTCCCGGGGCATGCGGGGGCCGGGCGCTAGAGCCCGGGTCCTGGCGATCTGGGTCGGACGATCGTGTAGGGCCGGGGGCGGGCTCGGGCCGCCGTGACGCGGGCGCTCAGCCGGGCCGGGGCGGGCGGGAGGCGGGTGCGAGGCGGCTCCTCGTCGCGAACTCTCGGTGACCTTGGCCAAGTCACTCCATCCCCTTGAGCCGGCGCCTGCGTCTGTGAAGTGCGAATTATGAGCTCTGCCTGCCTGCTGGAGCGGTTTTGAGGCTCGGGGGCGGGTCCCCAGAGGGTACCTGGGGTAGAGGGCGGTTCCCCGGGGACCACCCGGGCCTTGGGTGAGGGAGAGGGGCCTTCCCGGCGTAGCATTTTGTTACAGGCTTTGGGGAGGACCGCTCATCTGTAGATTTTTAAAACTCCAGAGCATTATGAAGTAGTTACAAAACTTGTTTAACACAAAGAAGAGAGGTCAGGGCTTCCCCGAGGCCCACGTTGCGCAACTGTTTGAGCAATGCTCACGCTCCGGCTCAGTGAGAATGGTTCGCAGCCGTCAAGACCCTTAGCTGTGGAATTAGTACTATTTGTGATTCCTCTTGTTTGGCAAAACCCGTTGCGCCCACCTGGGAAATTGTGGCGCTGGCCAAGCAAGTGTGGTATCTGTCCACGTGAGGCAGTCCTCCAGCTTCCCAATGGGCCGAATTGTAGAGACTGAGGATGAAGGGGCGCCATAGCCATTTTGGGTGGTGGAGTGGGATCCCAGGAACCCTCCCGATGCGGGCAAGGGTCTGCAGTGTGACAGATACTATGTAATTATATAATACTCAACTGCCAATGGTAGAAAGTCACTAAAATAAGAAGCCTATTAAGATGTTCTAGGTTGGAAGAAATTCAGAGCATTTGAATTGACTTGAGCTGAAACTTTTCACCGCAGGTGACTAGCATGCAGATAACCATTCTCTGACCTGCTGCCCCTCTTCTGACATGGCCCACCGCGGTGGGGAGAGGGACTTCCAGACTTCAGCGCGGCGCATGGGCACCTCTTTGCTCTTCCAGCTCTCGGTGCATGAGCGGGAACTGGACCTGGTGTTTCTGGATCACAGCTATGCTAAGCCGTGGAGTGCCCACCCGGATGCCAGTAGTGCCCGCCCCACCCGCATGCTCTTTGTTACTCCTCGGAGGCAGCACGAAAGTACCATGTGAGTTTGGCCTTCTCTCCTATGGGCTGCGGTCACCCTAACTGGGCAGTAATCAGTTGGGGATTAAAGTGGATTTTATTGTGGGAGATTAGGGGTGGGGTGGGATGTTTAATTCAGCATCCTTCTTAACCATCCTGAGGATGTCAGGCCTCTTGATGAACATCTGGATTCAAGACATCTAATGAGTTAGGAAGGCAGGATGTTCAAAGGAAAGCAAACAGCTGATTGCATTTAGGATAAGAGGACTTGTGTGGAAAGAGGAATTGAAGATGATTATTTAAACGGAAGAAAAAGATGGAAGAGTTGACTTTTAAAAATTGTCACATAGGATTAGACTCATTCCTAAAATAGCCCAGTGTTCTGGCTCCAACACTGGCCTTTTTATGGTAATTTGTGTTTTTTTCCCCTCCATTCACCTGCAAAGCTTAGGAGCACATGCCCAAGACTTTTCTTTCCCTCTTGTTATGGAACTGTCACCATGGGTTGATCTTAATCCTTCTTAGATCTGGTTATATTTTCAGCTCGCCTACATAATAGGGTCAGGAATTTTTTCATAAACTTACCATGTAATATGTGGTACAGTTACATTTGGCCTGTGCAAACTTGTTTAGCAATTCGTTTGAGCTTTAAGGCATTCTGATTACCTTGGAACACAAGATGTTTCAAGATTTAGTGATATATTCTATTTTGATGATAAAATCACGCCCTTAATAATTTTATAAACTTTTTTGGGGAGGAGTTTGTTTTTGTTTGTCTCAATCTGACCTCTAGCACAGGTTTTAGGTTTGCTGGAAAACAGAGATCTTGTGCTTTGCTTCTTTTGATCCACCAGTGAGGGTTAATGAGCTAGAAGTGCCATGACATGTGTGTTTAACACATGTAGAATAGTGGTGGTTTTTATTTCATTTCCCAGCGAGAGCCTCATTTTGTTGACCTATTTTGTATGTACAGGTCGCAGGATCTGTAATTTTAGAGAATAATTGAGCATAATCCTGATGCTTCTGATCAAGGGCATCACTGAAGAGCTCTTTTAAATAGAATTGCAAGTCTCTCTCTTAGTTATGTAATAGCTTCTTGCAAACATTGAAACTCCTGTATTTAAATCTCATGATTATTTTCTTAAAGTGAGATTTTGTGGACTTGGTCATTTCAGTACTCAGAAAATTACTTCCTCTTGCAGACTAGCTCCATATATGGGCCCTGTAAATGGGAGTTTGGTGTATTTTAGGAGCTCTTTTTAGGCCACTGGATCTGGAAGGTGGTTGCAATGGGGTTGTAAGTGGGAGCTAGGGGAGAAGCTGGCAGGGGCTACCTCATGTAGGAATTTGATTCTCAGAGTTGGTGAGAAGTCATTGAAGGATTTTAAGCTAGAGATTGAGTTTATATTTAAAAAGATCACTTTGAATTTTTGTTGAATAGATGATAGTGCTGAAGTGGAATAGATAAGACCTGGCTAGGAGACCATTGCAGAGTGGTCAGGGTCAGAGATCATGAGCCTTGATGGGACAGGCATATTACAAGTGGGGGAAAAGGGATGGCCTTGAGGTGTATTTCTTGGGTAGATCCAACATGACCTGCTGTATTGAGTTGGCAAGAGTGGCCAGGATTAAGGGGAAAGGAAGAGAGGATGATTCTCATGTTTCTGGCTCAGTAGTGCCATTAGTTGGGAGGGACCCCGAGAATATAGGGTTGGAATTGTGACACCAGGACTTCTTTTTCAGGCATACATCTAAGTACCTTGCCCAAAGTCTGGTCCACAAAAGATAATCAGCTCTTTCACCCACCACCAAATCCAGCTGTACATTATTTCACTTCATTTTATAGTGGTATAATTATTCTAGCCATTGGGAATGTATACAGTAGCATCAAAAAGTTAAAGTGACATTTGCTAGATCGCCAGTAGACCAGTGTGATTGACATCATATTTTGGGTGACAGAGTTATTGGACTGAAAAACACAGCACTAGGATTTCATTAACATTTTATTTATTTTTTTCATTAATGTTTTAAAATACAAAAGATCTTTCTTTCAGGTATCCACTTGTGTTTGTTTCTGTTGTGGGCTCCTTACAGAGTGAGTAAGCTGAGGTGTCTGTCTGCGTTGCCAGCGATCTGTCTTAGACAGTCATGGGCTTTTACAGCATATCATTAGCTATCAGTTGACTTGGTAAGGAAAGGAAAATTTGTATAAATAATTTAGAACTTTAGACCAACGTTGCCTGATAGACTCTCTGTAGTAACAGAAATGTTCTGTACCTGCTTCCTCTAATATGGTAGCCTTAGGTAGACATTTTTTTTTTTTTCCCTTGGAGAGAAAAAGAAATGCAAAAAGGCAAAATGGTTGTCTGAGGAGGCCTTACAAATAGCTGTGAAAAGAAGAGAAGCGAAAGGCAAAGGAGAAAAGGAAAGATATACTGATTTGAATGCAGAGTTCCAGAGAATAGCAAGAGGAGATAAGAACGCCTTCCTCAGTAATCAATGCAAAGAAATAGAGGAGAACAATAGAATGGGAAAAGACTAGAAATCTCTTCAAGAAAATTAGAAATACGAAGAGAACATTTCACGCAAAGATGGGCACAGTAAAGGACAGAAATGGTATGGACCTAACAGAAGCAGAAGATATCAAGAAGAGGTGGAAAGAATACATAGAAGAACTGTACAAAAAAGATCTTCATGACCCAGGTATCATGATGGTGTGATCACTCACCTAGAGCCAGACATCCTGGAATGTGAAGTCAAGTGGGCCTTAGGAAGCATCACTACGAACAGAGCTAGTGGAGGTGATGGAATTCCAACTGAACTCTTTCAAATCCGAAAAGATGATGCTTTGAAAGTGCTGCACTCAATATGCCAGCAAATTTGGAAAACTCAGCAGTGGCCACAGGACTGGAAAAGGTCAGTTTTCATTCCAATCCCAAAGAAAGGCAATGCCCAAGAATGCTCAAACTACCGCACAGTTGCACTCATCTCACACACTAGCAAAGTAATGCTCAAAATTCTCCAAGCCAGGCTTCAACAGTACATGAACTGTGAACTTCAGATGTTCAAGCTGGATTCAGAAAAGACAGAGGAACCAGAGATCAAATTGCAAGCATCCATTGGATCATCGAAAAAGCAAGAGAGTTCCAGAGAAACATCTGCTGCTGCTTTATTGACTATGCCAAAGCCTTGTGAGCCTTTGGATCACAACAAACTGGAAAATTTTTAAGGAGATGGGAATACCAGACCACCTGATCTGCTTCCTGAAAAACCTGTATGCAGGTCAAGAAGCAACAGTTAGAACTGAACATGGAACAACAGACTGGTTCCAAATCAGGAAAGGAGTATGTCAAGGCTGTATGTTGTCACCCTACTTATTTAACTTACATGCAGAGTACATCATGAGAAATGCTGGGCTGGATGAAGCACAAGCTGGAATCAAGATTGCTGGGAGAAATATCAATAACCTCAAATATGCAGATGACACCACCCTTATGGCAGAAAGCGAAGAACTAAAGAGCCTCTTGATGAAAGTGAAAGAGGAGAGTGAAAATGTTGGCTTAAAACTCAACATTCAGAAAACTAAGATCATGGCATGTGGTCCCATCACTTCATGGCCAATAGATGGGGAAACAGTGGAAACAGTGAGAAACTTTATTTTCTTGGGCTCCAGTGTCACTGCAGATCATGGTGACTGTAGCCATGAAATTAAAAGATGCTTGCTCCTTGGAAGAAAAGTTATGACCAACCTAGATAGTTTATTAAAAAGCAGAGACATTACTTTGCCAACAAAGGTCTGTCTAATCAAAGTTATGGTTTTTCCACTAGTCATGTGTGGATGTGAAAGTTGGAATATAAAGTAAGCTGAGCACCGAAGAATTGATGCTTTTGGACTGTGGTGTTGGAGAAGACTCTTCAGAGTCCCTTGGACTGCACTAAGATCCAACTAGTCAATCCTAAAGGAAATCAGTCCTGAATATTCATTGGAGGGACTGATGCTGAAGCTGAAGCTCCATTACGTTGGCCATCTGATGCAAAGAACCGACTCATTTGAAAAGACTCTCATGCTGGGAAAGATTGAAGGCAGAGGAGAAGGGGATGACAGAGGATGAGATGGTTGGATGGCATCACCAACTCAGTGGACATTAGTTTGCGTCAACTCCAGGAGTTGGTGATGGACAGGGAGGCCTGGTGTGCTATAGTCCATGGGGTTGCAAAGAGTCGGACACGACTTAGTAACTGAACTGAACTGAGGCAGACATGTCTGTTGAGCTCTTGAAATATGGCTTGTGTGACTGAGGAAATGAATTTTTTATTTTATTTGTTAGTAAGTTAAACATTTGCATGTGGCTTATAGCTACCTTATTGAAAAGCACCTTTAGGCAATCAACTGTATGCTTATGGAATATACTTGTCTTTTAAAAAAATAACTCTTTGTCAGTTTTACATAAGCTCATTTAAAACAACTTTGTGTTTCCCCTTCATATACCAGCATGTCACAGAGATCTAGATACATGTGGGAAAGGTAACTTTGGATCATAGTTTTCTGTGGACATAGTGTGCTTATGCATACTTTAAAGCTGATTAAGGACTTTTCGGGTGGTCCAGTGGTTAAGACTCTACCCTCCCAGTGCAGGGGCCACAAGTTCTATCCCTGGCAAGGAGTTAAGATCCCACAAGCTGCTTGGTGCAGCCAAAAAAAATAAATAGATAAAAAGCTGATTATATTGAGACAGTTTTGGCAATGGGACAATCATTAAATACTCATGTTGTTTGAAATATGTGTGGCTGGTCCTATTTCCTCATTTTTACAGTGAATCAGATGTCCCAATAGACGTGGAGACAGTCATATCCACCCCTGTGCCGCTCTACGACAATCAGAAGGCACGCAGTGTGATGAATGAGTGTGAACGGCACGTCATCTTCGCCAGGACCGATGCGGATGCCCCTCCCCCGCCAGAGGACTGGGAGGAGCATGTCAACAGGTAGGTTGCTTCTGAGAGGACTGGGCACTGCAGGGTTCATGGTCAGTGCATTGTGAATATCTTATATCGTTGTCATTGAAACATATTTTTAGGAGTTTATTTCATTTGCAGCCATAGGAGTCAGAATGTTCTCCTGTCTTTGTAACTCTCAGCTCATTCTGCAGTGGGCTCCCTGGGAGGAGAGCTTGTGTGTCCGCCATCTTTGCATCCCTGACACCTCGGACATTGCCTGGCACATAGTAGGCAAGTAGTAAGTGTTAACTGAATGTATAAATGAGTCAAATTTGATAGGTGTGACTTGCTCTGTAGTGTATATAGTACACGTTATGATACGGGAGTTAGCCAGACCACCAAAAAAAATTAAATGTCCGTTTGTATGATACTGTGCTTATAGTGTCTATAACTAGGATACTGTGCTTATAGTGTCTATAACTAGGACAGTGAAAATGTTTTGGAGTCATATGAAAGGCTAATAGATGTTTGACTTGAGTGACTTTTAAAGATAGATTTGTAGTCTGTGGTTTTGGGGGAGCACCTCAGCCTGTTTTCATGAGTTTGCTGGCTGGTTTTGCTCTCTCATATCCTACTCACCCAGGGACTCAGCATTCCTCTTTAGGTCATTTCGTTGTTGTTTGCTTGGCAAACATTTATTTATCTTGTATTTGTTGCATAAAACTTTATGAAAGTAAAATTTACGTAGCATACAATTCACTTATATAATATGTACAACCAGTGATTTTTAGTATATTCATCACTGCAGTCAATTTGATGAACGTTTTCCTCACCCTCAAAAGAAACTCCTTACCCATTAACGGTCAATTCCCATTTCCTCCCAACCCCTCCAACCCCTGGCAACCACAGTCTACTTTTTGTCTCTCTAAACTTAACCTTTTCGAAACATTTCATAGAATCATACAGAACATGGTCTTCTGTGACTGGATTCTTTCACATAGCATAATGTTTTCAGGATTCATCCATGTTGAAGCATGTGTCAGTAGTTCATTTCTTTATAATGAACTTTATTCCTTTATAATATTATTCATCCTGAATAATATTCACAGTACGGAAGTGCCGCCTTTTGTTTATCCATTGATCTGTCGATGGATATTTGGGTTGCTAATGCTTTTTTGGCTACTGTATATGAATAATGTCACTATGAATATTCATTTACTTGTTTTTGTGTGGACATACATTTTCATTTCTCTTGAATATATACCTAAGAGTGGAATTGCTGTGTCGTATGATACTCTGAGGAATCTTCAGGTTCTTCTCCAAAAGGACTGCATCATTTTGCATTCCCACCGGCAGCGTATGAGGGTTCCAGTTTCTGTACATCTTTGCCAACATTTGTTTTTCATCTGTCTTTTTCTTCTTAGGACCATTCTAGCGAGTGTGAAATGACATCTCATTGTGGTTTTAATTTACATTTCCCTCATGGCTCTCTCTGTATGTATTTATCTCCTAAGGGAATGTTAAGGTCTTTACATCAGAAGTTGGAAAGTAGTAAACTTGTCATAATGTTGGAGGGTTCTTACTTAATGGAGGAAAAAGAAGTAATTTGGTAGGAAGAAGGGCAGGAAATTTCGAGGCTCGTTGGAATGGTTCATGAGTTTGGTTGGAAGCAGGGAATGAGCTTGAGCTGGTGTGCTTGTGTGATCAGGTGGTGGCTGGTGAAGGTGGAGCGGTTCTGCACCCTGGTTGAAGATCTCGTGGAGAGGTTCTTCGGGGTCTTGAATTGGAATTAGTCTTGTGCCCTAAGAAGGGGAAATGGTCTCTAGAGCTTCAGATAAAGAGGAAAATCGATGTGAATGAAGATCAACTACTAGAATATTGCTGGGGTCAATGAGTTCAGCAAAATTGTTTATCACCATTGTTATAGTTAATAACCCTGAAGATACTGACAATGGTGGTAACGAAAAAGAACTCACAGTTGTCGAGCGCTTTCTAGGTGCCAGGCATTGTACCAAGTGCTTCACATGCGTTATCTCTTTTAAACCTCACAACTCCCCTAGGTATATCCCTTCTTTATCTGTATTTTAAAAATGAAGAAGCTAAACTCAGTAAGTTGAAGAAACCTTAGGAAGTCGTGGAGCAGGGGTTTGTTCAGAGCACGCCGTCTGACTCTGGAGCCCAGTGCTGTCAGCTGCTGTACCTTTTCTTTAAGGGCAGTGGAAAGAGCCCAGTGATGGCTGCACAAGGTGACTTCACACAGATATGTGTCCCCATTGTGTTATTGGTTGCCTTGTCCTCAGTCTGCAGTTTCAGAAACTGCATAGCAGAATTGCATGAATTTTTCTATCGGTTCACCCTTGGTCATGGGCAAAGGGTTTTGGGTGCACTCGTCATGCTTACCAAAGTCATCAGAGACTTAATAATATGCGTGAATGCAAGTTTCTTAATTTATAAGGAGAAATACAGCTGCAGGGCAGACGAGATACTGGGGCAGCCTGGCCCAGAGCCCTGATGCTCAGTGGGAGAGTCTGGGAAGCTGTTCTCTTCCAGAAGTGGGTGGCTAGTAGACCATCTGCACAGGGGGTGCCCTCCTCCAACACGGTAGCTGGATGACAGGGAGGCCAAGGCACACCTTCACCTGCCCAGTCCTACAGAAAAACACTGACAGGCTCTACGCTTTGGCTCCTCTTTCTCCATGTGGACCTCCATACCTGTGTTATGCCATTGCCACAGATTGATATGATTAATTAGTGCTCAGTTTATCTCAGATTATTTGTTTTTTAGTGTCTGATGAGATTTTGGAGGCGTCCTTCTCTCATTAGCAACAGGCTTACATCTTCAGGTACGTCACTATTGCACACAGCTGATTTCATTATTTGATGATACTTACTGGCTTCAGTCTCAGAGGTCACCATTCTTATGACCTTGTCCCCAAATTCTGGATCTGTAGCCTGTTTGAAGGTTGTGGTTAGTTCTCTCTGCTCTGATTATAATTATCTGTTGCCATTCTTTCACTTGATTTTATTGTTAAATTGCTGCTTCTTTTCTTCCGTGTATAAAATCATGTAAAATTACAGTTTGCTACATCAAGAACTCATATAGGACAGATCCCTAGAAATGTATTTTTCCTCAGAGAGATGACTGATCTCTCTATCAGGGAGTCAGAAACGTACTTTTCTTTTTTAGTGCCCCATTTTGCCCTCCTGAATTATTTCAGTAGCAGATAGCTTCAGATCACTTCTTTTTTTTTTTTTTGTCTGAGCCACGCAACATCAGGATCTTACTTCCCCAACCAGGGATCAAGCTCATGCCCCCTGCACTGGGAGCACAGAGTCCTAACTACTGGACCACCAGGGAAGTCCCCAGATAACTTGCGATATTTAGAAAATGCATCCCCCCACCCCAGCTGACTCTTGGGTTCTCTAGGAATGCCTGATATTCCATGAAACATGATTTTAAATATCCCTTTCTTCTTGATTTAATTGTCTAGATC
This sequence comes from Bos indicus, assembly GCF_029378745.1. Lineage (NCBI taxonomy): Eukaryota > Metazoa > Chordata > Mammalia > Artiodactyla > Bovidae > Bos > Bos indicus. Next base: position 2,556,344 of record NC_091770.1, on the reverse strand, counting down.
AGGGGTTGGCAAACTATGGCCTGTGCGCCAAATCCAGCCCATTGCTTGTTTTTCTATGACCCATGAGCTAAGAATGGATTTTACATTTTGAGTGATTGAAAAAAAATCAAAAGAAGACACAAGAAATTCAAAATTCAGGGTACATAAACACAGTGTTATTGGAACACAGTCACGCCCACTCATTTAGGTATTGTCTGTGGCTGCTTTTGCACTACAATTGTGGACTGAAATAGTTGTGACGGAAACTCTAAAATATTTAGTATCCAGTCCACTATATAGAAAAAGTCTGCTGACTCCTGGTCTAGATTTGTGTCTGCATGCCAAAATCGTGTGACTTGGTGAACTTTTGAAAATTAATATATATTTGCAGGTATGGTGATGTTTCCCAAAGAAGTTGGACCAGCTTTTTTCCCCCAGATGTTTGTCAGATATCAAGTTTAATTAGATGCACAGCTTTTCAGACATGTAACAAAATACTCCTGACATATGGTACTTCAGGGCCTTGCTCAAATGGATTCAAGGACATTGCCAGCATTTCAGTAAAAGCATCTAGTGTCCTGCGATAGCAGATTGTCTATCTTAGAAATCGGAACTTCTGAATTCAATTAAAAAATATTCTCCTTTTCTGAATTTGCTCTAATTGTATCTCTCAGTATTGTATGTATAATATCTATGTGTTAATCTCAGACAGATGTTTGAAATTTTGATTCAAGACCTTTGAGTTGTTTATTTTCCCTCCCTCTTTCCCCATCATTCCTCTTCCTTTCTCCTGGTGTTTAAGCAAAGAATTTTATGATCTGAAAAAGTAAGTGTGACCTTTTTCTTCTCTCTGATGTTCTTTGTTTCTCTCTGCTTGACTTCTGGTTAAAAAAAAAACTCTTTAGACATTTTAATATTGAATTAGTGTCAGAGAAAGAATTATCTTTGAAAATATCAGGCTCTTCTAGGACTGGTGTGACTTTGGCTGCTTTGGATAAGAGAAGCCAGAAATCAGAATGTCATTCGGTTTCAGTGGGAGTGTGGAGAACATAAAATTGTCTGATCTCATCTAAGCAATGGAGAGAAGACATTTTTGTACCCATGAAAATTGAATAGGTTTAGATGGGGGAGTGTATTGACTCACCACAGTTCCCATCAGCTGTTTGACTGTTTAGACTTGTATCTAAAATTCTGTCTCCTGTTTTTAAATTTTTCCTTAATTATATCTTTTGCATACTCTTAATCTTCGGTTAGATCATTTTTTTCTGCCCATTTAATTTTCTAGCCTCCCACGAAGCTCACAAAATACAGAGAATATGTTTCAGTTCTTGGAATCACTTTGTTATATATCCAGCAACTAAGTTCAATCCTAAGAACTTTTTCTGGGGGTTTTAGACTTGTGGTTTTTCAATTTAATTTCAGCTGTCAGTGGTGTATGGTAGTAATTTCTAAATAGCTTTCTAGTCCCCCTCCCATTTTTGTTCACATCATTTTCCTTGCTCCCATCATTTTGGGTTTCAGAATAAATACAGGGTAAGAAAAACAAATAGAGAAAACATCCTGTTGTATGATAAAGAACAAGATAATTTTGGAAATGCTGTCGGTACCTCGTAAGTAAAAATTATATACACCTCATTCTCTTTCCTTGGGATTAGGGTTTGCAACCTGATTGATAGGCTTTGAGAAAGCTCAAGAGATCATTGAACATAAAGAAATTGTATTCGTTGTTTAACCTGTTTGATTATCACTGAGCAGCATTGCTGGGGTTAAGGGCTCAGTCGCTCTGTCTTGTCTGACTCTTTTGTGACCCCGTGGACTGTACCTGCCGGGCTGCTCTGTCCGTGGGATTTTCCAGGCAAGAATACTGGAGTGGGGTGCCATGTGCACCTCCAGGGGTAAGGCTGCAGTGTAACACTGCTTTCAAGGTTTTACAGGTGCTTTTACATATTATTCACACAGAACGGGAAATTCTAAAATTCTAAAATTTTAACACGGGTCTTTCATTTCCACTTCAAGAGATTTATCCTGCAGAGAGATTTGCATGACCATGTGAAGATGCAGAGAGATATGTATATGAGTGTACTGGGGAGAGGTGGGGTTGTCACTGTGACTGTTTATATTAGTAATAAAAGGGACAGAACCTCAGTGCCCACCAGTAGGGTAGAACCAGTCATTAAAAGCAAGGAAGTTTATTAATAAGGAAGTATCCTTGTATCTCCAGAGAGCTTTTTATAGCTACTTGTGGACATCCTTTGTCTCCTCCGACCACCACCAAAACCCAGGCCCAGCAAAGAATCACTATGCATAAGAGAAGTGCTACTCATGTTAGTGTGTAATACATTTAAATAATGTAAAGGAAGATAAGATTATGAGCCAGCGGACCGGTGATGCTAGTTCACACAAGCCTTCCTGGTCCCAAGGTATCCTGAGCCCCAGCCTTGAGTAAAAGCTTCTACTCCCCCATCTTCCAAGTCCAGAATCTCTCTGAATATCAAACCACAGCAAAAACTGGCTAGATATTGATGAAGTACCAGAAGTTAAGCCAGGAGAGCTGTGGGAAGATAAGAAAACGTCAAGAAACCTGAGATGGCTGCTGGAACCCCACAAGAGGTTATGAAAGGATGAGTGGCTTTGGAGGTTGAGACGGGCGTTAGCTGTGGCAACAAAAGCTACTAAAGACAGAGGGCACTTCTGAAGAGAAAGTTCTGTGACCGTGGACTTGGGCTGCTGTCATAGAACTTTTACTCCCATCAGTAATCGTAGCCTGAGTTTTATAGATAATCTTGTCCATCTCTTTTGCAGTCAAGGAGACTAAAGGTACACAGCCAGCTCCTGGCTCATAGCTAGTGTTTTCCTGGACTTTGTGACTGTGGTAAGTTGTAAAACTGGAGACGTAACGTGGTAGATGGAGATTGTATTTTATAGAAGGAAAGGAAGTTGGGCTGTTATTTCCTCCTTTCTGGAGGGTATTTACTCTTTTCAAGGATAGTGAGATGATGGTTGAAGTTGGAAGCAATGTTCTTGTGGTCCAGGCACCCTGATCTGGTGAAGGGCTCTATGTACAGTTGCCCCACATGATGTATCAGTGTTGCGCTGCTCCTCAGGACCTGGGCACCTCCTGTGGTAGGGAGTGCGAGGGTTTAAATTTGTTCTCCGCTGTTCACAGGGTTTAGAGTGCAGTGTGTGTACAGCTCCTCTGTGTCTTTATTCAGCAGATGGTTAAAGTCCCTGCTCTGTGTCAGACACTTTTAAAACAGACAGAAATCTTTGCCGTCTTGGCCTGTACATTCTAGCAGAGGGAGACAAACCAAACATAAATAAAACGGATAGAATGTGAGATGGGGGTAGGGAATCCCGAGGTGAGAGTCTTGTGTTGGCAGTTTTAAGTAGGGGTGAGTCGGGGGAACCCTCAGTAGAAGGTGACATCTGAGCAAGAACCTGGCAGTTGGAGAGGGAGCCACTGTTTCAGGCGGAGGGAGTGGGTGGCTAGGGCCCAGTCTGTGCGGCAGGAGCATGCAGGGTGCATGAGGAGAAAAGGGAAGGGGCGATGCAGGGAAGCATAGTAAGCTGGGGGCTGTCGTGGAGGATGAAGTTGGAGAGCCAGGGGGTCCACACAGCCCATGGCAAGGACTTTGACTCTCAGCTGACTTAAATGGGCTTGGTTTGCAGTTGTCACAGTCCTACTTACTTCATCCCAACTGATGTGGAGTGCTACCTTGATGTCATTCCAGGCTCTCATTTGGGTCTGGCATCCACCTAAATTTTTAAAATGAGATTTAATCACCACTTTATTTTTATGGCAGGGAGAGCCGGTAAACAAATACTGGAATAAATTGGGCATCTTCTGTTACGTTTTTCTTGGTATCTGTAGGAAGATTACTGGCCAGAGTTGGAGTCTCAGAGTAATTAAGGTTGTCAGGAGTGGGGTGGAGAGGGTAAAGCTTTAGTCAGCTCCACGCTGCTGTGCGGCGTTTCATGAGGTTGGGACGAGCAATAGGGTAGGCTTCTAATAGCAGGGAATTTATAGCTGAGTTGGAGGAAGAACCATAAAGCCTCCCATGAGCGAGGTCAAAGTGCACCAACCAGGGCTGTGCACTGGATGCACAGCACTGACTTCCAGGGGGCAGCTGTGGTATGGCAGAAACAACGTGAAGCAGCTATCCTCCGACTAAAGGTGAGTTAGAAATACATAACCTATTTAAACATTTTACAAAGTAAATTTGTTAGTTGTGGGATATACAGAAAAAACATGGAGAAAGAAGGAAGGTTAATGAGGGGTGGATTATCTAGGAGTGGGAGACCAGCCACTTGGTTTTGTTGTATTTTTGTCCCTGACACTGATGTAAGTAGGCCTCTTATCTTAGTGTGAGGTTTTAGTGCGCTAAATGCTTCCTCATCCTGTCTACCTTTTTTGAGTAACTTGTGAGATTCAGATATGTCTGTGCAGTGCTGCCTTGCTTTTGTTTACTAATGGATTATTTTAGCTGTTAGGTAATTAATGAGCTTTGCTAGTACCACAAAGGCATAATTCCTGGTGGCTCAGCAGTAAAGAATCTGTCTGCCAATGCAGGAGACACAGGTTCAATCCCTGGGTTGGGAAGAGCCCCTGGAGAAGGAAATGGCAACCCACTCCAGTATTCTTAACTGGAAAATCCTATGGACAGAGGAGCCTGACAGGCTACAGAGTTGGACATGACTGAGCGACTGAACACCAAACAGCAAAGCCCCACAAAGACTTGTCGCATGTGTATTAACACATGTGCTGAGGTGCTTCGCTGGCAGGACTGGGCCCGGAATCTGGGTGTTGTGCTTTAGCTTGGTACTCAGCTACTTGGAGTTACAGTGTTTCACAATGGGAACAAAAATCATGACATGATCTTCTTTGCAGTGAACTGGTGCAGGGAGCGTCCCCAGGGTTTGACTCTTAATTCCTCAGAGTGTCTCTTACAGGACTGGCTGGACCCTGGCCCAGAACAAGCTATTCAACAAGATCCTCAAAGCCCTGCAGTCTGACCGGCTCGCCCGCTTGGCCAATGAAGGGGTAAGACTCCAGAAATCTGCCCCCAGCGGGCCTCCCTAGCTCAGGCCTCTCTGACTGGCTCACTTGTTGGGCGCTACCCCCCACCATCCCCCAACCCCAGTTGCTAACAAGGTGACCCTCAGACTTTGCCCTCTACTTCACCGTTCAGGCTTGTAATGAGCCCGTGCTGCGTCGTGTCGCTGTGGACAAGTGTGCGAGGAGAGTGCGGCAGGCTCTGGCAAGTGTGAGCTGGGACACCAAGCTGATCCAGTGGCTGCACACCACCCTGGTGGAAACCCTGAGTCTGCCCATGCTGGCAGCCTACCTGGATGCTCTGCAGACGCTGAAAGGGAAGGTAAGGCTGGGATGGGTGTCTGCCCTGTCCTGGGGTAGCCAGCCTCTGCTGTGGGTTCAGGAAACGGGACTGGGCCGGGTCATTGCCTGGTCAGTCTGGAGGACGTGACTGAAGCTAATGTGCTTGCTCTTAAAAATAGGAGACATGGTGTCATTTCACGTTCTCATTCGGCATAAATGTCTTCAGCCCTCCTGTCTCTAGGATGAGGTGTGGCGCCCCCAAACCAGAGAACATGTTTAGCCTCTACAGCCCTGCAACTTGTGGTTTGAGGTGAGGTGAGAAAGGAGAAGACAGATGAAGGGTTTACCAGGGTGAAGTGTTGAGAGAGGAGTGAGAAGCAGATACCCACGGAGCTGAGAGTGGGGTGGGGCAGGGGAGGTGTTCAGAGCCAGGAGCACAGGGCCGACGCCTCAGTCTCTGCTGATTGTGACAAGCCTTCAGTAGCAGCACTCTGACTTATATCATGCTTTATAGAGCGCCGTTGCCTTTCCCCACTTCCTTGCTGGGACAGTGCTGCAGTCACGCTGTTTTCCTTGGTGACTCTGGTTTACTGTGGGTGTAGTTGGACTGTTCAGTGTGATGGAGTACTGGTTCTGGACACAGACCGCCTGGCTGATCCTTTCATCACTAATTAGCTGTGTAATCTTGGGTTAACACCTCAGTTTCCTCATCTCTAAAAAATGGCTGATTATAATAATACCTGCCTAGGATTTTTGTGATAATTTGTTAATCTGGATAGAATGCTTGGCACAAAGTTTGGCACATAGGAAACCCAGGGTAACTGTTCGTGATTTATAAGTGGTACCATTATATTTAGTGTGTTTTGCTCCAGCATGGCCTCAGATAACTTGGATTAATTCAGTTTTTTACTTTTGTGGGTTTTTTTCTCCTTTGCAAGCAGCTGGCCAGCAACTTTCCCCAGCCATATTCCCCAAATTTCCAGACTTACTGTTTCCTATCTGTTTGTAAGTTGAAGGATGCTGAGTTTGTTTGAAAGCAGAAGAAGACTGGTTTAGCTTCTGGAAATAAAACTCAGGACTAGATGCATTAATAAAATGCATGGTAGGAATTTGACATTAATTTGTACGTTCTGCCTTTGGAAAGAGAACAGCATTAGTGAATCTACTCTAGGGGACCAGTGTAGTCATGCCCAGAGTCCACATCCCTGCTTCTCTTTGTGTGCCCAGTATGCCTTGGAGGTCTTTTTCCTCATAATGAAGTTGGCACTGCTTTCCAACTGAAGTTATTGTCTGGATGTTCCCAACAAATACATGTTTCGTGTCTCCAGTGTGCCGGGTGTTGTGATGAGCAAAACAAATTCTGTCTCCTCTGATGGAGCTGATTTTCTAGTGGAGAAAGAGGCAAATGAAAAGATGGCCCCAGACTTCCCCCTGTGCTGCTCCTCTGCAGTGGTCACCCTGGCTCAAGTGTGAACAGGGGGCAGCAAGGGCACAGGGTGGGTAAGGGGCCAAGACAGGCCCCTGCCAGAGAGCAGTGGCCTGTAGTCGAGCATTTCCACTGCTCTCTACAGCATTCCGCCTGTGGAAAGAGAACAGCGTTGGTGAGTCTGCTCTGGGGGACCAGTGAAGTGGTGCCCAGAGTCCACTTCTCAGTTTTTCTTTGCATGCCCAGTATGCCTGGGAGGTCATTTCCCTCAATGAAGTTGGCACTGCCTTCCAACTGAAGTTATTGTCTGGGTGTTCCAAAGTGAATGAAGTAGTGTTCAGGTTTATTGAGCATCACGGGCCACGGGCGGTACCCCACAGGTGTGCACGGTGCGTGCTGCTGAGTCACAGTGTGGGTTAGCTGGGACAGCAGAGGAAGCGCAGTTAGCGGGGGCCCAGACTACAAGGTGCTGATCTGCTCAGTGGTAGCTCTCCCATCAGGCTCTTGTTTTCCCATGACTGTTAGAGTCACAACAAATATTTAAGTTGTTCCCCAAACTTCTAATGTACCAGCTGGATGGAATTGTCAGTGAATGGGGTCACGCTCTAGGCCCAGTTACTTTCACCATCAGACCTGTTGTAAAGGGAGCAGAGAAGGTATGGGCCCCATCCTCTTCACTGTTTGCTCAGAGTGATCCTGTGCTGGAGAGAGTAGGGATGCTTGGTCTGCCTAGCTTCACTCAGGCAAAGGAGTCTAAGTGTTCTGTATTTACAAAAAAGCGAGTTTCAAGGCTTTGTCATTTCAGAGGTGTACTCTGCTATGTGTGTGTGTGTGTGTGTGTGTGTGTGCACGCGTGCTGTGTGCTCAGTCATGTCTGATTCTGCGATCTCATGGGCTGTAGCCTGCCAGGCTTCTCCAGGCAAGAATGCTGGAGTGGGTTGCCATTTCCTACTCCAGGAGATCTTCCTGACCCAGGGATGGAAGCTGCATCTCTTGCAGTGGCAGGTGGATTCTCTACCACTGAGCCATGGGGAAACTGCCAGATAAAAGTTTTTAAAATCTAATATTCAGTCAGATCCTCTACCTCTAGGTGTTGAGTGGCTCACAGTGACAAAATATCAATTAGTTTTAAAGAAACACCCGGTTTAGGGTGAAGATCCTTTACAATTTGACACTGTCCTTTGTTACTGCTGCTGCTGCTGCTAAGTCTCTTCAGTTGTGTCCGATTCTGTGCAACCCCATAGACGGCAGCCCATCAGGCTTCCCCGTCCCTGGGATTCTCCAGGCAAGAGTACTGGAGTGGGGTGCCATTGCCTTCTCCTTTGTTACTAGCCTCTCCTATTTCCTTACTTGAATTCTTGACTTCAGGCCTTCTGTGCCTAGAGTGAGCCCTGGACTTTCTTGTTTATATCTGGTGTCTGTTTAGAAAGCTTTTCCCTGTCTTCTGTTGGAATTGTTCAGAGTGCATCTCACTTCGCATGCTGAATCTGCACTTCCCTCTTCTCTGCTGGATGGTTCGGGTCACAGCAGTGAGGCTTCTGTTTCTTTACGGCACTTCCCAGCCCCTCCTCTCTGGTGATTTGTATGCTCGCCTTCGTAGATTGTAGATTAAACTCCTTTGCAGTCAGCACTAGCCTGGTGCCTTGTAACAGCAGTGTTGCATAAATGTTTGTTTCCTGAGTTAAACTGAGACAGCCTCATGGTTAAATATTCTCCTCATTTTTTGTGCAGAGCTCTTTTTGTTTTTTTTTTTTTTTTCCTTTTTTTATTTTATTTTATTTTTAAACTTTACATAATTGTATTAGTTTTGCCAAATATCAAAATGAATCCACCGCAGGCATACATGTGTTCCCCTTCCTGAACCCTCCTCCCTCCTCCCTCCCCATACCATCCCTCTGGGTCGTCCCAGTGCACCAGCCCCAAGCATCCAGTATCGCGCATCGAACCTGGACTGGCAACACGTTTCTTACAGGATATTCTACATGTTTCAATGTCACTCTCCCAAATCTTCCCACCCTCTCCCTCTCCCACAGAGTCCATAAGACTGTTCTATACATCAGTGTCTATTTTGCTGTCTCGTACACCAGGTTATTGTTACCATCTTTCTAAATTCCATACATATGCGTTAGTATACTGTATTTATGTTTTTCCTTCTGGCTTACTTCACTCTGTATAATAGGCTCCAGTTTCATCCACCTCATTAGAACTGATTCAAATGTATTCTTTTTAATGGCTGAGTAATACTCCATTGTGTATATGTACCACAGCTTTCTTATCCATTCATCGGCTGATGGACATCTAGGTTGCTTCCATGTCCTGGCTATTATAAACAGTGCTGCGATGAACATTGGGGTACACGTGTCTCTTTCCCTTCTGGTTTCCTCAGTGTGTATGCCCAGCAATGGGATTGCTGGATCATAAGGCAGTTTTATTTCCAGTCTTTTAAGAAATCTCCACACTGTTCTCCATAGTGGCTGTACTAGTTTGCATTCCCACCAACAATGTAAGAGGGTTCCCTTTTCTCCACACCCTCTCCAGCATTTATTATTTGTAGACTTTTGGATCGCAGCCATTCTGACTGGTGTGAAATGGTACCTCATAGTGGTTTTGATTTGTATTTCTCTGATAATGAGTGATGTTGAGCATCTTTTCATGTGTTTGTTAGCCATCTGTATGTCTTCTTTGGAGAAATGTCTGTTTAGTTCTTTGGCCCATTTTTTGATTGGGTCATTTATTTTTCTGGAGTTGAGCTGTAGGAGTTGCTTGTATATTTTTGAGATTAGTTGTTTGTCAGTTGCTTCATTTGCTATTATTTTCTCCCATTCTGAAGGCTGTCTTTTCACCTTGCTAATAGTTTCCTTTGATGTGCAGAAGCTTTTAAGGTTAATTAGGTCCCATTTGTTTATTTTTGCTTTTATTTCCAATATTCTGGGAGGTGGGTCATAGAGGATCCTGCTATGATGTATGTCAGAGAGTGTTTTGCCTATGTTCTCCTCTAGGAGTTTTATAGTTTCTGGTCTTACGTTTAGATCTTTAATCCATTTTGAGTTTATTTTTGTGTATGGTGTTAGAAAGTGGTCTAGTTTCATTCTTTTACACATGGTTGACCAGATTTCCCAGCACCACTTGTTAAAGAGATTGTCTTTAATCCATTGTATATTCTTGCCTCCTTTGTTAAAGATAAGGTGTCCATATGTGCATGGATTTATCTCTGGGCTTTCTATTTTATTCCATTGATCTATATTTCTGTCTTTGTGCCAGTACCATACTGTCTTGATAACTGTGGCTTTGTAATAGAGCCTGAAGTCAGGTAGGTTGATTCCTCCAGTTCCATTCTTCTTTCTCAAGATCGCTTTGGCTATTCGAGGTTTTTTGTTTTTCCATACAAATTGTGAAATTATTTGTTCTAGCTCTGTGAAGAATACTGTTGGTAGCTTGATAGGGATTGCATTGAATCTATAAATTGCTTTGGGTAGTATACTCATTTTCACTATATTGATTCTTCCAATCCATGAACATGGTATATTTCTCCATCTATTAGTGTCCTCTTTGATTTCTTTCACCAGTGTTTTATAGTTTTCTATATATAGGTCTTTAGTTTCTTTAGGTAGATATATTCCTAAGTATTTTATTCTTTCCGTTGCAATGGTGAATGGAATTGTTTCCTTAATAAAAATATGGAACGCTTCATGAATTTGCGTGTCATCCTTGCGCAGGGGCCATGCTAATCTTCTCTGTATCGTTCCAATTTTAGTATATGTGCTGCCGAAGCGAGCACCAGAGCTCTTTTTAGTCTTGCTCTTTTAAAATTAAGAACACTGTCCTTTCTTGTCATTTCCAGGAATAACTTATCTTCTTGTGCTATCTTCAAACTTTTAATTTTAATTAAAATATAACTGACATATAGGATTTCCCTGTTGGCTCAGATGGTAAAGAGCCTGCCTGCAATGCAGTGTTCCCCTGGGTCAGGTAGATCCCTTGGAGAAGGAAATGGCAACACATTCCAGTATTCTTGCCTGGAGAATTCCATGGGCAGAGGAGCCTGGCGGGCCACAGTCCATGAAATCGCTAAGAGTCGGACACAGCTGAGTGACTAACACACATACACACATACAAGTGACGTTTATTGACAAGTATACAATATGTTTCAATATTTGTATGTATGGTAAAATGATTACCACAGTAAGTCTAGTTAACATTTGTCACTGTATGTAGTTAAAGAAATTTTTTTTCTTCTGATGAGCATTTTTAAGATTTATTCTTATAGCAGCTTTCAAATATGGAGTATAGTATTATTAACTATAGTCATCATGCTGTATGTTACATCCCTTGACTTTATTTATTTCATTCTTTTTGATCCCTTTTACCGATTTAACTAATCTCCCATCCCATCCCTCTGACAACCAACAGTCTGTTTGTATCTATGAGTTTGGTTTTTGTTTTGTTTTTCCATATCCCAGATACACATTAGATCATTTGATGTTTGTCTTTTCCATCTGACTGACTTCACTTGGCACAGTGCCCTCAGGGTCCATCCATGCTTTTGTACATGGCAAGATTTCCTTTTTATGGCTGCATAATATTCTGTTGTATACATATTTCCACATTTTCTTTACCCATTCATCTATCAGTGGGCACTTACGTTGTTTTCATATCTTGCCTATTGTAAATAATGCTACAGTGAATATGGCGGTGCATATATCTTTTTGAGATGGTGTTTTTGTTTTCTTTAGGTAAATACCCAGAATTGGAATTCCTGGATTATGTGGTAGTTCTGTTTTTAATTTTAGGAGGAATGTCTATTAGTGTTTTTCATAAAAGTTGTACCAGTTTACATTCTCACCAAAATGTATAAGGGTTTCCTTTTCTGCACATCCTTGCCAGCATTTGTTAATGCCTGTCTCTTTTGATAATAGCTACTCTTAACAGGTGTGAGATGACATCTCATTGTGGTTTTGGTTTGTATCTCCCTGATGCTTAGTAATGTGGAGCATGTTTTCATGTATAGTGTATAAGGTCTGTATATCTTCTTTGGAAAAATGTCTATTCAAATCTCCCACTTGTTAATCAGATTGTCTTATTGGTGTTAAGTTGCATGAGTTCTTTGTGTGTTTTGGATATTAACCCCTTATCAGATACATGACTTGAAAATGTTTTCTCCCCTTCAGTAAGTTGCCTTTCCCTTTTGTTGATGTTTTCCTTTGTTTTGCAGGAGCTTTTTAGTTTGTAGTTCCACGTGTTTATTTTTGCTATTGCTGCCTTCGCTTTTGGTGTCAGATCCAAAAAAATATTGCCAAGACTGACATCAAGGAGCTTACTGCCTATGTTCTCTTGTAGAAGTTTTATGGTTTCAGATCTTCATTCAGAATCTTGAATCCATTCTGAGTTAATCGTATAAGGTAATACGATGGTCCAGTTCATTCTTTTGCATGTAGCTATCCAGCTTTCTCAACACCATTTATTGGAGAGCCTGTCCTTTCCCTGCTGTGTGTTCTTGGCTCCTTTGTCATAAATTAGTTGACCGTACATGCTGAGTTTATCTCTGGACTCACTGTTCTCTTCCGTTCTCCTGGGCGTCCATTTTTGTGCCTGTGCCATACTGTTTTGATTACTGTAACTTTGTCAGATAGTTAGAATCAAGAAGCATGATGCCTTTAGCTTTGTTCCTTCTACTTAAGATTGTTTTGACTATTTGGGGCCTTTTGTGGGTCCATACAAATTTTAGGATAATTTGTTCTATTTCTGTGAAAAATGCCATTGGAATTTTGATAGGGATTGCATTGAATTTGTATAGTATATTGCTTTTTGGGTAGAATGGACATTTTAACAATATTAATTCTTCCAGTCTGTGAGCATAGAATATCTCCATTTATTTGTATCTTATTCAGTTTCTTCAGTTAATGTCTTACAGTTTTCAGATAAGATGTTCTCATTCCTTTTACCTCCTTAGTTAAATTTAACCTGGGAAGCCCTAGTTAAATTTATTCCTAGCAATTTAATTCTTTTTGAAGCTTTGTAAATGAGCATATTTTCTCAATTTCTCCACTATTATTTAGAAATGCAACAGATTTTTGTATATTGATTTTGTATCCTGCAAATTCACTGAATTCATGTATTCTAATGGTTTTTTTGGTGTCTAGGGTTTGCTGTATGTAATATGATGTCATCTGCAAATCTGTAGTTTCACTTCTTCCTTTCTAATTTGAATGCCTTTTAGTTCTGTTTCTTGCCTGATTGCTCTAGCTAGGACTTCCAGTACTGTGTTGAATAAAAGTGGTGAGGGCGGGCATCCTTGTCTGGTTCTCATCCTAGAGGGAAAGCTTTTGGTTTTTTACTGTTGAGTTTGATGTTAGCTATGGACTGAACTTTTCCCACATGCATCACCATAGTAGTTTTTATTCTTATTTCTCAAAAAAATTGTGTTTGTTTTGGCTGTGCTGGATCTTCTTGCTGCATGGGCTTTTCTTTAGTTGTGGTGCGGGGCCTTCTCTTAATTGTGGACATTTTGACTTTCTGCAGGCAGTATGAGATTCACACAGACGTTTCTTTTCAGTGAAAGCATCAGCAAGTCTGTAATCTATTTTTACACATCTTTGAGGTCACATTTTTGGTAGATTGTAATGGTGTAATGTGGAACCACTGATACGGAGAGCAAACTAAAATTACACAGATTTTTCAGCTTCATTGCGGGTGGTTAGTGTCCCAAGCCCATGTTTTTCAAGGGTCAACAGTATACATAGTATAGTAGGCTGTATTACTTGGAGCATAGTAACAAATTTCTTTAACACTCCAGAGCTTGAAGGCAGTATACTAGAAGAAAATGCAGAGTTTCATTTTGTTTTTAACTTACAAAATCAACTGATGTTTGTTGAGGAAATTTAGAAAATATAGAAGGAAAGGAAAAAGCTTCTTCATATCTCCATAAAGTTTATTATTAACATTTTCACATATTCTCTTATTGTATTTTTCTTAATTAGAGATGATTTTTATATTTTCTGTTTTACCTTTAACATTTTAGCAGGGGACTTTCCTATATTACTGCAAACTGTTTTAAGCATTTTAACTTAGTCCATAAGATCTGATTATGTAGATAACATGCTTAGCCACTTCTTGTGCATGCCTTGATGTTGCTTCTACTCTTCGACTATTACTGAGAATGAGTTTATCTTTTGCTTACCCGCTACCCCCTGTGTGTGTGTGTGTGCATGTGTGCATGTGTGTTTCTGATACAGTTTTAGGAAAGGGATGGGAATAAGTTTAAGTTTCTTGATGCATATTACCAGATTGGTTTCCAAAGGACTGTATCCATTTACCTTTAATGATGGAGGGTATATTTTTAGCCATCCACTTGTTTGTACTTTTTCTTGTGAGTAAAGTCTGAGAGGCGTCATTGGAATCTGTCCTTGGCGCACAGTGGGGCTGTGTCCTCCCGCCTGACCCTGGTAGTGGGGTCTCCTGCCTCACACTGGAAGTGTCTTCATTCTCCCTTGCTTCTAGATCCCCACGTTGATTGACCGGATGCTTGTGTCCTCCAACACAAAGACCGGGGCTGCAGGAGCTGAGGCCTTGTCCCTCCTACTGAAGAGGCCCTGGGACCCTGCTGTGGGGGTGCTTTCTCATAACAAACCAGTAAGTTGGACTTCACTATGGCCCGTGAAGTTTATTTTAGACTCCAGTCTCAGAACCGTGGCAAGAGGATAATAAATGGCGTGTTTAACTGTGTTCACTAATAACTGGCTGTGTGTCATGCTTAACATAGTTTCCTGAGCAAATCAGCATTGGTGAGGATAAGCTAGGTCGTGGGGTACGTGGGGTTCCGTTGGGGAGCCTCCCTCACTCACTGGCTCTCTGATGGGGTCTTACTCTGTAGAGCAAACTCCCCGGCTCTCCTCTCATCCTCATCGCCTCCTCCGGGCCTTCTAGCTCCGTGTTCCCCACCTCACGCCGCCACCGCTTCTGGCAGTCTCAGCTGTCCTGCTTAGGCAAGGTATGTAGGGGGCGGGGGGGCAGCTCGAGAGGCAGACAGATGCTCGATGCTTAGTGAACTTAGTACACTCCTTTGTGTACAAGAAACAGGCGCCGAGATGCGAGGTGGATGGACTTGAATGTGGTGCATCCTCCGAGTCTCTGGACTGCTGACGGTGCTTATCCAGGGTTGGAGGGTTCAGGGGAGGCTAAGCAGACTGGAGAGAAGAGCGGAGACTGAGCTCATGGCATGGCAGCCCCTCTCTTTCCTTTAGGTCATCCCTGTCGCCACCCACCTGCTGAGCAATGGGAGTGGAGTGGGGGTGCTGCAGTGTCTGGAGCACATGATCGGGGCGCTGAGAAGCAAAGTGCTGGAGGTGAGGCTGCTCCTCTGTCAGCTCGCCGCTGTTCACCCAGCATTCTGCATCCATCTGCGGCCTCCTGTCTCACTGTCTTCTTTCTCTCCCCACAAAGATTCACAGCCATTTCCCCCACAAGCCCATCATCTTGATTGGCTGGAATACAGGAGCCCTGGTGGCCTGTCACGTAAGTAACCCCGTCTTATCCAGAGCTTGTCTGGGGCTCAGCTACTGCTGCTACTGCTGCAGATAGCTACTGTTGAGCCAGGCACTGTGCTGAATGCTTTGCCTGCATACTTGGATTTTAAACTGTGGGGGACAAGCTTTGTTTTTTAACTTTATTGTAGAAAATGTTAAGCAGAAATTTAAAGGGAGGATAGACTGGTGTGGTAACCCCTTGGGCCCCTCATTAAGCCCTGCCAGTAACTGGTCAGAGCCAAGGCCTTTTTCATCTTACCTCTGCCCACTTTCAGCTCCCTCCAGTTACTTTGAAAAAAACACCAAGTATTTTCTTTATATATATTTTAGTGTGTAGCTAAAAGACGGTTACTCCTTGGAAGAAGAGTTATGACCAACCTAGACAGCATGTTAAAAAGCAGAGACATTACTTGGACAGCAAAGGTCCGTCTAGTTAAGGCTATGGTTTTCCCAGTAGTCATGTATGGATGTGAGAGTTGGATTATAAAGAAAGCTGAGCGCCAAAGAATTGATGCTTTTGAATTGTGGTGTTGGAGAAGACTCTTGAGAGTCCCTTGGACTGCAAGGAGATCCAACCAGTCTATCCTAAAGGAAATCAGTCCTGAATATTCATTGGAAGGACTGATGCTGAAGATGATAATCCAATACTTTGGCCACCTGATGTGAAGAACTGACTCATCTGAAAAGACCCTGATGCTGGGAAAGATTGAAGGCGGGAGGAGAAGGGGCCGACAGAGCATGAGATGGTTGGATGGCATCACCGACTCAATGGATATGAGTTTGAGTAAACTCCGAGAGTTGGTGATGGACATGGAGGCCTGGTGTGCTGCAGTCCATGGGGTCGCTGAGTCAGATACGACTGAGCGACTGAACTGAACTGAACTGGGCACTGTCTGTTAATTTCGAAAGGGAGAGGTATTCCTCACATAAGGGACAAGAGCAGCATTTGTGTTCTCTTGGTTGCATTTGTTCTTAGTGGAGGAAAAAGGAAGGACTCAAGCCTTGCAAATTCCCATGATGGAAGCATTAAACCTCCCATCCTCCCAGAGGTTCAGGTGGGGTCCCCTGTGGGCCCCGGTTCTCTCAGTGGGGGCTGCTGGTATAACCAGACAGCCTGTGTTCTGTCCTCCTACTGCCCTACTGTGTGGCTGGTACACCTGTACCATCACCTGGGGGCGTGTCATCGCCTGGGAGTTACAACGGGAGGAGGAGGTGGGGCCTGCTGGCGGCTTCTGGGTAGGATGTGGCTGTGGGGAAGTCAGTCGGCCTCGAGGCAGACCATGCCGTTATCTGCAGGTGTCAGTGATGGAGTATGTCACTGCCGTCGTCTGCCTTGGGTTTCCTCTGCTTACCGTGGACGGCCCCAGAGGGGTAAGTGCGGGGCCTGCGGGCTGCCGGGTCACCGGCCGGTGGGAGGACAGGAGTAGGAGCCTCTCCAGGCTGCTGCTCAGAGGCCGCGGCTACCTGGGCAGTCTCTTGAGTGCACTTGCCAGGCAGTGTTGAGCATGTATGAACTGGCTGACTGTAAAACCGGACCTGTTTAGGATGTGGACGATCCCCTCTTGGATATGAAGACTCCAGTCCTCTTTGTCGTCGGTCAGAACTCCCTGCAGTGCCACCCTGAAGCCATGGAGGACTTCCGGGAGAAGATTCGGGCGGAGAACAGCTTGGTGGTGGTTGGGGGAGCTGATGACAATCTCAGGTGGGTAGGGTCCCTGGGCTCTGCCAGAGTGCCATGTTGGAAAGATGCTTACTTCTAAAAAGTTGGAAAAATTGTACCAAAAAATTCTATATACTGTTCACCCAAATTTCCCAAATGTTAACATCTTGCATAACCAAAAAGTAATTGTCAAAGCTGGGAAGTTGACATGGATATGATACTGTAATCTAGTTTGCAGACTCGCATCTCATCACTGTGTCACTGGCACTCGTCTGGTCCCGGGCCGAGTCCAGGCCGTGCGTGGCTGCCGGTTGCTGTGTCTCCTCAGCCTCCTCTGATGTGACGCTGCTCCTCAGCCTGTCATGACCTTGACACTTCCCAAGAGTGCTGTTTTGCAGACTGTTCCTCAGCTTAGGGTTTTGGTGTTGTCCGTGATTAGGTTGAGGGCACACTTGGTGGGAATGCCGCGGAGCTCACGTGGCCTGTGTGCATCCTCGGGGCTGCATGATGTTGCCGTGGCCCGTTACTGGCGAGGTCACCGTTGATCACGTCATTAAGGTGGTACCTGCCAGGTTTCTCTACAGTTACTGTGTTTCTCTTTGTAGTTAGTAGTCTTCTTGTGGGGAGAAGATATTTCGAGATGCTGTAATCATAGTCTTTGCCATTCGGCTTTCACTGGGGTAGGCATTTCTTTACATTGTCTTCCTAGTAATACAGAGGATGAATTTGAACAAAGATTTTATTTGTCATGCTGCTGCTGCTAAGTTACTTCAGTCGTGTCCGACTCTGTGTGACCCCATAGACGGCAGCCCACCAGGCTCCTCCATCTCTGGGATTCTCCAGGCAAGAACACAGGAGTGGGTTGCTATTTCCTTCTCCAATGCATGAAAGTGAAAAGTGAAAGTGAAGTCACTCAGTCGTGTCTGACTCTTCGAAACCCCATGGACTGCAGCCCACCAGGCTCCTCCATCCTTGGGATTTTCCAGGCAAGAGTACTGGAGGTGCCATTGCCTTCTCCTTTTATTTGTCATAGGCGTCCTTTTATATATTTTGGAGTATAAACTGCCGGGGACCAGCCCCGGCTGATCCAGGGTATTCGAAGGAGAGACGGCATAGGCGAGGATCAGGAGACGATAGTTTCAATTAGATATTAATTAGAGATATAAAGAGTAATAGAATAAGGATAGCTCAGTAGGAAAATTCAGTGGAGAAAAGAGGCTGAGTAGCTTGGTTTACGCGGGAGACCAATAAAACTTCAAGACAAGAAGTTTGCACCACTTACGTAGGCCGCAGGCGTCCTTCCGTTCTCCCAAAGGAGAGGAGACACTGAGGCCTCCCCGGTCGGATCTTAGAAGCCCAGGCATAATTAGTAAGCATGGTGGGTTCCGCGCTCCAGATGGAGACTCAACCAGAGTGAGAGAGAGAGCGACATGGGGAGACCAGTATTTCGAGAAACTGATCCCAATTCTTTATTTTCCATGGTCTACTTTTATACACTGAGATGTTATGCAAAAGTCACGTGGGGACAGCAGTCCTGACTTTTATCAAAGTCAGGTGCTTCATACAAAGGTATACAGAGGTCTTAGGGGTGTTACATCATCTTCTGGCCAGGGGGGCCTGCTGACAATTTACGACCCTCTCCTTGTGACAGCGGTCAGTCAATCAGGACACTTATTTCTCCAGGGCTGATTATTCTCAAAACAGACGCCACCCAAATAAAGTTACATTCCTACAGGGTGAGGGTGTAGTGGGTTTTAGTTAAGGAAAGAATTTACTTAGCCTAAGGTCTAACGTGATTAATATCAAAGGTTAATTCTATATATTCATTAATGTGTATAAGGGCAGGGGATGTGGAGACTTAGCAACAAACATTGGCTCAACAAATGAAAAACCCTTCACCAATACAATTTCTAATCAGCCCGTTATACTTATACTAATAGTTTTCTAACTTCTCTAAAGAACCCGTTTTTAGAGGGTTTAAAGCATCTTGTGCCTCTCACGGTTGGGAGGCTGTGAGCAATCACATGTGGCCGGACGAGCCTGTCAGGCAGGCTAGAGAACCTTCAGAGGAGTTTGTAGGTTAAAACACTCTTATCACGCCCAGGAATTATTATAAACTGGAGCTCTAAGTTAACTCCTTCTCCAAAAGAGGTGGTGGGGGACAGCCCCCCGTAAAGTCAGAGGTGTAGGTGAGCACAAAGTAGTAAAGTAGGCAGGCTCTGGTTATGGGGGTAGACGCTCGAGGATTTCCAGGGGGACTCCTGAGGCTCGATCCCGCCTTTGCGTATGTCGAGCCTCCTTCCTCATGACCTTTGCCATGGGCGGAGTACCTCACTCTGGCCCCCAACATCTCTCCCTTTTTTATTTCTTAAAACAGCCAGATGCAGCTCAGTCGCGAGCCTCCGAATGCTCTGCCGGAGAATCCTGACAATACAAGGAAGAATGATTATGAGAAGTAGAATTAGAGACTAGGGATATTAGACAGAATATTTTTTCCAGAAATAAAGTTAGAGAAGGTGTGAAAAAAGTCATTAGCTGCTCCAGTGGCGGTAAAATCCAGTCGAGAGTGTTCCAAGGTCTGTATTTGATTATGAAGTTTCCCTAAGTCCAGGCCAATATCAGAACTGTTCCAAACACCTGAGATATGATTTTTAATCTTTTCCCATTCATAATCTGTCTCGTTTACCTTCAAAGATGTCACGCATATCCACCTGTAATCAGTGTGGCATGTCAAAGCCATCTTCACCTTTAAAGCCTGTAACTCAATCCCAATATGCATAATTGCTTCTTCTAAGGCGTCTACTCTCATCTCTAATTTCCTATCTATAGCTTCCTGAGTTGCTAGAGTTAAAGAAACAATTTTAGACATGGTATCAACATATTGGGCAGTATGCACTTGTTGAGTCAACGATATTGCTGCCGCAGTAACAGAAGTAATTGTTGCTATCAAAGCTGATATTCCTAGGATAAGCAAGACCACAAACCGTCGCGATCGCATTAAATCCTGCAGTTGTTGTAACACAGTAAGACCATAGCTATCATATAGGCACCATAAGATAGGATGGGCATTGTAACACCACAAAGGAGCAAACATTACATTGAGGGTTTAAACAAGATGAAAGCATACATTGTTCACAAGTCACTACGTTAGGTCCACCTGAATAATTCATGCCTACATTAAGTTTGTTGGAGTCATTAGTAAAAAGGAAAACATAAGGCGAGGGTGGGCAAGCTAAAACAGAATAAGTAGAATTATTTTCTGGTTGGAGTTCACGCTGCAGCTGCCCTGTCAGTCTCGCCGGGATCTCGATGTCTATCTTGTCTCCCCTGCTGGCCGGCGCCGCGCTGGTCTGGACGGCACTTTGCAGGTGCGCTCTCCTCTCTGGCCCTCACTTGCTGCACAAACTTCTTTGCTCTAGGTTGCGGGGTGCAGTGAGGAGGGTGCGGGGCGAGGCTGGAGGCGCAGAGGCGAGGGCTGCCTGGTGGGCGGGGCGAGCGAGTGCGCGCCTCGAACCTGGCCTGTCTGGAACCCAAATTGGTGAATCTGCGTCCTGTGGAAAAATACAAGCACATCCTCGACCACTAGTTAATAATGGGTCAGGACCCTTTCATTGTCCTGAGAGGAGGTCCTTCCATTTAACTAATGGTTTTGCATTTAATTGCTCCAGGCATCAATGACGAAGCATTGCAGTAGTTCCAGCCAGATCAGCATTTAGAATATTTATTACGAAAAGAGCATGTTGCAAGATTTGATGGGGAGAACTATACTTAAACTCCCCTTCTTTTAATTTTTGAATTTGAAGCTTTAATGTTTGATGTGACCTTTCCACAATGGCTTGTCCCCGGGGATTATAAGGGATGCCTGTATTGTGTTTAATTTGAAACTGTAAACAAAATTCCTGAAAAGACTTAGAAGTGTAAGCAGGAGCATTGTCAGTTTTCAGAGCTTTTGGTAGGCCCAAATATGAAAAACAAGTAAAGAGATGTTGTATAACATCTTTAACTGCCTCTCCGGTAGGAGACGTTGCAATAAGGACATGAGAAAAGGTATCTATAGTTACATGAACAAAGAAAAGTTTTCCAAATGAAGAGATATGAGTTACATCCATTTACCAGAGTATGTTAGGTTTGAGACCGCGAGGGTTAACTCCCATAGGTAGACTATATTATAAACAGTGGGGCAATATAAGCAAGAACGCACAATCTCCCTAGCAGTTTCTCTGGGAATTTGGAATTGATATCTTAAGGCAGTAGCATATTGATGATGAAGTGAGTGAGAGGCTCTGGCCTCCTCAATCACAGTAGCCACTGTATTTCTGGTTAAGTCAGCCAAATCATTAAAGGCATTTAAAGCGCCAGGCAATCCGGAATGAGCCCGAATGTGTCCAATGAAAAATATTTTATTTCTTTTCCAAATTTGTTGCTGTAATTTAGTTAACAAATGAAATATGGTAGTTTTATTTTTAGACAAAAACCACAGTTTCAATGTGTGGAAACAACCTGACAATATACTGAGAATCAGAATAAAGGTTAAATTCTTCATCTGCAAACATAGCAAAAGCCTCTATGACTGCTGTTATTTCAGCTCTTTGAGCTGAAGTTTCCCGTGTTTCTAAAACCTTTTGGTGATTTTTAGTGACTACGGAGGCTTTACCGTTTGCTGACCCATCAGTAAAAACTATCTGAGCATTTGGAATAGGAGATTGTCAAACATTAGAAGAGCACCAAGTTGTTCTTTATTATATGGAATTACAATTTCTGATGGCTCTTTAACCAAATAATTCAATGCTCCACTTTTTTCCTTTTAATATCAACGTAGCTATCAATCCTGGATAAGAAGCCACTACTTTTTTAGTTTGAGCGGGGAGATGGACCCACTCTAGGGGGCCGTTTTGCTATAAAACCAATTTTTTGTCTGGCCACCCCAATTACACCTATGGGGGTTTTATGGCAAAGGAATTGTCAAGCAGTTGTCAATTTAATTTTTAAAATTTTTTTAAAATTTACATTTTAACAACATAAATTTTGGGATATGTTAATTTAGGTGTAATGTTTAGTTTAGGTCTCTGTATAAATTTAAATAATAAATGCATAACCTCCTTATCTCATTTTGGTAAACAAATATATCTAAATGCAAAATGTATTTATATATGTATTTATACATTTCAACAAGTATAAACTTATTGACATAATATACTTGAATTAATCTTTATAATTAATATGTTAATTAATATATATTACAGCAATACAACACGTACACAGCTAATACCAGCCAACACAAACCAATGTACTGCAATAATACATGTCACACATATACAATTATACAGTATATAGAACATATATCATCACAGCACATCAAACCATACCAATTAATATCAGCCACACACATTATACTACTGCAATATATATTTGATTATACAGTATATATATAATATGCATATATACTATACATATTAATTATATACAAATTAATTAAGTATAGATCTATAAATAGAATTAGGTATACCTCTATTATATTTTATTTATACCCATACCTAATTAGGTGAACTGCAATTAGGCAAATATATTTATATTATGTATTTATAATAATATATATAGTATTATTAATTGTACCGCCTGTTGATAACTAAGAAATTGAGAAAACCCTTCTCTGAGTATCTCCTATTTGAGACAGCATGTCCCTCCCCCATAGGGTAAAGGGGAGCGTAGGAACTACGTAGGGTTGGAAAGTTCCACAGGTATCTTCAAACTGCCAATCTAACATTTTTGAAGTTTTAACTACTGTGGGGGCTTGAGGGCAAATGAAACAAAATTTGACCCCTGAAATCTATCAGGGCAACTTGCCAATCATCACTATTTTGTAAAAGACTTGCAGTTGATCCTTATTGAGTGAAATTATTATATTTGCTACTTATTTTCTAAAAAGTTCCACACTTCCTTTTTTCCTCTTTTTATAATTAATTGTGCCACCAAGTTGGGATAAGATAAAACTATTTTTCTTGGGGTCACTGGTAGATGGAACCAATGGGCCTTTTTGTCATAAGCACCCTGTAGGTGTATGTTTTATGGCAAGAATAATTTAATCTCATCTTTTGGTAATATTAATCCTAATTAACTGACCATTTAAAGTCTCATACACTTCAACAAGAGCTAACTCTGTCTCATTAGTCAACTTTCTCTTAGAACTGGAATTAGGATCAATTTTTAAGCAATCAAACAAAGGCTTTAAATCTGTAGTAGTCAGTTTTAAATGTGGGCATATCCAATTAATGTCCCCTAATACTTTTTGGAAATCATTTAAAGTTAGTAAACAATCTCTCCGCAGCTTCAAAGGGGCATTATCAGTTTTTAAAACTTTTGGCACACCTAAATATGAGAAGCAAGTAAAGAGGTGTTGCACAACATCTTTATAAGCTTCTCCAGTTTTTGTTTTGTAACTTAAATCTGGTCTATAGCTTTTTAGATGACAAGTAACCATCTAATCTTTGCTTGAATACTTCCAGCAACAGGGAACTCACTACTCTTCAAGGTTTTAAACTCTCCCTCACCTTTTTTTTTTTTTTTTTCTACAGCATTCTCACCCCGCATATCACTTTCTCTAATCCCACCAACTCATTTTTAGTAGTATGTGTGGGCCAGGAACTGGGCCAGTCTTTTCCAGCAATGTTAAGAGACGTCTGTTCTTGCGTCTAATAGCCCTGACATTTTATTTTCTTGAATTAAAAGATCTTTTAAAGGCCTTGGAGCTGTAATTTCCTGCACCCAAAAGGCTAGATCACTAAATCCAAATGTTCTGTGGCTCCTAGCCTGAGAAGTCAAGGTTTTTTCTTGTCTGCTAATAAGGTAAAAAGCAAAAGCTGTGTTACTCTTTGACCTTTATTAATTTGCACAGTTTTAGTAGGCGGTGAGAACAAAACTTTAATTTCTCAATATAATCAGAATCTACTACACCATGCACCACCGAAATTTTCTTTTTCTTTTTATTTATTTATTTATTCTTTTTCTTTCCTTTTTTTTTTTTTTTTTTAAGAAAGCGAGCTACGCCCTAGCACAAGTCCTACAATGCCCTCAGGTAGGGGGCCAGCCACTCCCGTTGGAATTGGAGTAACCTTGTCAAGGGTTAATATTGTTGCTAAATCCCCTTTCCGTTTGGCTTTTCTCTTAGCCTGGGTGAGACCCCCCTGAGGGGGTTTTCTCCAAGGAGCACGCTCTGCATATTGTGCATGCAGTCTGTTTTAAAAGCTCCACTGTTTAAAAAACTTTTTATCTTTTTCAGGCTTAGGCAACACTTTGAGAGGCTTTGGGGGCAAAGTGGGGAACTCTTGGGCCCTGGAAGGCGCAAACGGAGGCGGCAGCTATCGCCCCAAATCAGAAAGTGGTGGATAAGTTTTTTTAAAAGTTTGCGCAGAGGGGGAGGTAGCTCGCCAGGGTGTCTGGCCACAGTGTCCTGTAAGTCCTCTCCTCTCTCCTCTGCTGATTTTTTCTTCCTTCTTCTCTTTAAATCTTTCTCAAGTTTTCTTTCCCTCACTCTTTTTTCCTTCCTCTTCTCTTCTCTTTTACTTTCTATCATTTCCTTCTTGTTTCCCTCTTTCATTCTCCCTTCTTCCTTCTTACTGTCTTCTCTTTCTTTCGTTTCTTTTCCTTTACGATCTTTCTCTCTAACTTTTTCTTTCCTCCTCCCTCTCTTTCTCTCTGTATCTCTTTTTCTAACTTCCTTTTTTCCTTTTTCTATCTTGCTGCATTCCCTGATTCCTTCCTCCTCCGTTCCTCTCTCCTTTTCACTCTTTAGTTCTTTTTCTATCTTTAGATCTTTCTCTATATTCTTTCCTTTTTTCTTTTTCACTTTTTTCTTTTTTCTTTTTCTTTTTCTTTTTTTTTTTTTTTTTTGCTTGGGTGAAGCCCCCCTGAGGGGGTTTTTCTGCAAGGAGTAGGCTCTGTATATTGTGTATTTTTTAAAAGCTCCTTTCTTTAAAAATAAAACTTTTTAATCTTTTCAACCTTAGGCAATGCTCTGGGAGGCTTTGGATGTAAACTGGGGAATTTTTAGGCCCTGGGAGGTGCAAGCGGAGGTGGAGTAGTCGCCTTAAATCAGAAATTGTTGGATAAATTTTTAAAGGTTTGTGTAGAGGGAGAGGGGGCTCACCAGGGCGCCCGGCCGCAGCGTCCTGTAAGCCCTCTCACTCCTCGGGAGGTAGAGCACAGTGTCCCTCCTCTTCCTTGTCAATGGCAGAAAATATGATCTGCGCAGAAGGTGGAGACCCACTACCATCCACCGCTATAGCCTCTCCCATAGGTCATCCCACAGCCTCATGATGAGGATCCAGAACATTTTTAATCATATTTATAGGATAAGTGTTTAGTTGTTTTTTTTCACCTTCACCCAAGTATCTAAATTAACAGTAGCTTCTTTAACAGTTTCAAGATTACTTGTATAAAGAGTTGCCATTCTTAGTTTCAGTGTTATCCATGTCAGAAAGTTAAGTATAGTAAAAGATTTTGCTTTAAGCTATCAAAAGATCAGGCTTTTCTTTGGCCTTTTAACTTCAGAAACCATTTTTTCTCTCTAACTCTAACTCTTTAACACTTTCAACACTTCCCACTCCTCTCGCCCTGTCTATCCTACAGGGGGGTCCGCGGCACCCTCGAGTGGGGTCCTAGCCGTCCCGAACACTGGAAGAACAATAGGGCTGATGGCCCAGATTGTTCCGGGGGGAGGAACAGTAGGCTGATGGCTCAAACTGTTCCGAGGGAGGAGCAGTAGGGCTGGTGACCCAAACTGCCCCGTGGGGGAACAAGAGGGCTGCTGACCCAGTTGTTCCGAGAACGGGGAGCAATAGAGCTGATGGCTCTGATTGCTTTGGGGAGCTTACCTTCAAAAGTCCCTGTCTCGGGCGCCACCTGCCGGGGACCAGCCCCGGCTGATCCAGGGTATTCGAAGGAGAGACGGCATAGGCGAGGATCAGGAGACGATAGTTTCAATTAGATATTAATTAGAGATATAAAGAGTAATAGAATAAGGATAGCTCAGTAGGAAAATTCAGTGGAGAAAAGAGGCTGAGTAGCTTGGTTTACGCGGGAGACCAATAAAACTTCAAGACAAGAAGTTTGCACCACTTACGTAGGCCGCAGGCGTCCTTCCGTTCTCCCAAAGGAGAGGAGACACTGAGGCCTCCCCGGTCGGATCTTAGAAGCCCAGGCATAATTAGTAAGCATGGTGGGTTCCGCGCTCCAGATGGAGACTCAACCAGAGTGAGAGAGAGAGCGACATGGGGAGACCAGTATTTCGAGAAACTGATCCCAATTCTTTATTTTCCATGGTCTACTTTTATACACTGAGATGTTATGCAAAAGTCACGTGGGGACAGCAGTCCTGACTTTTATCAAAGTCAGGTGCTTCATACAAAGGTATACAGAGGTCTTAGGGGTGTTACATCATCTTCTGGCCAGGGGGGCCTGCTGACAATTTACGACCCTCTCCTTGTGACAGCGGTCAGTCAATCAGGACACTTATTTCTCCAGGGCTGATTATTCTCAAAACAGACGCCACCCAAATAAAGTTACATTCCTACAGGGTGAGGGTGTAGTGGGTTTTAGTTAAGGAAAGAATTTACTTAGCCTAAGGTCTAACGTGATTAATATCAAAGGTTAATTCTATATATTCATTAATGTGTATAAGGGCAGGGGATGTGGAGACTTAGCAACAAACATTGGCTCAACAAATGAAAAACCCTTCACCAATACAATTTCTAATCAGCCCGTTATACTTATACTAATAGTTTTCTAACTTCTCTAAAGAACCCGTTTTTAGAGGGTTTAAAGCATCTTGTGCCTCTCACGGTTGGGAGGCTGTGAGCAATCACATGTGGCCGGACGAGCCTGTCAGGCAGGCTAGAGAACCTTCAGAGGAGTTTGTAGGTTAAAACACTCTTATCACGCCCAGGAATTATTATAAACTGGAGCTCTAAGTTAACTCCTTCTCCAAAAGAGGTGGTGGGGGACAGCCCCCCGTAAAGTCAGAGGTGTAGGTGAGCACAAAGTAGTAAAGTAGGCAGGCTCTGGTTATGGGGGTAGACGCTCGAGGATTTCCAGGGGGACTCCTGAGGCTCGATCCCGCCTTTGCGTATGTCGAGCCTCCTTCCTCATGACCTTTGCCATGGGCGGAGTACCTCACTCTGGCCCCCAACAATAAACAACCAGAGTTTGGAAGCGATTTTAGAGGGGCGTCTTTAGTCATTGAGATGGCCATTCTTCCCTTTCAGGGTCTGCCAGCGGGGCCTTTAGTTACATTTTCATGAAATGTACTGAAAAAGAGATTGTGTCCTTTATCGGCCTCCTTTCTCACATGCTCAGTCTTATGTATTAGCTTCCTGTGAGTGTTTTTACCGGAGAGCTTAGAGTGAGTGCCTGTTCCCACCCATCTTGTCACTTTCTCACCCAGAGATCCTTTGGAGAAGCCCTCCTGGCCTTTGTCATCTGACAGCTTCTTGTGGACCTAGAGTCTAATCCTTGGATGCTCAGGGAAATGCTTGCTTGTAAATACATTCTTTCCTATTAATTCAGACATCTTACCTATAGGAGGATAGACTTGAGTTGTGGTGAGGGAGTGGGAGGGATGAAAACACCTTTCGCTAGAGTTGCACTGTGAGGCTGCTTGTGAGACATATTTGCCTGGCGCTGAGGGCGTTGGACTGAGTCAGGAGACCTCAGTTTAACTCCTGGCTCCTTTGCTCGGGTGAATCGCTTAACTTCTGGGATTGGTGTCCTCATCTGTAATAACGAGCACGTTACATGACAGGGCTAGAGGCCAAACACCAGTGAACTGGGGCCTCAGGATGTGGAGGCTCAGAATGTTGCGCTTCATCTTGTCACTTGGTGCCCTGTTTCTGTCTCTGCTGAGACCCCAGGCAGAAGCCAGGGGATTTAAGTCTGGCTTTCAAAGAGGAGAATGCAGCCAGCGGTGGCCAGTTTCTCTGATCCCTGTAGAACTCACCTGTGGCCACCTTTCCTGGTAATATCATTTCAACAGCACCTAGAAGTCTCAGGGTTTGGAACTGTATTGGGGGACCTCAAGATGAGGTCTTAGCAATCAGGTAGAGTTTACCTGTGAAGCCGTGAGGACAGGACTTCTGGAGTGGACAGCCCCAAGCACCTTCCATGTTTCTTTGGTTCGTTACCTAGTTGCTTTGTGTCATCCCCACAACTCCATGAGGGAGGTGTTGGGGTTCCTTATTTCGCAGATGTGGAAACTGAGGTTCGGAGAGGTTGCAGACCTGCCTGTGGGCTACCATTATCTTCCTTCTTAGGTTTAGAAAAGAACCAACACAGAAGAGAAACCCATTCTTATTTACATTTGTTACTGTGGAATGTTTGGAAAGTAAATATTTCCTCTTTTTTGCCTCTTAGAATAAGCAAAGCAAAGAAGAAATCGGAAGGGTTGACGCAGAGCATGGTGGACAGATGCATTCAGGTACACAGTTGCTTTCTGTGGGTTTCTCAGCTAGGCTTGTCTGTCTGTAACCTTTTAGGCTCGGTCTCCTTGGCAGCATCCTCCCGACTCTATGGAAGATTGGGTATCCCCTGGGGCCTTTGGGGGACCTAAGTCATAAGCAAAGAAAAGGGGGAAAGAGGGAGGGGAGGGAGAAGGAGAGTAATGATCTAAGATGTGAGCAAAGCGGGTGGGGAGGAAGGGTTCACTGAGGAGTGGTAAAGTGTGACCACCCAGAATGCCACCCCCACCCTGGGCACAGGGCCTGGGCTCCTGTGGGTCCTTGGCTGAGTGTAGGGCTTGGGCCATGCTTTGTGAAGTAGGAGGGACAGCACACTGATTTCAAAGCTGGGGTGACTCCATTTTAGTAGGAACTGTTGGGGCGCTTCCTGAGGCCTGGGCCTCTCCTTCCCCCAGGACGAGATCGTAGACTTCTTGACCGGGGTACTCACTCGTACTGAGGGGCACGTGGGCTCCGAGCCTCGGGATCAGGACGCCGAGAAGAAGAAGAAGCCCCGAGATGTGGCCCGCAGAGACCTGGCCTTCGAGGTCTCGGAGCGGGGCAGTCGACCTGCGTCACCAGCTGCCAAGCTGCCTGCCTCCCCCTCGGGTTCAGAGGTAATGCAGGCAGAGAGGGGCGCTGTTGCTAGGGATTCAGCAGAGTGGGTTCCTGTGCTTCCCGGGGAAGGCTGCTGGCCTTCCCAGGCCTCGGAGTTCCTACAGGGGGAGGCCCTGACCGGGAGACTCCAGGGGGCTTGATGATTGACAGTCCATCCAAACGACCTTGACTTGGCCCTTGTCCTTCTCCATCTACTCAGGATCTCTCCAGTGTGTCCAGCAGCCCCACCTCCAGTCCCAAGACCAAAGTGACCACAGTGGCCTCTTCCCAGAAGTCCAGTCAGATTGGAAGCACCCAGCTGCTGAAGAGACACGTGCAGCGGACAGAGGCTGTGCTGACCCACAGACAAGCCCAAGGTGCGGCCGCCTGGCCCAGGGGCCTCTCTTGGCTTCTGCCTTCTCAGTTGACGTCATGTGGCAGTTGAAAAGTATTGGCACCTGCCGCTTTTTCCAGACATACTTGTCCATGCAGAATTAGGTTGGAATAAATACTGAGGGCTGTTTTCAAGGATAAAATATGACACAAGGTCTGTGCGTTGGTGTGACTGTGTGTTCCACTAATTATAGCCTCGTCTTGGCATTTGGGCAAGTTCACCTTAATGAGCCGACTCCATGTATATTGGCCTCAGATATTTTTTCTGACTCCCAGTTGGGGAAGCTGTGTCTTCTCTTCAGGCCCAGCCTTTCCTGCGGTCTGGGAGCTCTCCAGGTCCTGCAGACGGGGCTGGCCGTGCTCATCAGATACCAGGGCAGCTCCAAAGCTTCGTGCCTGCCCTTGGAGAGTTAAGATTCCTACACTGGGACTTCCAGTGATGTTTTTCAGGAATCTCTGGAGATAGGTTTTCAGTTAGGCTGGGAAATACTTGTTCAGTTAAAATTAAGAGTTTGGAAAGCAGTGACCGTGATGTAAGAAGCCTCCCTGCCCAACTTTGATCCAGTCAGCAGTCCTGAGGTGAGGCCTCTTGGGCCTGGGACAGGGGCGGATATCCTCCGAGAGTCTCTGGCTGGGGGAGAGGCGGCAGCCAGAGGTGGCTGTCAAGCGGACAGACTCTTCGGCTCGTTTCTTGTAGTGGAGCCACAGGGTCAAGACTTAGACCCAGGCCTCGTCCAAGGTTGCCCAGAGGTGGCTGTGAGTGTGAGTGGATCGATGGAGACACAAAAAGAGGCCAGGCCACTGCAGTCCACATGGATGCTCTGTGACCCGCACTGTCCCCGGTGGTGGCCAGAGCCACGTGGGCGCTGTCCCCTCAGGCTTTTGATGAAGAGAGAGACAGCAGTTTGTGATGTTTCTGGAGGCAATGACTAGTCAAGGCCGGAAGGCCTGCAAGGCTGACTGGGGAGCTGGGTGCAGAATGGGACCCAGAGCAGTGCGGAGGAGAGCCGCAGCACGGCCGCCTGGCACAGGCAGAGCTCGCAGGCAGGGGGTGAGGACAGCTGGGGTCCCTGTGCCCTCGCCAGGCGCCTCGCCCTCCTCTTGGCACTGGACTTGCTGTTGCTCATGGAGTCCGGGCAGTGGCCCCTTGAGGCGGGTACATGCGTTATTTTCAGTTTATGGATGACTCCAAGGAGCTGCTAAGTGGCAGAATCAGGTTTCAAATTCATCAGTAATCCCAGGAAAAGCCTCTGTTGACCATTTTTCAGAGCATTTTCATACCTTTTCTTACTCCCCATCTCTTTCTCCTTTCTCTGGCTGGCTGTGATTCTGTAATTCTTTCTGATTCATTCCAGCTCAGTTTGCTGCTTTTCTGAAACAAAATATGCTGGTGAGGAAAGCTCTTCCTCCCGGCACCTCCTCCTGTCTCTTTGGTGAGTATCACTCTCCTCGCCTGCACCCTCCGCTCTCTGCTTCTCTCCTCCTCCCCGCTCTCATCTCTTCCCCAGCCCTGCTTCTCTGTTGTCTCTGATTCCCCCTGTTCTCTTCTCTCCTTTTTCTCGGTGCTGTCCTTTGGCTCACTCCGTAGTCTTTGCTCTTCCCCGTTCACTCTGCCTCTCGTGGTTTCCCCCTTTGGTGTCTCACTGTGGTGCTTGGCTCTGCTTCTCCTGTGCGTGCCTATGGGCCATTCCCTGCGAGCCTGCATCTCCCTGTGTTTTTCTCCTTGCCTCTGATTTCCTGCCTCCACCCTGGTCTCTGCAAGCACTGAGCAGCATAACTGTATCTCCTTTCCCTTTTGCCCTCCTTCCTGTGCTGATTTTGGTCAATGCATTCATCCCCTAAGCAGTCCTTCCTTTCAGCTGACTGTGGCCTCCCTGTGGTCTGGAGTGGTTCCCTGTGGCCCCACACCAGTCTCCCCCCGCCCCGGCACTCCCACCTCCCATTTTTCGTGTGAGTCCAGCCCTCTCTCCTTCCTCTTGCCTTTCTGCCCCTGATTGCCTGTGCTGAGAAGGGCTGGGCGTGCTTCTAAGTGGAAAGAGGAGGGGACCTGTGAGCAAGGCTAAAGGATAACTTAAGCATCTGGGAGGCTTCGCTCTGTGCAGGATGTGTGTTTGATTCGGTGGATAGGGTGGCCTTTCTCAGTCCTGTTACCACGGACCTGGGGACTAGCTTGTGACATGGGCCCCTGTTGCCCTGTTACTTCAGGGTCAGAACTGTAAAGTCGTCGCAGCTATGGAGTCCCCCCGCCTAGTAGTTACTCAAAGCCAGCCTGGAGTCCTGGTGATAATCCTTCTCATGGTCAGCGTTCAACAGGCAGACCCTCAGCCTTGGGCCCTGAGGGGACTCAGAGCTCTGGGGACATCTCCCTTGTAGGGAGGACGGAATAGCCTGCTCCTCTGTTGCTTGTGCAGAACACGTTGGCTGGCCTGCAGCTGTGTGACGGGGGAGGGCAGGAGGCTTGTCACATTCTGAGTCGGGGAAGCCCTGTTGAGGTCCACTGTGGCGAGTCCCATTTGTTCGGCAGAGTCAGGATGGCATCTTCCTGTCTGTCTCCACTGACTCAGAGCTCCTTCCTTCCGAGCCCAGGATGGCAGGGGAGGGGACTGTCCTCGTAGAGGGCCACTGTGGAGGTGAGCATAGGTGGGCCTGAAGGAGTGGCCTCTGTGGACGCGCTGGGCCGGTTCTTCCGTGCGGCCACGCCGATGCTGGTCTCGGCCATCAGCATCTGTCGGGCTTCTCTGGACCGTGGAGAGCTTCACCGCAACTCCATGTCTTAGTTCCTATTTCATCAGAACAAACCGAGGAAGCTGAGAAAGAGGAGCTCAGGGTCCAGCTGAAGCGGCACCATCCCTCCAGTCCCCTTGCTGGCAGTAAGACCTGCAAGCGGCCGAAGATCAAGGTGTCCCTCATCTCCCAAGGGGATGCAGCTGGAGGGCCTTGCCCCCCTTCCTCAGGGGGCGCTCCAGAAGGTGAGTGTCTCTCGGCCTGCTTAAGTAACAACCGACGGGACCGTCCCAGAGACACAGCATCGCCCCCTTGGCGGCTACTTGCTGGGCGGCTCCTCCTCTCCCTCGGCGCAGCAGGCGCCCAGAGAAAGGCAGCAAGGGTTGCACGTGGCGGAGAGTGGGCAGGGAACCAGGATCAGGGAGGCAGGACAAGGATCAGAGAGGGCTGGGGGTCATTCACAGCATCGTGCTCTTTGGTTTTTTTTTTTGCTTTCAATTAAAGATGATAAAATATTCCAGGAAGTTTAGAAAACAGAAGGAAAAGATAACCCCCAACTCTTCCCTACCCTAATGTAGAGTTATCCTTCCTTTTTCGTCTTTCAGTCTTTTCTATAATATTTTGCATTTAGCCTGGACTCTGGGACCCTGAAAGGTCAGCACCAATCTGGACTGACCGGCGGCCTCGGGGTTTTCTGTTTTGCAGCCGCAGGAGGGAAGCCCCTCACCATGACGTTGGGACAGGCATCCACAGGGGCCACAGAGCTCACCGGGCTTCTCGCCACAGCCAAGTGAGTCTGTCTGCTGGTCTGTCTGTCCCCTTCTTTGCCCTCACCCCTTCTCAGGACCCAGTGAGTGCTTTGGAAGATAGTGGATTCTGGAGTCTGTCTGTCCTGTGAACGTGACTTCTTTCTGAGTCGGGTGTTTTTCCTTTGGGTCAACTCAGAGTTGACTTTTACTTAAAAGTTTACAAAGTGTCCTGTAGCTCTTGCTTCAAGACCTGAAGTCTTTCCTTTAGGCCTGACTTAGAAGGACTGGAGGCTGAATTCAGAAGGTGAGACAAGACACCGACGTTCTACCCTTGCGTCCATCGCTGAAAGCCTTGCTGGGCCCCCACTGGACCCTCCTGGTACTGCCAGGGACCTTTAGGTGATGGAGCTCCTCTTTGTCTCCAGGTCAGGTGCTTCTGAAGGGTGTGTCTCAGCCAGCCAGACATCCTCAGTGGTCTCCAGCAGCACCTCGCCCAGTGCCTTGCACACACTCCAGAGCCGCCTGGTGGCCCCTTCTCCTGGCAGCTCCCTCCCAGGTACCTGCTAACTCAGCCCCCGCCACACCCCACCCCCACCTCCCAGCCAAGTCTCTGTCTGCTGCTGGAGGGTGGCCCTGGGAAAGCACTGGAGCTAGGGCTCAGGGGTGCGCCTCTGGGTCTCAGGCTTATTGTAGACTTGGCATGGAGTGGAATTAACTTTGAGGTGGGGGAGTTCGGGGCCTTAACATCTATAGTGAGTAAATGTCCTAGTCCGCAGGTGATGTCTCTTGTGCTGTAAGGAAGGGGTCCCTAAGCCACAGGCTTGGCGGTCCTGGTCAGCGACCTGGTAGGAGCTGGGCCCCACGGCAGGAGGTGAGCTGTTGGCTAGCGAGCCAAGCTTCATCTGCCACTTCCCATTGCTTACATTACGCCTGAACCACCCCCACTGCCCCAACTCCAGTTGTCTTCCACGAAAAGTCCCTGGTGCCAAAAAGGTTGGGTACTGCTGCTATAAGGAGAAATAGCAGGTAGGTTTCCAGCTGAGTTGGTGTTTTTAAGCATATCTGGTTGAATAAAGCTGGAAATGGTTCTGTACAGGGCATCAGCAGAATAAGACATGTTTCTGCCAGGCTGGTCCCCTCACCCTGCATTGAAAGGCTAGTTGCTTGAGCCCAGCAGGGTGCCCCGTTGTTCCAGAGGACCTTCCTCTTTGCTCTCAGGCCACTGGACTGTGTGTAAAGTGAAGTCTAAGTCAGGTATGGGGGATTCTTTTGGCTTGTAAGTGGGTCCATGTTCTCCTTGGTGTTACTGAACCCATCCAAAATGCAGGCCGGCGGTCTGGATCTGGCTGGGATGTGCAGAGTGAATCCAAGACAGTGTGTCAGGAGCAGCGGGCGTCCGGCGCGCGCGTGTGTTCTGCATCTCTCTGTGGGCACGGGAAGTGTCCAGGGGAGAGAGTCAGTGTCTCAGCTGGTCACTGAGGATGGCAGGCACGGCTGCTCGTGAGAAGGCGCCGCAGCCCGTGCTGACGTCTCTCGTGTCCTCCCTTAGGGGCCGCGTCAGCCAGCAGCCTTCTCCAGGGCCTCAGCTTCAGCCTGCAGGACATCAGCAGCAAGGCCTCTGGCCTCCCGGCCAGCCCCTCCCCCGGGCCAGCCCCGCAGGTGCACGTCTGCCTCCCCTGGGCGGGACAGGGCGGGAAGGGAGGCGGCGGCCTCGGCTTAGCTGGCTCTGGCAGGGACACGGGGTCAGGGACAGGTAGCCTCTGACTGCACAGCGGGGCACTGCCAGAGGCTAGTGACGGGTTTCTAGGTCTCTTTGTGTCTTTGCTTTCTTGGTTGTGAAATGAGGGTAATGATAGTCCCTCCTTCGCAGAGCTGATGTGGGGATTAGATAAGAGAATATGTGGAAATGCCTGGCAGAGTACCTTGCGTGGGGCAGGCGCGCAGTGCCTGGAGAGGTATCGAGCATGCCGGCCCGCCACACTCGACCGTCGCAGCTTCTGACTGGCCGGGCTTGTGTCCCGCAGGCCGCCAGCGTGAAGCTGCCCGCCCCCGTGCAGAGCCTGGGCGCCGTCACCACGGGCGCCGGCAGCATTGTCCGTGCCGTCCCTGTGGCCACCGCCCTCTCCTCCTTGGGTGCTGCTCCTGGCGGGAAGCCCACAGCCATCCACCAGCTGCTGACCAACGGGGGCCTCGCTAAGTTAGCAAGCAGCCTCCCTGGCCTGGCTCAGATCTCTAACCAAGCATCAGGTGAGTCTCTCATGAGAACTGTGGGAATCTTCCCCCAAGACCGTCCTACCTCGTGTGATGTTGAACCCAGCGCCACAGGGTCCTGGCCTTGACCTCGGGGATTCGGCTCTGTGGTTCCAACCCCAGGCAACGTGAGAGTACACAGGCTGCTCCTGTTGCTTTTGGACTGACTGATGGGGCCTAGATGACCCAGCTGGGGAGGAGACCACGACGGGAGGCCAGGTGGGGGTGTGTCTCATGGGTGGTCAGGGGACGCTCTAGGAAAGGGAAGTGGAGGCTAGGACAAAAAAAGCCTACCACTCTCTGAATCTCTCAGGCTTGAAGGTCCCCACCACCATCACTCTGACCCTGCGTGGCCAGCCCAGCCGGATCACCACACTGAGCCCCGTGGGCACAGGAGCAGCCCCTTCAGAGGAGCCCGCCTCCCAGGCACTGCCCTCCAGCTCACAGGTGAGTCTGTCTGGGGAGACCGAGGACATGGGCCCAGCGTTGGGCAGCGGGGCCCAGCTGGCTGGCTGGCTGGGGGAGCTGCGCTGGTCGGCAGGCCCGCTGCACCTCCACTCTCAGAGTTTGTGGCTTTGTTACTGTGGTTGGGTTTTGGGTTTTGTTTTTTAGAAGTATAGTTGATGTACAGTGTGTTTGTTTCAGGCGTACAGCACACTCAGTCATACCCTTTTTCAGATCCTTTTCCCCTTTAGGTTATTATAAAACTGCTGAGCAGTTCCCTGTGCTGTACAGCAGGTCCTTGCTGGTCGGAGTTTGTAGCTTTGAGGCTGAGGGAGTCGCGGGCCTCTTTGCGGCTTCTTCTCTGTAGCTTCCCTGGATTGTGTGAGGATTAAACATGAGCTGTGTTCAGCGCCTGGTCAGTGCTCGTCTTCTGCCCCTCTCCGCCCTTTTCTGCTCTGTTCTTGGCTTCACCGTTCAGAGGTTACGTGGGAGCAAAGTGGTAATATTCTCTATTTGACTCTCCAGCCTTGGGCCATCCCAGATCTTTGTGTTCATTGTTGTCTTTCAGGGCACAGTTAGGTTTTTATAGCTCTTACACAGGAAGACACCATCAGTTTCTCTTAGCTGATCTGATTTCCACTGTGACCTTTTCAAGTAAAATGTTTCTAACTTTAAATGGTGATCTGAGGGCCACCCAAAGATCAGAGGTTAACAACAACAGAAAGTCCTGACTCCAGCAGTGCTCCTTGAGTGTCCGGTTTTCAGCCGAGGCCTCCTGTGTGGATCCCTGGGGTGCAGCTTCCATGGCTGAGGCTTAGCCGGTCCCCTGACTGCTGCCAGGCCAGCCCCGCCCTGGGACTGGGCACCGGTGCCCTCACCTGAGCCTCCCCAGGGGGAAGTACTGCTCAGAGGTGGTTACCCTGGCTTTGTGCAGAGAGGTGCAGGTGATTTATTTTATTCTCTATTCTGTTTAATTACAAAAGTGATCACACTTACTTTAAATAATCCAAAAGTTATAGAAATCATATAATTTATAAAGTGAAAATTTCCCATGATACCACTCCCAGGAATGATAGCCCCTGTTGGTAGCTTGATATGCATTTTTCTAGATTATTCTTTCTACAAAATTCATTATTTTACTCTTTTGACAGAAGTTAGACCACAGAACATGGCTGTTTTCTAACTAACCTTTGTTTGTGAAACACGTGGTGTGTTTCCCTGTCCTTCCATGGAGACTTGTCTGTTTCTTGTCAGTGGCTGTCTCGTGCTTCACTGGGCTCATGTACTAAAGTGCATTTCAGCAGTTCCTGTTAGAGAGCTATGTTTTGTTTTTCAGTAGCGTAAATATTGGTATGGTGACTACCCCTTGTTCACAATTGTTGTGTACCTCTGGGAGATTTCTGTAGGCTGGAGACAGTAAGCTGGGGCCTGTACATCTAACACGTGGCTGCTGTTGTTGTTTAGTCGATAAATCGTGTCCGATCCTTTTATGACCCCATGGACTGTAGCCTGCCAGACTCCTCTGCATGGGACTTCCCAGAACATCTGGCTAGCTGCTGACTAATTGTCCTTCAGAAGGGTTTGTCCATTTACAGTTCAAGCCACAGAGATGAGAATACCTCTTTTCCTCCACCTTGTTGATTATGAAAATCAGTATTTTTAATTTTACTAATTTGATAGGTAAAAAATGAAATTGTTTTAATGTGCATTTTCCTGATTACTTATGAGGTTGTGTCTTTAATGAATTACTTGTCATATTCTGTATCTACTCAATTCATAGCAGCTTTATATATGGAGATGTTTATCCTTTATATAAATAGGCAAATATATTATACAAATTGTATATGCTTTATTCCAGTCACTTATATATATATATATATTTTTTTTTTTTTTTTCTGTTGAAGTATTAAGTTGCTTGTCTTTTAATTTTTGTTTTTGGGTCTTTTATCAAACAGACATTAAAAATTGTTTATGTAGTTAAATCTTCAAATTCTTCCCTTTATGACTCTAAAGTTTTGTGTCTTAAGAAAGCTCTTCCCATTGTAAGGATATAATCTTTTGATGTTTTTAAAATTTTCATGCCTAAAACTGTGGTAAATTTGCTCACAGACAGTTTACCGTTTTACCCTTTGTAAACTGCTGGTCAGCACCACGCGCCTCCAGAGCTCGCCCGCCGCCCCTGCTGAAACTCTGTGTGTGTGTTCTCTTATGTTGCTTGTGTTCACTGCTTACCTTCAGTTGTTCAGTCCATTGGAATTTATTTTTCACTCTAAGTGAGGTAAGGATCTACCTTACTGGGTCCATTCATCTTCCGTTCATTTGAAGAGAGCTGCTCTCACGTTCTAGATCACTCACTGTACACGCGGGGCCCGTTAGTGCCCTTGCCTGTTCCTGTACTACTCGATTATTGCCTGATAACGCATGTTCTTACGTATCAATTGTGTTTCTAGTTCCCTAAGATCATCTTTATTCTTTTCTTTTCTTTTTACGAATAATGAGTTTTAAGATTTGTTCATTGCCGTTTTGGAATCAAATGAACTGAATGAGCACAACTATTTCTTTTAAGTCAGTTAAAATGGTTAATTACGTTCAAACATTTCCTAATACCAAGCTGTCTGAATCCCAGATTCAGAGTTTGTTCAGTATGTCCTGTTCTGGTTTTGCTTTTGTTTTTTGCACATTCCTGAATTTTATTGTACGTGTATAAGAAACAAGAACTTCAGCGTAACCAAGTCTAGTCTTGCTTTACTTTTGTTTTACTCAGGGTTTTGACGTCTATGTCTATTAGTAAGATTGGCCTATAGTTTTCTTTCTCTCTGCTCTTGCTTTTTGATGTATGTCCTTTCCTTGTCCAGTTTTGGAATATGAGAAACGTTTTCTTTCTCATATTCCAAAACATTTATATAGCACAAAAATTGCCAGTTTTGTGACGGTTGAATGGAAATGACCTGCAGGCCGTCTGGGCCTGTTTTCAGGCAGTCTTAACCTGGCTGATGACACGGTGATGCCCACCTAGAAAACAGATCCTCACGGGTTACGTTCCTTTTCTTTTAGATGGTCCTCTTCAGCTTGCTCTGCCTGGGGCCGGTGGGGGGATCTAGTTAGAGTTGAGAAGAGAGCAGAGGTCAGCGAGAATCCTTTTGCATGGCTAAACTGAAGGACTTCTACTTGATGGTATTTACTTGAGAGCTTAGTTTTTAGCTGAGTACAATGGGTGTGTCAATTACTAGGAGGGTTCTAGTGGTGATTGTTTTCTTTTAGACAGAGGAGGTGCTTCTAGGTTAAGGCTTGCTGCTTCAAAAGCCTTTAACAGTTATTTCAGTGTGCAGACTGCCAGACAGTATGGCCTCAGGGAAAGCTCAGGCCTTCTGTCTTCAGTAAGCTGTGTGACCCTGGGCAGATTGCCTGGCCTCTCTGCATTTTCTCATCTGGTCTAGCGAGGAGGTTGGCAGAAGTCAGTGACTCAGTTGTGGTGGTGGGCTTAGTAGGGGCTGTCTCAGAAAACTCTTCTGGCTCTGGGAAGATGGATTTCTAAAAGCTGAGAAACAACCACCCATTTCTGATGTTTATATGACAATTGGAGATTTGAACACTGACTGGATTATTGTTTATTAAGAAATGGTTAATCTTTTTAAGGTGTGATCATAGTTTTAAGTTTGAAAATAATCTTTTTTAAATTGGGAGATTATAGACTACAATATTTATGGAGAGAATGAATTAAAAAAAAGAAAAGGTTGTAAACACTGACAGACTTATCTAAGGTCTGTGCCCTTATTTACCTCTGTTTTCCTGGTGGAGATGAATACTTTCTGTGTGTTTCCTTATGAAACTGGACCATTATGTGGCCCTACAGCTGCGAGCTGCAGGAGAAAGGAGAGACAGACAGTGTAGTGCCCTGCGTCAGGGTCCTGGGAATGGACTCCTTGACTGTGATCACGAGGTTTTCCTGTCTCTGGCCACGCAGTGCCCTCGGCAGGCTGGCAGGCAGCCTCCAGCTGTCCGCCCAGCGGGGTCATTGCTGCCAGCACTCCTGGTTGGGACAGAGCTCATGTGTGTACATCGCAGCCCGCCCTGGAGCCGGGCCAGCGCGTGGGCGACGGAGCCTTTCAGGTTTTGATTGTCAGACCTTTCCTCATTCCTCCTCACCTGTGTCCTCTCTCCTCACCCCCCTTTACCGCATCCTCAGAGACCTCTTAGGAGTTTTCCAAAGGCGGAACTAGAGAAATAGGGAGAACCTTTGTGGAAAAAGGCCAACTCTCTCTACTTCCTTCTTCCCAAGCTGCAGGGCTCAACAATTCATGGCATCTTCCACAGCACTTAAAAAACGAGCATGACCTAGAGCAGTGAGACTGCAGAGCAGTCACGGAAAACTTCTCTTCAACTCTGTCACCCTTGACAAGTCACCCGTTTCCTTTTTCCTGCATTCTTTCCCTTTTTTTTTTTTTTTAAATAATAATAGGAGCCAGTGATTGTGGTTGACACACAGGCGCCCTATGCAGGTCAGCCCATGTAGCCTCACAGCAGCCCTGGGGAGCAGGTGCCCTCGTGTCTGTGGCTCACAGAGGAGGGAAAGGAGGCCAGAGGATGGAGGCCGCGGCCCTGAGGAGCAGTGGCGGGGGCTCTGACTGCAGTCTGTGGCTGCCAGAACACCTGTCCTTGTGCCTCTGCCGTCCCCCACCGAGCATTATTGCTTTGGAATAAGTTCCCAGGGGCGGGGTAACCGGCTTAGTAGGAGGGTCGGTTGTGCTAACCTGGCAAGCTGCTGACCTTGTTCACTGCCTCTCCCGCCACAGCGCCTGCCTCCAGCCCCCTGAGGACACTGTGCCACATGTCTTCCTTTGCCAGGCTGGTGACGGCTGCTGCACGGTGAGGCCTGGGCGGCGTGCGGTCCTGCTGAGCTGTCCACTTGTCCACAGACCTCTTTAACACAGTCATTCTTGCCTCTCTGTCAGCTGTCTTCAGGGCTGGACCTCCGGGTCTTTTGTAATCATGAGGCAAGGTGATACAGCACCAGCAACGGGACCCTGTTCCCCAGTCGCTACTGGTCTGATTCCCAGGATCTCCAGGTCCTCAGCAGACCTGGTTGGGCACGAATCTGAGGCACTGCTTCCCCATCAGGAGCTGTAACTTGACCCAGGAAGCAGTGTCAGACTGCTCACTGCATCGTGATAAAGGAGCACCTCTTGGAAGTCTGTGCCTCCCTGCGCCAAGTTAGGAGGAGGCATCTGTGTGGTCCGGGGCTGTAAGAGTTGAGGTCAAGAGCCCTGTGCTGAGGGCAAGGATCATCCCGGCCCCCCAGCTGGCGGCTCAGTGCCAGGGGGCTTGTTCTGTCCGTCATAGTCCACCGAACAGTCGTGGGAGAGGTCTTTCCAGGCAGCACTCACCATGGGAGCCACGCTGGATACCAAGTGCCTGTTGAGGCCTGGGGACTCCACTCCAAACCCACGAGAGGGTACAGAGACCCGGACTGTCCTCTTTGAGTCCCTTTGGCTGCTTACAGACCCGGAGACAGCAGCTGCCGGGAGGAGAGAGCCAGCTTTTCTTTTTTCCATCATGTTTGGGCAGTTCTTGTATTCAGAAAGGCTGAAGAGGACGAAGGGGACAGCAAACAGAGTGACCTGGAGGGCACGTCAGTGATGAAGACGCTCGGGGCTTGAGGCTTTGCATCTGGCACCTAAGGAATTGTGGATGCGACTGGAGACGAGAATTTGCCGGGCCAGAGGAAAGAAGCCCCAGCCCTGAAATTTCTGCGCTCAGTAGTGGAGCCGGGACAGCTGCTAAGTGAACATCTTGGCCGTTCGTCCCATGAAACTCTGACATCAGGACAACAGATGCCATGCTTCAGTGTTTCTGTTTCAGCTCTGTGTGTGATTCTCATCTTCTTGCTCAGAAGTGGGAGGATGATTGGCATTGACTTTCCTATTCAGGGTGCTCAGTACCAACCTGAGTCCTGGAGGTGGAGGTCCCTGGAGAAGTGATTACTGAGGATGGAGCCCTGAGCCCTTCCTTACCTCCTCACGACACTTGTGTGCAAAAGTATTTTTAGATTTGGTTTAGAATCCAGAGCTGACTTCTTTCCCTATTGTACTCTAGAAAGTTTCCAACCCAGGTGTAAGGCATCCTACGTATGACTCTTCAGTATCTGTGGGCAGGGAGGAGCCACAGCATACCATGGCTGGACCTGTGGTGAGGGTCCTGACCTGGGGGCGGTGTGCATCCAAAGCAAGCCACCTGTGTTCAGTCCAGGAGCCTCAGTCCAGTCTGAGAGTGGCAGCCGGGAGGGAGCCTGTGGTATAGAGGAATCTCAGACAAGGCAGACGGGGGTGGGGGGTGGGCGTCCAGGAAGGGCCCGGGGCAGTGCACAGCCCAGGCATGGAGTGGGCAGGTTATACACTGTAACCCCCCTGCCGACCTCCTGCCGAGCTGGTCTCTGAAGTGATTCACACAGAATTAGCCTGCATCTTTGCATTAGTGGGCAGGTAACTGCTTTCTGAAATTCAGGCAGCATTCAGTAAGTTGGAGGAAGATATGAAATGTGAAAAAGACGTCCAGGGTCAGGGGTTTGGTGACTTGACAGGTAAGATCATAACACACCAAGAGGAACTGAGGACAGTGAGACCTGTGTGAAGCTTTTAGCAGTCACTCCCAGCAGGTTCCTGAACAACCCATTCGTGACTTAGGAGTGCATTCTAGACAGCACTGGGGGGCTGCTCTGAAAGATGCTGACCCCGCTGTGGGCTGGGCCAAAGGAGAAGCTGAAAAAACATCCCGCGTTTGTCTGAATCCTAGTAAGCTTCCCACGAATGATTTCCTGAGGTTTGGCTTATACACCGGGAAGGATGCCAAAGCTGGAGAAGGGGAGTAGTGAGAACCTTGGTTCTGCTGCACTGTGGAGGGACGGGCTAAAGGGGGAAGTAGTTGAAGTCCCTAGAATCATGCTCCCCAATTCCATACTTCTGTAGCCACATTTCTTGAAGTGGAGAAGGAGCTTTCCTCTGCCAATCACGTAGCAGACCTAGAGTCCCTGACCTCGGAAGGTGACAGTACTGGCCAAAAGTGTAGAAGGATCCACAGGGCTTTAGCTGAGTTCTTGGGTGACAGGTACGTGCTGATGCCCTGTGAAAGCAGTCTTTGTGTGAAGACGAGGTCGCTGATGGAGGAAGACCTGTCCTCGGCTCCAGCGCTGGGACAGTCCTGGGCTGGATGGGGTATCGAGCTGAGCTGCTGTGACAGTTCTATTTTCCATTAGCCAAAACAATTAAATAAAAACAGATTTTGGATTGCTTCAACATGTCTTCACTCAACTTCTTACTTTTATTCTGGTAACCACCCAGTGGAATGGCACAGAAAACAAAAGCTACAGTATTATGGTAATTCCGCTGACCATCTTCCTGATGCCTGCAATACCCACGAGGTGGGTGCTGTAATTCCCTTTACAGATGAGGAGACTGAGGCACAGAGAAGCCACACAGCAGGACTGAGCCCAGACAGTCTGATACCAGTGTCTGTTCTTCTCTGCACTGTGCTGGGATTCTGAAATGGGAGACCGGAAGTGGAAATTAGCACAGGAGGTGAGGAGATGGTGGCTTGGCCTTCATGCGACTCCTTTCAGTTTAGACCCTAGGCCCACCAGGCCTGGAGTGACTGCTGCTGCCCTGGTGGGCTCTTGGCTGGGCCTGAGTCAGTAGGTGAGGTCCCTCACCCTTGATCCTGAGAGATGGAAACCTCTTTGCACATCCTGTCCCTCTGCTGCCCTCCAGTAATTAATGACTTAGCGGTGAATGAAAGAATTCCAACCTCCACGTTATCTGTGATCTTGTGTCTAAGAGGACCTTTCTGAAAGTAAAGTGAAAGTGTTAGTTGCTCAGTCGTGTCCAACTCTTTGCAACCCCATGGACTTTGCAACTTCTTTGTCCATGGGATTCTCCAGGTAAGAATACTGGAGCGGGTTGCCGTTTCCTCCTCCAGGGGATCTTCCCAACCCAGGGATCCAACCTGGGTCACCTGCACTGCAGGCAGATTCTTTACTGTCTGAGCCACCAGGGAAGCCCTTAAATTCCAGGTGCCCGCCTTCAACCTTGGAGCCCCTGTGGGTGGAAACTGTGGTTCTGGTGCACTGCTGAAAGGCCTTCACGTGCGAGCTCTTCTCGTTTCCTTCCTTACTAGAGACTTCATCTCACTTCAACTCCAGTCTCACCGACTTGGGTGTGTCACATGAAGGGAGAGGTGAAGATTAGGTTGTTAAATGATAGCTGTCTCAAATTTTAGCAGTATAAGGACAGGGCCATAGCAGGTAAGGATACAGAAGAAATTCTGTTGCCTTTTTCTCTCCCTTTCCAAAGCATATGTTTTAGTCAGGGTTGATGACTGCAAGAAGCAGGAAACTCTTCACTACCCAAACTAGTTCTAAAAGGCAATACTCTCTCACAAGGTGTCTTCACTGACAGGAGCCTGCCAGTCTCCACTGCCCGCCTGATGATGCCCGCTGAGCTGGCACGGCCAGGGGCCGGTTTTGACTCTGTCGTCACGGGTTTTCCATCCCTTTGTGAGTGGCCAGTCTCTGTCTCTCCTCCAAATTCTGAGCACAGTGCGTCTGGTTGGCTCAATCCCACGTACAGGTTGGTTTTTCTTATACCCTTTCTCACCCCAGTTTAGTAACATCCAGAGGATGAAGTCATATGGCCCATGTTTTGCCTTTCTAAGGGATTAAAAAACAAAACTACCTGAGCTATTTCGATGTGTGTGTGTTTAACTTACATTGAGAGCATAGGGAAGTCCCATGTTCATCTTCCTCCAGTTTCAGTTTCCTCCAATACTTAAAGTTCCCATAACTAATAGTTCAGTCTAAGTCAGTAAAGATTGACAAATTTGACTAAATAAAAGTTTAAAGCTGTGGTTTAAAAAAACACCTTTTTTAAAAGTGTGAAATAAATTGTGTATGTGTATGTGAAAGAAAACAGAAAAGAATGGAAATATACACATCTACCAGTTGGCACATGTCCTGCAGAGGATAAAAGGATCAGGGAGAAAGATCTATATACAAACCCCAACAAATTTTAAACAACTTAATGAAGCATCACAATACACCTAGGAGAAAGGCTAAAACAAAAAACAGAGACAGAATAAGGATGCAGGGAAAATGTATCTCTTCTACATTACTGGTGGGAGCATCAGATGGGTTTGCTCTAAGTTTTTGCTATGACTACATATTACTTGGAATATCCAGGTGGCTCAGTAATAAAGAACCCGCCTGCCAATGCAGGAGATGTAGGTTCTGTCCGTGGGTCGGGAAGATCCTCTGGAGTAGGAAATGACAACCCACTCCAGTATTCTTGCCTGGGAA
Source organism: Bos indicus (assembly GCF_029378745.1). Lineage (NCBI taxonomy): Eukaryota > Metazoa > Chordata > Mammalia > Artiodactyla > Bovidae > Bos > Bos indicus. Next base: position 2,511,436 of record NC_091770.1, on the reverse strand, counting down.
ATCCCATGGACAGAGGAGCCTGGCGGGTTACAGTCCGTGAGGTCGCAAAGAATCAGACATGACTGAGCAAATACACAACAAAAATGAATGTTCTATGGATTGAATGTACCATAGTTTTTAACTGCTCACTTGTTGAGTGGCATCTTGATTGTTTCCAGTTTGGGGCTATTGCAGATAGAGCTGCTGTGAGCATTTCTAAGTGGGTTTTTGTATAAACTTTCGTTTTCATGTCTCTGGAATAAATGCCCAGGAGTGTGATTATCAGGTCATATGGTAAATTTTTATCTTTTGAAGAAACTGTCGAACATTTTCCCAAGTAGCTCTTCCATTTTATGGTCCCACCAGTAATGTAGTCAGCTCAGTCAGCTCAGTTGCTCAGTCGTGTCCTACTCTGCGACCCTCATGAACCGCAGCACGCCAGGCCTCCCTGTCCATCTCCCGGGGTCCACCCAAACCCATGTCCATTGAGTCAGTGATGCCATCCAGCCATCTGACCCTCTGTCGTCCCCTTCTCCTCCTGCCCTCAATCTTTCCCAGCATCAGGGTCTTTTCAAATGAGTCAGCTCTCCACATCAGGTGCCCAAAGTATTGGAGTTTCAGCTTCAACATCAGTCCCTCCAATGAACACCCAGGACAGTAATGCAGAAGAGATCCATTTTCCCTGCATCCTTACACTGTCTCTGTTTTTTGTTTGAGCCATTCTAGATATATCGTGATATCTCATGTTTAAAATTTGTTGAGGTTTATATGGTCTAGGATCTGGTGGTTCTGTCCTCTTCATATATTTTCTGTAGGTGCTTGAAAGATTATACTGTTGGGTGGAGGGTAAATGGTGATAAAATTCTGTAGGTTGATGGTATTGAGTTCTTATAGCTTATGCCCTTGCTGATTTTCGTCAAGTTCTGTTGGTTGAGAGAGTGCTGTTGAAATTTCCAACAATAATTGTGGAATTGTCTGTGTCTCCTTTAAGTTTTTGCTTCAAATATTTTGCAGTTCTGTTATCTGGCACGTACCACTTAGATTTCTATGTCTTTTTGGTGGATTGACCTTTTTATCATTATGTAATGTCCCTTGGACTGCAAGGAGATCCAGCCAGTCCATCCTAAAGGAAATCAGTCCTGAATATTCATCGGAAGGGTTGATGCTGAAGCTGAAACTCAATACTTTGGCCACCTGATGTGAAGAGCTGACTCATTTGAAAAGACCCTGATGCTGGGAGGGATTGAGGGTGGGAGGAGAAGGGGACGACAGAGGATAAGATGGTTGGATGGCATCACCGACTCAGTGGGCACGAGTTTGAGTAAATTCCAGGAGTTGGTGATGGACAGGGAGGCCTGGCGTGCCACGGTCCATGGGGTTGCAAAGAGTCAGATAAGACTGAGCGACTGAACTGAACTGAATGTCTCTCTGTACCTGGTTATTTTCTTTGCCCTGAAGTTTACTTTTATCTGACAGACATTCACATGTCACATCTGATTCCATTTCTGGTTTTGGTATCTTTTTATACTTTTAGAAATTGTCTTTTATTATTTTCGGCTGCTCTAGGTCTTCGTCGCTGCGCATGGGCCTTTATAGTTGTGGCGAGCTCGGGAGACTGTTTGCTGCAGTGCATGGGTTTCTTGTTGCGGTGGCTTCTTTTGTGAAGCACCGGCTCCAGGGCTCGTGGACGTCAGTAGTTGCGGCTCATGGGCTTATTTGCCTCGTGGAATGTGGGATCTTCCTAGACCAGGGATCAACTCCGTGTCTTCTGTGTTGACAGGCAGATTCTTAATCACTGGACCACCAGGGAAGTCCCGTGCTTATCTTTTTTGTACCCTTTCTTCTATTGCCAAACATCTCCAATTATCTTCTACAATAAATTCCCAGAAATAAGACAGTCAGATGGTATGAATACTTTTTATGACTTCCTGTTGTCTAAGCAGCTTGTGATAAGTTGTGCCCTCACCAGCAGTGTGTAATGCTGCTTGTTGGTTTTGAACTGCACCTCACTTTATATTTTTAATTTAGAACAGTGGAACAGTGGAAAATGTTTCCTTTTTCCTTCTGCATACATCAGTTCCCAAATTAGAAATTTCCTGTTGAAGGAACCACATATCCCAAGTTCTAATCTGGGACATACGGGAATGTGATAAGAAGGGAGATGGAGAAATGGGTAATCTTTTGTTTGGTATCATAGCTGCTTACGTACATGAACACAAGCCCACACTCACTCACACACATGAACATTACACGTGTACAAACGTTCGTGCCTCACACCCTCACAAGCACATTACACACGAGTGATTGCATTTGTGCATGCACCAGTTCACTCCTAGGTTTTGTCTTATTCTATTTGGTCTGCTATAATAAAATGCCACAGATTAGGAGGCCTATAAGTGAGAAATTTATTTCTCACAGTTCTGGAGGTTGGCAGTTCTAAGACCAAGATGCCTACAAATTCAGTGTCTGGTGAGGCCCCCTTCCTAGGCTGTCTCTTAGCTGTGACCTCCCTTGGCAGAAGGGGGCAAGGGAGCTTTCTCAGTCTCCTTTATAAAGGCACTAATCCCATCCACGCCGGCTCTTCCCCTCATGACCTAATCACCTCCTGGAGGCCCTGCCTCCGTAGTACCATTTTCAACCTAATTCCAGTGCGGGAGGGCATGACATGAGACCACGGCAGATCCTCATGGATCCCCTGGCTGGACCGGAGGCTTCAGCATGGCCAGGGCATCCTCAGAGTCTGTCTCTGGCTTCTTTTATTCCCTTATCCTTGCCCGAAGTCCCCACCTCTACCAGTTTCAGAAGTTTTAACCACTGATCTGGGAGCGAAGGTTGACTCTGGGACAGGAAATGAGGATTTGGAGAGGTATGCCTCAAGAAGGTGAAAGCAGAGCTTCCTCCCCTCTCTGAGATGGTGAGTGAGTTTGGTTAAACCCCTGGGTGGAGCTCTGGATGGTGACCGGAGGTCTGGATTCTGACAGACCTGTGGCAGGAACCAGGGCTGGCACCTGCCACACGGGTGGTGTTGAGTAGCAGCTTCGAGGGGCAGTTATGATTTGTGTCTGTGGTGTCTCCCTTTTGTTTTTCCTAACATTTTAACAGAGTTTTGTTTCTTTCCTTGCTTAGTCTCAGGAGTGTGTGTGTGTGTTCAGGGGGAAGCAGATGGGCTTGGCCCATATCTCTGCAGCGGTAGTCAAGAGTGGCTTCTATCCCTTCTCCAAAGCGGGGTGGGGAATTGGCCCAGGTCACTGGCAGGAAGAGCTGCTCTTCTGCAGGCCCGCCAGTGTCCGGGGCAGATGGGGCGAGAACCACTTCTCCAGAATGAACCTGGGCACGGCTCCTGTGTGGGTCGGGGCCCTCTGGGAGCCACTCAGGCAGCTGGGGAATTCTGAGGGGGGGGAGGTTCTGATGCTGACTAATACGCACAAATACCGTAATAATTCAGGTGGAAAAGAACTTGGGTGGGTCCAGGACACCTGTCTGACGGCCTGCCTGTAGTCTCTGTCGTGTCCAACTCTTTGTGACCCCACGGGCTGCAGCCCGCCAGGCTCCTCTGTCCATGGGTTTCTCTGGAGTGGTTTGCCATTCCCTTCTCCAGGGGATCTTCCTGACCCAGGGACTGAACCTGGGTCTCCAGCATTGCAGGCAGATTGTTTACCGTCTGAGCCAGCAGGGAAGCCCACTGTCCCGTGGAGACAGGTAGAATTGGGGATTGGTGGTGAACAGGAACCACTGACTGCCCTGAGGGAGCCTACATTCCGGGGGGAAGATGGAGAATGGGTCTGGCAGTGGCAGGAGGGGCGAGGCGCTGGGGCCTGAAGGCACGTGGGAGGCGCCCGAGCCAGTCAGGCGTCCTCAGGTTCCCCTGAGAGGCTGGAAGGGGGCCAGAGCCGAGGAGAGAATTCGTGTCAGGTCAGTGTTTCCTGTGCTTCCAGGTCCGAGGAAGGGCCAGGCAGCTCGGAACTGAAGTGGGGCCTCAGGACTCAGCCCAGAGAGGCTGTGAGGGTGGGGACATCGCAGTGGGGAGGGCGACGCCATGGGGGTGTGGAGTCAGGAGGCTCGGAGGAAGCAGGGCCAGTAAGGAGCCTTTCACACTAAGACGTTTGAGGTTTAACTTGAGGGCAGGGGGGGTATTGGCCAGGTTTATGCAGAGCTGGAGTGGGAATGAGTCTTTGAATTTACCATCTGACTCCCTCAGTACGCAAGGCCATCTCAAATGCACCGCAGCTACTCTACAAGTGACAGTACAGTTCCTCCACTCCACTCTTGGTGTTTTCGTTTTAAATTCTTATCTTTGGCTGTGCTGGGTCTTCGTTGCTACATCTGGACTTCTGTATTGCAGGGCACAGGCTTCTTATTGCGGCGGCTTCTCTCGTTGCAGAGCCGTGCTCTCGGGTGCCTGGGCTTCAGGAGTCGTGGTTCCCCGGCTCTAGAGCACAGGCTCGGGCGTTGTGGCACATGGGCTTAGTTGCTCTGCAGCTGGTGGGGTCTTCCCCGATCAGAGGTCGAAACCCCGTCTCCTGCACTGGCAGGCAGATTCTTTACCACTGAGCCACCAGGGAAGCCCCCTACTCCTGATGCTGGCTATAGATAATCCTTCTTCACGCAGCCCATGTAGACCTTCCCCCCCCCCACCCTCCCAGGTTGTAGGCAGCGTGCCTAGACTTCTCCCCAGAAGCTGCCTTGCTGATTACTACCCAGGCATTGAACTCAGTAGCCCACGAGCAGGTGATGTCCAGCCCTAGTTTCTAGGATTTGGCTCCCTGGCCCAAACCCTGCTCCCCCACAACCCTTGCTCATGTGGGAGGGGAACCAGACAGCTCCGCACAGGACCTGCGGCTGAGACGTGGCAGTGAGCTCAGGGACCTGCGTTTAAGTGAAACAGCCTTCATCAGGTGGTCACCAGCTAGTCATCATGTGTATACACAGCAGCTCTGTGGCAGGTAAGCCTTCCTGGGCCCTTGGCAGACATTACTAATCCATTACGTCACCTTCACACTGAGTCAGCCCGAAGCTGCAGACAAACCATCAATCAGAGCTGGTACCTGGGGTGAAGCCGATTTGCCATCCTTGTCCCAGACCAGACAGGATGCAAAGGTCAGGGTGACTCTGAGTCAGAAGCCAGGCCGGAGGGCAGTGGTCAGTATGCCAGGGATTTCAAAAGCCCTGCGGTAAAGGCAGGGCAGGGGATGGTCAGGCTGGCCAAGCAGAAATGCAGGGAAGGAGCTGATGATTCACCTTCACCCAGAACCTCAGTTTGCAAAGCACTTTCACTAAATGCCCATGACTCTCAAGGTAGAAATTACTTCCATATTATAGAAGAGGCAGTGGAGGCCCAGGGGAACCTGTTCCCAGTGTCACCAGTGTGGCAGCTACGGTTTTGGTCTTCCTGACAGACACTTCCTGTGGGGGAACAGGCCCACGCGCCTCGTACGCACCGGATGTGAGACCAGGCTTTTTCCTGAAAAGTCGGTCCTTGCCTTGGGACCCCCAGGAGGGAGGGCAGCAGAGCTGAGCCAGAGAGCAGTGACATGCTAATAAATGTCGGAGTGCCAGCTCCCGGAGGGTGCAGTCCTCTCACTTTGGCCTCGTTCAGGCTGCCAGTGTGGTGCTGAATGCAGGGTTGGCAAGAGAGGAGCCGGGGGGAGCCAGCTGCAGCGCCCCCAGGGCAGGGCCCACAGCCTGGTTCTTGAGCTCTCCCTGCAGCCCCCTGAGCCACGCAGGCTCTTTCCTGCCTGAGTAGGGACTCGCTTCTGTTGTTGGCAAGTAAAGGGCTTGAGACTCCTCCCTGAACCCATGGAGGTGTCGGTCTCAGGGGTGGGGATCTTCCCTCCCTGCCCCCTGCTCCCTCAAGGGAGAGGTGACCAGACCAGGCAAGTGGTAGGAATCAAGCCAAGGCGGCGCCCCCACAGTCAGGTGGAGGTAGGGAGGTGCCCGTCCCTGTTCTCCCCCAGCGGCCCCTTGCTGCCCAGGCGGCCTCACAGACAGGGCTGGGCAGGGACTCCACTGCTGGTCACAGGTGGTATTGGTTCTCCAGGGAGGGCCAGGGGCCCAGAGGAGCCAGCGTGGGCCTCTTGGGACCAGGGTATGTTCAGTGGGCAGGGGAAGGCACCTGCCCTTCCCCAGCCACTAGACCCTGCCTGGCTGGGCCTCACTCGGCCACAGTGCAGAACCTGCAAGGGACCACACTCGTTTCCTAGATGTGCAGGTGTAGCCCAGGACGGAGCAAAGGCTTCTGATACCTGAGGAGTTGGGCGGGGGAGCCCACCCCCTGTCCCTGTGGCTGGAAGCCAGGGGACACTGCACAGGTGACTCTGCCATGACCCACTTCTGCCCTGCTTGCTTGTCTGGAAACCTTGTTGTTTCCCAGCAGGGAACAACAGGAAATGTTCCTAGAGTCATTTGCTTAGGAAGCTGGCCTGGTTGATCTGATGACAGCAGAGCGAAAACCGCCGCCTAGTGTCTGAGCTGCTGAAGGGCTGAATGTGGAAACGCCTGGGAGACCTGGAGGCCAGACAGGCCAAGCCCCTCAGGCCGGGGATGAGTAGGGCTGTGGTGGATAGGCTGTGGTGGATAGGCGGGTATACCCTGCCCGAGGTGCAGCCGCCCCCACTGAGTGCCGAGCAGTGGCCCCCATGTGTCCAGAAATTCTGATTTTTAAAGAGCAACCCAGTACCCACATTTTTATGTAAAATTTCTTGATTTTTAAATGCTAGCAACTAGTTACAGAAACATTTAGAAAAAAATTGCATGGATCAGTCAAATGAAACATGTCTTCAGGCCATCGTCTGCAGCATCTAGTTTTGAGCCTACATGGAAATCTCTCCCTTGCCTGTGGGGTCTTCCCAGCCTCCCCTTGTAATGCCTCCTTCCTTGCAACTGCCAGCCCGCGTCTGTGCCCACCCAGAGCCCGCTCCCCCGTGGCCCCCGCGACTCTACCCACGGTGGACTGAGAGGCCTGCCTGCTTCCAGGCCCTGTGGCTCCCCCTTCTGAAGGTCACACCAGGAAAACAGGCATCCCCTCTCCACCGTGTCCTTGCTGCAGTCACCCACAGACCCTCGAGTCCTCCTCCCAGTCCCTGCAGACAACAGTCCTCGCCCCAAACCGCTGCTGTCCTATCTGTGCTGATTCCAGGGCAGCCACAAGATTGCCAGGAGAAATATCAACAACCTGGTATATGTAGATGACACCACTCTAATGACAGCGAAGAGGAACTAAAGAGCTTCTTGATGAGGGTGAATGGAAGAGGAAACTGAAAAAGCTGGCTTTAAAACTCATCATTCAAAAAACTAAGATCATGGCATCCGATCCCATCACTTCATGGCAAATAGAAGGGGAAAAGTGGAAACAGTGACGGATTTTATTTTCTAGGGTTCCAGAATCACTGTGGACGGTGACCAGACATGAAAGTAACAGATACTTGTTCCTTGGAAGAAAAGCTATGACAAACCTAGACAGCTGTTTTAAAAGTAGACGTCACTTTGCCAACAAAGATCCATATAGTCAGTTATGGTTTTTCCAGTAGTCATATATAGATGTGAGAGTTGGACCATAAAGAAGACTGAGTGCCGAAGAACTGATGCTTTCAAATTGTGGTGCTGGAGAAGACTCTTGAGAGTCCTTCAGATTGCAAGGAGATCCAACCAGTCCATCCTAAAGGAAATCAACCCTGAATATGCATGGGAAGGACTGGTGCTAAAGCTGCAGCTCCAGTACTTTGACCACCTGATGTGAAGGCGACTCACTGGAAAGGGCCTGATGCTGGGAAAGATTAAAGGCAAAAGGATAAAGGGGCAGCAGAGGATGAGATGGTTAGATGTCAGCTCCACAAGGGTAGAAACTTGAAAGTTTTGCCCACTGAGGTGTCTGTCCAACACCCAGAACAGTGTCTGGCACCCACTGGAAATAGACATTCAGTATTTGTCAGACGGCCTGTATTTAAAAGACTGTCACCAGGAAAAGGGCCAGGACTGTATGGACATGCCTGCCAGAGTTGCCTTCACTCACCACCAGAAACCGTGCAAACGCCGCAGATGGTTTGGAGGGGGTCCTAAAAATGACCCTGAAACAGTTTATGCCTCAAAGGCAGGTGCTGGCCTGTAAGTCCCCAAGGCAGAGTCAGGGACTGTTAGGGGACATGGCAGGTAACACAAAGGAACGAGTATAAAAAGCAAAGTGACGTAGGTGACCCGTCCACCTAGGGCGGCAGCGCCAGGAAATGCGCAGGGTGCCCTGCCAGCGAGCAGGCGCTCCGCGGAGCCCAGCCTGGCGTCTTAGCTGCAGGATCTCTCAGAGCTGCTGGTTCAGGATGGTCCCACCCCTCGGAATCTCGGGGCGTGAGAAAAACCACAGAAAGGTGGCATGCCAGAGCTGCAGGGCACAGAGGTCTTCCAGGAAGTAGGTCCACATTCGCCTGCAGTGTTTGCTGATGCCTGCAGTGTTTGCTGATGCCGGAGCAGAGCCGCAGCGCACCCCCCGGGGACCTGCTCAGGACAGAAGACGCCCGTGCAGAGTAGTTCCCAGCGAAGCCTCCAGAGGACGCCAGCGTCGCAGCTCTGTGCAGCCCGAGCTCAAATCCTGTTGCCAGGCCAGTGGCCCACTTCTGTGCTGGGAAAAGGCCGCTGTGGCTTTGCAAATGAAGGGGACCCCAGCGACCCTGCCCCACATTAGGCAGGGCCCCGCATACAGCAGATGCCCATATCCAGGGGATCTGACTCTAAAAGACCTGCAGCCCAGCACAGGGGCTGCTGCTGCTGCTAAGTCGCTTCAGTCGTGTCCGACTCTGTGCGACCCCAGAGACGACAGCCCACCAGGCTCCCCCGTCCCTGGGGTCCTCCAGGCAAGAACACTGGAGTCACAGGGGATGTAACTCTAAAAGACCTGCAGCCCAGCACCGAGGGCACTTGCTGGGAGGGTGGTGGGAGTTCTCAGACCTTTCCCTACTCCTTGTCAACCACGGAGACCCCATAGACTCAGAGATGGGAGCACGTGGGTGCCTGCAGGGGTGCGGAGCTCAGGGGTGGAGATCCGCTACTTGTGCTGGCGTCTCCCCACAGCAGGGAGCAGGGGAGTCCCTTCAGAGCCTGCGTGTTCATCCATCATCAGCTGATACATCTGAGATCGGAAGTCAGGACCCGGGCCAGTAGTGGCACTGCCTTTCCAAACCTGTATGGAGCTTGGCTGGTGGCTGTGCCCAGGTTCTAAGAACAGGCAGCCTGAGGAGGGGCGGGGAACAGTGCCTCTGACGGGGTACCCCTCCCACAGCGACAGGTGAGAGCACACTGCTCCCCAGGCAGAGCCTGTAGGAAGGAGGGCATTAGGCTGCAGGGTCTGAGCCCCGGGAACAACTGCATCAGGAAAAAGGCAGATGCCCAGGTGAAGATTCTGATCCCCTTCATCCCCTTTTCCCTCCAGGCATCCCCGGTGGGAACCACCTGTGCCCCCACCCCGCACATGCGGCAGGCTAGTAGAAGGGCTCACCAAGAAGACTCGGCAGCAGCCCCCCAGGCTGGCATCCAGCACCAGGGCAGGCGATTCCAGCATCCTGCTCGCACCCTGAGCCCCAGGAGCGCTGCTGACAGCTGCAGGGCATCCATGTGGTTTAGCTCAGGGTGCTGGGTCACGCCCCAGTGCACAGCTCTGCTCCCCCACGTACTCCAGGGGAACCAGAGCAAGTCCCAGCCTCTCTGAGCCTCAGACTCCGATCTGCACCGTGAGGAAGATAACAGCTGGTTGTCCCCAGACTCAACCAGCCCAGTGGGCTGAAGGCACAAGCCGAAGGGCACAGCGTGCGGAGGTATGAGCTGGAGGCTGGGTTTGTACTGGCCCTGCTCTTTATCCCAGTGACAGCATCCCAGGCAGGAGTGGGTGCTGCACAGGTCCCTCTCCTTGGCTCCCCTATGGGTGGCGCTGCCCACGAGATCACCCCCGTCTCACTGCTCCTGCAAAGGTCCACACCACACACACCTCAGGGCTGCATGTATTCACTGGTGTTTTATTGGACTTTCCACGGGCAGCATGGACAGCTCCAGGGCCCTTCACCCGCCCCGATCCCTGCTCTGGGGCCCGGGCTGGGAGCTGTCCGCCTCTCTATGTCTTCTCCTGAGGCATGCCATCACTGGGCCCCAGCCCCTGGGCTCAGGCTGCCATCTTGAGAGGGAAACCCAGTTTGCCCAGGGCCTTTTTGGGCCAGGCTTCCCAGCCCAGGGCCCATCCCTGTCAGGCACAGGCGAGCTCTCCTGAGGAGGGGCTCCAGGCCAGAGCCCCCGGCAGTGCCTATCCACCCCAGGCTGAGGTCAGACCCTGACTGCACACAGCATGGCAGGCTCAGACCTACAGCTTGGTGTTGAGGTGGAAGGAGAAGTGGGGTGCTGTGTAGGCTGTGGCAGGCGGCACATGCCATGGAGACGAGGCCGGGCAGAGTCTGTGGCACAGGGCACTGTCAAAGGATGCTGGTGGGAGGTGCATCAGGCCAGCAGTCATGGGCGAGGGTGCTGTGGTGGCCAGCAGGTGGGCAGGGAAGGCAGGGATGACCAGGGGGCTGAAGGGGAGGGTGGCCTGGCCCTTTAAGGGACCCAGGGTGCCAGCGAAGTTCAGTGGGCAGCGCAGCAGGGTACCCCTGTAGGCCTCCGGGAGGGCGGGGCCCAGCAGGCAGGAGACGGCCAGGTCAGGGCCCCTGGGCTTGGTCCCACACTCCTGGGCGTTCGCCTCCTTCAGAAAGGGAGACACTGCCCGCAGTTTTTTGCTGCCGTGGACCGAGCTGTCTTCCGCCAGGCTGCGCTTGTGGCCCAGGCCTGGGCTGCTCGGGAAGGTGGGCAGGGGCACGGGGCTCTCAGCGGGAACCTTGGTCATGGGGGACACCCAGCAGGCTTTGGGTTTGGGGTAGAGGCTGCCCTTTCTGGAGCTGCCCTTGTGGAATGCAGAAGGGCGGCCGGCATCCCCGCCCCACACCAGTGGGGGCTCTTTGGCTGGCAGCCCCTCCTCCTTGGCAGGGGGCCCCAACAACACCCTATCTTTAAGACTGGGGAAAAGGTCCCTGGGACGCTGGCTGATAGGCTTCAGCACCTCGCTGGGGTAGGCGTGGAAGCAGCCGGTGACGACGGGGGCCGACGGGCGAGGGCCTGCCTGTGTCTCCCCCCAGAGGCCGCCCCCAGGGGCCTGCCTTCCTTCCAGAGGTGTCAGCCGGTGCCTGGAGTCCTCGGCCGGCCCTCCTGGGCTCTGGGGACTCTCCAAGGGTGGGGCGGCTGGGGGTGCCTGGGGCTCCCCACCTGCCCCGTGGCGACAGCCCTCCTCCTGACACTGCAAGGCCTCCGCCTTGCTCACCTGGGCCAGGAGCTTCTTTTTGGCCAGCGGTGACATGATACCATGTGTCCCTCTGCAGTAGAAGCTGGACAGGAGCCGTTTGTAGGCCTCAGGGCAGCCACTGGCACCCAAAAAGGGCAGAGAGGGCCCCGCGGCCGGGCCCCGCTGTTCCATGCCGTCTCTGGGTGTCTCCTGGCTAGGAAGCCTTGCCGGGTCAGGGGCATCTGTTTTGGTCTTTGCTGGCATCAGCTAGAATGAGAAAAGGCCAAGCCTCAGGGCTGGGGTGAGCCGTGCAATGCTGACCTGGGGACGTGGGGACAGGAGGGAGCCAGCCCTTCCAGCACCTTCGTGCAAAACTGTCAAAAGGCGTCCCATCCCCTGATCAGACACAGCTGGTGTCAGGACTTGGGGACTGGTGAAATGGGGTGTAGATAGGACTCAGACTCCACATGTACCCCCAACTTGAGGGCCCTCAAGTAGTGAACCACTCTATGACCCTTGCCCCCCGCCCGGTGCTGCCCTTGGGGGAGGGGGGTGTTCTGGGGGTTCCAGGCAGGGAGCTCTGCAGCCACAGTGAGCTGGTAGGGGGTGCTTTGAGAGGCATGGGATGGGGCTCAGAGCTCACCTGGTCCACCCGCTTCTCCTCCTTGACCTTCTTTGGCCTCTCAGTGGCCCCATCATCCCCCCGAGGCTCCTTGGCCATCTTGTACTGCTTCCTGGGCTTGGAGGGGGGCAGGGGCTTGTCATCCTCCCCTTTCAGGTGCCGCACGTATGGGAGGACCAGCCTGGGGAAGAACAAGGCATGTTGCCAGGGGGCCGGGCTGGCAGGAGGCTCCCACCCTCTAGGCCCACCCCAGCTTCCTCCCGGCCGAGACCGCCAACACCCCTGCCCGACCAGCACACAGACACCCCCAGCCACGGGGGCCGCCCCTGCCCCCAGCCCCACCGCCCAGCAGAGCTGCCGGGTGACACCTGGGGCCTCACACCTCTCGTAGTGGCGGCGCGTGCACGTGGCCGCGCTGGTGCTGCCCGGGCTGCCCCCCAGCTCGTCGTACACATTCTTCCAGAGGCGGCGGCCAGTCACCTGCAAGGGCGCCACGTCAGGGCACAGCTGGCGGGTGCCCCCTGCCTGCGGGGTTCCCGCAGCTCAGGGTCCCCACTCGGAGGCCGTTTCTAATTGCTTCTCTGCCAGCAGGGGCGGGGAGGTTGGAGGGGCCTCCCCTGGCCAGCAGCCAGCCAAGTCCCCCTCCCAGGGGCTGCCCGAGCACTGGCGCTTTGTGAGTGCAAGGACAGGACAGATGGAAAGGATGATGATCTTGCTCGGAACAGCAAAGAACGGCAGGTAGGGCAGGTCCCTCCTCCCTGCAGCGCACAGGGAGCTGGGGAAAAGGCAGGGTTTGGACACTGCCTCATCCTCCTGCCAACAGGAAAGGGCAGGTCTGCTGGGCTCCCTCTTTTCCCGAGGTCCCAGGGGCACAGCTGATGTGCTGGGAGACGCGGCAGGGTGAGGACTCAGGGGAGCCATCCTTACCAGTTCATAGGCCCCTAGCTTCTCCACGGCCTTGTAGATCTTCCACAGGTTAACTGGGGACAAAAGGGGGCGGGACCCCTGTCAGTCTTGGTGGGAGGAGGGGGCAGCCAGCTGCCTGTCCCCATGGCCCCGTCAGGCTGGCACAGAACCAGCACATACCCAGACAGGGCCACCAGGATGGCTGGGCAGACCGCACCCTGTGTGCTGGGGGCCCAGTGGCCTGTGAGGATGGACATCTGGCCGCACCCACTGCCAGGCCAGTGCCTGGAGAGGGGCAGCCTTTCTGTGTGCAACCCCTGTGGGCTGGCACGTCGGGGGTCGCCCAGAATGGAGGTCCCCTGCTGGGCCCCCCTCCCGTGCCTGCACCCCGGGGACGCACTCTGCTTGAAGCCGAGATGGGGCACCCTCTCGATGGGCGTGTGTCGCTCCTTCATGAACTTGTAGAGGCTGACCAGGAAGGCCTGCTCCTCCTCCTGCTCCTCCTCCCGCTCCCTGCCTGCCTCGGGGGGCTCCTGGGGAAAGAACACGAGGCAGTGGGATGAGCCCCCAGCTGGTAGGAGGCTGCGGAAAGGCGGAACCACTGGCTGCTGGGGAGGAAGGAGATGCATGGCCACCAACTCCAGGCTCCCAGAGGAGGGAGCAGACCCTCACACCCGACTCTGGGCTGCAGAGGTTGTTCCTGGGGTCAGAAGAACAGAGGTGTTCCACGTTAGCCCAGGACCCCAGGTCAGGATCCAAGAGGCCTGGTTACAGGGATGGCCATGGGAGCAGCCCTGCCCCTTCTCCAAGCTTCCGATCTTCTTCACCTGGCTCTAGGTTGTCACGTCGCCATCTCAGCTCCTCTACCAGACTCTGAGCTCCTGGAGGCAGGCTCTGTGGTCCCGGGGCCCCAGTGGCCCCTGTGGTCCAAACCAAAGGATGGTGTGTTCATCTGTGTGGGGCCATTCCACCAGGCTTGCTTCCGTGGTCCGCCGTTCATGTGCTCAGCGTGGGGAGGAGAGACCCTGTCCTGGGCTCCAAAGGGCCCTTGTGTCCAATGTACAGGTCTTTTGGTTTCTGCTCCCAGTGGGAATTTCTCCTGATGCTCTTCCTGTGGCTGGTGGCTCAGGGCAGGGGCTCCTGTTGGGCTGGGGTTGGGGTCCCAGCTGGGGTGGCCCCAAACACGAGAGGGCTGGCAACCATCATCAGGGTGAGAACCGGGCAGAGAGCCATGTGTTCCAAAAATACTCTATTCAAAGTGTCATGACCGTAGCTTTGACTAATCAAAGACCTCTGGAAATAAACAAGCCAGCTTGCACGTTACCTATGAAATTGGAACACACTGCCGTGCCTCAAAACGGAGGCACTCTGACCACTGCTCTTCAAACGAACATGCTTTTCTGTTCCTCTTCTCTGAACTCCAGGAAATCTGTTAAAACCTGTTCCCATTTGCAGCTCCCTCCAGCCTGTGCCTCCGAAGCAAATGGCCAAAGAGCATTGATGCAGAGGCTAATGGCTGCGACTGTGCTGGTCAGCGCAGCAGCGCCGATCTCACTACGGGACAGAAGGACGTACGTGCAGCTTAACATTGTAGAACAGAGCTTTACTGTCTCATAGATCAGGGCTCCAGGCCAGCCTCATGCAATAAAAGGGTTCTGCTGTGAAAACCAAGCCTGAAAGTCCAGCCAGAGGTGATGGGCAAGCCCTCCTGTCTGCCCAGCGCCCAGTCAAGGCCCCAGACAGTGGGGCTGTGCCCCTCTCTGGACTCTTTCAGGGTTGGGGGGGTTAGGGAACACATCTCCAGGGTGTCTCCAAGGTCACCTGGGAGGCTGCACACAGGTGGGGCAGGGTGAGGGAAGGGGCAGGAAAGAGGCCCCCAGTGGGGGAGGGGTGGCCCAACTCACCTCCAGGCGCACGGGGCTCCGGCTCCTTGGCTCACCATCGGGCTGAGGAGACACTGGTGGGTCTAGGGGCTCCCCTTCCTCTGACTGCTTCCTTTTCCCTTTGACCGGAGGTGCTGGGGGAAAAGGGCAGGGGAGAGTGAGAACATGAGATGCTGGCAGAGAAGCGGGTGGCAGGAGGGCAGCGTGGCATCCGAATGGCCCGGTGGGGGTCAGTGCTTGCCACCCTCTGCTTGTGGTGCCCAGCTGCCGCAGGCGGCCTCTAAACCACACGGGTTCCCCTGACTCTGCCGCTCCCAAAGCCCCACCCATGCCACACCTGCCGGTTTTCCTTACTCCATTTAGCCCTCTTTCCAAAACTATGAAGGAGACCCTAAGTCACCCTGGGGTCAAGTCAGAGGAGGCTGGGGCCATGGTGCTCAGGGAAACTGTCTCCAAACCCCACCTCTCCACATCAGAGAGTATTTGCAGCGGCTCAGCCAAACTGGGAGCTAAGAGAGCTGCGGAGGCTCCCATGTTTGTGGGTCCTCAAAGCACCATGGGGGCCGCTGGGACCATAGACCCTCCACAAATTACCAAGAAGAAAGTTCCCATTTATGAAGCAGCCAAGCTTTTCTTAAGCATCCCTCATGATCCCGTGCATGCTTAGTCATGTCTGATTTGTTTGCAACTCCGGAGACCGTAGCCCACCAGGCTCCTCCGTCCATGGGATTCTCCAGGCGAGAATACTAGAGTGGGTTGCCACGCTCTCCTCTAGGGAATCTTCCTGACCCAGGGATCAAACTCACGTCTCTGGCATCTCCTGCATTGGCAGGCAGCTTCTTTACCACTAGTGCCACCTGGGAAGCTCAGCAGAGTCCTAACTGCCCCTAATTAGGCCACATACTCCCCTCGCCTTCATGGCTCCTGGTGACCCTTCAGGTCTCACCTGACAAGCCCAAGCAGGTAGTGGGGGGCCCTTCCCAGCCCTCAGCCAAGCACAGCACTTCTCTCTAGTCATCCTCACCTCCTCACACCATACAGATGGGGCCATCCAGACTGAGATGCCCATGGCTTGGCTGGCCTCCTGACAGCTTGGTGAGGCCGCCTAGCACCCCCACACAGCAGGTGGCAGGTAAGGGAAAATGTCTCCTCTGTCCATGGGATATTCCAGGCAAAAATACTGGAGCAGGTAGCCATTTCCTTCTCCAGGAGATCTTCCCAACCCAGGGATGGAACCCGGGTCTTCTGCATTGCGGGTGGATTCTTGACTGTCTGAGCCCCACAACAACCTGATGGAGGGCAGGGAGGAGCCAGGAGCTCAGTTCTCCTAAGGGCATCCTGTGAGTTGATGGCTGCAAAGACGTAGCCACTGGAAGCCGCTCTGGCCACGCAGCGGGTGATTGGCCGTGTGAGACCACCCTTTCTTTCCATGTTCCATGAACTGTCCTGGTTCACTCCAGCTCAGAAAATCCTTACTGCTGGGAACCTGCAAGATTCCTCCTCTGTCCCAGGTAGAAAAGAAACTAAGAACAAGAAACCTGGGCTTCCCTGGGGGCTCAGTGGTAAAGAATCCACCTGCCGATGCAGGAGATACGGGTTCGATCCCTGGTCTGGGAAGATCCCACGTGCTGTGGAGCAACTAAACCTGTGAGCCAAAACTACTGAGCCTAGGCTCTAGAGCCGGGGGCGGGGGACCCACAACTACTGAAAGCGTCCAGCCAAGAACCTGTGCTCTTCAACAAGAGGAGCCACCACAGTGAGAAGCCTGCACTCCACAACCTCGGTGGAACCTGCTCACTGCAACTGGAGAAAAAGCCTGTGCAGTGACAAAGACCTAGCGCAGCCAAAAATAAAGAAGAAACCCGCAGCAGAGTGACCCTCGAGGCCAGCGATACCCAGGGGCCTGAGCCGTAGACCTCTGACTGCTGGACAGTGTCCCCTTGGGCGGCTGTTCACAGAAGTGCCACGCAGGTTCTCAGCTCTGTGTCCCTGGCCCTTTCATATGTATGTTCTCTCAGTGAGTCCCCGAGGGATCCCGTTTTAAAGAGATTAAGTTGCCTGCCTCCCTGGAGGACCACATTCAAAGCAAGGTCTGTCTGACCACCCGTCCCGGGCCCTGGCCTCGCCATCACTAAGGCTGTGGTGCTTATCACCAACATCCACAAGCTTCGATGGGGAGTCCAAATAAGCCTGGAAGAAAAACCGAGCCTAATGCTAATTGGGCCTGGGCCGTCCTTGCAGGCTGGCTCCTGATCACCGGAGACATAGCCAATCTCCAGAAATAACTGGGTACTAATCACTGACCCCTCCCACCCCTGACGGAAGCCTTTCCAACCGGGCCCTGGGCAACTCTGCACCTTCTTTCCTTCTGTGAATTGGGGCAGGGGTGGGGGGAAGAAAGACACTTGGGTCCTTTGCTAACTCTCCGTGAGTCCTGAAGCCTTCAGCTAATGGGCACGCCTCTGTCCCCCCAGCGTTTCTCCTTTCCCTTCCTGCCTTCTCTGCTCTGCTTTCACAACTTCTCTCCCTCCTTTCCTGAAGGGAAAATGCTCAGCTCCGAAGGACTCTCTCCACCTGTTCCTGTGACGAGGCTTCTCACTGGCACCCTCCTGCAGATCGGCGGGCCTCAGGGAAAGAAGGTGGTGGGACCAGGGCCCACTGGAATCACCAGGGAAAATTTAAAAGACATGGTGCCTGTCTCCCCCACCCTCCCCCAACATGAGTACGGCTTAAGGTCCTGCACGGGGCACCAGGGGTTTCCTGGTGGCTCCGCAGCAAAGAACCCGCCTGCCAATGCAGGAGACATGGGGTCCATCCCTGGGTCAGGAAGACCCCCTAGAGAAGGAAATGGCAACCCACTCCAGTATACTAGCCTGGGAAATCCCATGGACAGGGGAGCTTGGCAGGCTACAATCTGTGGGGTCACAAAAGAATCAGACAGGACTTAATGCCTAAACAAAAACAGGGGCTTCAGGGTTTCAAACTCCCCAGGGGGCCTGAGAGGGCAGCCAAATTAAGGGCCACCGGGACAGAGCGGCCCTGGTCCCTCCTGCTTGGTTGCAGGGGGCCACGCTCTCCTAGGGAAATCTCCAGGACTTGGGCACTTGCGTCACCTGGGAAGGAGGTCACCATCTGAGCTGTTTGACCCCAGCAGAGACGGGGATGAGAGCCACAAAGGGAAAACACTCTGTCTCTGTGCTCTGTGTGCGGCCAAGTCCGGGGGAACCGGCCTCCATTCTCGCCAACCTGGGCCGCAGCCCTGGATGAGGGACGTGAGGAGAGTCTTCACCCTCCTTCCCCAGCCTGGTGCCCCTCATCCCGGCCATGTGGCCCGGCCCTGTCACGGGCAGCGCGCAGCCATGGCAGCAGCATGGCTATGGCCGTTCCTATGCCAGCAGTCTGCTTAACTCCACAGCTCTGTGGAAGTCAAGCTTAACCCTCGAACCCAAAACCAAGGCAGTGAAGAGGTTAATTTCAGTCACTAGCTGTGAAGGAGGAAGTTCCTGAAATGAAGCCCCCCTGCTCTCAAGCCACACCCCCCCACCTCCACACTATTTACTTCACCATCTGAAACCAGTCTCTCCTAGGCCCTGGTCTGGGCACTTCTGAACACTGGCTCACTACATCTTCCCAGCACCCAGTTAACAGATATTACAAGATCTGAGGATCTGAGAGGCTCAGTAACACTGAGGTCACACAGCTTACTAGCGGCAAAGCTGGGATTTGCAACCAGTGCGGTATCCCTGTCTCAAGACACTGACTCCAAGGTGTAGAGTTTTCTAATGGGAGCAGGGAGACCCCAGGGCTTCCCTGGTGGCTCAGTGGTAAAGAATGTACCTGCCAATGCAGGAGATGAGGGTTCGATCCCTGGGTTGGGAAGATCCCCCAGAGAAGGAAAACGGCAAGCTACTCCAGTGTACTTGCCAGAAATGCCATGGAAAAAGGAGCCTGGCAGTCCATGAGGTCACAAAGAGTTGGACACGACTTAGCGACTAAACAATAATAAAGCGAGACCCCAGGTTCCTTGTATGTGCTCAGAGGGTGCAAATTGGCCGTCTCTCCCCAGGGGACCTGCAATGTCACACTGCAGCCCCCCTGTTAGTGTGCTCACAAGAACCTGGGCCTGTCCTCCCAGAGAAGCTGAAGGCAGACGAGGTGGGGCAGGAGGAAGGGTGGGGAGGGGGCTCTGACCCCACATAGGTTTCTGGCCTTTACTTCGTTCTCCCACCTATAAGAGGGGTCTGTTAGACCCAGTGGGCCCAATGTTCTATGCAGAATGAAGCGAGAAACAAGGCTCTCCCCCAAAAAAACCACAGGTGCTGTGGGGGTGTGTGTGTGTGTGTGCGTGCATGCATGCGTGTGTGTGTGAGATCTGAGGTCTGTCACTCCGCTGTGTCTCAGTGCCTAGAGTTCTGCAGCTGCTTCATAAGCATGACCACTGATGGAGAGGAGCTGGGCTGCGCCTAGTTCAAGGCCTCTCTCCCTCTCTCTCTCTCTCCCCCTCTCTCTCTCCCTCTCACTCTCTCTCTCCCTCTCACTCTCTCGCCTCCCCCCCTCCTGCCCCGCCTCTTCACTCTCGGTGTGATGGAAAGGAAGCGACACTTCCTTTCATGAAAAGTCACCCACTGGGAGCACCGTGTCAATTACTACAATAATGGTAACAGAGGCCTCAATAACAACAGGCAGACTCGCCACACCTTCTTGCCTGAGGTTGTTGGCTTAAGTTGCTCTTTGGCTTGAGTCGGAGCTGAAACAAAGACAACCTTTGAAGCAGCCAGTCCTCTCAGCTCGGAGTCAGCTGCCTGGCGGAGCAGTGGTTTGGGGAGGGGGGCCTGCCCAGGGCTGTGCTCCAGCCAGCATGGAGGACAGACGGACAACATGGACACATGCAGCCCCCACCTGCCCTGCCTCCGTATCTCAGGGGAGGGAAGAGGGGCCAGGGTTGGGGAGTAGCTGGGGCCAAAGTGACAGCCTTGAGTGTAGAAAGGAGGGGGCGTGGGGCACCCCACAATGTGAAATAACCAACTCCCAGACCCCCGGGATCTGGTGGTCCTGAAAGACCCCGATCCAGGGTGGGGCTGAGTCCCCACTGTCTTGCCCTTCCAAGTCTGGGTGGTATCTGGTGATAAAAGTAACAGCTCCGTCTCTGTACTGCTTCCTGTGTCCCCACCAAACCAGGCTGGGTGGCGGTGTGTCCAGACGTGGGTGAACAGCAGACGCACAGCCAGGACCAAGGAAGGCTGCCTGACTTCCGCCTGGGGCACTCTTCTTTCTGTCTCCTGGTAGAGCTCTCCCAGAGTGGCTCTCGAAGCCCAGCCGGTAAAGCAAGGTCCAAGGTGGGTGCGGGCCATCCCAGGTCAATTTCCCACCTGGGAACAGGAGACCATTGGGAAGGGCGAGAGGGGCAGGGTCTCAGAGGCCTAAACTGTCCTCACTGTCAGACCAGGGCTGGTCTCTAAGCCTCAGTTTCTCAGACTGTAAGCCTCTCAGAGAGAGGGGCTGATTCTGTGAGGTCCTTTCTACCTCTGCCATTCCAAGTTCGAGGTCCAGGGTTTGGGGCTGTGGAACTCCACCCTGGTGACCCAACCCACTAGCTGCCATCTCTGCCCTAGCACGGCCTCTGGACACAGACCCCACACCCCCAACTTTGATGCTCCAGCTGGGGCAAGAAGCACCTGTTATCCTCCCTTCAGCTCCGCGGATTTCTCTTGGCTAGCTGACGACCCCGCAAAGAAAGGGACCCTGGGTCTGGCCAGTACAGTGCCGCCAGACCCTCACCCTGAACCCTTGGGGGTCCGGCATCGGGCGATTTCCTCCCCTATTCCCAGCGTCCGTCCGGCTGGAGGCCTGAGGCCGGCGCGGCCGCACCCCCTGAACACTCTGCGCAAGGACCGAGACGAGGCAGCGATTCAGACTGAGCGAGCGCGAAGCCAAACGCTTCTCTCCTCACAGCCCGTGCGTCTCCGCTTTCCACCCCCTCCCCGCCCCCCATCACTCGCGGGTCCGCCACGCTGTCCCTTCTGTAGCCCCAAGAGGAGAAAAGAGACACAGGAGAAAGATGAGCGGATCAAAGAAGGCAGTTACTTCTTCCCTGCCGGGGGTTGGAAGTGGGAGGATACAGAGGAGGGTAGACAGGAGACAAGAAGAGGAGAGGCTACGGGGAAAAAAAAGAAAAAGGGGAAGAGGAAAGAGAAAGAGAAAGGGTCGGGGTCAAGAAGCCGGTAACCGCCGAAGGATCAGTACGACTCTCGGCTTAAAGAGGAACAGTTGATTCTTCAAAATGCATTGAGCAAGTTCTTCAAAACCAGCGCAGAGTCACTTTCAGGAAACGGCGGCCGCAGTGGAAAGCGCCCCGCGCGCCCAGCGGACCCGGTGCCCCTTCTCGGCGGCGCCGGCGGATTCTGAGAACCGCCGGGATGTGACGGCGGGGAGGGGAGAGGGGAGGGTGGGGGGCGGGGGTACTGCAGACGGAACTGCTGCGGACAGCTGTCACAACAAATTAGCTGAGACCAGCTCGAGATTGAAAACCACAGCAGGAAGTGGGATGACAGAACCGTACAGGACTTGGTAAATTTCAGTCAAGAGACGACGAAGAGAGTTTCGAGATAAACGCCCGGGAAGCCCCTTGGCCGCCAAAACTTTTTGTCTTTCCTTTTTTCGAACAGCGCGCGCCCGACACTAGGCTTTGGCTCCGGCTCGCTGCGGGAGGACGCGGGCGTCCCAGGCCAGACTACCTCCCCGCGCTCTCGCCCCCGAGTCCACTCCCAGCCCCCGCTCGCCCCCCAAGGCAGCACCGACCGCCGCGAGCGCCGGGAAAGACCGGGCGCCACAAACTCGCCCTCGCGCGGGGCCGCCCGTCCCGTCCCGTCCCGGACGCACCACAGAGCCACTTACCCATGGCCCGGAGAGCGCGTGCGGCGCCACCACAGCCCCCTCCTCGCGTTCCTCTCTCCGGACCCCGCGCTCCCCGCGCGACTGACCCAGAGGCGCCGCTCGCCGGCCACCTCCCCCCCGGCCCCGCCCCTGCCCGCCCCTGCCCGCCCCCAGCCCCGCCCCTGCCCGCCCCCAGCCCCGCTCTGGGCTCCGGTTGGTGGGTCCAACTCTTCCGCGAGGGATGGGGACCGCCTCCTCAGCCCGCAGAACTCTGGGAGCTGTAGTGTGTTCTCTCCCTCCACAGGCGCAGACGCTGCGGAGCTGGGCTCCTCACCCGGAGGGGCTGAGGCAGGACAGCCAGGAGTCACGGCTTCCTTGCGCCGCTGGAGGCGAAACTCGAGTCTTGGAAATGTCCTCTTTGGTCTTAAGCAGGGCACTGGGGTCTGGGTGGGGTAGCAAAGCGCTTCCGATTTTGACTTGAACTGGGTGGAAGACCTCTCCCATCTCCCTTCCAGCCCAGCTTAGAAGTAGAGATGGTTGGTGATAGCTAAACAAGGACCCCTTCCAAAGTAACAAGTCCTTGGCCAAAGCTCTGTGGGGGTCCAGAAATGCCTGGGGCAGGAAACCTGCTGACAGGGGCCCGTGTCCACCTATTTCTCAAAGACAGAGAGGGCAGCTACAAGGTGAGCAGTGGAAAGAGGGGGCATGATCCCTGCTTGGGGAGATGAGGCTTCCAGTGGAGTAGGGGTCTTAGGAGATGCTGAGCCAGCTGCAGCTGGGCTTCTGCCAGAGGGAGAAGTAACTCAGCCATATTCACCTCACAGAAGAGAAAACTTGGGTTTTCTCTTGGGTTTAAGAATTCAAGGTCTGGAAGCATTGTTCACAATAGCCAAAGAGTGGAAGCAATCCAGTGTCCATTGATGGATGAATGGCTAAACTGTGGTATGTACTCAGTTGCACCCAAGTCTTTGCCGCTCTTTGGACCATGGCCCACCCAGGCTCCTCTGTCCATGGGATTTTTCAGGCAAGAATACTGGAGTGGGTTGCCATTTCTTCCTCCAGGGGATCTTCCCAACCCAGGGATCAAACACATGTATCCTTCATCTCCTGCATTGCAGGCGGGTTCTTTACTGCTGAGCCATCAGGGAAGCCCCTAAACTGTGGTGAAAGTGAAAGTCACTCAGTTGTGTCCGACTCTTTGTGACTCATGAACTATAAACTCCGTGGAATTCTCTAGGCCAGAATACTGGAGTGGGTAGCCTTTCCCTTCTCCAGGGGATCTTCCCAACCACCCAGGTCTCCTGCATTGCAGGCAGATTCTTTACCAGCTGATCCACAAGGGAAGCCCAAGAATCCTGGAGCGGGTAGCCTATCCCTTCTCCAGGGAATCTTCCCAACCTAGGAATCTAACTGGAGTCTCCTGCATTGCAGGTGGATTCTTTACCAACTGAGCTATCAGGGAAGCCCAAAACTGTGGTATGTACATACAGTGAAATATCACTCAGTCTGAAAAAGGAAGGAAATTCTCACGTGTTCCACAACATGGATGAACCTTGGAGACAGTATGCTAAGTAAAATAAACCAGACACAAGCTACAAATACTGTATGATTCCACGTATATAAAGTACTTAGAGTCAAATTCATGGAACAAATAGTATAGAATTATGGTTGCCAGGCTTCCCTGGTGGCTCAGATGGTAAAGCGTCTGCCTGCAATGCAGGAAACCCGGGTTCAATCCCTGGGTCGGGAAGATCCCCTGGAGAAGGAAATGGCAACCCACTCCAGTACTCTTGCCTGGAAAATTCCATGGACGGAGGAGCCTGGTAGGCTACTGTCCATGGGATTGCAAAGAGTCGGACATGACTGAGTCACTTCACTTCACTTATGGTTGCCAAGGGCTGGGGGGAGGGAAGCGGGATAGGGAGTTAGTATTTAATAAGGCTTGGAGAAGGCAATGGCACCCCACTCCAGTACTCTTGCTTGGAAAATCCTATGGATGGAGGAGCCTGGTAGGCTGCAGTCCATGGGGTCGAGAAGAGTCCAACACGACTGAGTGACTTCACTTTCACTTTTCACTTTCATGCATTGGAGAAGGAAATGGCAACGCACTCCAGTGTTCTTGCCTGGAGAATCCCAGGGACGGGGGAGCCTGGTGGGCTGCCATCTCTGGGGTCGCACAGAGTCGGACATGACTGAAGTGACATAGCAGCAGCAGCAGCAGCTCAGATGGTAAAGACTCTGCCTCCAAAGCAGGAGATCTGGGTTCGATCCCTGGTTCTGGAAGATCCCCTGGAGAAAGGAATGGCAACCCACTCCAGTATTCTTGCCTGGAGGATTCCATGGGCAGAGGAGCCTGGCAGACTACAGTAGATAGGATTGCAAAGAGTGGGACATGACCGAGTGACTAACACACACACACATTTAATAAGCACAGATTTTCAGTTTTGCAAGATGAAAAATTTCAGAAGATGGATGGTGGTGATGGTTGTGCAAAAATGTGGATGTACTTGCCGTCCCTGAACTGTATGCTTAAAAATGGTTAAAATGGTAAATTTCATGTAATGCATATTTTTCCACAATTTGAAAAAAGAGCCAAGGTCTCACATATGGACTTGAACCCTGTCCTAACACAGAGTAAGCAACCACAAATTGTTGATTAGTTTTAATACAAACAGCGCTATGCATTTCCTAATTTTACACTATAAAACTGAGGCTCCAGAGGATTAATTAGCTCAAGTAAGATAGCTGGTAAATGGTGGAGCTGAGCATCCGAGCTCCAGTCAGGCCCCCTCGGTCACTCCCCTCAGCGTTTCTTGGCAGTGCTATTAACTGAATCAGGGAACACAGCCTGAGAAGGAGAAAGTGTGAAGGGGAAGACTTGAGTGCTGGTGAGGACACGATGGACCAGTGAGATGTCCAGCGATAGCTGGCAGTGAGGCCTGGAATCCATGACAAAGCGCCGACTGGAAACAGCTGGTTAAGGAGCCCTAGGACCCGTGCATTCACCAACCCTGTTTGCACTCATCACCCAGCCATCGCCCTAAACAAGTGGCCCAGGGTTGTAGTTTGGTGACCCTGAAACTCTCCCTCATCCTTGGGCTCTGGGATGGAAGAACTCTCCAGGCTCAGTTCAGAGTGGACAACACGTGGGCTCCCTTGTCTACCTCATAATGGGTCATTGTATAAAAGTCTATGCCTGCAGATTTGGTAACAGACACATCGTCAACAATAGTAACTGCCTCTAACAATCATTATAACGGTGATTATGATAGTGCCCCCACACTTCCCAGTTTATAAGCCCTCCAGGAGACCTGAGGCTGTGTTGGCAGATGCTGTGGTAGAAAAGCTTTGTCCATTCTTTTTTTTTCGGTGGCAGGGAGCCACAGCTTGCAGGATCTTAGCTCCCATACCAGGGATCGAACCCTTGCCCTCGGCAGTGAAAGCTCTGAGTCTCGACCACCGGACTGCCATCCTATTAGGACTGTTTGCCCAAGGTTTGGGGTAAAGGCCTAGGCACTACCTTCAGCATCCCAGTCTAGGCTAACCCCACCCTCCCAGGCTGAATAGACTCATTGCCTGACAAAGCAGCAGATCATCCCACACAGGACAGAGTTATTCTGCCATCCCAGGCAGTTGAACACACTCTTACAGACAGTGGCTGTTGTGCAAAGCCTCAGCAAGTCAACACCTGCCTGTGTCAACCTGGGAACAATATGATCTAAATTTAATTGCCTCCTGAGGCAACTGTTTGCAATAGAAAGTAATTTACAACAGCCAATAAATCTTGCAGAGGAATGACATCTCCATTTGCTTCCCTAAAATCAAACATGCCTGTTGGTCAAGCCACTATCTGATATACCTTCACCTCCTACCCACAGCTACCCTCCTCCTGCATTATCTAACCATCAGATCCGGCCCCTGATGGCATGAGAGAAGTCGCCTGGGCCCTCCATGTCCTGCTGTCTCAAATAGATTAATTAAAAAAAAGAAAAACCCACGAATGCATTCTTCCCATAAAGACATTACAAATAAATAATTTCTCTCTGACACCATTCCAAATTCAGTTCCCTCCCCAACCTAGAGATAAGGACTCTTATCCCATTGGGTGGGCTTCCCAGGTGGCACTGGTGGTGAAGAATGTGCCTGCCAACGCAGGAGACATAAGAGACGTGGGTTCGATCCCTGGGTTGGGAAGATCCCTGGACAAAGGCATGGCAACCCACTCCAGTATTCTTGCCTGGAGGATCCCATGGACAGAGGAGCCTGTGGACTATAATCCATGGGGTTGCAAAGAGTCAGAAGCAACTGAGCATCAGATTGGGTAAACTCTTCCGGAACTTTCCCTATGTATTTTCATAAATACATGGTGTAAAAAAACACGTAAATTTATGTGTGCTTTTAAAAAGTGATTCCATTCTAATTGTTCTATTCTGCAACTTGATTTTTTTGTCCAACAATACGTCTTGGAGAACCCTCTCTGTTAGAACACAGATCTATTTCTCTCTTGTAGCTGCTAGACTGCACGTCTGGTACGGATGTTTAGCAGTCTTTATTTCATCCCCTCTTCATGGTGCTTGGTCTTTTTGCAGTTACAGGAACCTTCCAAGAACATTCTGGACCCCCTTAGAACATTTGCAGGGCTCTGTAACTTACAAAGGAGTCCCAGAGATTGGCCTTTCTGCTTTCTCCTAGCCTCTGTCCCCAAGACTCGGCATCCCTTGCTGGCCCAAATCTAGGAAGAAAACCTGGTCTTGGGAGGGGTGGTCCTCATCCTGGAGCTCTCAGAGCTGGAGGGACTGTTCACGAGCTTCTTCCCACCTGGCCTCATTCTGGAGAGGAGGCCAGCAGGCCCAGAGACGTCAGGCGAGTTTGAAGGAGGTCACACAGCAAGTCTGTGTTTTTAAAGCTCTTGCTCCTGGGACCCACAAACACATCCAGCATGCTCCGTCAGTTTTCTGCTCTGGGAAGCTCCGTTCCCAGGCTCCAGCGGTGGCAAAAGGCCCCCAGGGCTTTGTTTTCAAAGGAGAAATGAATCGGGAAGTATTTTTAAGTGCCGGCCCCGCCTGGCTCCTGCCTTGCTCCCTCGTGCCCTAGCTGTCCAGGAAAGGCCAGCTTCACAGTGGCATCCGCAACTCATGGAAAACAACAAACGCCCGAAATAGATGATACCCAAGCTCAGGAATGGAAAGAATTGGCTCATGGCTTCAAACGCCTCTTTTAGAAAAAGGCAAGAATAGCTTTCGGCATTTGGGGAACTGCTGGAGGTGAGGGAGGGGGATCTGAGAGCTTTGGTCACTTTTTTTTCACCTCCCCCTCCCCCCACCCCCATGTGAACACTTAGCTTCCCCAGCTCGATCCACTCTGGGAGCAAATCCACACCTGGCTGCTGCCGGAAACTGGAGGAAACTGGAGATGCTACATGATTCTTATGCTTCTTGAGCCTGAAAGGTAACGGTCGAATTCCTATGTGTGTCTGTGTTGGCGGGAGGGCGGGAGAGTGGGGGTGGGTGACAGGGAGAGAAAATGTGGATTTTCATCCCCACTCAGATAGCCCAGCTGCTGTGTGACCATCTGCAAGTCACTTGACCTCTCAGAACCTCCAGTTCCTCACTGGCAAAGCAGGCATAATGATTCATTTATTCACTCATCTGACATTTGTTATGACCCAGCTCTGTGCCAGCACTGGACTAGAGACTGGGGGATATGGCCATGACCAGGACAAAGCTCTGATCTCGTGGAGCAAAATATACAGCCCTTGACAACCTTACAGGTGATGAGAATCAGCCATTGCTTCTTCAGACAGTTCCAAAGTCACTCAAGGCCTGGTGCCAGAGGGGGGACAATACCTTTGACCAGTGTTTATCAGGTACTGAACCTAGCGTCTTACATGGATTATTTCATTCAGTGTCACCCAGCCCTATGAAGTGGCCACTATATATTTATCCCTATATTACAGTTGAAGACATCAAGCAGCAGAGAGTAAATGCTGGACGAGGTAATAAAGAGAGGCCAGCTCCCTGTTAAGCGCTGGATACCTGGACAACCAAAGCCTGGTTCCTTCTTTATGACACAAAGTAGTAAGTCTAGACTGGAGGTCAGTACAAATGCACTGGACAAAGGTTTTTAAAAAAACAAAAACAAAACCACGGGGTCTGTATAGAGCTTTTTTAAAAAATGTATTTTAAATTGGAGGATAATTACAATATTGTGTTGGTTTCTGCCATACATCAACATGAATGTGCCATAGGTATACATATGTCCCCTCCCTCTCGAACCTCCCTCCCACCACACCCCACCCTACCCATCTAGGTTGTCACAGAGCATCAGATTTGAGCTCTGTTCATCAAACAGCAAATTCCTATTGGCAGGCTATTTAATATATGGTAATATATATATTTCAATGCTACTCACTCAATTTGTCCCCCACTCCTTCACCCAGAAGTCTGTCCTTTATGTCTGCCTCTCCTTTGAAAGTGAAAGTGAAGTCGCCCCGTAGTGTCTGACTCTTTGCGACCCCATGGACTGTAGCCCGCCAGGCTCCTCCATCCATGGGATTTTCCAGGCAACAGTACTGGAGTGGGTTGCCATTTTCTTCTCCAGGGGATCTTCCCTACCCAGGGATCCAACTCAGGTCTCCTGCATTGCAGGCAGACTCTTTGCCCTCTGAGCCACCAGGGAATCCCTTGCTGCCCTGCAAATAGGTTCATTGGCACCATCTTTCTAGATTCCATGTGTGTGTGTCAATATATGATATCTGTTTTTCTGACTGACTTCACTCTGTATTATAGGCTCTAGGTTTATTCACCGCATTAGAACTGACTGGCAGCACTATTTACAATAACTAGGACATGGAAGCAACCTAGATATACATGCACAGATGAATGGATAAAGAAGTCGTACGGAGCTTTTGCTCTCATTTTAAAATCAGCTTCTGGTAACCCTTCATTTCCCTGGTGTATGACTGTCTCCCATTTGACAGATGAGTAAACCGAGGCTTGCAGCGCTTAAGTGCCTCCTCGGAAGACTGCACAGACTGCACGATGGGAGCTTCTTACTACCTGCAGGTTCCCAGGACTCTATGGCGGGAGCGGGGGCGGAGGCGAGAGGGGGTCGCGCCCCAGGGCAGGAGAGAACTACATCTCCCAGGATGCCATGCGAGGGGCGTGTAGGGGTGGAGCCGCCGCGAGCCCACGGCAGTCATTTCTTGGTATTTAAAAAAAAGTAGCAAAAGAAAAGAAAGAATCAAAGCCTCAAGCGTCACGTCTAGGAATAGCGTCGGAGCCAGGCCAAGTCATTATAGACGATGAGTAATCCGGTTAAGTCATTTCTCTAAACGCCATTCCTTGTAAGAGAATTAAAATATCAGCTTACATCAGTCGGGGAGAGGCAGGCTCCAGGGGCCCGGGGCGGGAGCGCTGCCAGGAGGGGGCGCGGCTGGCGCGCCTCGGCCGCTCCGCTCGGTCTGGGGCAGCGGCTGCACGCCAGCGACCGACAGCTGGGCCCTGGCCTCGGCCTGACAGCCAGCTAGGGGGCGGCGGGGGAGCCACCCTCCAGGCCTCAGTTTACCTTCTTGTTAAGAGCTTCTAGGAAAGTTTGGGCTGCCTCCTTTCAAGAGAATCAGTGTCCCTTGTGGGGATGGACCTGCGAGGTGAATCAGGCTACTAGGCCAGATGGGAATGGGGTTTCTTTTTCTTCAGTGTCCCCTCTTTCTGTCAGATTCCAAAATTCCTATCTTGACAGCTGCAGGAGCAAAGAGCTGATGCTGGGAAAGATTGAAGGCAGGAGAAGAGGGTGACAGAGGATGAGATGGTTGGATGGCATCACCGATTCAATGGACATGAGCTTGGGCAAACTCCAGGAGATGGTGAGGGACAGGGAAGCCTGGCGGGCTGCAGTCCATGGGGTCGTGAAGAGTCGGACATGACTTGGGTACTGAACAGCAACAACAACCAGTGGGGGTCGGGGTGGATCTGGATCTCCTGGAGGTGTGAATTTTGTCCTAGACTTGCAGGAGTCATCAAAGCATCTTGAGATGAGGATTGCAATGAATTTAGGGAGGGTGAACTGATCCAGAAGCTGACCCTAAAACCTGTCCCCTAAATCCCTCTCCAGGTCCAACAACATGAGCTGGGTCCTGGTAGTGAGCCGGACACTCATCTCTCCCTCGGTGACCCTCACGTGGACCCTTGGCAGATAAGGGCACTGGGGCCCGGAACCTTCCCACTGGCTTCCCACGCCAGTCCCCAAAGCGGTAGAGAGTAACTCAAGCTTACAGATGAACGCTTGAGGCAGCCTCTGAGCAACTTACACACGTTCACACTTGCAATGAATCAGGCACTTTTGAAATTCCCTTTTGACCAAAGGGCAGAGAGAAACCGAGAGGTTCTCAACTTCCTAAGAAGCTGCACTGGCTCAGCCAGTCCACTAAAACAGGAAGCTCCAAGGCTCTGGAGTCAGGCCGACTGCTCCCCAGTCCTGGCACCCTCACTTGCAGATGACCTTGGATGAATGACTCACCATCTCTAGTCTTCGATTTTCCCACGTGTAAAACGGGATTAGCAATACCTACCTTGTGAGATTACTGTGACAGTTAGAAATAACGTAGACCTTTAACAAATGGTCATTCTGTTGTGCTGGTGTTATGTGAAAACAGCCTCCAACCAAGCAGATTCTGCGTGCATCTGAGCCTGTAGAAGTAAATGCTTAAATAACCTGCTCCCCCAAACCCAACCGTCTCTTAGCACAGCAGTCACCTTCCCTGCATCAGGGGGCCAAGCCCTTGGCACACCACTGGCTCCTCTGCACAGTCCTGCCTGTGTGCACCCCAAGCCCTGGCCTTAGCGACCTGAGCTGGACCCTGAGACCCCCCACCTGACCAGGTTTTCTAGGTTTACAGCTAGTAGCTTCAAGGTCCTGAGCTCCCCAGTTGGGGTCTTCACATTTGGCCAGGATGTTGGGAGGAATTATGGTCGAGGTGAATGATGTAGCTCTAACCTGAGCAGATCCATTAACTCCTTCCATGCTGGAAGCCTAAGCTTGGATGGGTGGGGTGGGGTGGGGGTTGCTACTCTAATTACTTCTCCTACTCAGTCCCCTAGCGGCTTCAGAGTCTCCCAAACCCTGACCCACACAGATCTCTGCAAGAGGGAGATTCCTCACTCACTCTGATGAGTGAGGCTTCCTGTGACTGAGTGGCATCTGCCTCCTGTGCAGAGTGGGAAAAGCGACCTGCATTCTCCATAAGAAGACCAAATGCCCCAGGACTTCCCTGGCCGTCCAGTAAGACTCCAAGCTTCCAATACTGAGGGTGCAGGTTCTATCCCTGCTCAAAAGTTTTGTTTTGTTTTAAAAAATAAAACCCGAGTGCCCCAAATCAGTTCAGTTCTTCATGCTCAGTCTTCTCATCTGTAAAATGGTCATGGCACAATAAAAGCCCTCACACCTGCTAGTGCAGTTATAGGCACTAGATAAGTTATTTCTTATAAACAGCTTAGAAGTGTGTTTGGTGGGAAGGCAGATCTCCATAAATATTAGCTCTTATCCAGAACCAGGACCAAGCAGAAGGCATGGGGTGAGCCAGGGCTAGGGGAAGGACACAGGAAACCTGGGTTCCATGGACCCATGGGACATAGCAGATAGTGGTCCTGCCCACCCACCCCACCTTCCCTTCTGCTGCTGCTGTGTGTCAATGTGTCAAATTTTGTTGCCTTTAGGGCTTTTTTTTTTTTTTTAATTAAACACGGGCTGCCTGAAAACCCTAATATTCTGGTTAAGTTTTGAAACAGCTCAGAAATCCCCTCCTCTTGTGAGTCAGAGGCAGGAGCATTAAGCAGAACTGCCAGTGGGGTGCTGCGCAGAACTGCAAAATAACAGCTGGGCAGCCCTGTGGCCCCAGGGAGCTGAAATAGGGGCTCAAAAATATTGGGGTGCGCTGGCGTGGCACGAAGGCCGGAAGTCCCTGGGGGTGGGGGTGGGGCACACTAAAGCCCCAAAGGATCGCCATGCCCACCCCCTGACATAAAAACAACTCGGAACGGTTCAATTAGTGTAAGGAAGTCTCACAAGACTGGCTTTTCCCGGAACGGCGATTTCGATGCTCGCCTGGAAATATCAAATCCTTTCCAAGCATTTTTCTTTTTTCTATTTTGGTGCCTTAAGCACGTGCTTGGGGAAGTGATGGGTAGTTTTCTCTTTCCAACCCAGCCCGCGCGCAGGGGTCTTCACCGACCCGCTCCGGGGAACTTGCGTCCCGCCTCGCCCACCCATCCTCTGCTCGGCTCCGCCGGGGCGCGGTGGGAGGAGGGGCGGGCTGCGGTGTCCGCGGGGGGCGCCGCCCTGGGGATGCGGGGCGAGGCAACAGGGCGGGGTGGTCGGTCCGAGCGCCCGCTCCCCTCCCCCTGGGCTCGCTGAGCCGCTGAGCCGAGTTGGGGAAGGCGGGCGGGCGGGGGTTTCGGAAAGCGCTTTCCATGCTCGGCCGGATCTGAGTCAAAAAGGGGGAGCTTGTTCAAACCGAAAGAATAATTCGGTTAGCCAAGGCCGCCAATATTTCTCTGCGCCCAAATTATTGCTAGGCAGGGAGAGCCTGAGCCGGAGCATCGCTGGCCCCTCGGGCCTCGCTGAAAGCCCCGGCCTCCCCCCTGCCTCCCCACCATAGTTCCTCTTTTTTCCCAGAAAAGGGACCAGGGGGCACACCTCCTCCAGGCCCACAGGCTCTGCCAAGTACCCAGGGCCATCCAGACCCTCCTGAGGCCCAGAGGATCGGGGGCCGGCAGAGATGAGTGAGACCTCTCTCACCTGCCCTGGTCGGCCCTTCTCAGGTGGATCAAGAGGTCCCTCGTGCCTCTGAGCACTTGCACCCTCTGTTCCCTGTATTGTTCCCTCCCCACCAGCTTGCAAGTTCTTGAACATCCTCCTAGGGTAGATATGTGAAGCTTTTCAGAAAATTTTCTGAAAGTCTCATATTGACACTCCTGGGGCCTCTACTAGGTCTTAGAACAGGCCTGGCTTCCCATCATAGAGACCTGCTTGAAACCAGCTTGAAAAGAACCCCCAAGTAGATTCAAAATCCCCCCTACAGGCCCCCATGCCTTGATTTCACTCCCAGGCATCTTTGCTTAACGGGGCTCACACTCTGGCCTGCATCCCTAGTGGACACAGTAAGGCCCAAATTAACAAGGCTTTTTGAACTGACCTTTGAATAGAGAGAGAAATGTTGATCTATATGTAGGAGCTAATGATTTTCTTTTTTTTCAGGCTAGCCTCTCAGTGAGGAGTGGGCTAGGGAGGGCCCAGGGGTTCTTCGTGGATTCTGACCTCTCAGACTCAGCTTCCCCAGCCTTTGTGGTCACAGAGACTCTCTGGCTGGGCCTGAGTTCATTCTGACCTTAGGACAGGTGTGGAAAGGAGATGCTGATGGTTCATCTTCCTGGGCCACCCGCAACACCTGGCCTGGGCCTGCTGCACTGCCGCCTCGGCCCAGCTCATTGATTCAGCAGAAAATTCGCCCCGTAAGCAGGACCGTGGTGAGCTCCCAGGCAGGGCCAGCTGGCCTTATGCGGAAGAGCCCTGTAGACAGCCAGATGACTGAGGCATAGAGGGCACATCACACACAAGGACAAGCACAGAACATGTTCAAGGTCAAGGGGCAGGTGGGGTCAGCTGGGCCTATGAAGAGGACAGCAGTCCCGCCCCACCGCCACCCCAAGGCTCATGGCCCAGGCTGGCAGGGAGAGGTCAGCATGGCCACTGACCTATGAGAACACCTGGCGTTAACCTGGCCTTACCCGCTGTGGTTGCTGTGTTGGGGGAAATTCTTAGGTCCTTGCACTCCCTTTTGGAATGTCGTACTCTGGCCAGCAGTGGAGACATACATCAGCACGTCCAGCATGCTCCCCCCTCAACTCTCGGGCCCACCTCTGTGCCAGGGAGCATCTTTCCTCTCTGTTTAGCGGTCACTGTTTCAGATTAACTCTAACCCCAGGAAAAGGAAGTGGAGATCAAGGGTGGCCAAGAATACCAGGCTGTCTGCCAACTGCAGGGTGGAGGCTGCCCCCAGCCCAGGAAGCCTTGTGGAGGGAGGAGAGACATATTCTCAGGGATCACTTCCTGTGAATGCTCCCACTTCCCAGGGCGCTCTGGAGAGGGAAGCCTCCCAAAGGGCAGGGTTCTGGGACCATCATTGAACTCCCTGAGGTCTCTCTCGTACCTGGGGAGGGGCTGGCTGGAGGGTTAGCTGGATGTGGAGGCCTCAGGTAAATAAGGCCCAGAGAAGTTTTATTTCAAGGCTCCCAACAGCTTTTGTTTTGCTTTTAATCTCATTGTCAACTTGGAAAAAAAAAAAAAAAAAGGTGGTGAGGGGGCAGAGTTCTGTATAAAATTGTAGATTTCAGACTTCTCTTAAAATCAGATCTGCCTCACCAGTCAAGCGGCCTGCCCCGTCCGCCAGCAGGTGGACCCTCTGTGGCTCCCTCAGCCGCTGTACGCCTCCCCCCCCCTGAGGCCGTCTGTCCCTGGGCTCTGTCAGCGTTATCTACCAGGCCCCCGAGGGATTTGAGGGTGGCCACCCGCTGAACGAGGCCTCTGTTTTACAGAAGACCTGGCTGGTCTTTGGGGTGTGTTTTTGTTTTTGGCTTCTCGGGTTCTTTGTAGCAGCACTCAGGCTTCTCTCGCTGCAGGACACAGGCTTAGCTGCCCCGCGGCATGTGGGACCTTGTTTCCCTGACCAAGGATCAAACCCTCATCCTCTGCATTGGAAGGCAGTTTCCTAACCACTTGACTGCAAGGGAAGTCCCTGGTCTTTGTGCTTTTGAGCAGGGGAGTATCTGTTCATCCCTAGGGGTGAAGAGGGCCCTGGTTGCTGAGAGAAAGCTGGGAGCCTCTTCATTTTAAGGAACTAAGTAAGAACTTGGAGCCAGGATGAGGGCTCTGCCTTCTGGTACATTCTGGGGTGCTTCACTGGCCTGGCTCCATTTTGATAGGGTTTTATATTTTTAAAGGGTTGTAAAAAAAAAAAAAAAAGGACAAAAAAAACCAAAAACAAGCAAACAAAAACAAAGATGATGTGACTGAGATCGAAAGCCCCAAATATTTATTATCTAGCCCTTTTTGTTACAAGCTTGCTGAGTCCTGGTTTTACAGATGGGAATACTAAGCTCCAGAAAGGGAAAGTGACACGCTCAAGGTCACATACAATGCATGAGATGCAAGAGACACAGGGTCAGTCCCTGGGTGGGGAAGATCCCCTGGAGGAAGAAATGTTAACCCACTCTGGTATGCTTGCCTGGAGACTCACATGGACAGAGGAGCCTGGCGGGCTACAGTCCATGGGGTTGCAGAGTCAGACACAGCCGAAGTGGCTGAGCAGTAGCAAGACCACACAGCAGACTGGTGACTGAGCTCTGTCTGTGCCGACCAGCCTCCTGCTTTTCCTTCAGCCTTGCAGTGAGCACAGGGAGGTGCCCGTCAGCCCTGGGCCAGCCGTCTATGAGCGCAGGGCCTTGGAGGGGGGCCAAATGGATGCCTGTGCCCTGACGGTGGCCGTTGCCTGACAGTTGCTTTGACAACGCTATGTTTTGTTACCTTTTACCTGGGGATCTCCAAGCCCACGACTGAATTCAGAGAATATAGTTGCTGGTTTCTGTACATTTTCCCTCCTGCGGTTTGGCCTCTTCATCAAGAACTCTATGAATCAGAAAATTCAAGTGCGTGCAGACACACACAGGCATGCGTGTGGAAGGGAAATGACTTTTCTGGGTAACTGAGGGTTAACTGGAAGCCTGTGTTCTTCTGCCTTGTTGAATTTTTTTTTTTTTTTTTC
Source organism: Bos indicus (assembly GCF_029378745.1). NCBI lineage: Eukaryota > Metazoa > Chordata > Mammalia > Artiodactyla > Bovidae > Bos > Bos indicus. The sequence continues at coordinate 2,476,073 of NC_091770.1, read as the reverse complement.
TACAAATGATGAGCATTTCCCCAACTGAGTATTTTGAAAAGTTCCACCACTTTCTAAATATGTGACCTTGGTCAAGTTACCTAACCTCAGTAACCTCAGTTTCCTTATCTGTAAAAATGCACCGCGCGCTGCCTCTCTAGGTTGTGAAAGGCACTAGAAAGAGGCGTGTGTGCTTGAGGTGGAGGCGCCAGCACCGTAATTGTTCTTAGTGGGTCAGCGGAGCGGCCAGATTGGCTGAAGCTCTTCGTGGGTATTTAGCATTATGCTTTGGAATCCAATGTGCGTTTTGTACACGTTGACGTGGAGATTAGCCAGAATTGGCATTCATCTGCAATTTCTATCGCAGCTAAGTCCTCCCAAAGAGATGGTTTTTTTTATGATTTGCTGCTTTCTCATAAAAGCCAGTGCCTGCAACGCACCAAGGACTCTTGTTCTGTCGGGACCTGAATGCTGTCTTTATCTGGGAAATGTCTACAGATAAAGGGCAGGGCTGGGGCTCAGCCTTCCAGGTGTCCCATCGCACCCCTCCTCCTTTCCCATCCTCCCTACTCACAAGCCAGGACCCACCCCTGGGCCGAGGGTAGCCGGGAAACAGGGAGTGGGGAGTCTTCGTGGACCACTGAGAAGGCAGGAAGGCCTGGGGGGTGGGGAGACCTGGGCAGGTTCTAGATTCTCAGCAAGTGTAGGGGGTGCTGGGGGAGTGGGGGGGCCAGTGCATTCTGGGAAGCTTTTTCTGACTGGCCCTCAGATTGAGGAGTGGAGGGGCTGCCCTCAAGAGGGGAGCCCACAGGAGCCTCAGCCCCATAGGCTAGCTCTTGTTGTTTGTGGAGGAGAAGGAGCCAGCCCCAGATGGGAGGGCGGCCGCCGGGCACACCGCCCTACAGGGCCCTCTTCCCTGTGGTCTGACCTCTGCTGCTCCGGCCGCGTGCCCCTCGGGATGAGGCCAAGGGGGCTGCCAGTGCTGTGAGTCAGGGGGGCTCAGGAGGGTCTCTCGGCCCAGTGCATTCTGGGAAGACAGCAGCTGTCTTCCACGAGGGGACTGAGCTCAGAGTCAGATCAGCTCCCTGCCTGGTCTCTCGCTGTGTGGCCTTGGACGTGCCACTCAGCCTGCGGGCCTCACTGTCCTCACCTGTAAAGTGGGAATCCTTACCTCTCGGGGTTGACATGAAGACAGTGAGATTAATGTGTGAAAAAGGAGCCTCGCGTGGGTCTCAAGGCTCATAGCCTGCCCTCTTCTCGGGGCTGGGCAAGCTGCCTCTGGCGTAGGTTTGGTTTCTGGGCTGTAATCAAAGGTTTTCTTCGGTCCTCATCTCTGCTCAGCCCTCCGGAGCCCCCCTTCTCCCTTCGCCACTCAGCTCAGCCTGTCCGGGCCTCTCCCCCTCTCTGTACCCCCGTAGCCCCCTGATGGCATTGGTGATGTAGATTTCAGCTTCTGTTTACCCTGCAGTGAGCTCGCCACCCAAAGTCTAGTTTCCATCTGTCACCATACAGTTGACCCCTTCGCCTGTTTTGCCTACGCCTCCCACCGCCCTTGGCTTCCCCTCTGGTTCCCTCTGGTAAATACTACTCTGTTCTATGTATCTACATGCTTTTGTTTAGTTTGGTTTATTCATTTATTGTGTTTTTGTTGGTTTGTTTTTAGATTCCACATAGTGAAATCATACGGTATTTGTTTTTCTCTATTTTCACTTAGCATAATATCTTCAAGGTCACCCATGCATCACAAATGGCAAGATTTCATCTTTTTTAATGGCTGAGTAATATTCCTCTGTGAGGCTTCCCTGGTGGCTCAGGGGTAAAGAATCTACTGGTAAAGATGCAGATTTGATCCCTGGGTTAGGAAGATCCCCTGCAGAAGGAAATGGCAACCCACTCCAGTAGTCTTGCCTAGGAAATCCAATGGACAGGGGTACCTGGCGGGCTACAGTCCATGGGGTTGCAGAAGAGTTGGACATGACTCAGTGACTAAACAACAATAACAAAACAATACTCCATTGCGTGCATAAACCATTGATCTATCTGTTCATCCACTGATGTGCACTTAGGTTGTTCCTGTATCTTGGCTATTGTAATTAATGCTTCATTGAACATGGGGGTCGCATATGTTTCAGAATTAGTGTTTTTGTTTTCTCTGGATAAAAGCCCAAAAGTGAAATAGCCAGATTGTGTGTTAGTTCCATTTTTAATTTTTTAAGGAAACTGCACGTTGTTTTCCGCAGTGGCTGCACCAACGTACGTTCTCAGCAACAGTGCAGGAGCGTTCCCTTTCTTCCTGTGTAGACTGACTCGTATTCATCCTGCCTAGCGTTCAGTCTGCCTCTTCCGTCTGAAGATTCAGGCCTATTTTTAATCCTAGAAATTTTCATTCATTATTTCTTTGAATATTGCAAATGTTATTCCTGGCCCATTCATTCTGATTTTTCTCTTCTACAACTTCTGTTTGTTGTATATTGCTGCTAAGTCACTTCAGTCGTGTCCGACTCTGTGTGACCCCATAGACAGCAGCCCACCAGGCCCTGCCATCCCTGGGATTCCCCAGGCAAGAACACTGGAGTGGGTTGCCATTTCCTTCTCCAACGCATGAAAGTGAAAAGTGACAGTGAAGTCACTCAGTCGTGTCCCATATCATTTCATCATCTGTCTCAACCTTTCTTTCAAATGTTCTCATCCTTTGACAGAATGTTGCATTCTGATTAATTTTCTCAGATCTGTCTTCCAGTTAATCCAACTATGTCTAGTCTGCTGGCTTGCCCATCCATTCTGTTTATAAATTCAATGTCTATATCTTTCATTTCCTGGCTCCCTTTTCAAATCTGTTTCATCCTTTTCAAATCTTTTCTATAGTATCCTGTTCTTTTCCTGTCATTTTTATTCCTTTATATATTTAAGTATTTTAGCATATCAGTATGATCTCTTTCAGCTTGTCCTATTACCCCCAAGTTCTCCGAGATGATTTTTCCATTTGCTGTATTTGCTGACTCTCCTTCACAGTAGATAGTTTTTGTGTGTGTAATTTAATTGGTGTTTTTGAACTCATCTTCAGTGAGATTATTTTGCTCTATGGGAGCCCTATGTGTCCTGGGCTGTGAAAATGGCCTCAGAGATCTGTTTTTGTATTTTTTCATGCTAACTGCTCCAAGGACTCATTAAAGGAATTTTTTTTTAATTTATTGAAGTATTATTTCTTTATCTTTATGCAACTTTTTATTTTTAGGTTTTTGGCCATGCTGCAAGGCATGCAGAGTCTTAGTTCTCAGACCCGTAGGGAAATCTTTTTGTGTTAATTTTTCAACTTGGGAATTCTTTGCCCCATAGAGAGTATAAATTTGGATGCCACCTCCATGGATAGTTCGAGTTTTCAGTTCTGGTCTTTCCCAAGGATCTTTTCTCCCACCCAGAGCCATAAACCAAAACAAGATTCACCATCCGTTCCCTACATTGGTGGGTAGCTTATTTCCTGATGGGCAGCCTTTTCAGGGTTCTAGCTTATATAGCAATCTCAGTTCTATTTCTTCTTCTTTTTAAAATATTTATTTACTTATTTGGCTGTGCCAGGTTTGAGTTGCAGCATCTGTGATCGTTAGTTGCGGCATGTGGGGTCTAGTTCCCTGACCAGTGAGGGAACCCTGGCCCCCTGCATTGGGAGCATGAAGTCTTGGCCACTGGACCACCAGGGAAGTCCCCTGCTTCTTCTTAAGGTCATGCCTCTTGACCCTGAGTGGGTGTTGAAGCTTCAGCCCCTGTCGTTAGGCCCATGGTCAAGGTCAAAGCTCAACTCTGATTTCAAGTCCTCTCTGTACCCCCAATACCTGGGTGTTTCCCCACCCTTTTTTCAAATCCTACTGTGGTCCTAACGTCCACTCTGAATTTTTCAGTGTTTTTTTGGGGAGGGGTGTCAGTGTTATTTCCATACACGATGTTGCCAGAATCTGAAAGTAGTGGTCATGAGGTTTAGCAGAACCCCTTGGGGATTGGGGGAGGGGGCTGGAAAAATTGTCTAGGGGGTTATATTGGTTCAGAGGGACAGCTGAACATCTCTGCTTCAGAAATAAACAGAGACCACCCTCACCACAGGGTGAGGAGAAGGGGAGAATAAAGGGCCTGGAGGTGTGAAGGAAGGTCGAGGCTTATAAAGCCAGGAAAAATCCCAGGGGAGAAACAGGACCTTGAAAATAGTGGTTGGTTGGGCACTGATTTAACTTTGTTCTCTGTGCTGAGCGACACTGTGAGTCCCCTCCCCTCACACAGCTTCACTGTTAGAGCTTATCTGGGGTGTGCTGGGTGGGCTGCAGGGAAGAAAACCTCCATGGGAAAAGGGAGGCCTTTGTTAATCTCTCCCCAGAGTCCCTGGAGCCTTTGAGGGGAGGCACTGGGTTCCCCTCTGGTACTAAAAGGCTAAAAGGAGGGCTCAGGCTTTTTACTTCAGCTCTGGGTACCACTCCCCACTGGGCGAGGCCTGGGGGAGCTCACAGACAGCCCCACACTCAGAGCGACTCCCACAAACACAGGATCCATCCAAAGAAGTGGCAGCTCAATTATCCAGAAGTCTGAGTGTTTTTTCTAAGCCTCTTCATCTATCTGGAACAGATCTGTGAACAAGGAAGTGTAAAAAAGTACATGCTGCCGGGTACATGTACTGATTTTTTTTTAAATATTTCACTTGATAGAAGAATTTATTGTACACATTTCTACTTTGGAAAATTGTCATTCTTTTCAGATTTTGGGTGTTTGTTTTGGGCACAGCACATGCCACACAAGATCTTAGTTCCCCTACTGGGAATCAAACTCAGATCCTAGGCTGTGAAAGGGACCTAATCACTGGGCCACCAGGGAACTCCCTACATGTATTGAGCTTTTGCCCATTTTTCAAATGTCTTTGGGACATTTACTCGGGAGACTGAAAGTGAAAATCACCCAGTCATGTCCGACTCTTTGCGACCCCATGGACTGTAGCCCTCCAGGATCCTCTGTCCATGGGATTCTCCAGGCAAGAATACTGCAGTGGGTTGCCATTCCTTTCTCCAGGGGATCTTCCCGACCCAGGGATCTAACCCAGGTCTCCTGAATTGCAGGCAGATTCTTTACCATCTGAGCCACCAGGGAAGCCCTCAGGAGACTAGTTATCTTTATTTTAGAATTAATAAAAGAGTGGAGAACTTAGGAATCAGTTCTGGTTTAACCTCTACTAGTTACTCAAACTTGAGCCTCAATTTCTGCATCTGAAACACACCCAAGTCACACAGCCAGTGGTGGCCGAGACCTGACTTGGTACTGCCAATGGCACCCAGGTATCCTGTGTACTTAGCACAGGGCCGCACATCAGGGGCCCAGGAAACGTTTGCTGACTGTCCCACTGAAGGACGCAGTGAGTTAATGAAGGTCTTGGAGAGGTCGCACACGGGGTGGGCACAGGGGACTGGTGTCCGCTCACAGGTGAGAGAGTGAAGTGCAGGGTGGTGCCTGGAGCACTTGCTCGCAGTTAGTCACCCCAAGACCCACCTCCGCCCCCACCAAAGTCAACCCTCAGGACAAGTGAGACCCCTGGAAACAGGATTTGAAGACCTGTCTTCCTTGCATATATTTTCACACATAATCAGGAGCTGAGAGAGGCAGCAAAAGTCAGTGGGTCCACGGCCCAGGGGGACAGACACCCAGCTGTTAAGCCCTTTATCCCAGGAGGATGGGTCCATTCTTATCTTGCATCTGGAAGCTCAAGGGGAGGGTGGAGAGTCCCCTAGGAGACAGAATAGGCTGGCGCCCGCTCTGGTGCCGGACACCTGGGGTCGTGTCTCTGCCGGGGTGGAGGGAGTGCCAGGGGGTCTGGAGGGTGGTCACCCCTTGTCTGAGGGCTGTGCCCAGGGCCCGGGCAGTGGACACAGTGACAAGGGCCAACACGAGCAATGGCAGTTGGCAAAAGCTCAAACGAGTGGAAAATAGCTTTTTAAAAATATATATGTATTTATTTATTATTTCTTTGTTTGGCTCTTAGTTGTGGCACATGGGATCTAGTTCCTTGACCAGGGCCTCTGCGCTGGGGGCTTGGAGTCTTAGCTGAGGGACCACAGGGAAGTCCCGGAAGAAAGACATTTCTTACTTTCTGTGTTATTTCGGCTTTAGTGTGGGGCCAGAAGGCCCTCCGAGGGAAACTTGAAAAATTCTTCTGGAAAGCTCTGGAATGGGTCTTCCTGGCCAGCAGAGGGCGTTCTCAGCAACACCGACTCCCCTCACCACCCACCCTCACAACGGATACCCGAGGCTGGGGACCCAGGAGACGCGTCCCCAGGGTGCACCTGTGCTCAGCAGGGGCTCCCTGGGCAAAGCTCTCTCCTCCCTTCACCCTGTGCTCCTGGCTGCCGCCCCCTCTTACCAGCACCCTGTGACCGCTCCTCTCACTCCAATATTCCTTCTCTCCTGTGGCAACAGCCAGCCCCCACTCCTACCTGGACACAGAACTGTCCAGAATAAAGGCTGCCTTCCTAGGCTCTGTGGTGGGATGTGGCCGGTGGGATGTGAGCTGGAGTAAGGGCCTGGGTGAGCCTTGTTGTTCATTCGCTCAGTCATGTCCAACTCTTTGCGACCCCATGGGCTGCATCACACCAGCTTCCCTGTCCTTCACCATCTCCCGGAGCCTGCTCAAACTCATGTCCACTGAGTCGGTGATGCCATCCAACCATCTCATCCTCTGTCGGCCCCTTCTCCTCCTGCCCTCAATCTTTCCCAGCATCATGGTCTTTTCCAGTGAGTTGACTCTGCATCAGGTGGCCAAAGTATTGGAGTTTCAGCTTCAGCATCAGTCCTTCCAATGCATATTCAGGATTGATATCCTTTAAGATTTACTGGTTTGATCTCCTTGCAGTCCAAGGGATTCTCAAGAGTCTTCTCCAACACCACAGTTCAAAAGCATCAGTTCTTTGGTGCTCAGCCTTCTTTATGGTCCAGCTCTCACATCCATACATGACTACTGGAAAAACCATAGCTTTGACTAGACAGACAATAATAGAATGGGAAAGACTAGAGATCTCTTCAACAAAATTAGAGATACCAAGGGAACATTTCATGCAAAGATGGGCACAATAAAGGACAGAAACAGTATGGGCCTAACAGAAGCAGAAGATACTAAGAAGAGGTGGCAACCTTCCTGGCTCTGCCCTAAAAAGGAAGGGGCAAGCCCGTGCCCCTCCTGAGCCCTTTCCTCCTGCTGCTGGCACAAGGCTAATGGGCAGGCACTCTGGGCCATGTGGAGGAGACAGGACCCCAGTGAGGAAGAGTACATGTTAGAAGCAGCCTGGCCCGGGATCTCCCTGGTGGTCCAGTGGTGAAGATGGCTCGCTTCCACTGGCGAGGGCACGGACTCATTCCCTGTTTGGGGAACTGAGATCCCACATGTTATGGGACATGGCAGAAAACAACAGCAAACACGTGGGCTGGCTCATGATGGCTTCAGGGTGGAAGTCCCCTTCCACTTGGACTTGGTAGGAAATGGAACATATCCTAAGCAATTCTGAGCCTCTGTTACAGCCTATTGGATGCAGCTGCCCCCTGGCTTCCACCTCCACCCCTGACCTCGGACCTCCTCTCCAACCACTGACCTCCTTCCCAACAAACCCAATGGCCTCTTCCCAGCTGTCATCCCACCTGACCCCTGGACTGAGCTCGGCCACCTCCAGTTCCTCCCTCTGGGCTCACCCTTAGCTTCTGGATGCCAGGCACCTCCCCTGTCTCTGATGTTCCTCTCCATGTCCTTTGAGGGCCCTTATTCCTGTGCTTGTCCCTGACGTGTTGGTTTTCCCAAATGCCGTCTGGGGTCATTTTGGGGATAAGGGCTAGACTGACCTTTTAAATGGAAGGGTTGAGTAGGGGATACTGTTATGGCAGCTCACTCCAGTATTCTTGCCTGGGAAATCCCACGGACAGAGGAGCCTGGCGAGCTACAGTCCCTGGGGTTGCAATGAATTGGACTCGACTTAGCGCGTAAACCACCACTGTCTACCAGACTCCAAGTCGCGTATTTTCTCCTGGTTGGACATTGCCCATGCCACACGCTGAACTCGTGCAAATGTCTGTGGGCCACTGTTCCACTCATGACGGCGGGCTGGGCCTCTCCCTCTGCCCCACCAGTTATCTTCCTCAGTTTCCCAAACTGGGCTCCTTAGAGTCATCTCTATGGGGCTCACGATTGGCCCTCACCCTTTTGCTCATCTGTGTCCTGGCACACACACAACTCCTTTTCCAAACCAGCGGCTTGGACTGGTGGTGCCCCTGCCTGGGAGAGCTGCCTGAGCCAGGGTCTGCCCTGGCCATGCTGGGTCGGGGCTCCACGGGGCCCTGGAGATGCAGAGTACTGGTGACTCACTCCCCAGTGAACTCATCTGGGGCCCCGGGGACCCTGCCCTGCAGCAGGAAGACTATTGGGCAGACTCAAGACCCCAAGAAAGGCACCAATGTCCCTCCAGCGAGGAGAGAGCTGCCCCTTTAATGGTGAGAGCTGGTGTTTACTGACGGAGCTGTTGCTGGGGCTAAGCACTCACCCATTGCATCCTCCTCTCAGCCCCCAAGGTGGGTTCTTCATCCCCACCTTGCAGCTGAGAAAGCTAAGGCTCAGGAAGGCAAGCAGCTAGTCCAAAGGGTTAGGTTGTTAAGCGGTAGCCCTGTCTGGCTCCAAAGAGTGCGCGCTTACCCTCACCCACTTCCTTGTCCTCCCTGCCTGGTAACTATGGAGGGTTTATCAGATTCCCCCTGCTCGACACCTCGGCACTGGCACCGCTGCCAGGCAGATCTCACGCACAACGGGAGAACTGGTGACTCCTCTAGTTGAATCCCCAGCACTGGCTTCTCGCGCTTCTACATCTGCCTGGATCCTCAGGTGCCCTCCAGCCATCTGACCTGAAGGTTCACACATCTCGAGCTCTCTCTATATCTTGAACTCCCGTGTCCCTCCCCTGTAGCTGGCAGTGCCTCCACTTTCCCGGGAGCTCTGCCCCTGTTCTCATCACCTTCTTGCCGTCCCCAGCTCATCACCCGCTAGCAGCTCTCCTCCCCTGCCCTCAGCCCTCCTGGCAGCTCTCCTCCCCTGCCCTCAGCCCTCCGTTGTCCTGCCTTTGGGTTGTTCTTTTCTGTTTAAATCTTTCCCCGGAGGAAATTGCTCCAGACCCCTTCACCCAAAGCTCCTGTTCGGAATCCTTTAGCGAGTCCCTATTTTCTACAGAATAAAGCCCATACCCTCCTTAGCATGGCCTCTGTGAGCAAGTTCCCTGCTTTCGCCTCTCTCCACACACTGGAGGACCCCTGCCCCACTGCCCTGAGCTGGACAGTGCTACGTGACCATTCTCCTTCTGTTTTTTAAATTTTATTTATTTATTTTTAATTGAAGGATAATTGTTTTGCAGAATTTTGTTGGTTTCTGCCAAACATCAACATGAATCAGCCATAGGTGTACATATGTCCCCTCCCTTTTGAACCTCCCTCCCGCCTCCTTCCCCGTCCCACCCCTCAAGGTTGTTATAGAGCCCTGGTTTGAGTTCCCTGAGTCACAGGGCAAATTCTCATCGACCATTTTACATTCGATAATGTATGTTTCCATGTTATCCTCTTCTTACATCCCTCCTTCATCCTTAATAATATAACCCTGTGTTTATCTGCTCCCTCAATAAAGACTACATCTCTGTTTCCCTTGCAGCTATTTGTGGTCATGTGACAAAATTCTGGCCAATAAAGTGTCAACAAAAGTGTTACATAAATCCTCCCATGTGTCGACTTAACAAGGAGCTGAATTAGCTGAGAGGAATGCCTTGGGGATCTTTCCCCTTCCTCCTACCTGGAATGCTGATGTCCTGGCTGGAGCTCCAGCAGCCTCTTTGATCCGTAAAGTGACCTTGAGGATGAAGGCTATTACTAGAATAGTGGAGAAGAAAAATAGAGAGAACCTGGATTCCTTATGGCCATAGGGCTGTCACAATTACTTGCAACTTATTTTGTGTGAAAAAGGGATGAACATGTCTCATTTAAGCCACTATTCTTTTGGGCATTCTGTTATATGTAAGCAGTCCTAATTTTAATTGATACAACCAGAGGGCACTGTGTGTGCACAATCGCACTTCTGCGCCTTTACACGTGTGGCTTCTTCTTCCCGGAGTGCTTTTCTTTCTCCTACTGCTGTTTAAAGTCTAGTGATCTTTCAGGGATCAATTTTTAATATCTGTTGTTTTGCAAAATCACCCATTCCTGTGCATAAGAGCTCCCCACTGAACCCATGGTCTTCACAGCCCTCAATGTGGCCTTCTTGTAACACTTCTTTAAGTATCAGGGTGAACTTGAGTTGACTAAAGGTCAGGTACTAGGCTTTCTTCGTTCTCTGGTCACTTGGAAAAAAAGAACAGTGCTTGGCACTTAATAGTTTGTGACTCCATGGACTATAGTACACCAGGCCTTCCTGTCCGTCACCAACTCCCGGAGTTTACCCAGACTCATGTCCATTGAGTCGGCGATGCCATCCAACCATCTCATCCTCTGTTGTCCCCTTCTCCTCCTGCCTTCAATCTTTCCCAGCATCAGGGTCTTTTGTAACAAGTCAGCTCTTCACATCAGGTGGCCAAAATGTTGGAGCTTCAGCTTCAATATCAGTCCTTCCAATGAATATTCAGGGTTGATTTCCTTTAGAATAGACTGGTTTGATCTCCTTGCAGTCCAAGGGACTCTCAAGAGTCTTCTCCAACACCACAGTTCAAAAGCATCAATTCTTCAGCACTCAGCCTTCTTTATAATCCAACTCTCACATCCGTACATGACTACTGGAAAAACCATAGCTTTAACTAGATGGACCTTTGTTGCCAAAGCAATGTCTCTGCTTTTTAGTCTGCTGCCTAGGTTGGTCATAGCTTTTCTTCCAAGGAGCAAGCATCTTTTAATTTCAAGGCTGCAGTCACCATCTACAGTGATTTTGGAGCCCCCCCAAAATAAAGTCTGTCACTGTTTCCATTGTTTCCCCATCTATTTGTCGCATAGTGATGGGACTGGATGCCATGATCTTAGTTTTCTGAATGTTGAGTTTTAAGCCAACCAAAATGGTATGGACCTAACAGAAGCACAAGATATTAAGAAGAGCTGGCAACAATACACAGAAGAACTGTACAAAAAAGATCTTCATGACCCAGATAATCTTGATGGTGTGATCACTCACCTAGAGCCAGACATCCTGGAATGTGAAGTCAAGTGGGCCTAAGGAAGCATCACTATGAACAAAGCTAGTGGAGGTGATGGAATTCCCGTTGAGCTATTTCAAATCCTGAAAGATGATGCTGTGAAAGTGTTCCACTCAATATGCCAGCAAATTTGGAAAACTCAGCAGTGGCCACAGGACTGGAAAAGGTCAGTTTTCATTCCAATCCCAAAGAAAAGCAATGCCAAAGAATGCTCAAACTACCGCACAATTGCACTCATCTCACACACTAGCAAAGTAATGCTCAAAATTCTCTGAGCCAGGTTTCAACAGTATGTGATCCATGAACTTCCAGATGTTCAAGCTGGATTTTGAAAAGGCAAAGGAACCAGAGATCAAATTGCCACATCCATTGGATCATCAAAAAAGCCAGAGAGTTCCAGAAACATCTACTTTTGCTTTATTGACTATGCCAAAGACTTTGACTGTGTGGATCACAACAAACTGTGGAAAATTCTTCAAGAGATGGGAATACCAGACCACGTGACCTGCCTCTTGAGAAACCTGTATGCAGGTCAGGAAGCAACAGTTAGAACTGGACATGGAAAAAGATTGGTTCCAAATCGGGAAAGGAGTATGTCAAGGCTGCTTATTTAACTTCTATGCAGAGTACATCACGGAAAATGCCAGGCTGGATGAAGCACAAGCTGGAATCAAGATTGCTGGGAGAAATATCAATAACCTCATATATGCAGATGACACCACCCTTATGGCAGAAACCGAAGAAGAACTAAAGAGCCTCTTGATGAAAGCGAAAGAGGAGAGTGAAAAAGTTGGCACTTAGTAAGTGTTCAATAAATATCTGTTGAACACATACACAGACATAAATGACATCCTCAGGGCAGTGCCAGTCTTCGCAGCACAGACACCCTGAAGATGTGTGTGTGATGCGTGGGGCACAGGGCAAAGGGAGACAGGAAACCAAAAGAGGGGAGGGTGTGCCCCGCCTTGCCCCCGCCTCTGAGCTGCCGCTGCCCCCTCAGCCAGGCCTCATCCCTGGCTCCCCTCTCCGGCCGGCTCCACACCCACAGGGTGGAGGGGGCCCAGGGCAGGGGAAGCTGCCGCAGAATCAGGACCCAGGAAGGTCTGGACAGGGCAGCAGTGTGGAAGTAAGAGCACAGACTTAACTAGGGGCTGACGACTTTGCTGGCAACCCTAGCCTTCCTCTCTGACCTCTGGACCTCTGGGTGGGGGTCCAGCTACTCACCAAAAGGATGTGGTGGACTCCAAAGAATTTCTAGGAGGCTCATAGACAGGAAGCAAGTGGGCAGAGAGAGCCAGGGCCTGGGAACAAAGCTGGGAGCCTTTGTGGTCCCGACCATTTCTTTCCAGCGTATTAGATCCACGGTCAGTTCCATGTCTCTCCACCAGGCGGCAGTGCTAGCCAAGCTCTCTGATTTTAGGGCAGATTTTTCCAAGGGCGTGTGGATGCTTCCTCCACTGTTCATCCTCTCACTGAGAATCAAGAGTCTGGTATTCACCCAGGAGTGGAATCGCTGGGTTGTGAGGTCGGCTGATGGACAATTTTTAAAGAAACGGCCACACTGCACTGTTTGGCACTGACAAATCCTTGCTGACTACCTACCGTGTAGACAGCCCTGATTATTCTAAGGGCTGGTCTCCGGCCTGGCAGCCCCCTTGTCTCTGAGATTTCCACCTGTCAGGTAACAGCTGAGCACAGGCAAGGGGTCTCAGGGGGCCCCAACAGCTGACACAGAGGCTGGGCTGCCTAGCAGAGTCTCAGATCGGCTGGATTCCCACTGGCTTCCCATTTCTGCTCAGTGGCAGGCTGGTGTGAACCGTAGGCAAGACCCCAGCTCTCTTGGCTGTGTGATGGGGACTAACACATCTGTCCAGAAGCTTCTCGGAGCACTTGAGGCATCTTAGGAGATGACCCGGGAACACCCCTTTGTAATGATGAGGGTCTGGGCAAACTGATGATTGATTGCCAGTGAATGGACCCTGGTGGGGGGAGGGAGAGTCTGTGGGGAGCTTCAAGGTGAGGGAGGAGGGGCAGAGTCCTCAGCCCCTCTGACTTCTAGTCCTGTGAGCGCCCCTCCTGGCTTTGAGGATGCCACTCGACTTTGTGGGCTCACCCCTCCTGCAGTACCAATTATAGCCAGCAGGGGACCACCTCAGAGGACACCCTCCTCTTAGAGGGCCTGTCTCTGTTCAGTAGCTAAGTCCAGTCGGACTCTGTGACCCCATGGATTGCAGCACTTCAGACTCCTCTGTCCCTCACTATCTCCTGGAGTTTGCTCAGATTCATGTTTATTGAGTTGATGATACTATATAATCATCTTCTGCCTCCCCTTTCTCCTTTTGCCTTCAGTCTTTCCCAGCATCAGGGTCTTTTCCAATGAGTCAGTTCTTCGCATCAGGTGGCCAAAGTATTGGAGCTTCAGCTTCAGCATCAGTCCTTCCAATGAATATTCAAGGTTGATTTCCTTTAGGATTGACTGGTTTGATCTCCTTCTATTCCAAGGGACTCTCAAGAGGCTTCTCCAGCACTATAATTTGAAGGCATCAATTCTTGGGTACCCAGCCTTCTTTATGGTCCAACTCTCACATCCATACAAAACTACTGGAAAAACCATAGCTTTGACTATATGGACCTTTGCCAGCAAAGTGAGGTCTCTGCTTTTTAATACACTATCTAGGTTTGTCATAGCTTTCCTTCCAAGGAACAAGAGTCTTTTTTTTTTTTTTCATGGCTGCAGTCATGGTCCTCAGTGATTTTGGAGCCCAAGAAAATAAAATCTGTCACTGCTTCCACTTTTCCCCCTTCTATTTTCCATGAAGTAATGGGACTAGATGTCATGATCTTAGTTTTTTGAACATTTGAGTTTTAATCCAGCTTTTTCACTCTCCTCTTTCACCTTCATCAAGAGGCTCTTTAGTTCCTCTTCACTTTCTGCCATTAGAGTGCTATCATCTGCATATCTGAGGTTGTTGATATTTCTCCTGGCAATCTTGATTTTGGCTTGTGATTCATCCAGCCCAGGATTTCATATGATGTACTCTGCCCAGATGTTAAATAAGCAGGGTGACAATATACAGCCTTATGGTATTCCTTTCCCAATTTGTAACCAGTTCCTTGTCCCTTGTCCTATGCTAACTGTTGCTTCTTGACCCACATATAGGTTTCTCAGGAGACAGGTAAGGTGGTCTGGTGTTCCCTCTCTTTAAGAATCTTCCAGTTTGATGTGCACAATTAAGGCTTTAACGTAGTCAATGAAGCAGAAGTTTTACTGGAACTCTCTTGCTTTTTCTATGATCCAGTGGATGTTGGCAATTTGATCTCTGGTTCCTCTGCCTGTTCTAAACTCAGTTTGTATATCTGAAAGTTCTTGGTTCACATACTGCTCAAGTTCATGGACCTAACATTCCAGGCTCCTATGCAATATTGTTCTTTACGGCACTGGACCTTACTTTCACCACCAGACACATCTACAAGTGAGTGTCATTTCTGCCTTGCCCCAGCCACATCATTCTTTCCGGAGCTACTAGTAATTGCCCTCTGCTCTTCCCCAGTAGCACACTGGACACATTCCAACCTGGGGCGGGGGGGTGCATCTTCTGTTCTCATGTCTTTTTGCCTTTTCATACTGTTATGGGATTCTTGCAGCAAGAATACTACAGTGGTTTGCCATTCTCTCCTCCAGTGGACTATGTTTCGTCAGAACTCTTCACAATGACCCGTTCTTCTTGGGTGGCCCTGCATGGCATGGCTCATAGCTTCTCCAAGTAACTCAAGACCCTTTGCCAGGAGAAGGTTGCGGTCCATGAAGGGGCCAGTCAATGTCTTCCTGAAACAAGTATTTACAACAGCCTTGCGGCCAGGCAGGTGTCCTGGAGGGAAGGGTGCAGTCTCCATCGTGGGGGGGCCTCCACTTCACACTCAGGCAACCAGTCAGCAACTATCCATGAGCCCCTACCGGTGCCAGTGAGATGGGGAAGATGTTAGTAGCAACTGAGTGCTCAGAGGGGCCATGGCCTGGGGGAGGATCGTGGAGCCTGCCCAGCATGGCGGATAAGGCACCCGCTCTCCAGCCAGACACCTGGGGCCACACCCTGGCCTTTCGCTTCTGATTCTGAGCAAGTTGCTTCACCTCCTTGTGCCTCCGTTTCCCCATTTGTAAAGTGAGAATGATTACCATAAGAAGGATGTTTTCAAGAAGTTGCCATGAGGATTAGCAAGTTAATACAGTACTGGACTTAGAACAGTAGTGTTTGTTATTAATAAACAAATAAACTGGAGGTGGGACTTCCCTGGTGGTTCAGTGGTTAAGGATCTGCCCGCCAGCGCAGGGGACATGAATTCTGTCTCTGGTCCAAGAAGATTCCACATGCCTCGGGGCAACTAAGCCCGTGCCTCACCTATCGAGCCTGTGCTCTAGAGCTCCAGCTCTGCAACAAAAGAAGCCACCGCGACGAGAAGCCTGAGCACCGCAACGAAGAGGAGCCCGTGCTTACTGCAGCTCGAGAAAGCCGACTCACAGCAACAAAGACCCATTGCAGCCAAAGATTAAAATTAGAAACAATAAAAATTATTCAAACAAAAAAACCTGGGGAATGTGTGATGGGAGGGAAGGCCTCAGCACCCCAGGCCCTGGATTTGAATTCTCAGAACGCCCACCCCACCGAGGTCCTGAAGAGGAGGCCATACCACCTCAGCCTGCTGGCACTGGGCGGGCTAACGTCCACAGCCTCTCCAGTAATTTTCCAGATGGACTGAGGCTCAAAGCCTGATTTCCCTGATAAGATACCATAACTATCTCTTTTATAGGAATGTGGTTTATCAAAAAGGTGCCCTTGGCTCAAGCTTACCCAAGGCAAACAGCCAGCCCTACAGGCAGGGTCAAGGTGGGGGTGGGGGGGAAAGGCGGCCTCTGACTCCAGCCCTAAGGCAGGATCCCTCCGACTCGGCCAGCAGGACCATCAGCCACCGACTCACCATGATTGCTCCTGACTTCTCACCAGTTTGCCTTTGACCTTAAAGACGGTTTCTAGAGAGACTGGCAGGGGGCTTGATGTGGAAGAGATGGTCCAGAGTCACAGCAACGCCTTCTGAAGTCAACCGAGGCCAAGCAGCTGTTAGCAGGACCAAAATCACGGCACACTGGGGCTGGCGGGGACCCACAGACCAGCGCATCCTGGTCTCCCGTCCTACACGTGGGGACACAGAGGCCTGCGGAGAGAAAGAGAGGTAAAACCAACACAGGAGACAAGCCCGGGTCCCCAAACACCCACCCTTTCCCCTCCTCACCCCGAGTCAAACTGCCCAGCCAACAGCACCACCATCCCCAGGGACATGCATGGGGCATATCCACCCCTTCAGCTGAGTTCCAAGCAGTCAGTGATCAGAGGGCTTGCCTGGTGGTCCAGGTGCTAAGACTCCAAGTTCCCAACTCAGGGGGCCCGGGTTCAACTCCTGGTGAGGGAATTAGATCCCACATGCTGCAACCAAGACCCGGAGCAGCCAAATACATAAATATTGAAAACAAAACCAAAGCAGAGTAGCCACTGCTGAGGGCCTCGGTCTAGGGCCAAGATACCCACAAGCATCCAAACTCACCTAGGGCCTGTTGCCTACAGTGGGCTCTACAGAACCACCTTGTTAGAAAGGCTGAATCCTACACCTGCCCCGAGCTTCTGACTCAATCTGCATCTTAATAAGATCCCCAGCAGGTTCCCGTGTTGCCATCTGAGAAGTACTAGGTTAGAGCAAGCCACTTTCCCTGCCACCAGCCTCAGTTTCTCTAACAGGAACAAAAGGGGCAAAAGATCTCTGACACCTCTTGCCAACACTAACACCCTGGGAGCTTGGCCTTGGGCACGACCCTCTGCGGGACTCTCTGTGTTCCATGGGGGATTCTGGGCAGTGCAATTCCAGCTCCAGCAAGCCTGGGGCGCAATCGACACCTCTGCTTGGCTCTTCTCTCAGCCAGAGACCCGGGCAGCTTTGAAGGTCCTGGAATGCAGTTAATTCATTTCAGCCCACTTCACCAACACTGATTAAACAAGCACCTCCTGTATACTGAGGTCAGTAGCAGTGAATCTCTCTCTACCCTGGGCTGTACATTAGAATCAGCTGTGGTGCTTGTACTTTTATTATTTTGGTTTTTGTTTATTTTATTTTACTTTTTTTTTTTTTGCCTCACTGTACGGAATGTGGGATCTTAGTTCCCTGACAAGGGATCAAACCTGTGTCTCCTGTAGTGGAAGCACAGAGTCTTAACCACTGGACAGCCAGGGAAGTCCCTGGGGGTGCTTTTAAACAAGGCCGATGCAGGGCTCCACCCCAGGCCACTGGAATCAAGGTCTCTGGGGGCAGGTCTGGGTACAGGTATTCATTAACACGACTCAGGCAATAATAATGCACAGCTGGTTGGTCGCAACTGGTCAGAAACAAGAGAGAAGGCTCCTCCACATTCGACCTCGGCCATCCTCCTGAGTCCCCGCTTCCTCCGGGCCAGCCAGCTGCACCGGCCTGTTGCAAACCAGAAGTCATCAGGAAATTCCCTGCAAACTCTAATTAATCATCAACGCTGTAATATGATCCTGGCCGCATGACAAAGGGACCTGCCGAATATCTTTGGGAAACCTGTCCCCTGGCCTTCTTCAGATCCAAGGACCCATGCCTGAGGAGCCCAGGCGGATGGGGGCCCAGATCTGCTCTCAGGCTGGTAAGTGCGAGCCCTAAGCTTTGTGCCTGGACCAGAAGGACAAGAGCAGAGGGGTGCTCTGTGTTTTCTGGGGTGGAAGACTCAGGAGATAGAGGTATAGTCAGTGGAAATATTGCTCAGAAGGAGTTTCTGATCCAGGCCAGGCTGCCCTAGGCAGTGAGCTGTTATGAGGCTGGGAGGTAGTGAAAACTTCCTTTCTCTGCAAGAACCCAATAGAGGCCGAGGAACTCGGGCCACAATCCCTGAAGTGATGCAAAGACCCTTATGACCCATTTGCCTTTCAGATCCTGTTGTGCGAGAGAAGACTGGCTGGGATGGGAAAGAGGGTAGAGTTTAGGGGGCCTGGTGGAAGACCAGGGTCCCAGCTCGCCTTCACAGAGCTGTGGGGACCTTTTCTGCCCAGTCACTTCTCCCTGGAGGCTGTTTCCTCATCCGCAGGCTGGGGGCCAATGCCCCCATTCTGCCGGTTACAGAGCTGCCAGAAGCACAGACCACAGGGTCACCAGGCTCAGTGGCTCTCTGCCAGTCTCACCTGAGGTCACAACTTTGCCTTAGTGTGTGGGGCGGGGATTGGAGAGCTGGGTCTCTTACGACTACTAGAGATCTGGACCACACATCCCTGCTCCCAGAGCCTGAACTCTGCGCCTTCCCAAGCAGAAGGACCCATAGCGCTTGACTCCGTAGTAACCATAGTAACCTAGGTTCCCGGGCACCAGCAGCAGGGGGCACCTGGATCAAGGGGCTGGGGTGGGCCAAGCCACCGCTGCCAATGCTGCAGCAGCAGCTAGTGTTTGGATTTCCGGGCAGTGCTGCTGCCATGGAGGCAGCGCAGGATGCAGGGTGAGGAGCTGGGCCGGGGCTCCCTGACTTCCAGCTGCACAACCACCTCCCCGAGCTCAGTTTCCTCCGAGTGCTTCCCTGGCGGGTGGCCGGGAGTCTGTAAGGCACTTGATAGGTGTCAGGAGAGGCTTGGTGACTGGAGGGGTGTGAGGATGAAGATGAAGATCTGGGGAGGTCCTCACTGAGCCTGGTCATTTACATTCCAAGAGCCTTTCTGCAAATTCTCTGGTTGGAATCCGCCTGTCCAGAGGGCAGGACACCCAACAGGCCACGACTGTGCTCCCTGCTCCCCAGCACCCAGGGGGCCCTTATTGCCAAGCCAGTGCACAGTGGGGGCCTAGGGGAGGCAGGCGGAGTAGTTGGGGAGGGTCCCCCATGGGCAACTCCGCCTCAGGAGCCTCAGGATGCTGCCTGAAAGTGGGGCTGATGAGAATAGCCACCTGCAGGCATAAAGTGCTCAGAACTCCCTGCCCAGCTGGCTGGGGACAAGCCTACTTGCTGGGCCACACTTGGCCAGTGCCCACCTCTGCCTCGCCCCAACCCAGGAGCAAGCTGGACTGGGTCATCTGGGTCAAAGAACAGGAGGAGCCCTGCCAGCCAGCCTTGGAGAAGGGGTACTATCCAGAGCCAGCCCCAAACTCAGGCACAGAGCCCCGTGCAAAGCAGAGGAAGGGGCCCCGTGGGCAGATGCAGTTCTGCCAGACTGGCAGTACACGGGTGGCTGTCATTGCCACTCAACCTTGGCTTTTTGCCGTGAACAACTAACACAGCCGTACAGGACCTCACATGTGGAAAGGCTGACCCCCAAGGAGCCCTGTGTGCCTTTCGAGGGCCACACTCAGGCCACTGCTGAGACAGTGAGTGGAGCCCAGACGGGCAGCTGGGAGAAGCAGCACAGTCCGCTGGGCCCTGGTGTCCTGTGCGGCACTGTGAGCCCCTCGGCCTCCCTCCTCTAACTGGTGACATGAGGACATAGCCCCCACAGGCCAGTGGGAAACTCCTGAGACAGGGGTAAGCTTTGCAAACTGTCAAATTCCTGTAGAGGACTAGGTCTGCTTCTCCTAGGGTCCTCAGGGCCCCCTGCCCTGCTGAGGGACGCACGCACCCAGCAATCCCATCAGTTGCGTCTTTGGCTCCTGCCCCACTGCTCCCAGAGCCGGTGGAGGTCAGGGATGGACTCGCTGTGACCTTGAGGGTGTGCCTGACCAAATCGAGCCTCCCCTCCTGGTGCCTGGCTGACACCTTGCAAACATATGAGTGTCAGAGAGGAGGGCAGGGATTGTGTGCCCCCTGCATTGACTGGAAGCGTGGAGTCTTAACCACTGGACCACCAGGGAAGTTCCCTGGCTCAAGTTTTGATTGAATTCATCTCTTTATATTTTCAGCCTCCCTCCTCCAACCCAGAAAAAGCAGGGTCAGGAGGGGAGAGGGAGAGAGCTAAGGCCTGGGGAGCTGGCTAAGCGCCCTTCTTGGGGCAGGAAGCTCCACCAGCTTCCTTCAGGCCTCTGGGACTGAGAGGAAGGGCTGCCTAGCAAGGAGCTTTCCCGTCCCAGCTGCCAAGTGGAGGCAAGTCAGGAAGTCCCCTGCTTTCAAAGCGTACCCAGGCCTTGGCTGGGCCCAGGTCACAATTCTGAGGGGCTGAGCTGGGACCCCTTTTCCGGGTTTCACACCGTCACTACTTTGGGAGTTACCAGGCTCCTTCTCTTGCCTGGAAAATCCCATGGACGGAGGAGCCTGGTGGGCTGCAATTCATGAGGTCGCGAAGAGTCGGACACGACTGAGCGACTTCACTTTCACTTTTCACTTTCTTGCACTGGAGAAGGAAATGGCAGCCCACTCCGGTGTTCTTGCCTGGAGAATCCCAGGGACAGGGGAACCTGGTGGGCTGCCATCTATGGGGCTGCACAGAGTCGGACACGACTGAAGTGACTTAGCAGCAGCAGCAGGCTCCTTCTTTCTCTCCCAGGATGAGAGAAGTCACTCTTACTTGGGGGTGAGGCCGGTTCTCTGTGGCAAAGTCAGAAAGTCACACAAGCAGACTGGAAAACTCAGCCGCCGCCCACCCCCCACCCCACCCTGCAGAATTAGAGCCGACCACAAACAGCATGCCAGCCCATCTCCTCTCAGCCTGTTTCTAGATACAGACGGGCTATACAGGTGTAAACGTGTGAGTGATACACGTATAAATACATGTGTCAAGCAAAAGCAACCTGCTCTCTTTAGTTAATGGCAATAACAACCATCACCAGGTATCCAGAACGTCAACAGTTCCTTTAATTTTTACAACATCCCTAAGGGAGGGAGGGATTCCCTGGTGGCTTAAGTGGTAAACAATCTGCCTGTAATGCAGGAAACCAGGAATGGATCCCTGGGTTGGGAAGATCCCATGGCAACCCAATTCCAGTATTCTTGCCTGGAAAATTCCATGGACAGAGGCGCCTGGTGGGCTACAGTCCATAGCTCTCAAAGAGTCGGACAGGACTCTGACTAAGCAGCAGCAAGGGAGGGAAACTGAGGCTTGGCAAGAGTCAGGAGAGAACTATGATCCCAGAAGGCAAAGCGGGTTCCCCACTGGTTCTAAGAAGGTCTCTGGAGTGGGGATGGGGGGAGAGCAGGGACAGTGTCCCCAGGGACATGGGTTGGTGGAAATGCCCCTTTCCCCTGGTGGGGAGGGCTCCAGCCCACCTGCATTGACGCCCCCGCCCCCTCCGCAGATGCCGAGTCTCCCCGAGAGGCGCTCCGCTTCCATGCCCAGGCGGTGGGCGCACAGGTGCGCCTGGATGCTGAGCGGAGCACCGCGTACAGGCGCGCCACGTTCCACGACGGCATCGTGTTCAGCCAGCGGCCGGTGCGGCTGGGAGAGCGCGTGGCGCTGCGCTTGCTGTGGCACGAGCACGGCTGGCTGGGCGGCCTCCGCGTGGGCTTCACGCGCCTGGACCCCGCGCGCGTGTCCGCGCCCAGCCTGCCGCCCTTCTTGTGCCCGGACCTGGAGCAGCAGAGTCAGACCTGGGCGGCCATGCTGCCTGACGGCCGCGCGAGCCCGGGGGACGTGGTGCGCTTCTGGGTGAACCGCCGGGGCCAGATCTTCGCCCAGGTCAACTCGGGGCCCCAGCGGCGGCTGCGCGAGGGCGTGCTCATGGGTGCCCCGCTCTGGGCCGTGATGGACCTGTACGGGACCACCAAGGCCATCGAGCTGCTAGGTGAGTCCAGGGCTGGGGACCCAGGCACCGTCCCTGGGAATGCGGGCGGGGAGGCGGCGGCTCCGGTGGTACCTCACCCGCATAGAGAGTCGGGGGAACTGTTGTTTCTTTCATATGGAGTTTTTCCATCAGCTTCTGTCGGGGTATGAAGATGTTCGCTGGGGACCAGCCCCAGTCATAGGGAGGGCAACCCTGTTTTGAAGAACGAGAAGGCACGCCCAGCACCCCAAACATATGTCAGAGCAATAGTCCCTAGACTTTGTGGCACCAGGGGCCGGTTTCGTGGGAGACAGCTTTTCCACAGGAGGGGTGAGGGAAATGGTTTCGGGGTGATTCAAGCACATTGCATTTCTTGTGCACGTTATTTCTATTATTATTGCATCAGCTCCACCTCAGATCATCAGGCAACAGATCCCGGAGGTTGGGGACCCCTATGTGTTAGAGGGCTGGTCTCATTTACAAGAAAAATATATTCGGGGTGGGCTGGGTTTTGCAGTCAAAGTAGAAGTTTGCTGCAGACACAGGTGGCAACAAAGGGAACATAAGTGTGCGAGTTAGAGGTGGGCAAGAAGGCAGCCTGGTGGGGGCAAAGGTGAGATGTTCAGGCACCCAGTGGGGAAATGAGGACCACCTGAAAGGAGAGTGGATTTCAGAGGAGCAAGGGATACAGGGAGACTCATAAACAGAAGTGCTGGCATGCCTGGGCAGTGTTCCAGGGGCCTGCACAAGCATTCCAGTCCCCACCGCCCCGTGTGTTTGCTTTTCAAACTGCTTGTCACAGCTGCTCGAGCCTCACCCCTGGGGAGCCTGACTCGGTGGCCCGGAGGGCCCAGGCCCTGTTTTCCCACCTCCTCGGGGATTCTGTTGCACACCCGGTTTGGGGGCGGTGACTGATGCTGAAGATCTCTGCTCAGGCAGTGGCAGTGGGGCAGAGAGGAGCTGTCTGAAGGAAACGTGGATTAGGATGGAAAAGCTGCAGGTCCACAAATTCTCTGCTGGGTCCCACTGGGAAAGGGGTGGCCAGGACAGGGCTGGACCCCGGCTTGGAGCTGCAGCACTGCAACCCAGAGAAGAAAGGAGGTGGACGCTGTTGCTTTGGAGGCAGGGACTGGGGAGGTGGGTTGAATGGAAACACCCTGACTGCTTTCCCCAGGTCTTGACTTTCCCTTTCTGCCTTAGATCCTACAGCCAACGGCTTCCCCACAACCACGCCAAGGGGCCTCAGTGATGAGGCTCTGCCTGGGCCCAAAGGTGAGTGGCTTCCCTGAGCGCCAGGGACTCCCCAGGGCTCTAGAGCTAGGGAAGCTGGGTGAGACCCCAGCCCTGGGAACTCAGTTATGTCTTCCCAAATGCCATCAAGTCTCCCACAGCTCTAGGCCGAAACCTAAAAGCCATGTAACAGTTTTGCCTTCTAGGACGTTGGCTGGCTTCATAAGTTACCAGGCACACTCATGAACAGATGTTATTTTGTCTGCCTGCTTTTAAAAGAGCAATCCCTGTTCACAGAAAAAAAAAAAAAAAAACTTTGCCAAGCAGAAATAAAATACATATTCAAGGATAAAAAAGGAAGTGAAACAAAACAAAACAAAACACACACACACCTCCCAAACTTCACATTGCCCATTAGGTAGATTTCCTCCTGGTATTTGTAATCATATATATATATATATGGGCGGGAGTGGAGGAGGGTGTTTCCCAGGTAGCACTTGTGGTAAAGAATCTGCCTGCCAATGCAGGAGATGGTAGAAACATGCATTTGATCCCTGGGTTGGAAAGATCCCCTGGAAGAGGGCATGGCTACCCATTCCAGTGTTCTTGACTGGTGAATCCCGGGGACCGAGGAGCCTGGCAGGCTGTAGTCCATGGGGTCGCAGAGTCAGACACCACTGAAGTGACTAAGCACAGCACACCACACATGGGGAATTATCTGTGCTTGTTTTCCTTTTTTCTAAATTGGAATCTTATGCTGTGCATGTATGGACCTGACAGTTTTCTTCCCAACCTTTTCCACTGACTGCATGATGAGCATTCTCTTATGAGGTAGTCTTCTTCATACTTGGACCACGTACTTCTCTGTCCTGTGGCGATATGAGTGGGCTGCCCCCTCGTGGCCCCCTGGCACCCCTGACCTGTGTTGTCCCCTTTCCCTGCCCTAGCAGGAGAAGAGTGTGCCATCTGCTTCCACCAGGTTGCCAACACCTGCCTAGTCCCCTGTGGCCACACACACTTCTGCAGCTCCTGTGCCTGGAGGGTCTTCAGGGACACGGCCAGATGCCCCATGTGTCGCTGGGAGATCAAGGCGGTGGCCCCAGCTTGGGACCCTCTTGTTCTGGGTGCTGGAGATGGCCTCCCAGTATAGGTGCAGAGCTCTGAGCCCGGCCCCTGCCGACGGAGGAGGTGCAGCTCTGCCGTCCTTCTGGAGAAGAGTTGGCGATGCTGGTCAGCAGCAGGCGTGGCGGAGAGACGGCTCAAGGTCACAATGGCTCTACCCCTGGTCAGCAAGTTAGGGCCAGAGGAGCCAGGAGACGCCCTTTTCTGCCCACACCGGAACTACCTCCCTGGCTGGAGAAGGTGGCTGGCAATGGGCCAGCCAGGATCTCGCCCCTCTGCTTTGTCCCAGATTCATTGCTATGTGCCGAGGCTTTTAACTAGCCTTGGGGTTCAGCCACCATGGACCTGGCAACCCGTGGTACACCTAAGTCCAAGGAGTTCCAAGAACCCACCTGTGTCAGTGAGAAGGGCCTTTGTGTAGACAGGGAGGCTTGATCCCTGGTTTTATGCCTGAGGAAGTTAAGGCATATGTGCGTGTCTGGTGAAGCCTTGCCCACCTAGGGTATTGAGGAGCCTGGACCAGATGCAGGGAGCAGCTGGGTGGAATTTTTTTTTTGATTGAAGTATAGTTGATGTACAATATTGTATAAGTTACAGATGTACTGTTTAGTCATAATTTTTAAAGGTTATACTCCATTTGTCGTTATTATAAGATTCTTGGCTATATTCCCCTGTTGCGCAATGTGTCCTTGTAGCTTACTTTATATCTAGTAGTTTGTACCTCTCAATCCCTACCCCTAAATTGCCTCTCCCCTGTTCCCTCTCCCCACTAGTAACCCCACATTTTGGTGTGCTCATGAGGGGAGGGACGCTCAGGGCCTTTCTACTCCATTATCTTGGCCTCTGTCTACCTGGTAGAATGTTCACAGTCTGTAGGGAAGCTAGGTCACTTCTACAAGTTCTCTGAGGACTTCCCTGGTCGTCCAGTGGTTAAGAATCTGCCTGCCAATGTAGGAGACACCAGTTCAATCCCTGGTCTGGGAATTAAGATCCCACATGCCGTGGGACCACTTGGCCCTTGGACTGCGACTACTGAGCCCACACGTTCTAGAACCCATGAGCCACAACTGCTGAAGCCCATGCGCCCTAGAGCCCGTGCTCCACACGAGAAGCTACCGCAACGAGAAGCCTCTGCACCGCAACTAGAGAGCAGCCCCAATTCACGACAAATAGAGAAAGCCCGCTCTCAGCAACCAAGAGCCGTGCGCTGCGACAGAACCCCAGTGCAGCCATACATAAACAAGTAAAGAGATAAATAGAAACTAATTAATTAAAAACAAGTCCTCTGTAAAGGGGATCAGCAGTCAGCTACCCCACCTTCCTTGCCCGGCAGTCATGAGATCCCAGCAAAACTGTGCATCTGAAGTCGAGCGGACCCTTCAGAGTGCACTGTTGTCGTGCTTACTGCCTTGCAATTTTTGAGATATCAAAATAAACTTTGTCTCTCGTGAGTGATCTCATAACGTGTACGTCCCCTTTGTTGCCATCAGCAGGAATGAGCAGGGTTGGGAGCTGGTCAGGATGCAGGGGCGTGGGGCCATGCCTTCCTGTCCCTCACAGGCACACCCTGGCCTTGCAGTGAGAGGGGCCTGGGCGCTCAGGCCTGTGGACTCTGTTCTGCTGAGCAGGTGAACAGGATGAGCCTACAGCTCCAGCCTTAAAGTTACAACCAGGCCCTGCCCTTGCCACCTTTGACTTGTGAGGCCTTCCTGGAGTCTCTGCCCCTGAGTGTAGCAGTGACTTGACCTGGGAACCCCAATCAGCAGGTGTCTGTGGTGGGGATAGGCGGGGAAGACAAGCTGTACCTGTTACATTGTTGGTGTTCCTACTTCGTGGCTGGTGTGAAAGAGCACTAAAAGGGAGCTGGACCTATATGACGTCCCAAGTCATGGTGATGGGCACCTCCACAAGCCATGTCCCCACGCTGTGGCCAGCCAGAGGGTCAGGACTTTGGGTGTGGAAAGTCAAATGTTAGTCACTCAGTCATGTGCAATGCTTTGCAACCCCATGGACTGTAGCCCGCCAGGCTCCTCTGTCCATGGAGTTCTCCAGACAAGAACACTGAAGTGGGTTTCCATCCCCTTCTCCAGGGGATCTTCCTGACCTGGGTCTCCCTAGTTGCAGGCAGGTTCTTTACCGTCTGAGCCACCAGGGAAGCTCGGGTGTAGTAACCCCCGGAAGAGCTTCCATTCTGGAGTAGGATCCCCTCTCTGCTGCCCAGGAGTTGCTCTGACCTTGGTTATGTGACTTGGACATCTGGGAGCCTCAATTTCTTCATCTGTAACATGGAAATAAGATAATTTTGTTTGCTGATATGTTGTTAGGATAATGGGTATGAATGAAACTTGTAGCTTAGAGGAAGTACTCAGAATATGGCAACTTTCTTTCTCTGGGAAAGGCATCTCCCAGGGGAAGCAGCCAGAGGTGGGCTGGCTGTCAGGGTACTGGGTATGAATCTTGACGGCTCACCGACTTTTACCGAAGGCCCCATATCACCCCAGTTCTACACTTCTCATACTTCTTCAGTTCAGTTCAGTCGCTCAGTCGTGTCCGACTGTTTGTGACCCCATGAACTGCAGCACGCCAGGCCTCCCTGTCCATTACCAACTCCCAGAGTTCACCCAAACCCATGTCCCTCAAGTCGGTGATGCCATCCAACCATCTCATCCTCTGTCGTCCCCTTCTCCTCCTGCCCTCAATCTTTCCCAGCATCAGAGTCTTTTCAAATGAGTCAGCTCTTCACATCAGGTGGCCAAAGTATTGGAGTTTCAGCTTCAGTATCAGTCCTTCCAATGAACACCCAGGACTGATCTCCTTTAGAATGGACTGGGTGGACCTCCTTTCAGTCCAAGGGACTCTCAAGAGTCTTCTCCAACACCACAGTTCAAAAGCATCAATTCTTCGGTGCTCAGCTTTCTTCACAGTCCAGCTCTCACATCTATACATGACCACTGGGAAAACCATAGCCTTGACTAGACGGACCTTTGTGGACAAAGTAATGTCTCTGCTTTTTAATATGCTGTCTAGGTTGGTCATAACTTTCCTTCCAAGGAGTAAGCATCTTTTAATTTCATGCCTGTGGTCACCATCTGCAGTGATTTTGGAACCCCCAAAAATAAAGTCTGACACTGTTTCCAGTGTTTCTTACTCCATGTAAAACCACTAAACTTTAGGCATATCTCTGAGACATAAGAGAGCAACCAGGAGACAAGACACCTCACCCCCTGAATCCTTATGCTGTGTAAATCCTTTGATCTAGTTATTTATAAACCAAAAGCAAATGTTTCCTTAAGCTAGATTAAAGTCATTATTCTTGTTCATCATAAAAGACAGATTTGGCTTCTTCTACTCAGGTGTAGCTATATTAGTATCAGATAAACTAGAATTTAAGGAAAAAAAAAGATTAAAGGGGATAAAGAGAGAATCCAACTAGAGATTATCTTATTAAGTGAAGTAAGTCAGAAAGAGAAAGACAAATACCATATAATATAACTTATATGTGGAACCTAAAATATGACAAATGAACCTGTCTTTGAACAGACACAGAGGTAGAGAACAGACTAGTGGTCCTGAGGGGGTGGGGGAGGGATGGAGCAGGAGGTCGAGGTGAGCAGAGGTAAGCTTTTATATGCAGTACTCTTGCCGGGAAAATCCTATGGATGGAGGAGCCTGGTGGGCTGCAGTCCATGGGGTCATTAAGGGTCGGATATGACTGAGTGACTTCACTTTCACTTTTCACTTTCATGCATTGGAGAAGGAAATGGCAACCCACTCCAGTGTTCTTGCCTGGAGAATCCCAGGGACGGGGGAGCCTGGTGGGCTGCCGTCTATGGGGTTGCACGGGGTCGCACAGAGTCAGATGTGACTGAAGTGACTTAGCGGCGGCAGCAGCAGATAAACAATAGGGTCCCACTGTACAGCACAGAGAGCTACGTTCCATATCCTAAGATAAACCGCAATGGAAAGGAATATTTCGTTCTAGAGTAGGATCAGATTCTTAAAAGAGAATGTGTGTGTACATATACACATATAATTGAATCATTTTGTTGTACAGCAGTAATTAACACAACATTGTAAATCAACTAATACTTCAATTTTAAAAATTTAAAACATGATTAAAAAAGAATTATTCATAATAACACCAAAGTGGAAACAATCCAAATGTCCATCACCTGATGAATGAACAAATGTGGTCTTCCCACACAATGAGATGCTTTTTGACAATAAAAAAAAGGAATGAAGTGCTGATTCATGCTACAACATGGATGAAGCCTGAAAACATGCTAAGAGTGAGAAGCCAGTCACAAACGGCCACATATAGCATGATTTTATTCCTGTGAAATGTCGAGAATAGACAGATCCATAGAGACAGAAGTAGATTAGTATAGGGGCTGCAAAGAGGAAGAATGGGGAGTGGCAACTAAGTGGTATGGGGTTTCTTTTAGGGTTCTAAAATTGATTTTGCTAATGGCTGCACAACTTTGTGAATATACCAAAAACCACTGGACTGCCCACTTTAAAGAGGCGGATATGTGAGTTGCATCCAATTTTTAAATTATGCAAAAAAAAAAACCCACACCAAAATAGATGAATAAAGATGTGCTAGTAGAAGAAAAGGAAGGGAATATTAGCCCTGGGAGGAAGAGCTTCACACAGGAAGTGACTTTTAAACTGTTTTTATAGGTCTGAACTTGAAAGCAGACAGGAGGGGAAAGAGGCATTCCACACAGTGGGCACAGCACACACAAGTGCAGGACGCGTCCCGGGCATCATGGGACGGTCCACTGGCCAAGGCAGAGGGAGCAGGGAGCACAGAGAGCCCAGAGGACGGTGGGCTGGAGCTGGCCGTGGCGCACTCTGCCTGCCGTTGAGTGGCTGCAGCGGGCGCCCTTGAGGTCTAGGCTGGCTGCAGGAAGGTGCCGTGTCAGCGGGCCCCTCTCACCTCAGTCAAACACATTCTGCTTGCGAGGCATCTGAGAAACAGGCCCCAAGTTTCCCTTTCCTAGAAGTCCAAGATTTGTAGGTAGTGGTGATAAGGAGTCCCTGGATCAAAGAAGAGGGGATGTGTACTGAATTGTCATCACGAGGGTAATACAGAGTGAAAGGAAAGTAAAAGCACAACCAAGGCTTTCCAGTGTTGGCTCTGCTGAAGCGGACTCGCTATGGGGCTTTCCCAGGGACTGAGAAAAATTCCCTTGCTCATGTGACTTTCAGATGGCTTCCCGTTAGACCACGTAAGGTCTGAGACAACAGTCTGGGTAATAACAAGCCCTCCCTCCAGGGACCAGGACTACCATGTCCCCTGTCCGACCCCAGCCCCTTACACGGCCCCAGCATGCGGTCTTCAGTGCTAGCCGCAACCACCCCCGCCCCGCCCCGCCCCAGCATTATTGCCTAAGTGATATCTGCTTTCCCCACTCTACGCACACAAGCAGAGGCCTCCTGGCTGCTGATAATCTGCTCAGGAACTTCCACTTGGAAGAAGTCCATGAGCAAAGGCAGGAAGGGCAGTAGGGGAGAATCCCTGAGCCTGTGGCTGAGTTGGGAGAATGAGGTGCCATCGCACTCTTCCACCTGCACACCACACCCATGTCCTGTCTTCCAGCTGCCCTGCTCCCCCTCCCCTTTGTTTGAAGGAGGAGAAAATAGGGGTCCCCTCATGAGGCTGGTGGTGCTGACTCTGATCCTCTGCGTCAGCCTGCCTGTCCCTCTCGGTCTATTTGAAGTAAGTAAGCCATGACAGATGGTAATGTCCCCATTTTACAGCTAGAAAAACTGAGGCCCAGAGACCACTCAGCAGTTCATGGTGTGGTCAGGACTAGATCCCAAACCCCTGGATCCCAGCCAAGGGACTCCTCTGCCTCAAGCTTTACCGTTTATGGTTTGACATAAATGTAGATCACCTAGTAAATACCATCTCTTTATCCCCTCCAAGTTCCCAACAAAATGGGCACAGTTTGCCCAGTCTCACCCACAGGAGGCAGGGCCTGGGAGCCAGCCTTGAGTACCTGTGTGCCCACACTGGTCAGCCCACCACAACACAAGGGCCTGTGCAGCCCACCTGGGGGCACTCCTAGAGCGTGTGACTCTGGTGAGCGGAGGGGACTGTGCTGCTGGACACCACAGGGTATGTCCTGCATAAGAGCACTTCTCCAGGATCAGGAAACAACCTGCCTGCCCGATACATGGAAACAAAAAGAGACTCGGGCAAACTGAGCCGACAGAGGACTATGTTCCAAGCAAAGGAGCGAGACAAAACCCCAGAAGAACTAAGCAAGGTGGAAAACTTCCCTGACGGGAAGCGGATAGGAATCTGCCTGCCAACTCATGGGACACAAGTTTGATCCCTAGTCCAGGAAGATGCCACGTGCTGTGGAGCAGCTAAGCCTGCGCCACAACTACTGAGCCCACACTCGAGAGCCTGCACACCACCACCACACTGAGGCCCACGCACCGAGAGCCCTGCTCTGCAACAAAGGGTAGCCTCGCTCACCACAGCTAGGGAAAGTGAGAGTGCTTGTCACTCAGTCGTGTCCCACTCTCTGTGACCCCATGAACTGTAGCCTGCCAAGCTCATCTGTCCATGGGAGTCTCCAGGCAAGAATACTGGGGTGGGTAGCCATTCCCTTCTCCAGGGGATCTTCCCAACCCAGGGATCGAACCTGGGTCTCCTACATTGCAGGCAGATTCTTTGCCATCTGAGCCATCTGGGAAGACCCATAACTAGAGAAAGCCCTTGCAAAGCAACAAAGACTCAATATAGCCAAAAATAAATACTTTTTAAAAAAAAAGAATTCAAAATAATGGTCAGAAAGATGCTCAGTGAACTTGGGAGAAAGATGAGGAGCACAGTGAGAGATTTAAAAAAAAAAGTTACAGAGCTGAAGAATACAACAGCTGAAATTAAAAATACACTGGAAGGAATCAACATCAGGCCACTTGAGGCAAAGAGCTGACTCATTTGAAAAGACCCTGATGCTGGGAAAGATTGAGGGCAGGAGGAGAAGTGGGCGACAGAGGATGAGATGGTTGGATGGCATCACCCTCTCAATGGACGTGAGTTTGAGCAAGCTCTGGGAGATGGTGAAGGACAGGGAAGCCTGGCGTGCTGCAGTCCATGGGGTCATGAAGAGTTGGACATGACTGAGCGACTGAACAACAACAGGGAACTAGATGCCACAGCTAAGACCCAGCTCAGCCAAATAAACAAACATTAAAAGGATAAGCCATCCTCCTGACGCCAGTAAAAAGGCCAACTGCACCTGCCCCTCTCCCCATTCCAGGTGAGAATCTGGCGTTCTCCCCCCTTCTCCAGAGGCAGGTGGTTCCCTCTGTCACATCAGCCATGCTGTGGCCACCTCTCTCCCACTTCCTCAAGGCACCCAATTTCTGCACAGCCAGCCCTGGGATCCCCAGTGTTGGTAAGTTCAACAACGCATTAGCAACCTGGGTGCTGCACAGAAAGTCAGGTTTCCAGGGCCTGACAGTGAGAACACTTTCTCCCATGGGACTTAATACAGGGATCTAAGTTTATACAGGGGCTCCATCCATTAGGCAAATATTTTTGAGCATTTCATGCTCTGGGAATGCAGCAGCCAGGGCATGAGCCTGCAGGGGCTCAGAGAAGCAGCTTTGCGGGAGTGTCCGGGGGAACCTAAGTGTGGGTCTCTTATGTTTGCATTTGACCATGAACTTTAGATTCTCCAGTGTTGGTACAACCAGCATTACTGGGATTTGGCTGACCTTAAGCTAAAACAACAGTGGTCTGTGTATCTTCCATTGAATTTTCCCAATTATTTGTTGAAATTTAAGACTATTGCCAATATTCCAGTATTTGGATTTGCATTGTGGCGAGCAACTGGCTACCACTCTTGCAAGGAGCTTTCTTTGTGCAGAAACCTTTTTCTGTTTGGAGATTTGCTTACTAAAAAATTTTTTTTTAATTGAAGTGTAATTGACTTGCAATGTTGTACCAATCTCTACTGTACTGTAGTTATACACATATAAACATTCTTTAGGGAGGGTATTTGGATCAAACAGGGTACTTTGGGTCAAAGTCCCTTCAGCAGTCCCACAATTAGCTTCTGGAACATTCCCATTCACACACCCCAAACTGTTCTTGTGATGGTGAGATATAAATTTTGGCTCCGCTTCACTTGCCTTAAATGGAGAAAAGAGAAATTAGAACCACATCAGAAGGTCTAAAATATATGTGTGTTTACACACAAGAAAATGTCCCAAAGGGTTGTGGGCCTGGTGCCTCGCTTCCCCTCCTCTCCCCTCCCCTCGTCCCCTATCCCTGGGGCCGTTTGTTAAAAAAGAATAAAAGGATTAAAAAAAAAAAAAATGTCCCCAAGGTATAGAATGGAATGATAAGAGGAAAAGTAACAAGTTGTGTCTGTATGTGCTTATATGTGTTAAGGAACTCAAAACATCATGCCTTCCTGATTCCTCAGTTTCCCCAGCAGTTCTGGGGTGAAAAATTTGGCTGGTGTGTTCCCAGCTTGACTTTAAACAAAGGCGGTTCTCCACCTTCCTGTTTCGTACTGTAAACAGTCATCCTTTTCATGGCCTATTCAGGGCTGTGTTTTCCTTCTCATTTTTGTGCTTTTTGTTTGTGCCTTCACGGTTTACAGTGGCCCTGAGAATAATACCAAGGTGCCATCTAGTGCTCCTGAGCTCAGGAAGGCTGGGGTGTGCCTCCCAGGGAAAATACACCATAGATAATCTCTGGTCAGTTGTGAGTTAGAGTGCAGCTGGCTGGGAATCCAGTGTTAATGAATCAACTATGTATTAGATAAGAGGTCTCTAAATAGAAGCACACACCGAACAAGGTTATGCAACCATAAGTTGATGAAACCGCTGTGACCAGAGGCTCCTAGGAACCTGACCCTGTACTTTGTACAAGGAAGCTGTTTAGTATTGGCTGTGGCTTTAGAACTACTGAGAGTTGACTGTATTTAGTGGTACAAAATATCTTTTGTAAGCATCTCTTTCAAAGGCTATAAATGTTTTATTAGCAGGCACTTTGGGGAGAGCTGTCCTGACCAAAGGGACAGATGCCTCTCATTTCACATCCTGCGAGCCCCCAGTTGACAGCAGCTGCCTGTGTCGAGGATGAGGTTCTGCAAAGCAGTCTGTTGGGACTAGTGCATCACTGAGGCTGTCATTTCAGAGAAAGGAAAACCCCTATCCATCCCACCATGAGAGAAGGGCAGGAAGGAACGATTCCAATTAAATCTATACTTTTCTGTGTTGTCCTGTCATCGTGCTGTCTGTCCCCAGTCCACCTGGCTGTGCCCACTTCCTCTCAGTGCACCCACATGCAGAATTTTATGGAACCTGGGCTGGCAGCATCCCATATCCACCAGGGCAGTCCCTGGAAGTCAGGTGTTGGGCAGGCTGCAGGCTCTGCTATGAGAGAGTTGGACCATAAAGAAGGCTGAACACTGAAGAATTGATGCTTTTGCACTGTGCTGTTGGAGAAGACTCTCGAGAGTGTCTTGGACAGCAAGGAGATCAAACCAGTCAATCCTAAAGGAAATCAACCCTGAATATTCATTGAAAGGACTGATGCTGAAGCTCCAATCCTTTGGCCACCTGATGCAAAGAGCTAACTCACTGGAAAAGAC
Organism: Bos indicus; assembly: GCF_029378745.1. Lineage (NCBI taxonomy): Eukaryota > Metazoa > Chordata > Mammalia > Artiodactyla > Bovidae > Bos > Bos indicus. Next base: position 2,442,166 of record NC_091770.1, on the reverse strand, counting down.
CCTGATGCTGGGAAACATTGAGGGCAAGAGGAGAAGGGGACGACAGAGGATGAGATGCTTGGATGGCATCACTGACTCAGTGGACATGAGTTTGAGCAAACTCCAGGAGATGGTGAAGGACAGGGAAGCCTGGTGTGTTGCAGTCCATGCGGTTGCAAAGAGTCAAACACAATTTTAGTGACTGAACAACAACCAGCCAAACCCTTATTTTAGGCTCTTAAAGGGGGAAAGTCCCCTCCAATGAAATAGGGGCCACCAGCAGGCCTCTGAGACTCTGAAGATTTTGAGCTGAGCAACAGTACTTACTGGAACTTCCAGCTTTGAACAGGCCCTTTACCCTTTATATTCCTGAGATGTCAGGGATAATGCTAGGAGTCCTGACCCAAAAGCTGGGACTGGATCAGAGACCATGACTTACCTTGCAGCACAGCTGGATCCAATAGTCCTGGGATGGCCAAGCTGCTGCCGGCAGTAGCAGCCACAGCCCGTATGGTTAATGAGGCACCTGAGTTTACCCTGGGGACAATACCTAGCTATATTAATGCTTCATCAGGTACAGTCTGTGCTCAAAGGACATCACTGGTTGGCTGGGGGAAGGTTAACAAGATATCAGGCCCTCCTAATGGACCCCGACATTACCTTAAAGGTGTGCCAAACCCTGAACCTGGCAACTCCACTTCCAGCAGCCAAGAGCAGACTTACTACATCATTGTAGAGACAAACAAACTTACTCCAGCAGGTCTGATCTTCTAGATGAACCTCCTGACAGCCCTGAGATCAGATGGTTTACTGATGGGAGTGGTTTTGTAGAAACAGAAACCCAAAAGGTGGGATATGCCCTAGTCTAGCTGAAGTTATAGGAGCTGAAGCCCTGCCACCCCAGACATCAGCCCAGGAGGCTGAGCTAATTGCATGGATGAGAGCATTGCAATTAGGGAAGGATAAGAAATCAAATATTTTTCAGTTCAGTTCAGTTCAGTCTCTCAGTTGTGTCCGACTCTTTGCGACCCCATGAATCGCAGCACGCCAGGCCTCCCTGTCCATCACCAACTCCTGGAGTTCACTCGGACTCATGTCCATCGAGTCAGTGATGCCATCCAGCCATCTCATCCTCTGTCGTCCCCTTCTCCTCCTGCCCCCAATCCCTCCCAGCATGAGTCTTTTCCAATGAGTCAACTCTTCACATGAAGTGGCCAAAGTACTGGAGTTTCAGCTTTAGCATCATTCCTTCCAAAGAAATCCCAGGGCTGATCTCCTTCAGAATGGACTGGTTGGATCTCCTTGCAGTCCAAGGGACTCTCAAGAGTCTTCTCCAACACCACAGTTCAAAAGCATCAATTCTTTGGTGCTCAGCTTTCTTCACAGTACAACTCTCACATCCATACATGACCACAGGAAAAACCATAGCCTTGACTAGACGGACCTTTGTTGGCAAAGTAATGTCTCTGCTTTTGAATATGCTATCTAGGTTGGTCATAACTTTCCTTCCAAGGAGTAAGCGTCTTTTAATTTCATGGCTGCAGTCACCCTCTGCAGTGATTTTGCAGCCCAGAAAAATAAAGTCTGACACTGTTTCTACTGTTTCCCCTTCTATTTCCCATGAAGGGATGGGACTGGATGCCATGATTTTCGTTTTCTGAATGTTGAGCTTTAAGCCAACTTTTTCACTCTCCTCTTTCACTTTCATCAAGAGGCTTTTGAGTTCCTCTTTACTTTCTGCCATAAGGGTGGTGTCATCTGCATATCTGAGGTGATTGATATTTCTCCCGGCAATCTTGATTCCAGCTTGTGTTTCTTCCAGTCCAGCGTTTCTCATGATGTACTCTGCATATAAGTTAAATAAACAGGGTGGCAATATACAGCCTTGACGTACTCCTTTTCCTATTTGGAACCAGTCTGTTGTTCCATGTCCAGTTCTAACTGTTGCTTCCTGACCTGCATATAGGTTTCTCAAGAGGCAGGTCAGGTGGTCTGGTATTATATGGGTGTAGGGGTAGAAGGGGGAGGGAGGCTCATGAGGGAGCAGATATATGTATATTTATAGTTAATTCAGGGTACTGTGGCTGAGTGGTCTAAGGTACTGGATTAAGGCTCCCTGTTGGTTCACTGGTAAAGACTCTGCCTGCGAATGCAGAAGATGCAGGTTTAATCCCTGGGTTGGGAAGATCCCCTAGAGAAGGAAAGAGCTGCTGCTGCTGCTAAGTCACTTCAGTCGTGTCCGACTCTGTGCGACCCCCTGGACGGCAGCCCACCAGGCTCCTCCATCCATGGGATTTTCCAGGCAAGAGAACTGGAGTGGGGTGCCATTGCCTTCTCCGAAGGAAAGAGCAAACCATTCAATATTCTTGCCTGGGAAATCCCATGGACAGAGGAGCCTGGTAAGCTACAGTCCATGGAGTCACAAAGAGAGTCAGATGCGACTTAGCAGCCAAACGACAATAAAATAACTGATTCACATTGTTGTACAGCAGAAACTAATACAACATTGTAAAGCAATTATACTCCATTTAAATAAATAAAATAAATATGGGTTCCATATGCTCCACAGTCATGCTGCCATTCAGAAAGAAAGAGGAATGTTAACTACTGAAAATTCTCCCAGGAAACAAAGATTTAATTCTGACTCTTTAAAAAGGAGGGCTGCTCCTGACCCAGATGGCAGTGACCCACTTCAGGGGCCATCAGAGGGGTGGATCTTTGGGGAGCCAAGGGAAGAACAAAGATTGAGCTGCAAAGCAGGCGGCTCTACTGCAGAAGCCTGAGCAAGTTATGGCCCTGGTGATCGGCTGCCCCTGAACTCCCTCGTGTGCTCCAGTAGTCCCCACAGAAAGAAAATGCTGAGAAATGGGGTGATGAGAGAGGAAGCACAGGCTAGTCTTAGAAGGACAACAAGGCTGTAATCCCTGAGGCCAACAACAGACACCAAGAGCTTGTGTGATACCACCCACTATGGGAGGGATGCACCATGGGACTTGATGCAAAAGGCTTTTTCAGGGAAGGGGCTTAAAAGACCAGTTAAACAAGGAACCCTTGCCTGTGATTTGCATGCCTGTAGGAACCCACAGGCCCATCCAATCCTCTCTTCATTACTCAGGACAATTCAGTCCAGGGGTGTAGAATCCCTCAATGGGGGATGAGGCTGGGACCTGGGACCCTTTGCTGCAGCGCCTGCACCTGGACAAACGTCTCCTCCAGCAACAGAATCAAAGAAACTATAAGGGACTGAAAATAACTGCACATGTGTGCAGTTGGGGCAAACTGTGAACAAGATACAAAAAGACCAAAATAGTCAACTGCCACTTTTGAGGTGTTGGGAGCAAAAACAGGGTCCTGTGCATGGTCCCTGCACACAGCACCATCAAGGGGGCAGGCAGACCACCTAAGCCACCCCTCCAGCCGCACCCACTGATCCACCCCCACTATCACCCAATTTATAAGACCAGATTTACACCCCTCAGGGAGCGAGCCAAGGTGTCTGTTACTTGTTTTCACTCCCTCCTGCAGCACAAGTCGCAGGAAAGTCTTATCCGAATTGCTCCAATGGCTTCTCCTCAATTTCTACTGATAAAAGAGGCCAAGGACCCAGGTCGGTAACTTTGGATAGATAAAAGGATCTCCTGCTGTCCCGGCCCTGGCCTCCTAGTCTTTGTTGCATTATTACAAGAGTGAGCATGGAACTTCCCTGATGGTGCACTGGATAAGAATCCACTTGCCAATGCAGGGGACACAGGCTCCCTGGTCAGGGAAAATCCTGCATGCTGGAGCAGCTAAGCCTGTGGGTCACAGCTGCTGAACCCGAGCTCTAGAGCCCACGAGAAGCCTGTGCACCACAGCTAGAGAGTAGCCCCTACTTGTTGCAACTAGAGAAAAGCCCGGGCAGCAACAAAGACCCAAGGTGGCTGCAAATAAAGAGTGAGCATGGCCGCCTGCCTCTCAGCTGGCTCTGGGGAAGGAAATATAAGGCATTCACATAGAGGCTGCAAACTGGCCACCCCCAGGCTAATTATGGCCCATGGACTTGTTGTAATAGGTGTGCACTAATCCAAGCAGTGAATAAATTTGCCATCAAAACACCTGGAGGATTTTCCATATAACCCTGGACCCCTAGCTCTTCTTTAAAAGGTTTGGCAACAGTGGGCCCTGACTCTGGCAACAAGGGTGTGGAGTTGAGCAGTGGCTGTCCTCGGAGTCCCCACGGCTGCCTAGCTGAGGTCCCCACTCAGCTGCACCACCACCGGGCCCGTGTGGCATCTGGGTTTGCTGCTGCAGCTGGGGCCCCAGTCACGGTAGCAGCACCCACAGCTCTTAAGAAGACATCCCCCTGGGCAGGGGTTTCTGAGCCCGACGAAGGCATCCCTGTCAGGCCGCCCCATCAGCCCAGCACTGAAGCCTGGCCCTGGCCAGAGGGTGGCAGTGTGGTGTATGGAATGGCATTCTGGGCTGCGGCCCGCGACAAAGGGTCCTCCACCTCTGTCCCTGGTTGGCAGGGCCCTGGGCAGGCTCATTCCCATCCAGGCTGCAGAGCAGCTTCCCCTCAGGTGAGGAGCACTCACTGCTGGATTTTCAGAAATACCTTTGAGGTATAGCTGACATGCAGTTCACTGCATATATTTACACTGTGTTATTTGACAATGGGCTTTCCTGGTGACTCAGTGATAAAGAATCTTTCTGCAATGCAGGAGACACTAGAGACGTGGACTTAATCCCTGAGTTGGGAAGATCCCCCAGAGAAGGACATGGCAACCCACTCCAGTATTCTTGCCTGGCAAATCCCAGGAACAGAGGAGACTGGTGGGCTATAGTCCGTGGAGTCGCAAAAGAATCAGATACAACTTGATGACTAAACCACAAACAATAATTTGACACATTTTGACATCCATACATACCTATAAATCTACTACTGCAATTAAGATCATGAACATAGCAATTACTCCGCAAAGTTCCCCCCTGCCTCTCCTCACCCCTCACAGGTTTGTTTCCATTTTCTAGGAATTCTTTTGTCTTCTTTCACTTGCCATAGTTACAAATTCACCCCTGTGGTTGCTTTTATAATGGTTTTTTTTTTTTTTTTTTTGCCCAGTATTATTCCCATGTGTGGATATACCTTAATTTGCCTACTGTTCACCTATAGATGGACAAGTTGTTTGGGGCACTTACAGATGAAGCTGCTCTGAGGAGGATTCATGCACAAGTCTCTGTGTGGCCATTTGCTCTCCTCTGGAGTAAATAGCGAGGAGTGAACTGTCTGGATCTGAAGGCTGTGTGGATCTAACTTGTAAACAAAATGCCAAGCTGGTTCTGGCCACGTGGGAGTGTCCTGAACTCACCCCCTCCCATGAAAGTGAAGGTCGCTCAGTCATGTCTGACTCTGCGACCCCATGGACTATACAGTCCATGGAATTCCCCAGGCCAGAATACTGCAGTGGGTAGCTTATCCCTTCTCTAGCGGATTTTCCCAGCCCAGGAATCGAACAAGGGTCTCCTGCATTGCAGTCAGATTCTTTACCAACTGAGCTACCAAGGAAGCCCTCCTCCCATGAAAACACTGAATCGGCAGCTACATAGGGAACGTTCTCCTCTGAAAGAAACTTAACTCCTGCACATAGGATAAACAATTAACAAAAACTCACAGAGGGGACTTCCCTGCTGGTCCAGTGGTTAAGACTGTGCTTCCACTGCAAGGGCTGCGAGTTCAGTCCCTGGTCAGGGAATGAAGATCCCATTTGCCTCACAGTGCAGCCAAAAACTAATTTTAAAAAATAAATAAATAAAACCCCATATGGAAGCCAGTAGGGAAGGCTTAGACCCTATCTTGTGATAAACCCCCTCCCTGCGTGGCAACCCACAGGCAGAAGGAAACTCAAAATCCAGAGCTTCTCCCCTCGGAGTGAAGGGCTTGAACCCCACATCAGGTATTCCCAACTGTTAAGACCTGGCCCTGAGAGACAAGCCCCCCAAACAGCTCGCTTTAAAAGCCCACGGGGCTTATTTCGCAAGCCCTGCATGGCTGCAGCACAGACGGTTCTTAGAGGGCTCGAGGGGGAGCTCACCAGCACCAAGGAGCAGAGCAGAGGCGGCCAACTGGAAAGTGCCCAGACTTCCTGCCAGAGGGGCTTATTTGCTGATTTTGAAGCTTTGGCCTGAGGGGAGGCCTCTAATTTAACACACGCCTGGGGCCAGTTGAAATACACCCCAAAGACAGAGGCAGGTGGGCACCATCTTCGCATCTCCCTCTGCCTGGCTCCAGGGGGCTCGTATCCCTGGTGGCTGAGACTCGAGCTCGTGGGCTTATTAGCAGTCTTAGTTGCCCCGAAGCATGTGGGGTCCTACCCCCCGACCAAGACTCGAACCCGTGTCCCCTGCATTGTAAGGTAAGGTGGATTCTTTTTTTTTCTATTTTATTTATTTGGCTGCATCGGGATCTTTCGCTGTAGCTCGCAGGCTCTGGGGCATGCAGGCTCTGTAGTTGTGGCACATGGGCTTAGCTGCTCTGAGGCATGTGGGATCCTAGTTCCCTGACCAGGGATCGAACCCATGTCCCCTGCATTGGAAGGACAACTCCCAACCACTGGACCACCAGGACAGTCCCTGTGAGGTGGATTCTTAACCATTGGACCACCAGGGAAGTCTCCTAGGGTATGGTTCTTGACTGCCTAGCTTGAGTGGCTGGTGGGGCAACATCTTTCATTTTCCATTTCTCAGGGATTACTGTCTTTTATTATCTGCTATCCAACATCTTGAAAAACTATTATTTTATATATTGTGTCTTTTTTTTTTTTTCCAGATGTTTCATCTAGGAGGGTAATCTAATTTAGTTCTTGTTACTCTTGGAAGCACATAAGTCTTCACTGGTTGGTTTTAATCAAGTCAACTAGACTTGAAAAGAAATGATTTCAGGTGCAAATAAATAGTCCCATTGGTCATGGAAAACTTCTGGTCTGGAAAACATGCCTCCAAAGCTCCCTTCTGTTCCATCTTCAGCCGCTGCCTCCTTGAAGTTCAGTTTCAAGGGCTCAGTGATGTCAGTGTTTGAAATTCAGAAATGAATCTGCATAATAGTCAACAATAACTAACACTGGTTTGGCTGGATTCTGTTACCAACCTGGGTCCTTGGACTCTTTAATCAACAGAAATTGATAAGAGGCCATGAGGTAGGAGGTAGATGGGCCCCTGGGCTGGACATGTGTTTGTCAAGTGGAGTAAAATTCAAGCTTTGTTCTCACTCAGACACTCCAAGGACAAAACTGGTGGTAAAAGCTGAGCTCTGCTAAAGAGATAAGGTCTCCTGAGGTCAAGGAAGACCTCCCTGTCTGCACATGTGCAGGAAGCCTTCTTGGGGGTCAAAAAGGGAGGGGCCCCCACCCCATAATAAGTATGAACATGCACCCACAGGCCTCTGTGGTGGGATCCATCTTAGAAAAAGTTGCCCACGCATCTTGGGGAGGGTTCAAGGACCAGTCAGGTGTGAAGAAAGAAGCAAGATAATTGGCCAAAGGTAAACAAAGACCTGGGCTTCCCAGGATGCTCAGTGGTAAGAATCTGCCTGCCAGTGCAGGAGATGCAAGAGACACAGGGTTCAATCCCTGGGTCAGGAAGATGCCCTGAAGAAGGAAATGACAACTCACTCCAGTATTCCTGTCTAGAAAATTTCACGGACAGAGGAGCCTGGAGGGCTACAGTCCAGGGGATCACAGAGTCAGACACGACTGAGCACGCATGCACTCAGAGTCCAAGGACCCGCATGGGTAACGTGGGTACCTCCCTCCCTGACGGCAGAACCACCTTCTCTTCGGAAACTTTCCACTCTCGTTTCACTCCTGCACTCCCGGGGGCTCCTCACTCCCTCTGAAACCCAAACGCAGCGCCCACCGCCCCCTCATCTGAATCCCTGACTCCTGAGCCGTGGAGCCTTGGCTGCCCTTCCCAGACCAGCTTCCACCCAGGGTCCTGCTTCTCCTACATCTGGTCTCCGGCCAGCCTCCAGCTGGCCAAGCTCCAGTCTCAGGTGTCCTTGCAGTGCAGCGCCGGACACACAGCAGTGGCCTTCGTAACAACTTTATGGAACGACCCAGTGGGTACGCGTGCACTGGGAGGTCAGGCCCTCCTGCCATCACCGCTGCCTTAAGCCTCACACACTCTGGGCCCCCACCTCCAAGGCCCCTGACCTCCAGCTGGACAATTGCTGTGCAGCCAGAGTGCATAGCTTAGCAGAGCTGGAGGGACCCAGTGCCCCGCTGTGTTCAGTAATGCCCAGCTCAGTAGGGTACACTGCAGTAATCGGAAATAAATTGGATCACAGAAGTGCATGCCTCCCTTAAGCCTTTGGGAAAGGTCATACTTAGCAGGGAGCCTGGGGAGAGTTCCAGGAATCCAGGGGTTTTCCTGGCGACATTGCTAGGGGACTAGCTCTGAGCTGTCATATTCCAGGAAAAGGTTGCCAAGGAGGAGTGCCAGGCAGTCAGAGGACTTTGGCCACATCTGACACTGGGGTGAGGGTAGAGTGGGGGAGGGGAACCAGTTACAGAAAGGAAAATGTCAGGGCCTGCCCGCCACTTACCTGGGGCCTGACCTGCTTCCTCTTCACGGTCCTCTGGACCTCCGCCTTGACCTCTGCCAGGAGCTGCTGCTGCTCACCATGGATGCCAAAGGGCGCTGTGAGGACTCCCCTGGTGACGCCTGCTACTGCAGGGGACACAGGTTCCATCCCTGGTCTGAGAAGATCCCACATGCCTCGAGCAATTAAGCCCCTGTGCCACAGCTACTGAGACAGCGCTCTAGAGCCACCGCTGCTGAGCCTGCGTGCTACAGCTCCTGGGGCCGCGTGCCCCGTGAGCCTCAACTGGAGAAGCCACCACAGTGAGAGCCCATGCCCTGCAACTAGAGAAAACCCAAGCAAAACAACGAAGACCCAGCACAGTCAAAAATAAAAATAAAGCAAAGGGTGCTGAAAATGGTAGGAGATGGAATTTCACTTCTGCCTAGCCCATGCCCCCTGACAGCTCCCTTGGGTGGGAACTGTACCCACCTCCAGGGACCAACACCCCTCCTTTGGAGGTGCCCACCCAGGGGCTGTGCTGGTGGCTGGGACGGACAAGGGTCTCCATGAAGAAGGCTATGCTTTCGGCTGTCTTCCCTGTGCAGATGGGGCCCTGGTCACACACCTATCTACCTGGGGTGGAGTTCTGATGGGCAGGTTTGCAGTGCATGAAGGACCCAAGAGGTTCTTGATAACCCTGCACATTTTTGGCTGTTGGCGAAGTTAGAACAGAGGCAACAGAAAGGAAGTAACTCTTATTCGTAAGAATATTATTGCATGCTCAGTCACTTGGCCATGTCCAATGCTTTGCGACCCCCATGGACTGCAACCCACCAGGTTCCTTTGTCCATGGGATTTTCCAGGCAAGAATACTGGAGTGAATTGCCATTACCTTCTCCAGGGGATCTTCCCAACCTACAGATTGAACCTGAATCTCCTGCATTAGCAGGCTGATTCTTTACCACTGAGATTATCATTAGCTAGATTTTAAAAGCAGATGAGAATAGAAAACGAGAATAGAAAACCATAAGCCTATCTCACTTGTGAACACAGATACAATGTCCTAAATAAAACACAGGTCCATAACCTGTTATTCAAGGCTCTGAAATCTAAAAAGCTCTGAAACTGCAATATCTCCCATAAGTCATTTGGAGGCAGAGCTTGAAGTGAAGAGAGGCCAATTATACACCTTATTTTTCCCACTTAGGTTAATTTTCAAAAGTTTGTGGCAGAAATTTTATGATGTTTAATTACAGCGATCTTCTCTAGATTTGCGTGTTAACAGAATATATGGTATATCCATTATTTTCCCTTTCTGAGATCCAAAAATATTGAAATTCTGGTTGCACTGTGCAGCCTGTGGAATTTTCCTGATCAGGGACCGAACCCATGCCCCTGAGAGGGTTAATAGCCTTGGTAGGGAGACCAGAGGTCCCCAAACAGCAGGAGGAAATAAGCTGCAAGCTGCAGATTCTTTTTTTTTTTTCCTCTTTTAATCCTGTGTTGTCATGGCGACACCTGGTTCCACCTGAACTTAACTTTTCTCAAACCTTGAGCTAACCAATGCGTGTTTCTTATGGAAATGTTTTTCTTAAGCTATGTTAATGAAACTATGTATTTACCTTGGAATCTGCCTTTTTTCAAATCAGTTCTGCCTAAGACTCAAACCTTGAGCTGATAATGGCTCACAACAAACCAGTACTTCTTACTCATGGAAACCTTCTCTTAAACTATGTTAATGAAACTACCTATTTGCTTGGAAATTTGGCTTTCTTCAGGATTCATGTCACCTGTTTTATTCCCAGGGATGAGTCACCTTGTGCCAATGCTATCTCAAAATGTGTGTTGGGGGCGAGAGCCTGGTGCAGCTCCCTCAGTTTTGAGGCAGTTCTTTATCTGATTAGCAACCTGATAACAGGCATATAATGCCTTGCTAAAAACTATCAGGGGGTCACTTTTTCTGCCCTCTTCTGATGTCTATGTCAGAAGCTTTCTCTATCTCTTTTTATACTTTAATAAAACTTTGCTACATAAAAAGCTCCAAGTGATCAAGCCTCGTCTCTGGCCCTGGATCGAATTCATCTCCTCCGGAGGCCACGGATCCCGGCGTGTTCTTGGCTCGTAGCAGCCACCTTTCACCCCCAGCAGTGGATGCACGGGAGTCTTAACTGGACCACCAGAGAATTCTTAAAAAAAAATAAGTTCAAATTCTGAAACAGTTCACCCTCACAACTTCTCAGTTTAGGGTTCTGGACTGGCCTGTATCTCCCTCGAGTTCATATGTTGAAGCCCTCACTGCTCATGTGACTGTGTCTGGAGATGGCATCCTTAGGAGGTAAGTAAGGTTAAGTGAGGTTGTTAAGGACGAGATCCTAAGCCAACAGAAGTGTGGCCATTTTAGAAGAGAAGGAATTCTTTCTGTCTGCCTGTCTCACTCTCACAGTGAGATTCTGTTAAGTGCTGGAGTCTGCAAGCCAGGAACCCGGTCCACACAAGAGACTGACCATGACCCTCTGATCTCAGACTTCAAGCCCCCAGAACTCTAAGAAAATAAATTTCTGTCTTTGAAGCCATCCAATCTGTGGTATTTTATTATGGCAACCTAAGCAGACTAAAAACATATCAAATTGCATTTATCGCAGGAATTCAAAGATAGTTTGACGTTAGACAGGCATGCCGTGTCAATCACCCATAACTAGACCATGGACCTAAGCCTCAGAGGGCTGCCTCTGCCAGCCTCTCTGCAGGGACAAGGAGACATGTCCCCTCAGGGCCTGTCCCTGGATGCTGGAAGTTTAAGATCAAACAGCCTCATGTGGAGAAGGAAATGGCAACCCACTCCAGTATTCCTGCCTGGAAAATCTCATGGACAGAGGAACCTGGGCTACAGTCCATGGGGTCATAAAGAGTCGGACACAACTGAGCAACTAAACAATAGCAACAACAAATGTCGAAATCTTTCTAGTTTCTAAAATATAAAGAGAAAGATTGAGAACATGTCAATGAGAAGGTTGCTATATTTTCAGAAACCCATAGAAGAAAACTATTGTCTGCAAAGTAATGAAATCAACATTGATCATGGAAAATACATTTGTACATTTCAGTATTTCTACCCTCTTGTCCATGTATGATAGAGTCAATTCCTAGGCAGGTTGATAAGTCCAGGTTCCCCGAGGAGGAGAGAGGGGTCTGGAATTCTCAAGGAGGAAAGGAAAATCATCTTTTTTTTCTCTACGTTCCTTAGTCTTAGTCATATAAAATGTTTTTTCCTTTAAGGCCAGAACTGATGATTACACAACAAACTCAGTTTAAACTCTGTACAATGTATCCTGCTTGAGGACAGTTTCTCCCTCCTGAAAATCTTCTGACTAATTCTGACATTTTAGAATGTATATTGTGGGAGTGGGTCTGATAAAATTTTTACAACCTTGAAATCTTCTTTTGATTTATTGTAACAACTAATTAAAAAATAATTCCCTTGCTAAAGACTAGCGAGTGGGGCACTCTCCGTCCCCCTTCTGATGTCTATGTCAGAAGTTTTCTTTGTCCCTTTTCTTATTTTAATAAAACTCTGCTACACAAAAGCTCTTGGTCTCTGGTCCCAAAGATAAGTCTTCTTTGGAGATCACAAATCCAATATTGTTCACCATAAGCTATCATCTTGGGGGCTTGTCCAGGATCTTCAGGACAAGGTAAGAACACTCAGAGCTCTAGCCTCTCTGCTTTCTCAGTATATACATTTTCCACTTTACTAACTCTTCGGTGTGCTTGTGTGAATGAATGACATGCCCTGCACGAAGCAAGTGATGAGCCCTGCTCTGCAGTTTTGCGGTACCTCATCAAAAAGGCCTCATCTCCAAAAAGGGGAGCCTTGTTGGGTGTTTATACCGACCTGCCAACGCCAAGAGAAACCCAAGGTCCCTGCTAGGGAGCGACCAGAGATGGGGAAAGTGTGTGGACTGAACTTTCCTTTCTCAGTCACCTTTCCCTGGTCCTTTTGACCATTTCGTAATTGCGTGGGCAATCAGAACTACTAAACTAATCTGTCGGATCGTAGACTTTCCATGGACTTGTGATTCATGCCATTACTACATTCTTTTACTTAGATCTCAAGCTTAGTAGTTATGGGGAACCCAGGCTTGCCAGCAACATGTTCAGGAACTAGGCAGAACTCTAGCTTCAGCAGAGTCTCTCTCTTGGCTGACTGCCTCAGGGGCCAGAGTCCTAAAAGTGAGTCCGTGTCATAACTGTGCCTCCAAACTATATGGATGGAAGTGCTGCTAGCGAGCATGAGGTTTCTAAGAATGTAAGTCAGGAATCCCAGTTTGGGAGTACAGTGGGCTTCTTTCTTTGGTAGTACTAGCTCTTAGTGGACTAGATAAAGCTCTCCAGTGGCTTACTGACGTGGTAATGATTCATCTACTGCTGTCAGGACTGTACTCAGGGACGTGAACGGGCACACAGAAGACGGATGCTTACCCTAGTAGTGCCTCCTTGGGAAACATTCCAGGAAACTGCTCTGGAAAATCAAAAGCAGAGACATTACTTTGCCAACAAAGGTCCGTCTAGTCAAGGCTATGGTTTTTCCTGTGGTCATCCTTTAGTAGATAGTAAGTAGTAGCCTTTACGGGACTAACTTTATTTTATGAGCTTACTTGGAGAGATGTAATATATGCCTTGGGACAGACACTGACTCCTAACTCGAGAGATCAAGTTTTGGGGGAAGGTACTGCTTGTGGAAAATTCTGAAAGAGATGGGAATACCAGACCAACTGACCTGCCTCTTGAAAAATCTGTATGAACATTTAGAACTGGACATGGAACAACAGACTGGTTCCAAATAGGAAAAGGAGTACGTCAAGGCTGTATATCGTCACCCTGCTTACTTAACTTATATGCAGAGTACATCATGAGAAATGCTGGGCTGGAAGAAGCACAAGCTGGAATCAAGATTGCTGGGAGAAATATCAATAACCTCAAATATGCAGATGACACCACCCTTATGGCAGAAAGTGAAGAGGAACTAAAAAGCCTCTAGATGAAAGTGAAAAAAAGAAGAGAGTGAAAAAGTTAGCTTAAAGCTCAACATTCAGAAAACTAAAATCATGGCATCTGGTCCCATCACTTCATGGGAAATAGATGGGGAAACAGTGGAAACCGTGTCAGACTTTATTTTTTTGGGCTCCAAAATCACTGCAGATGGTGATTGCAGCCATGAAATTAAAAGACACTTACTCCTTGGAAGGAAAGTTATGACCAACCTAGATAGCATATTGAAAAGCAGAGACATTACTTTGCCAACAAAGGTCTGTCTAGGCAAGGCTATGGTTTTTCCAGTGGTCATGTGTGGATGTGAGAGTTGGACTGTGAAGAAAGCTGAGCGCCGAAAAATTGATGCTTTTGAACTGTGGTGTTGGAGAAGACTCTTGAGAGTCCCTTGGACTGCAAGGAGATCCAACCAGTCTATCCTAAAGGAGATCAGTCCTGGGTGTTCATTGGAAGGACTGATGCTGAAGCTGAAACTCCAGTACTTTGGCCACCTCATGTGAAGAGTTGACTCATTGGAAAAGACTCTGATGCTGGGAGGGATTGGGGGCAGGAGGAGAAGGGGACGACAGAGGATGAGATGGCTGAATGGCATCACCAACTCGATGGACATGAGTTTGAGTGAACTCCGGGAGTTGGTGATGGACAGGGAGGCCTGGCGTGCTGTGATTCATGGAGTTGCAAAGAGTCGGACACGACTGAACGACTGAACTGAACTGCTTTTGGAGATGAATGGATTGAGGGTGAGGCAAGGGGAAAGCGGGAACATGAAGTAGCTCTCCTCCCTATGGGGAGCCAAGCAGTTCCCATAGCAGACCCAGGTTGGGATGATCACAAAGAGAAAGGGATATGGGGGCAGACCCACTTCTTCAATTGCATTATTGAAGGGCTTAAGATAGCTCGAACTAAGCCTCTAAATTATGCTAAGTTGGCTGACATAGAACAAGGAGAGAGAGAAGCTCCCGGCAGATTCCTAGAGAGACTTTGGGAAGACCTTAGAAAGTTCACTAATATTTCTCCTGAGAATGCAGAGGGAGAGACAGCCTTAAAAGATAAATTTCTCACTCAGTCAGCTCCAGATATCCGCTGTGAGTTACAAAAATGGGCGTTTGGACCAAATCAGTCTTTAGAAAAACTGCTGCAGCTGGCTCAGACAATATATTACAGTGAAGAATATGAGGAGGAAAAACGACAACAGAAAAGAACCAAAGGAAAGGCCCAGGCTCTAGCGATGACTGTGGAAAACGTTATGAATCAGCCTGAAGAGAAGAATGCCCAGAGGAGCCCAGGTGAAAAGGGACAGGCTTGCTAGTACTGTGGAAAGGAGGGGCATCTCAAACGAAGCTGCTCTCAGATGTCTAAGCCGCCCCCTGCTCCCTGTCCGGTCTGTAAAGGACCACACTGGAGGAGAGACTGCCCTCAGAGGTGGAGGCCCCAGGGGTCGGGGTCTCAGGACAGTCGGGACTGAAGGTGCCCGGGGGTCCCCACACCAGCTCCTGTCCTAATAACACCCCAGGAACCCAGGGTATTAATAGCTGTGGGGGCCGGTCCGTCGATTTCCTGTTGGATGCTGGGGCAACTTTCTCTGTGCTCACTGAAGCCTCTGGTCCGCTTTCCTCCCGATCCACCACCATAATGGGGCTGTGAGGATGAGCCAAAGGCTAGTATATCAGTCATCCCTTACGCTGCAACTGGGGCTCTGTACTGTTTTCTCACGAGTTTCTGATCGTGCCAGAGTCTCCGTCACCCCTTCTGGGAAGGGATATACTGAGCGAGGTCCAGATCTCTATTTTCATAAATACGGAGCCTGCTCTTTCTCTCCCATTCATTAATTGAACAAAATGTAAATCCTAAAGTGTGGGCTGATGGAAAAACGGTGGTCGAGCACAAAATGCTGTTCTTGTCATTATCAAGCTCAAAGACCCTCACCTATTTCCACATCAAAAGGAGTACCCACTAAAGCCCCTAAGGAAGGGTTAAAACCCATCATTGAGAATTTAAGGGAGCAGGGGCTACTAATTCCCTGTAATAGTCCATGCAACACTCCTATTTTGTGTGTGAAAAAGTCAAACAATAAATGGAGACTAGTTCAAGATTTACAAATAATAAAGGAGGCTGTGGTTCCTTTTACTCATATGCTAAAAATAAATGGGTTTTTCTTGCTTATAGGTCTGGGTAGACACTTTACTGAATGGATTGAGGCCTTTCCCTACTGTAATGAACAGGCTAAGGAAGTTATAAAAATTTTAATACATGAAGTTGTTCCCAGGTTTGGGCTGCCACAGAGCGTCCAGAGCAACAATGGCTCTGCCTTTAAAGCTGCTGTAACTAAAGGGGTGTCAAAAGCACTAGGAATAGGATATCACTTACACTGTCCTGGACACCCCAGTCTTCAGGTGAGGTAGAAAAGGCTAATGCCATTATTAAGAGACATCTGCATAAATTAACTCAAGAGACTCAGGACAATTGGCTTAAAGTTCTACCCATAGCTTTAATGAGGGCTCAGACTGCCCCCCAAAAGGAGGGACTGTCCCCCTTTGAATGTATCTATGGAAGACCCTTCTTCCTCACAGAAATTGTTATAGACCCTGAAGCCTTGGAATTAACTAAGTATGTGACTCAGCTTTCAGCTTTTCAACCTTCTCTTCGGTTGAAGGCTTCCCATGGTGGGTTTCTCCACTTCAAGGAAAGGACTTTCTTCAACTCTGAGAATACCTTCACCAACAACAGTTGTATGTGACGCCTCTTCATGATCTGATGACATCTAGCAGTCCTAAGATGGACTGATATAACTATGGACATAATGTAACTTTTAATTTTGATTATGTTTTAACCTAGTTTAATGACTCTTTTGCCTTACATCTGTAACTGTATAATGGGGTTTGTTTCTAACCATTTGAAAGCTTTTAGGTTACAAATGGTTGTCTAGGCTCCCTCCAGTGCCACAGCCTCCTTCAACTATTACTTGGGGCCCCTGGATCAGAGACCCTCAGTATGAGGGTTAGGAGAATATGGTGCCTCAACAATTTAGGGACAGCGCCCCTCTGCAGCAGGAAGTAGTTATGGAATGAAAACAACTCCCCTTTCCCTTGGCAACATAATTCTCCTAAGAGAAAAGGGGGAGAATGAGTCAATTCCTAGTCAGGTTGATAAGAAGTCTGGGTTCCCTGAGGAGGAGACAGGGGTCTGGAATTCTTAAGGAGGAGGAAAGGACAAACGTCTTTTCTTTTTCTCTACAGTCCTTAATCTTAGTCACATAAACCTTTTTTTCTTTAAGCCCGAAACTGATGATTATACAACAAACAACTCAGTTTAAACTCTGTACTAAGGATTATATAGCAACAATGTATCCTGCTTGAGGAGAGTTCCTCCTTCCTGAAAACCTGACTAATTCTGATATCTTAGAAAGTATATAGTGGGAATGGGTCTGGTAAAATTTTTCTATCCTTAAGTTCTAGTCCTGTTATCTTAAAATGTAAATTGTGGGAGTAGGTTTGGTAACAATTTTTACAACCTTGAGACATTCTTTTGATTTATTGTAATAACAAGTTAAAAGAGTATATAATTCCCTTGCTAACACTAGTGAGAGGGGCACTCTCATCCCCCTTCTGATGTCTATGTCAGAAGCGCTCTCTGTCCCTTTTGTTTCTTTAATAAACTCTGCTGCACGAAAGCTCTTGAGTGATCAAGCCTGGTCCCTGGGCCCAAAGCTAAATCTTCTTTGGAGATCATGAATCTGACATTGTTCACCATAAGCTATCGTGTACAATCCTTTTTGGATTCCTAAAGTGATAAAACTTGACTTTCCTCTAGAAAAAAACAGAAATAACCAAGCAGCCTAGTGCTTTCTGGCAGGCCCTTGCAGACCTCTGCTCAGCAGCCGTCCTCCGATGCAGACTGTGATGCCAGCAAACAGGGCCCTGGGCCAAGGGCTGCTATACGCAGGGCGGCTGCCATGTGATGAGTGGCTGGGCGCTCACATACATGCCTGGGGCCCCTTGTGGTGCAGGATAGAGCAGGGGCTGGGCCATGGCCGAGGCTTTCAATAAGGAAATCCAAGGAGACCAAGAAGTTTAGACTAGACTCGGCCTTCCAGGCTGGCTGAGGACACGTTTATCGAGGTCAGAAAGGAAGGATGGACTTCCCTGGTGGTGCAGTGGATAAGAATCTGCTTGCTAGTACAGGGGGACACTGGTTCAATTCCCGGCCCGGGAAGAGCCCACAGGCTGCAGAGCGGCTGAGCGCGTGTGGCACGGCTGCTGAGCCTGCGGTCTAGAGCCTGCGGGCTGCAACCACTGAGCCCGCGGGCTGCAACTCCTGCAGCCCGTGCGCCCCAGAGCTGGTGCTCCACAGAGAGAAAAGCCACCGCGGTGAGAAGCCATGCAGAGTTCCCTTTTGGAAGTCTTGGTTCCCTCAGTTCCTTCGTTAACGCCTTTTCAAAAAGATAAGGGCCATCCTGGAAACCCCACAGCATCTCTGTCCCAGTGTCTTGGGTAACCTTGGGTATTAGGGTCCCTTCATTTAAAGGTAAAAAGATATTGAGAGTCTGGTTGTAGGGGAATACAGAAAAATGCATCTTTGAGGTCCAAAAGAGAGAAATATTGGGTGTTCCCTGGCACGTGGGTGAGGAGGGCATAGGGTTTGGCACCAGTGGGTGAATAGGGATGATGGCCTCATTTACTGCTCGTAAGTCTTGCATAAACGGATACTCCCTGTTAGGTTTCTAAATTGGAAGACGAGGGCTGTAGCAAAGGGCCTGGCAGGGCCTAATGAATCCATGTTTTAGGAATTTACTGAAGAGTGGTTGGATGCTGCTCAGGGCCTCAGGCTTTAAAAGATACTGTCTCTTTTAGGGGTATTTTTCTGCAGGGCTTAATCTTCTTTATTTCAACTCTATCAAAAATTTTTGACAGTGTTTTATTTTGTTGTTGTTTTATGTATTGATATTCTTATCTTTTTTAATTGAAGTATAGTTGATTTACAATGCTGTGCCAATCTCTGCTGTACAGCAAAGTGACTCTGTTTTACACATACATACATTCTTTTTTTTTAAATATTCTTTTCCAATATGGTTATCCCAGAAGGTTGGAGATAGCTCCCTGTGGTGTGCCGTAGGACCTTATCGTTTATCCATTCCAAATGGAAGAGTTTGCCTCCGCCAAGCCCTAGTTTCCAGTCCATCCCTTTCCTTCCGCCCCTCCCCTTGGCAAGCAAGTTTGTTCTCTATGTCCGTGAGTCTGTTTCGTAGGTAGGTTCATTTGTGTTGCCTTTTAGATTCCACGTATACGTTATAACATATGGCGTTTGTCTTTCTGACTCACTTTGTTTGGTGTGGTAATCTCTAGGCCCATCCATGTTGCTGCAAATGGCCTTATTTCGCTCTTTTTAGTGGCTGAGTAGGGTTTCACGTGGTATACACACACACCACATCTGCTTTATCCATTCCTCTGCTGATGGGCATTTAGGGTGTTTCCATGTCTTGGCTACTGTGACTAGTGCTGTTATGAACATAGGGGTGCATCTATCTTTTTGATTACAGTTTTGTCTGAATATATGCCCAGGAGTGGGATTGCTGGGTTATATGGAACTCTAGTTTTCATTTTTTGAGAGATCTTCATACTGTTTTCCATAGTGGCTGCACCGCTTTACATCCCCACCAACAGTGTAGGAGGGCTCCGTTTTCTCCACGGCCTCTCCAGTGTTGGTTGATCTTAGATTTCTGAATGGTGGCCATGCTGACTGGTGTGAGGTGGTACCTTATTATGGTTTTGACTTGCATTTCTCTAATAATTGGTGATGTTGAGCATCTTTTCATGTGCCTATTGGCCATCTGTACATCTTCTTTGGAGAAATGTCTGTTTAGGTCTTCTGCATATCTTTTGATTGAGTTGTTTTTTTTGTTATTGAAGGAGCTGCCTGTATGTTTTGGAAGCTGATCCCTTGTTGGTTGCATCATTTGCAAATATTTACTCCCAGTCTGCAGGCTGTCTTTTCATTTTGTTTATGGTTTCCTTTGCTGTGCGAAAGCTTGTACGTTTGATTAGGTCCCATTTGTTAACTTTTGCCTGTACTTCTATTGCCCTGGGAGACCTAAGAAAACATTGGTACGATTTATGTCAGAGAATAAGTTGTGTATGTTCTCTTTTAGGAATTTTATGGTGTCATGGCTTTAAGGCTCATTTTTTTAACCTTGTAAATAAATCCACTCAAATCTTATTCAGTTTGACTACATGAGATCAGATCTCTTTTCTGCAAAACTTTTACAGCTTTCTTCTGTTCATTCAGCCCTTTGTTTATTTTCCTTTTTTCATTCTGGAAAAACCAGTCATGCTACTTTATAATAAAGTTGCTCTTAATTAAAACACATTCATTCCTCGTACATTTCCTTACGGAAAACACATCATGCTTTCCTCGCATACTTTTTGTGCATAATTGTTTCCCTTCATTCATATTGTTTCTAGTAGTTTTAATTACATATAGTAATTTATAATTTTTAACCATTTATAGACTTCCTTTAACAGAGAAAACTAGGAAGTGGACAATAATGAACTGTCTGTCACATACCAGTATTCTACGAGCAGACTAGTAAATTTTTAAAATATAGACCATCTCACAATCTTTTGTAAACGTTTATTAACATATGTGTCACACACACACACGGGAGCACTCAGAAATGAGGCACTCAAAGAGGTGTTTAGAACTTCGCTTTATATACCCTTTTTTTAAAATTCATGTATTTTTCTTTTCTTTTTTTTCCTTTCATTTGTTTTTCTTGGCTGCACTGCACAGCATGTGGGATTTTAGTTCCCTGCCCAGGGATCAAACTCTCGCCTCTGGAGTGGGAGCACAAAACCGTAACCACTGACCCATCAGGGAAGTTCCCCATCTCACAATCTTCAGAAACAAACATGTCTTTATAGCAGTTTTTCATGTTTATTCATAGACTCAAATATGTTTAGCTTTTCTATACTATATAAAAACCAGGTGCCAAGAATATATGGGCTTGGTGATAATTTGTTCAGCTAATGCAGCTGAAGGGATTTAGAACATGCCACCCCAAAATATGCCCGTTTAGAGTAAGGATCCTTTTGACTTGAAGGCAAGTGAGAAACAGCACACACAGGAACTGTTCTCTCACCCTTTCTGCCAAAAAGCAGGATGTAAATGTTCGTTTGTAAAGGTGTTCTCTTCCCATAATAAGAACCCTGGTGACCTCACTTGTTGTCTAGTCACTAAGTCTAAAATAACAGTTTTACAGCCCCATGGATTGGAGCCCTCCAGGCTCTCTGTCCCTGGGATTTCCCAGGCAAGACTACTGGAGCGGGTTGTCGTGCCCTCCTCCAGCGGATCTTCCTGACCCATATCTCCTGCATCTTCCTGCATCAGCAGGCAGATTCTTTACCACTGTGCCACCTGGGAAGCCCAAAGGAGATGCTGTGGCTGCATCAGGAAATAAACAAAGCTTTACTTTTCCTAGTCACCTTCCCACAGTTATAGCCCCTAAGAACCCAAACCCCCTTTCTCTGTCTAGTTCAGTTCAGTTCAGTTCAGTCGCTCAGTCGTGTCCGACTCTTTGCGACCCCATGAATTGCAGCACGCCGGGCCTCCCTGTCCATCACCAACTCCCGGAATTCACTCAAACTCATGTCCATCCAGCCATCTCATCCTCTGTCGTCCCCTTCTCCTCCTGCCCCCAATCCCTCCCAGCATCAGAGTCTTTTCCAATGAGTCAACTCTTCACATGAGGTGGCCAAAGTACTGGAGTTTCAGCTTTACCATCATTCCTTCCAAAGAACACCCAGGGCTGATCTCCTTTAGGATAGACTGGTTGGATCTCCTTGCAGTCCAAGGGACTCTCAAGAGTCTTCTCCAACACCACAGTTCAAAAGCATCAATTCTTCGGTGCTCTGCTTTCTTCACAGTCCAACTCTCACAACCATACATGACCACAGGAAAAACCATAGCCTTGCCTAGACGAACCTTTGTTGGCAAAGTAACGTCTCTGCTTTTGAATATGCTATCTAGGTTAGCTGTGGATGTGACTAGTGATAGAAGCAAGACCCGATGCTGTAAAGAGCAATATTGCACAGGAACCTGGAATGTCAGGTCCATGAATCAAGGCAAATTGGAAGTGGTCAAACAAGAGATGGCAAGAGTGAATGTCGACATTATAGGAATCAGCAAACTGAAATGGACTGGAATGGGTGAATTTAACTCAGATGACCATTGTATCTACTACTGTGGGCAGGAATCCCTCAGAAGAAATGGAGTAGCCATCATGGTCAACAAAAGAGTCCGAAATGCAGTACTTGGATGCAATCTCAAAAACGACAGAATGATCTCTGTTCGTTTCCAAGGCAAACCATTCAATATCACAGTAATCCAAGTCTATGCCCCAACCAGTAACGCTGAAGAAGCTGAAGTTGAACGGTTCTATGAAGACCTACCAGACCTTTTAGAACTAACACCCAAAAAAGATGTCCTTTGCATTATAGGGGACTGGAATGCAAAAGTAGGAAGACAAGAAACACCTGGAGTAACAGGCAAATTTGGCCTTGGAATACGGAATGAAGCAGGGCAAAGACTAATAGAGTTTTGCCAAGAGAAGGCACTGGTCATAGCAAACACCCTCTTCCAACAACACAAGACAAGACTCTATACATGGACATCACCAGATGGTCAACACCGAAATCAGATTGATTATATTCTTTGCAGCCAAAGATGGAGAAGCTCTATACAGTCAGCAAAAACAAGACCAGGAGCTGACTGTGGCTCAGACCATGAACTCCTTATTGCCAAATTCAGACTTAAATGGAAGAAAGTAGGGAAAACCACTAGACCATTCAGGTATGACCTAAATCAAATCCCTTATGATTATACAGTGGAAGTGAGAAATAGATTTAAGGGACTAGATCTGACAGATAGAGTGCCTGATGAACTGTGGAATGAGGTTCATGGCATTGTACAGGAGACAGGGATCAAGACCATCCCCATGGAAAAGAAATGCAAAAAAGCAAAATGGCTGTCTGGGGAGGCCTTACAAATAGCTGTGAAAAGAAGAGAAGCAAAAAGCAAAGGAGAAAAGGAAAGATATAAACATCTGAATGCAGAGTTCCAAAGAACAGCAAGAAGAGATAAGAAAGCCTTCTTCAGCGATCAATGCAAAGAAATAGAGGAAAACAACAGAATGGGAAAGACTAGAGATCTCTTCAAGAAAATCAGAGATACCAAGGGAACATTTCATGCAAAGATGGGCTCGATAAAGGACAGAAATGGTATGGACCTAACAGAAGCAGAAGATATTAAGAAGAGATGGCAAGAATACACAGAAGAACTGTACAAAAAAGATCTTCACGACCCAGATAATCACGATGGTGTGATCACTCACCTAGAGCCAGACATCCTGGAAGGTGAAGTCAAGTGGGCCTTAGAAAGCATCACTACGAACAAAGCTAGTGGAGGTGATGGAATTCCAGTTGAGCTATTCCAAATCCTGGAAGATGATGCTGTGAAAGTGCTGAACTCAATATGCCAGCAAATTTGGAAAACTCAGCAGTGGCCACAGGACTGGAAAAGGTCAGTTTTCATTCCAATCCCAAAGAAAGGCAATGCCAAAGAATGCTCAAACTACTGCACAATTGTACTCATCTCACACACTAGTAAAGTAATGCTCAAAATTCTCCAAGCCAGGCTTCAGCAATATGTAAACCGTGAACTTCCAGATGTTCAAGCTGGTTTTAGAAAAGGCAGAGGAACCAGAGATCAAACTGCCAACATCCGCTGGATCATCAAAAAAGCAAGAGTTCCAAAAAAACATCTATTTCTGCTTTATTGACTATGCCAAAGCCTTTGACTGTGTGGATCACAATAAACTGTGGAAAATTCTGAAAGAGATGGGAATACCAGACCACCTGATCTGCCTCTTGAGAAATTTGTATGCAGGTCAGGAAGCAACAGTTAGAACTGGACATGGAACAACAGACTGGTTCCAAATAGGAAAAGGAGTATGTCAAGGCTGTATATTGTCACCCTGTTTATTTAACTTATATGCAGAGCACATCATGAGAAACGCTGGACTGGAAGAAACACAAGCTGGAATCAAGATTGCCGGGAGAAATATCAATCACCTCAGATATGCAGATGACACCACCCTTATGGCAGAAAGTGAAGTGGAGCTAAAAAGCCTCTTGATGAAAGTGAAAGTGGAGAGTGAAAAAGTTGGCTTAAAGCTCAACATTCAGAAAACGAAGATCATGGCATCTGGTCCCATCACTTCATGGGAAATAGATGGGGAAACAGTGGAAACAGTGTCAGACTTTATTTTTCTGGGCTGCAAAATCACTGCAGATGGTGACTGCAGCCATGAAATTAAAAGACACTTACTCCTTGGAAGGAAAGTTATGACCAACCTAGATAGCATATTCGAAAGCAGTGATGTTCCTTTGCCAACAAAGGTTCGTCTAGTCAAGGCTATGGTTTTTCCTGTGGTCATGTATGGATGTGAGAGTTGGACTGTGAAGAAGGCTGAGCGCTGAAGAATTGATGCTTTTGAACTGTGGTGTTGGAGAAGACTCTTGAGAGTCCCTTGGACTGCAAGGAGATCCAACCAGTCCATTCTAAAGGAGATTAGCCCTGGGATTTCTTTGGAAGGAATGATGCTAAAACTGAAACTCCAGTACTTTGGCCACCTCATGCGAAGAGTTGACTCATTGGAAAAGACTCTGATGCTGGGAGGGATTGAGGGCAAGAGGAGAAGGGGACGACAGAGGATGAGATGGCTGGTTGGCATCACTGACTCTATGGACGTGAGTCTGAGTGAACTCCAGGATTTGGTGATAGACAGGGAGGCCTGGCGTGCTGCGATTCATGGGGTTGCAAAGAGTCGGACACGACTGAGCGACTGATCTGATCTGATCTTGGTTGGTCACAACTTTTCTTCCAAGGAGTAAGCGTCTTTTAATTTCATGGCTACAGTCACCATCTGCAGTGATTTTGCAGCCCCCCAAAACAATTCTGACACTGTTTCCACTGTTTCCCCATCTATTTCCCATGAAGTTGTTGTAGGAAGCGGGGGACTCCTACAGGGCCCCAAGACCAGGCTCTTGTCTAACACTCGGAAGAGAATTGTCCAAGGAGACACGTGCTGACCAAGAAAGAGATTTTATTGGGAAAGGGCACCTGGGTGGAGAGCAGTAGGGTAAGGGAAGCCAGGAGAACTGCTCTGCCACGTGGCTTGCAATGTCAGGTTTTATGGTGATGGGATTAGTTTCCGGGTGGTCTTTGGCCAATCATTCTAATTCAGAGTCTTTCCTGGTGGCGCGCGCATCGCTCAGCCAAGATGGATGTTGGCGAGAGGGATTCTGGGAAGTGGACGGACAGCCGTGTCTCCTTTAGACCTTTCCTGAACTCTTCTGGTTGGTGGTGGCTTATTAGTTCTGTATTCCTTATCAGGATCTCCTGTCATAAAACAACTCGTGCAAATGGTTACTATGGTGCCTGGCCAGGGTGGGCGGTTTCAATATCAGTGTGCTTCCCCTAACAACTCCCCCCTGAGAGACTTCATACTCAAGATACTTCTTGGGAATTGGGGCAGAGGTCTCTTGCTCTGTAACTTCTTCCTGCTGTGCATGGGCGTAGGCCTGCCTAGCAGAGCAGAAGTCTCTCTCTATCTGATCTAAGTTGGGGTGTTCCACATCGGAAACCAGCTTCCACCCTTGTAGTAACAACAATTTGGCTTGGAACTGCTGGAGTCTGCTGGAAATAAACTTTGTAAGGAGTTGGAGTATACAAACAGGAGGCCTAATAAGACAGTTATCACTGGACCCAAGAACTGGGTATATACTGGTAAAGGCAAGGAAGTATTACTCCAGGCCAGATCTGTGTGGGGTGTAACATACCTTGGGAGCAAGTTCCTGACCAAAAAGGTGGTAGGGGTAAATAAGCTTTATCCCCACATATGAAATAGACACCATGACTGGGTTTAAGCTGGGCAGCAAAATGGGTTTGCCAAAGAGAAACAGGATTTCCACCTGCCTTACAACTGCAACATGGCATAATGGAACACGGGCAGTCTCTTAGTAGCTGGGAGGAGACTGTCACTCCACTTGCTGCAAAACCGGCAGCAGTGAGGGCATTTAGGAAGGGATTTAAGTGTTGTGAGGCATCCTGGGTTTTGTCCTCAAGGTAGAGAGTATTTCGTTTAGGCTCCCAACACAGGGTTAGGTTTTCAGGGGTGGGTACCCCTACAAGGGAATAACAGGGGTCAGAGTTGCCTGCCTGATTTAGGAACCAGGATGAATGCGTGTGGTTCTTTGGTCGTCCAGAACAGAACATGGGTTTTCGAGACTGGTTAATAGTATCCGAGGAGAGCCTCATGTTCAGGGATAGGTATAGTGTGTCAGTTCTGCCAGAACCTCTAGCTCCCAGACTTTGGGCTAAATTGTAATACCCTAGTGAAATTTCTTGGAGAAGGCAATGGCAACCCCCTCCAGTACTCTTGCCTGGGAAATCCCATGGGCGGAGGAGCCTGGTGGGCTACAGTCCATGGGGTCGCGAAGAGTCGGACACGACTGAAGCGACTTAGCAGTAGCAGCAGTGACGTTTCTAGGTCCTGGTTTTTCCCATCAGTTTCAATAGTGAAGGTCACCACACCTTGGAAGTTGCCTAGATCTCCCACTGACGCCCCTGTCAGGGAGTCGCTTTTTAGACAGATAGGGAAGGTCACTTGGGGAATGTTAGTCAAGAGAGAAAATAAGGGCTCAGGTGGGATTGCAGATGTTACCAAGCGGGTAAAGATAGACAGTTTTTGCTGATACCAAGGCATGAAGTTTTTTTCCCCTTTTTCCCAAAAGGCCATACCGCGACCAGATGGGGTGTGCTGGGTAACAGCATGTAGCTCAGCTGGAAGGGTGGGTAATTGATACCCTGGGATAGGGTGGACACACCCCCAATTTCTGCCATTAATGCAGATCCAGCAGGGGCTGGTTAGGTTGAGTTGAGGGAGATATTAATAGCCACACAGAGAGATACGATTAGAAAGAGGAAGAACATCATATGATGCATTTTTACTTATCTGAGGGAGAGTTGATGGGGTTCCACCTGAACAAGAGTCTGAGATCTTCAACAGGTTCACAGGAATGGTTGTCCTCTGGTTTCAGAGCCTCAGTCCCCATCTCCCCCTCCTGTAGGCCATAGGGTTTTATTCTAGAATTGTGGACCCAGGCAGATGGACCCTTCACTTTTACAGCAGTTGAACTTACTAGGACAGCCTGATATGGTCCTGTCCATTTCTCGGACCACTGGCTCCCACTCCCTTTTTCTTGCCAGATCTTTACTAATACTTGGTCCCCCAGCTCTACCTGGAGATTTTTCAAGTTTTCCTGTGGTCTAGGGAGGATCTGTTCTCCATATCATTGGAGTTCTTGTTGAAACCTTCCCAGGTCAATTATATGTTTTAAGAGAGTATTGGCGTCCTCATCAAAAAACAAATCAGAAGTTAAGAATGAACGTCCATACATCATTTCATAAGGGCTTAATAATAGTGGCTGTTTGGGGGCTGTCGTACCCTCATGAGGGCTATGGGTAGCATATGGATCCACTTACGTGTTTCTTGACATAGCTTGGCCAGAGCCCTTTTAAGAGTCTGGTTGGCTCTCTCTACCTTTCCCGAAGCTTGAGGCCTCCAGGATGAGTGGAAGCGGTATTTTATGCCTAAGCATGCAGCCAGGTTTTGGGATATCGTGGCTGTAAATGAGGGCCCATTGTCACTCTGAAGTGATGGAGGCAACCCAAACCTAGGTACTATCTCCTTCAGTAGAGCTTTACAGACTTCTGTGGCTCTCTCTGTCTTAGGAGGGAATGCTTCAATCCATCCTGTGAACGTGTCAATAAAGACTAGCAAATAAGAAAACCCTTGGGTCTTTGGCATGGCTGTAAAATCCACCTGACAGTCCTCTCCTGGGTATGATCCCCGATGTTGGACAGGTTTAATTAGAGGAGGTGGCAAGGGTCTGGCTTTTGGATTATTTCTTAGACAGGTATCACAATTCTGTGTGACCTAACAACCTTAGCCAACTGGGGATGGTAGATAATAGGCTTGAGCAAGATTTCCAGATTATCTCTTCCAAAATGGGTACTTTTATGTCAGGAGTTAATAATTTTCCAAACCTGAGAGTCAGGGAGTATTACTTGGGCCTGATCAGTCTGAAACCACCCATGTGACTGAATCTCCCAGCCCCGCTCAGCATATCGGGAATGCTCCTCTGGGGTATAATCTGGAGTCAGGGTTTCCTTGGGGAAAAGGAGGCAGATAGCAGTGACAGGGGTAGCTTCCCTAGCAGTTCGTTTTGCCTCCTGATCAGCTTTTCTGTTTCCCTGGGCCTCCTCTTGCCCCTTTTGGTGACCCTTGCAGTGGATGGTAGCTAATTTAGCAGGAAGTCTGATGCTTCCAGGAGCCTGAGAATGAGCTCTTTGTGTTTAATAGGAGAGCTTCGAGCACTGAGCATCCCTCTTTCTTTCCAAATTGCTGCATGGGCCTGCAGGATGAGGAAAGCATACTTAGAGTCCGTATACACATTAATCCTCTTTCCTTCCCCTAATTCCAAAGCTCTTTTCAGGGCAAAAAGTTCAGCTTTCTGGGCTGAGGTGTCTGGGGGAAGAGACCCGCTTTCCTTAGTTTCTTCTAGGCTCACTACAGCATATCCTGCTTTCCTCTCTCCCTTTTCTACAAAACGACTGCCATCTGGGTACCATTTGTCCTCTGGGTCAGATAAAGGTGTCTCTGATAGGTCCGGGCGAGTAGAGTATAACTCGACTGTGATTTGCATGCACTGGTGATCCAAAGGGGAAGTAGGGGGATCTGGCAGTAAGGTGGCTGGATTTAAAATCTGACATGCCCTCAACTTTATTTCTGGAGTGTCAAGGAGGAGGGCTTGGTATTGGGTGATCCTTCCCCCCGTCACCCACCTATCCCTTTTAGTTTCCAAGACTGCATGCACCTGGTGAGGCGTTACACTGTGGTGGCTGACCCAGGGTCAGCTCAGATGCCTCCTTAACCATAAGAGCGGTGGCCGCTGCTGCCGGAGGCAAGTGGGCCACCCTCTGGCCACCTCATCTAGTTGTTTTGAGAGATAAGCCACGGGTTGTAATACAGGCCCCATCATTTGTCCTAACATCCCAAGAGCAGTTCCTATCCTTTCAGAAACATAAAGCTTGAAAGGCTTTTCCAGGTTTGGGAGGCCTAAAGCTGGGGCTGTAGTGATAGACTCTTTTAGGGCATTAAAGGCCACCTTGCAGGTCTCATCCCAGTCGAGTGGCTCTTCCTCTTTCCCTCTTAACTTTTCAGATAGGGGTCGGGCCAGATTGCCGTAATTAGGAATCCAGATCCTGCAAAACCCAGTCATTCCTAAAAATCCCCTAAGTGGTTTTTTTTTTGGGCGGGGGGTGAGGGGGCAGTACGGAGTATTTAAAATAAGGGATTTCCTCTGGGGGTCGAGCATTCTTTTTCCTTCCATAATTATAAATCCAAGGTATTTTACTTGGGTTAAGCTAATCTGAGCTTTCTTGGGGGATACTTGATAACCCTTTTCATACAGGAAATTTAGTTTTAATAGTGTCCGTTTGAGAGCTGGTAAAGTCTGGACTAGCTATGAGCAAGTCATCCACATATTGTATTAGATTGCTGCTTGTTAAAGTTAATTCCCTTAGTTCTCTCCCCAAGGAAGTCCCGAAAATATGAGGGCTGTCCCTAAATCCTTGTGGTAGTCGAGTCCAGCAGAGTTGTATGGCCTCCCTTGTTTCCAAGTCCTGCCACTCAAAAGCAAAGAGTTTTTGGGATTCAGGATGGAGAGGAATGCAGAAGAAGGCATCTTTAGGATCCAAGACTGAGAAGTACTTAGCATTTCCTGGGACTTGGGATAGGAGGGTGTACAGGTTTAGGACTGTGGGGTGGATGGGAACCACAGCTTCATTAACAGCTCTTAGATCCTGGACGAATCGATAAGATCCATCTGGTTCTTTAACAGGCAAGATTGGAGTATTGCAGGGAAACTCACAGGTGATTAGAATTCCAGTATCTCAGTATTTATTAACTAATGGTCTAAGACCTTCAAGAGCTTCTGCTTTTAAGGGATATTGTCTTTTCCAGGGGTAGGGAGCATTTGGCCTCAGAAGAATCTTTACCGGTGGAACATTTATGGCTAGACCAGGGCTGGAGACATCCCACACCTGGGGATTGACCTCATCTAAGAAAGGGACAGACTCTTCCTTTTCTACATCTGACTGTAAATATTCAGACACTAGGCAAAGGAAATTATCGGCTTTTAGCTTTCCCCAAGTCACTCTGGTCTGGAGGCGGCAAAGGTCTCTCCCCAGTAGGGGAGCAGGGCAACCAGGGATGTACAAGAAGGGGTGGGTTCCTTGCCAATTGCCCACCTTACAATGGAGGGGCTTAGTAAAATTTCGGCTTTGGGGTTTTCCATCTACCACTATCACCATTTTAGTCTGGGAGTCTAGAGGTCCTAATCGGAAAGGAAGAACAGAGAAGGCAGCCCCCATGTCTAAAAGAAAGTTCACATCCTTACCTTGTATTTGTAGAGTCACCCAAGGGTCGGGAGGAGTGATCTGGACCTCACCATTCGCGGGGGTTTCTCGAGCCTCTGGGCACCGTCAGTCCCGATCGCCCAGGACTAATGCAGAGGGAGCAGGTTTAGGGGTCTCCATATACCTTCCCTTAGGGCGATATGGGCACTCCCTTTTCCAATGCCCACCCTCTTTGCACTAGGCACACTGGGTGTGTCTCAACCGCGGTGGATTGTTAAGATCCTTTTTCCTTCCTTGGTCTCTCCCAGACTCTCGCGTAGTGGCAGGATGAATCAAAGCCAGGATTTTAGCCTGTTGTTGGGCCAAGGCCTGGGTCTGCCCCTCTATTCTCCTATCTTTTCAGGCTTCCTTTTGCTCCCTTTTTGCTTCCTGCTCCTGGTCCCTGTTCAAAACACCCTATTTGCCTCCTCCACCAAATCAGAAATTGGGAAATTTTCCTAGTTTTTGTAATTTTCTCCTTATGTCTGGGGCTGCCTAGGTTATGAAGGAATGGGCCAACAGGACCCTTCCTTCCATACTTTTTAGATCTGTCTTGGTAAAGTTTTTAAAGGCTTCTGTGAGTCAGCCCCAAAAAACAGCTGGATTTTCATTTTCTTCCTGTGTAACCTCTTTTATCTTATTATAATTAACAACCTTTTGGACACCCTGGGTCATTCCCTGTAGTAGGCAAGTAATGAGGTGTCTTAAGGATTCCTTTCCTGCCCTTGTTTTAGGATTCCAGTCTGGCTTTGTAGAGGGGATTGCCTCTTCGGCAGGGGCCAGACTGACATCTACCTGCTGTCTTTCATCAGCCAATTTTCTAGCCTGATCTACGATTCGAGCTTTTTCCTCATGATTACAACACCAGGTGAGGATGACCATTATATCCCTCCAGGTGAGGGAGAAGTTAAGGCTAAGAAGCTCAAATTCATCCTTAAATTTCTGGGGGTTCTCGGAACATGAGCCCAATTGTTCCTTGCATTGGGTAATGTCTTGCATAGAGAACGGAACATGAACGTGCATAGTTCCCCCTTCCCCGTCTGGTACCTCTCTTAGGGGGCAGATTTTGTCTGAGGATGAGCTTTCCTTCTGTGGAGGACAAAGCTTACTTCCTGTTCATAACGCCATGGGGGAAGGACCATATGGAGGAGTCCGGGTCCTTGACTTCCGGGGTCCAAGCTCGTGACTCCCGGGCCTAGCCTCCTGACTTCCAGATCCGAGCTCGTGACTCCCAGGTGTGTCTTACCTTCCATTCCCCATGACTTCTCTGCTGAAGCAGAGGAGGTCAAGAGAAGGTCAAGGGGATCTTCTGTTTCAGATCTTGCTAAAAGGATTTTGGAAGAGCATTTATCAAAGTCCTCAAGCTTATGTTTTCCCTTTTTCCCGGAATCCTGGTAGAGGGCCATAAAGGCCTGGACATAGGGAACTTCCTTATATTTACCCTCGTGTTTGCAGTATAGACTGAGCTGTAAAATGGTGTTGTATCCAAGTGATCCCGACTGGGGCCGTTTTCCCCCTCCTTCCAGGGAGTAAGTAGGCCAGTGTTGAGTACAGTATTTGATAAGTTTTTTCTTTTTTAGCCTTCCAGTTGGTATCCCTCCCAGTGGGCCAAAAGACAACCCAGCGGGGTGTCTAAAGGGAAGCTAGGCTTATTTCCCATTTTAGTGACAGTATAGTTTATATCTCATTCTCAGGGGACCAGTATTGGGGTGGATGCCCCTATATCTGACTCTAGAGAGATTGTAAGCTCTCTCCTGGTCCCAAATTGCCTGATTGTATATGCACCAAAGGAAATGTTCAGTAGTAAGCACAATCAACGGTGCTGTAGGACTGGTCCTGAAAGGTGAATTAACCCCTAAGGATGTGTCTAGGGTGTTAATTTTCACTCAAGACCAGGTGCGACTATACTGAACCCCATCAATCACTTCCACATGGAAGCACTCAGCCAAATGCTCAATTAAATGGCTGAATTTATAGAAACAAGGCACCCAATGGAGAGCTTCTAACACCCGACTGTCTCCCCAAGAACAAAAAAGCACACTTGATAGGGAGCAGAGAGTGTAGCCTCTCAGAAAATCTCTTGCAAAGACCCCGAACTTCAGGCCCAAGTATCGACAGACAGAGTGAATGGAAATAACTTGGTCTTCACAGAGAGGAAAAGAGGCCAGGTTGAGAGAGAAGGAGTGGGAAGAGACAAAAGGTGTAAGAGTCGGGGAGAGAAAGAGGAAAAACAAAAAAAGGGGAGAGAAAGAAAAAAAGGGGTGGCCTTACAGACGTCCCCTGCCACCTACAGATACCCACGCGTTACGGGACTTTTCCCTGGGCCTCCAGAGAAGGGAGGACTGGAACTTGGCTCTACCAGAAATCAGAACCAGAATTCGAGTTCTCTGCCAAGAGGAGGTGATCAGTCTCCAATCCTCAGCTCAGGCTGAGGCCCTTCGACCAGACAGACTCCTGCGTCCAGGACCGGGGGACTAGAGGAATAGGATGGGATAGATTGAAAGGAGGGGTGAGATAAACCACAAAATCTCTGGTTCCTTACCTGGTTGGGGCACCCTGGCCAGTTGTCCGCGTCAGGAGGAGACCAGGGACAAACGAGTCCCAGTCGCGGCTGCTGGGTCAGATCCGCTGGCAGGCAAGCTGGTCCTGGAGTACCCCGAGCGGTCTGGATGTCAGCCCCAGTAAAAATGGGGGTGTCCCTTCATGGTCGCCAGTTGTTGTAGGAATGGGGGACACCTACAGGGCCCCAAGACCGGGCTCTTGTCTAACACTTGGAAAAGAATTGTCCAAGGGGACACATGCTGACCAAGAAAGAGATTTTATTGGGAAAGGGCACCGGGGTGGAGAGCAGTAGGGTAAGGGAACCCAGGAGAACTGCTCTGCCACGTGGCTCGCAATGTCGGGTTTTATGGTGATGGGATTAGTTTCCAGGTGGTCTTTGGCCAATCATTCTAATTCAGAGTCTTTCCTGGTGGTGCGCGCATGGCTCAGCCAAGATGGATGCTGGCGAGAGGGATGCTGGGAAGTGGACGGACACGCGGTGTCTCCTTTAGACCTTTCCTGAACTCTTCTGGTTGGTGGTGGCTTGTTAGTTCCATATTCTTTATCAGGATCTCCTGCCATAAAATAACTCATGCAAATGGTTACTATGGTGCCTGGCCAGGGTGGGTGGTTTCAATCAGTGTGCTTCCCCTAACAAAGTGATGGGACCAGACGCCATGATCTTCATTTTCTGAATGTTGAGCTTTAAGCCAACTTTTTCACTCTCCTCTTTCACTTTCAACAAGAGGCTCTTTAGTTCCTCTTCACTTTCTGCCCTAAGGGTGGTGTCATCTGCATATCTGAGGTTACTGATATTTCTCCTGACAATCTTGATTCCAGCTTGTGTTTCTTCCAGTCCAGCGTTTCTCATGATGTACTCTGCATATAAGTTAAATAAGCAGGGTGACAATATACAGCCTTGACATACTCCTTTTCCTATTTGGAACCAGTCTGTTGTTCCATGTCCAGTTCTAACTGTTGCTTCCTGACCTGCATATAGGTTTCTTAAGAGGCAGGTCAGGTGGTCTGGTATTCCCATCTCTTTCAGAATTTTCCACAGTTTATTGTGATCCACACAGTCAAAGGCTGTAGCATTGTCAATAAAGCAGAAATAGATGTTTTTTTGGAACTCTTGCTTTTTCGATGATCCAGTGGATGTTGGCAATTTGATCTGTTTCCTCTGCCTTTTCTAAAACCAGCTTGAACATCAGGAAGTTCACGGTTCACATATTGCTGAAGCCTGGCTTGGAGAATTTTGAGCATTACTTTACTAGTGTGTGAGATGAGTGCAATTGTGCAGTAGTTTGAGCATTCTTTGGCATTGCCTTTCTTTGGGATTGGAATGAAAACTGACCTTTTCCAGTCCTGTGGCCACTGCTGAGTTTTCCAAATTTGCTGGCATATTGAGTGCAGCACTTTCACAGCAACATCTTTCAGGATTTGGAATAGCTCAACTGGAATTCCATCACCTCCACTAGCTTTGCTCGTAGTGATGCTTTCTAGGCCCACTTGACTTCACATTCCAGGATGTCTGGCTCTAGGTCAGTGATCACACCATCGTGATTATCTGGGTCGTGAAAATCTTTTTTGTACAGTTCTTCTGTGTATTCTTGCCACCTCTTCTTAATATCTTGTGCTTCTGTTAGGTCCATACCATTTCTGTCCTTTATCGAGCCCATCTTTGCATGAAATGTTCCCTTGGTATCTCTGATTTTCTTGAAGAGATCTCTAGTCTTTCCCATCTGTCTAGTTATTTCTCCACAGTTTATCACCCTTTATTAAGCGCATAAGCGCCAGTGTCTCCCTGCTTTTGGGGTTTTCACTCCTTTTCTCTGAAATGCCTATACACACAAAATTAAAATTGCATGCATTTTCTCCTGCTGATCTATCTTCTGTTAGTTTCTGTGTAAGAGGAAAACTCTACTCAGTAAAGTGCTAGTTCTACCCAAGGGACCATTTTAGTCAAAATTAATGAAAACCGCCCTGCCTTCACCCTTCTAGCCACTCAGAGACAAACTCAAGTTGCCTGCCTAATATAAGTGTCCCCCCAGGTAATTAACGAAAGGAGAGAGCAGACACTGACCACACATGAGGCCTTGATTCTTCCTAGTCACCCCCCACACCCTGCATGGGAAGGAAGACAGAGTAACAAAGAGAAACAAATGGTATATTACACGTGCTGCGGGAGAAACCCACAGAAAAGTATATTACACATGCTGCGGGAGAAACCCACAGAAAAGTCACTCACGGTGGTGGCTTGGAACTCTGGCTTATAGAGTATCCTCAACAAAGAGCAGTCAACGTGTGGGAGGATAGCAGGACAAAGGAAAGCCTTCCCAGGGAGCCAGACATGGGAAGGTAAACATATGGGAGGAGATAATGGACAAGGAGTGAGCTTTGCTTGTGGATTCCTCTGGTGCCGTCTCTGGGCTGATAGGAGTCTGTCTCCAGTAAGAGGAGAATTTATAACCTGCCTTTAAGTGAAAGAGGGGGAGGATAGAGGCAGCTTTTCTTTTCTTTTTTTTTTTTTTTAGAGGCAGCTTTTCTGCACTTCTGCCTCTTCATTGCCTTCAACTCTGAAGCACGTTTACGCCAAAAGGCACATTTTGGGGTGATGTTTTGATTTCCTTTGCTGGCTTCGTGCTTAGGCTATAATAAAACCATTTTCCTGCTACCTCTGTGGAGTTTAATGGGTTTGGAGAAGATCATGCTTTTTATCGTATTTCCCCAACACCTCTCTTCTGCGAGGCTGCCCTTGATGAGTTCTTGTGGGGAGCCCTCCCACCACTTGGTGCGTTGACCCCAGCCGGCGGCTCACACAGGCTCTGGGCTCGAGAGGTCCGGGTGCACTCCAGGACAGAGCGGCCGAGTGGAAACCAGGGACAGCAGGATTCAGAGAGATGGGGTCATGCTTGAGGGCAAGAAGACAGGACAAAGCGGTGGGAGGCTGGACTCCACGAGGCCAAGTTGAGGCCAGCGCCAGCCAGGCTTGGAGGGACTGCTCAGTGCCCTGTGGGAGGGGCCAGCCAGGGTCAGCTGAGCAGAGAGACACAGGGGCAGGACCCGGGGGCAGGGGGCACACAGTTGACCTCACTGTAAGCAGAAAAGCAGAGAAGAGACCCCCATCCAGCGTCATGTATCCTTTCAGATAACCAGTCCATTGTAACTCGCGCCTGGAGGGCACGTTCTTTTCAGCCAGCTGCGGGTGCTGACGTCCGTGATCTGACATCAGTGTCCCCGCGCCGCTCCAGCCCCGCAGTTCCTGAGGCCGACTGAGTGCGTCTGCCCGGCTGGCACACTGGAATCATTGTTCTCAGCAGATGAAAACCAGGCCAGCTGGAAGAGGTCCATTCAACCCCAGTGTTTACATATGAGGGGCCCAGGGCCAGAGCGACAGGAAGCGACTTGCCCACATCGCAGAACGAGCTGCTGGCAGACTCAGGCCTGCCTGTGGATCTCCGCCCACTGCCCCAGGCAACTCCCTCCACCCTGCAATTGCGATAACTTACAGTGTGGCCATCTCAGATGGATGGATATTGGGGTGCCTCCACCTTTGGGCTGTAGTGAATAATGCTGCAGTGAACACGGATATGCGAATATCTCCTGGAGAGCTTGCTTTCAGTTCTGTGGGATACATACCCAGAAGGATGACTGGATGATATGGTAGTTCTAGTTTTAATTTTTTAATTAATTATGGCTGTTTACTTATATTTAATAACTTCATCAATGGTAGACATTTAGTATTTAGATATTTTAATTAATTAATTAATTAATGCTGTAAAGAATGTTCTTTACAAGCCTCTCTGTGTACCTAGTTGAGTATGTCTCTAAAAGAAAGATCTAGAAATGTCATTGTTGAGTTGGAGGGTGCCTATGTTTGTTATGAAATATCTACTGCCCAATTGTTCTCCACAGAGGCTGCAGCAACATCCACTTCTCCCAGCAATGGGGAGAGAGAACCAGTTTCCCCACAGTCTTGCAAACCCTTCATAAGATCTTTCATTCCCCACTGTTTGATCCCTTTGCTGCCTTGACTTGCTTTTCCCTGCTGGCCCGCATCTCCTCGCCTGCTCTTGGTGTGTCCTCAGGGGTGAGCTGCCTGACTGCATCTGTGTCAGAGGATGAGACTCAGCTTCATCTAACAGAAAGGGCCACGTCACTGTGGTTTCAACACAGTGCTTTTGTTTTCACATCAAAGGGATTCTATCATAGGCTGTGGGGGACTGACCTGGCTGCTGCGGGGTCACTAAGGACTTGGATTCCTTCTGTCTGTGTCTTCTGCATCCCTGGGATGTGGCTTCCATGCTCAAGGTTGCCTCCTGCTCACCTTGCACCCACAGTCTCAACCGTGGTTAGGAGGAAATAGGAGAGAGGCTCTCTTAAAAAATGTTTCTGGGAATATTGCGTGTGTGCTAAGTAGCTTCAGTCGTGTCCGACTCTTTGAGACTCTATGAACTGTACCCCACCAGGCTCCTCTGTTCATGGAATTCTCCAGGAAAGAATACTGGAGTGGGTTACCACGCCCTTCTCCAGAGGATCTTCCCAACCCAGAGACGGAACTCCCGTTTCTTAGGTCTCCTGCACTGCCAGGAGGGTTCTTTACCACTGGCGTCGCCTGGGAAGTCCCTTAAGTAACCATCCTCAGCTCCAAACCCACGACCTATTCTCTTTTGGGCGATGCTGCGTCCAGCGCACTGCAGACCACATTTCCACCTTGCCAGCCGCTCCTTGTCAGTTGATGCCAAGGAGAGGCACGTGAGGAAGGCTGCAGGGCTGCAGGAAAAGTGACCTGCCCCGTCACTTGCTTCCCCATCCTGTGAGGGTTCCCAGCGACTCCCACCCCACCCCCAGCAGCAGTTATTCCTTCCTGAGGCTGCAGTTTGTACATTTCCCAACACTGAGACCCAGCCTCACTGCGTCCCCGTCAGCCCAGGTCAGTTTCCGCTCTGTGGAACTCCTGTTCAAAGTCTCTTAAGTTTTTCTCTTTGTGCCCACGGCTTTCCCAGTCCTTGCCTGGTTGCTTCTGGCAGTTGCTACTTACTTACCTGATACCCTAGAATGAGTTCTCTTCTTACCCTTTCAGTATCAACAATTCTTTACACCCAGTAAGCAGTTCTTACTACAATTTCTGTGTTCATGTATCGGATTTCTATCTCCTGACTAGTCTCCTGATGGTACAACTCCCGTCTTGATTTTAACATAAGGGGGGACTGAGGCCCAGAGGCAGTACCATAAGGTTAGCACTCTCATTCATCTGTAGGAACAGAGAGATGGTTTTCCAACTGGGCTTCCCTTTTTTAAATTAATTTTTGTTGGAGTATAATTGATTTATAACGTGTTAATCTCTGCTGTACAGCAGAGTGAATCAGTTGTAAATATACGTATTATTACAGACTGTGGAATAGAGTTCCCCATGATATACAGTTGGGCTTCGCGGGTGGTGCTAGGGTAAGAGAATCTGCCTGCCAACGCAAGAGACACAAGAGACATGGGTTTGATCCCTGGGTTGGGAAGATCCCTTGGAGGAGGAAATGGCAACCCACACCAGTATTCTTGCCTGGAGAATCCCATGGACAGAGGATCCTGGCGGACTGCAGTCCATGGGGTCACAGAGTCGGACACGGCAGCACACACACACACATTGTATACAGGGTGTTCGTGTTGTCTGTTTTGTATATAGCAGTGAGTATAGGTCAATCCCAACCTCCCAGTGTATTCTTTTCCATCCTAGGCCTCCATATTGACACAGTGAAGCAGCTGTGTTTTGGCCAAGACACCCACGTTGTAGCGGTGTGTCCACCTCCGTGTCTTTTCTTCTTTCCTCACTAACCTACTCTCCTGGCACATGGGAGCTTTCCGCCTCCTGTCTCCCCATGACCTGTGTTCCTGCCTCATCGCTCTTTCTGCAAGCTCAGACTCTCCTCATCTCCTTTCCCTCCAGGGCTTGGTCCCTCTGCTCCCTGCTTCTGCAATATTTGTAATTCCTGAGGAACTGTCACCAGATCCCACTTTGGGAAACCCAGTCGTATGTGAATTCCACTCATTCTCATCCAAGGAAAACTGTCCCTAGGAAAAAGATTTCTGTCATGAAAAATACTCTGGGCTTCTTTTCAGAAATCATGACGTTTGCCCCAGAGCCTCCTGATAAGCAGGGAAATTTGGGAGACTGAGCTCCACAAGGAAACCTTCCAACCGACCATCCCCAAAGAACAAAGGAAGTTTATCTTTATTGGAAATGCACCCCCAACTGCCCACTGCAGCACCACAAAGTCTGAACTGTCATTGCCAAGATGGGGCGGTGAAATTACAAACAACGAGAGACGTTTAATCGAGAA
The DNA here is from genome assembly GCF_029378745.1 of Bos indicus. Lineage (NCBI taxonomy): Eukaryota > Metazoa > Chordata > Mammalia > Artiodactyla > Bovidae > Bos > Bos indicus. The sequence goes on along the minus strand of NC_091770.1, from coordinate 2,403,130 downwards.
TGAACAGGATTAAGATATCAACCCGCTAAGAGAGAGGCCCTCCACGGCCTGTGGGATGACAGGTACAAATGCCATATGGTCCCATTTAATCTGTAAGGGTTTTTTTCTCCCTGATTTGAGGATTTTATTCCTTTGAAAATCTTATAAAGGGACACAAATGCAACCCCAACATCTTATTTCATAAACCTTTGATTGAAAGTGTTAGTTGCTCAGTCGTGTCCAACTCTTTGCTACCCTGTGGACTATAGCCCTCCAGGCTCCTCTGTCTGTGGAATTATCCACGGACAAGAATACTCGAGTGGTTGCCATTTCCTTCTCCAGGGGATCTTCCCCATACAGGGATCAAACCAGGGTCTCCTGCACTGCAGGCAGATTCTTTCCACCAGGGAAGCCCAAATTTTTGATTAGGTCCTATTTATATCTGCTTTTATTTCTATATGCAGTTGCCCAACTTTCCCATCAGCTCTTTTGATCTGAGATTTTTTTTTTTTTAACAAAAAAAACACATTAACAAAGAAAAACAGTGTATTAGCCTGCATGGGGGAGAAACCCACATGAAGAGTAACTCCAGTGGCCAAATGAATCCTGGCACAGCAACCATGTGAAGGAGGGGGAGAAGCTTGCAAGAAGCAGGGTGGAGAGAAGAGGAATTCATTGAAGAAGCTGTTACCACCCCTGCCAGTTTTATTGGCAGACCAATTCAACGGACATGAACTTGGGCAAACTCTGTGAGGGACAGGGAGGCTTGTCCTGCTGCAATCCATGGGGTTGCAGAGTCGGACACAACTTAGCAACTGAACGACAGGCCCTGGCCAGGCCCCACGACAGAGATGTGTGCTGGACACAGGAGGGGCTTGGCTGGCGATTGCAGTGAGAGGACGGGCGCTCCCCAGACCTGGAGAGAGGTGCTGCGGCTTTGGCCCAGGACGGGGTGTGGATTCTCACTCAGCACTGCTTTTCCTCCTGAAGCACGTCCACGGGTCTAAACCTCTCCATTCGGCAGCCTGGGTGGTATCTTGGACACAATTTGGAAAGTACATTCCTCGGGAGACGGGATTGGCTTAAGATTTTTTATGTGGACCGTTTTTAAAGTCTTTACTGAATTTGTTAACAATATTGTTTCTATCTTGTTTTGGTTTCTTGGTTATGAGGCATGTGGGATCTCAGCTCCCCGACCAGGGATCAAACCCACACCCTCTGCATTAGAAGGTGAAGTCTTAACCACAGGACTGCCAGGAAAATCCCGGGACTGGTTTTTGTTTTGTGTGCTTTGGGGTTTAGGAGCAAGTTATTATCAGGAGTAATCACCAGGCACATCCTTCACTGCTTCTGACCGAACATCCAAGCTATTTACCCCATGGATGGTGACAGGGTGCTCTGGCAGAGACCCAGGACCTGCCAAGGATACAAGTATTTGGATCAACATCTCCCAAGTATGGAGCCTGTGACATGAGCACGTGGAGCATAGTAGCTAATAATAAAGATCTAAAAGCAGACTTCCTGGTTCAAGGCCAAGGTCTCGGCAGTTGGCCGTCTTCTCCCACGTGCGTTACTTTCTCTTCGTGTACCTGTCTCTCCTCTGTAAAGTGGGAGGGATAATACTTAACAGGATGTTCCTCACAGGGGATTCTGAAAAGGCTGAAAAGTCAGCCACAGAAAGTACTTAGTAGTCACTTAGTAAATGTTGGAAATTTTTACTCTTATCACCCTCTAGCAGAACTACAGGCCCAAGAGAACCAATCTTTTCTTTTTTTTTTTTTAAAGCAAATCTGTTTTACTTGTGGCTGTGCTGGTCTTTGTTGATGGACTGGGTTTTTCTCTAGTTGCAGCAATCAGGGGCTACTCGTCACTGCAGTGCCCGGCTTCTCATTGTGGAGCATGGCTCTGGGTGTGCAGGCTGCAGCTGTGGTTGGGAGCTCAGCAGTTGTGGTGCACAGGCTTAGTGCCCTGCGGCATGTGGGATCTTCCCGGACCAGGAATTGAACCAGTGTCCCTTACACTGCAAGGTGGATTCTTAACCACTGGACCCCCAGGGAAGCCCCTCAATGGACCCAATCTTGAAACCCCTATTCTACAAGACAGATCACCTCAGCCCTTAAGGATTTCCTGCCTGATACCAAACAAGTGTTAAAACCAGGTCTGATACTTATGTAGTGGGCATTCAGCTAGTTTGTAAAACAAATTATCAAAGGATTTTATTTTTAAGCTTATATACACATTCATGAGCATATATATGGTGTATATATGCTTTATATACAAGGTTTTGGTAGCTATTAAAGGACAAGTCCTACTGGGGAATTCTTTTCTACAAGAATAAAGTATGGAGAACAGAGCAATGGAGGAGACAAACTACATGGGTACGAAGAGTGGACACTGTTTCCGTAATCAGGGACGGTATCCTTGCCCTCTCTTCCCTCCTAGGTGGTCACCACAGAACAGAAAATTTCGATCAAGGACAGAGTTGGTCAGGGAGCTGGTTCGCAGACAGTGAAGGGGAGAAGGTGCGCTGGGAGAAGGCAGTCACGGCAGCCTCGCCTCGAACCCCTGGCATCTCAGCCCCAAGTGTGGGCATCCTGGTCACTGGGAGTGAGGAGCGCCCCACGAGCTCAGTCCTCCTGCCACACCAGAACATCCGAAAGATCCTTGGTTCCTTCCAGCTTCAGATTCTGAAGGAAGATCAAACACAGGTGAACGCTACTGCACAGAAGATACAGGAACCAGAAACCAAACTTGGAGGTAACAAGGTGGTAACCACAAAGAACCAGGCTTGTCCCCGTGCTTTTAAGTGACACTGTCAACAGCGACTGTAACCTGCATGAAAAAGCTGGCTCCAAAGCTCTGTCGACTGCTGGAAGGAAAGCAAAATGCAAGCCTGGCTCCTGCGACAATCTCTGTAAAGGACCAACGGCTGAGCTGGGAGACTGGGGGAAGCGACAGGGAGCCCACCAGGGGCCACGGCACAGGCACGTCAGCCCCATCCATACGTGGCCTTCCTGCCCTGCCCGAAACCTCCCCCTGGGTAATGCCCTGACACCGCTCTCTCTCTCCCATCTCTGCACAGGCCTTTTTCTGCCTCCCACTTCCTCTTGGACCCTCCCACCTCATGGATCTTCCACCAACCCTAGGCAGCTGTCCCCCCAGGGCTAAACAGCTGTCAGCAGCCCCTTGGCACACGGAGGCCTAACTGTACCCGGACCACACACCCCTTTCCAGGCACTGGAGGTAGGCAGGTGTGTTGGCACACCTTCCCCTGCGAAAGATGGAGAGCACACACCTCGCCTCCCCCATGACGGCCGAGGGGCAGCTCGTGACCAGGGGCTGGTGATGAGCCCAGATGGGATGAGAGGCTGGGAGGAGGCGGACCGCACCAGCGCCACGCTCTGGCACAAGGTGTGGTGTGAGACCTGTCTTGGTGGCGCTTAAGCTCTGAGTCACCGTGGATCCCTGGGGATTATCTGGTAGCTGTCAGCCAGTGCTGCCAGTGAGATCTCCTCAAACAGTCCAAAGGCCAGCCCAGCAGGTGCTGGTCTGGGAACACCTCCTGATTCTTCCAATGCTGAGCACTCCAGGGCCCCTTGGAGAAATCTGATCATAGCAAAGCAAGCAAAGCTGTCTCTGCTGCTGCGGGCGAAGTGGTGGCAGAGCATGCGGACCCAGTGAAGCCTGCAGTCGCTCGCGCTTCCCAGCACTGTCTGCCCGGCCCCGGCCGCCTGGGAGTCGAGGGAGGGTAATGAAGCCTCGCTCTCAAGCAGACACGAGGCCCTAGCCAGCGCTGACCCTCCAGCTGGCTCAGTGGTGGAGTCACTCACACCTTAAGAATCTGGACTCAGGGTGCTTCTGAGCTTCGGGGGTGGCACTGTGTTTCGGGGGCCTGGCTGGGCTGGGAGAACACACCCAAGGGGGAGCCCACAGCACCGACGTCCACGAGGGAAGCTGGCAGTGACACCATGAAGGCGTCTAGCTCCAGCCCTGGTGAAGATCGCGGCTTGTGCTACAGCCCAGCCGTGTCCTGGGCACACGAGAGGACACCACGCTTCAGGCAGCACCAAGTGCCCGGGCTTGCTGGCTGCTTCGCTGGGGCGCCTGCCTCCTGGAAGCGTCCACTGGGAAGATAGGTCCGGCCAGCTCCGCAGTGACTGCCCCACTGACTCCGCTCAGTCAGCTCTCCTTCAGCGTCTGTCTCCTTGCTGCCTCCTCGCTCCCCTTTTCTCCACCATGGTGCCCACCTGTCCTGACTTTCACATTGGAAGGATCTGGCCTTTGACGCCCAGTGATGTAAAAGCACCTTACGTGTTTTCAAGTTGGGAACCGACAGATCACAACTTCAACATCTAAAATTTTCCCACTGGGATCCTCCTCATAATTTTCATCTCTACTCATACATGTTGGCCTTTTTTCTCAGCAATTTTTCAGTATCTGGTTAATGCTCTGGGTTGAAGGTAGGTACTATGTTAAGTCACTGCACTTAAGTTATCCCATAAAAAGCTCCTGTAGGCAGGCTGTAATAGTCCATGCTTACCAGGTCTACCTACCTTCTCATTGGCTAAATGTAGGAGGCACGCAAAGGCCAGAGGTATGGAGAGGTTCTGAGCCATAAGGGGAGGCAGGCTGTGAAAGAGAAAGGCCAGGAAGTATTTAGCTGTCACTGCAACTCCAGGAACAAAGGCGCTTTCATCAAGTATGAATACACATGCCTAGTGAATAAACTAATGGGAAACAAAGAAATATTTCAGATGCCTTTTAGAAGCAGGTTTTTCCAGTTTCTTATTTGGAAATATTTCCTGTTCTATTCCAGCCACTGGTACAGAAAAATGCCTTTTTTAAAGGTGGGCTACCTTAACTCATTTATCAATGCAGAGAAGGAATGGAAAAACCGCAAGAAGTGTGAAAATGGCATGTCCTGTGTGGAGGGGGGCTCTGTTACACCAACAACTTGGGGAGGAGCGGGAGGGGTGAGGAGGGGAGGGGTGAGGAGGGCAGGGGTGAGGAGCGCTGAGGCGGGGGGCAGGGCCGTCTGCGGCACGCACACACCTCTTCTGCAGGTCCTTTGTGAGACTGCTGAGTTTCTTGTCAGGCCCCTCCTCAAGGGGTCCTGCTTCTCCATCCTCACTGTGGTTTACCTGACAGAGGAAAGGACACTCCGGGATCAGAATGGGCCCAGTTTACTTTTTGACAGCAACGTAAACCTATGAAGCTGGAACTCGAAAAAGGAAAGCCTACGTTGGAATGAAACCGAAACAATTTCTTTGGTGCATTTGGAAGAAAAAAGATCCATCTGTACCACCTTCCGTGTGACCCACCGGTTCACACACTTGGTCCACTTCCATTTCGGAGGTCTGATGTCGTCCTTGTATTGCTGAACAACTGCTTTTCAGGTTGGCGCTACTGAAGCTGGCGCACAGACACGAGCCGCGCCCGCCTCGGTGCCGAGCACCAGAGAGAGGAACCCGTTACCTCTGCATCTGCCTGCTTGGGGGTCTCCGTCAGCAGACTCCACATGCTCTGCTTCAGCTTCTTCATGTCCATCTTTTTGGCAGTCTTGGCATACTGAATTTCAATTTTATTTACCTGAGAACGGTATGTGACAAGTAAAACTAAGCAGAAGAAGCATTTACCATCAGCTCTTTGAAAAAGTCTGGAGATGAAATAATGAATAAACCTAGTTTACACTACCAAGTTTGAGCTTTCTTTGGACGTATTAAAATAGAGTCCCTCGTTTCAATCTACTGATAATTTCTTTTTGATCAAGTACAGTCTTCATTAAGGGTACCCTGGAATTGCCGTGTAAAAGAGAAAAGTGAATCAAATATATATAAAAGCACCAAGCCTGCCATTTTGGTATGGAATAGATGCTTGATACATGTTAACTTTATATGAGTTGAATCTGGTCTAGATTTTCCAAAGCTACACCTGCCCTTACCCAGCCCACTTCTCTTTCTGCAGGCTTCACTCGCGTACTGCGCGTGCACAGCAGGCTTGTCCCTAGTCATATGGTTTACCACAATCTTTGGAGAGATGGCTGGTTCCACACAAACATAATCGGTATCAGCCCATTCTCTACAGCCTTATTTAAGAATCAGCCACTTAGAGAGTAATGGGTTAAAGTCAAGAAGGGAAAAAAAAAAAAAAATCAAGCTCAGACTAATACGATTCTCATATAAGAGGCAAATTAAGCAGCTCTCAGGCAAACAACATCGGCTGTAACTCCTGGCTTCGTCTTTACCTTCTGAGGCTCAGCTACCAGATTTGACTCCCTGTAAGTGGTGATGTCCAACCCGTGGGCCTCAGATGCCTCGTTGCTGTCTTGTGTGGTCGCAGGTGGATGGTCAGAATGGCCAAGGGTTCCACCTGGTCCCTCAAATAAGTCATCAGACTCTTCATAATCGCTGTCAGCGGCCTGGGCAAGGAAATAGCTCTTCAAGTTAGGCAGAGCTGTGTGAGGGGCTCAGAAACAGCTTTGCAACAGATCCCATACCCAGCAAGAACAGAGCACCTGAGAGGTCACGGGCTTCGAGGTCCTCTAGTCATCTTCCTGTTGTGCAAAGACGGTACTAGGGAGGCATCTGTTAACTAAGACCTCTGCAGTGAGAGTTCAAAGGAACACGGTCATCACCACAGCGTCCTTTGTCTCTAAACAGTTTAGGATCTCCTTTTATAGAAAGCATTCCTGAAACCCCAGAGACGTGACCTGCCAGCTGGCCAGCGGCAGGGGTCCTGCTGGGAGCTGGTGACAAAGACATTCTTGGACTGAGCCCAGCAGAAACAGACCAGATCTCTGGGTGGGGCCTAGGAGGTGGTTTTTTAATAGGCTCTCCCAGTGATTCTTACGTACACTAAGTTTGAGGAGCACTGGTCAAGTGGCCAACTAGATTTTCACTAAAATATAAATAAAAAGTAATATATAAATAAAAATATAAAAAATAATATAAAATATAATAAATATAAAAAACTATAAATAAAAATATAATATAAAAAGCTAACTCTCTTCCAAGAAAGAAAGTACAGTAAATAAACTGTTCTTCCTATTCTTTCTCCTCTCCTCATTCTCAGGAACACATGGGGTCTAATATCTCCCCCTCTGTCAGGCGATCTCATTCACAGAGTCACAGAAGGGATTCTGAGATTATCTAGTCTAAGCAAGATCTAAAGCGGGGGAGCAGTTTGTACAAGTTCACAATGTGTGAACCACAATCAGGGCTATAACGTGGTCTCCTGAGATCCACTCCATATACCTTTTCCCCGTTAGAACACACTGGCATCACACGTCTATGCGTTTTGTCTCCCCACCCAAAACTTTAGTTCCTGAGTGGGAAGAGCGTTTCTTTTCCTTTGAAATCTGAAAATAGCCAAGCTAAGTGCTTTGTACAGGATGAACACTCCATCCACACGTTGACTGGACTATGTCCGCTTTTCTCCTGCGTGCAGAGCTCAGCGTGAGGCAGGCCGAGGTCCGGCTGCTCCCCGGCTCTGCTCAGTTCTGAGGCTTGGGGCAGGGCAAGCACACACAGACCCCTACCGGATCAGAATGTCCTGCAGCCTTCTGCCTACAGGAAAAGACAAGGGAGGCAGAGACCCTGCCGAAAAGAGGACAGAATGCTTGCCCCTGCTTACCTGTAACCCAGGGCAGAAGTTGGAGGTGTCGTTAGGGTTGTTGTAATCGTAGTTTCCAATTTCTTCACAATGCTCGGTCCCTGCCTTCTGACCTTGGGCCACCTTCAGTAACTGAATGGAGCAAAGTACAGCTTCAGAGAGCAATTTCTAGAAAAGCAGCTAGTAGACTAGGCTAGCCTTCGGAGAAGGCAATGGCACCCCACTCCAGTACTCTTGCCTGGAAAATCCCATGGACGGAGGAGCCTGGTAGGCTGCAGTCCATGGGGTCGCTAAGAGTCGGACACGACTGAGAGACCTCCCTTTCACTTTTCACTTTCATGCATTGGAGAAGGAAATGGAAACCCACTCCAGTACTCTTGCCTGGAGAATCCCAGGGACGGGGGAGCCTGGTGGGCTTCCGTCTATGGGATCGCAGAGTCGGACACGACTGAAGCGACTTAACAGTAGCAGCAGACTAGGCTGGGGAGATGACCTTAGTTCCAACAATGCACATCCCAGAGCATTAGGGTCCTGGAAAATCACCTCACCCAGTCCACTTCTAACTCACCGCCCAACTCCACTCTAGAGAAAGCCCAGGGCAGCGGGGCTCCTAGCTGCCAGCTATCCCAAAGACGCAGAAGCAGCCAAGCCACAATTAGGTCTGCCCACAAATGTATTTGAAAACATGTTCCTTCACTAAAAACAAAACCACCTACGCCTATCTGAAACGAAGTCTACTTGAGGCTGCTTATTGACTAGTTTTGACAGCTCACTCACTCCCTGTTGTAACTCTCAAGCAGCCAGTCCCACTCCTGGGCCGTGACTGCTCCCCAGCAGCCCTCCTTTCTGCACCACACCCAAGGGCCAAGAACCACCTTCGAGGGGTCTCACAGAACAAGTCTGCCTCCTCTCCTGGGAGTGCCTGTCCACCACAGCCCTCCAGATTTTCAGGCCTTTAGGGCACTGATCTTCATCTAGGGTGTGTCTCTGGGGTGGAGGACATGAGATTAAAGGTGTGTACAGTTTACAGAAGCACACTGAATATTTTAGTGTAACATAATATAATTATATACTCCAAAAGTAGCCCCCAAACCTCAATGTTTTTATAATACAAATCCAAAAATAAACAACAGATTTTTATTAAGAATTACCCACTTTCTCCCACTTTTCTTCATATGATGATTTCTAAATCCCTCTCCGTGTGGAATACTCTCGACACACTCTAAATTGTCCATAGTCTATTAGAAATGTTTCAGGAAGGGTATGTGAGACCCCTCATGTATTCACTGGCTGCTATTAACATCGCTCTTTAAGATATTAAAGAGAATGGGTGGTTGACCTGTATAGTCTTTATCCAGATTGGGTGTTTGCTTAATAATCATTTGGTGTCTACTTTCTGCTATTTAACAGTCACTTTGCTAGTGTTGCTCTCCTGGAAAGAAGAGGTGAGGAATCCTGGGCTTCTGCCTGCCTGCCCTGATAAACATGAAGGGAAATTTGTTCCTGTGGATAATCAGAAGCAAGAATTCTTTCCTCTCTAAGAAACAATGATGGGAAAAAACACACAAAATACAAAAAAGACAATTCCTGGAGTGCAGTGATGCAATGACCTTGTTTTAACCATTTTCACATCTGAAAATGCAAATTACCACCTAAGCCACACCCTTCAATGTTCATATGGCTTGAGAGAGGAGGAGGTGGCTTGTGGCTTGTGGCTAGGAAAGCAGCTGAGGCTGGGTCAGTTTGGTGGGGTGTCTCGCTGCCTTCCTTCCGGCCCCCAGCAGCCTGGCTCTGCCCCTCCACCTCAGGGCTCTGGTTTCTGACTCGAGCAAACAGCTGCATGTCTGACACTGACTGTGGCCGTGGCTGCTTCTGCTACTGCGACTGTCTCTCCTTCTGCATTATTTTAAATTGAGGTTTAACTGACATATAACATATTCATTCTTTCCACATTTTTAAGAGCATTTCTGTTAACTGAACAGTACTGATTAGAAAGAAAATGACCAGTGTTAAATTATAAGAACAGAATGTGCAATATGAGTGAATTCAGGGAACTGTATATGTATCATTAAGACTTGTGGAGAGACAGGTAAAATAAGGCAGAGGAAACTATCAACTGTTTGTAGACTTGACAGCAAAGATGAAAACAACCAGGAATGCAAATGAGCAGAGGGTCCGGGTAAAAGGGACTGAGCACGACCCACTGCCTGGTTACCCCGGCAACAGGAGTGCAGGCTTGCTGCTTAGCATCACCGGGGGCCACGGGCAAATGAAGCGAACAGCGACTGCGGTGCACACCAGCGCAGCCAGAGCGCTCGTCTGAATAGGCATGGAAGGAATGCAGGCAGGCTGTGCAGCACTGGGGGCCCGAGGACTGGCAGCTGCACCCCCCGCACATCACAGGAGGCTTGAGCGTATGGCGTGATCGTGGGGAGGCTGTGAGAGCTGGAGAGAGCACCTGGCTTCTGAATCCACAACTCTAATGAGAATCAAAGAATCAAGGAGTAACCAACGCCATGTAAAACCTGGACAAAGCGCTGTTCATCCCCCTTGCCCGTGAGGAGGTAGGCCAGAGTGTCCGGCGTTCGAGGCAGGTGAGGCACTTCATCTGTCCTGCCAGCATTACTCTCCAGCTCTGCCCTCCCCACGCCATCTCCTGGCAACTGCCTTGGGCTCAGACGAGTCCCACCTCACACGCTCCTCCTCAGAGGCACCAACAGTCACCCTACTGGCCACTGATACCTCTGATGCTAAGAAGGGGTGCAACGACAGCATGACCTCAGGGAACCAAAGAGCAGCTTTACCCTGGTGCCTGGTTTGAGATGCAGCTGGACCAGATTTTCCGTCTCATACTGGAAATCTGTAGGAAGGGTGGTGGCTCTCCAATTCTGGTTCTCCAATGTGAACTTGGTCAGAACAGTAACAGCCTATTGATTTTAAAGAAAAAGAAAAGTAGTTTTTATGCATCTTTAATAAAAATGGTCTATATACATACAGCTGCAACAGTCTTCCCCTTTCTGTGTAAAGGAGTGATTCTGTGAGACATTATTCATTGTGAGTCTCTCTGCCACTGAGTCTGGGACTCTTTCAATTCCTTCAGGGACTGAGGGAGAATGAAACTATCCATTTACTCTAAGAGTTAAATTTATATGAATTCTTAAAAAGCACAGATGAAAGGGGAAGAGGAGTGCAAAGAATTTGTGAAAGCACAAAGGATAATAAATCTAGCACAAACCTTTGTTTTTCGAAAATGTACATCAAAGTCAATATCATCGTCAAAGTCAATTTTAAAGTCCTTTGAGCTCTTCTTTCTGTGCTCTGATTGTGAAGCAGTGTCACCTGCAGAAACGAAGTCACGTGTCAGCACTGCTCGCCTCTCGGGCCCATTCATTTGCCCATCCTGCGACTCTGCCTGACAGCCCTACTGACCGCGAGAGTGCACTTGTATCGGAGCGTCGGAGCAGCACTAGGAAAGGCAAATCTTATACCCAATATTTATCCTTATGATCTCTGTTTCTGCTGAGAACACTCAATAAAAGGTACGCTAATTAATCACTTCTTTTCAAAGAGAGAATACAAAAGTCACAGTGCTGGCGGAGCCCTCAGGGGGCTGCAGCGTGCACCCATGCAGTCACTCACTCGGCACCTCCAGACCTTCCCACTTAGAGGCTTCAGTCTTAACTGATCCCTCATCCCGGGCCAGGTCAACTGCCTGTCCAACCAGGAGGCTGCTTATCTTGTGTATTTCCTACAGCTTGTTGGGAGGTACAAGACTGATGGGCATTTTCCCATCCTGAGCTGAAAGGCAGACTGGCTGGTTATCTGCACTTTCTCTTCTTAACAGTTCTGTCTAGAAGTACATACGTTTAAATCGAGGTCTAAAGCGCCAGTGATCCGGGCCAGCCCACATTGACATGGTGCGGGGGCTAAAGTAGGAATACTCTCCAGGTTTCATGGACAGAAGGGGACACAAGGTCCAAATGTCTCCGTCCCCGAGGGGAATCACTTCGTCTCTGCAATGCATAAGATCCATTTTTATATGTACAGTCATATGTGTGTCGATGTAGACAATACAATCATGTATTTACACATAAAGCAGAATACAACCCAGCTGAAGACACTACTTTTCCACAAATGAGCAACACTGCTAAGAGTAAGCCCAACATAAACACATCACTGCTGCTACTGCTAAGTCGCTTCAGTCGTGTCCGACTCTGTGCGACCCATAGACGTCAGCCCACCAGGCTCCCCCGTCCCTGGGATTCTCCAGGCAAGAACACTGGAGTGGGTTGCCATTTCCTTCTCCAACGCGTGAGAGTGAAAAGTGAAAGTGAAGTTGCTTAGTCGTGTCCGACTCTTAGCGACCCCATGGACTGCAGCCTACCAGGCTCCTCCATCCATGGGATTTTCCGGGCAACAGTACTGGAGCGGGCTGCCATTGCCTTCTCCGAAACACATGACTAGTAATCCTTTAGTTTACTCAGTCAGTGCTTTTGCTTCTCTTCATTTTGTAACAACACGATCATATCTATGCAAGTACTTCGGATATTTCAAAGTGCTTCATAAAATCCAAGTTTACCCACTTGAGAGATAAGAAAACAGAAAGAAACTGAGTTTTTGTATAAGACTACATGGCTAGTAAAATGCCAGAGCTGGGGACTGGACACCATTCCCTGAAGCCCAGCCTCAGGGTCTTTCCACACACAAGGCTTCCGGCCACATGACACGACTGTCACAGTTCTTGCTCACCATCTTCCCACAAACGAGGGCTCCGCTAACACTGCTGTAGTTCCTACTGAAAGTGAAAACAACTAATTTATGTCTCCCACATGACTGGGGGACAATAACCTATCTGTTAAACCATCTACATTGTATTTCTTGCTGTGTATGAAGGGTCTAACTGGCCCATCCAGCATGGCAGTTTTGGACTGGTGTTTCGCCCTTTCTGCAAGGTAACTAAAACGTGTCGGGTAGGTTTCACCCACAGGCCCTGCCAGGTCAGAAAGCCTGTTAGCGCTGCTGTACTGCCCTCTAAAGGTAAAGACAATGACGACCTTTTCACCTGTACTGAGCCGTACCTATAAATCCCCTTTATATCAAACCTTATGGTATAAGATAAAAGCTTTAAAAGGACTTTGCTTTCATCTATGGAATCTTTTTTTAAAATTTTATCCAGTAAACTGTACCTGTACATTTAAGGTGTAATGAAAACAATTTTTAAAATTAAAATACACTAAAAAATCCCCACTTCTAGTCTGTAACTGCCTTCCTATGTTAAGTAATAACTGCACTGCACTCTGCTGTATTTCTCCCAGGGCGAGAGAGAAGGTGGCTTTGGGAGCATCCCCACTCAAATTCTCGGGTCTTCGTCTGTCAAAATGCTGGCAGCTGAGCTGGCAGTTTGTTGGGAACTTAGAGGTAAAGCTATAAAGAGCTTGACTCCTATCTTCTGAGAGTCGGACTTCTTCTGAGGGCCAGAACTGGATGAGGCCCTGGAGGCTTTTAATAATTCTTTCAATACAACACAGTACTATGTGGCAGGCACCTGACTCCCCCACTCAACAACCAGCCTGATCCAGTCTACCCCTCTGTCAGGCTTCTCTCATCCCCTTTGGAGGAAGTGTTTATTTCTCCTACCCCCACCCCAGCCTACCGCAACCACAGTCCTTCCTTCAATTTAGCACCAGCTCAGTCGTGCTGCACGAACACCTGCAGGTTGAAGGTCTCCTCTCAACTGTCTCCTAGCACCTCAGCCAGCATGCAGCAGAAGGCCTCAGTCTTTCGAGCACAGAGCAGGCTGTGGTCTGGGTTGGACCACGGGCGAGGCCTTTAACCACAGTGAGCGCACGCACCCAGGAGATCAGAGAGCGTACACGGCCCCGCAGCTGCAGAAGATGGAGGGCAACTGAGCAGCCCTAGGTCACGAAGCGCTTTCTCGGTCACCTCCTTACTAATGTACGACGTGCACGGCGGTCAAAGGGCTGCCATCCAGGGACCAGTCACACAGGGCTTCCTGCAAGCACTGGTGTTTCTAATTTGGCATCGCTCCACCCCACCTTGAACTAGAGAAGCTCTTAAAGACCCTGCAGTTCAGTACTGTGTTTTCAGCCCTGCGTACTGCACAAGCCCCAGCAGCTCTGGGAAAGTTATGAGGCATTCCTGGCCTTAGACACTCCTGAGTTAGTGCCCCAGGGTGGAGCCTTCCACCTATAGGTCATCACATACGGCCAGATTGGTCAAGGGTGCTGGGTAACTCCCCAGCTCCACCTTTATTTACCCTCTCTGAACCCGTTTCCTCACCTGTAAAATGGGGTAACAGGACCTATAGGGTTGTTGTAAGGATTAAGACATTACTTTTATATATTATATAAATTATGTCAAATACGCAGGTAAGGAACCCGGCAGAGTATCTGGCACAATCAGAATAATCAGGAGCTCAGGAAACATCAGATACTACAATACTATTAATATTATCATCAGGTCCCAATCACTCACTTTACAGGTGAGAAAACAAAGAGCCCAAAGATGAGGCCGCTTGCCCCACATCTCCCAGCCATCCGCGGCAGAGTCGGGCCTAGTTCAGTTCACACACTTGCTGAGCTCCCAGGAAAGGCCAGCACCAGACCAGGGGCAGGCATTTCAAGGCAGACGAGACCCTGGACTAGAACCTAAGCCCTGTGCCCCTAACGCAGGCACTTGGCAGGATGGAGTCTAAACTTTTATTCTGTCCAACTGGGGCGAGAAATGGAGACTTTTGTTCAAGATGTGTTCAAAATAACCATCTATGGGTTATATGGTTATAACAACGGAAGTGAGGAAAACCCTGCTACCTCAGTTCCCCAGATGCCACCTCACTGTTTACACAGTGACAGCTCTTCCCTGACCTTTGAAAATGACATTAAAAGAGCTCATCCCATCAATCTGCCTACCAGTGCTCACTTCTCGGAAGACAGGATGGGAACAGGGACAAAACCACAGGTTGGTAATAGCACATGCCAGGAGAGGCGGTTTATAAAGGGTCTGGGGGGCAGAGGTAATTTTTCCTTGAAGTCCACACAGCCCCCTGACTTCTCAGATTTGAAGAGGCACTGTCGACCTCATCATTCCCCATGCAGGCAAACAAAGTGAGTCCAGAAAGCACTCTCAGCCTGGACACTCAGCAAGGCTCTTGAAGGAATTTTGCCTTGGTGGGAATTACGCTGAACAACTTGTACAGTTTCACCCACTCTGAACCAGCTGGGCTGTCCCTGACCCGACTTGCCAAACTGCTGCTATGGGCACAGGGCCATCAGAAGGTCTGTCTGTTCTAGTCTCATGGAACCTGGTATACCCAGGCCCATTTAAGACCGTTAGAGGCCCTCACACAGCAGGACTGTGGGATCCTGCTTCCAGATCACACTCAAAATTAACATAACCTAATCTAGTAAGTACACATAATAAAGATAAAGCAAGTCCAGATTTTCCTATGACGCTTACTAGAGTAATCAAAAATCTAAATTATCAGAGACCAATTCTACCATCTCCTCAATCTCATATGCTCAATTTTACCTGCTGCCTTAGTTTTCCTTGCTTTGCTCATCCCCAGTCTACCAATCTGATAACCAACTCTGCTCAGACCCCTCTGCCCTTTAGGTTGGGCCCACGTTTTCTCAGTAATCAATACATAAGCCTGTTTTCTGCCTACAACTGAGATGGAGTGATTCAGCCAAAAGCCAGACCACGTCCAGGGGCTTGAAAGGCAGCACAGTCCGTGCTACCAAAATGGAAGTGGTGATGACAGCCGCCACTAAAGGAGCTACTATAGCCCAGCTTTTTATGTCGTAGTCTCATGCTTATCGACTCCTGAAATGTCAGGCTTATGACCAGCAAGTGGCTGAGCCGGTATTCCAAGGCAGATTGATTCCATCGTGAGTCAGAATGGCTCAGCCTGCGTAACAAGACACACCAGCCTAGCAGACCACAGAGACAAAATCGGACTGTCCCAGCAGGACGTCTGGGAGAACTGCTATGGGAACACTTCCCGAGGCCCTGAGCGCCTTACTGGCAGCTTTGAACCTGGCAGGGCTCCTTCCAGCTCCTGAGCTCGGTGCGATCCCCAGCTTCGGTCTGGTCTGCTTCATCATTGGCATCGAAGTCATCCTCCAGGGGCCCGTTGGGGAAGTCCTCGCAGTCACTGTCCTCCACCTCGGCATCGAGGTCAAACACCTGATCCTTCTTCTTAAACTTGTCCACCAGAGCCGACACTGACTGGAAGAGACGGAGAGCTCCCCAGTCCCCCACGTTCCCATCACCAGCCCACTCCCATCACCACCCCGCCACTGCGGGGAGACCGCCCCACTGGAGGTGCCTTCCTCCCCACGCCCGCCTCCGCGGAGCCAGCGTTCTCTCAACAGCAGAGCGCTGAGGAAGTTTATATTGTGCGCACAGGATGGAGCTGGATTGTGGTCAGGCACATTTTGTAAAACACAAAACTGGAATCTGCATCCTTTAACCCCATGTTTAAACAGTTTTCCATGGAGACCATTTATTTTGGAGGTTGTAGTAAGTAGACTAAAGGGGGCCAGGCTAAAAATAGAGGAAAACTTCACACATGACAATTTCTCAGGAAACTCTGTGCCAAGGGACTCAACTCTGAAGAGCAGGAAATTCCTTGAGCTTGACAGCAGCCTGAGACCAGAGGCCACTGGGACAGCCATGTTTGAGAGTAAATCTGATAAGACTGTGAACCCAGGAATGGAAGGACTGCCTTCCCCTAGGGGGCAGACAGGAAGAAACACGAAACTGATCCCCACACGCTACTCCCAGCTGTTTAACGGGCCTGCGGAGGGCAGCGCACAGCCCCACTCCCAGCCCTGCCCCAGTGTTCAGTCCCTATGGAGGAGCCAAAGCAAATACTTTCTGTACTACTGCCAGCTAAATAAAAATGATGCCACAGTTTTGGTTCCCACTGGGCAGAACTCATCTCAGGCCATCTCACTGAAACCACGAGCTGCTGGAGAAATGCCCAGGGCCCTTAGAAGTCCAGAAATTGACCACACCTCATTATGTGCTTCACTGTCCCATTTAGTGAACTGGAAGCCGGCCAGGGAAGGGCAGATTTGGCGATCTTCCGCACACTGCTGCAGGGCCGCTGGGAGGACAGGAAGATCACAAAGAAGGATCAGAGCAGGCTGGAGACGTGCCTCAGCCCCTGGAGATGATGGAGCAGCCGCGGGGAGGGGGAGGCACAACCACCTCTTGTCCTCGGACAGGGAGCAGCCCCATGGAGGGGGAGGCGCAGCCACGGTGCAGCCACCTCCTGTCCTCGGACAGAGGCTGGCCGGCCACCCACCTGTGTGCTGACCGCTCTCCCAGGAGAGGACGTGTGCTCAGGCTCACACCAGTGCCAGAGGTAGGCTCCACACTGGTGTTCCATGAATCGGGAAAACACCAGAGCAGAAGCCTGAAGCACAGACTTTTTGACTCTGGAATGGACTCTGTGTCCCATGCTGGAGCTGGGAAACCAAAAACCCATCCTTAAAGCGTACTAACTGCACAGACAATTGTGCAGTGTCACGTACTGTAGCCCAAAATAAACTTGGTACGGGCTTCCTTAATGGCTCAGAGGTAAGGAATCTGCCTGCAATGCAGGAGACGTGGGTTTGCTCCCTGGGTCGGGAAGACCCCTGGAGAAGGGAATGGCTACCCATTCCAGTATTCTTGCCTGGAGAATTCCATGAACAGAGAAGCCTGACAGGCTGCAGCTCGTGGGGTCCCAAAGGAGTTGAACATGACTTAGTGACTGAACAACGACCAAACTAGGTACAGATTACCCACCTCACAGGATTAGAGCCCCATCTGAGTGCACACCCCTGGACAACTGTTAGTACTAACCAGTAATTCTTAGCAAATTCTAGACAAGGACAGGAGGAGGACGTGCACCATAATATCGGTGTGGTCCTGCAGAGGGGAGGATAAATTCCATGTACCACAAAATTGTCCCACGCTAGTGCCTGGCCTTCACACTGCCCACCACATCCTCAGAGGACCCCCAGCAGTGGGAGGGGACAGGCTGGATGGGCGGCAGGGGGTGGCGGAAACCACTGCTAAGCCAGTATAGGGGACTGACGGCAGGACAGATCTGTTCTCAGACCACCATGGGGGATTCTGAAGACAGTTCATACAGCCCTTTTCTCCTCAGGGTCCCCTGGGTTAATAACACGTGAACACAAGGCCTCTGGTGCAGCAAGTCTCTTACAGTCCCTTTCCCAAGTCCAAACTCTCATCCTCCAGAGAACCACCAGCCCACAGGGCACCAGAAGGCCTTAGGACACATAAGCCATGAGCACTGGCTACTACTGTTCAAGACTCCATGCTGCAGAGAAGCTAAAAGTGAGTTTCTCCTGAAAAAAAAAGAGCCCACTTTGTCTTTCCAGAGGAACCTTCTGGGTAAATAAGCAACACAAGAGCGCAGTGGGCTTGCTAGCCATGGTTATATACAGAAACCTCTCTGATGACTGAACTGCTCTGCTAAGAGCCGGCACTGGACTCACCTTTTAAGTCGGTCATTTCCACCCAGCCCAAATCCGGCAGCTCGGGAGGCTCCCCGCTGGAGAGGGTCTGGATGTCGGCGGGGAAGAGCAGCTCGCTCCTGTAGTCTGGGCAGTGGAGGGTGGAGAGAAACACACCTGCTGTGCTACACTCGTCAAACGAGGCTGCCGTCTTCTGGAACATGGGGTCGACCTGAGTGCAGAAACAGAGGGGACCCCCAGAGTTACGGGACGCAGCCAAAGGAAACAGGAAACCCCATTCACTGGACCCTGCTCGTGCGCAGCTGCATCTACGGGATCAGAATGTCTCTGCACATGATCAACCGACCAGGTAAAACCGCCCCCCTTGCTTCAAAAGGAGGGCTGTGTGAGCTCGGAGGGAGAAAGGCACACAGTGAGTGGTGAGAAGCTGACACCTGGCCAGCGGGCTTGCCCACAGTATTCCCGGACAGGGACCTTCTGCTGGTCTCTGCACAGTCAAGTGTGGGCTCTGTGAAGATTTTATTTATTTGGCTGTGCTGGGTCTTCATTGCTGCACGCAGGCTTCTCATTGCAGTGGTTTCTCTTGTTCTGGAGCATAGGCTCTAGGTGAGCGGGTTTCAGTGGTGGTGACTGGAGAGCTCTAGAGCACTGGCTCTGTAGTCATGGAGCACGGGCTTAGCTGCTCCGCGGCATATAGAACCTTCCCAGACTAGGGATCGAACTCACGTCCCCTGCACTGACAGGCAGACTCTCAACCCCTGGATCACAAGGGACGCCCGTCCACCGTCACTTTTTGAACATCTATCTCTAGTAGAATGCTATCACAACAAACTCGGCTGATTTATAAAAAGTTTCTGTGAGGGATTCACAGAATCCCATCAATCCTCTGAACAACAATATTTTCAAAGATGTGGAAGAAAGAACCCAAATAAGAGATCAGGCAAAGGACAGGCAGAGTCATCAGGGTTAGATGGCTGGGTGACACAGGGGAGAGGTGGTCAGAAGACCCCCAAGGCTGAGGCCAGGGTGCAGGAGGGGCATAACCATGTGTCATCAAGCCCCACAGCAGCATGGGGCCAGGCACAGGCGCACAGGTATGTGTGGCCAGAGGGCAGGAGCCGCCTCGGACTCTCCAGGAGGCCAGTGACAGGGAAGAGGCTGGTATTGGGTTCACAGGTCTTCCTGACGGCTTAGGACAAGGCTACTCTGCAGACAGAGCCCTCAATTATGAGGATGGACATGGCTCTCTGGCTCTTTACTGGCCCCCTCAACCCTGAGCCCAACCTCACCAGAACTGAGATTCTCCTCTCACTTCCTGATACGCAAGCCCCAGAACAGCACGCACGGCACCCCTGCGCTCTGCCTCCTCACCCCTCACCCAGTCAGCACAAGGCTTGGTGGGCTTTCCTGGTGGGCCCGTCTCTACCACCTACCTTGTCCTTCCCACCCTCACTGCCATTAATATAACCCCTGCCTGAGTTAACCCTTGTCTCTGGTCTCTCCTATGCCTTATCCTAAAAATACCAGAGGTGCTACTCACATGCCCTTCCTCACAGGCTCACCACAGCAATGGTTTTCCTCCTGGATCCCACACCTCCAAAGTCTTATGCAGGTAGTTACCGAAACTCAGCATTTCAAAGAGTCCACATGAAATCTGCACATCAACCCACATTAACAGCTGAAAACACTAAGATAACTTTCCTCATTTTTGCCTAGAATTAGATCACATCAGTGTGAGAACAATGGTTCTTTCATGTGAATTAGATTTGACTTACATCTTTGAGTGACTGGATGGGAAAATGAATCACTGCCGGCTATGCAGTCTGGAAAAATGAACTCTTTGAAATAAGGGTCCCAGCAGGGGAGAGAAGCAGTAAAAGCAGGCCTTGGTAGACAGCAGACTGCAGGTTGAAGTCTAGAGTCATTTCAGGAGTAAATCCTCCCCTCCAGTCCAACTTGGACACTGTCCAGCTGCTGAAGGAACCAGAACTTTCTCTGCTTCATGACCTCTGCTTGTGCTTCTGCCCAGAGTCCCCTTCCTGTCACCACCTGGCAAACACCTACCCACCCTTCATGGCCCAAGGCAACTCTCACCTCTTTCGTAAACTCTGACCTCCACCCACTCCGGTCTCCTGAGTAGGAGCCTTGGCCTTCCTCACATTGTCTGTCTGTGCGGTCCTGGCTTGAAGAACTAGAACAGAAGCAGGCTGGACCCCCCGTGGCAGCAAGAATTCTGCACACAGTAGAATCTGTCCAAACCAGATCAGCTCACACGCAAACAAGGGTTCTCAGTTGGTCCAGACCCACCCACAGAACATCTGCTTCCCCATCTTCTGCCACCATCCAGAGAATGTGGGTTCAACAAGCTGGAAGTTCTGTTGAAACTTTAAATTTTAGGTTTGTGTGCATCCCCTCCTCCTTCTTTATCTTCCATTCTTTCAGTTATTACAAGTTTACTGGAGGTTACAGAGCAAAAAAGGCTTTCCGAAGTGGGGGAATCTCGGTGTCTCTTCAACACCCTGTTGATTCACTTGCATAAACAGACCACAGCCCGATAGCCGCAGGCTTGCAGGGAGCGGCACTGCTCACTCTTGTGCTCTCTCTAGGACAATGGAGAGGCCAGTGTAAGCGTCCTCAGGCTCCCCAGAATTGGGTTTACCTGGGAAGAAAGAAGATGGCCGGAAAAGAGAACGTCCAGCCACGCCGTTGGACATTCCGTGTAGCACCAAAGCACGTGCACGAATGGTGGTGAGGGACTTCCCTGGCGGTCAGTGGCTAAGACCCACTGCCAACACCGGGACACCAGTTCCATCCCTGGTCCAGGAAGATCTCAGGGAGACCCAAGTGTTGACTGGCCACCAGACTACGTTTCCCTAGTCCCTCCACTCAACACCCTCCTGGACGAGTCTCTCCTACCTAATTCTCTCCTCAAATCTCCAACACGTTCCTCCTCTACACTCGCTGTCGGTCGAAGACCTGGCTTACTTCACTGATGGGGCAGGAGTGGGTGGAAGGGGAGACACAGCCAGAAGAGGATATCCAGAATGTGCCCACGTGCACACACTCAAGCCCCATTGCTCATCAGCCACTGTGCTCCTCCGCCAAGCCCCATCCAAGCTGTCTACTCCTTGACCTCTTCACACACTCAAACACCACCCTAACATTTATCCTCCCTTTTCTGCATCATCAATAATTCTTTCTCCACTAGATGGGTGCCATCAACAAGTAAACACGCTGCTAATTCTCCCATTTTTTTAAAAAGGGTATTTTTCACAGAATAAGAACACAGAATTATAAAATTTGTACGGAAACACAAAAGACCCCGAATAGCCAAAACAATCCTGAGAAAGAACGGAATTCATGCTCCCAGAGTATACTACAAAACTACAAAAATCAAAACACTATGGTATTGGCACAAAAAACAGACCCATAGGGACTTCACAGGTATGCCAGTGGTTAAGAATCTGCCTGCCAATGCAGGGGACATGGGTTCAATCCCTGGTCTGGGAAGATTCCACATGCCATGGGGCTACTGAGCCTGCATGCCGCAACTACTGGAGCCAACGGGCCCCGGAGCCCAGTTGCAGCAGCAGGCTGCAATGGGAAGCCCACATGCTGCAACTCTCGCCACAACCAGAGAAAGCCCACATCCAGCAGCAGGCTGCAATGGGAAGCCCACCACTGCAACTGGAGTAGCTGCCTCTCACCACAGCTAGACAAAGCCCACGCTCAGCCTTCTGACCCACTGCAAAGACCCACTGCAGCCGAAAGTAAAATAAAATTTAAAAAGAAAAAGACAAGACATAGAGATCAATGGAACATGATAAAAAGCCCAGAAATGAACACATGCACTTATGGTCTATTAATCTATGACAAAGGGAGCAAGAATAAACAATGAGGAGAAGGCAGTCTCTTTAATAAGTGGTGCTGGGAAAACTGGACAGCTACATACAAAAGAATGAAGTCAGAACACTCTCTAACACCTACACAAAGATAAACAAAATGGACTGAAGACCTAAATGTAAGACTGGAAACCACGAAACTCCTAGAAGAAAACAGAGGCAGACACTCTTTCATATAAATCATAACATTATTTTTTGGATCTGTCTCCTAAGACAAAGGAAACAAAAGCAAAAATAAACAAATGAGACCCAGTTAAACTTAAAAGCTTTGCACAGCAAAGGAAACCACTGACAAAATGAAGACACAGTCTACTGAATGGGAGGAAATAATTGCAAGTGATATGACTGATAAGGGATTAAAATCCAAAATATATAAATAGCTCATACAATTAAGTAATCAGAAAAACAAAACTTTATCAAAAACTGTGCAGAAGATGTAAACAGACATTTTCCCAGAGAAGACATACAGATGCCAAACAGACATATGAAAAGATGTGCAACACTGCCAACCATCGGAGAAACGGAAACCAGAACAACGAAGTACCACCTCACACCTGTCAGAATCGCTACCGTTAAAAAGACCACAAATAACAAATACTTTGTGGAGAAAAGGAAACCCTAGTATATGGTTGGTGAGACTGTATGTAGGGAAATTAGCAGCCACTATGGAGAACAGTATAGAGGTTCCTCATTAAACTAAAAACAGGACTACCATATAATCCAGTAATTCCACTCCTGGGTATACATCTGAAGAAAATGAAAACACTGACTTCAAAAGGTATATAGTACATGCATCTCAATGTTCATCGTGGCATTATTTACAATAGTTATTTACTTTAATTATTTTACAATAATTAATTTACAATAATTATTTACTTAAGTATCCATCAACAGATGAATGGATAAAGAAGATGCTGTGTGTGTGTGTGTGTGTGTGTATATGCATGTGTGTATATACACATTTACTCACACACACACACACACACACAATGGAATACTACTCAGCCATTAAAAAAAAAAGATGATTTGCCATTTGCAACAACATGGCTGGACCTGGAGGTTATTACGCTTAGTGAAATAAGCCAGTCATAGACAAATACTATATGTTATCACTTATATATGAAATCTAGAAAATAAAACAAAGCATGTATACAACAAAATAGAAACAGACTCAAAGACATAGTGAACAAACTAGTGTTTACCAGTGGAGAGGAGGGAGGGACGTGAGAGGTGCAGGACTAAAAGGTTTAAACTACTGTGTACAAAATAAAGAAGCTCTAAGAACATAATGCCCAGCACAAGGAATACAGCCAATATTTTACAGTAACTTTAGAGTATAACCTATGAAAATTTTGAATCACTATATTGTACACTCAAAACTAATATAACATTGTAAATAAATTATACCTGAAAGAGTTTTTAAAAATAAAAAAAAGAATATATTCTGCAAATATTCCCATGTCAATAAATACTACATCATTGTTTAGGAAAGAAAACAAAAAAACCCCACACAAACTCTGGACCTTACTTTCCCTGCATTTGCCATTCTATTACTCTGCCCCAATTTACAGCAAAACTGTTCCTCTCTCCCCACTTGTTTTCCTCTCCCAATTTTTTACGAAAAAATTTTCAAACCTACAAGGATGTTGAAGTAGTCATAAGAATCTCTGTTTACCTTTCACCTAAATTTCCCAACAGGTGACATTTTTCATGTTTGCTTTCTCCCTGTCCCCCGACCAACAGAATCTTCTTGAAAGTGGGTATTACAAGACTCTGGCTCTCTGCCAGTTATTAAGCTATTGCCACTCAGCTCCAAGCCTACCATCTATGCTCTGCCCTGTGATGCTGGGTCAGAGGCCACATCTCAGTTGTGTCAGCAGCTCCCTACTGGGCTCCACCAAAAGGAGGCACTAGAGGGAGCTGGTAGGGCTGGAAGGAGAAGGGACCGCTTCTTTCCGCAGGACTCTGGTTCCTGGGAGTGTCAGGCAGCAGTGACGGCCCGCCCCAGCAGCAGCAGGCCCACCTGAGGCAGCAGCCGAACTTCACTTGCGCTTCGTACTGACGCTCACAGAACCAACCTTATCCAGAGCCAGAAAGAGACACCAGCACCAGCAGGGATGCCCTCCTCAGAGGTCTGGGTCCTGAGCCCCAGGCCCCTCCTTCAAACTCAGCCAGGGGGCACCCCTTCCTTGGAGGCCTGGGCTGCACCTCCCCAGGGCCCCTTCTCCAAGCTCACCAAGGCCTAAGGCCGCCATATTTGACACAGTTGACCATTTCCCCCCTCCCTGAAACTCTCATTTCAATACCACATTCTCCTTGTTTTCCCCCAGCCACTGGACGTTTCTTAGTCAGCTTTCTGAACTCTTAAGATACGGGTACCCCAGGGCCCTAGTCCTTTTTCCATGTACACTTGTTCCCCTGGAGATCAATTCCACTCTCGTGACATTAATCACCATTTGCTAATGTTGTGCAGATAAGAGAAATAACTGAGCCCATTGTTGGTGGGAGAGTAAATTGATACAACCATTTCTAAGGGCAACAGAAATTCCGTGTCTCAGAATTTTTTTTTTTACAAATATACTCCCACAAAAATGCAAATATGTACAAGAATGTTCACTGAAATTGTTTTCATTAACAAAATTGTTTTTAAATTTGTAGAAATATCTGTTTGCTTTAAATTAACTGCTAATTTATAAAGAAGCCTCTGGAATCATTCCTTTAAGCAGATTCCTTGGATTTGCTAAATCATGTAAGGTTGTTTACAGCAAGGACTCTGGAGGCAGATCGCTTAGCTTCATGTGCCTCAATTAGCTCCTCATAAACTGGAGCAAGGGTGCTGTGAGGACTGAACGGGCTGTCACAGGCCTAGGGCAGCAAGATGTGCCTGCAGACACACCGTAATGTACTCATTCTGAAAACGGGGGAAAACAGGGACCGGCCCTCTTCAGTCTTCACTGAAAAGCTGAAGGATGACAATGCAGAGAGACCAGCTGAATGTTTTACTACCCTGAGGCCCGAACAAGCACATACCAGCACTTCCACCTCTGAGGTTCTGAATTAGTCAGAGACCACACTGGGCACACAGTTCCTCACCTCGCACTTTCGATCAGCGCTGGAAACATTGAGGTTGTTTACATTCTGCTCGATGGTTTTGCACGAGTGCTTCTTCCTTGGCTTTGGGGCCTTCTTGGCTGTTCCTGTTTCAGTTGCACTTCCATCTGTGAGAAGGAGTAAGACTGTGCACTGTAGGGGCTGCTTTGGAGCATGTGACTGAATCTATCAATACAAGCTCTTCAAACTCTAAAGAGTGATCATCACTGCAACACACACCATCCCCTCAAAGCAGCAGGCACATCTAATCCTCAGGGGAGGGAGAAACCAAGCTACTAAATTAAGTATCTGGCTTCTGATACAAGTCAATTTCCAAAGACACATCCCCCCAAATCAGAAGCTCCCTAGTTGGTGATGTTTACTCAATCTTGTCTAAATAAAATTCAAAAGCTTTTATAAGGCCCTTCTCTTTTCCAAAACAAACAAGCAAATCTAGTGTTTGATTATCTTCTGAAATACAATTCTGAAAAAAGTCCATGTCTTCAATAAAATGGGAACTATTTCCTGTGACTTCATTCCAGCATGTTACCTGAACAACTACCTGCTATGTCCTTTGAAAAGTCCCTTATATTCAGATCCCAGCCCGTATACCTGCACCATGGTCCTCTGCTTCTTCCGGAGGTGGCGCGTCCTTGCCCAGCCCCCCTAGGACTTTGTATACGTCGGCATGCACGGCATCTACCCGCACAGCATAGATCTTGGTGCTGGCATCCAAAGTGCCGGCAGCTACCTGGTCAAACAAGCAGAGGGGTACGCGTGTGGATCAGAGAAAGGAGCAGCTGAACAGGCAAAACACAGCAATCTGCATCAAATATTTACTTGCCCTTAAGAAAAAAATGACAAAGATCCCCCTAAAACTGATAGGGAATAAACAGAACATAATGGAAAGATATCAGCTCTTCATCAGTTTAGGAAAGAAAGTAAAGTAGGTAATAAAGTGTCCTAAACAAGGAAGCCTCGCGTGTATTGGTAGAATCCAATCATTGTGCTGTGTTAAATATTAGTCATCATCAGCATTCACTCAGATGCAAGAGTAGGTGGACATCCTTCTTACTTTAAAGTTGGTCGGTTCGGCATCTTTCTGTTTAAGAATCTCTGACATAAAATCAATCAAGTGCAAGCCGAAAGCATTCTTGGTGGTGATTTTCTGAAAACAGAAAATTGCAGAAAGGCCTGTCATTTAGAGCCTAGGCTCATGTAAACAACGCTGCCCTGACAAGGGGAAGCTAAGTTTGCAACAGGAATAGCCCACATCTCAACACAGACATCGAACCCCACCCACACCTGGTGCTGCAGCCAAGTCCCTGTGTGCACTTCTTCCTTCTCGAGGTCTGCAGTGACGGCACAACTCCCGAGTGTCCCTGTGCGCACGCCCTGTTCTAGGTGCTGACAGAGGGGCTCAGTGCCCCTCAGAGCATCTCTGAGGCAGGGATAGCTCACTCTCATTTCACAGAGCAGGACCCTGGGGCACAACGGCTGGGTGCCTTGCCAAGGCCACGCAGTGTGTAAGTGGCCGAGACAGAATTTCAACTCAGGCCAATTCTAGGACTCACAACGAGTCCACAAGCCTAGGATCTATCTACTGTTTAGCTCCAGAACTACACTACTAACTCTAGTATGCTGCCTCTCTAGTCACACTAGAGGGGTCAGGCAACTTGTCACAGGGGTGGCCATGGTCTATAAGAAACAGTAAAACCACACTGAAAACACCAGCATGGAAGAGTCACTGAAAGTGTAAGTGCACCATCACCGACCGTGCACTCTCTACAGAACCAAGGCTAGACCTCCTCTCCGACCAGGCTGCGAAATCTTTACTGATTAATCCAGCAGACACTCACATTTTCAGTAGACAGTTTGATACAGGTGGAGTAATGTTCAGTAATCTGTGTGTTTGTAAACTTGGGCATTGTCGCTGAAATTTCAACATTCCTAAAGGAAAAACAAATGAAATGGGCGCTGTTGAGAATCCAGACCTAGAAACCATGAGGTACTATGGTGATGCAAACCCGCATGACCCATGATGCGGTGGCTGCCACAATGAGGCGGCCCAGTGCCCACTCACCTGCCAGAGGGGGAGGCCAGCAAACGTGGGGAGTCTGTGCTGAACTGCAGGTCAAAGACCCTGGAGCGCCTCCGCTGCAGCTTCTCCTTCTCATCATCATTCTGAGGGAAGTCTTCAAGGACTGGGGTGCCAGGAGTGTTGAGAGGGGCCTTCCGGGGCAGGGCCGTGGGGAACGCCCACTCTGCAGGTGAGGCAGTGCTGTGGTGGCGTCCACGGGGCCCTGAAGGAGAGTTCTTCATTGTGGCTAAGGGCGAGGGAACGAAACACTGGCTCAGGAAAAGTTCAGCAGGACACTCCCCATGTCTAAAGGGGGGCCGCAGCCTGTCGCAGGGCGGACACTCACTGAGCATCTCCCACCAAGATCTTTCCCAATTCTAATATTCTGTGGTACAACCTCTATGGGCTTCAGGTGGTGCAGTGGTAAAGAATCTGCCTGTCAGTGCAGGAGACGTGGGTTCAATCCCTGAGCTGGGAAGAACCCTGGAGAAGGAAATGGTAAGCCACTCCAGTCTTCTTACTTGGGAAATCCCATGGACAGAGGAGCCTGGCGGGCTACAGCCCATGGAGTCTCAAAGAGTCAGACACTACTTAACACACACACACACACACACAACCTCTATAGTTCGAGTTACTTGGCGAGTGAGGGGTTTCTGATGCTTCCTGCCAGTCTGGACAAATACCCACTGTGCAGTTACTGTGAACCTAAAGCACCATATGGGATATAAAGGTGGTTAAGAAAAAGTCACTGCCTCTGAGAAGCCCACAAACTAGCAGAACAACAGACATGTTCAACCATAATGCCAGGCAAGATAGAGAAGGCGAGATGCTGAGATAAGGGTGAGGTATGGGCTATCGTGTCAGACAGACTGGGTTCTAATCCCAGCAGGGAGACAGAAAAAACAATACAAATATGTAAAATAAACAGAGTCACCCAAAGATTACTTACTAACTGCAGAGGGAAAAATGTTTCTTTTCTCTGGGCATGTAGGATCTTAGTTCCCTGACCAGGGACTGAACTTGTGCCCCCTGCAATGAAGTATGCATGTGACAGGGAAGAAGAGTAAATGTGGCAAAGTGTTAACAACGTTGGGTTTGGGTTGTGAGTGTGAGACTCTACTGTCTTCGTCTTTCCATGTCCCTGGTGTGTTTGAACATTTTCATAACAGGAAGTTAGAAAATGGATGGCATGTTAGATGGAGATACAAGCTCTGGAGAAAAGTAAAGCATGGAAAGGGAACAGGACTGGGGAATGGAGGTGGGAGGTCATTTTTAATACAGTGGTCAAGAAATGTTTCAGCGAGAACATCACATCAGAATCAAGACCATGTGGATGTCTGTGGGAGGTCACGTGGAAGCCGGGGGAACAGTGAGTACAGAGGCAGGTACATGCCTGGCACACCCGGGGGCCAGTGTGGTGCAAGAGGGATGTGGGGGAAGTGAGAGAGGTCACGGGGTGTCAGATTTGCGAGGCCTGGTGGCTCAGGAGCACCCAACAGAGTAAGGCTGGGACGACGGGTAGGGGTGTATGAGCCCTACTTATGGGCCACTGTAAAGGCTTGGGCCTTCATGAGAAGGGAAGTGATCGAACATGCTTAGAAAAGGCATTAAGTGATCTAACTTATGCTTCGTGAAGACCCTATGGCTGTTCTGTTGAAAACAGACTGAAAGGACGAGCAGGAAGACCAATTAGCAGGGAACTACCAACAGCCAGGGGGCTCCCCTGCTGGCCCAGTGGCAAAGGGCCCAAGAGGAGCTCCCCCACGTCCGAGGTCAGGGGTGGCGGCCGAGAGGAGCTCCCCTACATCCAAGGTCAGGGGCGGCGGCCGAGAGGAGCTCCCCCACGTCCGAGGTCAGGGGCGGCGGCCGAGAGGAGCTCCCCCACGTCCAAGGTTAGGGGTGGCGGCCAAGAGGAGCTCCCCCACGTCCGAGGTCAGGGGTGGCGGCCGAGAGGAGCTCCCCCACGTCCGAGGTCAGGGGTGGCGGCCGAGAGGAGCTCCCCCATGTCCGAGGTCAGGGGTGGCGGCCAAGAGGAGCTCCCCCATATCCAAGGTCAGGGGCGGTGGCCAAGAGGAGCTACCCCACATCCAAGGTAAGGAGCAGCAGCTGTGCTTTGCTGGAGCAGCCATGAAGAGATACCCAACGTCCAAGGTAAGAGAAACCCCAGTAAGATGGCAGGCGCTGAGAGAGGGCATCAGAGGGCAGACAGACTGAAACCACAATTACAGAAAAGTAGCCAATCTGATCACTCGGACCACAGCCTTGTCTCACTCAATGAAACGAAGCCATGCCGTGTGGGGCCACCCAAGACGGGTGGGTCATGGTGGAGAGGTCTGACAGAATGTGGTTCACTGGAGAAGGGAATGGCAAACCACTTCAGTATTCTTGCTTTGAGTTCAAAACCCCATGAACAGTATGAAAAGGCGAAAAATAGGACACTGAAAGAGAACTCCCCAGGTCAGTAGGTGCCCAATATGCTACTGGAGATCAGTGGAGAAATAACTCCACAAAGAATGAAGAGACGGAGCCAAAGCAAAAACAACACCCAGTTGTAGATGTGACTGGTGATAGAAGCAAGGTCCGACACTGTCAAGAGCAATATTGCATAGGAATCTGGAATGTTAGGTCCATGAATCAAGGCAAATTGGAAGTGGTCAAACAGGAGATGGCAAGAGTGAACGTCAACATTCTAGGAATCAGCGAATTAAGATGGACTGGAATGGGTGAATTTAACTCAGATGACCACCATATCTACTACTGTGGGCAGGAATCCCTTAGAAGAAATGGAGTAGCCATCATAGGCAACAAAAGAGTCCAAAATGATGCAGTCTCAAAAACGACAGAATGATCTCTGTTCGTTTCCAAGGCAAACCATTCAATATCATGGTAATCCAGGTCTATGCCCTGACCAGTAACACTGAAGAAGCTGAAGTTGAATGGTTCAATGAAGACCTACAAGACCTTTTAGACCTAACACCCAAAAAAGATGTCCTTTTCATTACAGGGGACTGGAATGCAAAAGTAGGAAGTCAAGAAACACCTGGAGAACAGGCAAATTTGGCCTTGGAGTACGGAGTGAAGCAGGGCAAAGGCTAATAGAATTTTGCCAAGAGAACACACTGGTCATAGCAAACACCCTCTTCCAACACAAGAGAAGACTCTACACATGGACATCACCAAATGGTCAACACCGAAATCAGACTGATTATATTCTTTGCAGCCAAAGATGGAGAAGCTCTATACAGTCAGCAAAAACAAGATTGGGAGATGACTGTGGCTCAGATCGTGAACTCCTTGTTGCCAAATTCAGACTTAAATTGAAGAAAGTGGGGAAAACCACTAGACCATTCAGGTATGACCTAAATCAAATCCCTTATGATTATACAGTGGAAATGAGAAATAGATTTAAGGGACTAGATCTGATAGAGTGCCTGATGAACTACGGACGGAGGTTCGTAACATTGTACAGGAGACAGGGATCAAGACCATCCCCAAGAAAAAGAAAGGCAAAAAAGCAAAATGGCTGTCTGAGGAGGCCTTACAAATAGCTGTGAAAAGAAGAGAAGCAAAAAGCAAAGGAGAAAAGGAAAGATATACCCATTTGAATGCAGAGTTCCAAAGAATAGCAAGGAGAGATAAGAAAGCCTTCCTCAGCAGACACGAGTTTGATTCCTGGGTCGGGAAGATCCCCTGGAGAAGGAAATGGCAAGCCACTCCAGTATTCTTACCTGGGAAATCCCATGGACAGAGGAGCCTGGTGGGCTATAGTCCATGGGGCTGTAAGAGTCAGGCACAACTGAGCGACTAAACAACCACCAACCCCAGGACAACAGATGCTGGTGGCTCAGACCAGAGAGGGGATGGTGGAGGTGGTAGAAATAGAGAAAGCAAGAAAGAAAAAATAGAAAGAAAGAAAGTGTAGCTGCTCAAATGTATCCAACTCTTTGCAACCGTATAGACTGTAGCCCGCCAGGCTCCTCTGTCCATGGGATTTTCCAGGTAAGAATACCGGAGTGGGTTTCCATTTGCTTCTCCAGGGGATCTTCCGGACTCAGGAATCTAACTCAGGCCTTCCTCATTGCAGGCAGATTCTTTACCGTCTGAGCCACCAGGGAAGCCCGTGGAGGTGGTAGGCAGAGGTCAGACAAGATATAGTCTCAAAGTAGAGCCAAGATGATTTCCTGGTGGATTAAATGTAGGGCATGAGAGGAAACAGAAGAATGAAGGGTAACGACAACACTGCTCTAAACAACTGATAGAAGGGAGTTACCAGGGCCCGAGAGAGTAAGACTAGAGAAGAAGCATATCTGTGGAGAAAGGAGGCAAGGTTGGGGCTCAGTCTGGTGCCTGCTGGGCTTCAGAGGCTTACTAGTCATTCAACGGGGATAGAGAGTCAGATACTTAAATGTAGAGTTTAGGGAAAAGTTTTGGG
The DNA here is from genome assembly GCF_029378745.1 of Bos indicus. Classification (NCBI taxonomy): domain Eukaryota; kingdom Metazoa; phylum Chordata; class Mammalia; order Artiodactyla; family Bovidae; genus Bos; species Bos indicus. Next base: position 2,371,525 of record NC_091770.1, on the reverse strand, counting down.
CTGGATATATTAATATATATGTGGATGTTGTAAGCACAGAGAGGATACTCAAAGCTACGGGGGATGAGAAGACCAAAAACAGGAGGACAGTTAGAAAAAAGCAAAAGGCTAAGTCCTAGAATACTTCACAGTTTAAAGAGAAGGGAACCACAAGGAATCAGTGAAGAGACGGGTAATGTATGACAAGTAGAGGAGAGGGTGGTGGTCTACAAGTCAGGTGAAGAGAATATTTCAGGGGAGGAAGGAGTAGTGCACTACATCAGATGCGCCTGACAGGTCAATTAAGTGAGGACGGAGAACTGACCGTTAGATTTAGCAGCCTAGAAGTTACTGACAAGAGCAGCTTTCCCAGAGTGCCAGGAACAAGGAAAACCATCATCTAAAAGGACGCTGGGTGCAGCAGGGAATACAGCGTGACTGCTGGGCATCTGTAGGGTCCCCGTGAGATGAAGGGTGCAAGGCGGGTGGGGCAGAGTAGGGATTAATCAGAGTTGTGACTTTGTCACAAGCAAGTGTAAAGAGGCAAGAAGAGGGTAAGGGGTTACGGGCGTTAAGAAAGGAAGTGATTACACTGATTGACCACGGAATGTAAGCTATGTAGGAGGGGAACAAGGGCGTGAGAGAGGTGAGAGACAGGGAAAAGCAGAACACAGGTCTGCTGGGTCAAAGGGCTGTTGGAGTTGGGGAACGAGGAGTAAGCTGGAGCGACAGGAGTGTTGGAGAGGCAGGGTGCACTGGGATGAGAGTGGCACAGTTCTTGAGAATGATAAGGGCTGCTGCTGCTGCTGCTGCTAAGTCGATTCAGTCGTGTCCGACTCTGTGCGACCCCACGGACGGCAGCCCACCAGGCTCCCCCGTCCCTGGGATTCTCCAGGCAAGAACACTGGAGTGGGTTGCCATTTCCTTCTCCAATGCATGAAAGTGAAAGTGAAGTCGCCGAGTCTTGTCCGACTCTTAGTGACCCCATGGACTGTGGCCCAACAGGCTCCTCGGTCCATGGGATTTTTCAGGCAAGAGTGTTGGAGTGGGGTGCCATTGCCTTCTCCGAATGATAAGGTCTAGGGTATGATAAACCCCACTCCAGTGTTCTTGCCTGGAGAATCCCAGGGACGGGGGAGCCTGGTGGGCTGCCGTCTCTGGGGTCGCACAGAGTCAGACACGACTGAAGCGACTTAGCAGCAGCAGCAGCAAGGTATGACAACACGGTGAATGGCCACGGCCGAGGAGAGTAGATCAAGAAACGATCACTGGAAGGGAGAGCTGAAGGAACCTGGGGACAGTTTTCAGATTTAAGAATCAGAAGACTTGGCTTCAAATTCCAGCTCCATCACTTACTAGCTGGAGAAATTTTAAGTAAATGCTCTAACGGTTTGCTTCCTCATCCTCCAAATGAGAATAAGAATGTATACCTTGGCTGGTTGAGAATTGGTAATGTGAAAAAACTCCCACAATATAACACAGGTTAGATAAGAACACATTAGTTTCATAAAAACACATTAGTGACACACAATGAACACTAAAAGGCTGCCATGGGCTTCCCTGGTGGCTCAGTGGTAAAGAACCCGCCTGCTGATGGAGGACACAGGTGTGATCCCTGGTTCGGGAGGATCCCAGTGCCGAAGTGAAGCTCAGAGTGGCAGTGAAGCCCCTGTGCCACACCACTGAGCCCTGGCTCTAGGGCCCAGGAGCCACAGCTACTGAGCCCACGCGCCACAACAAAGAGTACCTCCTGCTCGCTGCGAACAGAGAGCCTGTGCAGCAACAAAGACCCAGCACATCCAAAAATAAAATAAATATATAAATTTAAAAGGCTGTCCAAGTAAGAGAAGGAAAGGAATGATGATTGAGGATAAAAGAGAATTAAAAATACAGCTTTATAAGTTTCCCTGATATCGTCCCACAAGCTAAACGGTATGATTAACAGAACCTTCAGCTGAGGTCAAAACAAAAGAAAAATAAAGTAAAAATAGGAAGGATGCAATAGACATTTTTAGAGGCTAAATCAAGAGGACTTGTGACTACTTGAATGTGGGCACTGCAACCAATGTAAGGAAGGAAGTTGGACCTGAGAAGAAAAACAGATATAGAAAGCACTAGAGGAGGAATCTGTCCAAGAGGGAAACTCAAAATGGAAATTTGAGCCACACCTTATTTCTCAGAATTGTCTTTCCTCAAATTTCTCTCCTTCCCGTTAACATTATACATCCATTCTTTCAACTGATAGTTACTTTGTATATCCACTTCCTCACCTCCTACTCATTTTTCAACCCCTCTGGTGTGGCTCCCATGCCCACCACTTTATGAAAACTGTCTCGTCATCATCACCCACAACTTCCATGTTGCCAAACCCAATGGTCACTTTTCAGGCCTCATCCCACCTGAGAGAGTGCCTGCCTCTGAGATTTCAGAGGCTTCTTGGCTTCTATACCACCATGCTTTTCTGAGTTTTTCCAGCTCTTCCTTTTCTAACAAGCTTCTAAACATTGGTCCCAAGTGTTTTCTCTACAGGGTGTTCCTGATGTTCTCACCTATTTCCATGGTTTTGCCAGCTATACAATGAAAGTGAAAGTGTTGGTCGCTCAGTCGTGTAGCTTAGACTCTTTGTGACCTCAGGGACTGTAGCCCGCCAGGCTCCTCTGTCCATGGGATTCTCCAGGCAAGAATACTGGAATGGGTAGCCATTCTTTTCTCCAGGGGATCTTCCTGATCTAGGGATCTAACCTGCCTCTCCTACATTGCAGGCAGATTCTTTACCATCTAAGCCACCAAGGAGCTGGGAGCTATACAGTAATGATGACCAAATTTACTTCTCAGTCCATAGGCCACTTCCCCCAGTGTCAAACTCTTATCCAAGTGATTATTGACCCTTTCACCTGACCCACTCAGGTAAGTCACTTGCTGCTGCTGCTGCTGCTAAGTCGCTTCAGTCGTGTCCGACTCTGTGCGACCCCACAGACAGCAGCCCACCAGGCTCTGCCGTCCCTGGATTCTCCAGGCAAGAACACTGGAGTGGGTTGCCATTGCCTTCTCCATTGTGTGAAAGTAAAAAGTGAAAGTGAAGTCGCTCAGTCGCGTCCGACTCGTAGCGACCCCATGGGCTGCAGCCTACCAGGCTCCTCCATCCATGGGATTTTCAAGGCAAGAGTACTGGAGTGGCTTGCCATTGCCTTCTCCGGGTAAGTCACTTACCACGTCCAAAAAAAGTAACTCTCAATTTCCAAACCTGGTCACAAGACCTACAAAGCCCCTGCCTACCGGTCGGACGTCACTCGATGTTCAGTTACAATGTCATGGTCCTTGCCCGTGTAAGGCTCTTTCTTGCTTACTCTTTCTGTGTGCTTGCTTCTTCTGCCTGGAACTCGTTTTCCAGAATCTGCTTAAAGATCTCTGAGTTCCTCCCCCGACTCTGCTCTTCTCAAAGTGAGCACTCAGCCTCATCTGTAACTATTTAGTTTCCTCTCTTCCGAACTAAAACACATGCTCTAAGAGGATGGGATCTTATCTATTTTGTTATTTATTGTAATCGATCTCTACATCTGAGAGAGGGTCTGGCCCAATGGGGACACTGGGTACTTGTTGAAAGGATGTAAAAATAAATGCAAGCGTAATAACCATATAGCGGTAACCTCCATACTTCTATGGCCCTGAACAAACGTGCACTCCGGGAAAATCTCTTTTTTAACGAATAGACACCACCCAAGGTGTAAGAGCCCGAGGAAAAGGCGTCTGGTATCCCGCTCACAGCCGGAAGTGCAGCCCGGGCCGACGCCGCGTCCTGATTGGCCGGACCTGCCCGCCTGCCCACCCCGCGCCGGCCCTCCTCTCCCAGTCTGCCGGCCTCTCGCTCAGCCCCGGGAAAACAAAACCAGCGACAAGGCCGAGAATAACCGCACTCCCCGCTCAGGCCCGCCCGCTTCGCACCGCTTCGCACCGCGCCCTTCCCGCCTAGCCCCCGCCACACAGCCTCACCAGAGCAGGGAGGTCTCATCTTGTCCTCCGCGTCGCCAGAGCTGGTTTTAAATTGCGCGCCGAGACGCCAGGTCGCCGTAACGGCCGTGATGACGCCAACGTGGGCGGGGCCAGAGGCGCGCCTGCGCAGACCGCTTTAGTCCTCCGCGCGGAGAGTTCGCTCAGCGCGTGGAAGTGAGAAATCAGGGTTGAGGGCTCGCGGCTCGAGTCGTGAGGGTGGACCGTAGTGGATCTGTGGAGCACGCCATCCCCCCGAAATAGTATGGAGACTCCATCCTTTCAAGCGCTAGACGCGAAACTGGGTCCTAAGAACCGAGCGTGGAGCTGAGCGGGCGGCACTTCTGATTTCACGAAATTCACTAACGGAGGAGGCAGGTGACCAAGGAAACGAAGGTTGATTTTCCCATTGAGACCTGTGCTGTGAGGGCAGCAGAACACCCACTAAGGAGGCGGGAAGTGATGGACTGGATGTGGGATGGAGGTGAGAGGGAGCGGACACCGGAATGAAGAGCGTTAACAGGCGGGGGAAGAACTGATGCAAAATATTGTGTGTACTTTAATGAAGACTGTCGTTAATATATATTCTTGCGAAAAGATTCCTAGATATCTTATCCCCTGTCAAAAAAGTAAGGTTAAGATTGGAAGTGAGACAGGTGTTTTTGTGCTGCCTGTCTGTTCATTCCATCATTGCATCCAAAGAATTGTATTATGGGAGAAAAGACTGTTCCCCCAAGTGTTCCTAGAGCATCCTATAATTTCTTAACACATTGCATTTTGTACAGTGCCTCTTCGCAAGGGTGCTATTGGCATTCAGGGTGAAACAGTTCTTAGCATGTGACACTCTTGCCCTCTCTGTAGGACTGTTCAGTGTCCCTGACACTGAATGCCCTTCAGTCATTTTGGTAACCAAAAAAAGTACTACCCGTTGAAAACGACTTTTTAGGCCGATTTACCTTTTGCACAAACTTGTGCTCCCAGTGACCACCTTCAAATCTTTCGTATAAGGCAGTGTTCGATAGAACAAAGAAAACAAGTTTACCCAGGAACCCAAATCAGCACCCAGGAGCCATCCTGGACACCTCCCTCTCCCTCACTCGATCTGCTCAATCCATTGCTGGACTCTCTTTAGTTGCTAAAAGTCTCTTCAAAACTACATCTCTTTCCATCCGTGTTTCCTTCCTGCTGGCCCACAGCAGCCACAAACCTGCTCAGACCTCCTTCTCCTGGGGCCCAGCGTGGTGTTTCCTAAGTTCAGGATCCTTTTCTTCTTCATCTTCACCCAGTTAACTCCCATCATGTTTCAGCTCACGTCCTCAGGGAGGCCTTCCCTGATACACTCAAGTGTCCTTACCGGAGGCATCAGTAGAACTTGCCACCCTTGTGGATTTTGTTTTCGTGTTTTTCTTCGGCTGCACTGTGCCATGTGCCATGCAGGATCTTAGTTCCCTGACCAGGGATGGAACCCCGTGCCCCCTGCAGTGAAGGCACGGATTCTTATTCACTGGACTTCCGGGAAGTCCCTACCTTTGTTAATTTTACATCTGCTGGGGTGACTCTTTTGTATCTGTCTCCTCCATAGACTGTCATCTCCATGAGGTCAAAGCATACCTTTGTTCACCATTGTTTTCCCAGAGCTTGGTGCTAGCCCTGGACACAGCAAGTGCTTAAATACATATTGAATGAGCAAAGTTGGAAGACAAGTTTAAATCCTGGGGTGGGCATCTTAACCTCTGGGCTACATGTTCTTCCCCATTTATAAAGCAGTGATGCTCATACCCCCCTGTCACTAGGCTTTATGAGGAATTAGATAAAAGATCCTGTGAGCACATGGACTCAGGTTACACTAGGGTCCCAGCTATCGTTCTCTATGTGCATTTGTGACAGGAAGTGGGAATGAGTGTGATTCTCTGGATTCCGTGCATGCACATCTAAGAGCAGGGGGGTTGGGAGGCTGGCAGGTGACACTGAACCTAGAGCCTCTGAAGAACTGGCTTGGAATGTGTGGCAGGAAGGCTCCTAGCAGACCCATAAAGCTGTTCGCTGGTTATAATGCAGCCTCCTAAGCAGACTGCGTGGGGCTCCACTTGCAGGGAGGCAATGCCAACTCCACCCCCTGCATCTCTGAGCCAGGCCCGCCTGCTGCAGACAGGTCTTGCACCTCCCGTTGTGAATGCCTTCTTTGTTTGGGGGCATTAGGACTACAGCGGGTGCCAAGAGATGGATTCATCAGTGGTGTGCAAAACTCAGCTCTGCTGTCTCCAAGAGTGAAAGTCCCGGGGCCCCTCCCCCACCCCTCATGGCCAGAGCCGGGCTGGAGCCATTTCCCCTTTCCTATTTTTCACTCCTCACCCAGATTCTGCTTCCTCAAACCGAATGCCAAACAGCCTTAGTTTAGGTGAGGAATAATAGTGTTGTCAGTTGGCTACCTGTACAAGCAATCTTTCAGCTTAAATTTGCCCAGATCTTCCAGCCTGCAGCTGGCTCATATCATAATGTACATAATGTACTTCCTGATATAAACCAAGTCACTGGGGTTCAACACGTAGCTGAAGTGGCTCTGAGCAAATGCCTTTTTCTATGTGGAATGAAATTCCTGACCTAAAGACTGAACGAAGAACCAACAATTTCTATTTTCCAGAATTCCCAGACAATAATATACCACCTTTTATCTTAAAATTAGTATAGTGCTTTTTGCTTTTCAAAACTCTGTAAACCCTACATCTTGATTTATTCCCAAGACTATGCTGGAAGGTGGTAGGATGGGTACTTTCTTTAGCCTCTGCCACTTACGAGCTATGTTACTGGGAGAAGTTGTATCCTCTTAAAAAAAAAAATGTACTTGGCTGTGGCACTTGGGTTCTTCGTTGTGGCATGCACGATCTTTAGTTGTGGCACGTGAACTCTTAGGCACAGCACGTGGGATCTAGTTCCCTGACAAGGGATCGAACCTAGGCCCCCTGCATTGAAAGCATTGGGTCCTAACCACTGGACCACCAGGAAAGTCCCTGTGTATTCCTTCTGAGTCTCAGCTTCCTCCTAGGTAAGACGGGGGGTTACAGCACCCACTTCACGGGGTTATAGTGTGAGGATTAAATGAATTACCAGATGTGTCTGGGCCATTGGCAATGCTCAATGAACACTAAGTATTCCCATTATTATAACTGCTGTTGTATCCTGGGTACTAGCCAGATATTGTTTGAGAATAAAACGTAGCTTCCTAAATATCTGGAAGTTTCCCCTTTTATTGTAGAAATATTCCCAGAGCACAACAGCTCTGCTCTTCTCATTACTACTTGTTTTTCCTATACTCTTTCTTACACACTCTGCCGCACCCAAGCTTTGCTGACTATTCCCTTTGTATTCTTCTGCCCACTCGTAACTTCACATTTTCTTCCTTGTCTCCTCCTAGACTAGAAACCACCCAGTCCTAGATCCACCTTCTTTCTACCTGACAGACATAAGCCTTATGGTGTTTATATATATTGCTTGTAGACATTAAGACCTTTCAGTGTGGCTGAATATTTTGGTGTGGGCATCCTGAAAGTATATAACTTGGGTGTTCCTTAAGATTCTGAATTATTTTTTCCTGGCTACTGGCCACGCTGATGGGAAACCACAGGGCAGACTGGCTCAACATACACTGAGAAAGACCAGGAGGCCCTGGATGAAAGAAACAGGCTGATCTGCTGTGTGCTACTGCACCAGATTCCAGTTGATACAGAAAATAGTCTCCTTTATTGATTTGGAAGTAAAACATCAGCAAATTACTTTCTAAACAAAAGCGTATAGATGTTTTTAAAACACCAGAATCCCACCAGCAGAGAACCAGCATCACTGCATCTGAACTTGAAAGCAGCACCTGGCCGATACCTACAGACAACGTCAGAACCTAGCAGCTATTGTGCAGCAGTGGGGGCCCTAAATATTGGCTGGCATCAGCATCTGGGACCCTTGTCATTTATTTTTGTGGAAGGGAGGGTGTGGATTCTATAACCAAAGCCTCTGTGGCCAGCATCTAACCCTCCCAGAGCTCCCCCCACCCAAGGTCAAGGTAAACGTGGGGCCCGGTTCTGGCAGTGCTGGTGTGCTGGCTAGGAATAGCACTGGTATTTCCAAAACAACCACACCCACAGCTAGAGTCTCACATTTCTTAATGCTCCTCCCCAGGATACCCAGGGTTTTGAAAGACGGGGAAATATACCAATCACATCTCCGGAATCATGGCTTTGTTAGAGCTGATCAGCTTCAGAGCCCCTTCCTGTCCAGCCCTGGCAATGGGCCTGGATTGCAATGACCCCACTTTGCAAACCCACAAACATAGTTCAAATAATACCTTGTCATCTTTGAAGAGAGAATACAAAGGCATTACCAGACTGAAAAGAAGCACAGCTACATGTGGTAGCTAAACCTTCTTTCCATTTAACAAATAAGTGACTCCCCTCAGAAACAGTAATTGTTCATCTCCAAGCCTCCCAAGAGACTGTCCTTAAGGGTTTTTTGATGTTTCCAGGCCCGAAGTTGGCCATCGGATGTTGGCAATGTCATTAACTTTAGAATACACATCATCTCAATTATGGGACAGGCCATTGTCGACTTAATATTTGTTTGTGAATCAATGCTAATAAGTTATTTGGGTAGCATTGGAGTTTTTTTCAGATGCATAAAACAGCTATATTATATTTCACATAACATGAAGAAAGGGCTAAATGAAGAAAATGGCAAATAAACATCTTAAAATAATGAAGGTCTGAAAACTCTGATCCTAAAATAACGAGAAGCTGCCATAACAGTATTTGGGGTAAAATGGGGTGCTACCAGCTTGGCTGTGAATTGGGCTGAGTTCAGTAAGGAAGCCAGTTTACAAGGGATGTGTGTGGAGTCATTCACACACACACAGAATAAGCTGGAATGGAGGTATTCTCTGGTTCTTTCACTTCCAGTGTTGCTACACACCCCAACTTCACAGGTCCCCTCCAGATCTCAACTCTTCAGCAGCAAGGCAATCCCATAACATCCATTTCCCTGGGCCTTCTTTGGGTCATGATGAAAGTTAAGTCAGGAGAAGAAAACTTCAAAGATCCACCCTAGATTAGCCCCTGCAGGCTGGACCCCTCCTCATAACCGCTTCATGTATACTTAAGTGTCTTAATCGATCATAACCCCCTACTGGCAAGGTGAAGGTCACATATACTGCTGATGTGTCTGAGAAATAAAACTCTTTTTGCTGCCTGAGGAATCAGAAATACCATCTCCCCCTTTTTAATGGCCTGAATACAAGTCAACGTGCCCCGGCCAGCGAGGAACAGGGCAGAGCTTTCACCTGGGCCAGAAGGTTGTGGAACTCTTCCACCGCCTGTGAATGTGCCATGGGGTTTAGCACCAGGTGTTGGAAGAGATTGACGGGCTCAGCATTCCGAAATGTCTTGGGAATCGGGATGGTCAGGGGCAGGAAGGTGTTACCGATGAGGAAGTGATGGAGAGACCTCTGCTGGAGGCCTCGGCCCAGGAACCAGAGGATGTCCTGGAGTCGCTGGGAGAGCATGTCGTGTTGCCAGTCTGTGAGGGGGAGCCGCAGTAACAGGTGCATGAGGGCTGTCTTGAAGTGGTAAGAGGTGAGGATGGGGCGGGACGCTCCCTGGGGTAAACTCTGAAGGTCCCGGAGACTCAAAATGATCTGGAGGCACTTGAGGTGACAGGTGTTCTCGGGAGCAAAACGCCCGACCAGCTTGAGGAACAGGTGCTCACAGGCTGCAAAGGACTCGGGCCAGTCCACACTGGTGACCTGTTCCTGGTCAGGGGCCTGACTCACCAGGTAGACCAAGGTGTCTTCCCGTTGCACCCCCAGGACCAGGCGGATGGAGAGGAAGCGGCCCGAGCGGTAGTCCAGCCTGAGCTTGCAGCAGGTGGTGGACAGTGGCAAGCTGAGCTTGAAGTCATACTTGTGGGCCACGAGGGCCCAGGCATTGCCCACCATGTTCCGGAACCATTGTACAGTCTTGTACACATCCAGGTGGGAGCCGGTGCAGAGCGCCGCCTTGATGGAGCTGTTAGACTTACCCACAAGGGCCGAGTGGTCCCTGTGGTGGTGCACCAGGCACAGCACGTCCCCCAGCAGCTTCTCGCGCTTGCACACGCATTCTGACTCCACCAGCACGCAGCCACAGCGGCGGCCGAGGGCCGGATCCCTCATCTCCAGCACAAACATTGTGCCCTGTGGGGGGATGATGGGCACCAGGATGTCAAACTTCTGGGTCTCATGAAGGGTTCCCCATTTCTCGAAAGCCGCCCCGATGCCCAGGCAGTCCTCCAGCTGTGGGTGAGCCTCTCGGCGGCTGAGCACCCGACAGGCCTCGATGAGGTCATCCACAAAGCTCTCCACAAACTCGCAGGTGCAGGGCAGGTCCCGGGTGACGTTCTGGACGTGGTGTTTGTGGAAGGACTCCAGGGCCTCCCTGGAGGGGAAGTCAGTGAGCCAATTGTAGGAGGTGATGGGCACCACCCGGACCTCCTCCTCATCGTCGTCGCTGCTGGAATCAAAGGCTGGCTCGTGCTGCATGTTCTGTCGCAGGAGCTCAAAAATGAGAAAAATGCAAAAGAGGCCAGCATTCCACAGATTTCCTAGCATCCAGCCCAGGGGGCCCTCCTGGCCGTCCACCTGGAACGGCCACCCCCTGTCCTTCTTCCCCAGCACTAGCTGGTCACCGGAGGTGTCCCCTCTCCAGAAGTTCTCCGCCTTCTGCTTCTCCTCTGCTGCTCGCTTCCTCTCTTCAAACTCCAGCTCCAACTGGCGCATCTCCTCGCTCATCCGCTTTTCCAGCTGCCGGCTTCTGGCTAGTGTGTCCAAGTCCATCCGGTCACTGACCAGCAAGGGGTGGTGGACAACGTACATCACTGCCAAGAACAGAAGGCTTATCACAGCCATGGAGGCCCCTGCATCTGGAGAAGTAGGAGGGTGGGAGTCAGTGGTGCTCTTCAGGACGCCTCTGCTCTCCGGCGCACACTCCCCGGAGTCCCGGAACCCCAAGTCCTGGAGGCCAGCTACTCAGGAGGAACAGAAAGCTCACAGAGCTGGGGCTAGGCAGAGCAAGGGCGGTGAGCCCGGGAGGAGTCTGGGGTGGGAAAGGGGAGCAACCAGATGTGCCACCCAGTCTCAACTGCTTTCCTTCCACATGGTGTGGGTGATGTTTAAGGTTTCCAGGATGTGGACCACAGAACTGTCTGCGTTCCTGAGGAGGAGGGGGCGGGGGACCCTTGGGCCAGGGTGGCCTCACCCGACTCATCAGTCCACTGTGGGCACCAGGTGTGCCCCGCTGATCCCAGAGGCTCCCTTCCACAGGTCTGCCTGAGCAACACCTTTTCTCCTCTTGCCCCAGGTCAGCCCCAGGCCCGGCTGTAGCACCCCACTTCCTCTGTGACTTCACAATCCTCATTCGGCACACCCTGTGTCATCAGACCACTCAGCCTCTCCTCTTCCCCAGTGCCCGGTAGACCAAACCCCAGTGGGAGCCAAGGAGACACAGAGCCACCAGTCACCTCTCCAGCCCTGCCCTTGTGCTCTCTGAGATCCTTAGGGGGCTGCGGGATGCCCCATTGGTGAGCCAGGCCCAAAGGCAGGCGCAGCTACATCTCTCAGCCCAGGAAACTTCCTGAAGAACCAGAAGTCCCAGGCCTCCTAAGAGCCCACAGTGGTGGATTCCTCTGGCTCTCCACCCACCGCAGTGGCCTAAAGCTTCCTGGATCTTGAATCCACCCCACCTGTTCACAAGCTATAGGCCTTACCGAGATCATGAAGGACTACAACGTGTGGGCCCTGAAGCCAGGTGGTGGGCTCTCCTCCCTTTGGAACTTGTCCTTGCTTAGTCTCACCGCCCTCTCCAGGAGCCCTGTTAACATTTACAAGGTACCTGGGGTCTGGATCAAAGTCGTACACCACCACCCACACCCCTTCCCCGCCCCGGGCCGCCATTCATAACTTCCCCAAATTCCACGCCCAGAGATCTGAACTCTCATCCGTCTATTTTTTCCAAGCCAACTCACGGTTTCTCCAGGGACCCGGGGCCAGGTTACTCACAGTCGGTGTTAGCACGGATACGGTCTTAAAGAGCCCGCGCGGCCTGACGGTCCCCGCCCTCTTCCCCGCGCGGCGGGGGCGCCGGGTTCCTCGCCGAGTCCGCCCGCAGGAGTGGTCCCGCTGCCCTCTCCCGGGGAGCGCATCGTGTTCGCTCGAGTGTCCGATCGCCCGTGAGCCGCAGGCCTCGAGACCCCAGCGTGCCCCGGGCGGCTCCGAGGGCGCCAGCCCGACTAGGCGCTCCCGCCGTCCAGGCTCCGCCCAGCCCCGCCCAGCCCCGCCCACCCAGTGGCTGGCCGCCCAGCGACCTTGCGGCGGGAGTGGGGCCCAGGGATCCTCCTTGCCGTCGAAACCGGAGCTTTGTGTCCGCCGCCTCCGCTCCTCAGGCCCTGCGGAGGGGCTGTGGCCCCAGACTCGCTGCTGAGGGGCACTCACGTCTTGGCCGGTCAGCCTCCCTAAGGTGGCGCCAGGGGGCACTGCAGGGCCGGCTGTCAACCCCACTCAGCGGGGTTCAATGGAGAATATACTTGATGGGAATTTAGAATATGCTTACAGTAAGGATGATGGTGGCATAAGCAAGAAAGGTGGGCGGGTCTGGCATTTCCACTTGCGGCTGGCTCTGCGCAAAATGGTAGCTACCAACCTGGGTCCTTGAACTCTAATCAATAGAAATTGATGAGGCCAGATGAGAAATTTAGGCAAGGCTGTATTGGGACTTCTGCTGCAGCAGAAGAGAGAAAAGTAACAGGTTCCCTTACTCCTTCCATGGGGGTAGCGGGTAGCGGCGCGGGTGGCGGCAAGCTGGTTCTTTAAATGGATGAGGGTAGGGGCAGGTCCAGGGCTCTGGGGAGAGTAGTGGCCCGGTGGTCTGCCCCATCCCCTTGGTGGCACCATGTGCAGGAATCATGCCCAGGACACTGCACTTGCTGGGGAACCTCGGAAGTGGCAGCTGGGTTGTTGGTCTTTTTGTGTCTTGCTGTTCGTAATTTGTCCCAACTGCAACATGCATGTAGTTATTTTTAGTCACTTACAGTTTCTTTGTATTCTGTTGCCAGAGGAGATGTTGATGCAAGCACTGCAGCAAGGGGTCCCAGCTCCTAGCCTGAGTCAGTACAGCACCTGAGGTTTGTTGTCAACCTCCTTAATATGCCTCACTCCCAGCCAACACCCAGACTCGGGTGTCTTTCCACAACTCCTTTCTCTTATCAAAGTAGCTCTCATGAAAGGCCCGGACCTCACCCAAAGACTTGGCTGGAGGCCTTACTCACCCAGTCACTAGCCACTTGGGAATAAGTATCCTAAATCTACCAGGTAGTTCAGCTGGTGAGATTAGTGGGTGAAAGAGAACTTTACAAAGTGTCAAGACCAGACGAGCTTATGATTCGCTAAGAAATGCCAACGGAATGTGCTTTTTAGAAAGGATCTTTAGGGGCTTTCTGGGTGGTCCAGTGGTTGAGATTCTGCGCTTCCACTGCAGGGGATACAGGTTCAATACCTGGTTGGGGTTAGATCCTGTATGCTTCACAGCATGGCCAAAATTCTTTAAAAATAAAGAAAAGGATCTTTAGAGACTAAGAAGGAATCTTAGCCTTTCTGTCTTGTGTTGGCTGTCCGAGGAGAAAAGGAAGATTTCACAATCTCTCCATAATTACCAATTGAAATCCTTCTGCTGAAGGATAAATTTCACACCTCCTAGCCAGTGGTTCGGAGAAGGCAATGGCACCCCACTCCAGTACTTTTGCCTAGAAAATCCCATGGACGGAGGAGCCTGGTAGGCTGCAGTCCATGGGGTTGCGAAGAGCCGGACACAAATGAGCAACTTCACTTTCACTTTTCACTTTCACGCAGGAAAGTGAGGAAAGAGAAGGAAATGGCAACCCACTCCAGTGTTCTTGGCTGAAGAATCCCAGGGACGGGGAAGCCTGGTGGGCTGCCATCTATGGGGGTCGCACAGAGTCGGACACGACTGAAGCAACTTAGCAGCAGCAGCAGCAGCCAGTGGTTAGGGATGCAGAATGTCCCTATGCAGAAGGGATGTCAAACAACTTGGACGGTACTTCCAAAAATACTGACTTATGGTGGAGGGGGAAAGATTCTTCTCACTGGCCATGAGTGAAGTTCCAAAGTTACTCTTTACAAACTTCCATGATGAAGAATAGACCACAGGCTCCTGCTACTAAGCATCAGTGCAATCAATCAGTGATAATGAAATTATTATTTTAAAACTGATGCCATGACAATGTCAGGGTGAAAAAAAATACATTTCAAAGTGGGCAAAACAATGGGTTTTAAAGTCATGTGTTTAAAGGTGTGTTTTCATGATCAACTAAGGGTTTTTTTTTTATATAGTTTAATGTATTTTAATAGCAAACTTACAGGAACAGCACAGAAGACAGACAATATGAAAAACATGTACTTGCACGTAGGGCAACTCAGTTAGAAAAGTATAGTGAGTGGGTGGAATCTACTGTATGATAAAAATGCTACAAACACCACTTAGTTGCAGTCAATATGAAATTTACTTGTTTTAAAAAAATCCGAATGCTGGCATTGTCCAGAAAAATTTAACAGGTTTATTTATAATTGTTATGAAGTTGAACTGCTGAAACTTGTTCACTGAAACATTTTGACTTTCCTTAATGCTTTATGTCCCCACATTTATATTAAAAATTCACACACAAATGAAAATGGAAAAACTGCCAATACCTGATTTCTGTCCCCTATTTTCCACTTGCAGTCATATACTTAGGTACCTTTTGACCCCATGAAAAAAAAAAAATATCTAACGTTCAGAACTACCAATAACAGGAAGAAGATAATTTTTTTTTCTTTCAAAGAATGAAATGTTTCCCATCATAGCGGATTCTTAAGCACGTTCTCCACGTATGCGGCGTGCTAGCTGGATGTCTTTTGGCATAATTGTTACACGTTTGGCATGGATAGCACACAGGTTGGTGTCTTCAAAAAGGCCAACCAGATAAGCCTCACTTGCCTCCTGCAAAGCACCAATAGCTGCACTCTGGAAGCGCAGATCTGTTTTGAAGTCCTGAGCAATTTCCCGCACCAGACGCTGGAAGGGAAGTTTGCGAATCAGAAGTTCAGTGGACTTCTGATAACAACTAATTTCACGGAGTGCCACAGTACCAGGCCTGAAACGATGAGGTTTCTTCACCCCTCCAGTAGAGGGCGCACTCTTGCGAGTGGCTTTTGTAGCTGCTTGCTTCCTCGGTGCTTTACTACCGGTCGATTTTCAGGCAGTCTGCTTTGTAGGAGCCATGGTATAGAGACCTCCTTACTTACCCCCCTTCTCCTTCGGCTGGAGCTCGGCGAGTAGAGGCGGCGCTGGTGTTGGAGAGCGACGGCCAGGGTTTGTTTTTAAAATGATTGTCAGGTTAGAAGACATTTGCTAATTGATGGTCTGCACAGAAATGAAGTTAGATGTTATACCAAATTAGAGACTCCAAATTAGAGACCTACTAATCCATTTAAGAGCTTCCCTGGTAGCTCAGATGGTAAAGAAGTCCCTGCCAATGCAAGACATGCATGTTTGATCCCTATTTTGGGAAGATCCCCTGGAGAAGTGAATAGCAACCCACTCCAGTATTCTTGCCTGGAGAATTCCATAGATTGCACATCAACAAAAAGCCCTCTAGCAGTGAACACTTCTTGGTCTGATTTCCAGTGATTTTTCTTCTTCAACATGATGAAGTTGGTCCAAACCAAGTTGTTCGGACGCCTTGTCAGTCACACTAATTGGTGACTGTACACGAATGACACAAGAATAAACTGTAGCAGCAGTCACTCATTTAAAAAATATATAGTAGCTTTCCCCCAAAATAAATTTATTTTCATCATTAAAAATAAATATGCAGAAAGTACCTAAATAATTTATTCGATTCTGCCTCCTAGCCTGTAAAATCTAAAACTTATTGAAAACTATTATACTGATGAGAACAGTTGCTCAAAGACTTGAAAACATTCGCAGAGAGATCAATAATTAAAAAACAAGGCAAACGATTTTGAGTGGTCTTCCCAGAATTGATGAACCTACAGGTATTATTGATACTGTTCAATTGTTGCTGTTGATTCAAGAAGCCAGAGCAGAGTTTGTAGTTACTGAAGAAGTAGACTTCATGAATATCTTCATGGACCAGCTAGAGGCAGGAATATTTCAAAGTTGAGAAAACACTAATTCAGTACAACCTGAAGTAGAATCTGCTAATATGTGTTACATCTGATGGTGGGAAAAATGTTTGTGGAACAGGAAAAGCCTTTGGTGAACAAATTTACAAAACTAGCGAACAAGTGTTTAAAGTCCATGGTTATTCGTCCTATTATTCATTGACAGGTACTTTGTGGAAAATATTTGAATCCCTCATGTTTCAGTGATCAACAGTGTCAACGGTGAACTTAGTTTATTCTCATGGACTTAAAAATCATCAGTTCTGCCAATTTTCTTTAGAAATTGAAGCTGAATATACTGACTTGCCCTACCACACAGCAGTTTGCAATTTTTTCAAGCTTGGAGCTGAGAGTAACATTTTTCTCTCTGAAACTGTCCTCAACTATTTTGCTCAAACACTGAGTGGCTTTGGAAATTAGTTTTTGCTGCAGACTTGATATTGTTTCTTAGTGAGGTCAACCTAAAATTACAAGGCAAAATGGCATATGTGAAATTTATTCTGTGATAAAGTCATTTCAACAAACTGAATCACAAGTAATAGCAAGCTGCTCAATACACTTCCCATACTGTCGAAAGATGAAACAAGAAGCAGGATGTCCATTCCCACATAAATCTGCAGTAGATATATTTTCTGAATTATTTCTGAACTGCAGTTCCAGCAGTTTGCCAGATACTGGTGCAATTGGAAAGAACAGTTCCATATTTCAAAATCCATTTAACTTTGTTTTTAACTTTTAATTGAGGATCTTCCAGGTAATCTCTAATGAGTGATTAATCTGCAGTATAATGACATACTAAAAGTCAAATATTGAGATAAATCTAATTATATAAGAATGCTGCTGCTGCTAAGTCTCTTCAGTCGTGTTTGACTCTGTGTGACCCCATGGACAGCAGCCCACCAGGCTCCTCTGTCCATGGAATTCTCTAGGCAAGAATACTGGAGTGGGTTGCCATTTCCTTCTCCATATAAGAATAAATATGCTCAATTAAAATCATAAGTTGTGGATTAATATCAATTAACAATCTTTATCTGTACTGAAAAAATATTTTCAAAGAATCACTATGTACTACACAGGGAATATAGCTAATATTTTACAATAACTGTAAATGAAATGTTACCTTTAGAACTGTGAATCACTGTGTCATACACCTGAAGCATATAATACTGTACATCAACCACACCTCAACAGAAAAAGAAGCAATGTGTAATATTTCATTACAGATCAGCACTTACAGATGAAATTTGCAATCAATTTGGATGATCAGATCAGATCAGTCGCTCAGTCATGTCCGGCTCTTTGCGACCCCATGAATCGCAGCACGCCAGGCCTCCCTGTCCATCACCAACTCCCGGACTTCACTGAGACTCACGTCCATCGAGTCAGTGATGCCATCTAACCATCTCATCCTCTGTCGTCCCCTTCTCCTCTTGCCCCCAATCCCTCTCAGCATCAGAGTCTTTTCCAATGAGTCAACTCTTCGCATCAGGTGGCCAAATTTGGATGATAGGGAACACTAACTTTGAGCCCCAGCTCGTGTTTTTTTTTTTTTTTTTTAATTCCATTCTTCCATTCAGTTCAGTCGCTCAGTTGTGTCTGACTCTTTGCCATCCCATGGACTGCAGCACACCAGGCTTCCCTGTCCATCACCAACTCCTGGAGCTTGCTCAAACTCATGTCCATTGAGTCAGTGATGCTATCTAACTATTTCATCCTCTGTCATCCCCTTCAATCTTTCCCAGAATCAGGGTCTTTTCAAATGAGTCAGTTCTTCGCATCAGGTGGCCAAAGTATTGGAGCTTCAACTTCGGCATCAGTCCTTCCAATGAATATTCAGGACTGATTTCCTTTAGGATGGACTGGTTGGATCTCCTTCCAGTCCAAGGGATTCTCAAGAGTCTTCTCCAACACCACAGTTCAAAAGCATCAATTCTTTGGCCCTTAGCCTTCTTCACAGTCCAACTGTCAGATCCATACATGACTACTGGAAAAACCATAGCTTTAACTAGACGGACCTTTGTCGGCAAAGTAATGTCTCTGCTTTTTAATATGCTGTCTAGGTTGGCTTTTCTTCCAAGGAGCAAGCGTCTTTTAATTTCATGGCTGCAGTCACCATCTGCAGTGATTTTGGAATCCAAGAAAATCAAGTCTGTCACTGTTTCCATTGTTTCCCCATCTATTTGCCATGAAGTGATGGAACTGGATGCCATGATCTTAGTTTTTTAAATGTTGAGTTTTAAGCCAGCCTTTTCACTCTCCTCTTTCACTTTCATCAAGAGGCTCTTTAGTTCCTCTTTACTTTGTGCCATAATGGTGATGTCATCTGCATATCTAAGGTTATTGATATTTCTCCTGGGAATCTTGATACCACCTTATGCTTCATCCAGCTCAGCATTTTGCATGATGTACTCTGCATACAAGTTAAATAAGCAGGGTGACAATATACACCCTTGACATACTCCTTTCCTGATTTGGAACCAGTGTGTTGTTCCATATCCAGTTCTAACTGTTGCTTCTTAACCTGTATACAGGTTTCTCAGAAAGCAGATAAGGTGGTCTGGAATTCCCATCTCTTGAAGAATTTTCCACAGTTTGTTGTGATCCACACAGTCAAAGGCTTTGGTGTAATCAATACAGCAGAAGTAGAGTTTTTCTGGAACTGTCTTGCTTTTTCTGTGGTCCAACAGATGTTGGCAATTTGATCTCCGATTCCTCTGCCTTTTTCTAAATCCAGCTTGAACATCTGGAAGTTCACAGTTCATGTACTGTTGAGTCCTCTCTTAGAGAATTTTAAGCTAGCATGTGAGATGAGTGCAATTGAGTGGTAATTTGAACATTCTTTGGCATTGCCCTTCTTTGGGATTGGAATGAAAACTGACTTTCCAGTCCTGTGGTCACTGCTAAGTTTTTTAAATTTGCTGGCATATTGAGTGCAGCACTTTCACAGCATCATCTTTTAGGATTTGAAATAGCTCAACTGGAATTCCATCACCTCCATTAGCTTTGTTTGTAGTTATGCTTCCTAAGGCCCGCTTGACTTCCCATTCCAGGATGTCTGGCTCTAGGTGAGTGATCACACCATCGTGGTTTTTTGTATAGTTCTTCTGTGTATTGTTGCCACCTCTTCTTAATATCTTGTGCTTCTGTTAGGTCCATACCATTTGTGTTCTTTATTGTGCCCATCTTTGCATGAAATGTTCCCTTGATATCTCTAATTTTCTTGAAGAGATCTCTAGTCTTTCCCGTTCTATTGTTTTCCTCTATTTCTTTGCACTGATCACTGAGGAAGGCTTTCTTATCTCTCCTTGCTATTCTTTGGAACTCTGCATTCAAATGGGTATCTCTTTCCTTTTCTCATTTGCCTTTAGCTTCTCTTCTTTTCTCAGCTATTTGTAAGGCCTCCTTGGACAACCATTTTGCCTTTTTGCATTTCTTTTTCTTTGGGATGGTCTTGATCAGTGCTTCCTGTACAATGTTACGAACCTCCGTCCATAGTTTTTCAGGTATGCTATCAGATCTAACCCCTTGAATCTATTTGTCACTTCCACTGTATAATCATGGAATAATTCTTCCATTAGTAGACCCATATTACCAAAAAAATTGCACTTGATTATTTTTATTATGAACTTTGTAGAAAATTACGTGGAAAATTATTTTCTCTGATTATGTAAGCACTTACATAATATTCTCCATTTTGCCTCCTGGCTAGCAACTCTAAAACATTTACCATCTGGTCATTTACAGAAAAAGTTAACTCACTTTTGCTTTTAAGCATCAAAATATACGCATTTCCCTAGAAAATTTTCAAGTTTGTATCTTTTTGTAAAAATGGTACATGCTCATTGTAAAAATATATGGGAGGAATAGAATAAAGAAGCTACCGTCACACCCCCTGACCCAGAGACAAGTGTTAGAGATTTGGGGAGTAACTTCTAGAAGTGATTTTTGCTAATATTTCCAAAAATGTATCTTTTGGAACACCAGTTGCTCAAGATGACCCTCAAAAAAGAATGTGTATGATGTTTCTGGATAATATTTTAACAACTCATAAGGGCAAACCATGGTAATTTTGAAAAGCTTAGAAAATATAGAAAAGTTTTAAAAAATCAGTTTTTTTTTTTTTTTAAAATAAGTCCTGAAACTGGTATCAGGGTTCCCAGCGGGATTTGATGGCATCCTCATGCTGAGTAATTGAGAAGAATTTAATAAAGGAACAAAAAGGGTGGGGATTTGGGGAAAGCTGCAAGGGATAACGGGGTTCCCAGGTGGCGCTAGTGGTAAAGAACCTGCCTGCCAATACAGGAAACCTAAGAGACTTGGAATCGATGCCTGGGTCGGGAAGATCCCCTGGAGGAGGGCATGGCAACACACTCAAGTATTCTTACCTGGAGAATCCCATGAACAGAAGAGCCTGGCAGGCTACAGTTCATAGGTTCAAACCCAGTCATGCACGATTAAAGTGAATTAGCATGCATGCATACAAGGGATGGCTATTGTTCCTGAAGCCAGCCCAGCTCTGGGTACGGGTTAGGAGGGTGGGGTGATCTGTTACTAGAACTTGAGAAGAGTAGTTATTTGGAGAAAATCTGATTTTTAAAAAAATGTGGCCTTCAGTTGAGAGGATGAAACTGTGCCTCTGGGACCCCATAGGAAAAGAGCTGAGTTCTCTCAAGACTGATTTCTGACTGGCCAAAACCAGTTGGAAGCCAGTGGACAAGGGAGTCTCTGATTTAATCCTTCAGGGCCAGTTCCCCAGGGCACAGAGCAGGGAGAGAAAGGTGAGAGAGGGTGGGCAGGGGCAGACAGAGAAGATGCACGTCACTGCCAAAGTACCCAAGTTCGTCCCAAACAAGTGCCAGTCTGTGAATTCGCACTGCAACCAGCCACCTCATACAGGCAGATGAAACCACACCCTACACCCTGTAGCTTAAGGTAGAAACAAGATAGAAACAAAATGATGCACCAAGAGCACCAAGCTTATTTTGCAGAGTACCAGCTTCCCAGGTGGCACTAGTGGTAAAGAACCCACCTGCCAACTCAGGTAGATGTAAGAGACCTGGGTTTGATACCTGGGTTGGGAAGATCCCCTGGAGAAGGGCATGGCCACCCACTCCAGTATCCTTGCCTAGAGAACCCCATGGACAGAGCTGCCTGGTGGGCTACAGTCCGTAGGGTCACAAAGAGTTGGACACGAATGAAGTGACTTGGCACACAGAGAAAGCTAAGTAAACAACTTGCTGACAGCTCCTCCTGACTGAGCATCGTGCAGATGAGTTGAGGGACTAGAGTGACTGATGGTGAACTTTGGCTGCCACAGGCCAAAAATGCACCATGTGTTACATAGGAACTGCTCCCCGCAAGCTGCACATGCAATCCGTGAAGAGGCTTCAAGGACCTGCACAGAGAACTTTTTTTAAAAGATTTTTTAAAATATGGACCATTTAAAAAGTCTGTATTGAATTTATTACCTTATTGTTTCTGTTTTTTATGTTTTGGCTTTTCAGCTATGAGGCATGTGGGATCTGAGCTCCCCCACCAGGGATCCAACTGTACCCCCTGCATTGGAAGGTGAAGTCTTAACCATTGGACCACCAGGGATGTCCCCATAGAGAACTCTTGCAGTTTACATAGTAAGGTAAACCTACTTTCCACCAATCATTTGCCAGGCCCCTCCCTTTATAAGTCGCCACTTTCAGAATAGACATCCCAGTCACAAGCCACGGGAGAGACAGATCTGAACTTTGCCTCCTGTCTCCCTGCTTGCTGTTGTTCAGTCACTAAGAATGTTCAACACTTGGGACCCCATGGACTACAGAATGCCGTGCTTCCCTGTCCTTCACTATCTCCCAGAGTTAGCTGAAACTTATGTCCATTGAGTTGATGATGCTATCTAACCATCTTATCTTCTGTCACCCTCTTCTTTTGCTTTCAATATTTCCCAGCATTAGGGGCTTTCCCAGTGAGTCGGCTCTTCCCATCAGGTGTCCAAAGTATTGGAGCTTCAGCTTCAGCATCAGTCCTTCCAATGAATACTCAAGGTTGATTTCCTTTAGGATGGACTGGTTTCACTCCCTGCTTGGCTGCCCTGCAATAAAGCCTTTTTCTTTCAGCAAAAAACAAAATTGCCCAAAATGGTATTTGGGCTTTTGTGTGCAGTGAGCAACAAGCCCACTTGCTGTGTTACACAAACACGTTTGAATCCATGATTTTTTTTTTGCTGTGCTATGCAGTATGTGGGATTTTAGTTCCCTGACCAGGAATTGAACCCACAGCCCCTAGATCAGAAACACAAAGACTTAACTACTGGACCACCGAGGAAGTCCCTGAATCCATATGTTTAAGACCAGATTTGGGTTCACTGTCCTGCTGCTGCCGCCTAGTCACTTCAGTCATGTCCTGTGGTCTGCAGACTGCCAGGGTCCTCTGCCCATAGGATTCTCTAGGCAAGAATACTAGAGTGGGTTGCCATGCATGCCTCCAGGGGATCTTCCTGACCCACGGATCGAACCTGGGTCTTGTACATTGCAGGCAGATTCTTTACCGTTGAGCCACCAGGGAAGCCCACTGTGCTGCTGTTCTTCACTAAAAAGAGTCCGAATTCTTTGGAGGGTGACAGCACAATTTTTCAGGATATCCAAAAAGGTGTGGCAAGCCTAGGACATCTTGCTGATCTTTAAAGTGAGGGAACCATCAGTAGACGGTCTCAGATGACGTTAGAGAAAGTGCCCAGAGGCCACACAAAGACTCCCACAGCTAGAGGAAACGGCAGATTATGCATGAAAAGATAACTATGATCATTGGGATAAGCTCAGCCACAGATCTGTGAAGATTTTTTAAAATGATAAAGTTTTTGTAAAAGGGTCTTGTCATGAACCCATGTATCTGAATTGCTGCTAAGTTGCTTCAGTTGTGTCTGACTCTGTGTGACCCCATAGACGACATCCCACCAGCCTCCCCTGTCCCTGAGATTCTCCAGGCAAGAACACTGGAGTGGGTTGCCATTTCCTCCTCCAATGCATGAAAGTGAAAAGTGAAAGTGAAGCCGCT
The DNA here is from genome assembly GCF_029378745.1 of Bos indicus. NCBI lineage: Eukaryota > Metazoa > Chordata > Mammalia > Artiodactyla > Bovidae > Bos > Bos indicus. The sequence goes on along the minus strand of NC_091770.1, from coordinate 2,348,259 downwards.
CAGTCGTGTCCAACTCTTAGCGACCCCTGGACCGCAGCCTACCAAGCTCCTCTGTCCATGGGATTTTCCAGGCAAGAGTACTGGAGTGGGGTGCCATTGTCTTCTCCGAATTCACTACACAAATCTTATGCTTTGATCATCACACAATACACCTATTAAAAAGATAGAAATATACTGTATATATAAAAAATATAATGTAAATCTATATTAACATGGAAAATAAATCATAAAATATTAAAGGGGGTGGTGTGTCTTGGTTGGATGGTGCTCAAAATGAATTTTATAGATGGGAAAACAGTGGAAACAGAGACAGACTTTATTTTGGGGGGCTCCAAAATTACTGCAGATGGTGAATGCAGCCATGAAATTAAAAGACACTTGCTCCTTGGAAGAAAAGTTATGACCAACCTAGACAACAGAGAGACATTACTTTACCGACAAAAGTCCGTCTAGTCAAAGCTTTGGTTTTCCCAGTAGTCATGTATGGATGTGATAGTTGGACTATAAAGAAAGCTGAGCACCAAAGAATTGATGCTTTTGAACTGTGGTGTTGGAGAAGACTCTTGAGAGTCCCTTGGACTGCAAGGAGTTCCAACCAGTCCATCCTAAAGGAGATTAGTCCTGGATGTTCATTGGAAGGACTGATGCTGAAGCTGAAACTCCAATACTTTGGCCACCTCATGGGAAGAACTGACTCATTGGAAAAGACCCTGATGCTGGGAAAGACTGAAGGCGGGAGCAGAAGGGGACGACAGAGGATGAGATGACTGGATGGCATCACCCACTGGATGGACTTGAGTTTGAGTAAACTCTGGGAGTTGGTGATGGACAGGGAGGCCTGGTGTGCTGCAGTCCATGGGGTCACAAAGAGTCGGACACGACTGAGGGACTGAACTGAACTGAAAGAAACAGGTGCTCCCACGCTGGCCTGTGTAACTCTGGGCTTTGTCCACTTGGTTCCAGAGACTCAGGAAGGGGCTTCCTCCTCAAGATCAGTGTTGGGGGCTCCATGAGCACTCTCCCTTCAGCCCTTCACCACCAACTGTGCCCCCAGTGGCTCCTTCCCCCACCCAGGAACCATCCCCCCACCTCTACACTCTCTCAGCGGAGTCTGCTTATCAGGACACTGAGGTCACCTCAGGAGAGTATAGGGGTGCACAGTGACTGGGGTGCGTGGTTGAGAGAAGCTTGCAGCCCCACCCCCCATCCTCCCCGCCCCAGGGTGTAGAGCCTGTAAATGAATGTCTGAGACAGTACTTCCCAGAGTTGCACATATGAGCAGAGCACTGTTGCAAGGGGAACATTGGCACTTTCCTGGAATTCTGGCCCACCCCAGCCCCACCCCACCCATCACCCCCAGCCCAGTATTCTTGCCTGGAGAATTCTGTGGACAGAGGTGCCTGGCGGGCTATAGTCTAAAGGGTCTCAAGAAGTCAGATAAGACTGAGTGCCTAACACTTTGCATGATCCATCCTTCCCCCATGGACGCAGATTGGTGTGGCAGGAGAAAGAGAACAGTACCAAGACTCAGAGCCCTGTTTTGCTGCCTATTGTCTGAGGCCTGAAAAGTTCTGACCCTCCCAGAGCCCCAGCTTCCTCATGTGATAAACACGATGATAAAACTCCTTTTCTCTTAAGGTTAGTGTGAGTGAAGGAGGAAACAGAACAGGCTGTATCTTGAAAGCAGGACTCCGTCTTGGGCCGGACTGTGGACTTTGAGCTCTATGCCCAGTAACTGTGGAAACGACATACCAACTGGAAAACCAGGCCCCTGCAAGGAAGGGCCCCAGGGCTCTCTATTGCCTCAAAGAATACCCTACTTATCTATGTAACCAAATAGAATCATACATTCTATTATGCTTATTGGGGTATGACCACAAGCCTATTGATAATTGTCCACTGTTAACTACCTAAGCTTAAGGCATATGAATCACAGGTTAACTTTGATTGTATCTTTCTTTTTCCTTTGGTCAGACTAGTTTAAGGGAATTTGGGGAGGTGGGTTTGGCCACATACACTTGGGGTATATAAGGTTTTCACAAAAACTGGTCAGGGTCCTTGGCTAAGAGGAGACTCTGCCTTGGGCCCGCCGGTGTAATAAACTGCACTCCACTATCTGCATTGTCCTTCTGAGTGAGTTCGTTTCCCGGAACGCGTGGCTACAACATGAGGATTAAATAACCCCATATATTTAGAGCGCCTTGCTCAGGGAGTAGCCACCCACCCTCCTGGGTGTTGGTATCTGTCATCCATATTCACATTACAAAATACGGTACTTACCACAGAAATCTGCACCTTGCTTAGTCGTGTGTGTGTGTGTGTGTGTGTGTGTGTGTGTCACTGTCAGACTGTCAGACTCTGTGACTCCACGGGTGGCAGCCCGCCAGGCTCCTCTGTCCGTGGAATTTTCCAGGCAATAATACTTGAGTGGGTTGCTATTTCCTTCTCCAAGGGATCTTCCTGACCCAAGGATCAGACCTGAGTCTCTTGCGTCTCCTGCATTGGCAGGTGGATACCTAGAGAAGCCCCACTAAGTTTCGGTATCACTAATGAAATTCTGGGACTCTTAAGGGCAAAGACTAAAATTAAACTTAATTCTATGCTGGTTTTACAACAGCTGTGTCTTGGAATGAATGAATGGAATAAAAGATTGACACATTCATTCATTATCCCGAGTGTTCCAGCTATGAAGAATAGGAGACTGTTTGGATGGGTATCTTTTTGTTTTTATAGGCTCTTTGGAAGTTGGGGATAATTTACAGGAAACATGCCTAAGATCCACACAGAATCCTGACCAGGATGATGTAGAAATTGAGTCTATGGCCAAGAATTAGATAAGCAAATAAACATTTATTTTTTAATTTATTTACTTGTTTATTTGGCTGCACTGGATCTTAGGTATGGCTTGTGGGGCATAGTTCCCTGACCAGGGATGAACCCAGGCCTCCTGCATTGGGAGCAAGGAGTCTTAATCACTGAATACCAGGGAGGTGTAAACATTTAAGATCCAATAAACATTTGGATCTTAAATAAAATACCAGGTTTGGGCATCAAGGAAGCTAAGGCAAAATAATCATGATACAGTAAAAACCATTTTTTCTCAACCAGAAATTTCAAAAAAATCAATTTTTCAACAACTGCAAGGTTTTCATTGAACTAACTTCTTGTTATAACAAGCTGGAAGAGCTAGCTTGCTCTGGTGACAAACAGTTTTCAAAGTTTGCTGTGCAGTCAAAGCCTGTGTGGACAGAGCTGTACGCTGCTGATGCTGCTGAACGTGGAGGGAAAGTAAAAATTCGCTGCCTTGTTTCCAGTCAGCCCGGAATGCCCTGTAAAGGAGGAGAATCATGAATAGCAGAGCTGCTACTTGTGCATAGAATGCAGCTCCTGCTTCATCAGTCTGAATGGCATCTCATCGCACATTGAACAGCAGGCTCTTTCCTCTCAGATGTAGCGTTCGTACTGCTAGGAGGACAGCAAATAGATGCTGATGATTAAATGGAGATTTCAGAAATATAAGCAGACTCTACTGATTTCAAGATGCTGAGCACATCTATTGAAATCCTACGCATAATTTCAAGAAGAGCAAACTCAGAAACCATGGTGAATGAGTCACTTCCTGCCTCTCGCCCACCCGTGTTCACATGTCAACTCATAGACGTAGTTCTTATGTGACACCGGATGTCTGCTTGTTCTTTGGTTGAAATAGTCAAATAAGTGAACCCTGAGGAGACACAGTGTGATGCAGAAAGTGCTCATGCTTTAGCCTGTCGGTATTCAAGGGTTTGGCTGTGAGTGTGAAGAGAGCTCAGCTGAGGGGGTGTCATGACTCAGAAAAGAGTAGTGTTAGGCCATGTTGAGAATATTTTATTTTTTTAACACATTAAGAATAACTTTTATTTAAAAACAGAAATATTTATATGTATATATATATATGTTGCAGCCCTTAAGGAAAAATAACAAAGTCCCTTTATTTGAAATTCAGTGTAAACAGGTATACAATTTTAAACTATAAATCCATAGTTTTTTTCTTTCTTGTTTAAGTGATGTAAAAACTTTTGTTCTGTTCAAAGGCATCTGTGTCTTGGAATTACAGGGACTTCTCAGTAATTTCTTCACTAGTCTGTTTGTTGTTTAGTTCCTAAGTTGTATCTGACTCTTTCTCGACTTCATGGACTGCAGCCTGCCAGGCTCCTCTGTCTGTGGGTTTTCCCAGGCAAGAATACTGGAGTGGGTTGCCATTTCCTTCTCCAGGAAATATTTTAAAATACTTTTTAAAGTTTTAGGTATACAAGCAAGAGATGTAATATACGTTCATTGAAGAAATCTTAGAAAATGTTGTTCAGTTGCTCAGTCATTTCTGATTCTTATTCAGTGACACTGATTCTGATTCAGTAACCCCATGGACTGCAGCACGCCAGACCTCCCTGTCCCTCACTCTGCCCTGGAGTTTGCCCAAGTTCATGTCCGCTGCATCAGTGATGCCATCCAGCCATCTCATCCTCTGATGCCCTCTTCTCCTGCCCTCCATCTTTCCCAGTATTAGGGTCTTTTCCAGTGAGTTCGCATCAGGTGACCAAAATATTGGAGCTTCAACTTCAGCATCAGTCCCTCCAATGATTATTCAGGGCTTAGAAAATACAGGTAAGCAAAAGGAAGAAAACAAAAGTCACCCACAACCCTACTACCCAAGAGAACTGCTGCCAGCATCTTGAAGTTGACGTAGGTCTGGAAGATGTTCACACAGAGGCTGATGTGTGGTTAACAGTGGGGACTGCGGGGCCCAAGCCCTACTCCTCAGTAATGAGGCATTGATTAAGCTGTTTGGCTACTTTACCTCCCAGTTTCCTTATCTGTAAAATGGAGAAAATGATACTACCTTGCTCAAAGTGTTGATATGGGTAGGTGAGTTCATATTTCTAAAGCACTTAGAACAAGTACTGGCACATGCCAGCCATATGGTAAAACAACATGCATATTACATAATTTTCTTTTTCTCTTCTATGTTTAAAACTGAAATAACAGGCAAAACTAACCTAAGGTAGAAAAAAAAAAAAATCAAAGCAGTGATTCCCCCTGGGGACAGACATTGATTAAGAAGGGTATGAGGGAAATTTCTGGTGTAATGAATAATGTTTACACCTGGGGAAGCATTTGACTTGACACAGATTGTGAGTTTGTCTAAACTCAAAATTTTACACTTTTAAGGTTTATGTATTTCATTATATGTAAATTTTATTTTAGATGAATAAGCACTGGAAGCAAATATTGAAATATTGTTAATGATGTTCATGCTAAAGTATTTAGGGGAGAGTATACTGGTGTGGAGACTCTGATGCTGGGAGAGATTGGGGGCAGGAGGAGAAGGGGATGACAGAGGATGAGATGGCTGGATGGCATCACCGACTTGATGGAAGTGAGTTTGAGTGAACTCCAGGAGTTGGTGATGGACAGGGAGGCCTGACGTGCTACGATTCATGGGGTCGCAAAGAGTCGGACATGACTGAGCGACTGAACTGAACTGAACTGAACTGAAATTGGTGTGGAGAAGAGGGCAGCAGAGGATGAGATGGTTGGATGACATCACTGACTCAATGGACATGAATCTGAGCAAACTCTGGGAGACAGTGAAGGACAGGGGAGCCTGGCGTGCTGCAGTCCATGGGGTTGCAAAGAGTTGGACCTGATTTAGTGACTGAAGAACAATAACAACAATACTGGCGTGTGCAATTTACTTTGAAATGCATCGAAAAATGAGGTAGATTGATGGATGGATATAGAGGGTTGATAGATGGATAGAAATACAATAAAGCAAGTATACTAAAATGTTAATGTTAGAATTGAGGTAGTGTTCATCATAAAATTCTTTCAACTTTTGGTATTTTTCACAATAAAAATTTTTATAATAATATATAAAATATGGGGAAAAGTATATAATACTGTGGTACTGTTTAACTTGCTCTTTTTGCTCTAAGATGTATCATGATAGTCCTAAGTTATTAGTCTTTTCTATAAATATAATCATTATAATATCATATTCTATAGATTAATGAAATTAACTCAACCACTATTACATATTTCAATTAATTCTGAATTCATTACAAAGCAGTGAGAAGAATGCTTCGTGAATGAACTATTAATACCCTCAAAGACTTTTGAGAAAACATTTTATCCATAAAACTAGAATAAGACACCCTTAAAAAAATAAGAGTCCTGGGAAGGGAGGGATAAATTAGGAGTTTGGGATTAACAGATCCACACTAGTATATATAAAACAAATAAAAAGAACCTATTGTATAGCATCAGATCAGATCAGTCACTCAGTCATGTCCGACTCTTTGCGACCCCATGAATTGCAGCACATCATAGGGAACTATATTTGATATCTTGTAATAACCTATAAAGAATATATATATGTATATGTGTATATATATGGGGCTTCTCTGGTGGCTCAGTGATCTCGAAATATATTGATTAGAGATCATACATAAGTAGTAAATTTATAAAAAAAAAGCAAAAGAATAGCTAACATAAAATTCAGGGAAGTGGTTACTTTTGGTAGGGGGATGGTGGGAGGAACCACTGGAGCCCCTCCACAGGGTTTCTGAGGTGCTAGGGTGATGGGCACGTCATAGGTGTATGATCTCTTCTCCTGTCTCCTTGGCATGTTGGTCTCAGACAGCAGTTTGTGTTCCAAGCCTTCCTGAAGCCTGCCCCCAGCTGTGTGTCTGCCTCTGAGAAGAGCTTGGTGATCCCCGTCACACGGGCCCGATTGTGGAGGTGCTGTGCCCATGCTTGTTGGCTTGCTAAAAAGCTGGCTGAGGACTGCCCTGGCGGTCCAGTGGTTAGGACTCTGAGCTTCCACTGCAGGGCGTGTGGGTTCTATCCCTGGTCAGGGAACTGAGATGCTGCACAGAGAGGTTGAAATAATAATAATAATAAGCTGGTTGGATACACAGTTGGGAAAACTATGGTGCCTGGGGAAAAAAAAATGATTAGAACTTGGGACTGCTCCCAACCAGCGGTCTGGGCTGGGGGGGATTAATAGGCAAGAATTGGAGCTGCCGAGTTGAAACCAAAATTAGACTCTAGAGAGAAAGGTGGGCAGGAGTGCAGTGCAGGTTTTTTTTTTTTTTTTTTTGGCCATAGAAATTGCAGGGGATAGCATGGTCTGGAGTAGGAAGCCTAACGGAGGATCTGCCCAGTATAAGGAGGAGATAAGCCAGTCAAGAAGAGTCTCTCCTCCATCTGTGGCAGGAGCCAGTCCTCAAAATGGCAAGTCACCCCCCCACCTGGCTTGGGATGGATCCGTCACAGAATCAGTATTGTTGCGAATGCCAAGCCGTGCCTTGACACATGACTGCCTTTGCAGGAGTCTGCATTTACACGTAGTCATGATATTATCTCATTTTAAAATGAGCATATGGAAACCTGCAGGCCAGAATGAACTCTCAGTCCCTACAAAGCAGCCACTTGGTGAGCTGGGGCTGTACAGTCAGCCTCACAATGCATTCCGGCACAGCCATCCAACCTACAGCCATGCTGCTAGACGCACCAAATGCCGGCAACCCGTTATCTTTGTGAGTGCTAGAATGTGCGGAAGAGCCAACAGCCATTCAGAACCAGGTGCACTGAGGCATTCCCTGACAAACCAGTGATCAGGACTCAGTGTTTTCACTGCAGTGACCCAACTCCAGGATCCCACAAACAGCTCAGTATGGCGGAAAAAAAATAAAAAACCGAGTGTGCTGTGTCGAAGGGCCATCAGGTTTCATAGGGCCATTTGGGATAAGAAAAGAAGGATATGACAAAGAATGAGACAGTCTTCCTGTGTTTATGTTACAAACTGCCTCCAAATACAGCATTCCATAGATGCTTTTGAGAAACATTACTTCCTGCATGGTTCCAGGCGCCCAGCAGGCCTATGGAGTAGGTAAAACTACCCCGTTACACAGACAATGCACCTGAGGCCCAGAGTCACTAAGAACTTACCCAAGATTGCACAGCTAGTAAGGGGTGAAGTTTGGATTTGAACCCAGGCAGTCTGACACAAGACTCCATGCTTTAAAAAAAATTTTTTTTTTTAATTTATTTTTGGCTGTGCTGGTCTCTGCTGCTGTTTGTGGGCTTTCTCTAGTGGCAGTGAGCTGGGGGCTTGTCTAGTGTTGAGCACAGGCTCTAGGCACCTGGGTCTTCAGCAGTTGCAGCACACAGGCTCAGTATTTGGGGCTTGAAGGCTCTAGAGCATGGGCTCAGTAATTGTGATACATGGGGAGTTGGATGTGGGATCTTCCTGGACTAGGTATTGAACCTGCGTCCCTTGCATTGCAAGGTGGATTCTTAACCTCTGGGCCACAAGGGAAGCCCAAGACTGCATGCTTTTAATCGCTACAAGTTGCCTCTTGGTTAAAACAAGGGCATTGCCTCCTAAGGTGAAGACTCGGAAGAGAACAAATCTTTCTTAGAAACATACACCAAATGAAAGAGTTAGAAAATCAATTTTGCCTCTACATATCTAAACCATATATTTATATATAATATATGTACACATTATATATAAATGTTATGTATAATGTATATACATTATATATAAATATATTGCATATATAATGTATATTTATGTTTATATATATAAAATCTGTCTCGTTTACTGGTACAGCCCTGGAACCTAGTACAGTGACTGGCACATAGGAGACAATAAATTTTGCTAAATGAAGATGTGAATGAATGAATAAAGTGTGCATTAATGGGTGAATGGGTGTTCTAGGCTGCAGTCCATGGGGTCGCTAGGAGTTGGATACGACTGAGCGACTTCACTTTCACTTTTCACTTTCATGCACTGGAGAAGGAAATGGCAACCCACTCCAGTGTTCTTGCCTGGAGAATCCCAGGGATGGGGGAGCCTGGTGGGCTGCCGTCTATGGGGTCGCACAGAGTTGGACACGACTGAAGCAACTTAGCAGCAGCAGCAGCAGGGTGTTCTAGGCAGAGAGGGAGGTATCATTTATTGAGTCTCTTCTCCTTGTAGAAGGGAATCAATAAATAATAAATGTCCTTGGGAATCAATAAATGTCCTTGTAGGACACTGTGTTTTCTGGAGTCACATGATTTAACCTCATTCTAACTATAAGGTGTATGTTCAATTCCAGGTCAGGACCCATTTCACCATCCAACATGCAAGTTACCAAAGGGCTTTCGGGTAACCCAGAACTCCTCTTTACCAGCCCCAAGAGTTTGGGGTTCCCTGGACACACCAATCACCTAGTTCCCTGGTGTTTCAATCTCATTTCTAGCATTCCATAATCTCTGCCCATGGTCCCTCCATCAGACACCCCTAGTCTCCTGCTCCACCTCCTGCAATAGCCTCCCAGCCGTACTCCCTATCTCCGGTCCCCCACCCTGACCCTTCCACTATCCATCCAAGTACCACCTTCCCCATAACTAGTTCTGCGAGGAAACCCCTCTAAAGAGCATCTGGAGTAACATGGCCTGGCTTTGAGGCAAGGGAGGCCAGGCAAATCAGTTATCTTCTCTGGGCCTCAGTTTCTTCCTTGGTATAATGGGGAAAAAATCAATATATTTCATAGGACTTTGTGGGAATTAAATGAGATACTGTATGCTAAAATGGTACTTTGCAAATGCTTGCCAAATGCATGATAAATAGTATGGTTTCATTTTTGCTTAATCTACATGTTGGTCCTTCTAATCAAACACCTGCTATAAAGTTCCTCCCAAACCAGAAATCTGCTCTGGCTTCCCATTGTCTGCTGTGTGTGCCTAGTTGCTCAGTCGTGTCTGACTCTGTGACTCTTTTGACTGTAGCCCACCATACTCCTTTGCTCATGGAATTTTCTGGGTAAGAATACTGGAATGGGATGCTATTTCCTACTCCAGGGGATCTTCCTGACCCAGAGATCAAACCTGCATCTCTTGCATTGGCAGGTGGGTGCTATGCCACTGAGCCACCTGGGAAGCTCCAAGCATACTGGAGAGGGTTGCCATTTCCTTCTCCAGTGGATCTTCCCAACCCAGGGATTGAATCTGCGTCTCTTATGTCTCCTGCTTTGGCAAGTGGATTCTTTACCACTATTGCCACCTGGGAAGCCCCATTGTCTCCTAGGAAAAAGAAAAATCTCTTTACAATGGCATTGTTTTTTCAAGAGATTCTAAGTTGTAACAACAACATAAGTCGCTCAGTCATGTCCGACCCCATGGACTATAGCCTGCTAGGCTCCTCTGTCCATGGGGATTCTCCAGGCAAGAATACTGGAGTGGGTAGGCTATCCCTTCTCCAGGGGATGTTCCCAACTCAGAAATCTAACCGGGGTCTCCTGCATTGCAGGGGATTCTTTACTAGCTGAGCTACCAGGGAAGCCCACCCAATTATATCACATTGTTGTTCCATTTCTTACATTTGCCCTGCACTCAGCTGAATTCCTCAGTGGCTTAGTAGGTAAAGAATCTGCCTGCAATGCTGGAGACACAGGAGATGCCAGTTCTATCCCTGGGTCAGAAAGATCCCCTGGAGGAGGAAATGACAACCCACTCCAGTATTCTTGCCTGGGAAATCCCATGGACAAAGCCTGCCGAGCTACAGTCCACAGGGTCACAAAGAATCGGACACAACTGAGCAGGCGCCCACGCAGCTGAATCGAGCTCTTAACTCTTCTTGGGACTTGCCTCCGTCTTTCTGCCCTTGTGCAGTTGCTTTCTCTGTGTCTCCCTGAAATCTTTCCCACTCCCTGCCTCTACTGAAATCCTGGTGGGCATTTTTACCTCACCACAACAAAGCCTCACTCTGACTCCTAAATCAGAAGAGAATACTGATCGTCCAGTGCCCCCTGGTGGTACCCCTTGTACATTCTGCTTTTTATTTGCAGTCCTCAGGTTTTACTCTTCCTGTAAGACTGGTTCTCAAGGTTTCTAATTGGGTCTCATTTTTCTCTGTGTACCCATAAATGCTCATGGGGTTTAGTGCACATATACACATTTCAGAGATGACTAAATGAGGTGACAGGTCTTAAGGTGCAGACATACAGGGCCCAGGAGCCTGAGTAACCCTATGTCCGGTTTCAGGCTTAAGAAGTAGTGACTCCTGAAGGTCATCTTTGGAGAGAGGCCACACAATGTGACCCACACAAACTGAAATGAGGCCAGAGCTGAGCCCAACTTGCTAACTAATGCCCCCTCAACGGTCTATGCCTTTCCGAGTGCTTCCAGGTCCTTCAGCGTCCTGGGAATAATTCTGTTTTTAAATGTTTTCAAAAAATCTTTGTTTTTCAAATAAATTTAAAATTTATTTTAAATTTTTTCAAAAAAACCCTTTCATTCCCTGGTCAGGGAACTAAGATCCCACATGGCACATGGTGTGGACAAAAAAAAAAAAAAAGTGCACTAATCACCACAGTTGCATTTTAGAATATTTTTATCACAACAAGAAAATGTGTTCCCATTAGCAGTTTCCCACCATCCATCCTCTCCTGCACCCCATCTGTCTCCCTCACTCTATTCCCACCTCATCGACAACCACTTGTTTATTGGGTTGGCCAAAAAGTTCGTTCAGGAGCCACTCCATGATCCAATATGCAAGTTTCCAAATGGCTGTCTTAGTTGCAGCATGTGGGATCTTTTTTTTTTAGTTGGGCATTAAAACTCTTAGTGATCCAGTTCCCTGTCCAGGGATCGAACCCGGGCCCACTGCATCAGGAGGGCAGAGTCTTAGCCATTGGACCACCAGGGAAGGCGCTTGCCTGAATTTTAAGGATGACAACATGACACTCACCTAAAGAGACAAGGTAGCTACAAGTCACGCAGCTGCTGAGAAGCAGAGCTGTCACAGGACTTGACTGTCCCTTGGAAGGCCCAGTCAGATATATCAAAACACAGCCAGGGCTGCAAATTCCTTGCCTACGGGGGCCAGGCAGCTAACACCAAGGAGTGAGGGATTCAAGAGAAAGAAGACAGGTTCAGTGAGAGATGCATGTGCACCTACTAAGGCTGGCAGCTGCTGCATGTGGGTCCCATGTGGCTGGTATTCTGACTCTTCCCTAGATCCCAGAAATCCACATGGTGCGAACTATTGCCATTTTTAAATTAGGCACCAATACTGGAGTCAAAATATCTCCATAGGTCCAATTTTGGCCCAGCAGATGGCCATTGAGGATGAATTCCTTAAGCCTCCTTTAATTCATTTTTCAAAAGCAAACAGGCAATTCCCGTCTGGGTACAAGCTCCACGCTGCCCTGCACACAGTGGGATGGCATCAGGAGCGGGGCAAGCTGAGCAGGTCTACGAAACTAAACGCGATAGCCGCACACTTGAGGCAAGAACTGGAAGGAGCAGAAGACAGTGAGGAGAGGCCCAGAAAAATAGCCAAGGGGGAAAAAAGTCTCATCATGGCAAATATCAACCAGGGAAATGAAGAAATGGAGCAGCCTGTGCAGAATGGAGAGGAAGGCCACCCTTTGGGAGGGGATGAAGGCCACCAGCCAGAAAGAAATCATAGACGGGGACAGGCTTGCAGACTTGCCCCTAATTCCCAGTGTGCGAGCATGCTAAGTTGTGTCCGACTCTTTGCGACCCTATGGACCGTAGCCTGCCAGGCTCCTCTGTCCATGGGATTCTCCAGGCAAGAACATTGGAGTGGGTTGCCAGGCTCTCCTCCAGGGGATCTTCCTGACCCAAGGATCAAACCCATGTCCCTATGTCTCCTGAATTGGCAGGAGGGTTCTTTATCACTAGTGCCACCTGGGCAGCCTGATGGGCCATACCCAATAGGCAGGTCAACAATGGGATGGGTGGAGATGGAGATGATATGGAAGAGTTCATGGAAGAGATGAGAGAAATCAGGAGAAAACTTTGGGAGCTGCAATTCAGGAATTGTCTGCATATCCTTATGGGGATCTCTAATCAGCATGACTATCATGATGAATTTTGCCTTATGCCCTGGTTCCTGTCATTTCCATGAGATTATTACTGTGATTCCCACTGTTGTTCTCTTTTTCCTTGCATTTTCCTAATAATGCCTTTACTAATCTGTTTTCTGTGGCCCTTATGTAATTTCCATGTGTCAGGTGGGTTTTGTGTTGCCTTGGCACACAATCTAAGTTTCTCTCAACAGTAAAGTTTCACCCATTTGCATGGAAAAATATAAACTTAATAAAGCAATTAAAAAAAAAAAGCAAGAAGGCTGTAACCATTCAGCTGTTCATCACCATTCCACAGAATTGTTCTTGTTCAGTCTTGAATTGTTCTTATTCAGTCTTGTTCGTGTCTGACCCTTTGTGATCCCAGTGTGCCAGGCTTCCCTATCTTTCACTATGTCCCTGAGTTTGTGCAAACTCATGTCCATTGAGTTGGTGATGCCATCCAACCATCTCATCCTGCGTAGTTAACTAACCCTTCTCCTCCTGCCCTCAATCTTTCCCAGCATCAGGGTCTCTTTTACAGACTAGAACTGGTTGACTAGTGGTAGGAGGGCAGAGGTGCCTCTTGCCCCTCTCCGTGGCGGGGGGTGAGGGTGGGGGGCGCTTCATTGTTGGAGAAGAAATTAAGTCACTGTCTTCAATGAGTTGGCCCTGGCGGGCGGGCAGCTACTTTCTTCACTGATGTTCCTGGGGCCTTGGAAAGGGCCCTGCTGCGGAATGTGACAAGCATTTGGGGGCAAAGGGGAGCCGCCTGGGTGCCCAGAACGAGGGTCGCGGAAGCATGGGTTCTAGGTGGGGGTAGGTGAGGAACAGAGCTTTGTATCAATTGTTCAATACAGAGGAAAAACCGAAAGGAAGATAACACATACGCACGCACTCGCACACGCACACACACACGGTTCAGTCTCTTGCAAGGTGCGAGAGTTTCCTCAGACAGAAATCCGGCTCATTAGCCCCTCCATGCCTGCATAGCTCATAGGACTGTTACCAGAGGAAGAAGGGGTTAGAAAAGCACTTGGGACAGGATAGGGTGCTAAGCAGGCATACATTTCGCTTTAATGTGGGAAGTCTTCGGGAGCCGAAGGCCAGAGCCCAGGGGAGTACGGGCCGTGATTCCGGAACGATCGTTCGAGGGTACCAGGATTCGCCGGTCCCAAATCGGAGATCACACGCCCGGTCTATTTCCCGACTGCACTTCCGGCGTCCGACCCGGAAGCGGAAGGGAATCCATCTCTCCCTCTTTGTCCGCTGCAGTGCGTCTCTCCTGCGTCGTTCCGGCACGGTGGTAGCGGAGATCGGCGACCGTTCGTAGCGTGTGGTCCGGGGAGCGGAGCTCTGAGACTCTTGAGCAGCCGCGGCCATGGCGGATGTAACCGCCCGTAGCCTGCAGTACGAGTACAAAGCGGTGCGTATGGGCTCGGCGGAGGGCTCTGGGCGGGGGAGTCCGATAGGGAGCTGGAGGCTGAAGAAGGGAGTTTTCAGTCTAAAGGTCTACGCGAGAACCGCGAAAGCAGAGGAGAAATCAGAACCCGGCGAAGGTGGGGGTACACGGCGATGTGAATAACCCCACTGGTGATTGGGGCTCAGTTCTTACCGGGATGGGTAAGAGCTCTGTTAAGAGTGTCTGTCCCGGTCCCGTCAGCGCTCTTCCCGCCCCCTTCCATGTGTCATCCCCAACGTGCCCGACGCTTCTCCCAGGTGGGAATTATTATGAGCAGTGTTAGAAGCAGTGATTATTATATTGATTTGTTTGCCCTTTGCTCATGCGCGATTATAGGATGTGCTTCTCAAGGAAAACATCTTTTTATTCCGATTAGTGATTATCGACACTTGGTCGCTCCGATTCTTCCTTTGTTGTCAGCTGGTATCCCTGTGATATAGGCGTTGAGTCCTGCTTACCTCAGAGCTTCAATAATATTGTGGTCTTTTCAGAACTCGAATCTTGTTCTCCAAGCTGATCGCTCTCTCATTGACCGGACCCGCCGGGATGAACCCACAGGAGAAGTGCTATCCCTGGTTGGGAAGCTGGAGGGTACCCGGATGGGAGATAAGGCTCAACGAACCAAACCACAGATGCAAGAGGAAAGACGAGCTAAGTGAGTATCAAAGGGAAAACATGATTTTTCTTCAGATGCAGAATCCATTTTCCCTTGGTATTTGAGCAGTGGTTTTGCTGAATTGCTTGGTGCAGGATGAGCCATCAGTGGCATTAAGACAACTCAGTGAAGGTAAAAACATAAGAATTGAAAGATTCTTTGGCCTTAACAAGTGTACCTGAAGTGGGAAACAGCTTTTAGACCCTTTTCCAGCATGTGTATCTCATCCATAGAGAGGTGTTAATTTTCTTCATGGTATTTTCAAGACTTGGTAAACTCTTGTCACAGTAACTCTTTTCTTCTATTACTAACTTTCCTCTACTTTTGTTTGCTCTTGCCTGCTTTTTCTTTTGTTGTTATAAACTACCATTCGAGCCTGAAAGGCCGGTGTTTTGTTTTGCCTTTTAGTTGGTTTTTTACTTTGGGGAAGGGTGATATTTTTCCAGACTTTAAAGAATCATTGAACTTTATCTCACGGTTATCCTTCGAACCTGATCATCATCTGTCCCATGATGAAGTTTCAAAAATTCGTAGGTCCAGTTTTGATTAAAGCAGTTATGTTTGAGATGAGTTACATATCATTGGTCCTCCATTTTGCAAGAGTATGACTTCTTTTCCAGGAATCAATGGCAGTAGATTCCTTTGGAGCTTCAGTTGTCTTGCAGAGAAAGGAAGATGTGTCTGAGGGATGAAAACTAGTCAAATCCAATCATATAATGTTGTCATACAAAGTAGAAAGGGTTGTCTTTTTAAATGAATGGGGAGGATGTCTCATAGCATGCAGTGATCTAGTGAGAGGATGACGGGATCCCCTTGCTCTTACTGTGTTCCCACAGAGATACTCCTGCAAGTGACCAAGGCCAAATGGGCATCAATTGCTGAGGCACACATTTGTGGTTTTAAATACTACCTGTGAATCATGAAGCTGAGGAGAGGAGAGTGGGCTTGAGTCTTACATTAACAGGGAAGGTTCTGCCTGTTCAGTGTCATACTATGTGTTTGTTAGGCGAAGAAAGCGTGATGAGGACCGGCACGACATCAACAAGATGAAGGGCTATACTCTGCTCTCAGAGGGCATCGATGAGATGGTGGGCATCATCTATAAGCCCAAGACCAAGGAGACCCGGGAGACCTATGAAGTGCTGCTCAGTTTCATCCAGGCTGCCCTTGGGGACCAGGTGAGGCAGCCAGAGGGCGAAGCCACGTGTTTTTGGAGAGGGAGGAAGTCACAGCTAGGAGGCCCCAGAGGAACCTTGTTTGTGGATTTTTCCTGTGTGTGCAGAAGTGGCTGATGTTTACTTTACGTGAGGTAGCACCTCTTTCAGTCTCGTTGGCTCTGTGACTAGGTGCTATTAATATTCATTTTTTATTTTGCAGGAGAGATGTGAGGCAAAGGATACTTAAGTAACTTTCCCAAGTCATGGAAGTAGTGTTTGGCAGAGCTAGGGTATGAGCCCAGGTAGTCTGTATTCGGAATCTGTGCTCTTAAGATTGTCCGTGATTAGATTAAGGCCCTCTGTGAGTCTCTGAGAGACTCTGGTGAGGTGGTTGCTAGAGGAGGTGAGGAGAAAGAATTACCAAAAGCTCAGCAGGCCAGAGCAAGCCTGCCAAGTGCCTCTGTCATCTGGAGGAATGTGGCAGATGGCTGTGCAAGTTCTTTTTTTTTTTTTTAATTTTTTATTTATTTTTTTGCTACATTGTATGGCTTGTGGGATCTTAGTTCCCCAGCCAGGGGTTAAACCCTTTCTCCCTGCAGTGGAAGTGTGGAGTCCCAACCACTCGACCACCAGGAAGCCCCCCTTCTTTTTTGAATGTAATCTTTTTTTGAAACAGAGGGGTCTCCCTTCAATTGTGTGACCCTTGGTGGCATTTTTAAATTAACATGAGTGAAAATAATCAGAACCTGGTATGTAGGCTTTAAGAGACATATGGCTCTCCACATCCTGTTGTCGTGTAAAGCCCATCAGTGATGTTCTTCGTCTTGGTCTCTTCTTTCTAAGTTTTTTTTTTTTTTTTTTGCCTCCAGCCACGTGATATTCTTTGTGGGGCAGCAGATGAAGTTCTCGCTGTTTTAAAGAATGAAAAGCTTCGGGACAAGGAAAGGAGAAAGGAGATTGATCTGCTGCTGGGTCAGACAGATGATACCAGATACCATGTGCTAGTAAACTTGGGCAAAAAGATCACAGACTACGGTGGAGACAAGGAGATCCAGAATATGGGTAAGGAGCTCTTGGTGTCCAGACCGTGTTACCTGGCTGCTTGTTGACCCCTCAACATGATCCAACCTCAGTTATTAAAGCAGCTGAAAGATGCCTTAAAAGTGTCCCATATCCTATTTGCTGTTTTTGGAGGAGTTACGATTGGTGGATACCAGCATCCCTAGATTCCAGCCACTATTTCTTACTCTGAGACCCTTTTATTGTATGGAACGTGGGAGAAAACTTGGCCAGCGCCTGGATGGGGGTGGTGTGCACGTGGTTGAGGAGGCAGAGCGGTTGTGTCCGAAGCTGGCAGGTTGGAGCAAGCCTCGTGGTGGCAGCGCAGAAGGCCCTCTATTGTTGATCATTTGTGAGTCTTTAGACCTTAGATGTGTCCTGAGGAGAGGCCCGTCAGGCAGTTAGGGAGGAAATTAGCTCCCGAGTGCCTCATTTCACTAACTGTTCCTTGTCGTCTTTTTCTAATCCCTCACTGTTTCAGACGACAACATTGATGAGACATATGGTGTGAATGTACAGTTTGAGTCTGATGAGGAGGTAAGTGATAAACAAACCCAGACTAGTCTTTTTTAAATTGTTATGGTGAGGGGACCACTTCTAGTGTAAAGAAGCTACCTAACTTAAGCCAGGTAAGTTTTATGGTGTTGTGTGGATGTCACACTTGGGCATCAGTAGTATTTTGCTGAGAAATTGTTGTGGTTGTCTTTTGATACTGTAAAGCAAACTTGAACTTACATTAATTGTATGATAATTGACGATAAACCAAGTGGATCAGCAAGAAGAAAAAAGCACAGTGTATGTTTCACTGCGGAACACGCTGTCACGTTTTGGTGCTTTTTCACCTTGTGTTAGTTTTCTTCTTCTTAGTACTACTGCCAGTTTCAAAAGAATGCACGTTTGCCCAAAAACGCGCCTGTATTTTGTGCGTGGTTGTTTCAGTAACAGTTGCAGCAGTGACTGAGGTTTACCATCTAACTAGGATTTCTTGACTATAAATAAAAACAGGAACCAGTGGAACACTTGAAAAAAATGTGCAGAGTTGCATTTGAATTCTCAGTGGGTGCGTTTGACTCCTGATCATTAATGCTGACTTTGCAGTATCATAAACTAGGACAGGAGGAAGGGATTGCACAGGAGAGTCAGAGGAAAGAGCACTGACTTGGGAGCCAGGAGGGCTGAGTTTTGATCTTGTATCTCAGGGAGGTCATTTTGCTTCCGTGTCTCCGTCTATCAAATGAGATGATTGAAACAGAAAACTGCCAAGTCCCCTCCTGCAATAGTAGGATTTTATGGTTTCAAGTAGCAACAAATTGGAAGAATGCTTTGCTGAGAGCATTTATTCAAAGAGTAAATGCTTGTTATCACGGACTTGCTTTTCACACGACCGTGTGCTCAGTACACAGTACAGTGTGAGTAAGGACAGTAGTGAGCAGGTGAAGTGTGGTCTGCACACTCCTGGTCACTGCTGCTTTCCCGTGCGTGCTTCTGTATTATCCGTCCATTAAACGTGCTCTGAAGTGAGGCTGACCCTACTTCCAATAAGCTTGGTTTCACCACAGACGCCTTTGCTGTAACCCTGGAGCGCGCTTTTAAGTGAGACGCAAAGGGGAGGTTCTTTGGGGATGCCAGGATCAGCTTCAGAAGCGCTGGGCTTGGGGCTGTTTCCACAGGAAGGTGATGAAGATGTGTACGGGGAGGTTCGTGAAGAGGCGTCTGACGACGACATGGAAGGGGATGAGGCCGTGGTGCGCTGCACCCTCTCAGCTAATGTGAGTGAAGGTTACCCTTGCCCGTTGGCGCAGTGCAGGTGAATTCTGGGTGAAGCACTTTGTCCCGTACCTTGGTCCTCTTATTATTGAGCTACCCTTTTATAGGGTGAGCTGTAATAAATGTGTAGAGTCTTGATTTTCGTTAAGATTTCAGTCACTCCCCCCCATGTAAGTGGTTTATTTATTTTAATTGGAAGATATTGCTTTACAATGTTGTATTCGTTTCTGCTACACAGTAGCGTGAATCAGCTATATGTGTACATATGTCCCCTCCCTTGAGCCTTGCTCCCACCCTGCATCCCATCCTACCCCCTCTAGGTCGTCACAGAGCACAGAGCTGAACTCCCTGTGCTCAACAGCAACGTCCCACCAGCTGTCTGCTTTACCCGTGTATTGTATATATGTCGATGCACCCTGCTTCTGAAAGGCATGTGTTGATGAAATCTTGGGTTGGTGTGCTTCTGAATTCAATATAGCAGAGTTCACCCCGCCCCCCATCCCGTGCTTCTCATCAGAAAGCCCTCAGAAGAGGGTAGGCTGTGAGTAGGCTGCAGAGCTTTGTTGCAGGACGGTGAGAAAGCGCTTGGGGCAGAGGGCAACAGGGTGAGCCCAGTGCATGGTTCCTTCGTAGCTTGTGGCCTCAGGGGAACTGATGAGTTCCAAGAAGAAGGATCTGCACCCTCGGGACATTGATGCCTTTTGGCTTCAGCGGCAGCTCAGTCGCTTCTACGATGATGCCATTGTGTCACAGAAGAAGGCAGATGAGGTGTTGGAGATTTTGAAGGTACGGCTCGGACTCCGTTCTCGTGTCCCCTGTAGCTTAGGAGATGGGGCAGTGCAGGAAGCGGGTGGCTGTGGCCTTAATCGTGGTGTTACCTTCTCTCTGCAGACGGCCAGCGACGACCGGGAGTGTGAGAACCAGCTGGTTCTGCTCCTCGGTTTCAACACTTTTGATTTTATCAAGGTGTTGCGGCAGCACAGGATGATGAGTGAGTAGATTGTGGACCCTTCTGTACGTGTTTGTGTGAGAGAGAGAGATGGAGGTTGTGTTGCTTTCACAGCTCACTTGGTTATTTTTCTTTCTACCCCGAGGTTGAAGGTTGTTTTTATATCTTGTCTTCCCTTTTTCCTTTTGTTATTGGCAGTTTTGTACTGCACCTTGCTGGCCAGTGCACAGAGTGAAGCTGAAAAGGAGAGGATCATGGGCAAGATGGAGGCTGACCCAGAGCTGTCCAAGTTCCTCTACCAGCTGCACGAAACGGAGAAGGAGGACCTAATCCGGGTGAGGGCTGGGTTGTTTATCTCTCCAATTGCTGAGCTAGAGTGTTTGCTTTGGAAAAGAGACACCAGTTAGAAGCTTACAGCATAAAGCCAAATTCCTATTAAAGGAGGCAGTTGAAGAAGTGAAGTGTTTCTCCAGATGCTCTGAGTGTGGTCCTCGGTACAGAGTGGAACCAGTGCCTTCACGCTGATGTTGTTGAGAGACCACTGACCTGTTGCTGTCATCACCAGCACCTGGGTCTTCCTCTTTTCACACAATAAGTCGTGTCTGCTGACAGCACAGGAACACAACACATGTTTGCTGAACACAGAACCCACACTCTGCCCCTCAGGGGTAGCCTTTGGTGCTGGGGTGTTGAATGTTGACTTTTGAGACCTCTACACTATGTATAGTCCCTTGAAAATGATCTGATACTGTCATTCTGGTGGTCCCCATGGCAGGTGTCTGAACATAAAGGGCCATCTGTCTGTTTCAGGACTTGCTAGTCAGTAGCTGTGAGTCAAGTTCAGCTAAGGGACTGAAAAGGACAAGAAGCTGGGGTGGTGATGAACTGTTGCTATTGTTTCTGTCTTCCCCACCCCAGGAGGAACGGTCCCGCAGAGAGCGAGTACGTCAGTCCCGGATGGACACGGACCTGGAAACCATGGATCTGGACCAGGGCGGAGAGGTAGGGACCAGGGTCATGTCCAAGGCTGTGGAGGGTGGAGACTCGTTTGCGCAGCTCGCTCACTTCCTGTGTGTTCTTGTTCTTCACATATTACCAGGCACTGGCTCCGCGGCAGGTTCTGGACTTGGAGGACCTTGTATTTACCCAGGGGAGCCACTTTATGGCCAACAAACGCTGCCAGCTTCCTGACGGGTCCTTCCGGCGCCAGCGCAAGGGCTACGAAGAGGTGCACGTGCCTGCCCTGAAGCCCAAGCCCTTCGGCTCTGAAGAAGTGAGGGGATTGCTGTTCTCAGTTTTCTGCTCACTTTGCCTCCCTTCTAGTTTGTATTTCAACCCATTCCACGTGGCCTTGTCTTATAGATTTATTCCAGAGCTGGAAGCTGCTGCTGGGTTTCCCATTTTGATTTTGAGCCCAGGGGGCAGTATTGGTCTCTCTGGTCTGACTTTCAGAGGAGAGTTACACACAGAGCTTTCCAGGAAGTATAATCTTGCAAAGCCATGGCCTGCTCAGGGATGTTGCTAATATGATGCACACGGCCTTTCTTTTTTCTAGCAACTTCTTCCAGTGGAGAAGCTGCCCAAGTATGCCCAGGCTGGCTTTGAGGGCTTCAAAACCCTGAATCGGATCCAGAGTAAGCTCTACCGTGCCGCCCTGGAGACGGATGAAAATCTGCTGCTCTGCGCTCCTACAGTAAGCACTGCCCTAGCTGCCTTTTTCTTGTGGAGCGTGGTGTGTGTTTTAGGTTCCTCTCCATCCTTACTCCTTAATTCTGTATCCTTTGGCGGAAGAGGTGTTAAATGGTAAGATAAAATTCCCCAGACACACTCTGTTTTGGTGATAAGCCCTTGGAAGTTGGGGCAGTGAGTATACTAGGTACACAGGCCTTCCTGTCCCTATCCCTAGGGTGCTGGGAAGACCAACGTGGCCCTGATGTGTATGCTCCGAGAGATAGGGAAGCACATTAACATGGACGGCACCATCAACGTGGACGACTTCAAGATCATCTACATCGCCCCCATGCGGTCTCTGGTGCAGGAGATGGTGGGCAGTTTTGGAAAGGTAAGAGGGTGGAACTTCCCTCCAGAAGGTGTTGGGTACAGCTCTCAAAGTCCTGGGGATGGCTCTGGTGCTTCTCTGCTTCTCGCCTTACATTCTCGCTGCATTTCCAGAACACCTCATGTGGTATTTCTTTCTTCCTTCAAAGATGGAGCTTGACCCATATAGAGTGTTTATGAAGTAAGAAAGTCCTGGGTCTGTTTTGGGTTTTAACAAGGGTTTACTATTTTTTTAATCTCCTTTTTAGCCGTTTTCTGCAGTTGGTATCATTTGCATTATTGGAATATTTATGAAGCACTCACATGAGTGCTTGGTAACAGGCCTGATGTTGCTCCAGGTCTGTTTTCTGTAAGCTTCCATTTCCGCTCTTGTGTGTAGAGCTCCCAGAGAATCTTTATTATTTTACTAATTTTTAGTTTTTGGCCATGCTGTGTGGCATGTGGGGTTTTAGTTCCCCGACCAGGATCGAACCTAGCCCCTCCGCAGTGGAACCACAGAGTCGAAACCACTGGTCCACGAGGGAAGTCCAGATTTGTCTTAGAAATAAGCGTTCGTATCACTGATCTCATACACTTGGTATTTCTCTGAAGGGCTGATGCCTGCCTCTAACACCCCGCACTCAGACTTCACAGAGACCGTGGAGTCTGGCCCCCACCCCACCCCCCAGCGTTCTTGCCTGACGTGCCTTTCCTTCACCCAGCGCCTGGCCACATATGGCATCACTGTTGCGGAGCTGACTGGCGACCACCAGCTGTGTAAGGAGGAGATCAGCGCCACCCAGATCATCGTCTGCACCCCCGAGAAGTGGGACATCATTACCCGCAAGGGCGGGGAACGCACCTACACCCAGCTCGTGCGGCTCGTCATCCTGGTGAGCAGGGCGGCCTGGTGGGGACGTGGAGGCCGGCCAGCGAGGAGGGCTTGCCGGGCTCTCACTCTGTGTTCCTCAGGGCCCGTCCCCCAGTCACTGGCCTTTGTAACAGCGGCTGCTGTCAGCATTGCTCTTACTGCTAAGTGAGGGTCTGCACGAAGTGGAAACACTTCCCAGGAAGGGCATGGTGTCTGCCGTATCGTTTGTGGCTTTTTATGTCTGAAATATTTTGAAATAAATGTAAACAGACAATTTAGAAAGCTGCTTGCGTATTCCCAGAACTAAAAGGGCTTTATAAGTAATCCCTTTTCACAGGGAATGAGTAGGAGTCAGGATATGGTGTTCTGAATACACAGAGGCCCTCAGGGAGGAACGGCAGTCTGAGAGTAGTTTCTTTAGGTTTTCCAGGGAAGCAGAAAGGAGACCTTACATGTTGACTCTCTGGCCTTCAAGAAAGAGTTGGCCATCCCCTGCCTAGAGCCTGCTACTCCAAGTGTTGTTAGAAATACAGAGTCCCTGGCCCCACTCCCACCTACTGAAGCACAGTCTGCCTTTTAGTAAGGGCTCCGTTTGCTTTGAATGCCTGCTGAGATTTGGCATGCACTGCCTTAGGCTATGTGGGTTCTTTATTTGATCCATCATATTGTTTGCTCTTGGTAAAGATAACTGCCTAGAGGTGAGACTTAATTTGATACAAATTTGGTCTCATCAGAAGCTTCATTTTTAGTAAAGAAATCTATCTTTGAGGTGAGCTAGGAATTCATTTACCCAAGTGTCAGATTTCCCTGACCGTAACGCATTGTCCCCCTGAACTGGAGCAAAGCAGCTCATGCTCAGCACGTTTGCTGGGATGTTTCATGGTGAATACTGCCTCATCCTTTGAGAGTCCCTGGCTTGGGATCCCTTTTCTTGTCTTCTTCATTTGCAATAGTAGTTATGTATTTAAAAAACGGGACTGCTCTCAGGAAAGGGGGCCTCATTTGTCTGGTCCCAAAGGTAATTTGCTGCCCTCCCATTCCTTAGGATGAGATCCATCTTCTCCATGATGACAGAGGTCCTGTCCTAGAAGCATTGGTGGCCAGGGCCATCCGGAACATTGAAATGACCCAGGAGGACGTCCGCCTCATTGGCCTTAGCGCCACCCTCCCCAACTATGAAGATGTGGCTACCTTTCTACGTGTAGATCCTGCCAAGGGCCTCTTCTACTTTGACAACAGGTAAGAGAAGAGACGGGAAGAAGTTTAAGCAGGGTGACCTTCCTGATGTCTTCCTTCTTTGCCAAGGAGCTCTGTTAGATTCGAGTTTTAGAATGGCCCTTAGTTTTGATGTGGTACAAATCCTAAAAGAGGCCTATCACTCCTGGCAGTGAAAAGGACTTTTTATTCAGTGTTTTGTGCCCAAGTCTCATTGATTTGACTATTAAACTTTTAGCTTCCGCCCAGTGCCTCTAGAACAGACGTATGTGGGCATCACGGAGAAGAAAGCCATCAAGCGTTTCCAAATCATGAATGAAATTGTCTATGAGAAAATCATGGAACATGCTGGAAAAAATCAGGTCTGTCATGGTTTCTTGTCACTCCTGACCTCTTTGAATGTTTGACTTACTGATAACTGGGCAGCACTGATAGACGCAAAGAAAGAAACAAAGCAAATCACCAGCACCAGAAATGCAGTGGGATGTTACTACAGGACCCGTTACCTTTGCGTTTGAAAGGCTGTTAAAGGAATACTGTGAACAGCCTTACACTTACATTTGACAACCTTAAAGAAGTGAGCTAGTCTCCTAGAAACTACCAACTAGCAAAACAGCCTTGAAGAAATAGATAAAACATGAAACTGAATCTGTAATAATAAAACGCCCAGAAAAGGAATCCCCATGCACAGATAAGCAGTCTATCTATCTAGATTATCAAAGGTTCTTCCATGAAAGATTTGAGTGGCTTACACTAAAAATATTCTAAAAATAAAGATAAAAATGGAAACTTAGTGAAAGGGCGTTTTGCTGGACAGTGTGATGTAATTTTTTAATTGAACACTGTATTTGGTCTCATAAAAAGAAGTATAAGGATTTAGAGGAAGGGACAAATCTTTTCTTGGCAAGAAAGACGGACGACTTTTATTTCCTATAAAATGGTGCTAGTTTTCTACTGAGACTTATTTCCTAAGTCCGCTTATGTAGGCCAGTGCCTGTTACGTGTCTCAGCTGTTTAGAATCTCATCAGATACCTGAACACAAATTTTTAATTGAGACTCCTGAATTTTCATCTATGCTATATTTAAACTTGCTATTAAAGACAAAGTGTTAGGAGTTAGTTGGGTTTCCTAGTAACAGGACTCTCGTCCTCGTCATGAGCCAGGACCCTCATACTTGGTAGGTTTGTTTGCTTAGGGTCTTGAGGGCTCCGTTAGGCTCCAAGCTGGTGTGCGTTCCTACCATCTCCCCTCTTCAAGACCTCAGTTTCTGGCCTGCTAATGGTGCAGCCTCTGCTTCCTGCTGCCGACTCCCTGAGGCCGGGGAGTGGCTCTTGGAGCGGTGTCCCTTGACTGGGGCCAACTGTGGCTTCTCTGCAGGTACTGGTATTTGTGCACTCCCGGAAGGAGACCGGGAAGACAGCCAGGGCCATCCGGGACATGTGCCTGGAGAAGGACACGCTGGGTCTGTTTCTGAGAGAGGGCTCGGCCTCCACAGAGGTCCTCCGGACAGAAGCTGAGCAGTGCAAGGTGAGGGGGGCAGGCCCGGGTCCCTTGTTCCTCCCTGGTCACTGGCTCCATCCACATCGGCTGGGCCGTCCTCTGGGGCTGCCTGGCATTGCTGCTTCACAGGGCAGGGTGTAACTGGCTGTGTCTGTGGACTGGACAAGGGGCAAGGTCTTGGCTGAGGAGGTTTGCTTCCTCTCCGGGAGAGTCCCCTCCGGCGGGCTTGCCTTGTCACCTGTTCTTTCTCTGCTGCCCAGAACCTGGAGCTGAAGGACCTGCTGCCCTATGGCTTTGCTATCCATCACGCGGGCATGACCAGAGTTGACCGGACACTTGTCGAGGATCTCTTTGCTGATAAACACATCCAGGTGAGGGTGGGCAGAGCTAAGGCAGGGAGACTGGAAATGCTGGGCACTGGGCCGCGTGCTCGTGCCCGGCGCTCTGTTGTTTCTGGCGCGGGTGGCCCAGGTCAGAGGGCTGTGGTAGGTACAGTCAGTGGAACTTCACACCGCCTCTCTCAGCTCTTCCCGTCATACGTGAGGGAAGCTGAGGAAGTTTAGGAAGGCGTCTGAGAAGCGCAGCAAAGCCAGGATGTGGGTGACTCCAGATACTGTCACACGAGGCCCCATAAGGTCAGGACCTTGTTCAGTCCTTCTCTCAAGACAGTCTGTATTTTTAATTGTCTAGTAACCTTGATTCGGGCTTCCCTGGTGGCTCAGACGGTAGAGTCCGCCCACAACGTGGGAGACCTGGGTTCAGTCCCTGGGTTGGAAAGATCCCCTGGAGGAGGGCATGGCAACCCACTTCAGTATTCTTGCCTGGAGAATCCCATGGACAGAGGAGCCTGGCGGGCTGCAGTTTATGGGGTCACAAGAAATTGGATACGACCGAGTGACTAACCACAACCTTGATTCAGATAGGTCGCATTACTGCCTCTTAAGTGTCTCTAGAGCCTTGAAATGTTGATTCTTGAAGAGATGAGGAACCCAAAGACTCCTTTCCTCTTTATTCTGATGTTTCATTGACAAGTACGGGACCAACCTCAGTCCTGCTGGAAGCCCTGAGGCCAGGTGCCTAGAGAAGTTGAGGAAAGGTACCCTTGGTGGCAAGGTCGGTTTTCCTTACTGCCTTGCCCTGGCTCTGTAGGTTTTAGTTTCCACGGCAACCCTGGCTTGGGGTGTGAACCTCCCTGCCCACACCGTCATCATCAAAGGCACCCAGGTGTACAGTCCCGAGAAGGGCCGCTGGACTGAGCTGGGAGCGCTGGACATCCTGCAAGTACGGAGCTTCTGAGTTATTCTTGGTGGGGAAAGCATGCTGTGTATAAGATGCCAGCAAAACCCAAAGGGGGCAGGTGGAGGGCGAGGTTCTGTGGTGTAGGAGCCCGGAGTCAGGAGCCGGAAGCTCTGAGCCGTGGCCCTCTGGTTGCTGTCTCCTCCCAGATGCTGGGACGAGCAGGCCGGCCGCAGTACGACACCAAGGGCGAAGGCATCCTCATCACCTCGCACGGGGAGCTGCAGTACTACCTGTCGCTGCTCAACCAGCAGCTTCCCATTGAGAGCCAGATGGTGTCCAAGCTGCCCGACATGCTCAACGCCGAGGTCGTGCTGGGGAACGTGCAGAACGCAAAGGTGGGTGGCCTCTGCATTCAGCGCCTCTGGCTTTTTCCAGAGGGGCCGGGGCACCAGGAGTGTGGTGATGTGGGCCATAGGCACCGGGGTCCTCCGGCCCTGGGCACCACGTCCTCCGTGTGAGTGTGCTTTCAGGCGGCACTGTGACAGTCGCCCTTGTTGCCAGAATCTCAGTAAGGACTGTGTTCTTAAATAACGGAATATCATGGACATTCATGAGGTGGTGTAAGACATATTTTCATAGTTGGGAATTAATTCTGAAGTCCTCCATGGGAGCTTTTCATGTGGACATCAGTTCTGGATGCAGAGACCCATGTTCTATCTCTGATAGGATGCAGTGAACTGGCTGGGCTACGCCTACCTGTACATCCGAATGCTCCGGTCCCCGACCCTCTATGGCATCTCTCATGATGACCTCAAGGGAGACCCACTGCTAGACCAGCGCCGACTGGATCTGGTTCATACCGCTGCCTTGATGCTGGATAAGAACAACCTGGTCAAGTACGACAAGAAGACAGGCAACTTCCAGGTGAGTGGGCCACGGAAGGGAGTCACAGATCCCCACAAAAGTTGGAGCCCCTGGAGATAGCCTTTCAGACGGCTTTCTTGATTGGAGGCCTGCCTGTCTACTTACCCTTTGCTTGGAAGAGCGGAAAAACAGGCAGTATTGGACTGTGCCCTTTGCACTTAGGAGCTTCTAAAGCGGTGTACAACCTGATGGTGCCTCCTTTCTGCATCTTGAACTGTGGTAGCTGATCGTGCTCTCTTTTTCTGGGTGGGCATCAGGTCACTGTAGGTCAGCTTATTGGGCCATCTTTCTTTAAAAATAAATTTATTTGGCGGTGCCAGGTCTTAGCTGCGGCACGCAGGATCTTTGCTCTTCGTTGCAGCATGCAGCATCTTTTGAGTTGTGGCATGGGGGGTTTTTAGCTGGAGTATGCAGGATCTAGTTCCCTGACCAGGGATTGAACCTGATCCCCCTGCATTGGGAGCTCAGGGTCTTAGCCACTGGACCACCAGGGAAATCCCTGTGCTGTCTTTCTTCCCACACACGAGCCAGGCACTTGTATTGCTGTGAGTTCATTCTGTAGGCATCTCTCGTCCACAGTGAGAGGTTATTGCTTGTTAATGATCGCCCTTGAATTGAGTCTTCCTTCTTCATAGGTGACAGAACTGGGCCGTATAGCCAGCCACTACTACATCACCAATGACACGGTGCAGACTTATAACCAGCTTCTAAAGCCCACCCTGAGCGAGATTGAGCTCTTCAGAGTCTTCTCGTTGTCTTCAGAGTTCAAGAACATCACTGTGAGAGAGGTGAGTCCACCCAGCATGTGGAAACCGGAAGCTGGTGCTCACCACCGTGTCACCGGGTGGTTCTCTCCTTGACCTCTGGGCTTTTCCTTGACCTGCTTCCTGCTTGTGGCAGGAGGAGAAACTGGAGCTGCAGAAGTTGCTGGAGAGGGTGCCCATCCCCGTCAAGGAGAGCATTGAGGAGCCCAGTGCAAAGGTGAGCCCGGCTCCTCTCTGCTCGGGACAGAGTCAGGTGGTTCTCCTCATCTTCTAAAAGATGAGCCTGGGGCTTGGGCTTGTGCTTGGTAACCTGCTCCCTTCTCCCAGTCTCTGCATCTTTCTCACATCTTCTTTTTGCATAGAATATCAGTTACTCAGTGTCTGTAGACGAAGAGCTTTAGATCTTACCTGGCACGGAGGCCCGGAGCAGGAGCGTTACTCACCTTGGATGGTTCAGTAATTGCCCTCCTTGCTTTTCCCAGATCAATGTGCTGCTCCAGGCTTTCATCTCGCAGCTGAAGCTGGAGGGCTTTGCGCTAATGGCCGACATGGTCTATGTTACTCAGGTGAGGGTGCGGTTGTGCTGCCCTGATACGTCAGGTCCTCTGTGCTGAGTGTGTCTGGTAGAAAGGAGGCCGATACTAGCGAGGGAGAAGAATGCTGAGTTGTGCCTCAGCTGGCTTGTTGGCTGCTGTGTGTATGGTGTGGATACTCTGTTTTGCTCATCTTGAGCTCTTGGGAAGGTGAGGCCATTAGAGAGGTCTGGGAGGCTCCACATGTCTGCTTCTCTGCAGAGAAGCACTTCTCGCTATAACTGCTGGGCTCCTAAATAAACCTAGAAATGGCCAAAGGCTTCATTAGCTACTCTGTCTTTTCCTCAGGGCAAGTCACTAGCACCTTTACACTTGCTGGGATCCTAAATGCTAAGTGGGCCAAAAACTGTAAAGTCATGCAGAGAACAGTATGTTAAATACTGGGCAGTGAGCTCGAGCCCCGTTTCTGTTGTGTCCCCAAGCATCTATGGGGGACTTGGTTTTTGAGTTGATGTGGCTGATTATATCAAAGCTCGAGGTGATTAAGCTGTGTGTAGAGCACAAGGAAATGGCAGCCCACTCCAGTGTTCTTGCCTGGAGAATCCCAGGGATGGGGGAGCCTGGTGGCCTGCCATCTCTGGGGTCGCACAGAGTCGGACACGACTGAAGCGACTTAGCAGCAGCAGCAGAGCGGCTTCATTAGCTCTGGGGACAATGGGTACTTAACAGAGGAAATGCTTCCTCTTTCCCCAGTCGGCTGGCCGCTTGATGCGGGCCATCTTTGAAATTGTCCTGAACCGCGGGTGGGCACAGCTTACAGACAAGACCCTGAACCTCTGCAAGATGATCGACAAACGCATGTAAGTCCCCGTGAGCTGGAACGTGGTCCTGCGTTGGGGGTCCTCCGGCCGAGGGCCTGGTGGGAAAGCCTTAGAGCGCAACCTGACGTGTGATGTGTGCACCGGGGTAGAAGTTGAGACCAAGAAGGTCCCGTTCCTTCCTGGACAGGTGGCAGTCCATGTGTCCTCTGCGCCAGTTCCGGAAGCTCCCTGAGGAGGTCGTGAAGAAGATTGAGAAGAAGAACTTCCCCTTTGAGCGTCTGTACGACCTGAATCACAATGAGATAGGTGTGTGGGAAGCCATCTTTCCCTCCTCATCTGCACAGCTCAGATGTCTCCCTGTGCCTGCTTCTCTGTTCCTGGCCCCAAGCCCTACGCTCGTGTGTCTTGTCCCATTACTGCTAGGCTCCTTGCCCTTGGTCTCAGAGCTTTGAATCCCCTGGGCCCCACTGAGTGGAGGGAAGAGCCCATGCCTGGAGTGGAACCCGCCCATTTCCCTCAGGGCCGGGTTCACCAGACCGGCCATCAGGCTGGGCTGCAGCTGTGTGCACCCTCGTGTCCTCACAGGTGAGCTCATCCGCATGCCCAAGATGGGGAAGACCATCCACAAGTATGTCCACCTCTTCCCCAAGCTGGAGCTGTCGGTGCACCTCCAGCCAATCACGCGCTCCACCCTGAAGGTGGAGCTGACCATCACGCCCGACTTCCAGTGGGATGAGAAGGTCCGGCTGGGAGCGCCAGGGGCAGGCCTCGGGGCCTGGAGGCGAGAGGAGGGGGAGGGTGTGTCCCCCTTGCCCACCTCTCGGCTCATGTTCCCGTCCCTCGTGCTTGGGTGGGCAGGTCCACGGTTCGTCAGAGGCCTTCTGGATTCTTGTGGAAGACGTGGACAGTGAGGTGATCCTTCACCATGAGTACTTCCTGCTCAAGGCCAAGTATGCCCAGGACGAGCACCTCATCACGTTCTTCGTTCCCGTCTTTGAGCCGCTGCCCCCTCAGTACTTCATCCGTGTGGTGTCTGACCGCTGGCTTTGTGAGTGTGCCTGCTCCGCAGGGTCCGTGGGGTCCCCGGGGCCAGGTTCCCCCTGGGGCTCTTAGATGAGATCTAGCCCCTCGTGCTGGGCTGGCCTTAGCTGGGGAGAGTGACACGCAGGCTGCCTTGGGATTTCCAGCGTGCTCACAGCCCTTCCCGTTTCTCTGCTGGCAGCTTGTGAGACCCAGCTGCCCGTCTCTTTCCGGCACCTGATCCTGCCAGAGAAGTACCCGCCCCCAACCGAGCTGCTAGACCTTCAGCCCTTGCCTGTGTCTGCCCTGAGAAATAGCGCCTTTGAGAGCCTCTACCAGGATAAATTTCCTTTCTTCAACCCCATCCAGACCCAGGGTAGGTGTTTGCATTTCCAGGCGGGCAGTTCCTTTGGGGACATTTAAAGGTCCCTCGGAGACAGGTAGGTTCTGCAGGAAGAGAGGGAGGGGGCGCCCAGGGGCTTGGCAGGTGTGGGAGCTCAGCGTCAAGTGTGGGAGCAGCCAGGGCGTTTTCTGTCCTCAGCTGGCCTTGGTGACTTAGATTTGCTTCACGTTGTTGCACGTCTCCCTGCAGAGGGTTGGTCGAGCAGGTCTTATGGTGCACGGCTATTCCTCAGGCTTTGGAGATTCCAGTATTGAGCCAGAGTGGGAAGGCTTTGAGGCCTCCTCTGCTTCACTGCTTGAAATGACAGCTGTGTTCCCGGAGCATGCCCCGTGTTCCAGGTTCTCTGGGCTGGGTGCAGCCTGAGTGGTTCCTTCCTCCCACCGGTGCTACGCATGGTTTCCCTTTGGAGACACTGCTGTCTTGGTCCTGTTCTGTGGATGAGGAATGGAGGACAAGAGAGGCGCGCCAGCGGAGACCCTAGTGAATAGTGGGACTGGGCTTTATCCAGTGTGAGGGCTGGGGTTAGATGTTTAGCTTCACTGTGTATTAGCTGCTGCCCAGAAGGCGTGGGCAGGACTTGGAGGGCCAGAGTGGGGGAGCTGGGCCCCTCTGGTTTGGCACCCTGGTCGCTGAGAAGACCGGCGGAGAAGCGAGGAGGGAGCCCCGGCCTCCTTTGCTCCTGTGTCCTCCGGCAGACCTCCAGGAGACCTGAGCTCCTTACCGGGGTCTCTCTCCTCCTCGTGTTGGGAGGGGCAGGTGAGAGGGAGAGAAGGCGCAGGCCTGCCTGCAGCGGGGCGCCGTTCCCTCGCCCCTGCTGGCTGCCTCTCTGGACCTGTGGGCAGAGTTCTCCCACATGGCCTCCGTCGAGCCTCCCTCGGGGTCTCACTGCCGCTCTGTCGCTTCTCAGTGTTCAACACCGTGTACAACAGCGATGACAACGTGTTTGTGGGGGCCCCCACGGGCAGCGGGAAGACCATCTGTGCGGAGTTTGCCATCCTGCGGATGCTGCTGCAGAACTCGGAGGGCCGCTGTGTCTACATCACCCCCATGGAGGCCCTCGCTGAACAGGTGCGTCCTGGGTGCGTTTTCCTAGAAGCCGTTCTCATCTCGAGTCCAGATGGAGGTTTTTCAGAGCCCTAAAACTTGGGGAGCCAACTGGGGCCAGGCTTTACCTGCTGGGGGCCGTTTTCCTCGGTTTGCACTCTAAAGAAAAGCTCTCCGGTCACTTGGTCTAGTCGGTTGAGATCTGAAGGGCGACAGGTCTCTGTGTCGGCCTCTCGGGTTTTTCTCCAAATGAACGAGTCCTGCCGTCTTTCTGCCAGGTGTACATGGACTGGTACGAGAAGTTCCAGGACAGGCTCAGCAAGAAGGTGGTGCTCCTGACCGGGGAGACCAGCACGGACCTGAAGCTCCTGGGCAAGGGCAGCGTCATCGTCAGCACGCCCGAGAAGTGGGACATCCTCTCCCGGCGCTGGAAGCAGCGCAAGAACGTGCAGAACATCAACCTCTTCGTGGTGGACGAGGTCCACCTCATCGGGGGCGAGAACGGGGTACGGCTGGCCTCGCCGCACAGAGGCGGGGCTGGGCCGCAGTGCAGCCTTGGCCCTGGGCCGTAAGTGTGGGCCACAGGTGCGGGGCTGCTTCTGCCTGTCCCCTTGTCTCAAAAGGAGGACCTGAGATTTTTTAGTAGGTGTTTTTGAGACCAGCATAGCTTAGTGGAGATTGGCTGGGGACAGGTGCCCCCAGAGACGGGAGAGCCCTGATCGGAAGGGAGAATTCGGAGGTCCTCTTGAGGACGTTGGGCTGCCCACGGAGGCGCTCAGGGCTGAGGCCAGAGCACCCAGGCCTGCAGTGATCGTTGCCCCTCTCCACAGCCCGTCCTGGAGGTCATCTGTTCCCGGATGCGCTACATCTCCTCCCAGATCGAGCGGCCCATCCGCATCGTGGCTCTCAGCTCCTCGCTCTCCAACGCGAAGGACGTGGCCCACTGGCTGGGCTGCAGCGCCACCTCCACCTTCAACTTCCACCCGAACGTGCGCCCCGTGCCCTTGGAGCTGCACATCCAGGTGGGGCCCATGCTTCTGGCTCCCGCGCGGCCCCACCGCCCAGCTTCCCCGGGGTCCTAACCTCTTCTCCCTCCCCGGCCTCAGGGCTTCAACATCAGCCACACGCAGACTCGCCTGCTGTCCATGGCCAAGCCCGTGTACCACGCCATCACCAAGCACTCGCCCAAGAAGCCCGTCATCGTCTTCGTGCCCTCCCGCAAGCAGACGCGCCTCACCGCCATCGACATCCTCACCACGTGCGCAGCCGACATCCAGCGCCAGAGGTGGGTGGCCCACTGCCGGGTGCCGTGTGTGCCGTGGGGCAGCCCCCACCTGGCTGGGTGCTGAGCCAGCACCCCTGGGAGGGGCCCTGGGGGTGTGGCCCTGCTCCGGGCTGAGTCAGCGCTCCGCCACCCAGATTCCTGCACTGCACTGAGAAGGACCTGATCCCGTACCTGGAGAAGCTGAGCGACAGCACGCTCAAGGAGACGCTGCTGAACGGAGTCGGCTACCTGCATGAGGGGCTCAGCCCCCTAGAGCGGCGCCTGGTGGAGCAGCTCTTCAGCTCAGGTAGAGAGCAGGCCTTGAGGTGCAGAGTGAGACCCGCTCCAGGTGTCGGCGGGGTGTGGATACACTTCCCGTGTGGGTGATGTTTCTCGGCAGCAGGCACGCATCTCATTTTCATAATACTTTTATTTGAGCTCAGTGTCCTTGAGATGAAGGTGGAACAGTCTACTTGGTAGAGGAGAAAGCAGGCAGGCACATCAAGTTGTACTCTTTTAGAACCTGGGTTTTTAGACCTGGACCTTTGGCCTCTAGACCTAATTTCCCATGATACGGACTCAGCAGGGTAGTTGGGCTTTAGAGGAGGAGTCCATTCTGTGTGTCTCCCTCGGGTGGCTGTGTGCTTTTGTCTCTCGTTAGGCATTTCGTGCAGAGTAGTATTTTGACAGTGCTTTGGGAGCTGCAGTGGCAGTGCTCCTGCCAGAATCACTTGTCACTCTGACTCCTGAATCTGCGTGGTTTGGGGCACCCTTAGAGCTCGATTTTGCTGCCACGGACTGGCCAGCCTGTGGCTGAGTTGGTGGTAGCATGTTCCAGTCGGCACAGCCTGCCTGTCAGGCAGGAGTGTGAGCCTGACTTTCTCTGGGCTTGGGGGTCTGTTCCACGGTGACCTTGTTTCCTACAGGGTAGCCCCCCAGCAGAGCAGCAGTGACAGGCAGACCCTCCTGTAGTACCGCGTTAGCCTCTTAGTCCTGAAACCTTGTCTCCGCCCAGCTTTGCACTGAGTTCTGAAGTGTAGAGTAGGGTAAGCCACTGTTTGCCCTGGAGGCAGCAGGTTCTGCCCCCCTGGGGAGCCCTGTGCTCAGTCTGCTCCTCCCCTCTGCCGCTCAGGGGCCATCCAGGTGGTGGTCGCTTCTCGGAGTCTCTGCTGGGGCCTGAATGTGGCGGCGCACCTGGTGATCATCATGGACACGCAGTACTACAACGGCAAGACCCACGCGTGAGTCCAGTGCTGTGTGTTAATGGGCCCCTTTCTCCTAGGATGGGCGTAACCTCTGCACTTCCAGAAGGTCACTATTGTGAAGAAAAGGTGTTAGGGAAATAAATAGCTGGGATTCCACCCCAGCTAGGGTTTTATTTGTGCAGACTTATTTTTGATGCTTGAACCTGCTTCTAGGTTTGGATTTGAGTGGGGGGGACTTGATCACTTATGAACTATATGGCTGTGAGGTTTGGGAGCCTGCCTTACATATCAAATGCTTTAATATGGAGTTATCTGGCTATTGCCATTTGGTGGGTTGACTTCCCAGGTGGCGCAGTGGTGAAGAATCCACCCGCCAGTGCAGGAGACACAGGTTCGATCCTGGGTCAGGAAGATCCCCTGGAAGAGGAAATGTTAGCCCACTCCAGTATTCTTGCCTGGAAAGTTTCATGGACAGAGGGGCCTGGCGGGCTGTAGTCCATGGGGTCGCAAGGAGATGGACATGAGGGAACACACACACACACACATTAGATGGGTTAATACCTTTGGTTCACAGACCCTGAGCAACAACGTCATGACTCTTACACTTGAAAACTAAACTGATGTATAGATAACCCGTGACGCTAGGGACTGAGCACACTCGCAGAGGTTTGCTGGGATTTCCCACGTCTCCCTGTGTCTGCATTTTATCCTTCGACCTTCAGGGAGGCAGCGTCCTGAGTCCTCTTTTCCCTGCATCTCCAGGTACGTGGATTACCCCATCTACGATGTTCTGCAGATGGTGGGCCATGCCAACCGCCCTCTGCAGGATGATGAGGGGCGCTGCGTCATCATGTGCCAGGGCTCCAAGAAGGTCAGCCCCGGCCTTTGCACGGGCTTCTGAGCCTGGGTCTCAGAACAGATTCTTTAATCTCTCTCTATAGGTGTCTTTACTTTCTTATATTCTCTCTGTTTTCTTTTCTTTTCCACATTGTTTTTGTAACAAGCCTTTCTCTGCATAGAATTTTGTAGCCTTTGATTTTTGCTACTGCTGTTGACTCTGTGTATTGAGATCTTAACCCTCTGGCTGGGTCTGTCTTCCTCATGCCCTGCTCAGCCCGTGGGGCTTGGTGTACCTTCCTCCATGGTAGAAATAACCAGTGATGCCAGGGGGAACAGGCATACACACCCAACTCTGCAGGTGCAGACGCAGCTCACCTTGTCTGTGCAGCTGGTTTCTTGCGTTTCGTATGAGCCGTGCCTGTTGCACAGCGGCCCTCTTTGCCCTTGGCCTTTCTTTGGACTGTACTGTCACTGACGTTCTTGCCATAGGATTTCTTCAAGAAGTTCTTGTATGAGCCTTTGCCGGTGGAGTCTCACCTGGACCACTGCATGCACGACCACTTCAACGCCGAGATCGTCACCAAGACCATCGAGAACAAGCAGGACGCCGTGGACTACCTCACCTGGACCTTCCTGTACCGCCGCATGACGCAGAACCCCAACTACTACAACCTGCAGGGTCGGTGGTGGCGCTGCGCAGCATCCTCCGGAGGTTGGCACAGGCCTCGTCCGCCGTCTCCCTGGGACACCCCTGCTTACCTGTCACCTTCACAGGCATCTCCCATCGTCACCTGTCTGACCACTTGTCGGAGCTCGTGGAGCAGACCCTGAGTGACCTGGAGCAGTCCAAGTGCATCAGCGTCGAGGACGAGATGGACGTGGCGCCCCTGAACCTGGGCATGATCGCCGCCTACTATTACATCAACTACACCACCATCGGTGAGGGCCGGCGGGGCCTGCAGCCACGGGGACGACACGACAAGGCTTCCAGGGCCTCGTGTGCTCGTCAGAGGGACGCGTTGCAGGGTGGAGCCGGGCTAGCCCAGCGGTTAACTCTACTCCTCCTCTGCCTGCTCTGACCTTTCCAAATGTCCTTCCTTTCCTCTCTCAGAGCTCTTCAGCATGTCCCTGAACGCCAAGACCAAGGTGCGAGGACTCATCGAGATCATCTCCAATGCGGCTGAGTATGAGAACATCCCCATCCGGCACCACGAGGACAGCCTCCTGCGGCAGGTGAGCGCATCTTCCGAGCTGGGTGAAACTTGGCCCCCGTGCCCAGAGCACAGGATCCTGCAGTCAGGTCAGGAAAACACCCACTCCCCCGCCCCCGAGCTCCTCACACACTCCACACACATCTCAAGCCCCACCACCCACAGCCATCATCTGCCCCGAGTGTGGAATGGTTGTGGGCCTGGGGCGGGTGGTGCTTTGGGCCTGAGTGTGGGTCTCAGGCAGGGTCACCCGTTCACCAGCCGCTCTTTCTTCCGCTTTCCAGCTGGCCCAGAAGGTCCCCCACAAGCTGAATAACCCTAAGTTCAACGACCCGCACGTCAAGACCAACCTGCTTCTGCAGGCCCACCTGTCCCGCATGCAGCTTAGTGCCGAGCTGCAGTCGGATACAGAGGAGATCCTCAGCAAGGTGTGGAGGCGGGGCACCGGGGGCGTGGAGGCCTGAGCGTGGCGTGTGAGGCAGCAGTGCCCACTCCTGCTTATGCTCTCTGGTCCCTCGGCAGGCCATCCGGCTCATCCAGGCCTGTGTGGACGTCCTCTCTAGCAACGGGTGGCTCAGCCCCGCCCTGGCGGCCATGGAGCTGGCCCAGATGGCCACCCAAGCCATGTGGTCCAAGGACTCCTACCTGAAACAGCTGCCGCACTTCACCTCCGAGCACATCAAACGTTGCACAGACAAGGTGAGCCGGGCCTGCATCGCAGTGTTGGGTGGCCAAGTCTGGAGGCCGGGTGTCCTGCACTGGGGTTGGTTGTGGGAGGGGAGACGTCACGTTTGGCTTCTCTGAAGGTGTTACCCAAGAAGGCGCCAGGGAGCCTGACTGTTGTGAGCTGTGTTCTTTGGATGATCTGATAGCATAGGAATAAAAAAGGCCACTCTGTGGAGCCCGTGGACTCTCTCCATCAGGGGGAGTCTGGGCTGAAGTCACTGGGGAGGGAAGTTTAGAGTACTCAGGGAGTCACCTGGCTGAGGATGAGTCGCCGGAGCCAGTTTCCTCTGCGGTTGTCTGCCTTCTTCCCTGACCTCCCTGATGCCCGCCCAGGGGGTGGAGAGTGTTTTCGACATCATGGAAATGGAGGACGAAGAGCGCAACGCCTTGCTCCAGCTGTCGGACAGCCAGATCGCGGACGTGGCCCGCTTCTGTAACCGCTACCCCAACATCGAGCTGTCCTACGAGGTGGTGGACAAGGATGCCATCCGCAGGTGAGCCACGCGGGCCGGGTGCGCCGCCCCGGGTCAGCCCCCAGCGGGCACAGCTGTGATGCGCCCCGGGTGTCTCCCCACAGTGGCGGGCCAGTCGTCGTGCTGGTGCAGCTGGAGCGGGAGGAGGAAGTCACGGGCCCTGTGATCGCGCCTCTCTTCCCGCAGGTATGTGCTGGGACTGGCCTCCTGGGGTCCCCTCGAGGCCCTGCCGTGGGCTATGGTCTGTGCTGCGAGGGCACATAGTCGTCAGCGGGGGAGGTCTAGAGCAGTGATGACGTCACAAGGCTGGGGGTTAATTTGGGGGCTGTGAGTGCTTTTTATGGAAGTCTGTAGTTTTTTTGCTTTAAGGCAGTTTGGGTGACTGGCTGCTGAGGGAAGTCCTGGCACAAGGCCTACTTTGGACCCACTCTGCTGGCAGGCTCACCTCATGTTAACATGTTTTTGTCCTCTGACATGTCTGCCTTTTACCTAAAAGCGTCTCTGAGGAACTCAAAGCTTCCAGCCTCAAAGACTAGATGTCTGATAGTGGAGTCTTGACCTAGTGTCAGGCACTGAACGGGAAGGTACTCTGGGGCAAGGAAGTGAGCCAGAACCAACAGATGAGCTCACCTGTCTACTTAAAAATTGAGTTCACATGAGAAACCTTAGTTTAAAATCCTGTATCCGATTATCTTTTGGTATGAAGATTTTTAAAGCTTGCTTTCTGGTTTCCTGTTTTTGTAACTTTTTGCCTGGTGTCACAGTCATCAGGTTTTACTCACTGACTTTGTTGGGTTTTGGTCACTACAGAAACGTGAAGAGGGCTGGTGGGTGGTGATCGGAGACGCCAAGTCCAACAGTCTCATCTCCATCAAGAGGCTGACCCTGCAGCAGAAGGCCAAGGTGAGTGTGTCCGCTGGCCCCCGCGGGTTGCGAGAGGGGGCAGGTATCTGAGCGGGCCCTGAGTTGTGCTTGCTGTCTCCAGGTGAAACTCGACTTCGTGGCCCCGGCCACCGGCGCCCACAACTACACCCTGTACTTCATGAGTGATGCTTACATGGGGTGTGACCAGGAGTACAAATTCAGCGTGGATGTGAAAGAAGCCGAGACAGACAGTGACTCAGATTGAGTCCAGAGGCATTCACTCTTGCACAGAGGAGAGCCGAACCCGAGTTAGGGGCGTGTGCAGTGCATGGGACCTCTGTGGAGACCTGGCCCCACCCCACCCTCCTGCTTTCCCCCGGCTCCCTTGCCGTCCACACCCTGGCTCCAGTGTCTGCAGGTGTCGGGCACAAACCGTGTACAGCATTTTGAGGCGTGTTCTTTGTAGTTCCTTTTCAGTCTAATA
Organism: Bos indicus; assembly: GCF_029378745.1. Taxonomy (NCBI): domain Eukaryota; kingdom Metazoa; phylum Chordata; class Mammalia; order Artiodactyla; family Bovidae; genus Bos; species Bos indicus. The sequence goes on along the minus strand of NC_091770.1, from coordinate 2,308,866 downwards.
AAATGACTTGGAGAAACCATGTGTCTTTGCAGTGATTCCAAGTTAAAAGTTTCCTTTCCCCAGTCTTAGGATTGGTTTTTCAGCCTGTGAGCTTGCTTAGAGTGCACACTACTTCTAGAGGCTGAGGCTGCTCTTCAGTCGGGCTGCACGCGTTCAGCCAGCACAGAGGGCAGTGTTGGTGCCCTGTCCTGTCAGGACTGGGCCTCTGGGCCCTTCTGTGTCGGCATCGCTGCAGAGCTAACACTGATCGTTGGTGGAAACCAACAGGTTAGCGCTTTCTCAAGATCTGCAGCGTCCCCTCCCGTAAGGAGGCAGTGGCAGCTGCGTGCTTAGAGCAGTTCCAAGATTCAGATCTATAAATTTTCTTCTGAGATTCTTGCCTTCTGTTGTTTTCTGGGAATACTGTTTTGTGTGTGTTAAGGCGTGTCTGACTCCTTGTGACCCCATGGACTGTAGCTCTCCAGGCTCCTCTGTCCGTGAAATTCTCCAGGCAAGAATACTGGAGTGGGCAGCCATTTCCTCCCCCAACCCAGGGATCAAACCCACATTTCCTGCATTGGCAGGTATATTCTTTACCACTGAGCCACCTGAAAAGCCCTTTTTAGGAGTAAATGTGCATAAAACTGGAAGATGATTCTGATAGGATAATTTCCCTAGGTTGGCAATTTTCTAGTCTTAGGACCCCTCTACGCTACCAAAAAGAACTCCAAACAGCTTTTATTATTTGGGTTAGAGCCACTGATGTTTATTTACTAGAGTAAACGCATTTTAAAGTAACTTAATTAACATTTTATGAAGAACAACTTCGAAAACAAATTCAGGGAGAACAGCATTTTACATTTTTGTAAATCTCTTTCATGACCAGCTTAATAAGACAGTTGGATTCTCACAACTGTTTCCAAAACCTGTTGTGTGAATTGATGTAAAGCTGACTTCACACAGGTAGGGAGTTGGAAGAAGTTTCTAAATAGGCTTCTCAGATAATAGAGGCTATGAGATACGTCACTACACAGGTGGTAGATTCTTAAAGGCAATGTGGATGTGAAACCTTATCAGTGAGCATACTTATCAAGAGCAACACTTGCATTAAAACCCACTTGTCTCTTACACTTAATGAGTCTTGCCCATGAGTGTCTTTGTAACGTGCCTTAGTCACTTGGAAAATGCTCACTCACTAAATTATGCAAATCTTTCTTTAATACACTTCATCATAAATCATGTGTTCCTATCACCACCAATCCCCTCAGAAAAGCCTAAGCATTGAGAAGATGTCAAGCTCCTGATGTCAATATGGGTTTTCACAAATTTGAATTTTTGCTGGAAAGCTTGTTTTATCATTGGCAACACGATCAGTTTCCCTTGAAGTGACAGGCTCATTCCATTCATTTCCCAGAAAATGTCTCCCAAATAGCCAAGTCTAAACACTAGAGTTTGCTCGTTCTTGCAAGTAGATATGGTTACGCCATGGACACGGCTGATGGAGCACGCGACTGCACAACTGCTTTTCCTCAGGACAGCCTCACCTCCGCGTGCAGCATGGCCGCAGCATGCCTGCTTCCGACAGAATGCTGTGTGCTCAAGGGTGGAGATCTAATACAATTTATTTGTATTGGTTCTACTGAGGATGTTTCTCAGTGGAGTTGGCAGTATTTTCACTGAGGGCAAGGCATGGAGACCCGACTGCAGTATCTGGTGCCATTCCCTTGCTTCGGAGGTGCTGACCTCTCTACACGCCCTGAAGCACTCTAGGGATTTCTATTGACTGGCAGGCACATTTTGAGAACCACGGCTCTAGATACTGCCCCAGCTGTCTTCAAAATCTAAGGTCGTGATTTCTGTGGTATAAAACTGAACTGAAGGCCATGGCCTTGAGGATGGTCCTCAAGTCAAAACCCACTTGGTCGTTCCTGTCTGAGGACAGCCTGAGACCCCAGCGCTGCTGGCCTGTGCCTGTTTTTCTACCTCTTTCAGCATTATTTCCTTAAGGGGCTGCTTCTTACCACTCGCCCCCACTATGGAAATCTAACATGACAGACCACAGAGTATTTATGTACTGTGGTTCTTTAGAGGGCACATACTGTCCCTTTAGGATTATTTTGCCCCTCACCCAAGACCCAATTCGGAGAAGGCAATGGCACCCCACTCCAGTACTCTTGCCTGGAAAATCCCATGGATGGAGGAGTCTGGTGGGCTGCAGTCCATGGGGTCGCTAAGAGTCGGACACGACTGAGCGACTTCATTTTCACTTTTCACTTTCACACATTGGAGAAGGAAATGGCAACCCACTCCAGTGTTCTTGCCTGGAGAATCCCAGGGACAGTGGAGCCTGATGGGCTGCCGTCTATGGGGTCGCACAGAGTCAGACACGACTGAAGCGACTTAGGAGTAGCAGCAGCAGCAGCAGGACCCAATTTTCACCCCCACTAAGACTGTATGACCTGTGGCCAACAGTAACTTGCTGCTAGGGTTCACATTCTCTCCGTTTATTTCTCAGCACTCCCCGACTGTCATCACAGCACCTGGCACAGAAGGTATGCAAGGGTTTCTAAGGGAAAGCAGAGGGGTCTCTTATTCTAACAAACGTACATTAAGGAATTAATTTCAGTACTGGCTGCATGTCTTAAATGCAAGGATTTACCCAGAAACTGGGAAGACAGGGCCTACTTCAGAGAAGGACTCACCATGAAATTCTTTTAAATTGTGAATGTCCCTATAACATAAAATAGGACTTGGGACTCCGATTATTTGTATAAAGCTTATAGTCTCAGAAAGGGCTGAGCTACATCCCTCCTACATAAAGATATAATGATTATAAATAGTATACTTAATCTCTGCTCTCCAATTGAACACTGCCCTAAAGCAAAATCTGCCTTAAGTACAAGGCACAGATATTCTGCAGCTCTTTACCAGGGGCTCCGTGTCAAAGGGGGAAGAGTGAGTGGGCCGGTGGCCCTGAGCCTCTCCCCAAGTCTGAATGCAGGAGGGCCAAATAAAGGAAGGTCAAGGATGCTCCTGGTCCTCTTAGGGACTGGGGAAGTCCGAGGACATTTTCTGGGGAAGCACGATTCTATCCAAAGCCAAAGTGGCTCAGATGCCTTCAGACGGCTGATACTTCCAGAAGGCCAACTCTCCATCGTCACTGCAGGAGGCCAGAAGCCCCCGTTCCTTGGGGTTCCAGGCCACGCAGTTGACATCCTGGGAGTGGGCCTGAGGCACGTGGGCTGTCAGCGAGAAGGTGGGCTGCTGCGGGTCTGAGCCGGGATCCTCCTCAAATACTCGGATGGCATCATCCCCACAGGCGGTAGCCAGGGTCCCTGTCAGCTGACACCTGGGGGGTGGGGGGAACAGGTGCGTCGGTGGCGTGCAGGTGGCTCCTCCCTCCCCACCTGGCAAGTCAGGGGCAAGGGGCTGGTGCTAGTCTCAAACTCGAGGACGCAGCTGTAAGTCTCTTACCCTAGAGCCTCTAACAAACGTAGCTGCAAATATCACCCCAAGCTTCAAGTGCTGCCATCTAGGTCTCTTTCCATGTAATTAACCTAAAAAACTACATATAACTCTGAATTGTACTTTTCTCACTTGGCACAGCAGTTGCCCTGACATGAAGTGTTCCTGACCGTTTTTTTAAACTGATGCGACAGGTCACTTAATTTTACCACACTTAGTCCATTTTTGCTATTTCCAAATGTTTGATAGTATAAATAAAACTTAGATGCACGTCAACTTTTTCAGTTATTTAGGGTTATTTCCTGAGGAGAGATTCTCAGGGCCCGAACTGCCCTCTGACCGACTCTCCTATGTGAACGGTATGGCTTTCCTAGGCTCCCTAAGGTAGAAGCAGTGTTACCAAACCATAAAACCCGAGCCATGAAGCCACAGTTTCAAGAATACGTATTTCTGGATGGTTTGATGCTGTGGATGGTATGGAGCTACCCTCAGCCTGGGTCTAAGTCTGTCCCCTGCTCCTGTGAACCCTGGGCCAGCCAGTGCTAAACCAGCATGGAGACAGTCTAGCCTGATCTGATGACATGAGGGTGGCTGCTCTATATCCCCACGTATTCCCAAAGGTGAAAGAGCACCCTGATTTCTTGAAAATCACTAGAATGGGTGGGCAGGGTGGAGGGGAGGAGTGGCGGTCTTACCAAGCGACGTCATAAATGGTCCTGGAGTGGAAGCCTGACAAGGTGCAGACACACTTCCAGCTGGCCTCGGAGCCGCTGCATGCAACCCCTGCGTGACAGACTTCTCTTGAGCCTTGGGCGTATCCATGCCCTGGGCACCTCAGGGGAGAACCTGCCCCGCTGCAGAGGAGACCCTGACTTGCCCTCCCCCATCCGCACCACCTGAGGCCTCATGCTCACTCCTGTCCCCATCCGCCCTGATCTGCCTTAGACACTGCAGCCAGACTGGCATTTTCACACCAGGATTCGGAGAAGGAGACGTCCTGCTCCTCAAAATCCCTTTTGCTACAGACTATGTCTGACAACTTATCCTGCCTTTTTGGAGAAGACTCTTGAGAGTCCTTTGGACAGCAAGGAGATCTAACCAGTCAATCCTAAAGGAAATCAACCCTGAATGCTCATTGGAAAGACTGATGCTGAAGGTGAAGCTCCAATACTTTGGCCACCTGATGCGAAAAACTGACTCACTGGAAAAGACCTTGATGATGGGAAAGACTGAGGGCAGGAGGAGAAGGGGACAACAAGGGATGAGATGGTTGGATGGCATCACTGACTCAATGGACATGAGTTTCAGCAAGCTCTGGGAGATGGTGAAGGACAGGGAAGTCTCACGTGCTACAGTTCATGGAGTTGCAAAGAGTCGGACACAACTTAGTGACTAAACAACATCAGGCACCCAGCCCAACCTACCTTATTTCTCTCCAAACTCCTTATGCCCTATGTTCCATCTACCCTATGCAAATCCCTGTTCCTGGTATAAATGTAGGCCGCCTTTACTTTCAATGCCTTTGCTCATGTGGTCCTCTTTGCATCTAGAATTTCCTTTTTTTCTTTTGTGGCTATGTCTGGCAACATGTGGGAGCTTAGTTCCCTGACCAGGGATCAAACCAGTGCCCCCTGCTTTGGAAGCATGGAGTCTTAACCACCGGAAGTCACAGAAGTCTCTTCTTATGTTAAAATGCTACACATTCCTTTCAGTCTAGGCCCCCTTCCCCAGAGCCTCCCTGGACTCTCCCAGCACTTTCCCTGGAGCCCTCCCACGGCACATCTATGAAGGGCCCAGTTTTCTGTGACTCATCCATGTGTCTCAGCTCCTCCGCAGAGATGGGCCTTCAGCCCCTAGGCTGGGCCCTCACCTTGCTCGTTGCCTGGAAGGTACTGGCGCCAGATGCGCACGGTGCGGTCGTCGCTGCAGGACGCCAGGCGCTGGCCACTGGGGTCAAAGGCCAAGCTCCACACGGTGGACTCGTGGCCTTCGAGGGTGGCGCAGCACACCCAGTCATCCTCTTCCTCCCGGTAGAGCTTCACTGTGTCGTCGTAGCTGGCGGAGGCCAGCAGCTGTAGGGGAGGCCAAGGACAGCACCGTATGTGTGTGTAGGGCCCGGGAGTGTCTGCGGTTCCAAGACTTCTCCCTCCCGGGACAGGACAGTCCCAGGGATGTGCTTTTATAAAGGGACTCACTGACATCTTCTGGTCACAGACAGAGATTCCTGGGAAAACCAGGTTGAGGCTGAAGAGCAGAAGGCAGCTGGGTACAACCCTCCAACATCACAATTACTTCCCACCAAGACACCTGGCTCTTACCTCCTGGCTTGGGTGCCAAACCACATGCTTGACATCCTGTGTGTGGGAGTTGAGGACACTGACACACTCATACTCGTCCTCTTCATCAACTGTGGAGAAGAAAAGAAGGGGCACACAAGCTGACCGTCAGGGGCACAAGGGTGGGGCGCGGAGACTGGGTGGCAGGCTCCCAAGTGCACCTGGAGGGATCTGGACTCACCTTCCCAGACCCACACACTCTTGTCTCGGCTGCAGGTGGCAAGGAGGTTGCCAGACGGAGCCCAGGCCACTGATTTGACCTCATTTTCATGGCCCTCCAGCGTGGTTACACACTGCGAACAGTGAAGAGGGACTAAAATCAGTGCCAGCTCAGACCCCTGCGGTCCTTGCAAGTCCAGTTCCACTGACCCAGGCCGGCTCAGGTTCCTAAACCAGGAACATCCCTGGTGGTCCGGTGGTTAAGAATCAGCCTGCCAGTGCAATGCACACAGGTTCCAACACTGGTCCCCAGAAGCCTCCACACGCCCTGGAGCAACTAAGCCTGTCCACCGCAACTACTGAAGCCCAAGAGCTCTACGCCTTTACTCCGAAGCAAGAGAAGCCACCACAAGGAGAGGTCCACGCACCGCAACAAAGAGCAGCCCCCACTTGCCACAACTGGAGAAAGCCCACGCGAAGCAGCGGAGACTCAGCACAGCCGAAAATAAAATAAATATTAGAATAAAAAAACGTTCCTAAACCAGCCCTGGGGATCAAACAGGCAACAATCCTGGTCCCATCTATTTACCTCAAAGTCATCCTCATTCTTCTTCCAAATGCAAGTGGTGGCATCAAAGCTGGCCGAGGCCAGGTAATTTCCGCATGGAGACCAGGCCACCTTCCGCACGGTGCGCTGGTGGCCTTCACAAAGGACAGATTTGCAGATCCAGCTGTCACCTGAAAGCAGAGGACAGGTCAGGCTCTGGAGCCGGGTGCACAAGAAGGTGCTGAACACTAGCTGTGCCACTGGGTAACAGGGTCCAGCATCAGAGCCAGGCTGGGGGTCAGAGCTCAGTGAGTGTACTGAACAACAGGCTTTAACTGACTCCAGTTACAGTTACAGAAAGCTGGAGGCATCCTTCTGAAACAAATCTGAGGAATCACCCTCCTGATTTAAAATTGTCAAGAGTACCTACATGCGTGCGTGCGTGCGTGTGTGTGTGTGCACCCGCCCTAAGCCACTTCAGTCACCTCTGACTCTTTGCAACCCCATAGACCATAGACTGCCAGGCTCCTCTGTCCATGGAATTTTCCAGGCAAGAATACTGGAGTGGATAGCCATTCCGACCTCCAGGGGATCTTCCTGACCCAGGGATCCAACTGGCCTCTCTTGTGTTGGCAGTTGCCACCTGGTAAATGCCCTCGGGTTAAATTTAAACTTCTTCAACTGCTGCAAATTACTTTGAAGCCTACTTTCTTCCTTCTCTTCTCATTTTCCTGCCTCAGCAACTATCACAATTTCCCTAACAGTTTCAGTCTCTCTATTGACATTTTAGCTTCTAATAGTTGCTGACTCCTTCACCGGAAAACCCGTTCTCAAAGTGGCTAAGGTTCAACTCTAAGAAAACCCCTCCATCCTCTCCCTCGGCCCGTGACCATCGTCCAGGGTCTGCCTGTCCCGCAGGCTGCGTACTCCCCGAGACTGGCACCCACATCAAGCGCAAGGAGACCCCTTGGCGGCAGGGGTCGTGCAGCCGGATCGGGGCTTACCCTCCCTGCCCCAGATGCGGACGCTGCGGTCGCCACCGCACGAGGCCAGCAAAGTTCCCGCGGGGTTCCAGGCCAGGAACCAGCAGCGGGAGTCCGGGTGCGCCAGGATACGGCTAAGCAGCACCAGCGAGTCCTTCATGGCTGCCCGGCGCAGGAGGAGACAAAAATGAGCAGAGCTAGCCGCTCCGACTGCGGTTCCCACAGAGCAAAACCCTTGGGCCCGACTGCCAGGGTCCACCCTGGAAATGAAGCGCCCGCTGCTTCGGCTGCGCTGCCTTCTGGGAGTTGTAGTCGTCCTTTCCCCACCCTACTCCCCCAACCGCGGCCCCACCTCAACGAAAAGCATCGCGGCACGGCCTGGAACTACCAGTCCCGTGAGGCCTTGCGCAGGGAGCCGGCGGCGCGCCCGGGCTGTGTCGCGCGCCGGGAACGGGGCGGGGAGCCGGAGGAGGCGGGGTCAGAGGTGGAGGAAGCCGGAAGTGGATCGGGCCGGGGTCTGTCCGGGCGTTGCGGGTTTGGGCCCTGAGATCTCTCGGGTCGGGGTAACTGAGGAGCCCGTGACCGGGACGGAACGACGCCATCCCGGCACTGAAGCCTGCTGACTGGTGAGGATCAGGAGTCGTTGAGGGGTGGGTCCTATCTGGGCAGACATCGCACCGCAGAGCGCAGTTCCCAGATCCTGGGTCCCCGATCCTTGCGGCCCAGCTTGGCCCTCCGCCCCTGGGCACCCTCTGGCCAGGACCCCGAGTCCGGCTCTTTCTTCCACCAGTAACGGATACCTCCGCCCCAGCCCCTCTCCCTACTGTATTCTGCCAAGGTCCAGCGGGCCCCCAGCCCTCTCCGGGTCATCGTCTCGCACCTCCGCAGCTCCACTCCGGGGACCCCGTCCCCGCCCCCCGAACCTCTGCAGCTCTTCTGTCTCTGCTCAGCCCTCGGTCCCACCCCCATCCCCTGGGGTCGGCCCTGACCGCCTTCCTCCAGCCTCACCTGCTACGAACCCAGTACGTTGCTCTCCTCCCCCCGGACAGGCAGGCTCTCTGCGCCCCGCGGAGGTCGGCGGCTACCAGCAGCGACCGCTGAGCGACGGCGGGCGGCCCCGGACATGTACGCCCCCGGAGGCGCAGGGCTACCCGGCGGGCGCCGGCGGAGGAGCCCGGGAGGCAGCACTCTGCCCAAGCAGCCGGAGCGTAGTCTGGCCTCGGCCCTGCCGGGTGCCCTGTCCATCACCGCGCTGTGCACCGCGCTCGCCGAGCCTGCCTGGCTGCACATCCACGGTGGCACCTGTTCCCGCCAAGAGCTGGGGGTCTCCGACGTCCTAGGCTACGTGCACCCGGACCTGCTGAAAGGTGAGGGCGCTGCGCGCCAGCCCTCTTCTTTCTGGGCTCCCGGGCATCCTCGGAAGGGTGCGGACTGGAGCTGAGATAGCCTGGGGTAGGCACCTGGTTGAAGGAAACAGCCCATTGCTGCCTGATGTTCTTGCCCACCAGGTGGCTCTGTTTGGGGTCCGGCCCCTCATTAATTCTGATGTTATTCAGCCAAGCACCCACTCCTCAACTCCACGGTAATCTGGACTGCTATTTTCGGCTTCTTTTGGGGGAAGGGCGCTGTATATCAGAGAGAAGATAAGGGTGCTAGGCATCCCAATTACCTGTCTCCTTCTAAGGAGCCCGAGATACAGGAAGATTTTTTTTTTTTTTGGTCGGGGCGGGGGGCGGGGTGGTCAGCTTGAGAAAAAGGAACTTTAAAATTTTTAAAGATTTTAAAAGATGTTTGTGAGTTCTGCAGTCTTTGGATTGTTAGAGAAAAAGGGAGTCTACGGTATTTTCAATAACCAGAAGTCAGTTCCATTGCTACCCTCAGTAAAACAATAGGAGTTTGGCTCGTGGAACCCTCACAAGTGTGACGGAATGAGGTAAGTTTGCTTTGTTCATTATGGTGCTTCCCGGCCAGGGAAGCAGAAGAAAGGGGAACCAGACCATCATCTTTACTGGATACAGGGGAGGCCTGTAGCCCATCCTTCCCAGCCTTCCTCTCTGGTAATGAAGGTACAGGCTGTGTGGTGTGGGGGCAGTATTGCACTGCCTGGTTTTTACAGGGAAAATGGTCAGTGGATTGCAAACAGCCCTTATTAACAGCAGAGTTCATTACCCTCAAGGCCTTTTGAACCATTCCTGAAGGTTTTCTCCATGTGCCACTCCTGGCTGTAATTCATTCCAGATGTGTGTTGCCCCATATCTCGGATTCCTGTTCCTGTTAGGTATCTTTAACATTGTCTGTTTAAGGATTCACACTGCCTGGGGTTTGGTGAAAAGGTCAAGTTCTCTTTGAGTGCCTTGGATCATACACCACTTGTGCAGGTCGAGGCTGAAAAGCCCTGTCCTTGTGGCCTAATGTTGTCTTTCTCTGAGAGTTCTCTTGCTGGTTCGTATTTCTCTTGAGTTTTCAAAGCTTTCGGATGATTTTGTAGAGAACAGGATGGGGGCTTCTGGTTTATTTCCAGGTATCACCGTGATGATAGCTTTCAGTGTGTTGGCTCACTAAGACCTATGGGCTTCGCTGGTGGCTCAGATAGTAAAGAATCCACCTGCAATGCAGGAGACCCAGGTTTGATTCCTGGATGGGGAAGATCCCCTGGAGAAGGAAATGGCAGCCCACTCCAGTATTCCTGCCTGGGAAATACCATGGACAGAGAAGCTCACAGGCTACATTTCCTGGGGTCACAGAGAGACACGACTTAGCAACTAACACTAACACTTACCCACAGGATGGAGACCACGTGCTATGCAGCTTTCTCTGTGGCAAAAAGCCCATCAAGCTTGAGTCGAGTCAGGGTGACTTTTCTGTTAGCATGTTCCCCAGAACTTGCCTTGAGGCACAGCTGCCACTTTGCACCGCTTCATCCAGACCTTGCAGTTGATCCCCTTGGTGGTCAGTATTTCAGGTGCTTGGTGTTGCATCAAAACCGGGAGTGTACATGCATGCTCAGTCGTGCCCTACTTTTTGTAACCCCACGGACTGTAGCCTGCCAGGCTCCTCAAGAATACTGGAGTGGGTTGCCATTTCCTTCTCTAGGGAGTCTTCCCGACCCAGGGATTGAACCCGAATCTCCTGTATCTTCTCCATTGGCAGGTGGATTCTTTACCACTAGCTTCCTGGAAAGCCCCCAAGCTGAAAGGGAATTCATGATGCCTCTCTATTTCAGATCGTTCCTAGGAAGGCTTGTAAAATTCCTGCGATGGAGGGAGGGGCCCATCTGATTCCATGTCTTCATTCCAAAGGTCCAGGAAACTGTGTCTCAGAGAAGTGAAATGATCTCTGCAGGGGCACACAGCTGGGAACGGCAGAGTTGAGTTCACCTCACTTTTGACATCAGTATAAAGTGATGCCATCTCGTTATGTTTGCTTTACTTTAGCTGTCGTAAGGAACGACCTCACAATGGTTTATCTCACTTTGGCCTACATCCTTGTCAAAGGCACATCAAAAGTAAATTATTGGTTCTGTTCTCCTCTGTTCACACACGTATCTACCTTTTCTGAGAAATTATCCAAGCTGGATTTTGTCTTTTATAAGGCAGGTCGCCTCCACCTTTACATGGTGCCTGCCCGTCCATGTGTTTAGGGGTCTCAGCCCACGAATGGTTTCAGCCTGGTTTACCTTGGTCTCGGCGGCCATTGCAAGCTGGGAGCGCTTGGTGTCCCGTAACAAAGCTGACAGTGCTGCCTCATGAGCTGTCACAGAAGGTGGTAAAGAATCTGAAGGTCCCTGATTGCTTCTTCTTGGTGCGTGCTTAGTTGTTCAGTCATGTCTGACTCTCTGTGACCCCATGGACTGTAACCCGCCAGGCTCCTCTGTCCACGGGATTCTCCAGTCAAGAATACTGGAGTGGGTTGTCATTTCCTTCTGCAGGGGATCTTCCCAACCCAGGGATTGAACCCAGGTCTCCTGCATTGCAGGTGGATTCTTTACCTTCTGGTCCACCAGGGAAGCCTCCTTCTTCTCTGTACCAGTTGGCTTTTGGGTGCCCGCTGGGCCTTCAGTCGTTTGCTACTCTGTAGGGCTGTGCCAAGCCTCAGGGTCTAGCAGAAATCCTAGTGTGGAAGCCTCGCTATTCCCCATCTCAGGAGAGGCCAGAGCTGTGGGGTACAGGCCTCGTGCCTGTGGGTGCTTCCAGACGGAGAGCAGACCCTGCCAGGTCTCTGCAGGTGATGGGGAGTGGAGCGGGCCAACAGGCTTTGGCATGATGCCTTCCCGTTTCTTGGCCCCTTGCCTGAGTACCAGGCATCACACTAAGCACCCTTCATGCCTGGCTGTAGTGTCACCTAAACGACTTCTTTATTTGGTAGGTAACTATCATCACCCCCGTCATACACACACAAACACTCTCAGGTCTCGGGCCCAGGCTGGTCTCTTGCTAAGGGGCACCCAGCTGCTCCGAGTGGCATGGACTCCACCCTCACCACTGCGCCTCAGTGCACACTAGACTGTTCCTCCGTCCGAGCTGTCCCGGGCCTCTTACTTCCCCATTCTGGCTGAGTTTTTCTCACAAGCCCAGGCAAAACTATGTTCTTTATTCCTCTTCCCCTCTCATTGCTGGGCTGAGTCAAAGCCCATCATCCTCTCTCAATCCCAGAGCCCTGAAGGCTTTTACAAATGCCACGGCTTGAAAGATCCTGTTGGGAATTCCTCTGCTCCCCGGGGCTGCCCCCTTCTCACACAGCTCTTCAGCCTGGGCCAGGGGGCCAGAGACATGCCCAGACCTCTGGTGGCCCCCAACAAGGCAGCCCAGATAACCATTCCTTCTGAGCCTCAAGCCCTCTCTGCCCCTCAAGTGTGCCCAGCAAGGGGGCAGCCGGGACCAGAGGCTCAGGAAACATCTCTGGAGAATGAGGGAGTGTAAGATGTGAAGTTGGGGGGATCATGATTGACAGCAAGCCATGGGAAGGTCAAAGGCCTTCTGGGAAGGGCTGGTGTGTCTGAGGGGTGGTGACCAATGCAGCTGGCATTTCCAGATCCTGTAGGGGCATATCCTTGGAGGCAGCTTGGCCAGGACCCTTGGGATCTGTGGGACGACCCAGCTGGGCAGTGGAGGGCCCTCTTGGAGTCTTGTGTCAGAAGTCTTGTCTGGAAGCTAAAAAGTCAAGAGTAGGGTGCAGCTGTATAAAGTGGGTGGATGAATGCTGGAAGGACTGACTCAAGGACTCCAGTGAGGGGGGAATAGGAGAAGGAACAGAAGGGAACTGGCGAGAAGCCACTAGAAGCTTCCTGCCTGCTGCCTCTCTGGGTCAGGAGGGGATGAGAGCCATGGGCAGGTAGACAGGAAGAGCAGGGGCCTTCCAAACAAATCCAGCCCAGTGACTCACCAGTGACCTTGGGCAAAGTCAGGTCTGTGGGATCCTATTACACAGCAGCTGCCTTCTTCCCCGGTGACTGGAGGGGACAGGCAAGCAATGGTTACCGAAGTAAACAGGCCACAGCACAACTGGAGCACAGGGTGCATTCAGTCTGACCAGGGTGTAGTGGATGCGGCGCTGGTGGGATCTAAATTCAGCTCCACCTGCCATTTCTCTTCATAAATAAAACAACATACACACAGCATTTGAGGATGGGCTGCTTTTAGGCAGGCCTCTCAACAAAGCAGATATTCATGGCCCTCCCTGCCACACCGATGTCTGGCAGGGGAGGAGAGAAAGGGACATTGAGATGCCGACCCCAGGAGAGCCTGAGCAGGGTTCCAAGGAGGGCTGGGGTAACGCTGCCTGTCTCTGCTGCGTGCTCTGAGACCCTCTGATGAGAGCACCGCGGGGGCGTGGGGCAGGGCTCTGGGGTATCTGTCAGCATCACTCCAAGGGAAGCTTCCATTGGCTTTCCCCCTTGACCTGGAAGGTTTGCTCAGAACTTTAGAGTGGAGAAAAGCATAAAGCAGTCAGGTGGAAACAAAACCTATTTGAACTGTGGGTGCAAAGCCCCTTCTCTGAACCATGTCATCACCCCCGTGGTGCTGATCCTCTAGCCCCCACTGGCTGATGTGCGTGGACGGGGCAGTTCTTGGTGTTGGGAGGAAAGGCATGCCAAGGAAGACACTGCTGTGGCCACCCAGCACAGAGGGAGTGGGGCTGCTCCTTCCTGGCACTTTGGGGTCTGGCTGCCCTCAAGGGCCCCTGTGCAGATGGGGCAGGTGTCATTGCTTCCATTGACAGGTGAGCGGGCAGATGTCAAGGCCAACTTGCTCGAGGTGATGCATGACCTGTGGTGGGACTGAGACTGGGTGCCCAGTTTATATGCCTTCTGCTTTTTTTTTTTTTTTTAATATTTCTTTGTTTGGCTGCACCAGGTCTTGGTTGCAGCATGCGAGTCTTTTAAGTCGTGGCATGTGGGATCTAGTTCCCTGACCAGGAATTGAACCCAGGCCCTCTGTGGTGGGAGCTCGAAGTCTTAGCCACTGGGCCACGAGGGAAGTCCCCTGCCTTCTGCTTTTAAGAGTCAAGACTCTGGCCTTCCCTGATGGCCAAGTGGAAAAGAATCCACCTGCCAATGCAGGAGACACGGATTCGATCCCTGATCCGGGAAGATCCCACCTGCCATATGCCACAACTACTGAGCCTGTGCTCTAGAGCCCGGGAGCTGCAACTGCTGAAGCCCAAGGCCTTAGGCCCATGCTCTGCAACACAAGATGGCACCGCAGTGAGAAAAGCCCAGGCGCCACGAGAGTAGCCCCTGCTCGCTGCAAGAGGAGAAAAGCCCGCACACGGCAACGAAGACCCAGAGCAACCAAAAATAAATAAATAAAAGTACACAGTATATGTATTTTTTTAATTAAAAAAAAAAACAAACCAGGCTCTGATGGTTGCTGAAGCTTAGACCACACCCAACAGGTTTGGCCCAATAATTCCCAGGAGGAGCTCCATTTATTGCTTAACAACCCAAACCTTTTTGGCCTAGAAGAGATTTCATGCTTCCAGCTGTTTCCGTAGTGAGCTCAGCGGCCACTCGTGCTGACGGGGCTCTGCCAGCATCCACGGTCCTTTTTGACTTCTCACTCAAATCCAGCTCTTCAGGATTTGATCGATTAGCTCCATCGGGGAAATGTAAGGCAGCTGACTCTGGTGCTTGGTGATGGTGAGCATCACAGTGCGAGGGAGCCTGACACTGGTTCGCAGCCTAGCTCTGTGCTGTGTGTGACCTGCAGGAAGTCACAACCTCTTGGAGCCTCTGATTCCTCATCTGAACCGGATGACGAATCCCCTGGAGTGGAGTGAGGCTTAACTAAGATAACATTTGCCCCACCTGTGTGCGCAGGCAGGCATCCCTGGAGGGCAACGCAAGAAACTGCCAACAAGGAAGCTGAGAGGCTTCCCTGGAGGTCCAGGGGTTCAGACGCTGCACTTCCACTGGAGGGGGCTTGGATTCAATCCCTGCTTGGGGAACTAAGATCCCGCGTGCCATATGGTGTGGCCAAAATAAAATTAAAAAAAAAAAAAAAGATGTTTATCTCTTGGGAGGGGCAGCTGAACATCTGTGAAAGTCTTCCTTGTGACTGAAATAAGGATATTCTGAAACATAAGGCCCCTGGACGTGTGTAAAGGATCCTGTATGTTGTAAAAGGATGCTAATACAGTGGACATCCTGTAGTCACTATGCCACCAAAGAAAGGATCTCTGAAGCCCTGGGTGTTCCATTTTTCAGTTGAAACTAGTTGTTAAATTAAAACCGAGTAGCACAATTAAAGCATCACTCAGAGGGCCTGGCCATGTTGAGTAATGTGGGAGGAATCTGACCTCAGCCTGCTGCAGAGCAGAGTGTGATGTAAACCCTTCCACCCTGCTGCTCAGAGGTTACTCTTGGGGGCACTAGAACAATACTTGCATCCTGCCGGGTCCCTGCCGTGTGCTACGTGGACCCCTGGAACTGTGGCGTAGAGCTTTTAGCAACGTTCACAGTGCAGCCAGGACACGGCCCGTGTCTGGGAGCTTTTGTTTCAGAGAGGCCCTGTGGGCTTCTAGGCTCCTTCAGGCCCGCAGGGCCAGAGTAAGTGAAGGCTGGACCTTGTTGCTGGCAGAGCTTAGGCACAGGCAGGCCTCCTGGCAGCAGGCGATCACCCAGGCTGGATGAGTGGGCTCCAAACAGATGGTCAGCTGACAGGAGAGTGACAGATAGCTCTGAGGGCAGCTTGGCAGGTGACCTGAAGCCAGATCAAGGCATATGAGTCATGTGGGCTCGGCCAACATCTGCCTGGCGAATTTTGTGCCCGAGGCAGAAGTGTGCGCTGTCACAAAGGCCCAGGTCCCCTGGGTATCTGGTCTGGTTTTTCTGTGGGAGGCCAGGCCTCAGGCCAGGTGACCCCATGAGGCTAGTCAACGTCTGGTTATTCCAGTCAGCTTGATTGAGCTCAGGTGCCCTCCCCAGCTTTTGGACTCTTCCTTTGGATCCAGTGTTTACTGGAGTGTAAGGCTCAAGCCGCCTGTGCCTCTTGTGACAATTCAGATTCCCAGGCCCTGCTCCAAACCAAGAGCTCACATCCTCTGCAGCTTGGGCACATGCTCTCAGCCAGCACTCTGCTGTTTCTCTGTGCACCTGAGAGGGATAACCACCATCCCACAGCCTCTTGGCCTGAGATCCAAACTCAGGAAAGGAGTGGACAGTGTAAATCTCGTCAGCCCTTTTCAAAATTTTCCAAGTCCATTTTGGTGATCCATGGTCTAAATAAAAGAAGAACTTGCTGGTGGCTGAATAGGGGAAGTTAAGGCCCATTTTCTACTTTTTATCAAAGCTTAAAATGGTTTCTTTTTGGATCAGCCTTTATCCTGTCTGTGTTTCTAGAACTGTGGCAGGTTGCATAGATATCAAAGGGAACTGACAGTGCAGTCTAGATGGAATAAAAAAAAAATATTTTTTTAAAGAAAGCAAGAACGATGTTGAAGTCCCAGAAGAACATGTAGGCTGCTCGCTGTGTCTGGTGTGCAGTTGTCGTCCTGGGGTCTTTCACCAGGACCCTGGGGCCTCCTCACTCTTTGAACGTTGGGTCTCCTGTTTTAGCATCTTCCTTTTTCTTGGTCCCTTCCCTCGTTTTTGCTAGAGCGAGCAGCCCCCAAAGGCTTTGCCCTCATTTTAGAAGGTATTCGGTGCTGTCGGCTTCTGAACCTTTCACGCTTTTGTGGTATAAATCTGCTTCTTAGCTTTTCCCATTTCTGGCTTATACTTCAGCTTATCTCTTGTGTCAAGTCCCTTCTAGTTCTGAGACCCTTTACTTCCCAGTTTTCAGAACTCTGTTTTGCCCTTCCTCTCTTTGTGCAGGTCTAGGTCTTAAAAATTTTTTTTGTTTTAGTAGGATTTGGGGAGGAGCAAAAATAAATAAGGAGGTCCAGTCTACCAGATTTCCTCATGTATTTAGTTCTCGCTTGTAATTCTATGGTTCTCTAAGCTGCTTCAGCTTCTTTTTTATTTATTTACTTATTTTGGCCACACTGTGTGGCATGTGGGATCTTAGTTCCCTAACTAGGGATCAAACCCATGCCCCCTGCAGTGAAAGCACAGAGTCTTAACTGCTAGACAGACAGGGAAGTCCCTTCAGTGTCTTTTTGAGTGAAAAAGAGGACGGAGTGACTGGATAGAGAATGGACTCAAAGGGGACTCTGGCCCTTGTCCCTTTGGCTGTCTCAGCTCAGAAGTCAAGGGGCTTCTCCTGCCAGCTGGAAGCACACTTTAGCAGAATGGGTTAATATGTCACATTAATTCTCAGAGTCTTTAAAGATGATTAGAACAGCGTGACAAGTACAGTTAACCCTTGAACAACAATGGGGTTAGGGATGGTGACCCTCCCAGCAGTTGAAAATCATGTATGACTTATGTAATTTATAGTTGACCTCTGGATCTGTGATTCCACATCTCAGATTTAACCAACTCTGATCGTATAGTACTCTTGAGAAACAATCCACATATGAGTGGACCCTCATATTGTTCAAGGGTCCACTGTCCACTGAAGTCGGGTGCTGCACTTGGACTAGTCCCGAGGGGGAAGGGGGAAGGACTCGAGGCTCATGGGAGCAGTGACCCAGCAGTCCTGTCTGCTAATAGAGGATCCTCCCCCTTCTTTGCAGATTCCCTGGGTCCTCTCCTAGCTCCCCTGGATTGTGGTGTGGGGAGAACTCCTCCCAGGTGGGGACTTCCTGCCCCAGGGTGTTCCTGGGAGCCCTGAGGATTTGGTTCTTCCCCTGCAGACTTCTGCATGAATCCCCAGACAGTCCTGCTCCTGCGGGTCATCGCCGCCTTCTGCTTCCTGGGCATCCTGTGCAGCCTCTCTGCGTTCCTTCTGGATGTCTTTGGGCCCAAGCATCCCGCCCTGAAGATCACCCGTCGCTATGCCTTCGCCCACATCCTCACGGGTAAGCCTGGGCCACTCCCAGTGTGGAACCGACTGCCACGGGGCTGGGGCATCCTGTCTGGAGTCGCAAGTGGGGACCGAGGGCTTTCCACGTGCAGACAGTTCCTGCTGCTCGTTCCAGCTATGGCCTTTCACAGAGGGGCGGCATGGGGCAGCAGGGCAGACCCACTCGGCTGAGCCGGAGGGAGCAAATGTTGTTAGAACTTCTAAGAGCTGTCATCATTCTCCAAGAATGGGATCTGAAGCTTGGCTGGGCTCATGGGGCCCAGAAGGAGCCAGAGAGGAAACACTGTGTCTCCCTGGAACGCACGGTTTCAGATTCCCTCTCCTCACCATTCCTGTAGACCAGGCTGCTCTGCTGGTAAAAGGCTTCTCTTGTCCCTCATGACGGGGCTGCTGTGTTGATTTGACCTGGGTTAGTACTGACTCTGATACCTATTCCTCTTAGGCATCCAATGACCTCCAGCAGGCCTAGCAGCCCAATTCCGAATTCTTAAGACAGAGAGAATCTGACCGGCCTCGGCAGGGTCAGGCCTCTGTCCCCAACCCTGGCCATACGAGCTCCCCGGCACTGGGTGTGGGGGCAGGCAGCTTCTCTGAGAATGGGGTTTGGGTGGGAAGGCTGCAGCTGGTTCAAGCACCCAGGCTGCGGGGTGCCTGCCAACCCCCTTTTCCCTCTGTCCCCCCAGTCCTGCAGTGTGCCACAGTCATCGGCTTCTCTTACTGGGCTTCCGAACTCATCCTGGCCCAGCAGCAGCAGCATAAGAAGTACCACGGGTCCCAGGTTTACGTCACCTTTGCCGTCAGCTTCTACCTGGTGGCTGGCGCTGGCGGGGCCTCCATCCTGGCCACAGCGGCCAACCTCCTGCGCCACTACCCCACGGAGGAGGAGGAGCAAGCGCTGGAGCTGCTCTCGGAGATGGAGGAGAACGAGCCCTACCCGGCAGAGTACGAGGTCATCAACCAGTTCCAGCCGCCCCCGGCCTATACACCGTAGTGCCCACCGTGGGCTTTGGTCCTGGGCCGCCCTCCCCACTCTACAGCGCCGCCCCCACCCAGAGGTGCTCCTTTCCCCAGCAGGTCTCACTGGTAGGATCCTGACCACCGCCACCAACCTTCCCCGGGAGAGGCTCTACCTTTGGGGCTGTTCCTGGATCCCCACTCTCGAAACCTGGGGTTCACTGATTTTAGATAACACACTCTTTTCCCTCTTGAACCTGCCTCTCCCTCCACGGTCACTAGTCATTACCAACCAGGGACGGTCATACACGTTTCCCCCTTTGTGGGCCTGATCTCTGAGGCTGAGATTTTTCCCTGGGGTTCTGTTAGCAGTGGACAGTCCCTGATGGAAGAAGCATCCCTGGAGCTCAAGAGAAAGGGGACCATGCCCCGCAGGCTCGCCTTGTAGCTGTCCCCACGTGTCCCCTAGCGGTAACTCTGGACCAAGCCCCTCTCCCGCCCCTTGTGGGAAAACCCAGCACAGGGCCGCCCACTCTGTGGATTTCTCTGCACTTTAGTCTTTGGACTGCCCGTCACATGGGTCCTGTTTTTGCGGGAAGAAGGGATGGCCTCCAGGAAGCAGAGCACATGCCCGCCCCGCCCATCCCTGCTGGTGGCCCGAGACCCGGTGGGGACAGTGGGTCTCCTGAGGCCTGGAAAGGACCAGTGTGAAGAGGGCCGCATCTCCCCAGCCCCATCACCTCTTAAAATGTGAGTGGTTTTAAAAGGGAAAAACAGCCAAGCAACACCACCAATACTCTCTTTTTAAACTAGTGACGAGAACGTCGTCTGTTGATCCCATTCCTTCTGGCCCTGCAGCGTTTGGGGCCACTGTCCCTTCCAGTCCCTGGCCATTGCTCCCCGAATCTCTCCCGACAGAATGCAGCCCTCCTCCGTCCCCCTCTCCCTCCCTCCCAGTGACCGTGGCCCCTGGGGGCCTTCCTGTGGGACCCAGAGCTGCATCATTGCCCGGCGGTGGGCTGAGGACTGTGGCCTGGCTGGCTGGCCAGCGTGGTGCTCCTCAGGACTGCAGCGCTGAGACATAACCTGGCCTCCAAGTAGAAACAGGGGCTGCAGCAGGGCAGGAAGCCCACCGCCCTCCACATAGGAACCACAACCAGGGGACCCCAGCTGCGTGAGGCGTCAGAGCCGCCTGGTCAAGATGAGCAGACCTGCCTGTGTCCTTCAAGCTCGGCGGGTCCCCTGGACTGTGACTTGGGGCGGTGGCTTGCTGCACACCCCCTCCCCTTCTTGAATGTACTCTGGTCTCACAGTGCGCTACCAGCTCTTTCTTGCCCGGCCGTCACCGGCTGTCTTGTTTGCCACACATGGTCCTGGATCAGCTGAGTTTTCTGCCCTGAGACCTGGGGCATCAAGTGGGAGAAATCTGAGCGCTTCGGTGCGGATCCAGATGGCCACGCTTCTTGGGAATCAGTGTCCAGGGTTGAGCAGAAAAGCAGACAGATCTTCGTGTCCTTCACAGGCCATAGACAGAGTAAGACTGGAGAACGGACACCATCGTTGACCTGTGGCTCGAAGGGACTGCCATGTCCCCTGTCCTTCCATGGCCAGACTGCCCACAAGTGTCTAGACAGATGTCCGTGTGGGCAGTGAAAGCCATGCCTGTGCCTGAGTGAGCGGCCTCCTGGGGCTCAGTGTGATGCCAGAGCGTCCCATGGCGACTCACACTCTTCCGGACTTTTCTCTCAGGCAAGAATGCGTGATACCTGAGCACAGTTATGGAGCTCAAATCAGTCTCATCTTGCTGTAACGTGCGAGTTTGTCTTTGGAGGATTTCCAGGACGTGGACAGCTCTCTCTGACCCTGGGGGTCTGAGCTGGCAGACAGGAGACCGGGCACTGAACACGCATGCCAAAGTGACCGGTCATCTCACGAGGACCCACACCCAGGACCCTGTGAGCCGTTCCACGTGGTTCAGAATCCAGTTTTTATTCGCTCCCCAAGCCTCTAGCCTTTCTTTCTCTTTCCCTTGCCCTCCTGACACTGATAGTTGTCATATAAACTCCCCTGGTTGTGTTTTTTTTTTTTTCCTAGGAAAAAAAATTAAAAAGCAAAACAAAACAAAAAACCAGAAACCACAAATAAGAATGCAGTTGCCAGTGGCTCCCTGTCATTTTTCTGTCCCAGTTTCCCCAATTTGGTTTGTTCCCTGCCTGTGGGAGAAGCAGGAGAAATTGAAGAAGGGAGTTCCCCGGCGGTCCTATGACTGGGACTCCACACTTCCACTGCAGGTGCACAAGTTCAGTCCCTAGTCAGGAAACTAAGATCCTCTGTGGCATGGCCACACACACACACAAAACAAATTGAGGAAGTGTGCCATAATTTTTAAAAAGTTAGAAGGAACTTGACCCTGCTTGTTCCATGCGAGGCATCCGCACCTAAACAGTCCTCTAATCCTGACAACTTCCACCCCGAGGTTCCAAGGCTGGGAACCAAGGATGCCTCCCCCCAGGTCTTGACTTCAGACCCTGAGCTCTTCCCTCTATATCCCGTGAGCTGCAGAAGAGCATGGCTTCAGAAGTCCAGCCCTTGTGTGCACAGACTTCAGGGCCAGGACTCGCAGAAGAAGATGCACGTTCTTTAGAAGCCATGGGGAATGATCCCTGATGGTTCCCCACATTCCCTTTATCCATTCACAGTGTCAGCTGGCACCCGGGCCCCAGTGTGCATCACAGCGACAGAGCTCAGGGCTCCCTGGAAGGAGCAGCCCACTTGGCCTTTTCATTATTATTATTATTATTATTATTACTGGGGAGAGTACACATGTCTCTCAGGAGCTGGGAATGTGTTCTTTTCTTCTCTCATTTCATTTCAGACACTTAATGAAAGGTGCTTTGCATAAAAAGCACCATTTAGTCTCCATGAGTGAAATGTGACGACATTCACAGGCCGTTCGCCAAAGATTTTACATTCTTAGTCTAGGAGATGGACTTGTCCGTGGAAAGACAGAAGTAAGTGACTAATGGACAGCTGGGGAAATGCCGGGCCCAGAGGGGAGGCTGCATGAGGCAGCTTTGTGTGAGGGGCTGTTGGAAGTGGGGTGGCGGGGACTGCTGCTGAGGGAAAGCACCGAGGAACAGCTGGTGGCCCGGATGTGGTGAGAGAAGAGGCCAGAAAGGCATGGGGGCCCGTTGCAGGGGCCAGAAGCAGTGGGAAGCCCTGGAAGGATTTTGTGAAGAGAAAGAGGGTTTATCTGAATGACTGGTGACTTAAGGAGGGTCAGCCTGGCAAGTGGGAGAATCTGAGAGCATGTGGAGGCCGTGACCCTGAAAGGCAGGGCCTCCGGGGTTGGGAACACAGGAGCCCCAGTTCCTGCTGACCCATCACAGCTAGAAGGCTGTGTGTGTGTGAGGTGAAGGGCAGCAGGGAGAGGACCTTGGGAGCAAGAGGAAGAGGCTGTTGCATCTTGTGGGAGAGCAGTTTACTTAACTAGAGAATCTTTTCAGCTGACATCTTGCCCACAGGTGTCTCAGCCACTA
Organism: Bos indicus; assembly: GCF_029378745.1. Classification (NCBI taxonomy): domain Eukaryota; kingdom Metazoa; phylum Chordata; class Mammalia; order Artiodactyla; family Bovidae; genus Bos; species Bos indicus. The sequence continues at coordinate 2,286,498 of NC_091770.1, read as the reverse complement.
AATGGGTCACAAGCTTCTGTTCCCACCAAGGCCCTCCGACCCAGCTGTCAGGAAGGCAGAAACCTGGCAGGGGGCACTGGATGCCCCTTGAGACTGTAGGCTCAGCCTTGAGACAGGAGAGCTTCATAGAGACAGAGATACTTAACATGGTCCTTGAAGAATGGGTAGGCTTTCCTGAGACAACGAGGTAGTCAGTGGAGAGGGACAGGGCTTTTAGGGAACAGCGAGCTGGTGTTCTGAGATACCCATGGAGGGGGTTGGTTAGTGGCTGGACCCAGCCTGTGTGGGTCTGGAATGTTAACCTTATTATCAGAACATGGTTGTGAGATACCGAACCCTTAACACAGAGCCATCGTGATTAAATGGAATTTGTTGGTTCCATAACTGAAAGGTTAGGTGGCTGGTGACTGTGTGTATGTTAGTCGCTCAGTCGTGTCCAACTCTGCAACCCCGTAGACTGTAGTCTGCCAGGGATCCTCCAGACAAGAATACTGGAGTGGGTTGCCATTTCCTTCTCCAGGGGATCTTCCCGACCCAGGGATTGAACCTGGATCTCCTGCACTGCAGGCAGGTTCTTTACCATCTGAGCCAGCAGGACTGGTGGCAAGGGGCCTCAGACAATGACGTGGAGGCGTGGTTGCTCTCCATGCATCTGCTCTGTGCGTGGGCTCAGGCAGTCTCCCTCCAACGACAGTGAAGACGGCAGCCGCAGGTGCACACTAACCTCTTTTTGAAAGACCAGGATGAGTTTCTCTTGCCCAGCCGAGATCATGGCCCTTCCCCTCCACTGTGGCTGAGGGTTTGGAGCTCTAGCCTATGGTCCAGATGGGGATGGTGACATTTGGGATCTTGGGTTCAGCAATGGCACTACAGTGTTGGTTGGGATGTATGAGGCCTACACCAGTGAAGAGACCCTTTGCCGGCACTGGCCTACACAATGGAGATGAAATGCCTGGAATCGCCTCCGCCCCCTGGCCCCCAGCCCTCCTGACTGGGACACTGCGACACATGAAAACCGGCCAGCTCTGCTCTCTTGCAGAAGTTCTGTGTGTCCCATCTTCGAACAGGGCTGAGCCTTGAAATCAGGCTGGCCCACACTCAAACAGGCCAATGGCCTGGATCACCCTGGTTCGTTCTCAGGAATTGTTATTTTTCCTTCTCTCTGATGCTCTGCCCTTTTCTTTCACCTTCATTCCTGGGTCCACCTGGCTTCTGACTTTCCCAACTTTGTTCTTGTCTACTTTGAGCTCAGTGCTCTGCTTGAGTAGTGCCTGGCACCCCTGAAGACACACACAGCCTGCGTGCATCCAGCTGTTTGGGGAAACCACCTACCTCACCCCAGTCCCACTGCTAGTCAGCCCAGTGGGGTGGGGAGGGAGCAGGCTCCAGGGCACAGGCAGGGGCTGACACCAGAGCTCCTGAAATACCATTCTGAAGGAATGATGCCTTCTTTGACACATGTTCAACAGCTAATACCCATGTCTGTAAGGTGGGTTTCCATCCCCTAATGTGGGACCTACGTATTTCAGAAAGATGATGAGAATTGGAGAGAGTCAAGGTAAGCATTCTACATGGATGAAAGACTAGGAGAAAAATAAACATCTCTAGAGAAAAGGATGCAATAACAATCTGAAATGTGTGAGGAGATAGTTACCAATGAGATGTGTGACCTTTGGGACTTCCTCGGCAGTCCAGTGGTTAAGTCTTTGCCTTCTACTGCAGGGGGCGCAGGTTCCATCCCTGGTCAGGGAACTAAGACTCACATGCCACATCTTGTAGCCAATTAAAAAAAAAAAAAAAGATGTGGGACCTTAAAAGGGTTTCCCTGGTGGCTCAGACAGTTTTTAAGAATCTGTTTGCAGTGCCAGAGACCTGGGGTTTGATCCCTAGGTCAGGAAGATCCCCTGGAGGAGGGAAAGGCAACCTACGCCAGTATTCTTGCCTGGAGAAGTCCATGGACAGAGCCTGATGGGCTACAGTCCATGGGGTCGCACAGAGTCAGCACTGCCCTCTGGGACTCAGTTTCCTTATCTGTAAATGAGGAGCAGAACTGAATAACTTTAATGTTCTTGTCATCCTAATCTCCAGCTTCCTCAGAAGGAGGTGCCACCTTCTATATCCACTCTGGGGGAAGCAAGACAGAATGACTTTGAATGTACTTTTAAAAAAAGGATGTACATTTAAAAAAATGTACATTAAAAAAAAAACCGTTTTGAAAAAAAATGTGTACTTGCTGAAAAGTTGCAAGGATGGGACGAGGAATTCGCATATACCTTTCAGCTAGATGTACCAAATGGCAACATTCTTGTCACATTTAATTTTTATTAAGATAAAATTCACACACCTGACCTCCCAGGTAGCCCAGTGATAAAGAATCCACCTGCCAGTGCAGGAGATGCAAAAGACATGGGTTCAGTCCCTGGGTCGGAGAGATCCCCTGGAGAAGGGGATGGCAACCCACTCCAGTATTCTTGCCTGGAGAATCCCATGGACAGAGGAGCCTGGTGGGCTACAGTCTGTGGAGTCGCAAAGAGTCAGACACGACTGAAGTGACTTAAATGGCAACATAATTCACGTACCGTGAAATGCACCCTTGTGACGTATAATTCAGTACTTTTTAATATATTCACAAGGTTATGCAATCATCACCACTAATTCCAGAACATTTTTATCACACCCCCCCCCAAAGAAACCTGTGGCTATCAGCAGTCACTTCCCATTCCTGTCCCTGCCCCAGCCCTTTACAACCACTAATCTATTTTCTGTCTCAATGGATTTGTCTGTTCTGGACATTTAGTGTAAATGGACTGTGTGTCCTTTTGTATCTGGTCGGGAAGATCCCCTGGAGAAGGAAACGGCAACCCACTTCAGTATGCTTGTCTGGAAAATCCCATGGATGGAGGGACCTGGCCGGCTACACTCCATGGGGTTGCAAAGAGTTGGACACGACTGAGCAACCTCACTCACTGTCTCTATCACTTAGCATAATGCTTTCAAGGGTCATCCATGTTGTAACATATGTCAATCCTTCACTGATTTGTGTGGGGACTATTCCACCATAGTTACATACCGCACTTTGTTTATCCATCAATCAGGCAAGTGACACACGTTTCTGTTTTTTGGCTACTGTAAATAATGCTGCCATGAACATTTCTGTCCAAGCCTTGTTGTGAACATGTTCTCAGTCCTCTTGCATACATGCCTAAGAGAGGAACTGCTGGGTCATGGTGACTCTCATGCTTAAGACTTTGAGGAACTGCCAGGCTGTTTTCTAAAGTAGCCACACCATTTCATGTTCCTATCAGCAACATACGAGGTTTCTAATGTCTCCACATTCTCACCAATACTTGTTTTTCCTTCTTCATGTTGAAACATCTTTTCTGATATTACCAAAGTTGAAGAATGACTCAAAATTCAAATTGGTCATGCAAGAAAGGAATTTACTGGCTGAGGACCAGGAAAGTCAAGTAATGCAGTGAATTTGGGGCTCCACGGGTGCTCCCTGGACCACCTCTATCTCTCTCGGCCCCACTCATTTCCCAGCCAGGCTCTTCCCTGATGGTGATACAGGGACCGGCTAGCTTCAGACTTTCCTCCGAGCACCAGGTCCAGCTGAAGACACAGCAAACTCTTCTTTCTTGCCGTTTCCAAATACCTCAGGGTTCACGCTTCAGGACCCAGGGTTCACACTCCTGGCCAGGAGGATTGGATGACCTGACTGGCTTGGTCGAGGGTCACTCGTCAAGCCCTGATCCTGGGAATAGGATCATATGGATGAAAGGAAGGAGGGGTAGGGAGGGATGGTTCCATGAAAAGGAAACCAAAGTATTTCACTAAGAGAAGGTGGGATGGAGGCTGAGCAGCTGAGACACGGTGGTTCCCAGAAATGGAGAGGATGCTGAACTGGTGAATCTACATGCTGAACTTTCCCTCCCCTGCAGGGTCAGGCTCCGTTCCCCAGCACCCCTGAGGGACCCTTGTCCAAAATCCCCTTGAGCACCCTCATGACATGGCCTTGTCATTGTTTGTTTCCATGTCTGCCTCAAGCTTTTCACTTTATTCATCTTTGTTTCCCCAGCTGATCTCCAGTGTCTTCTCTGAGATCTTCTCAGCTGAGAAGGGAAGGGAAACCCAAGTGATGGAAGGTCATTCTAGAGTTCCAATAAAAAAGTGCAGTGGGAATTCAGAGAAGGGCAAGATGATGGGGTCAGGAAAGCTATACTAAGGTGTCTCTGTGGGTCTAAGAAATAAAGGAATGGCCAACAGAGGCCAAAATATCTCCTTTATTACTGGCAGAGAGGCTGAGTTGGAGGATATGGTTTTAGGTTTGTTCGCTAAGTGGGCTGTTACTACAGATCCCATAATGAGGCTGACTAACCCACTCAGAAAGTTATGACCAACCTAGATAGCATATTCAAAAGCAGAGACATTACTTTGCCAACAAAGGTTCGTCTAGTCAAGGCTATGGTTTTTCCTGTGGTCATGTATGGATGTGAGAGTTGGACTCTGAAGAAGGCTGAGCGCTGAAGAATTGATGCTTTTGAACTGTGGTGTTGGAGAAGACTCTTGAGAGTCCCTTGGACTGCAAGGAGATCCAACCAGTCCATTCTGAAGGAGATCAGCCCTGGGATTTCTTTGGAAGGAATGATGCTAAAGCTGAAACTCCAGTACTTTGGCCACTTCATGCAAAGAGTTGACTCATTGGAAAAGATTCTGATGCTGGGAGGGATTGAGGGCAGGAGGAGAAGGGGACGACAGAGGATGAGATGGCTGGATGGCATCACTGAGTCGATGGACGTGAGTCTCAGTGAACTCCGGGAGTTGGTGATGGACAGGGAGGCCTGGCGTGCTGCGATTCATGGGGTCGCAAAGAGTCGGACATGACTGAGCGACTGATCTGATCTGATCTGATCTGAACCCACTCAGTCACGGCGACAGGAGACCGAGAGAAAGCCTGCCTGGCCCTTGAGCTCTAGAGGGTAGAGCTACATCAGCAAGAGCAACGGGGTGCTGTACCATGCAGGCAGCTCACTGCCAAGACCAAGGAGGGGTGGAGCTGCCCGATGCATGGCCAGTGCCCCTCTTTACCCCACACCTCCACCAGAACGGGCAGCTTTACAGACTTTGAAAACTTGTCATTAGTTTTTTGGCTGTGCTGTGCAGCCTGTGGGATCTTAGTTCTCTGCTGCTAAGCTGCTAAGTCACTTCAGTTGTGTCCGACCCTGTGCGACCCCATAGACAGCAGCCCACCAGGCTCCCCTGTCCCTGGGATTCTCCAGGCAAGAACACTGGAGTGGGTTGCCATGTCCTTCTCCAATGCATGAAAGTGAAAAGTCAAAGTGAAGTCATTCAGTTGTGCCCGACTCTTAGCGACGTCATGGACTGCAGCCTACCAGGCTCCTCCGTCCTTGGGATTTCCCAGGCAAGAGTACTGGAGTGGGGTGCCATTGCCTTCTCTGGTTAGTTCCCTGACTAGGGATCAAACTTATCCCCCTGCATTGGAAGGTCGGAGTCTTAACCACTGGACTGCCAGGGAAGTCCTCAGAATTGAAAGTAAAAAAGGGGTAGAGACAGGAAAGGAGTATGACCCCTTGTGGAGTTCCTTGCACATGGAAGGAAACAGGTAAGGTTTCCTAAGGTGGAAATGGCCTTACGGAAGGTGGTATTTAAGATGGTCTACTGGGTTCCAAGCAGGAGGCACTGAAGAGGCTTCAGGCCAACACTCTTAGCTGCAGTTTCTTTCTTTCAAATGTATTTCTTTGGTTGCACCAGGCCCTCGCTGCAGCACGCAGGATCTTTAACTGTGGCATGCAGACTCGCAGTTGCAGCATGTGGGCTCTAGTTCCCGACCAGGGAGCAAACTCTGGGCCCCCTGCACTGGGAGGGGGCAATCTTAGCCACTGGACCACCAGGGAAGTTAAGATGCAGTTTCTAGTCACCGCTCTGTCTCATGGTCCTAAATGACTGCTCTCCTGCTTGCCTTCCAGCTGGGCTCCTCGGGTCTTGACTTGCCTGCACAGTTGTGCATCTCTGGTCCTGTCCCAGCCTACAATGCAATGAGCAGTCCGTTCCCAGGTGCAGTGGCCCCTGTAGTTGGGTTTCTTCCCGCTGTGACCTGGGCCAGGCTGAAGATGCGGGCAACCTGAGCTGAGCCAGAAACGCACTGGTTGCTAGGAGGGAAGGCCTAGCAGTAGGAGTCATGTGTACTTCACGCCCTGGGCTCCAGGCCCTCCACTGTCCAGCTGGGAAAAGGGGAACAGTTCTTGCCTCCACGAGGCAGGGAGCGCTTGCTCCAAAGGCAGGCTTCCTGGAGGTTGCCTGAACATGGTACTCATCAGGGATTTTGATGTGCTTCTGGGACGAGTTGATCCGAGATGTCTTTGGTCTTGCAGTACATGTGCAGCCCATCTTGATGACACAAAGAGATGCTTTCATGCACTGCTTCTAGGTTATGAATTAGGGGGAAATTGCCTGCTCTGAAAAGATTTCACATACTGATGAATAAGTGGGTGAATACTGCAAACTCTTCCCATTCTAAACAATAGATGAATAGAGCTTTGGGTTGCGTATCATTTTGAAGGGAAAGAAGGTAATTACTGCTACCTTTTGGCCTGACAGTTGGAGCCCAGGGGTTGCATCAGATTCAAGCAGATTAATTTCCAAGTTCTTGGGGGAAAGGGACTAAAGCCATAGGCATCAAAGCTAACCCTCAGAACTTCCCTGGTGGTCCAGTGGCTAAGACTCCGAGTTCCCAATGCAGGGGGCCTGGGCTCCATGCCTAGTCATGGAACTAGATCCTATATGATACAATTAAGAGATCCTGCATGCTGCCATGAAGACCCATGATCCTGCATGCTGCAACTGAGACCCGGCACAGCCAAAAAAAAAAAAAGCTAACTCTAGATATGCAAATGATACCACTCTAATGGCAGAAAGCGAAGAGGAACTAAGAGCCTCTTGATGAGGGTGAAAGAGGACAGTGAAAAATCTGGCTTAAAACTCAACATTCAAAAAACTAAGATCGTGGCATCTGGTCCCATCACCGCATGGCAAACAGATGAGGGAAAAGTGACAGATTTTATTTTCTTGGGCTCCAAAATCACTGCAGAGGTTGACTGCAGCCATGAAATTAAAAGATGCTTGCTCCTTGGAAGAAAAGCTATGACAAACCTGGACAGCATAATAAAAAGCAGAGACATCACTTTGGGACAAAGGTCCTTCTAGTCAAAGTTATGGTTTTTCCAGTAGTCATGTAAAGATATGAGAGTTGGACCATAAAGAAGGCTGCGTGCCGAAGAAGTGATGCTTTCCAATTGTGGTGCTGGAGAAGACTCTTGAGAGTCCCTTGGACAGCAAGGAGATCAAACCAGTCCATCCTAAAGGAAATAAACCCTGAATATTCATTGGAAGGACTGATGATGAAGCTGAAGCTCCAATCCTTTGACCACCTGATGCGAAGAGCTGACTCATTTGAAAAGACCCCGATGCTGGGAAAGATTGAGGGCAGGAGGAGAAGAGGACGACAAAGGATGAGATGGTTGGATGGCATCACCGACTCAATGGTCATGAGTTTGGGTAAACTCCAGGAGTTGGTGATGGACAGGGAGGCCTGGTGTGTTGCAGTTCATGGGGTCGCAAAGAGTCAGACACGACTTAGTGACTGAACAACAACAACCCTAATTCACTTAGAGTGGGTCCATTTAACCTTCAGGAATGCCTATCCTCAGGTGTAATGCTGTAACTAAATTCTACACACACCATCACTAAGCCAATAAATAGGTGCTTTCTGTCTCTCTGCCACATCCTGAAATTAGGATGATGCCCAGTTTAGGACCTGAAACCTGCAGGCCCTAAGGAAGCACAGAACAGGGGGTAAGGGTGTGTGCTAAGGGACAGCACGGAGGGACCGCTGGATGGGCGTTTCAGCGCCCCGACCAGGCAGAGAGAGCGCCCACGACCTAACTCCCCATACCAGCTCTCAGGACGTCCGTGCGTGGTGCGTGCTCAGTTGTCTGACTCTTTTGTGACCCCACAGACTGTAGCCCACCAGGCTCCTCTGCCCACGGGATTTCCCAGCAAGAATACTGGAGTGGGTTGCCATCACCTTCTCCAGGGGATCTTCCTGACCTAGGGATTGAGCCCACATCTCCTGTGTCTCCTGCATTGGCAGGCGGATTCCTTTACCACTTAGCCACCTAGGAAGCCCGCTCTCTGGAGAGGAGTACTCTATTGAGCTCCATGACATAGCCTGATTCAGGCAGGGTTCCCTGGGCAGCAGGCTTCGAGACAGAGACTAGCATGTGGATTGGGAGTTTCATACACAGCTTTTGTCAGGTGGAGAAGGTGGGAGTTCTGAAGCTGGGATCACCTTTTTTTTCTCTTTTTGGCCACACCCACAGCTTGTAGGATCATAGTTCCTTGACCCAGGGATCAAACCTGTGACTCCTGCAATAGAAGTGCGGATTCTTAACCACTAGACCTCCAGGGAAGTCCTGGGATGGCTTTTTGAGTTGTCCTGAGTTGGGGTGAGGGGCCCAGGCCTTTAGATTCCAGCTTCAGCCAGTCATTTGATGCATGCTATCCCCAGGGTGGAGGTTGTGACTTTGGGTGAAGTTCTCCTTTCACTTGAGGGGAATTCCTGGAGAGGGCTGATAACTGGGGCCTAGAAGCCAGCCCCTTCTCAGCAGCAAGCGGCAGAAGACCTTCCCCCGTGAAGGGCAACCCGGGTCGCGCGTCCTCGTGTCTGCTGCTCCTCATGCCTCTCAGGCCCATTTTGTGTAAGTTCTGGGAGCAGAAACGGATGGTTAAAGGGACGAACCACAGCCCCCACCCCTGCAGCTGAGCTTGAGGCCCCAACTAATACTCATCGTCTCCCTCCCCTACTCCCCATTTTCTGTTCTCACTGGCAGGAAGCACCTCTGCTGAGCTCCTGGTCACCATGCCCGTTCTAGGCCACGGCTGCTGCACTTGCCTATTTAGCATTGCTGTCAGGATGGTGACTGCTGCTTCTTGCCTGCTGGTCCTTTGGCTCAAAGTGCCTGGTGCCAACTGTGAATGAGTTCCATGGGACTTTTGCTGTATCTCCTGATGGAAATACTTCCTCTTTGGGAAACAGGACCTCAAAATCCTCAAAGTTCAGAGTTCTGGTGACATAAATACCCAAATGGAATAATGGGACTAATGGGAAATGGAGCCACTCCTGCTTCGACCCCTTGGTTCCTGAACCTCTCTATCCTTCCTGTTGGGACACAGCGCCATGCTGACTGACTGACAGAGTGCAAACTATGTCCTGGAAGGTGCTGCTCCATCCTTAGTTTGCAGCATCTCTGTGCTGGCACCCAGCTATGCCCTCACAGGCTACTCCTTCTCTTTGTTCAGGCTGGTGTCTTTTGGGTGGTATAGAATGTGGTAGGGCCAGTGGATTCCATGGTCATGTGTCACTGTCACATACCTCCTTGGCTGTGCAGTGGGTCCTTTGGTCTTGATTTGATGATATGTGGGACCCTGTGACAATGTGTCAGACACTCCGTAAACACTCAAGATAGCAGTGCTGGCTGACACCTGGCAAGCAAAAAAGGCCAACCATACCCAGAACACAGCAACTCCAATCAAAATCAATTGCTGCCCGTTCCCAGGATGGAAGTTATCTATTGTAGTCAACTTGGCATCAAGCAGCTGACTGTGTTCTATGAGGAATACTGATTCTAGGGGCTCGGCATTGATTTCGTTGCTGGTAGACTGGACGTTCAGCAATGGCAGGAACTTTATCAGCCTTTGTGAATGGGAGCCCATGTTCTTGGGTCCACATGTTGCTCCCATCCCTGCCACTGTGGCTACTCCATTCATTGCCAGCACGAGGTGGTCACAGCATCTGGCTGATATCGATTGGTGAGTCATTCTTTCTATTTGGCTATTTACTGCCTCTTGCACAGTAGGTGCCCTCTGCTGGGCATCTGCTCATTTCTTGCCCAAACACATAATCCAATCGCATGCCTGTATCCAACACCTCCTTGTCCTTGGTCTTCTCTCTCCTCCCGGGCTCCTGTGCAACCAGCCAAGCCACGCTAGTACCATCAGTTCAGTTCAGTTCAGTCGCTCGGTCCTGTCTGACTCTTTGCGACCCCATGGACTACACAGCATGCCAGGCTTCCCTGTCCTTCACCAACTCCCGGAGCTTACTCAAACTCATGTCCATCGAGTTGGTGATGCCATCCAACCATCTCATCCTCTGTTGTCCCATTCCCCTCCTGTCTTCAATCTTTTCCAGCTTCAGGATCTTTTCCAATGAGTCAGTCCTTCACATCAGGTGGCCAAAGTACTGGAGCTTCAGCTTCAACATCAGTCCTTCCAATGAATATTCAGGACTGATTTTCTTTAGGATCGACTGGTTTGATCTCCTTGCAGTACAAGGCACTCTCAAGAGTCTTCTCCAACACCACAGTTCAAAAGCATCAATTCTTTGGTTCTCAGCTTTCTTTATAGTCTGGCTCTCACATCCATACATGACTACTGGAAAAACCACAGCTTTGACTAGACAGACCTCCATTGGCAAAGCAATGTCTCTGCTTTTTAATATGCTGTCTAGGTTGGTCATAGCTTTTCTTCCAAGGAGCATCTTTTAATTTCATGGCTGCAGTCACCCTCTGCAGTGATTTTGGAGCCCAAGAAAATAAAGTCTGTCACTGTTTCCATTGTTTCCCCATCTATTTGCTATGATCTTCATTTTATGAATGTTGAATTTTAAGCCAGCTTTTTCACTCTCCTCTTTCACTTTCATCAAGAGGCTCTTTAGTTCTTCTTTGCTTTCTGACATAAGGGTGGTGTCTTCTGCATAGCTGAGGTTATTGCTACTGCCTTAAATCCATATATATTCCAACCTTGCCTACATTTCTGTTTATACCAAGTGTGACAGGAATTATTCACTGGGACAATTTCCCTTGGCACCATCTTTCAAGATCACCCTAGGGTGGGGCTGTAGTGCAGCTGCGGTTCTTTTTCAGCTTGCACCCACACACCACTTTGACCTTTGTAAAAAGCAAAGTGTCATAAGCAAATCAAGCTTTTTTTTTTGCCACATCAAGTGGCATGTGGAACTTCTTGGACCAGGGATCAAACCTGCACTCCCTGCAGTGGAAGCATAGAGTCTTAACCCCTGTACTACCAGAGAAGTCCAAGCTTTGCTTTTTTTCCTCCTTGGCCAGATGGTCATAAAGAGACTCCACCTTCTATGCAGCCATAGGCAGGGCTGAGGGAGAGGCATCAATGTGTACCAGGAAAGAGAATGTGTAGGTGAAAGGATGCTCACGTCCCAGATATCAGGCGAGTCCTTGGGATGGCCGCCAAGGGTGGGTTTTTGGCTTTGTGCAGGCAAGAATTCAAGATCAAGTCATAGTAAAGTGAAAGCAGGTTTGTTCAGGGAGATACTCCATAGACAAGAGGGTGGGCCATCTCAGGTGAGAGGCCCTGAAATATGGGGGGGCGGTTTATGGGCTGGGTAATTTCATAGGCTAATGAGGTGGGAGGATTATTCCTACTATTTCTGGAGAGGGGCCCCAGAATTGGGTCACCACCCACTTTCTGGTCTTCTGTGCTGGGCCTTGGAGCTGTCATGGCACTTACGGGTGTGTCATGTAGCTGATGTATTAGGAGCGTATACTGAGGCTCAAGTGGAAGTCAACTTGTCTGCTGTGTTGGATCTAGTCAGTTCTAACCAGTTTATGTTGTGTCCTCAACGGCTATGCCGCTCTTTGGAAGGCTGTACCCTGCGTCTTCCTGTTTTCAATGCATAAATGCTAGGTGACACGGACGTCCAGGGCATCTGTTTGTGTGGCTTACTGTGCCCCTGGCCTCTCATCCCAATTCTGCATGCACCACTTACTATGGATTATTATGCCTACTCAGCTTTATGTTTTAGTGAGTCTAATAGGCAGAACCTAACTTATATAAGACAAGCTAATGATTAAGAATTTTGGATCAAGTCAAAATTATACAAAGGGAATACGTTTTTTCAATGTTGTTCTGGGAATACAGAAGCAAAACAAAGTTTGCTGATGGACTGGAAGAGAGGTTAGGCTAGAGAGTACTGTTAGGGTCTGAACAACAAAGTGGTAGAGAAGATGGTAGAGAAGAAATGGATTTTGAAACTTCTGAAGCTGAATGGATAGGTAGGTACAGCAATGGAGACAGCAAGCATGTTCAGATCGTCCTTTTAATGCCAAAATCTTGGCTCTCTGTGCACCAAGACCAAACAGAAATACGGAGAAAGAGTTATGGGGAGGAGAAGGAAAAGTGGCTTTATTGCTTTGCCAGGCAAAGGGGGAACACAGTAGGCTAGCCCTTCAAGAACTGTGCTCCCCTCCCTGGTGAACAGGGAGAGCTTATACAGTCAGGCAGGGTATGTGATCAGGATCTAACCCTAACCCATCCTTCTGGGAAGTTTCAAAAAGGGCGAGGTTGTTGACAAATTAGGGTCTGTGCTAGGAAAGATTGAAGGCAAAAGGAGAAGAGGGTGGCAGAGGATGAGATGGTCAGATAGCATCCCTGACTCATTGGGCATGAATTTGAGCAAACTCAGGGAGATAGTGAAGGACAGGGAAGCCTGGCACGGTGCAGTCCACATGGGGTTATAAAGAGTCGGACTTAGCAACTGAACACAACACAAGGTCATAGGTGGTCTAGTCTGCTAATCTTGCTGAATCTCTCTGGTCCCTTTAATTTTGCCCCGGGTCCTTTTGTGACTGCTCCTCCCTTGATTAGCAAGTCTTTTGCCCTTTGGGCTTCCCTGGTGGCTCAGACAGTAAAGCATCTGCCTGCAATGCGGGAGACCTGGGTTCGATTCCTGGGTCGGGAAGATCCCCTGAAGAAGGAAATGGCAATCCACTCCAGCACTCTTGCCTGGAAAATCCCATGGACGGAGGAGCCCGATAGGCTACAGTCCGTGGGGTTGCAAAGCCTACTCAGCCGGGAGCCCCACAGGGTCCAGCTTGGCATCACTTTCAAAAACAAACCACAGCTGCAAAAGGAAGGAGAGCGGTGGTGTCTGAAAAAAGGAAGAGTTCAGGTCTCCTTCTTCACAGTGAACTTGACAGTGTTTATGTACTGGGCAGAAAGAGGCAACAAAGGAGGGAAAATGGCTGGATCGGAGCTGCGCAGCTGGCGTTGCTGAGAACTCATTTTGGTAAACAGAAAACAGGAAAAAAAAAAAAACAAACCCAAAAAAGAACAAAAGCAGAAGCCCTAAGCTCCTTAAAATCAAAGGAAGCCGGAGAGAAGGAAAATCCAACCTTTCCCCCTTTGTTGGACTGCTTCTGTGCTTGCCCAGCTTCCAAACGGAAGAGCACGGAGTCAGCAACAGAGACATCATTGGTTTAATGGACGGGGGAGCTTACACGTCTGAAGCAAGGTTCTGAAGCGACACCCCACCCTGTGAAGTGCAGGGCAGACAGGACATGGTGGCAGGCTTGGCTGTCGCAGGGAAGGGGAGATGGCCAGTTGTAGTGGAACTGATTTCAGGTGGGCTCATTAGTTACCAGGGAAAACAGCAAAGGGACATGCCGTTCACCACCCCTTTGATAAGCTATCACTAGCTGGGGCCTGGGGCAAGTACCTAGGAGGTGTGTAGCAAGGTCAATCATGTGAGTAGGGTGTAGGTGAAGCAGGTACAGGTCTCGCAGAGCATGCACAGAGAGGTCAACCACCATCCTGAGTGGCCTGACCATACACCCTCACATCCGCTTCCAGCTATCCTACCACCAGTGAGAAAAGCTTGGCTCCACAAAGCATCAAATACCATTTTCTATTATATACCCATTTCTCCTTATTTCAATGGAAAATAAACATCCCCAGAGTCAAAGCAGACAGTCTGGATAGATCTAAATTTCAGCTCCCAGTAAAGCAATTTTTTTCTTTTTGGAGAAATATCTTTTATTAAGACCACATAAAACTGCTCATGTAGGTACATTAAGTGTGAAATTTCTAAATGCACTCACTGCCTTGGAATGAGCAGTCTCTCACATGAAGACTTCCTTTTACAGTACTGTAACATATAAGCTTAATATAAGTTTAAAAAATAAAACAATTTCGTGTAGGTTTTCCTACTGGACATCCAGCCCTTTCGTTTTAACGAGGTTGTGCACAGAATAGTCATTAAATACTCTTCAAGATCATTTAGCCAGGCTGTTCTTGGATAGTGCCAAGTAGGTTTTAGGAAACTTGTTTACCTTCTCACGCTGTCACCTTCGGGTCAAAGACAGAAGGACAGCTACTAAGCGACCAGGGCCATCTGCCCCAGATAACTCCATTCTGCTGCCCTTTTACGAAAGGGCTACCGCATTTCCACATTGAGGTGGGTCACCTGCCCAAGCAGCTCTCTTGACCGTGTCCTAGGCTCTAAGGATGTCCCGCTGGCCCGCTCTCGGTCGAGGTGTCGCAGAGAGAGGGTCGGTGCTCAGGGGTCTTGGCTCGTACAGCGCTTCCGGGAAAGCTAGCGGGGAGGCCGAGGAAGGCTCGGCAGGGTCTCCATCCACCAAAGGCATCTACGCTGTCCCGCCCCCAGTCCCCCATCTGGATATCCCCAGCGCCTCGCGGACGCAAAGCCAAGATCCCACCCTCACCCTCGACTCAAATTAGAGGCGACGATCACAAGCCTCTTAAAACAATCGAGAGGGCACTGAGCCGGGTTCTAAGGCACCTGGCCACCGACCCTAGCGGGGCGGGGTCGGGCGGCCGGAAGATGGCGGTGGCGGCGGGGTCCGCCGGTCACTCTCCGAGCCGCCCTTGACTAGTTCTCGCCGCCGCGCCACCTACCTTGCTAGCGAGGGTTCCAGGCTTGCCGCGCGAGGGGGCAGTGACGAGCACCTGGCGCCACCAATCAGAACCCGGAGTCTCGACCGCGCCCAATCAGGGCCGGGAGGCGGAGACTGGGGGGGGTATAGGGTGCAAGTTGGCAGCGCATGTGGTGGACGCGGAACGCTCGGGATCTCTGCGCCAGCTTCGCCGCTTTTCGCGCGTTCTGTACTCCGGCCCCTGTCGCCGGCCTGAGGAGGCCGAGGAGGCAGGTGGCCGAAAGGGCCGTCGGCCCTCCGGCGTTGCGGCCGGAACCGCGGAGAGCCTGCTGCAGTGGTCGCAGGCCCACCGCCGCGGCCGGTGCCTTGACCGACTCTCTTAAAGGAGACTTCTCCTCAGCGGTTGCTGCAGAGGGAGATGAAGGACCTGTTAGACCGTGAGGCGACTTCGGGGTCGGCCAACTAGGAGGACTCGGCGAGAGGGCGCCCGCACCCTCCCGGCCTTGTTCCTTTGGCGCCGTGAGCGAGGTGTCGCTCTCCTCCGGGCGCGCGGCGTGTGCACGCGGCCCCGGCGGGGCGATCGGGCGGCATGTTTCCGCGCAGGCCGCCGACCGGCCTGGCTGCCTGGCTGGTGGGCGCGGCGGCGGCGGCCGGGCGCGCGGGCGCGCGGGGCGGGGGCCTGCTCGCCTTGCTGGCCAATCAGTGCCGCTTCGTGACGGGCCTGCGCGTGCGGCGCGCGCAGCAGATCGCGCAGCTCTACGGCCGCCTGTACTCGGAGAGCTCGCGCCGCGTCCTCCTCGGTCGCCTCTGGCGCCGGCTGCGCGGACGCCCGGGCCATGCATCTGCCTTGATGGCGGCGCTCGCCGGCGTGTTCGTGTGGGACGAGGAGAGGATCCGGGAGGAGGAGTTGCAGAGGTGGGCTTGGTGGCGAGGTCGTGCTTCCTCTCTGGGGTGGGGGGAGGGTCGGGGCGGTGGGGCTGGGAGGTGGAAACCTTAAAACCTGGGGCCGGCCTTGGTGATCACTGTCTCCTGTTGACCCTGTGGTACTGGAAGTGACGATGCAAGTAGTTCGATCATGTTGTAGCAAACCCACGTTTCTACGTTGCTTCTGCGGGTTAACTTGATTTGTTGAATTAGAAATAACTGCAGGTGTAGGCTAGTGGAGAGGGGGACTTTGGGGGAGCGTGCCACTATAGAAATAACGTTTTGGGGACTCCCCTGGTGGTCCAGTGATTAAAAAGAATGCGTTTCTAATGCAGGAGGCTTAGGTTCCATCCCTGGTCAGGGAACTAAAATCTCATATGCCGCAGGGTGCGGCCAATTTTTTTTTTTTTTTGACTAATTAAAAAAAATAACGTGGGAAGTTGGTATTGAAGACATGTAAGCTATTGCTCATGTCATCTTACATTGTTTCAGGAAGATGCAAAGGCTGCTCAGGTGGCACAGTGGTAAAGGATCCGCCTACCAATGCAGGAGACGTGGGTTCGACCCCTGGTTGGGGAAGATCCCCTGGAGAAGGAAATGGCATCCCACTCCAGTATTCTTGCCTGGAAAATTCCATGGATAGAGGGGCCTAGGGTCGCAGAGATTAGGACTGCTGAGCAAGCACGCACGCATAGAGGGTCCAAAAACCAAACAGGTTTTAAAATGGACCTGAGGATGTAGATATGCAATTTACAAAGTTACATTGTTCCAAATGGGATTTCGTGAGATATGCCAGAAGAGCTCTTTTGTCATTGTGACTCATGGCAGGATTATGAGACTGGAGATTTTGCCCTCCGGGGACAAACTAGTAGCCCACACATTTTAACCTGGAAGAATTAGGTCAGTTTTTCTTGCTACTTCCACTAGAACTCCGAGAGTTTCATTAGGCTCTGTAATCATGTTGTCATCATCAAAAACTTCTGTGAGAAGTATAGTACCATTAGTGGAATCCGCTCATCTGTGGTTCTAAACTGAGCCCTTACAGTTTTCATGCAATATGAGGAAACCTTGCTTTGGGTCTTGCTTTACAGTGTCGCTGTATTTTTTTTTTTTTTTGACAAAATGTGTCTCTCCACATATTCTGCCCCCGAACTCTGAAACTGATTTCAAGAACCTCCGATAGTCCCCCTACCTCACATAAATTCCAATACAAGTCTGTTCTGGTCATTTCTTCTGTTATTTCACACTTTTGGTTGGGTGAAAGTGGAAATATTTCAGTGAAGTTAATACTGTGATCTCTCTGGAAGTGTAGGACCCAGATGCCAGGCAACATTGTGAGTTGTCGGTAAACGCAAAGTGTATCTTTAGAGCTGGTAATAATTTTCCTAGCAGTAAAAAGGACTGTTTTACAAATGCACTTTAAACTCATAACCATGAACAACCTTACTCAAAAACGTTAAGGTATCAAAGCATGAGAGGTGGTCTGCCTAGTTTCTGTTAGTGTTTTGGGGTATTTTGTTCTCAGGTGTAAGAAATATGGAAAGGTAACTTTTTAGTTGTAAAATTACCAGTCGACTGTTTGAATTTGCATTCTGTTTTTTGATGATGATGGAATACCCATGTTCCACAGTCATGAAGTTTGAGGGGAAAATTCCTAGTTGGATTTGGTTTGGGAAAGAGAAAGACCAGGAAAGGGCCTCTGGGTGCCCTGCTGGGAATAGGAGTTGAGTAGTGTTGAGGCCCGGGTGATAGATTTCATACTTTTTCGTCATGTATTTTTATTGATGATATGTTCTAGAACCTCTGTTCAGTAGGTCTCCCCTTTCCAGGAACTGGAGGGGGAAAATAGGATAAGAAGTAGATGTGGTAAACATTTGAGTCCATAGTCAACTACCTGCCGTGGGAGAAAGAAATCAGACAGTTGAAGCACTTGATTCTAATCCAGCTCCTAAAGAGGTATTGTTCTGTATTAACCCACTTGGGGTTAATACAGAAGCTTAGACAAAGGCCAGTAAGAGCACTTAAGGTGCCCTTTTTGACCCTCTCCAGCCTTGTTGTTCCAGCAAAGGCCCTCATTTGACTCTCCATGTCCAGTTCATGCTTGAGTTCAGTCATATACTTAAAATTTGATCAAGTCCATTTTGAGGATTTTTAGAAATGTTACCTTGATGGGGGGGCAGGTGATATGCTGTCAGCTGTATGTAGGTTGTACGGTGATTTCAAAGGTCTTTGTTCTCCTAGCTGGTCCTGTTTGTATTTTATTATTAATTAATTAATTCTGGTCGTGTGCCGCTTGCTGGGTCTTAGTTTCCTGGCTGGGGATCCAATGGCAACGAAAGCAAGGGATCTTAACTACTGGACTACTAGGGAATTGCCAGTATTTTATTAAATAAGGTGTTCCGGGTACAGGTTAGCCTTTTTAGGTTTGGTGGTTTTTATGTATATTTTAAACTTTATATTGGTGTGTAGCCAATTAACAATGTTGTGGTAGTTTCAGGTGAACAGCAAAGGGACTCAGACATACATGTACACGTATCCATTCTCCCCCCAGACTCCCTTCCCATCCAAGCTTAGGCTTGGTGCTTTATTTTGTTTGCTTTACAGGATGCACTGCTGAGGTTAGAAGATCTTAGATTCTGTTGGCACTGGTTGGATGACTTTGGGTAGCTTCCAGAATGAGCATAGTGCCTGTGCCTCGGGACATGTGCATTTCTTTCATTGTTCGTGGAAGAAGAGCGTGATTGTCCCATGGCCCCTGAATCACAGCCTTTGGGTCTTCTGTGCCATTTCTGTGCCAGCTTGTCCTGGTACACACTCATTCTCATATGGCTGTTGTCACACAATGATGGGCCGTAAGGCTCCCTTTTTGAATGTGAACATCTTAAATAGATGTGAACATCATTAATTGAGAATCAGCACGGACATTTGAGGAAAGAAGTAAATTGTACTCATTGATGGTCCAGGTATAGAAATCAGGTATTTTAATGCTTAGTCTAGCTTTCTTACCTGATTGACTTTAATTAAATGACCAGACAAAATAACTTTTAACCACTGTTTTTGGTGCTGACTGGCATTCTGTGAGTGCAGGGCAAATCTTATGGAAAAATACTAATAGTAATTTTTTTTATTATTATTATTTTGGAACATTAAAAAAAATTACAGGAACAAAAAGGAAGTTAAGAAATATGAAAGACTAGCGGAAAATGTTCCATTAATTTCCCTCCTCTTTTTAAAAAAACTTACAATTCATTGCTCGAAATTTGAATAAATATGTACCAATAAAGTTGCATGAAGAAAATTGGCCATTTTCCTATTTCAGCCTTTAAACTTTTCACTGTGCTGTTAATTAGATAAATGATCAACAAAAAGTCCTTTTGACTTAAAGGGACTTTTTTCTCCCCCCTGTCACTTAACGATGTTTTTACTCTCATACATTCTTAGATAATCAGAACTATGTAAAAACTGAGGGGTTTTTTTTTTTTTTTTTTTTTTTTGAGATTGTCTTCATTATTTGATGGTTAACCAGTTGGCTCAGAATTGCAGGGAGCTGTTGATGTCTCATTTTTGGGTATGTCCTATGACAGTTGTTCTTCAAAGTCTTTAACTTTGACAATAATTGGGAATTTGAGGAGGGGATCATTGAAACAAAGCAGTGTTACTTTGTTAAATTACTCATTACCGGAATGGCTTCATTTGACTCTTTGGGGCCTTATATTAAGCTCTGCACTTAGGGTAGGATTCCCCTAGATGAGCCTAATATGATAATACTTACTGTTTTCATGATTTTATGCCTTCAATTTCCATAGCTTTCTATACAGCCTTTCTTAAATGTTGAGATGACTTTAGTTTTGAAGAAAGGAAAGCATTGACTGTCTTTCTTTGATCCTCTTACTAATCTGGTTCTGCTGCTATTTTGGGTTTAATCTCTTTTGTCCTTCTTTCTCCCTTGTTACTTGTCTCTCAGATAACAAGGTGTAGGCAACCATCCCCTCCAGATAAGATTTGACACAGCAGAATAATGGGATACATAGTGAGAAGTTTTTTTTTTCTTCACACAAATAATAGTGACTGAGCTGATGATGTCTGTCATGTCAGCATTTAGAAATTGAGACCCTTCTGGATTCTTAAACCTGGGACAGGGCTCATTGGCATTTTCATGATGCAGTCTCCTTCTAGCATTCATACTGTGCTGTACAAAGAGTGAGTGTCACGCCTTCACAGGGCATTGCTATCCCCCGAAGGCACTCAGTCTCACCCAGTGACCTTTAATCTTAAGAGGCTGATTAAGCAGTGGGTCAGAAACTCTGTACCACTTTGAGTCTTAGAAGGCCATTAAAAATATTGCCTATAGTCATATAGTTTAATTTTCTTAAAACCATATTACTATATAATTTTGTGAGCCTCTGATGTATTTTTCTCAAGATGTTCCTGCCCCTCTTCATTATGTGATAAGGACATTGAAGAGTCCGGCTTAATTTTTTTTGAAGGGTGCTTTACTAGTCCTCAGCAGGCCATGACTGGTCTGCATGATGCCTGCATTGTTGTTCTCACAGCCACAGCTAGCTGTGTCTTTACTTTTGCTTTCTCCTCTGCAAGACCTATTGCCTACTCTAAATTTCCTTCCCTATTTCTCTATGGTTTTTGCAATGGTAGCAGTCAATCCCGTTTTGCAATGTTTAATTCACACTGAAACTTTTAAAAGGTTAAACATTTTTCATCAGAACATCAATATAAATTGACTGGCTAGGGTTATCAGTTGCAAACAGAGAAACTGATACTGGTTAACTTTCTTCAAAAAGGGTGTAATCAGAAAGGTGTTAGGACACACAGAGCGTTGAAGGCCAGGGAGAGCCCAGGTTGGCTGAGAGGACAGCTACAGGAATGCTCTGCTTCGGGCAGTGTTGCTGGTTTAGTTTCCCCAGATCTGTTGCATTTTTCCCTCCAGATAGGTGAGGAAATCTGAAAGGTCCTGTGCCTCGGGTTATTTCCTCTACCAGAAGTCTCTGATTAACGTCATTTGATCACTGCTAGGGCGCAAGAGGGGGACTGGGCTGTATCTCACCTATTTGGGGGTTCTCCTCAATAGGAAAAGATTTCAGGTGGTCAAAACACAAATGTCCTCGTACATAAATACTTTCATTGAAGTTCAAAGTTTAAAAATAATAGAATTGGAATAGACCTTCAAGAAATAATGTGCTCAAAAAAAAAAAAAAAGAATGTGCTCATGTTACAGGTGGAACTAGGGAGCCTTTGAGGTAAAATGACTTGTAATCACAGCTCAAGTTGGCAGAGCTGGGACTAGAACCCAGATCTCTGCACTATCGTTTGGATGGCTCTAAACTTTTAATCGGGGGTTACTGGTATGATTTTGAATTTTCGACTTCTAAACTAGTATTAATGTAATCTTTTAGTAAGAATTTGAATTATTGAGGCCTACCCCCATATTTATTTTACTCAGTTTATTCTGTGAACACTTACTGAGCATGTAATGTTTACCAGGTACTTGCTAAGAGCCATTTTAGTAAGGAGGATAGGCATAAAGGTAGATTAATTATAATATAGTGCAGTATGTTTCTGTAGAGGAATAAAAGTAAATGTGTCTGGTTAACCCTTTCTTGGAGTTAACCTTGAACTTTATGGTTTTTTTTTTAATTTATATTTTTATTTATTGACTGCACTGTGTCTCGGTTACAGCACATGGGATCTTTAGTTGTGCCATACGAACTCTTATATGTGGGACCTAGTTCCCTGACCAGGGATTGAACCGTGTCCCTTGGCATTGGGAGCACAGAGACTTAGCCGCTGCACCACCAGGCAAATCCCTTTGTGCAGTTTCTGAAGGTTAAAGAGGAGTAAGAAAGGGCATTTCAAACAGAACATATCAGTAGGTGGTATCTTCAGTCTTGAAGTGTAAAAGTGACAGAGTCAGCTAGCAGTCTTGCTTTGCTAACTGCTCTTTAAAGATTAAAGGGAAAATCGTGTTTTTTTTTTTTTTTTTAAATGGTGCTGGGACAACTGGAGATGCATTTGTAAAATAGTGAATTTACACCCCACACCTCACACTGTACACAAAAATTAAAATGGATCAGAGACCTAAGTGTAAACTAAAACTTGTAGAAGAAAATATAGGCATGAGTTCTTACGATACTGGGTTAGGCAGTGGTTTCTTAGCTAGAACACCAAAAACATGAGCAGTCAAAGAAAAAATAGATTAATTTGACTTCATCAAAATTGAAAACTTCTGTACAGCAAAAGTTACTATCAAGAAAGTGGGAAGACGGCCCACAGTTTCAGAGAAAATATTTGTAAATATTTAACAGGAGACTTTAGTTCAGAATATATGAAGAACTTTTAAAACTTGACAGTAAAGACAACCCAATTTAAAACAAAGATTTCAATACATCTTTTCTCCAGAGAAGATACA
The DNA here is from genome assembly GCF_029378745.1 of Bos indicus. NCBI lineage: Eukaryota > Metazoa > Chordata > Mammalia > Artiodactyla > Bovidae > Bos > Bos indicus. The sequence goes on along the minus strand of NC_091770.1, from coordinate 2,264,367 downwards.
CAAATAGCTCATAAGCACATAAAAATACGCTCAACGTCATTAGTCATTATACCCGCTAGGATTGCTGGAATCAAAAAAGTTAGTTTCCCAGGCCCAGAAAGTCCACGCTAGGAATTTACCAAGGAAACTGAAAGCTTTCATCTGTACACAAGTTGTATGCAGATATCTGTAGCAATATTATGCATGATAGCCAAAAGGTAGGAAACCCCTGCACGTCCATCACCTGATGAATGGGTAAACAAAGCGTGATACACCCATATGATGTATCCGTACAGTGGAGTATCATTCAGCCGTAAAAGCAATACACCAGGGCGTGAGGGAATTGTATATACTACTAAGTGAAAAGAGCCAGACCCAAGAGGTCGTATTTTGTAAGATTTCATTTATATGAATTGTCCAGTGAGGCACACTCATGGAGACAGAAGTAGGTTAGTAGTTGTCAGGGGCTATAGAAAGTAACTGCTGTGGGTAAAGATTTCTTTGGGGGTTGGTGACAATGTTCTGGAATTGGTGGTGATGGTTGTACAACCTTGGGACTATACTAAAAAGCACTGATTTGTATATAGTAAAAGTATAAATTTTTATAGCAAGTGAATTATCTCTCTTTAAAATAAAGGAGGAAAAATACGTGAGTACTCTTAAAATATGATAGGAAGACAACCGAATTAAAAAATGGGCAAACGATATCAAATGACATTTCATAGGCATAAAATATGAGGGCTAATTATATGGCTAGTATTAAGCACTTTACATGTAAATTTAATTTTTATAATCAACCTTTGAAGTAGGTACTATTATCATCCCCAATTTACAGGTTAAGAAATAGGGATTGTTAAGTAATTTAATATTCTCATTGATGAATGTTAGACTGGGATTCAGACTCAGGAACTCATATTTTTATTCCCTACACTTTATACCGTTTTAAACCCACTCCGCTCTGTGTAAGTCTTTGTGTGGCCAGTTCATTTTTCAGGGCTGACTCCAACCACCCCACCATGCCTGTTGTTTTTCTCCTCTCCAGATCCATTGATGAGATGAAACGGTTGGAGGAAATGTCAGGTATGTTTCGGAGCTCTGGAGTTGAGCGCCACCCCCCAGAACCAAAATCCCAGACAGAAGGGGTTGAAGATTCAGGAGGCACCGAGCAGCCATGGGAGATGGTGATGGATAAGAAACACTTCAAGCTGTGGCGGCGTCCCATTTCAGGCACCCCCCTTTACCAGTACCGAGGTGAGTCCCACCTGGCTGCTGGGGGTGTGTTTCGCCCCGGCAGGTACATGGCACTCTGTTCTTTTATACTCTCCATTCTGGTTTTGTTCTGGGAACACTGCCCTGCTGTGCTGTTGTTTTTCCTCTCCCTGATAATAAGGGATCATGGCATCCGGTCCCATCACTTCATGGCAAATAGATGGGGAAACAGTGGACACAGTGGCTGACTTTATTTTTCTGGGCTCCAAAATCACTGCAGATGGTGACTGCAGCCATGAATTTAAAAGACGCTTGCTCCTTGAAAGGAAAGTTATGACCAACCTAGACAGCATGTTAAAAAGCAGAGACATTACTTTGCCAACAAAGGTCCGTCTAGTCAAGGCTATGGTTTTTCCAGTGGTCATGTATGGATGTGAGAGTTGGACTATAAAGAAAGCTGAGCCCCAAAGAATTGATGCTTTTGAACTGTGGTGTTGGAGAAGACTCTTGAGAGTCCCTTGGACTGCAAGCAGATCCAACCAGTCCATCCTAAAGGAGATCAGTCCTGGGTGTTCATTGGAGGGACTGACGTTGAAGCTGAGACTCCAATAATTTGGCCACCTGATGCGAAGAGCTGACTCACTGGAAAAGACCCTGATGCTGGGAAAGATTGAGGGCAGGAGGACAAGGGGACGACAGAGGATGAGATGGTTGGATGGCATCACCGACTCAATGGACATGGGTTCGGGTGGACTCTGGGAGTTGGTGATGGACAGGGAGGCCTGGCGTGCTGCGGTTCATGGGGTTGCAAAGAGTCAGACACAGCTGAGCAACTGAACTGATGACAAGAGTCTCGTTGTCTTTGTTACTCTGCTATAGGTTGTCTCTGTCATACTTTGCTGCCCCAGTGTGACTTCTGTTTCTGAATCTGCCTTTAAGATCTGTCCGTCAGTACTCTGCAGTTCAAATGCAGTTAAGTGATAGGAATAGAGTGGGAGATGAGTGTGGCAAACATTGCTTATCCTTTGTTCTAGTGTTTGGAACCTACACGGACGTAACACCGCGGCAGTTCTTCAATGTTCAGGTGAGTACGTTTCTCCTCCCAGATCAGGAGCTGCTAAGCCTAGAAGTCCTCTTGCCATCATCCACATGAGTGATTTCTCTGACTTACAAGATGTTGGCTTCAGTCCATCCATCTCTCAGCCCCACACTTCACGTCAGCTAGCCTCTGGGTGAGCCTTTGACTTACAGTTTGCCTTCTGGGGATGAGGCCAGTTCTGCTCTTTTTAAGACTTTTGGGAAGAGCAAATAGAGGAAGGATTTGAGTGCTTTAATATATTTTATAAGACTTCATAGTTTTTTCCCCCTAAACAATTTGAGGGTAAGTTACATGCCCTTTGTTCCAAAACCCTTCAGTGTGTATTTCCTAAAAAACTGGACATATTCTCCTAACTAGCCATGGTACCAGTATCAAAGTCAGCAAATGTAACTGATGCAACTCTGATAGAATCTTTGCATTCCAGTTTTGCCTGTTTGTTGGCTTCGCGATGTCCTTCCTCTGCAGTATACAGATGCAGTCAGGACTTCGCTATCTGGAACTTGTCCACAGTAAAGGTGTTATAAAGATAAGAGTATGTGTTCAGAGACTGCTCCTCCTTGCGGGGAAATACAGAAAAGGGGAGCTGGGATCACCTAGAGTTCTACAGAAATTGTTTTTTCCTTCCTGGAGTTCTCATGGTTTACTGGACTTTGAGTAACTAGTTTGGTGATTATAACACCCACTGCTAACACACAAGTGCACGCTTTCCTCTAAGCACTGAATTCTGTCAATCTGTATTGAATTTTTGTTGATTTGAATGTGTATGATATGTGTCTTTCTTTGAGATTCCTTAGTTCTTAATGATGTTAGAAATTTTTAAAATAAAGCAACTTGTGTGAGGTGTCTGCCCGTACTTTCGGACGTTTTGTCTGTTTAAAACCTTTTGGAATTATTTCACCCTTACAAATTTCTATCACTGTCTACTGTATTTTCTCTAGACATGTCTATGACAATATTTTTTTCTTACACTTGTGGGTTTTTTTTTTTAAGATTCACTTTCAAAGTAATGGGATTGGCCTACAGGAAGGGATTTTATTAAAGGACTCATCTGTAGTAACACAGCTGTGTCTTTGACACTTGGGCACTGTCCTTAGGTCAGATCACTGTTTCAGAAGGCTCTTGGGTAAGAGGCCCACTCCTCTGGAGAAGTCTTCTGTAGCTTTGTTCTGGATTTCTTGGGTCTTCATGGTCTTTGCTCTTTCTATAGCTGGATACAGAATATAGGAAAAAGTGGGACGCCCTGGTGATCAAGCTGGAAGTGATCGAGAGGGATGTGGTCAGTGGCTCTGAGGTTCTTCACTGGGTGACCCATTTTCCCGTGAGTATTGTACCTCTGGTTTTGCTTTGATCACGTCCACATGAGACAGAGCCCTGATCCTCCCACCCTTGCTCTTCTTTAGTACCCGATGTACTCACGGGATTATGTGTACGTTCGGCGGTACAGCGTGGATGAGGAAAACAACGTGATGGTGTTGGTGTCACGGTACGCATGCTGAGCAGCTTGGCCTTCATTCACACGTGTCTGGTGGGAGTCTGCTTGTCTTGTGAGTGAAGCCAGGGCGCCGTGCGTCCCAGCGAGAATGTGACTATTTCAGAGGGTTGAAGGGATGCAAACCTTTCATCAGAATAATCCTTCAGTTCCTTAATGGTGATAATTAAAGAGACACCGAGTTAACTCACTCTGTTTTTAGAAGTTAGTGTATATTCATTCATGACTTTTCTGATGTAGTCATTTAAAAGTTAAGAGGCTGCCTTTACTCCGTAACTCCAGCTCCGGTGGTCCTGTGTGTAGACAGTCCTCAGTTTCTTTTGCTTCTTTCCTTGCCAGTGCTGTGGAGCACCCGAGTGTGCCAGAGTCTCCGGAATTCGTCAGGGTCCGATCATATGAGTCCCAAATGGTTATCCGTCCACACAAGTCATTTGATGAGGTGAGTTGTATGTCATCCGAGATGTGATGGGTTAGTGGTTTATGAATTTTCTCAAGGTATGCCTTTTGTCTGAACTAGGGAGGGCATTCTGGTTCTCTAGTTTGGCTTGCATCGAATCCACTGGAGCCTGCTTAAATAGTGCTGGGCTGTGGCCTGAGAATTTGCATGTCTTAAGCTCCCAGGGGAGGCTGGTGCTACTGGCCTGCGACCCACACTTCAGGACCCCACCTAAAGTGGTGTACCTGGAAGACCCTTGAGACAAAGCAGTGATGACCCCTTGGCTCCTGTTACCTGAGGGGCAGTGATGGGAAGACAGCGGCCCTGACTCATACAGGCTTGTTGGCAGCGTTCTTAGGAGCCAGAGCGAGCTACTGTTCCTTCCCATCAGAATTTCCCCACAGTGGGCAGAACACGTAACACATTTAAGGACTCCTGTTTCCTTATCAATGCTGTCTGCTTCCTTGAACATTTTATGACCTTTCTTTGCAAAGAATATTTTCTTCAACTTAGTGTGGTGTTTTAGTTTTGATATTTTAGCCAAACCTCTGTTGAGCGTACATACTGATTGCGGTGGTTGCTGTTTTTAGCCCTGTTCACTTTGAAATCACTGTTTCTCCCCGTCACCTGTGTTTTAGAGCTGTGTGACTGTTCTCTTAGCCGAGCTTTTGTTTTTGCAAGTTGTTTTATTTACACCACCTACATAATGGGACTCTTCGAAGCATGACAGAAACCGGGGTTTGCCTCAGTGGTGGTTTTGGGGGAGCTGTATGTTGACGTTTGTACCGTTTTAGCGCGATGGTTTTTTTTTTTTGCACGTGGGATCTTCACCACCAGGGATCGAACCCCTGCAGTGGAAGCTCAGAGTCTTAACCAGTGGACCACTGGTGAAGTCCCAGAGAGTGTTCTTCAAACCATGAGTTGCTACCCGCTAGTGGAAGACAGGCTTAATTAGTGCTAGAAAAGGAATAAATAGAAACTGAATGTAAGCATATTTTATGAAACTTTTGTTTGATTACATATGTACAAGTATATGTGAGAGAGAGGCTGAGAAAGAAAGAACTTGGTTGGCAATGTAGAAAGTATTGTTTCCAGTGTGTTGTAAGTTAGTACAGTTAAACATGTTTCAAAGTCCTCGCATTAGAAGCAAGAATGTTGCGATCGCCTGGGCAGGCTGGGCCTGTGGGAGTTGGAATTATGCCTCCTGCTTTGCTTTGATGTTGCTTCTGAAGTCTGAACCTTGTCCGCGTATTTCCTCTTTGGGGGGAAAAGTGGCTCGAGTCCCAGCGTTACTGCCTTTGGAGACCCTGACCGTGAGATAGCTAAGGCAGAGTTGGGCCACCAGCGGAGCGTGTTGTACCAGGAAGTAGCTTCTTTCAGCTGAGGTGGGGGACAGTATGAATTGTAAGTATTGCAGCACGTTGTGGCAAGCTCTTAGGAGAAAGGTAAGACTGGAGTTGGTTCTTGTAAAAAAGCAGCCTCTAGGTAGAGGAAAACAGGAAGGACCTGGAGGTAGAAGACATGATTCCGTGATTCAGCCGCAGACGAAGGAGGGAACGTGGGTGTTGAGAGACTCAGTGCTTAGAAAGGAAGGCGGAGTCTGGGGAGGAGTGGTGATTACCTTGACCGTGTACAGAAGATGCCTGAAAGCCAGGCAGCTGAGTTTGGATTTGCCAGATGGAAGGTAGATCCTGAGCCAGGGTGTGGTATTCTGTTCTATTGTGGCTGTGCTGCCAGATTACAGGACCTCAGTTCCCTGACCGGGGTTGAACCCAGGCCACGACAGTGAAAGCCTGGAATGCTCGCCGCCAGGCCATCGTGGAACTCCCCAGTTTCCCTTTTTATTATGGAAAATTTGAGATGTAGACGAAAGATGGACAAGTAGAGAAAGTAACAGGCGTGGACTCTGTCCTCCCTTGACTCCGGCAGTGACCATCCTCTTGGCCAGGCTTGTTTTATCTGCACTCTTTCTGGTCACTTTCCCACAACCCTGATTTTTTTGAAGCAGATTCTGGTTTTGCTATAGAAGAACCGAAGAATTCCTCTATACATATTTTAGTGTTTATCTCAAAAAGAAGAGAGATTTTTTGAAAACATAATATCGTATTCCCTAATATCTAATATCTGTAGTGTTTAAGCTTTCCTGATCATCCATGAATTTTTTTGTATTTATTTGATTCCTGATTTCAGGTGAGATCCAGATATGGAAATGTGTTCACACTGTAGCTTTGCATCTATATCTTGAGTTCTCCCTCCTTTTTTCCCCCTTGGAATTGTATTTATTGAAGAAGCAGTTTCTTTGTTCTAGATTTTGCTGGTTATGTTATCACAGTGTCATCTAACATGTTTTTCTGTCCCCTGTGTTCCCTATATGTGGGTACTTAGAGGCTTGAACAGATTTAGGTTATTTGCTTGGAGCAAGACTGCTTTATTAAGAGGTGTATAATGTCTGATACTGCCTTTTTATACGGTTCATGGGGTGCTCACAGCAAGTGCACTGGCGTGTCCTGCCGTTCCCTCCTCCAGTGGATCACATTTTGTCGGAACTCTCCACTATGAACAAATGGTCTTGCGTGGCCCTGCGTGGCATGGTTCATAGCTTCAAGGAGTTATCAAGCCCCTTCGCCACGACAAGGCTCTGATCCCTTTCTTTGTGAATTTGGAGGTGATTGATGAATATTACTCAGCTCAACTATTTTATTAGAAGTTACAAAATACTATTTGTATGAACTCTTCATTCTTTCTTCTCTTATTTCCATTTATTAGATGACATACTTGAAAGTTGCTTAGTCATGTCCAACTCTTTGCAACCGCATGGCCTATGCAGTCCATGGAATTCTCCAGGCCAAAAGACTGGAATGGGTAGCCGTTCCCTTCTCCAGGGGATCTTCCCAACCCAGAGATCGAATGCAGGTTTCCTGCATTGCAGGCGGATTCTTGACCAGCTGAGCCACCGGGGAAGCCAGTACTTGAAAGTTTATACATGGACTGTTTTATTTCCTATAGTTCACAGAGGAAAGGGAAATAAGAAAGATGCTGATTTGTTTCCTTCATTTACTAGTTTTTAAAATGTTGAATTAGTTCTTTCAACAAACAATCCTCCAAAGGTTAAAGTTTTTATTTTTTAAAGAAATGATGGGACTTACCTGGTGGTAAGTCTCATTGGAAGACTCATACTTCCAGTACAGGAGGCCTGGATTCAGTCCCGCATGCTGTGTGGTACGGCCAAAAGAAAAAAGACATGCTATTAGAAACTCAAAAATTTAAGCATATTTGGTTTGTTTTGCAATCACTTTTATCTAGGATCCTCTTATTGACCAGAGTCCTTTTGACTTAACCTCAGAAACTCTCCTGTCTTCTGGTGCTACGTTTCAGGTTCACCTTCTATAATTTTAGGTGTGAATCTGAAAATGAGCATTTCTTCTAGGAGCCTTAATACCACCCTTTGGCATCTAGAAGTTCTCATATTTCTGGGCCTGTTCACTCTTAAGAGTAATTTAGCTTACATCCCTGTTCTTTCTACCCATTTAATTTCTTCTTCCTGACGGCAATTGTTTTCAGTTTTGAGTTTTTTCAGTATAGGCAGTAGTCTATGAGAACCCAGGACTTCGACTTCTCAGTCCAAGTGTTTAATGGGAAGGGTCATTTCAAGTTTTCTATACGTGTTAGCTCAGGCAGCCTCCTGGCGAGCCTTTGTGGTGTCACTGTTCCCGCTGTGCAGGCTTCACCTCTCCTTTACTTCGTGGTATTCAGGCTATATCTCTGTTACAGCACCTGTCTGTCCTGCTAATTGGAAGCTCCTGAGGGCAAGGACTGGCATGTTCTTATTTCCCGTATAGTGCCTAGCACAGTCCCCAGACACATAGCAGATGTTCAGAGAACTGTTAAGTAGATGAATAAAGGACTCAACATTTCACCCAGGGAGTGAAGAAGGTGGGCTTTGGTGGAAAGGCGTGAGAGTCACAGTGCTGCTGTCTACAGCTGTGGCCAGTCTGCTTTGAAAAGTGCAGACTTGGGGCCTCTGTGGCAGTCCATTGGTTAAGATTTTGCCTTCCAGTGTAGGGGGTTTGGGTTTAATCCCTGATTGTAGAGCTAAGATCCTGTAGCCAAAAACCCAGAACATAAAATAGAAACAATAACAAATTCAATAAGAAGTTTTTAAAAGTGGTTCTCTCTTACCCTTTGGGTGAAGCATATTTGCTTCAGACCTCTCCGAGGATCGGGATCCCTGTAAATCTCTTTAATCTTTGTCTTCAGTGTACCAGTGAGAGGGCTGAGTCAGCGAGAGTGGGTGCCTGGGCCTGTGGTCAGGATTCTGGGTTCATCTTGGCTCTGGTTGAATATGTGGGTGAGCTCGAGCAAAGCCCTTCACCTTTTTGTGCTCAGTTTCTTCATCTGTAAAATGGGGATTAGCAGCGTCTACATTATAGGATTGTTGTGAGGAGCTGAAGCAGTTCCTGACACATAGTTGTAAGTGCCCTGTAAATGTTTGATGCTAGTGTTAATAGTGATAGTAGTAAGAGTTAGTATCATTTCAATAACGATTAAAATATTTAAACATGGTGGGGTATGTGTTGAGGTCCACTCCCACATTCTAAGATTGACTAGAAAGACACATAGGACCCAGCTGACAATCTACTCACAGCTAAGATTTATCACAGTGATGGGAGGATGCACAGCTGGATCAAAAGGTGGAGATGCAGGCGGGGTCTGGAGGAATCCCTGCAGGCTCCCCACACTCCCTGTCCCGTGAGGGCTCTTGGAACACATCCTGTCCCAGCCACAGAAAAGCAGCAACACGTGTGATGATTCTGCCTGGAGAAGCCCAGTGTCTGTACTGGGGGCTGGTCACACAGGCACCCTCTGCCTAGCACGTCCTACAACCCCAGACCCCAGGGGGAGAGCGGGGGCTCAGCAGGAAGCACATTGTTTGCACAGAGGAGGCGCAGGGAGCCCTGGAGGACTTAACTATTGACAGAGGTCAGGCAGGCACCAAGTTCCTGGACACCACTGGGCCAGCCTCACTAGGTAGTAACCTCTCAGGTCTTCAGCGTTAACTCTTTTCTGCTCAGGGTAAAAAAAAAATGCCGCTCTCCACCCCAGAGTCCGATCTTGGTTATTCTGTGGCACTGGGTACGGAGGCTGTGAGGGGTAATTTGGGTACCTTCATCTTTGCTGTTTTTCTTTTCCAGAACGGCTTTGACTACTTGCTGACATATAGTGACAACCCCCAGACCGTGTTTCCTCGCTACTGCGTTAGTTGGATGGTTTCCAGTGGTGAGTGGGTGCTTGTGCACAGGGCTGGGTACTTGGGCTGAACGTTTTATTTTTCTCTAGCTTCTCAGTGGCTTCAGGGAGGTTAACACTTGTTTCATGGGAGGCCTTCCGAGTCCATATTGAATACTGTCTGGAAGGTAGTGAAGCCTCCGGCTGCAGTTGGGAGGGATGAGCATTCTGGTCCCAAAATGAAGCCTATGCCCAGAGGTGAATCGAAGAACGTTTGCTTAATACACACTGTGTACATTAATGCATTTACAGATTTTCTTCTTAGATCGTGTCGGAAGCCTTAAAACATGTGGTTATAGGACAGTCCACTGGAGAAAGGGGCCGCCACCCTTCTTAAGAAAGGCAGCAGCACATCACTGCTGTGATTGACTGCATTTTTCCTGGCCAGTCTCTTCCCTTAGAAACAGCTTCATGAGATTTTCTCTCTTGTTCTCTGTAAGCGGTGTCTTACCCTTCAGGGGGTATGGAGAGGAGGTTAGGTGTTTCTACTGTTAGACATTTTTCAGCAAAATTGGCTGTGCCACTGATAAGTGATATTTGAATCACATAAAAGAGAGCCTTTGGGGACTTAGGTGGTTTGATCAATGCCCCTTTTCAAAGGATCCCGGAGGTCCTGGGTGGTTTTCACTCCCTATAAGTCTGTTGTCTGTCCGTGAGGCTGTGATCTCTATAAGGAGGCATTGACTTCCTGCCTGGAAAGAAACAGGCCCTGCTAATTTTGAGCCTGGTGGCTCAGCGGTAGAGAATCCACCTGCCGATGCAGGAGACTCAGGTTTGATCCCTGGGTCTGGAAGATTGCCTAGAGAAGGAAATGGGGAAACGGTAACTCACTCCAATGTTCTTGCATGGAAATCCCACGGACAGACTTACAGTCCATGAGGTCGCAAAGAGTCGGACACGACTGAGTAAGTAAAACAGTGAAAACATGTTGAGCCTGCTGGCTGGTGTGCCCGCCCACCCAGACTGCCCTCTCTCCCGACAGGCATGCCAGATTTCCTGGAGAAGCTGCACACGGCCACTCTGAAAGCCAAGAACATGGAGATCAAAGTGAAGGACTATATCTCATCTAAGCCTTTGGAAGTGGGGAGTGAGGCCAAAGCCGCCACCCCATCTTCTGAGCGCAAGAGCGAGGGCAGCTGTGGGCCTGCCCGCATTGAGTACGCTTGACAGGCCCTGGGGGAAGCGGGGCCAGGCGGGTTCCAGCCCTGTCTTGGCGTCGCCACGCCCTCTGCTGCGGAACACCACTGCAGGCTGATTCGGTACTGCTCTCAGAGCCCTGCTGCTCAGTGTTGGAACAGGAGGAGGAGGCATTCGAAGACCCTGGGCACGTTCTCGGGCCAAGCGTTTTGAAACTGGTGTTTCCTGGAGCTCCTCTGGAGCCAGCCTCGCCTCAGGCCAGAGGGGACAGCATCCTTTGCTTTCTCTGCCCACATTCCGTTCTCAGCCTCGGTTCTGCAGCACTTTGGGTGGGTTTCCTTCGGTTCTGAAGGTCCAGCTGGACCATGTGGACGGTTGAGTCTCCAATGAGGGGTCATGGCCGGGGGCACTCTTGGTCACAAGTCCTGGTGTTGAGGGGGTGTGAACTGTTGCTTGGCAGCGTAAGTGCCTTGTCCTCACCTTCCCGTCTCTAGGGACATAGTTTGTATCAAGAAATGTCAGTCTCCGCCTCCCGTTTCCTTTCCCCACGCAAAGCCGTTTCCCTGAGTCAGCCAGTTCTTCGGTATTCATGTGCTGTGTCCATCTGGGGCACTGCGTCCCTGTAGCCCATTTACCAAGAACCGGGAAACTAACGCTGTCAGACAGTAACTCTATCATCAGTGTTTTTGATAGCATCAGTGGAGATGCTCAAAACATTATCCAGTTTAGTTTTGTGTGTTGTGTTTTTTTTAACTTTTGTGTTAAAAATGGGGGGTGGAATTAGGGAATGAAATAGGATTTTTGTTCCATAGTCTGGACTGTATAGACAGCACCGTTTTGATTCAGGCATTATTATCACACTTTGGGTTTGATTTGATGCCCGCAAATTGGCCATCTTGGAAGGCTGAAGGCAGAGGGGTAGGGGTCGGGCACCTCCCTGGAAGCTCTCAGAGCTGCAGACAAGCTTTGTGAGCAGGCAGGTGCAGTCGGTCCCAAATGCTCATATAAGGGGGAGGTGACTCATGTGACCCTGTGAAAAACTTCGTCGTCTTCTGAGCTAAAATTAAGGCAAACCACACTGTTTGGATAAAGTCACAATCAGATGGGATCAGCCTGGCCTGGCTAATGGAGCTTATGGTCATGCTGCACTCTGACTGGGAGCATCGGGACAGGCTTCAGGGCTTCAGATCCTCCTTCTCCCCCTTATTTCTTAGAATATGAATGACGAGATTTTCCCCACCCCCACTTGCTACCCTTTTGTGTTGCTGAAAGAGGAGCAAAAGCTGAGATTAAGCCCCTTAACCTTTTTATGGCCTAAGTTTTGTGCCAAAGAAATGCCTGCCCCACTCTTTGACGTCTTGCAGTCTCTGCGTCGTTGGCAGACCAGAGGGGTGCCTCAGACAGTCCCGCTTCTCTTCATCGGTTGTGTCTCCCTCCTCTTCCCCAGGGATGAGTCCCTGGGTTGCATTGGAGCTGAGCGCCTGTGACTGTTGGGACGGGTGGTGTGGGCGAGTGCCGTGAGGACACTCGAGCAGAGGAGCTGTGCGTTGCTCGTGTGCTTTTTGGCAGTTTGACTCTGCACTTGGTGTTGGTCTGTATAGTTACTTACGTCATTGTAATGATTTCACTCCTGACCGTGACGTTTTTACCAAATGCGTGAATAAATACATAAGGATTGGTATGAAGGAATGTGTCTTTGGACGTATGTTGTCAAGGAAGTCTTGCATACTGGGATTATTACTTCTTCCTGATCAAAAAGCATATTCCCGCCAGCAGAGTTGGCACATGAAAGCAGCGAGGTTTGGTCTTCCCTGGCGGTGACTGAAACACCACCCACCACCTTGCCTACAGACTATAAGGCCTTTCCAGGGAACCAGATTGGCGATTGAAAACAAACCACCATTTCCACTTCCTTGTCTGGATGCACTGGTAACCCACACCCTTTGCTTTAAAAGGATGGACTTGGTGGGAGCAGCATTAGAAGAGCGGCAGGGCCTCTGGCCTGGGTCTGGGTCTGGAGCTGGAGAGTGGGGTGAGCCCCAAAACCCAGGGTGTGGCGGGAAGTGAGGTCACACAGGCAGTTCTGCTGGGGTGCAGGTTGGTGCCGGGTGAAAGATCCATTGAAGACTCCGAGCTCACGATGAGTTCTGAGTGTATGTGTGATGTTGCCTGTGGGAGACACGAGGTGAACACAAATGCACACCCAAGACTATGGCGGCTCCTCCACATGGCTGTGAAGTCCTCTCAGCTGGCAGACCTCCTGTTAGAGGTCGTGGACTGTGGGTACACGTGGGTCTGTGTAACCCCTTACTGGGGAGCTGGGTGCTGGCCTTCGCCCTGCTTGGCACCTTGGCCACTGTCCAGGCTACGCGTGAACACTTGCATGGAGAAGCGGTTGGGTTCCTAACAGAGCAGCGTTCGTGCTGCCAGACAGCTCCAGCTTTCAGGAAGTTCTTTACATTGACGCCAGGTGGGCCTCATCCTGTCTACTGAAGGGTCAAAGCCCTGAGCTTGACGCAACACTGGAAAACTCTCCCGTGGAAGAACCCTTCATTTTCTTGAAGGCGGTGCTCGTGTGAGAGCTTTTCCCAGGCTTTATGTCACCAGCAACTTTTAAAAATCCTCCAACTTTTTGAGTACTTCTCTGGCGGTCCAGTGGTCAAGACTCTGCCTTCCAATGCAGGGCGTGTGGATTTGATGCCTGGTGGGGAGCTAAGATCCCCCATGCCTTGTAACCAAAAAACGTGAAACAGAGGCAGAAGCAGTTTTGTAACAATTCAATAGAGACTTTGAAAATGGTCCACATCAAAAAAATGTTTTAAAAAATTCAACTTTTTATTTTGAACAATTCTATACATATAGAAAAGTTGAAAGAGTACTAATAAAACCTGGTATACCCTTCCCCTGCCTTTGCTGGCTGTTAACCTGTTGTCGTGTGTGCTTTATCTTCGCTGTATACACTGCTATGACTGGACTGTGTCCTCAAATGTGTATGCATGCTGGGGCCCTAACCCTCAACGTGATGGAGATAGGTCTTTGGGAAGTGATTAGATGAGGTCTTGAGGGTGGGCCCCCATGATGGGATTAGTGCCCTTTATACTAATTGCTGCGGAAGTTGATCTCCCTCTCCACCACAGGAGGAACATGAAAAGCCAGAGCACTCTAACCAGGGACAGAATAGACCAGCATCTCAACCTCGGTTGTTGAGCCTCCAGAATTGTGAGAAATCTGTTGTTTAAGTCACTCTTGTCTGCGGCATTTCATTACAGTGCCCCGATTAGACTAATATACTTTTTCATGACCATCTGAAAGTAAATTGCAAACATATTTCATTAAATACTTGACCATGGTTTTTTTTTTGGCCTTGCTGTGCAGCATGCCGTGTCTTAGTTCCTGACCAGGGATCGAACCTGTGCCCATGCAGTGGAAGCATGGAGTCCTAGCCACTGGACTGCCCGGGAAGTGCCTGAGCACGCTTTATTTTTTTTTTTTTAAATAATAAAGATACTCTGTGTAAACTACACTGCAAATAGCATACAGATAAGCTGTCGCACATAATATCTAATAGCTCATATTAAAACTTCCTTGGTTGCTCCCTAAATGACTAGCAACCCATCCCCCAAATTAATATCCTGTTAAGTATATGTTGCATTTGTGTCCGTTGTCAAGAGCAGCCAAGTAGCTAAGTTGGCAGCCTGCCCTTTGTAATGTAGCTTCATGGGTGCTTAAGATAATTTAGTGCCTGCCTGTCCCGTGCTCAGTTATGTCCAACTTTTTGTGACCCTTTGGACTATAGACCCCCCAGGCTCCTCTGTCCTGGAAAATTTTCCAGGCAAGAATACTGGAGAGGGTTGCCATTTCCTCCTCCAGGGGATCTTCCTGACCCAGGGACCGAACCCGTGTCTCTTGTGTCTTCCGCACTGGCAGGCGGATTCTTTACCACTGCGCCACCTGGGAAATCCTTATTGAAATGTAGTTTTCAAACTGGGAACTCCCATAGCTGGCCCCCACCCCAGGCTACTTACCCCAGCACCGCAGGTGCTGACAGCAGTACACTGTCCCGCAACCTAAAGGATACAACAGGCGGCAGCCCCCTTGATCTGCATACTGCTAACATAAGCTAAAGTGCCGTTAGTTTGTCGCCTGTCTCGTCACACTGTTGGCTTCTGTTGTGCTTGATAGCACAGTCACTGAGCATCTACTGTGCCCAGCACTCTGCTTCATGCTTTTGTGCAAGGTCTCTTATAATCCTACCTACGACAGCTCTGCGAGAATGTAGCTCTCCCTGTTTTATAAGCAGGAAATGGCATCAGAGGTTAAGTAATTTTCCTACTCAAAGTCACACAGGAAGTGACAGTCGAGCCAGGGTGCGGACCTAATTTTGACCCTACAAAGACTCCTCGGGCAAATGGCTTCAAGCTGGGCCAGTTTCTCATAGGTGGCATGTTGGAATCCTTCCCAGGGCTGTTGACTTACCTTGGAACCTGGATTGTGGGCTTTCTTTTCATCCCCCGTGTTCATTTTATGTGGTTTTAGTCTTGCACTGCTGCCTAGCTCCATTATCCAGTTACCAGTACTTGGTGCTCTTTCTACGGGTATTAGAAGCAATAAATATAATTTCTCTTCTGAAAATTTCAGGACATACACCACTAGCGTGACACATGGATTAATATGAAGAGCTGGGGCAGTTTCCTTGGGCTCCTTGTGAGGTAGCATTTTCTAAAAATGTTTACTCACAAAGAAACTAGTCTCTGAACACAGCATAGTAGGACAGGAGTTTGGAAATTCTTTTTAAAATGAAAACATCTTTCAGAAAATGTGAGAACTCTGATTTCTAACAAATAACCTTCAGAAGTATCTTAAACTATAGGGACTTCCTGGTGGTCCAGTGGTTGAGAATCCACCGGCCAGTGCGGGGGACACAGGTTTGATTCCTGGTTGGGGAAGATCTCACATGCCTTGGAGCAACTGAGTCTGTGGGCCGCAGCTACTGAAGCCCCACTGAGAGCCCGTGGCCCACGACGAGAGAAGCCACTGCAATGAGAAGCCTGTGTGCAGCGATGAAGACCCAGTGTAGCCTTAAATAAATTAAAAAAATTAAACTCTGGATGGAAGTGATTTTGATGTAAAATGTGCTTATTTCTATAAACCTCAGTAGTACTTGAAAGAGTGTCATTTCAAAGGAACTCCTAGGCTATACACACTCACAGTTGCTTTAATGACCTCGTTCTAGTTGATTCTGGTCCACAGATGAACTTAAAAACTTTTTCAGACAGATAAGTTACAAATGATCTAACTTTATCATCTATTTTTAAAGAGCCTGAAAGTGAAAAGTGTTAGTCACTCAGTTGTGTCCAACTCTTTGTGACGCCATGGACTGTAGCCCCCCAGGCTCCTCTCTCCACCGAATTCTCCAGGCAGGAATATTGGAGTGGGTTGGTATTCCTTTCTTCAGGGGATCTTCCCCACCCAGGGATTGAACCTGGATCTCCTGCATTGCAGACAGATTGTTTATCATCTGAGCCACCAGGGAAGCCCAATTTTTAAAGAGCCTGCTGCTGCTGCTGCTAAGTCGTTTCAGTCGTGTCCGGCTCTGTGCAACCCCATAGACGGCAGCCTACCAGGCTCCCCCATCCCTGGGATTCTCCAGGCAAGAACACTGGGGTGGGTTGCCATTTCCTTCTCCTAACCACACCTAAAAAGATAGCATGGTTGTTTGAAAGCAGTAGTGTTTAGGTGTTTTTATGGTTAACACATTTTATCATATCTTAAAACTCTGCTGAGCACATGAATTAGGATTGTGTTCAGCTTTGAGGGACAAGACTGACATTGATATTCTTTTCTGAATGCCTCTGGTCCGGACACGGTGGCTCCCCATGAGTCCCGTGGGTCCTCCCAGACCCAGGCTCCTGCCTCACAGGGGGTTGAAATCAGTTACATCAGAATCTGGAGGGTGAGACGTGAGTATTGCGTTACGCTTCAGGATGTATTGTAGTTTGTCAGTGCTCATCCTAAAAGGTGAAGTCCAGAATGGCGCTAGTCTGTTCCCTAGCAGAGGAGCGTCACTAGAGCAGGGGGCTGCCTCTGCTCACTCGCTCACTGCCCCTAGGCCCACTCCTCCTCCCGCCATCATGTCTGTGCTCTGCCAGCAGGAGGCAGCAGGGGGAAAAGAGACTATTTTTTCCCTGAGGACACTTTGCAGGGTGGCGCACCATTTCTACTTACAGCTGGGGACCAGAACGTAGGCCAAAGACCATGCCCCACTGCTGACAAGTGCCCAGTAAAAATTCAGAGGGCATTTTGGTGAGGAAGAAGGAGAGAGCGGAAGTGGGGGCATTTGGCAGGCTTTGCCAATTTATAGCTCAAATAGAGCTACAGTCACTTCCAAGACTCAGGACTTCGTTAAAAAGGCAGTAATGGTAGGAGGTATTCTAGTTTGCTAAGGCTACCATGGAAATCCCCCGGCAGTCCAGCGGTTAGGACTCTGTGCTTCCACTGCAAGGGACCCCGGTTTGATCCCTGGTTGGGGAACTAAGATCCTTTTGCCACACAAAAGAATTAGAGCCATCCTTGTTTATTCTCACAAGATCCCAGGGCACTGAGGTCCTGCATGCCTTGCAGCATGGCCAAAAAAACAAACCAAAGCAAAGCAAATAAGCAAAGTATCAGGGCTTCCCTGGTGGTCCAGTGGTTAAGAATCTGCCTTACAATGCAAGGGACAAGGGTTCGATCCCTGGTCTGGGAAGATCCCACATGCCGCGGGGCAGTTAAGCCCATGTGCCACAACTGGTGAAGCCCGAGGGCCTAGAGACTGTGTTCCGCAGCAAGAGAAGCCACCACAATGAGAAGCCTGAGCACCCAGCTAGAAAGTAGTCCTCACTCACGGCAACTAGAGAAGGCTCGTGTATAGCAATGAAGACCCACCGTAGCCAAAGAATAAATAAATAAATCTAAAAAAGAAAATCCTAAACACCCCCCGCCCCCCGCAGAAAAAAAAGTATCATGAACTGGTGGCTTAAACAACAAAAACGCATGGTCTCCCAGTTCAAGAGGCTAGAAGTCTGGGAGCAAGGTGTCAGGAGGGTGGGCCTCTCCCAGGTACTGGTGGTCAGTGGCCCTCTCTGGCCTCCCTTGGCTTGAAGATGTAATCCCCCCAGCCCCCGCCACGCTTGGCCTTCATGCTCATGTGGCCTCTTCCCCTGTGTGTGTGTCTAGGTCCAGATTTTCCCTTTTTGTAAGGACACCGGTAGTATTGGTGACAGGCCCATTCTATTTCAGTATAATCTCATCTTAACCTAAGAAAGGACATCTCAATGGCACTATTTCCACATGAGATCACCTTCCCTGGTGCTGGGGGTTAGGACTTCAACATCGGAACCTTGGGGAGCCGCGATTCAACCCAAAACAAGGGAAGATTGCAGAGAACTCAACTTCAGAATGACTTTTCAAAAGCAGTGGCCCTCCCGGGACTTCGCTGGTGGTCCAGGGCCTTCCAATGCAGGGCGTGTGGGTTCGATCCCTGGTCGGGAAACTAAGGTCCTACATGCCTCAGGGCCACAAAACCGAAACATAAAGCAGAAGCAATATTGTAAAAAATTCAACAAGTCTTTTAAAATGGTCCACATCAAGAAAAGAAAATCTTAAACAAATACAATCCATGCAAAAGCAATGGCCCCTTAGGGCCTCCAGAGCGACTGCCCTGCCTGGCCCGGGTCACCTGCCCTGCACTTCACTGTGGTGGCAGCAGGGGGCAGGGCTGCACCGCCTGCTGGAGCTCGCTCTCAGGCCACCCGTGGCTGCTGGAAGCCCATCAAAACGGCCGAAGTTTCACTGTGGTCTCCTTGGGCATCCCCACCCCCGCCCCAGAGCCTTCACTGGCATCAAGACCTATGAATCAAGGAGAGAGGAAGTGGGTCAGACAAGCGTGGCCCGTTTGGGTGTGCAGAGCAGGTTGGTGAGAAGAGGAGGCAGAGGGGAAGGAGGGCTTCTCAGGGCCCCAGCTCTGGGGCAAGGAGAGTGCCTGGGAGAGATGGGGGAGGTGGGGGGCCGAGGGCAGATAAAGGGGGCCGAGCTCGGCTTTGCTGCCCGCTCCGTCCAGCCTTTCTGCTTCGAGGGGCCAATCCTGTTCCCAGTCTAGGAGGAGGGTTGGCTCGCCCAGACCCAGCCTGGTGGGCAGGCTGATGAAGGGCTCAACTGCTGGATGTCCCATCTTCCAGCCATCATTCCTGCATTTCCTGTTGTAATTCTTGTTCGATTGCTGTATTTCTGCACCTAGAAAGAAAGAGATAATTCACAAGGAATTACTGAAGGCCCGCTATGTGCTGTGACTTTCAAAAGAACTGTGAAGCAGCTGGGCAGACGCCACTGGTTGCTGTTCAGTTGCTAAGTCGTGTCCAACTCTTTCCACCCCAGTGAACTGCAGTGCGCCAGCCTTCCCTGTTCTTCACTGTCTTCCTGAGTTTGCTCAAACTCATGTCCGTTGAGTCAGTGATGCCATCCAACCATCTCATCCTCTGTCACCTCCTTCTCCCCTTGCCCTCATTTTTTCCCAGCATCAGGGTCTTTGCCGGTGAGTCGGCTCAGGTGGCATCAGGCAGCCAAAGTATTGGAGCTTCAGCTTCAGCATCAGTCTTTCTAATGAATATTCAGTACTGATTTCTTTTAGGATTGACTAGTTTGAGCTTCTTGAAGTCCAAGGAACTCTCAAGAGTCTTCTCCAGCACCACACAGTTTGAAAGCATCAGTTCTTTGGTGCTCAGCCTTCTTTGTGGTCCAACTCTCATATCTGTACATGACCACTGCCCTGGAGTAGACAGAATTAAACAGCTCAGCACCGAGGACCAGGGGTCTGCCCTTCTGTGTGGCCTGTTCTTTTTAAAAACTTATATTGGAGTACAGTTGATTTACAATGTTGTGTTAGTTTCCACTTTACAGCACACTGATTCAGTCATATATATGTACATATATACATACATGTATCCACTCTTTTTTAGGTTTTCCTATAGACGTCATTGCAGAGCATTGAATCGAGTTCCCTGTGCTATACAGAAGGTTCTTATCAGTTATCTATTTTATGTATAGCAGTGTGCATATGGCAATTCCAACCTCCCAGGTATCCCCTCCCCCCACAGAATATTCTTGACACTCTTTGGATTTTGCCTTCATACTCTTTTATTTTCCGAAGTAATAACTATGTGACTAAAAAGGTCATGAATTTATTTTATACATGAAAGCATGAAGAAAAATGATCTAGAATCCTTACAAGTCAAGGATTCAGTGTCTCTTCCCTACTTACTTGTATCTGTACATAATTTTTTGTAGTTTTATCTAAAGCTTTCATGCATATAGTTTAAAAAGTCGAATAATTCTTCTCTTTTGTGCTTTTAAACTTCTTACTGTATAAGTTTCAGGTGTACAGTATTGTAGCTCAGCGTCTGTATATACTCCAGAATGACCTCTCACCATCCAGTTGACCCCTTATCCACTTCACCACCTCCCAGGCCCTCTCCTCTAATAAACAGTGAGCTGTTCTCTGTATCAGTTTGTTGTTGCTTTTTTTTTAGTTTCCATGTATGAGTGAAATCGTACAGTATTTATCTTTCTCCATCTGACATCTCACCTAGCATAATACCTTCAGAGTCCATTCATGTTATTGCAAATGGCAGGATTTCATTCTTCTTTATGGATGAATGATATCAATAGTGGCTGAATAATCATAATCCATTGTATAAATATACCACATCTTCTTTATCCATTGATCCATCAATGGACACGTAGGTTTTTTGCATATATAAAGAGTCAAACATAGTTCTTAGCAAGTTTGTTGCGAAAACCTCTCTCCTACCATTTCCCTCTATCTAGGAACAGCCAGGCTCATCTCTCACAGCGGATTCTGCTGGTATTTTCCTCCAGGTCTCTAAATACTGGGCTTATATCACCACACCCTGATTTTTCATTCAGGCATTACACTTGGTCCTGCACATAGCCAGGGTTCCGCAACTATGGATTCAACTAACCATGGATTGAAAATGTTAAAAAAAAAAAATTTCCAGGGACTTCCCTGGGTTAAGACTCTACACTTCCACTGCAGGGGACATGGGTTCGATTCCTGATCAGGAAACTAAGATCCCACATGCTGTGGGGCAACTAAGCCTGTGTGCTACAACCGCTGAGCCCGTGCACCCAGCAAAAGGCCCCACACGGCACCAGGAAGACCCCGCTCGCTGCAGCTAAGGCCTGACACAGCCAAATAATAGTTTTAAAAATCTGGATTTAAAAAATCACATAAATGTGAGACCCTTAAAAAAAAAATGTGAGACCCTTTACCTGGCCTGTTTTTGTTTCTTTACGTATTTCCTCCTGCTGGCACTTCGCTGAAATGTAATCAAAGTACAGTGACCGGCATGTGTTCCAAATGAACAGTCTGATCAACTTGATGTGTGTATACACCTGTGACATTGTCACAATTAAGATAATGAATATTTCATCATCCACACAAGTTTCCTTGTGTCCCTCTTTATTTCCCCCATCCCCAGACAACCACTGACCTGCTGTGTCCATAAAGTAGGCTACGTTGTCTAGGGTTTTTCATAAATGAAATCCTACAGTAAGCACTGCTTTTTCCTTTTATTACCACAGTGATTCTGACATTTGTCTGTGCTGCACTTATTAATGGTTCATTTCTTTATATTACTGAGAATTAGTTCATTGAACGGAGGGATCAGTTGGTTCACCTGCTGAGGAGCATTTGGATTGCCCCCAGTTTTTGGCTGTTACACATAGAGCTGCTACAAACATTTATGTGCAAGTCTTCAAACATTAAAAAAAATGCCGGCGGTGTTGAGTCTTAGAGGAAGCACAGAGGCTCTTTGTTTCTGTGCTTGGGCTTTCTCCAGTTGCAGGAAGCGAGGGCTACTCTCCAGCTGCGGTGTTGAGGCTTCTTGTTGCGGTGGCTTCTCTTGTCGTGGGGCATGGGCTTCAGTGGTTGCGGCATGCAGACTCTGGAAGTGTGTGGGCTCAGCAGTTGAGGCACACTGGCCTACTTGCCCCAAGGCGTGTGGGATCTCCATTCCTGAACCAGGGTGGAACCCGTGTCCCCTACATTGGCAGGCAGGTTCTTAAACACTGGAGCACCACTCGCTCTATGTACGAGTCTTTGTGTGAGTATGTTTTCAAGGTTTGTTTTCATTTGGTTTTTTTAGGTAAATGCCTGGGAGAGGAATGGCTGAGTCAAATGGTAGTTGCATGTTTAAATATGCTTAGGTAACCACCAAACCGTTGTCCAAAGTGGTTGTAACATTTTATATTCCCAACAGCAGTGTATAAGCATTCTAGTTGCTCCATTTTCTTGCTAACACTTGTTGTGGCCAGTCTTCTTATTATGCTGTACTCTTGAGAGTCCCTTGGACTGCAAGGAGATCCAACCAGTCCATCCTAAAGGAGATAAGTCCTGGGTGTTCATTGGAAGGACTGATGTTGAAGCTGAAACTCCAATACTTTGGCCACCTGATGTGAAGAGCTGACTCACTTGAAAAGACCCTGATGCTGGGAAAGATTGAGGGCAGGGGGAGAAGGGGACGACAGAGGATGAGATGGTTGGATGGCATCACCGACTCGATGGACATGGGTTCGGGTGAACTCCAGGAGTTGATGATGGACAGGGAGGCCTGGCGTGCTGCGGTTCATGGGGTCGCAAAGAGTCGGACACGACTGAGCGACTGAACTGAACTGAACTGAGTAAGTAATGATATTTAGCATCTTTATGTGTTTATGGGAATCCATGAGTCTTTAAAGTACTATTTGAAATCCTTTGCTCATTTTTTATTTGTGTTTTTTCACTTCTTGTTACACTATAGGCATTTTTGCAATGTAAGAATTTTATTTTTTCTCTTTAATAATTGAATTATTATACTTATATCATCAAATTCACCCTTTTAATGAGTACAGTTCAGTGGTTTTTAGCATATTCACAAAGTTGTGGAAACTGTCACCACTATTTAACTCTAAATGTTTTCATTTCCCTGCAAAAAAAAATCCCCAGACTCATTAGCAAGCACTCCCCCATCCTCTTCCTCCCAACCCCAGACAACCAATCAGTAATCTACTTTCTGTCTACTGCATCAAATGGACCTTTGATATAAATGGAATCATACAATGTGTGACATGTTGTGACTGGCTCCTTTCATTTAGCATAATGTTTTCAAGTTTCAGCTATGCCTTCATGTGAGTCAGCACTTCATTCCCTTTTTAAAAAAGTATTTATTTTCATTTGTTTATTTGGCTGTGCCTGGTGTTCGTTGTGGCCTGGGGGGTCTAGTTCCTTGACCAGGAATCAAATCTGGGCCCTTTGTATTGTGAGTATGGAGTCTCAGCCGCTGGACCACCAGGCAAGTCCCTTCATTTCTTCTTATGACTGAGTAGTATTCCACTTGATGGGTATACCACATTTTATTTATCTGTTCATCAGTTACTGGACATTTGAAATTCCCCCCCTCACTTTCCGGCTATTGTAAACAACGGGGTTCTGAACATTCAGGTACAAGTTTTTGTATGAACGTATGTTTACAGTTCTCCTGAGTATGTTCCTTGTAGTGGAATTGATGGGTCATGTGGTAATTCTGTGTTTAACTTTTTGAGAAACCACCAAATTGTTTTCCAAAGCAGCTGTACCATTTTGTATTCCCACTAGCAGCCTCTGAGAGTTCCAATTCCTTCACATTCCGAACAACACTTGTTATTGTTTTTTAATTCTAGCCACCCTGGTGGGTGTGATGTGGTATCTCATTGTGGTTCTGGTGTGCGTCACCTCAGTGACTAAGGATGTTGAACATTTTTTCTTATGCTTCTTGGCCATTTGTATATCTTCTTTGGAGGAATGTTTATTCAAAACCTTTGCTCACTTTTAATTGGATTCTTTGTCATTTTACTCTTAAGTTGTGTATTTGTATATTTTAGATGCAAGTCCTTTGTCTGATATATTTGTTGGGGATATTTTGTCCTTGTCTGTGACTGGCCTTTTATTTTTTGTAATGGTGTCTTTTAAAGAAGACACAAGTTTATAATGTTGCTGTCACCCAGTTTATCCGTTTTCTCTTTTGCATTTTGTGCTCTTATGTTCTAAGAAGCCTTTGCCTAACTCAGGGATGCAAAGGTGTTCTCCCATGTGTTCTTTGAGACATTGTATAGTTTCAGGTCTTTGCATTTAGGATTGCGATCTGCTCAAGTTCATTTTTATATAAGGTATGTGGTATGCGTCATGTTTGACATTGAGTATATTTCCAATTATTTTTTTGTTCTGTATTATTGTATATACATCCATGCTTCATGTTTATTTCATATTTCGTATGAGGAAGAAATATGAAATTTCTCTGTTTTTTTCCCTCCTCTTCACTGTATTCCACACTATCCTGTACCCCTTATAGGGATGGTTTTATGGTTTTTGTTTTCTGTTCTTTTCTTTTTTTTGAGAGAGAAAAGATACATAGAGATTTTGTTAATACAGAATATACTTTTGACTCAATGCTGCCACATTGCTTTCCCTATATCCTTGCAAACAATTGGTATTATCTAACTTTGATTTTAATTTTTTTTTGCCAACCTGTAAAAGAATGTGTCATAGTTTTATTTTTGATTTCTCTAATTGCTAGAGAGTTTAAGTATTTCTTCACAGACTTGTTAACTATTCAGATATCCCTTGTATGAGTTGCCAATCATGGCTGTATACATTTCTCTATTGACATTTTTCTATACTTCCTCTATTTTTCTCCTTGCTTTGCAAAAATTCCTTGTATATGCTACATTAGAATTCCTTGTTTATTTTATTCATGAAATTAAATATTATATTCAATTTCAGTTTGTCAGTTTTATTTATTTTAAAATTTTTGTCTTTGTGCCACACAGCGTGTGGGATCTTAATTCCCTGATCATAGCCCCTGCACTGGATGTGATCTTAACCACTGGACTGCCAGGGAAGTTCCAATTCTTGTCAGTTTTAGACACTGCAAATATTTTCTCCCAACTTCTCCCCCATCTGTTAACTCTATGGTATTGTTTATTAAACAAAAGTCTTTCTCTTTTTTCCGCTGTGCCATGCAGCTTGCGGGATCTTAGTTCCCTGATCAGGGATTGAACCCGGGGCCACTGCAGTGGAAGTGCTGAGCCCTAACCACTGAATCAGCCGGGAAGTCCTGAGAGCTCTCATTTTTATGTGGTTGAATCCATAATTTTTTCACCTATAATCTATACTTTTAAACCTTTACTCCCTCAAAGTAAAAAAGATGTCTCCTACATATTCTTCTCTTAGCTTTAGAGTTTTATTTTACACATGTAGATCCCCTGGAGAAGGAAAGGGCAACCCACTCCAGTATTCTTACCTGGGGAATCCCTTGGACAGAGGAGCCTGGAAGCCTACAGTCCATGGGGTCGCAGAGAGTCGGACACGACTGAGCAACTAAACAGCAACAGCAACAATTTACTGTTAGGTAAGGGCTGTGGGATGGGGATCCAACCTGAAATTTCCTACCCTGTTTTCCCAGCTGTAGGTGCTAAACGTCACTAGCAGGGCAGCAAGGAGGCCAGGGATCAGCAGAGGGGCGCAGGGGTTGGGGGCCCTGAGTCTGACCTGGTGGTGGTTTTCTCCAGCAACCCTTAGCTGCCAGGGCTGAGAGTCGCATAAAGAGGACATGAGGACTTTTCAGGTGTCAGAGTTGGAAGGGCCAGGAGGGAAGGGCGTTCAGGGCTTTGCAGGGCCGGAAGTGCGCCGGATGGGCCAGCAGTGCTGTGGGCGGAAAGACGGGTCTTTGGTTCCTGCAGGTGTGGGCAGGTGCTGGAGACACAGGAACAGACTTCGGTTATAATAAGTGACACTGTGCGTGGGCAGCTGAGTGTGTGGGCTCTCACCCAGTGTGAGTGTGACAGGGAAGCTTTCACCCGTCCACACACGGGCCAGGGCAGCCTAATGGTAGAGGAGGCGCTGGGTGATGCCTGTTGGGGTTAGGTCCAGGGGCAGCCACCCTTCCATAGGGGAAGGTTGGGTTGTCCTGAACGGGCCCCTCAGGCCAGGCAGGTGGCGCCCCTTCACCCCAGGCCACAGTGGCTGGGGGCAGGAAGCAGAGGGATTGGATAGATCCCGCCCTGGGCTGGAGATCAGGGATGGCGCAGGGGAGCCACCCAGAGTGGGTTTGTCCCAGTGGAAGTGGATGGCGAGCTCGCCAGCTGCGGCCGGCTGCCAGGCTGCTCAGGAGATGCCAGCCTCTTGACATGGTGATAGACGGGTTGGGCTCCTCGAAGACTCCCTTGTGTGGTGACACTGCCTGGAGAACATCTCCATCAGGGAGAGGCAGAGGAAGAGAGAGCCAGACTGGGAAGTCCCACCTTCACCCAGAAGTGACATTTCTTTGTCTGCTCGGAGTCACGTGGCTCTGCCTCCAGGGAGGGGGAGGCCGAGGGAAGGGGGAGGGGTGGGGCGGGCTGGAGGGCACCTGGCGGGCAGGGCTTGTCCACGCAGGGTGTGAGGGGCTGTGTCCCCATTCAGGACTGGCTGCCCCTGGGCCTGCCCCGGAGGAGGGCTGGCAGGACCGGCTGGGGAGGAGCGAGGGGGAGGAGGGTTAGGGCCCCCTCGCTGCCTGAGGAGGGGCCACACGCCACCCTGGGCCCCTCCATGCTGTGTAGCTGTGGTGAATGTCCCTTCCTGCCCCTTCTCACTGAGAGCCTTGCAAAGGACCCACACAGAGAGAGGACGGGACCCCAAGAACGAACCAGGATGGGTTAGGGGCAGTGTTTCACCGACTTCTCCCTTCTCTTCTGTTCACCCCACGTTCTCTACAGTGTGGGTGGATGTCTGGGGCCACCAGGAAAGTAGCAAATGGTGTGTGCTAAGTGTGTGCAGGGTGGGTGTGGGGACAAGGCCCCTGTCCCTGGGGAGACAGGACTTGGGGTTGCCAGGCCCGCCCCGGCCCTGCTGTGGGTGACCTTGTCATTGGCTTTTCCCTGTGAGGTCACCCCCTTGGGTTCCCACCTGGTAGCTGAGGAAAGTGGGGCTTGGGTCATTGAAGGGCCTGGCCCAAGGTCACCGGCCCTACCCCCTCCACCTTGGCGAGTCCTCGGCTGAGCCTGCCCCGTGTAACCACAGTGGACACTGTCAGGAGAGCAAAATCCAGTGTAAAATCCCTCAAGCCCCCAGAAGGGGAAAACGAGAGGCCCTGTGCCCCTAGAGCAACCCAGGAAATGCGATGTGAAAACCCAGGCGGCGGGGGTGGGGGCCCAGGGCTTGGGGCCCCGGGTGTCAGCGGGTGGAAACAGGATGTGAGCAGAGAGGGGGCCGTGAGAAGCAAGGTGGCTCCCAGCAAAGGCAGCCACCTGGCGCACTGTGTTCTGATCACGGAAAAAGAGCCTGGGCCGTGTGGGAGTGGTCACATCCTGCTCCCTGCCAGGCCTCCCCCGCCCACCTGGCTCCTCGGCTGGGGGTAGGGGGGCCGGCGGGCAAGGACAGGGCCTTGCTCTGTGGACGGATCCCCCCCCCCCCCCCCAGATCCCCAGGGAGGCCTGGTAGCCAATGGTGAAAGCAAAAATGAAGGAAGAACAGGGCGGACAGTGCACTGGTCCACCCAGCCCATGCTGATGGAGGACCCACCAGGGCCAGGCCTGAGCAGGGAGCAGGGAAAGTGAAACTGCAGGGCCCATGCTGACTTCAGGGAGGCCCAAGTGTTGGGAGGGCAGAAGTGAGCCCGGGCTCTGTGAGACCCTGGGTTTAGCCTGAGGATCTGGGAAGGCTTCCTGGAAGAGGGGAGACCTAAGAGGAGTCTGGAAGGCGGGTTAAAGGCATCCCAGGCAGGGTCAGCCAGCACAGGGCACTGAGCTGTGTAGTCCAGTGTCACTGGGGGCCTCTTTTTGCCAGAATGTGGCCAGAATCTACCTGCTTGGCCTGCTCAGGGCCTTCGGTCTCCTCTCTGGCCTGGTCACTCACTGGCATTAACACCAGCATTCTCTTTCCCCGTCAGAGCTACCCCCACTCCCGCATACCCCAGCAAACCTTGGGCCTCCCCCCAGCACATACTGCCCCACCCACCACTCCATGGTGACAGCCATGGGAGTGTCACCTCTGAGGCTCCTGCTAAGTCATATCAGCCTCCTGGTGGCTTAGCGCCTTTCCTTGGTTTATGACCAGACTTTTTCTCCTACAGTGTTTCATACATATTTATGTTCATATAGCATACAGAACTTTCTCTTTTTTTTAATAGAAATGGTATCATGTTGCATGACCCTTCATTTGCAATTCACTCTTTTCACATTGTCTTGGAGCTTGTTCCTTTTTACTTATTTATTTAATTCCTGGCTGTGTCGGGTTTAGTGGTAGGCCACGGGATCTCTTCGTTGTGGCGTGCGAGAGTTTTCTGTGCAGCCAGTGGGAGCTCTAGTTGTGGCATGATGGCTTAGTTACCCCATGGCATGTGGGATCCTAGTTCCCTGGCCAGGGATCGAACCCGTGTCCCATACACTGGAAGGCAGACTCAATGATTAGACCACCAGGGAAGTCCCTGGAAGCTTGTTCTGTATTTCTGTGGTAGATTAACCTCACTGGTCTTTTAATGCTTAGGGATCACACAAACTAAGTGTCCCATTTCACCCAATATAGATACTTGCTGCACTGGAAATCTTGGTACAGTTCTCTCTTTTCAGAGTGACATCCAGAAGAGGGGTTGGAGTCAAAGGGCATGTGCTTCCCACATTTGGATAGGTTCTGCCCAGTCACCCTCTAAAAATACCAAGCTGCACTCCCACCAAGAAGGCACAAGGTTACTCATCGACCCACCCCACTCCCAGCACTGAATGTGTGCCAACCTGGTGGGAGAATAATGCCCTGACATCCTTTCCATGGGGACAGCATGTTTCTCATGCTTCTTGGGCATTTGCATTTCTTAGCCCCTGAATTATTTTATTTTTTTTAATTTTTGAAAATTTTATTAAAAAATTAAAAAACTTATTTTAGCTCTGCAGGGTCTTAGTTTTGGCGTACGGGATCTTTGATCTCTGTTAGTTTGGGCATGGGGGCTCTAGTTCCCTGACCCAGGATCAAACCTGGGCCCCCTGCATGGGGAGTGCAGTGCCTTAGCCCCTGAACGACTAGGGAAGTCCCTTTGATCTGTGAATCCTGTGTTGCGGTTCTTTGACTTTTCTTACTCACTTGTGGAGAGTCTCACATAAAGATGTGTGCCTCGCCTTCCCCACACTCCCTTTTCTCCTCCCCTGGTTTGTTTTTTTCCATGACTGCCATCTGACATACTCTACGTCTACTTCCTCATGCCTGTGCCTCCTCACCCCATTAGAATGTCAGAACCAGGAGAGTCGTGGTTTTGTCCTTTTTCATGCCAGTGTTTCCAGTATCCAGAATAGTGCCTGGCATGTAGTATGCATGCCTAATTAGTCTAGAATGAATACATAATAATCTTTTGTCTGTTATTTGTTTTTCAAATACTTTCTCCATGTCAGTCACTTGCTCTTTACCTTCATTTATGGTAATTTTAATTGTACAGAAAATTTTAATTAATATGAGGTCAGATCTTTCAGTTTTTTCACATGTGGCTTTTGTGTTCTGAATTTTGCTTCAAGCTTTTTTTACCCCAAGTTATAAACACATTCTGGTATATATTTTCCTTAAGGCTTGTATTTTGGGGTCTTATTTAAATGGTTTATTTCCCATGAAGTATATTTTTGTGACTGATAGGAGATATAGGTAAAATTTTTTTTAATGAACAATATACTCTTGCTGTATGTTAAAAAGGCCAGTCTTCACTCTGTTGGTTTGAAATGTTGCCTTTATCATTAATGGGTCTTTGAATTTCTAATTGCTTCCTTTTGCATATTACTACGCCTAGATGGACCTTTGTTGGCAAAGTAATGTCTCTGCTTTTGAATATGCTATCTAGGTTGGTCATAACTTTCCTTCCAAGGAGTAAGCGTCTTTTAATTTCATGGCTGCAATCACCATCTGCAGTGATTTTGGAGCCCAAAAAGATAAAGTCTGACACTGTTTCCACTGTTTCCCCATCTATTTGCCATGAAGTGATGGGACCAGATGCCATGATCTTAGTTTCCTGAATGTTGAGCTTTAAGCCAACTTTTTCACTCTCCTCTTTCACTTTCATCAAGAGGCAGAAACTCTGGGCTGGAAGAAGCACAAGCTGGAATCAAGATTGCCGGGAGAAATATCAATAACCTCAGATATGCAGATAACACCACCCTTATGGCAGAAAGTGAAGAGGAACTAAAAAGCCTCTTGATGAAAGTGAAAGAGGTGAGTGAAAAAGTTGGTTTGAAGCTCAACATTCAGAAAACTAAGATCATGGCATCTGGTCCCATCACTTCATGGGAATGTATGGATGAGAGTTGGACTGTGAAGAAAGCTGAGCCCGAAGAATTGATGCTTTTGAACTGTGGTGTTGAAGACTCTTGAGAGTCCCTTGGACTGCAAGGAGATCCAACCAGTCCATTCTAAAGGAGATCAGTCCTGGGTGTTCTTTGGAAGGAATGATGCTAAAGCTGAAACTCCAGTACTTTGGCCACCTCATGTGAAGAGTTGACTCATTGGAAAAGACTCTGATGCTGGGAGGGATTGGGGGCAGGAGGATAAGGGGACAACAGAGGATGAGATGGCTGGATGGCATCACTGACTCGATGGACGTGAGTCTCAGTGAACTCCGGGAGTTGGTGATAGACAGGGAGGCCTGGCGTGCTGCGATTCATGGGGTCGAAAAGATCGGACACGACTGAGTGACTAAACTGGACTGAACTGATGCCAGAACAACTCTTTAAAAATCATTAGACTTTTTTAGTTTATTTTTCTATCAAGTGAGACAGGTCTCCCACCTCTGTTCTTTTTTTTCCTTTCTTGGTCATACCGTGTGGCATGTGGGACCCTAGTTTCCCTGCCAGGGATCGAACCCAGGCCCTCTGCATTGGAAGCTTGGAGTCTTAACCATGCGACCACCAGAGAAGTCCTCCCCTCTCTGTTTTTAATTTTTAAAACTTTCTTCACTATTTCTGTACATTTTTCTTTCAGATGCATATGAAAACCAGCTTGTCAGGTCCCATGAAAACATCTTGTGATTTTGATTGTGTTATGATCATTCACAGATCAAGTCAGGTAGGATCCAATATTTTTATGTCAGATATTCCTATTACAGGGCATGATATGATTATCTGTATAATTAGCTTTATCACTTCTTCATCCAAATTTTATAGCTGTCTTCGTATAGGTCTTACAATTCCTGTTAGACTCAGTTTCAGGTATCCTACAGTTTTTTGTTAATATTTTGAACAGCCAAATTCTATTACAATTTCTCGTTGGTTTGTCTGGTGTGTAGAAAAGCAATTGTTGTATGCTGATCGTGTATCTGGTTACCTTGGTGATTTCCCTTTTGGGTCCCAGTATTTGTGAGATGATTCTCTTAGGTTTTTCTGACAAGCTGTCGTATTTTCTGCAAATAATGATGATTTATTATCATCTCTGGGCTTCCCAGGTGGCTCAGTGGTAAATAATCTGCCTACCAATGCAGGAGACACAGGAGATGCAGGTTGGATCTCTGGGTCGGGAAGA
Organism: Bos indicus; assembly: GCF_029378745.1. Classification (NCBI taxonomy): domain Eukaryota; kingdom Metazoa; phylum Chordata; class Mammalia; order Artiodactyla; family Bovidae; genus Bos; species Bos indicus. The sequence goes on along the minus strand of NC_091770.1, from coordinate 2,233,139 downwards.
TCCCCTGGAGGAGAAGGAAATGGCAACCCATTCCAGTATTCTTGCCTGAAAAATCCCAGAGACAGAGGAGCGTGGCTGGCCACAGTCCATGGGGTCACAAACAGTTGGACACGACTGAGCGAGTGAGCAGGCACACATGCATTCTCTTCTATATCTCTTTCTTTTTTGCTTTTTTTTTGCTGCATAGCATGCACGATCTTAGTTCCCTGACCAGTGATCGAACCCACGCCCCTGGCACAGGAAGCACGGAGTCTTAACCACTGGACCACCAGGGAAGTCCCCTACATCTCTTTCTTGCTCCATGGAAACATGGGTACCCCCAAAACATGGCACCGTGCCCATTCTTGTGGGCTCCTTTATCCTGCTCCTCCTTCATGGAGATGATCCCAAGTTTCACTGTTCCCTGTGAGGTTTGCTGGAGTCAGGAAGACTTCTGTTCTTCTCTTTGTATTGTTCTAAGGATTTCTGTTACTTAGGATGAATGTTAAATGGTATCAGCTGTAAACAGTTAATTTATTTACCTGTTTGTGGCCGTGCCGGGCCTCCGTTGCTGTGCAGCTTTTCTCTAGTGTGTCGCGCAGGGGCTGCTCTCTCATGGTGCAGTTTCTCGCGCTGGTGGCCTCTCCCTCGTGGAGCACTGGCTCCAGGGCACAGGGCTTCAGTGGTTGCGGCCCCCGGGCCCTAGAGCACAGGCTCAGTCTCTCGTGCCATGTAAGGTCCTCCCAGACCAGGGGTCAAACCCGGGTCTCTTGCCTTGACAGGCAGACTCTATCACTGAGCCTCCAGGGAAGCCCGGTATCAGGTTTTTGACAAGTCTGCTGGGTGTGGTGTAGACTGGGGTGTTAGCTGAGCCCATGTCTGCGCAGGATGAACAAAGCCCTCCTGGCAGTCAGGTGTGTCCAGGTGGCCACCTCTGGCCATTGGGGTATAGGCAGAAGTGACTGCAACTTCCCCGAAGAGAAGGGAGCCTGAGCAGAGGGATCCCACTCTCCCACACTCGGGAGGCTGCTGTTCCTTCATTATTTACATTATTACACAGCGAGCCCTTCATAGTTTCCAAATTGCTTTCTCGGATGGTGGCTCATTCAATTCCCACAACAGCCAGACAAGAGCCCTTCCCCAGGAGGCGGCTGAGACTGGGGTGACATGACTCACCGCGTCTGCCCATCAGCGCGCCCTCAAGGGGCTGCCCCGCTGCGCACTTTGGGAAGGGGAAGACACCCGTCCCATTGTTGCTGCAAGAGCAGTTTCTGTTTCATTTGTTGACTGGGGCTGTGGGGCCTCTTCCCTAACCCTAACCCTAACCCTAACCCTAACCCTAACCCTGGCTTTCCAGGTGGCTCAGTGGTAAAGAAACTGCCTGTCAACGCAGGAGATGTCAGTTCGATCTCTGAGTCAGGAAGATCACGTGGAGAAGGAAATGGCAGCCACTCCAGTATTCTTTCCTGGAGTATCCCATGGACAGAGGAGCCTGGTGGGCTACAGTTAATGGGGTTCAGTGTGGGGAAGCAGGCCTGATTCTGTGAAAGGTGGGGGGGTGGGGTGAGCCCTGGCTGGCCTCGCCCCAGGGCTTTTGGACAGCTGCCCCCAGCCTTGCCCTGTGCCCCGTAGACCCATGTGGCCACTGCTCTGGGTGCTCCAGGACCCACCACCTCCATGGCTGCTTCTCCAACCCCTGGAGCTCTGGAGGATGGGGCGGTGGGAGGTGGGATTTCACTGAAGATGAGCCTGGCAGCTCCGTGACCTGCTCCTTGCCCCGCAGGACCCCAGCTTGGTCAGGTGTGGGGGGCCCTTGTGGGAGGCCCATGGGGCTCTGGGGTTGACCCGGGGCAGGGTGGGAGTGAGTGCTGTTCTGGGTGGCCTGAACAAAGCCGTCCCGTCTGCCAGCCCCTGGCTGTGCACTTGGCCTTGTAGGACTTACTTCCCCTCTCTGGGCCTGTTTCCTCATGTGATGAAAATCCCTGGGCTGAGGCCTAGACGAGGGGATGCAGGGAGAGGCGGGTGTGACTGTACACTTGGTGAGTTCCCGCCAGCTCAGCCGGGCGGGCGTCTTTCCCTTCCCACTGACCACTCGCTGTGTAACTGGGCAGCCCCTCTGTGAGGACGGGCTGGTGAGTCAGGTCACCAGCCTTGACCCTGGTCCTGTTCCTGGCAGGGGCTGAGCGAGCAGGTGGGCTGGCAGCAGTTGAGTGGGTGGAGACTCCATTGGGCAGCCCCTGGGGGGCTCCGTGGGGCTTGGTGCTCCCAAGAGGGAGTCAGTGCTCCACTAGGGCTCCCGGGGAGGCTTCCTGGAGGCAGAGGTAAGGTGGGCTCCTCTCTGAGCCAAGGTGGAGGGGGCTCCCCTGGAAGAGGGAATCTGGCCCCCTATTTGTAACCACACGTAAGGGGAGTGATTGCTGACTTCAACCAACATAAGAAGCTGCCAGGGGCCACGGAGGCAGGCAGCCCAGCAGGCCTGCGGCACATCCCTGGGGAGCCTCTCCTGCAGGCGGTGTGTGTGTGGTGGGGGGTCCGGGCCCAGACAGACCTCGGCTGTTGGACAGGCAGGACCAGTGCATAGACCACAGGGACCTCATGGGGAAAGAAAGGGCTGTCTTTCCAGCTCGACCTTGAGAAGGCTAGGGAAAATCTCTGCGCCTCAGTTTTTTTCATCTGCAAAACAGGAAGAATGAGTAATTCCTATCTCTTAAAGTGATGTAAAACCAATGAAGATGTGACGGGATATATCTAGCCCCCGGGAGGTTCCAAAAAGTGTGAGTTTGGAAATTCTGCCAAGTGTTTTTTCATTTGTTTTTTTGTTTTGGCCGTACCACGTAGCATGCGGGATCTTAGTTCCCCAACCAGGAATCTAACCCAGGCTTCCTGCTGTGGAAGCATGAATCCTAATACAGGGAATTTTCCACCAAGAGGTTCTTGCTTTCAGCCAGAATGAGGCAACACCTAGATCCCTTGGGCTGCTGAAACAGAGCCGAGGAAGCCCTTAGGGTCTCAAGTGGGGCCACAGGAGGAAGGCCCTGGCCTTATCCAGCGCTGGTCAAGCCTCCTGGGGAGTGTGGGACAGCTTCTGGGTGGTTCCTGACTGGGCCCATCAGCAAAGTGGCCATTCTGGTCTGGAGTCCGAGGCCTGGGCAGAGGTGCCTGATGAGTGAAGAAGGTTTTGTGTGTGTTCAGCCGCTTCAGTTGTGTCCGACTCTTTGCGACCCCCTGGACTGTAGCCCTCCAGGCTTCCTCTGTCCATGGGATTTCCCAGGCAAGAATACTGGAGTGGGTTGCCCATGCCCTCTCCTCCAGGGGATCTTCCTGACCCAGGGATGGAGTCCAGTCTGCTGTGTCTCATGGCGTCACCCTCTGCCCTGCCGTGGTTCCTCCCATGGGGCCCAGGCAAAGGCAGCGCACCCTCCCCCGCCCTCCCTTGCCCTCAGCAACCAGACCAGCCATGATGAGGCTCCAGCTCCCCAGGATCCTAGCCTAATGACTGTTGCCTTTGGAGCTGCACCCTGGGGCCCATGGCCTTGTTCTGGCCTCCTGCCTGCCACCCTCCTCCCCTGCCGGGCGATCTTATGGCTTCAGCCAGTCCTGGTTGCGCCTGGCCCTCGTCTGCTCGGGGGAACGGGCCAGGGTTACTACTGCCGGTGCCTGGCTCAGCCTCCAGGGCCTTTCCTGCCTCAGACTAAACTGGCATCACTGATTCAATGGACATGAGTTTGAGCAAACTCCGGGAGATAGTGAGGGCCAGAGAAGCCTGGCATGCTGCAGTCCATGGGGTCGCAAAGAGTCAGACACGGCTGAGTGACTGAACAACAACAAAACTGGAGGCCTGCCCCTGTGGCTGGGGAAACTGAGGCCAGCACTGCTTGCCCTGGCCTGGCTGTGTGTGAGTCAGGCTGGCAACAGCTGCAATCCAGAAAGGAGCAGGAGCAGCAGGGAGAACCTTTCCTGGTTGGGATGCTCGAGAAGGGCCTGGTAAAGATGTGGCCTGGCCCTTGGGACCGTTCTGGCCCAGCTGCCCTCTCCCTGGAGTAGGGGTTCCTAACTTGGGGCAGTGGGCGGGCTCCAAGGGATTGTGTCAGTAGGAATGACAGCAGAGCCCAGCTCTCAGTGAAGCGTTCTGGAGGCACCTAGCATGGTGCCTGACAGCCAGGGGGCCCTTACCTCCATATTTGCAAAATCATCTTGTTGGGCCACTTGTTTAACCTCAGAGTGTGTGTGTGCGCTCCGTTGCTCGGCCATGTCCAACTCTTGGCGACCCCATGGATTGTAGCCTGCCAGGTTCCTCTGTCCATGGAATTTTTCAGGTAAGAATGGGTTGTCATTTCCTACTCCTGGGGATCTTCCCAGCCCAGGGCTCCAGCCTGTGTCTCCTGCATTGGCGGTGGGTTCTTTACCACTGAGCCACCTGGGAGGCCCAGCCTCAAGCTGACATCCCTCAGAGAACAGTGCTGATGATGGGGACCGCCTTGCACCTGTATGTGTGTGTGTGTGTATGTGTGTGTGTGGCATGTGTGTGTGTGTGGCATGTGTGTATGTGTGTAGGTGGCATGTGTGTGTGTATGCGTATGTGTGGTTCCAGAGGGCAGAGGGCAGACCCTGAGGAATGGCTCCCCTCCAACACCTCACCAGTTGGAGAGCCAACATTTTTCTGTGGCAGCGCAAACAGGGTGGGGTGGCGATGCAGGGAGAGGACTGTCAGATCTGAGCTGCCCCAGTGAGAACTGACCCTGGGGACTTGTGTCCAGACTGGACAGCATTCCGTGATACAGAGTGGGGTGCAGGTTGTGCAGAGGTGAGGCTGGGGGTGCAGTTGGGTGAGACAGTGCAGGGGGCCCTGGAGCCAGGGCAGGGCTGCAGGTCTGTGGACTGGCCCCAGGGGTCACTGGAGCGCGGTGGCTCATGGAGGGTTTTCTGGGGGCTGTCCTGGGGCCGGGGAGGCCACAACCCCAGGGCATGTGTAAGTGTCCATGGTGATGGGCAGGGGCTTGGCTTTGAACATGTGTGATGGTGTGTGACACCATGTGTGTGAGGAGAGGGTGTGAGTGTGTGTCTGTGTGCATGGGTGTGCACCTGTAGATGTCCAGGGCAACTCTCTGAGTCTCAGTGGCTTCAGCTTTTTCAGGAGCTGTCATCTTCAGGGACAGCATAATCTGATTGCGGAACTTAAATCTCTCTATCCCATCCCAGCCCCTCCTCTCTGGTTTCTGTCTCCAGCCATCTGTGCTGCTACGACCCCAGCCTCCATCCTAGGCTACTTCCTGGCCCCCAGCTCCTGTCCGGCTGGGGTGCAGCCAGCAGCTTCGCTTCTCTGTCTCTAGCTCTCAGAATGTCCCTCTTCCAGTTGTCACACTGAGTCCTGGGGTGGGGTGGGACAGGGGGCGTGCACACAGCAGCCGGCCTCCCTTGCTGGCTCCTAAGTCCCGTCCGAAGAGCAGATGTCCAGGCAGGGTGGGGCCGGGAGGAAGGGACAGAAAGCTTCAGCCTCCTCCTCCTCATTCTCTTAGTCAGCTGTCACCTCCTGCTCAGCCCAAATCCGAGAAGCCTCCTCCTCTGCTCCATCCACAGTTCCTGTCCATTCTTCCCACACCTGACCCTGCATCCCACCTCCACTTTCCCTACCACCCTGCGTCCAGGGTCCATTCCCCATCCCCTGACCTCCCTGTAGCTACAAGCTACAAGCTGAAGGGACTTTGTTCTGGTGCCAGATGGGTTAGTCCCCTTAATCAAGACCCGCCAAGAATTCTAACTGTCCTTTTAATCAAATCAGACCCACACAGGCTGACCAGACCCAAAAGGCTGCTGGACTCTGTCTTTCCTGCCATCTGCCCACCACCAGGGAAAGTATGAAAGTGTTAGTCGTTCAGTTGTGTCCGACTCTTTGCAACCCCATGGTCTGTAGCCTGCCAGGCTCCTCTGTTCAAGGGATTTCCCAGGCAAGAATACTGGAATGGGTTGTCATTTCCTTCTCCAAGGGATCTTCCCAGAGATTAAACTCAGGTCTCCCTCATTGCAGGCAGGTTCTCCACCACGAAGGAAGACCTGCCACTCTTTTCTTTTTCTCTAACTTTGCATCAGTGTGAGATGATGGATAGTACCAACCTCATTGTGGTCATCATTTCATGATATACGTAAGTCAAGTCATAATGCTGTACGTCGAAAACAACAGCAACTCTGGAGGCTGCTGGCTTGTCCCTTCCCTCTCTCCCTACTCCCATTCGCTGACCTGGACTGATCTTCCTTGCCCCCTGCTCTGGCCAGCCGCTTCTCATCCCTGAAGTTACAGCTGCAAGGGCAGTCTTCCCCGAGGCCTGCCCCAGCTCTATCTCATTCCTCTCTGGGGTGTCATCCGCAGCGCCTGCCCTTGTATGACGTCATCTCATTTTTTTCTTGCAGTGTTACGATGACGTAACTGACATGCAGCACTGTATACATTCACCGTATTCAGCATCATGATTTAACTTACATTCTTCATGAAACGATGATCACAACAAATTTAGTGACCATCCATCATCTCATACAGATACAAAGTTAAAGAAATAGAAAAAAATGTTTTTCTTTGGGATAAGAACTTGGGATTTACTCTCTTAGCAACTTTGCATATTTAACATGCAGCAGTGTTCATTATATTTATCATGCTGGACCTTATAACCTTAGTACTTATTTATCTGTCTTATAACTGCAAGTTTGAACTTTTAAAAAAAAAATTTTTTTTTTAAGCCACTCGGCATGTGGGATCTCAGTTCCCTACCAGGAATCGAACCATGCCTCTGCAGTGGAAGCACAGAGGTTTAACCACTGGGCCACCAGGGAAGTCCAAGGAAATTTATACTTTGTGACTGCCTTCATCCAGTCCTCTTCCAACTCCCCACTTCTGGTTAACCCCAAATCTGCTCTCCTCTCTGAGTTTGTTTATGTGTTTGTTTTGGAAATATAATTGACCTCCAGCACTGTGTTGGTTCCTGTTACACAACATGGAGCTTCCGTATTTCTAGGCGTTTCAAAATGATCACCACAACAAGTCTGGTTACACCATGTCACCCGACAAGGGCATTACATAAATATCGACCATGCTCCCCACACTGCACATTTCACCCCCATGACTCAGTTGTTTTGCAACTGAAAATGTGTGTCTCTTCATCTCCCTCACCTGTATTTCTCTTCGCCATCCCCATCCCTATTATCTCATTTTAAACTTTACTCACCCAGGTTTTGTTTCCCCGCTGGAAGGTCGGCCCATGAGGGCAGGAAGCTCATCTGTCCTGTTTGTGGTCTGGCCCAGCATCCAGGGCGCAGCCTGGCTCTAGGTCCCCAGTGAGTGTTTGGACGCTAGCACCTGAGGAAAGCCGAGGGCCTCCCCGCTGTGCTGGCAGAGCTTGCTTTTTTTTTAGTGAAGAATGTCTCTTATTTATTTATTTTTTATTGAAGTTTAGTTGATTTTTTGGGGGGGGCCGTGCTTTTCGATATGTTGAATATTAGCTCCCCAACCAGGGATCGAACCCATGCCCCTACAGTGGAAGTGTGGAGTCTTAACCACTGGACCACGGGGGAAATCCCTGAAGTAGAATGTCATTTTAATTACTGCTATACTGCAAAGTGACACAGTCATCCATCTATGCGTGTGTCCTTCTTTATATTCTTTTCCGGTACGGTTTGTCCCGGGATGTTGAATCTAACCCTGTGCTGTGGACTAGGACTGTGTTGTTCATCCATCCTGTGTCCCCAGCTCCCATGCAATCCTCTCCCGACCCTGCTTCCTTCTCCTGTGACAGAGCTCACCCCTGAACCCAGGACATCCAGCTCCCCTCACAGGTTGCAGGGGGGTCGGCCACTCCCATGCTGGCATGTTTGCGTCTAGACCCATCCTCTGCTCCGGGGACCTCAGGTCACCTCTTCTGCCCTGGAGCAGGGCAAGGGGGCGGGCGAGGGGTGCCGCAGGGCTCCATGCCAACGCTGACCTTTGTCCAGTGACGAGGGCTTTCACCTTCCTCTGCAGTCAGCTTCCTGTTTGAGGGCTGGCTGGGAGTCACAGGGACAAGTCACCGCATCTGTGGAGACGCATCATGGGGCTCCCAGCGTGAGCTGTGCCCCGTGCTTCCCCGGCCTGTGCATCATGCGTCCCCAAGGAGCTGAGCTGAGGACACAGCACCCACGGTCCTAAAAAGAGCAAGGTCTCGCGAGAGAGCAGCCTGGGTGGCCCGAGCCCTGCACAGAGATAGGAGGACTTTGGGTGAGGGTGGGAGGCAGATGGGAAGAGTCTGAGCAGGTTGGGGAGGACATGGAACCCAGAGGAAGGAGGGACACGTCACCGCGCGCTCAGCCCCTGGCGCCACCACCTACTAACTGTGACAGTCTGGGTCAGTCAGCTACCTCTCGCTACCTTGGTGTCCTCCTTTGTTATGGGAGTGTCAGTCATTCCCATCCCTTGGGGTATTTGCAGTTTAAATGCAATAACTCCTGTCAAGGTCTTAGTATAAGGCCAGGCACAGGGCAAGCCTGTGTTCATTGTGTGGCTGTCGTGATATAGGGAGATGAGAGCTGACAGGAGGTGTGCCCTGGTGGGAGGGTGGGGGCAGACACAAGCGGATCGGAGGCGGGGGGCAGACAACAGACCCTGGAGGCAGCACGGTCTAGTGGTTGGAGCCCAGGTTCCTATCCCAGAGCTCCTGTTGACAGTTTGTGTGGCCTACGTTCAAGCCACATAACCCCTTTAGGCCTCGGTTTTCCTGTCTGCAAAGTGAGGGAGACGATGCTGCCCCCAAGCCCTAAGCTTGAAAAGTGAAAGTGTAAGTTGCTCAGTCGTGTCTGTCTCTTTGAGATCCCATGGACTGTAGCCCACCAGGCTGCTCTCTCCATGGAATTCTCCAGGCAAGAAGACTGGAGTGGATTACCATTTCCTTCTCCAGGGGACCTTCCCCACCCAGGGATGGAACCTGGGTCTCCCTCATTGCAGACAGATTCTTCACCATCTGCGCCACCAGTGAAGCGCAAGCTTTAAGCATAGATGCAGCAATGCCTAGAAGATGCCTAGCGTGGTGCTGGGTGTCGCTGTTGTTTAAAGTGGGTGCAGAGAGGTTAAGTCACCTGCCCAAGGCCACACAGCAAGCGAGCGGCCCAGCTGTGTTGGAGCCAAGGCTCCCTGATGGGCACCACTGCTGCCGTTGTTCACCCACTCTTCCTGGTATTGCTGGTCTTCAAGGGGGAGGTCCAGCCTGGTGTTCGGTGGTGGTTGAGGTGTCGGGGGGAAAGGAAAAAGGAGTAGTCTCTGGGTCCTCTGGGCCTCAAAGGCCCTTTGCCACCCCTCAGCCCGTACCCAGCCCTGGCTTCGGGGGAGCCCCGGGAGTTCTCTTGTCACAGACCCTGTGACCGCAGTGTGGTCACATTTCTGAGAATCCTTCACCACTTGCCCAATAGTTACTACTAGTGACAGGGCTCTTCCCTAGCAACCTCCCATCCCCTCTTGGCGACCTGGGCCCAAGCCAAGGGTGTCTCTGGTCAATAGGTGGGAACGGGACCCATTTAATCACTGGTGGCCATGGGTTGGGGGCCAAGGGTGTGTTGGGAGTGGGTGAGTGCCAGGGGAAGAGACAGGGGAGGAGGGTCTCCTCTGACTCCAAGCCCAGGCACATCCTGGGGTCCAGCTAAACCCAGGTCCCCTTGATGAACACGCCCATGGAGCAAGAAGGGAACCTAAGTGGCGGCGCCAGCTCTGACCTTGGCAATGGGTTTGGCTTTTCCAGATTCTCTTCCTCAGGGCCTGGCCCCCTCTTCCCTTCGTGCCTCAGGCTCCTCTCTGGATGGGAGACCCTGGCAGGGGGGAGAAGCAGCCCCCACAGAAGTGCACCACGCCAGAGCTGGAAGCAGCCACACAGATGCTTTCCTTGGCAAAGACTCTGGCATCTCCTCCCTGCATCACACTTTCTAACATCCTTGGGTACCATTTCGTGCTTCCCAGCTGTGGTAAAGAAGCTGCCTGCCAATGCAGGAGACATAAGAGATGCAGTTTTGATTCCTGGATTGGGAAGATCCCTGGGAGGAGGGCATGGCAACCCACTCTAGTATTCTTGCCTGGAGAATTCTATGGACAGAGGAGCCTGGCGGGCTACAGTTCATGGGGTCAAAAATGAGCTGGACACAGCTGGAGCAACTTAGCACGCATGGGTACCATCTGTACCATTCAACTCTGTTTTTACAAACCTAAATTTTATTTTTAAAGGAAACCATATCATTACTCTATTGTCATTATTCATGGTGTATAACCATGAATACAACATAGTCACAAAAATTAATGTTATTCAAACAATGAGGTCAGCTCCCTGAGGGCAGTGGTTTGTGATTTATTGCTATATCCCTAGCACCCAAAACAGTACCTGACATGTAACAGGTACCCAACATATATTTTCTGAGTGAGGGACTGGAAATGAATAAATATGGGAAAGAATGTGTGACCTGGACGTGGATGCTTAGAGAAGGTTCTGGAGCCTTTGTTAAAATGAGGAAAAGCAAATCTTTGAGAGGCATGAAAGTCACATCAGTCCCAAATGGCAACCTTCTTCTTTTCTAAAAAAATGTATTTTATTGAAGTATAGTGGCTTCCCAGGTGACTCAGTGGTAAAGAATCTACTTGCTGATGCAGGAGACTTGGGTTCAATCCCTGGGTTGGGAAGATCCCCTGGAGAAGGAGATGGCAATCCACCCCAGTACTCTTGCCTGGAGAATCCCATGGAGAGAGGATCCTGGTGGACTACAGTCCTTGGGGTTACAAAGAGTCAGACACGACTGAATAGACTTAGCACTTCGCCTGGGTCTTAGTTTCGGCATGCAGGCTCTTTGAGGGGCATGTGGGACCTAGTTCCCTGACCAGGGATTGAACATGGGTCCCCTGCACTGGGAGTGCAGCATCTTATCCACTGGACCGGCAGGGAAGTCCCTCCATTACGGGTTATTACAAGATATTGAATATAGTTCCCTGTGCTGTACAGCTGATGCTTTTGAACTGTGGTGTTGGAGAAGACTTGAGAGTCCCTTGGACAGCAAGGAGATGCAACCAGTCCATCCTAAAGGAGATCAGTCCTGAATATTCATTGAAAGGACTGATGCTGAAGCTGAAACTCCAATACTTTGGCCACCTGATGTGAAAAACTGACCCATTGGAAAAGACCCTGATGCTGGGAAAGATTGAAGGCAGGAAGAGAAGAGGCCGACAGAGGATGAAATGGTTGGATGGCACCACTGACTCGATGGACATGAGTTTGAGCAAGCTCAGGGAGTTGGTGATGGTCAGGGAAGCCTGGCGTGCTGCAGTCCCTGGGGTCGCAGAGTCGGACACGACTGAGTGACTGAACTGACTGTGCTGTGTAGTAGGACCTTGCGGTTTATCTGTCTATATATACCAGTTTGCATCTGCTAGCCCCAAACTCCCAATCCATCCCTCCTCCTTCCCCGTCCCCCTTGGCAACCACAAGCCTGTTCTCTAGGAGACTTTCTTCTTGATGCATCCATAGCGTCCAGTGCCAGGACACATGCATGGGGACAGACGCCAGTCCCCTCAGCCACCTGCGGGCCACTTCTGAGTCTGCCTTGCTGAGGGCTGGCTGCCCGCGGGGACTTTTTCCTCAATGGCCCCTCCCTGCCCTCCCCACTGCGCTAGACAGGGCCATCTTCGCAGGGCGCGGAGCCACTGTCCTCGTCCGGCAGGAGCCTGTGGGGGTGGCCCCCACGCCACTCAGGCAGGGGCCTGGCACCGGAAGCCTGACGTCACCGTGACTCACAGGCTCGCTCTGGTGCGCTGGGGGTGGCTGTCACTTGTCACTCTCACCTTCATACCTGCCCTGGCCTAAGGGTTGTAGTCACACCATTCATTTCTTCCTCTCTCCCCAGGGGCACCAACTGGGGGTGTGGGTTTGGCAGGACGAAGGAAAACAACACCACCACAAAACGCCACAACACAACGCAGACACAGGGCTTTGGGCGCCCCTGGAAGGGAAGCCTCTCTGCATAGGAGGGTGGGGGCGGGGGAGCTAGGTCGATGTGCTGGCCTGGGCAGATGGGGAACCCCAAAGGCAGGAGGCTAGTGACACATAAAGAGCCGCCAAAATAGATGGTTACAAACAAGAATGACACAGGATCATCACTTGTTCCAGTTGGGGATTTTAATAAAAGAAAAGCTGAGTCCCAAACCTCCTTGATATTGTCTGCTCTGTAACAGCCAGGCCAGGAAAACAAACCCCCAAAACCTCTGGGTATGGCACCCACCATAACCCCCATCCCTGGCCCCTGCTGTCCCCTTACCACCTAGTGGAGAGGGCTGGGGCCTTCCCTCCAGGACCTGTAGTCTGTGGGGGGCCAGTGTGGCTGAGACCCCTCTTCACACTGTTCTCCACCTACGCGTCCAGAGCCCCGCCTCCTCTCTGCCAGGCATGGTGGTCCTTGAGGGGGTGGCAGATGGGGGAGAGCCATCCCAGGGCCATGACTCACCCAGGGTGGGGGGATCTTTAGTCAGAGCAGAAGTGAGGGTGGGACGTGGGTTCCATCCTCTTCCTGATCTCTTCCCACCCTGAGCTCGGGCTGTCACCCCTATGGGGGTGGGGGTTTCCCTAGTTTGGGAATAGAAGAAAGGGGCCAAGGTGAGCCCTTCCTTCGTGGCTAAGTCAGGCCTACTTGAGTCTGTGTCCCAGAGCTGAAAAGGGGACAGCCCCAAAGACAGAGGGTGTAATCACCTCGGGCAGAAGTCACTGGTTCTAACCAGAGGGCTGGGCAGGGCCCCGCAAAGCTTCACCAACAGGCTCCCATCCCCAAGCCCACATGGGGCCTCCCGGCATGGCTGGCGCCCTGGCGGGGAGGATGCTCAGCCCAGCACAGGAGTCCTGGAGCCCCTATGTGGCTGGGCTGAATTTCACTTCTGAGCCAGGACCCCAGCTGGCCAATCCTGTCGGCTTCTTCCCCTGGAGCTGGAAGTCCGTGGCTCCCAGCAGAGCAGGTGACGCCAGCCCATGGGTCAGCAAGATGGGACCTGACTATCCCTCTGTGTGCTCTGTAATTTGCCCCCGGAGTCAACCATTAAGTCATTCACCAGGCTGATGCCAAGGATAAGCGCCCATATCAGCTGCTGGGATCTGTGGCCCAGACTCCTTGGCTCTGTTGTGGGCTTTGCCATCTCAGCCTCCAGACTGGCCTGGGAGGGAGGGATGGAGAACTGAGGGTGTCCGGGCCATGGCACAGGCTCAGAGCCTTCGGACCAGTGTGGGTGAGCAGTTGGTCTATTATAAGCTCCCATCTTACAGGTAGGAACACTGAGGCCTGAGAAGGTGACCTGCCCCAGGAATCTTTGGAGTCCTTGAGGCTCCTCTCCGCTGCATCCCCCTGCCTCGCAGCACACAAGCTACTGGTTCTGTCTCCAGCATTGCAGAACACATGTGATGAATGCACAGACACATCAACACATCACTGGGAAGAGTTGAGTTAACCAGCCAAGTGGAGGGCTTGGGGGGCCGCAACGGGGCCTGGCAGTAGTCCTCCAAGACAGTTTAGACGTAGGGGTCTCCAGCAGGATTGGAAGGCTCTTACACAGGCCCTGAGTGGGAGCCTGGTGAGTGGGTTCTGAAATCCCACGCAGCTGGGGTGGGGGTGGGGGCAGCTCCCACTACAGAGCACTGTCCCCACACACTTGAATGTCTCTGCTTCTGCGGAGTTCAGCTGCCAACATTGCTGGCCCCAGTCCAGGGGCCCAGACCCCCACGCACACCTGGGGCTCACCACATCCGCCCGAGGGCTGGCAGATGAGGTGGGGGCGGGCAGGATGTGGACTAAAGGGCTCCCCAGTCTTACTGCTCGTGGCCCCGCTCAAGTCCAGTGCTGGGTCCCTGCTGCCGGCCTCTGGAGGGCTCTGACGGGGAGTGATGGGGCGGGGGAGGCAGATTCAGGTAGCTCTTCTCCCTCTTCCCCTTGGAGAGGCTCATGAAATTCCCACAAGGCCCAGGGACAGCCCAGCAGCGTCAGCTGAGTTCCCCTTCAGGGCCCGTCTGCGACTTGGGGAAGTGCTTCACCCTGGGCCCTGGGGTTTCCCTGAGTTCCACGGGAGAAAACCTCACTCCACTAATAACTGGAGGGTCATCACAGGTCCCCTGCCCGCCCCACGCCACAGCTCAGGGGTCCTCCTCAGGCCAGTGCTCTGGGTCTTGGGCTCCGAGGATGACCTTCTGGCCTCGCTTGGCCTCTGAGCAGCAGTGCCGGTCTCAGCCATGAAATGGGTGGGGGTATGGGGGCGGGGTATAAAGCTCCTCCTGCACAGGGTCTGGATGAAGAAGAGAAACGGCACAACAAAGCGTGGGTCCCCAGCCACCAAGGAAAGCACCCTCGGTAACAGCGTGCCTAATGCCTCAGAGTGACCCCATGGACTGCAGCCCGCCACGCTCCTCTGTCCATACCGTTTTCCAGGCAAGATTACTAGGGTGGGTGCCATTTCCTTCTCCAGGGGATCTTCCCGACCCAGGGACTGAACCCGTGTCTCTTGTGTCTCCTGCATTGCAGGTGGCTTCTATACCCGCTGACTTTTTCTACAAAAAGTCAGTTTTTGTAGTAACAGATTCCTAGGAGTGGGGAGGCTCTGGGAAGGAAAGGGACAGGGAAATGGGAGAGGAAGCCAGTCAAGGGGCATCAAGGCCCAGAGTGAGGTCGAGGGGTGGGAGCTCTCAGAAAGAGCCCTGGGGCGCCAAGGTGGGAGGGGGTATTTGGGCAAACACCTTCCCTGCGGAGCTGGTCCCCGGCTTCCTCTACCAGCGCATCCCTCCCCCGAGCCTGCCCCAGTCCCGGGCCCGCCCCGCCTGCGCACCGCGTGAGACCGCGGGGGCGGCACCGGCGCCTTCCTGCTTTGCCCTTGTTTGGCGACCCGGGAGGCCGGCCCACGGCTACTTAAACCACGGCGCTGGAGAGGGTGCCAGAACAGACAGCTGGGGCAGTGCGGCCGCCGCGAGAGCCCGGGGAGCGCGCGCAGGGAGAGGGGGAAGGAGAGGAAGAGGAACGGGAAGAGGGGAAAGGAGGCTACCAAGGGCCAACATGGGGCTGGAGGCGGCGCGAGAGCTGGACTGCGCGGCGCTGGGCACGCTGCTGCGGGAGCCTCGGGAGGCTGAGCGCACGCTGGTGCTCGACTGCCGTCCCTTCCTGGCCTTCTGCCGCCGCCACGTGCGCGCCGCGCGCCCTGTCCCCTGGAACGCGCTGCTGCGCCGCCGCGCGCGGGGCCCGCCCGCCGCCGCCCTCGCCTGCCTGCTGCCAGACCGCGCACTACGGGCGCGCCTGGCCCGCGGGGAGGTGGCGCGGGCCGTGGTGCTGGACGAGGGCAGCGCCTCGGTGGCGGACCTCCCGCCTGATGGCCCGGCCCACGCGCTGCTCGCCGCGCTCCTGCACGAGACCCGCGCGGGACCCACCGCCGTGTGCTTCCTGCCAGGTGAGCGCCGGCCTGCCGGCCCACATCCCCCGCTCGCGTCCCCTGCCCGCGGACGTCGGGTGTCCGACCCCAGGCTGGCCTTTCCGGCTAACCGTGTCTTGGTCCTCCCTGCAGGAGGCTTCGATCGCTTTCAAGCCTGCTGCCCCGATCTGTGCTCTGAGTCCCCGGTCCCCGCGATGACGCCTGACAACAACGACAACAGCCGATCGGACTCCAGGGCTCCCTCTTATGACCAGGTGAGTTGAGATAAGGGCTCGTGGTCAGTGTCCCGCCCACCCCACGGTGCAGGGTAGTCTGCCATTTCTGGACGCAGGAGTGTGCCCATGTCCACAGTCACCTTGTCACCATGTCCACACACAGTCACCAGTGTGTGTATGTCTTTGGCCTCAAATGTCCACGTCCACAGTCCCATAGGGGGTGTGTGTGTGTGTGTGTGTGTGTGTGTGTGTGTGTGTGTGTATGTGTGTGTGTATGTCTTTGGTCTCAAATGTCCATGTCCACAGTCCGTCCCGTAGGGGCTGTGTGTGTGTGTGTGTGTGTCTGCTCTCAAATGGTACCACAGCTGTGGTGTGCCTGGCGGGGATTGCTGGTGTGCACCACTGTGAGTCTGTGTATGTCCTGTGAGCAGTGTAACTGGGGGGTTTGGGGGGAAGAGTGTATCTGTGGGTGTGTATCTCTGTGTTCTGAGTCTGATTCCTGACCAGTAATCCCTAGCTAAGAGCTCCTCTGGCCCAGGCCAGTCTGCCCTGTCTCTGTCCACCCGGAAGGCTTGAAGCCCTGTGGGTCAGGGCTGAGACCTCACCAGCGTCCCTCTTTCCTGCCCAGGGCGGCCCCGTGGAGATCTTGCCCTACCTGTACCTGGGCAGCTGCAGCCACTCGTCAGACCTGCAGGGGCTGCGGGCTTGCGGCATCACCGCCGTGCTCAACGTCTCGGCCAGCTGCCCCAACCACTTTGAAGGCCTCCTGCGCTACAAGAGCATCCCTGTGGAGGACAATCAGATGGTGGAGATCAGTGCCTGGTTCCCAGAGGCCATTGGCTTCATTGGTAAGAGGCGGGCCACAGCCCTGGGGCCTGTCGGGGCTTCAGGGGAGGAGGCAGGGCACCTGTCGCCTTCTCTGCCCACCTTTCCGTCATCGTCTGACCTCGCTTCTCCCCTCTCCCCATTTCCCTTGTAGACTCAGTGAAGAACAGTGGGGGTCGCGTGCTGGTGCACTGCCAGGCGGGCATCTCGCGCTCCGCCACCATCTGCCTGGCGTACCTGATACAGAGTCGCCGCGTGCGGCTGGATGAGGCCTTTGACTTTGTGAAGCAACGCCGGGGAGTCATTTCCCCCAACTTCAGTTTCATGGGGCAGCTGCTGCAGTTTGAGACTCAGGTGCTCTGTCACTGAGGCCGGGCCCCACCATGCTGACTCCACTGGGGTGGAGGTGCTCAAAGCTGTCTGATTCCTGGGGACAGCTGGGGCCCCAGTTCCCCACTGTGCCTCCCATCTCAGGGACAGCTGCCCCTTTGGAGTTTGAGAAGCCTCCAGGTGGGGGCGCTGGAAACACAGGGATGCTGGACTTTCTCACCTGGTGCTCTTCTGCTAGAGGGTTGAGGGCCAGCCCTCATCCTCATCCTGGAAGGAGATTGGAGGGCGTGTCTGCCTCCCTCCTCCCCTGTCCTCTGGCAGAAACTAACTGGACTCTACACCCTCGACTCCCACTGGTCCCACCACCCCGTTGGAGCTCTTGGCAGCCTGAGGGCTTTAAGGAACAAGCTGTGACAACCAGGGCCCCTTTCTAGGGGGTGATCCACCCCGGGGCCTGGAGCCTGAGCCCTGTGCCGGGGCTCAGGGAAGTGACGCCGATGCTGTGTCTGAACTTCTTGCTTGCGTGTGTGTGCAGGAGCGTTTCACGCCTGTGTTGGCGCTGGAAAGTTATTTGTGTTCAACTGACATTTAACACTCCCTCCTCCACTTCCTCCCAGCCCTGTGGGCAGCGGGGAGGGTGGGGGGGTTTGGAAACTTAGCACTTTATATTTATACGGAACATTGAGGATGTGTCAATAAAATATTGTTTTGTTTAAGAAACAACTTAAGCGTCTGGTCTCAAGTCAACGCCTGGGGAAGTGTTCAAAGCTGTTTATTAGGCAGACCTCACCTTCCGTTGTGTGGCTGAGTCTGGGAAATGGAAGGAGGAAGGTGCAGGGGTGACCTCACCTCCCAGCCTGGTCCTCCCCCTGTTGGTGCTCTTTTCCAGGCAGAGCCGAAAGCGGGGATTTCTGGAAGGCTGGCTCCAGCCTTATTCCAGTTATCAGCGTTGATCTTGGGAGAAGACTGTGTACTATTGAGAGCTGGACCCAGCCTTGCCCTGGTCACACTTCCTCCCTGAAGCGTGTGTGTGTGTGTGTGTGTGGCGAGTCGCCTCAGTTGTGTCCAGCCCTGTGGACTGCAGCCAGGCAGGCGCCTCCGTCCATGGGATTCTCCAGGCAAGAATACTGGAGTGGGTGGCCGTGCCCTCCTCCAGGGGATCTTCCTGGCCCAGGGATGGAACCACGCCTCTTGTGTCTCCTGCATTGGGAGGTGGTTCCTTTTACTACTAGTGCCACCTGGGGAGCCCTGGTTGTGACATGCGAGATCTTAAGTTGCAGCATGTGAACTCACAGTTGTGGCATGATGGAACCCGGGCCCCCTGCATTGGGATCGCGGAGTCTTAGCCTCTGGGCCACCAGGGAAGCCCCTCAGCTCTTATTCCACATCCTTGGGCTGGGTCTCCCGGCCTCAGAATGCCTGTAGTGACCGGGGCTCATTCCTGTCCCCAGAAAGCATGTGGCCTGATGTCTGGGGGGAGGACAGGTGGCCTGGGGTGGGCTTCGCTGCTCTTCATACCGGCCAGCTAGCATGTCTTCACTGAGCATGAGTTATGTGCCCAGAGTGGACTGCATGTCTGGGGAGACACGCGACCTGGGCCCAGCCAGCAGCAGAGGGTGCTGGAAAGGGGGTGCCGTGATTTTCCAAAGAGCAGGGGTACTGAGGCCCTGGGGGACAGCTCAGTGAGCAGCCGTCCTGAGTCAGCCTCCACGCTGATCCTCCTAGGCCTCAGAGTGTCATCTGGCTAACTCTATTTTGTCCTTCCAAACTCAGCATAGGGCCACCTCTGCAGTATGCTGGGTCTTACTGCGGGCGTTCTGACTGTCCGGCAGGATACACCCGAGGAGGGCAGTGTAGTTTGACAGTTAAGGGCCCGATGTGGCTTACCTCTCTGGAGTTTAGTTTCCTGGTCTGTAAAATGGGGTTTTGTCATTGGCCCCCGCTGAGTAGGGTGGTACTGAGAATTAGTGAGTCAATTCAAGTAAAGGCTTAGCTCAGCACCTGTACACAGTAGGTGCTCAGGAAATGTTAGCTTCTGAAGACCCGGGAAGGGAAGGTGTTCAGGTGTGTAGTTGTGCGCCTCAGCCAGCCTGGATGCTCTGGAGGGCAGGGCCTGTGGTCTGCTCAGCCCTGTGCTCAGACGGAAGGAACACCGCCCCACCTACCGCACCCCCAACCTGCCGTGCCCCTCCCCCACCCCGCTGGGCCCCCTCCCCCCGGGCACTGTGCCCTCTGCTCTAGGGGTGGGGGAGCTGCTCTCCAGTGAAGACTGAGCAGAGCTAGGGGTTGTTCTCAGGGATTTTGCAGGCCCTGAGTGGGTCTGTTTGGTTCTGTCTACACAACCCCCACACCCAGCTCGGGGTGGATGGGGGGCCATCTGGGGCAGCAGGACAGGGGACTGAGGCCCCTGCTTACCCCGCCGTCACCCAGCTCCATCCCACCTCTCTCCACCTCACCCCCCAACCCCCTCCACCCTCCCTTCCCTGTTCTTAAGTCTGCCTTTCAAGCAAACTGCATTTCTTTCCCTTCTTTTCTTTTTTTTTGAAGGGACTTTGCAGATAAGGATCTTTTAGAAAATATTTATTATTTTTGGCTGTGCTGAGTCTTCTTGCTGTGCAGGCTTTTTTTCCTCTGCAGCAAGTGGGGGTCTCCCTAGTTGCGGTGTGCAGGCTTCTCATTGTGGTGGCTTCTCTTGCTGAGGAGCACAGGCTCGAGAGTGAGCGGGCTCCAGTAGCTGCGGCACGTGGGCTCGGTAGTTGGGGCTCCCAGGCTCTGGAGCACAGGTTTAGTTGCTCAGCAGCAAGTGGGATCTTCCCGGACCAGGGATCAAACGCGAGTCTCCTGCAGGCAGATTCTTTACCAAGCCATCGGAGAAGCCGCTCCCTTCTTTCCTTTTCCTTCTTTTCTCCCTCCCTTCCTTCCTTTAATTTGTGAAAAAATTTTCAATCGTGGTAAAAATATGTAACAAAATGTGCCATCTTTACTATTTTTAAGTGTGCACTTTATGTTAAGAGTGTTCATTCACATTATTATGAAACAGATGTCCTGAACTTTTTCGTCTTGCAAAACTGAAACGCTGTACGCATTAAACAATTCCCCATTCCCTGCTCCTTCAGCCCCTGACAACTACCGTCCCACCATCTGCCTCTAAGTCTGACTCCTCTAGAAACACCCTGTAAGTGAACCGTACACTGTTTGTCCTGTTGTGATCGGCTTATTTCACTTAGCACAATGCCCTCAAGGCAAGCTGCATTTTCTTAAACTACTCATCTGTTTCTCTTCTGGTTATGGTTATTTTACCAAGCATTCATCTGAAGCGGTCAGCTCCATCCCTACACTGCTAACCACGGACAGAGGAGCCTGGTGGACTGCAGTCCTTAGGGTCGCACAGAGTCAGACATGACTGAAGCGTCCCATGGACGCACAAATGTTAACACCCTGCCTGGGCAGTTGGGGTGCCTGTCTTCATCATGTTCTCTCCATGATTTCTTTTTAAAGGTTTTTTTTGATGTGGACCATTTTTAAAGCCTTTCCTGAATTTGTTACAATACTGCTTCTGTTTTATGTTTTATTTCTTTGGACAGGAGGCATGTGAGATCTTAGTTCCTTGACCAGGGCTTGAACCCATAACCTCCGCATTGGAAGATGACGTCTTAACCACTGGACTGCCACAGAAGTCCCTCTGCCCATAATTCTGACTCCTACTTTTTGAGAAGCGCTGGATTCCAGGCAGGGCAGGATGCCGAGCCACTTGGCTCTGTCATTCCATTTACTGGGTGTTGGTGGGGAGGATGTCCCCAAACCCTTCACCTCCAGGATTTAAATCCAGGCTGTCCCTTGGTGAGCAAGCTCTGAGGATGGGGCTTCTGAGAGGCCAGGGGGGTATGGAGGAGGGGAATATGGGGAAGGAGCTTTAGTTCTTGAACCCATGAAATGGGGATAAACGCTGATATTGCAAGACTATTGCGAGGGTGACAGGCAGCGTCCTTGCGAGGGCCTAGCTCTCCAGAAGTTCCACTTTTCCACAAATTAGGCTCCTCTGGGGGCGCTGTCAACCCCCGTGTTCATTTCTCCCTGCTTTTGCTCTTGTTTACTCTTCTGCACGTCTATGGGATTTCCCAGGCAAGAATACTGGAGAGGGTTGCTGTCTCCTTCTCCAGGGGATCTTCCCAACTCAGGAACCAAACCCGGGTCTCTTGAATTGGCAGGCGGGTTCTTTACAGTCTGAGCCACCAGAGAAGCCCGTATACCATAATAAAAGCTTATAAAAACGTAGTGATTCTTCCTCCTTCCACAGTCAGACTGGGGGTGCCTCAGGATCTCAGGTAGTGCTCCCCACGTCTGAGCACAGGGCAGGGGCAGGAAAGGGGTCTGCGCAGACTGGAGGGTGAAGCTCCGCCCTGCGCTGGCTGCCTCCCACCTTTCTGCAGTGTTTCTCTGCCCCCTGGTGGTGGGAGGGAACCTGAGAAGAGGTACACCCCCAGGGGGAGGCCAAAGGCTGCCTCGTGCCCGCTTCTTCCAGGGGTCCCCGGCCTTTCTGGCACCAGAGACCCGTTTCGTGGAAGACAACTTTCCCATGGGTGGGGGTGGGGGGCAGTTTCGGGATGATTCGAGCACGTTACATTCATTGCGCACTTCATTATTAGCCCATCAGCACCACCTCAGGTCGTCGGGCATCAGAGCCCAGAGGCTGGGGACCCCTGCTGGCCCGCTTAGCCAGGCCAGGGTCTGGAAGGTGCAGGCCTGGGCTGGGAGGGGCAGTGCAGGTAGGAGAGGGCAGGGCTGCAGCTGGGAGCTGTTGGGCTGGGCTCCAGGTGGAACTGGCTGGGGAGGGCCTGCAGGTGGGGGCTGGCGAAGATGCTATTTAAGGAAGGCGGTGGTCCTGTCTGTGATTAGGCTGCTTCGTCTCGCAGGGATCGGTGCTCTTGCTAGCTGAGGGGCCACGGGGGCCCACTGCGGGTAGCATGAGCATGGAAGGTCTCTGGCCATGGGTCCTGATTATGGTCTGTCTGCCTGGTAAGTGGGTTGCCTCACTCTCCTACCCCCCTCACTTTGGCCCCAGCCTGTGGAGCCCATGTGGGGAATGACCAGAGGGCATAGCTGCAGCTTGCAGGGATGTAAGTTGACCAGCATGGCTCGGAGAATGGGCTTCCAGGGATGCTCCTAGAAGTCAGCTCGCAGGGGTCCCAGGGGGACCTCCGGAGGATGCTGGGGGTGGAGGGCCTGCCTCGCAGGAGATAGCAGGACTGACGCCTCCAGACATTCATGCCCTGCCCTCCGCGCCAGGCTTGCCTGGCCCGCTTCCCGAGGCATGGGCTGAGGAGGGGGCTGGGGGCAGGGTCTGAAGCTCAGCCACACCGTGGCCTCAGTGTTGGAGCCTGAGGCTGCCCCCTGCTCCCTCCTTTTCCCTCCCTCCCCTGCCTCATACTTGCCCAGACACCTGGAGCCCAGGGTTGCCTTTTGAAGCCCTGTCTTGGTCTTCCTAGTGGGTTGCCATTTCCTCCTCCAGGGGGTCTTCCTGGCTCAGGGATGGAACTCAAGTCTCCCGCATTGCAGGTGGATTCTTTACTGTCTGGGCTTCTCTAGTGGCTCAGGCAGTAAAGAATCTGCCCACAGTGTGGGAGGCCCAGGTTTGACTCCTGGGCGAGGAAGATCCCCTGGAGAAGGGAATGGCAACCCACGCCAGTATTCTTGCCTGGAGAATCCCATGGACATGTAGCCTGGCGGGCTACAGTCCATGAGATCACAAAGAGTTGGACACGACTCAGCGTCTAACCCTTGTCCCCCTAGGGAAGTTCCTTCCGCAAGGTTGTCCAGGCCTCAGGGCCAGGTGGGCTCCCAGGACTCCTCCTGGAGGCCTGCCTGAAGGGCCTGGGTCCTGAGGCCTGACAGCCCACTCCCCTCACCCCACGAGCTCTTGTCCTGCGTAACCATTGTGCGTACGTACCTGCGTCTGGGCCAGGCTTCATCGTAGGAGCACCCTCAGCCTCTCACTGCGCTGGAGCCTGTGAGACCAGATTCTCAGAAGACCTCACCCCTGAGGAGACCCAGACATCTTGGGACAAGGACATCCCTGCAATAAACCAAGGTGAGGACACTGTCTTCTCGTGGGGTGAGGAGTATGAAGTTGTCCATGTAGCCTATGAAAACCATGCTGGACACTCAGATGAGTAGAAAATGCTGCGAGGAGATGTGCCAGCTTGCTAAGGGGGCCATGGTGAGCAGTAGTTCATGGGAAACTTAAGTCTATTTTTCTGTGTCTTCTCTACTGGGGTGTTACTTTTACAAGAAGGGGGAAAAGCAGAGGTTTTAAAATATGGCGAGCCCCTTCCCTGGTAGCTCAGATGGTAAACAATCCACCTGCAATGCAGGAGACCCTGGTTCGATCCCTGGGTCAGGAAGATCCCCTGGAGAAGGGCAACCCACTCCAGTATTCTTGCCTGAATACAGAAGAGCCTGGCAGGCTACAGTCCCTGGAATCGCAGAGTCGGATGTGACTGAGCAATTGACTACACACACTTGGCTTTTATCAGGCCGAGTCTGATGTGAGTGGAATTATTAGCGGCTGTTAGGAAACATGCCTTCCACCTGGTGTGGGATGACCTGCAGGTGTGAGGCGCTGCGGGTCTCAGGAAGTGCGAGTCTCAGGCCTTCCTGCCTGGGGAAGCAGAAAAAGAAAGAAAGACGGGGATTTCAGAGCACAGTGGAGGGGGCGGAGGGAGAGCTTGTCCTGGAGCTATGAACCTGCTGGGTGTGGCTCGCCCCCTCCTGCTCTGTGAGATGCTGGAGCAGGGTGGCTCACCACCTTGGGGTCACTAATTGGAGCTGGCCAACTCCAGGTCAGCCTGAGGCTGTGCTGGCACTGTTTTTCAGCGGCTGTGGAGGACACTCTGCTAGGGCTGCTGGTGGCCCGAGGACTCCTGAGCCTGTGAGCCTAGCCTAGTGACAGTTGGGAGGCCCTTTGCCGGGAGGCACACCCCCTCCCCAGCTGCTGGGGATGCTGCTGCTCAGACCTCTTGTAGCCCAAGGCCCTCATCCAGGGATGCCGGGGAAAGTGCTTCCTCCCTTGCTTGGGGCGGCCCTCCCACAGGGGCATGCACAGGCACATGTCAAGGCGGGATAAGTCTTGGGGTCCGAAGGTCCTGTGAGGTCAGCCTGGGTGGCCCTCCTGCTGAACCCAGCCCTCCCCCGGCGCTCCAGCTTCAATCACCTGCAGATGGCCCCCTGGCTCAGGCTCTGCTCTGGGGAGCCCAGCTTCTAGGATGCACAGGGCTCTGAGCAAACCCAGGGAGACAGTGAAGGACAAGGAAAGCTGGCTGCTGCAGCCCGTGGGGCTGCACAGTTGGACATGACTGAGCGACTGACCAAAACAGCCTAACCTTCAGGATGCCAGGCACTCTTCTAAGACTCCTGTTGGGGCTGGTGTCCTAGAAGGGAGGCTGTGCAGGGAGGGGCTGCCCACTGTGCAGGGGGAGGTGGGGGGGTGGTAGGAGGCGAGGGTGGAGCCGTAGCCCCCCTGCCGTGATAGCGAGGGCTGGACTTTCTGGGACTTGCTGCAGTGAGGGTCCAGAGTGCTACACGGATGGGTTGGGGGTGAGTGGAGCAGGAGGGCCAGGGCGTGTGCTGGAAGCGTGGCTCGGGCTGGAGCGGAGGGTGGAGATAGCTGGAAGAAATGGCAACTTCCTGGGAGCAGAGGGTGTCAGATGCAGGAGGCAGGAGCTGGGACTGGGTTGTTGTTTTTTTTTTTTTCCCTCTTGGCTGGGCTGCATGGCATTCAGGGTCTTAGTTCCCTAACCAGGGATTGAACCCATGTCCCCTGCTGTGGAGGTGTGGAGTCCAGCCACTAAACCGCCAGAGAATTCGCTGGGACTGGATAGTGTACATGTGTGGGTCCCGGGAGAAACGTACTGTCTGAGCAGGGAAGGGTGTGATCAGGCTGAGAAGGGCTGCACATGCTTGTAGATGGGGACTCAGAGGGGCTGTGTGACTTGGTCACACAGCCTCAGGGCCCAGGGAAGGGTGGACCCTGGAGTTGCTTGGCTGGAGGTCTCTGTTGTGGGGGTGGGGGCATGCACCACACACGTGTGTCCCTTCCTTCTCAGGGCTGATTCCAGAGGAGTCCCCAGAGAGCAGCTTCCTCCTTGAGGGGGACATCCTCCGGCCGGTGAGTGTGAGCGCGCGCGCACACACACACACACACACACACACACACATGTAAAATAACCTCACAGCAGTGTCAGACCTGTGAGCTCATCCCTAGGCATCATGGGGGTGTGACTTGTGAGCCATCCTTCTTTGCTACTCACAGCTCTTCTTGCCAAAGTCAGCGCGAATGTTGTTAGGAATAAGCCAGCCTGGCGGAGGGTGTGACATCTGGAATGGTGGCAGCAGTCAGTCTGGGAGGGCTTCCTGCAGGACAGGTTTTGGAATGTCAAGCCCCAGCTTGCTACCCTGGCCCGGGGAGGCGCTCAGGGAGTACTGGGACGAAGGAAGAGGCTAGCACAGGTTGGCAGAGTGGCTGGTGGGGATGTGGGGAGGTGTCTGTGGTGAACATCGTGGGCGGCAGTGATGGTCTGAGGAAGACAGAATGAGGAATAACACACAAACCATCCTGCCTAGGGATGAGGGGCGGGTCAGAAAGGGAGAAGGCTGGATGGAAATCGGGGCCTTCTTTTAGGAGGCTGGGGATGGCAGAAGGCTCTTGAATAGGACAGTGACTTGGCGAGAGCAAGACTTCGGTGCTGGTCTGATGCTGTCCACTGATGGCTCAGCTTGAGTTGGGCGGGAGAGCCGAAGGCCAGCCCAGGCCAGGGCAGGGACCCCTAGGGCAGGGCAGGGCCCCTGTTCCCAGTTACCTAGTGAATGCACAGGGTAAACGCGGGATCCAGTAAAACCTTTGGTAGCCTCTGCAGGAAATATTTTGTCTGGGTTTCTCTTTTTTTAAAAAAATTAATTTATTTTTAAATGAAACAAAGGTGAATATTCTTAATGATAAAAGGTACAATTCACAAAAAAGAGACATCATAAACCATTAGTTACCTTAACAAACAAACAAAGATACATAAAGCAAAAATCAGAAGAAATATGAGGGAAAAAGAAAAATATATGATCATAGTGAGACATATTAACATTCCTGAGAATATTTTATCAAGTGCAGAAAAAATTAAGATCTTGAATGATATCATTAATAATTTAAATATAATAGATTTATATTTAATTTTATTAATCATATCCTACAGAAAGTGTTTAAAATTTTGTATCTCATATGTTGTTATTAGATGTCCACAGGACATTTAGAAAAACTGTCGAAAAGATAAGCATTCTGAATTTCATGGGTTTCTCTGCCCAATAGAGTAAGTGGCAACTTCTTTCTCTACAACAAAGGGCTGTGCTGCGCGTCACACAGCTGGCCACTGACCTCCCTGTTGCTGGCCCCTCTCTGATGAGCAGCCACCCTCACGGCGCACATCTTGAGGGCTCCTGGGGCCTGAGGGGTGGCAGCCTCGGGGCGGGAAGCTTGGCCGGCCGCTCCCTGAGCCGCCCTCTCTCCTCAGAGTCCCTTCCGGCTGTTCTCGGCGACCAGCAGCAAGTGGCCTAAGAATGGCGGTGTTGTGGAGGTCCCCTTCCTGCTCTCCAGCAAATACGGTGAGTCGGCCCCAGGCCCCGGAGCCGTGGGCCTTCCTCCCTGCGCAGCCCGGCTCCTCTTCGCTTTGTTTTTCTTTAATGACATACAGCGACTTTAGTTTTCATTTTTATTTATTTGTACTGGCTGTGCTGGGTCTTCGCTGCTGCACGGGCTTTCTCTGACTGCAGTGAGCAGGGGCTGCTCGTTAGCTGTGTGCACAGGCTCCTCGTTGCGGTGGCTTCTCCTGTTGCAGAGCAGTGGCTCCAGGGCGAGCCGGCTCCAGCAGTTACCACTCGTGGGCTCCAGACCCCAGGCTCAGCAGTTGTGGCTCATGGGCTTGGTTGCTCTGTGGCATGTGGGGTCTTTCCAGAACAGGGATCAAACCATGTCTCCTGCATTAGCAGGAGGCTTCTTTACCACTGAGCCACCAGAGAAGTTCCCTCTATGGGTTTTAATTCCCCTTTGTGCTTCCTCCACCATCACCCAAAGAATCCTTCTGTCAGAAGCCCTCTGTCTCATGGGCCCCTGAGCTGGGATGCTAAAGTCCTGGAGGAGCTGATGGGGAAGCCACACCTAGGGACAGTCTGATCCATTTCAAGACCAGATGGCCCAGAAGACAGTGACCAGCCCAAGGTCACACAGCCAGGGTGCACCTGGAGCCCTGCTTTTTCCTTCCCACACCATCATGCTGCCCTTTCTTCCTATCTATATACATCCACGCCCCCATTCATCCACCCCTCTATCCATCCATCCATCCTTACTTGTTTTTGGCCATGTTGTGAGGCATGCAGGATCTTGGTTCCCTGACTAGGGGTTGAACCCATGCTCCCTGCACTGGAAACATGGAGTCTTAACCACTGGGCCACCAGGAAAGCCCCATGCTGACATTTCTTGGCGTTCTACACTGGAGAATGATCTAAAGCTCAGCTCCTTCCCCCCGTGCAGACATCTGGGGGAGAACAGTGCAGGCAGCCTGGCTGGGGCTTTAGCCCGCGGGTCTCTTCCCCAGATAAGCCTAGCCGCCAAGTCATCCTGGAGGCATTTGCCGAGTTTGAACGCTTCACGTGCATCAGGTTTGTTGCCTATGATGGCCAGAGGGACTTCATTTCCATCATCCCCATGTCTGGGTAAGTGCTTCTTGGTGAGTGTGTGAGTGTGCCTATGTGTGCATGGTGAGAGCCTCAGCTGTCTTGAGTTCAGCCTGAAATTAACAAAACTGTTGTCTAAAACCTGTGTCTGGGCCTGTCCTCCCTAGTCTAGAGTCCCCCTGCCCATCTGAGTGGTCTGCTCAGCATGAGCTAGACCTACAAATACTCAGGGCAAATACTCAGGAGAGGTGGGCAAGGAGGTGCTCAATCCTTTAAAGAACCTTCCACTCCATCTCCCAGGAGACTACATGACCTGGGGCGTGAGTGCAGGTGTCATGGGGCAGACCTGGGCTCGGATCCAGGTTCCATGGTGCAGGAGCCAGGTGACTCTGGCAAGTCCCTTAACTTCTGAGCCCCTTCTGTCTTCTCTCTGAAATGTGGGTGACGGTAATACTGCTTTCCTAGCTTGCTAGGGCCCTAAGAGAATGTGCATGAGAGCTTTGACTCGGGGCTCCCCGTGTGGAGACAGTCACGTAATCAGCTGCTTCCATCATCCATGTTAACATCAGTTCTCACCAACTCCTTACAGTGCAGGCTGGGAACAGGGTTCCAGCACACCCTGTTCACAGAGGGCCAAGCAGTGGGGGGACTTGGCTACAGCCCAGGACGGGGACTCGCTCTGGGTGCTCTCTTATCCCAGGTCCTGGGAGGAGGGGCGAGGGGCCTGGGTTTGCCGATTCTCCTGGCCAATGCCCACCCAGCACTTTCATGGCCCTGCAGGTGCTTCTCGAGCATTGGCCGCAGCGGAGGGATGCAGGTGGTATCTCTAGGGCCCAGCTGTCTCCAGAGGGGCCCGGGCATCGTCCTGCATGAGCTTATGCACGTGCTGGGCTTCTGGCATGAGCACTCGCGGGCCGACCGGGACCACTACATCCGTGTGAACTGGAATGAGATCCTCCCAGGTAAGCCAGGTCGTGCATGGTGGGGGAGGTGGAGGAGAGGTGGTCCTGCCAGAAGGTGGCAGGCATGGCCTGCGCCCAGGGAATTGCCTGGCTATTTGGGAAAGGTTGTCCATCTTCCCCACGATCTGCCTGTCTCCCATGGGGAAGGTGGGATTCCTGCTTTCCTCCAAGACATGGAGAATAACCCAGATGCTGCTGCTCTGGGCCCTGAGGCTTCAGTGCCACCCAGAGTTACCCTGAACTAGGGCATCAATTTGCCCTGTCTCGTCTCTCCTCACTGACACTGGCAGTTACCTAAGGATGGAGTTGATGGTCTTATGACTCTTGCTCACTTATACTCAACCAGCAGCCCTGCATGCCTTAGACACTGCTCTTGAGGCTCAGGGCAGGGACTGTGCTCTGGTTGAGGAGCTGAGCCAAGACAGATATCTTAGAGGTAGTGGGCTATGTGTGTGTGCCAAGTGCCCGATGCAGGAGGTAGAGGGCAACCCTGCAGAGGCTGTGAGATGGCTGCTGATGGGCCTCTGGGATAAAGTGTAGGGGGACCAGGTCCTGAAAAGTGGCAGTGGGAAGGCTGAGGCTGGTCTGGAGAGTGGGTCACTGCACTGGATGCCAGGGAGCTGAAGCTATGTGCTGGGCAAGGTGCCGAGGATCTGACTTCAGCAGCGGTGAGGCCCTGTCCTTGGCAGAGGGGGACAGCCTGACATAGGAGGTGAGAGGAGTCGAGACAATTGATTCATGAGGGAGGAGAGCAGAGGAGGTGAGTGATTTGGGTTTGAGGGTATGGAAGCAAATGAACGCTTGAAAGGCTTTGTGTAAGAGGGGGGCTTCTGGTATGAGTGCCTTTGCTGCTGTTGTGGGGTTACGCGGAGGGGAGGAGGCCCAAGACAGCAGCCATCGTACATGGATGCCCCCCATGCCGAGAATGGGATGGGAAAATGGGCAGCGCCTCTTAGTGGGATGGGGGATAGAGATTGAGATCAGAGATTAGTCTAGACGTGGGGAGGCCATAGTGACACCACGCTATAAAAATAGAATACAGTCCTTTCGGTGCTTATGGAGGGACTTCCCAGGAGGTCTGGTGGTTAGGATTTCGTGCTTCCGTTCTAGGGAGCATGTCACTGCGCAGTGAAGACAAAAAAAAAGCTCAAGTGCCCATGGAATCCTTGTAAAGACTTATGATAGCCACAAGACCTTCAAATTTGAAAAAGTAGAGTTAATACAAACATTTTGATCATGATGTAAAAAGTAGAAGCTAGTAACAAGTGAAAAATGTTATCTATTTGAAAATTAAAATTTAGAAAACAACAAACCTTTTTTGAAGCTATGGAGTTAAAGAAATTGCAGGAATTCTTAGAGCATGAAAATTAGAACCAAGGGTTCATAGCTAAAGCAACCCACGGGGAAAATATGTAGACTGAAATACTTAGATCAACAAAGATAGAGGACAAATTCGGCATTTCAATTCAAGTTAAGCAAAAAAAGGGAATTCGTGAAGGGAAAAGCAGAAATTAATGAGTTAGAAAACAAAACAGCACTAATAAATGAAAAAGCTGTTTTTTCTTTTAACAATAAAATTAAACAGCAGCTACCCTAATGGAAAAAATTGCTAAAGAACAAGGAAAAATGAGAATGTTTGTACTTAGTTAATATGTAAAGAACAAACGGCTAAAATACACAAGCCAGTAACATCAATTAACTGTGGAGGCGGTAACTCAAGGGAGATGGAGTGGGGAGCATTATGTATCTTCATATTTTCTGAGATTTGAGTCAGATGAATATGTTGCCTACTCAAAGTTATGTTTAATAACTTAAAGGATTTTAAAAGGAAAAAGTAAGCACTCTACTGGGTAGGTATTTCCAGGCAGGGATGGGATATAAAGGTGTTAGATTACCATTTTAGTGGTGAGGAGGCTGCTGGTGACCATGGGTGAGTGTAAAGGCAGCTGGCTGGGCCTGGGGTCTTTAGGGGAGCAAAGATGGGGGTACAGCCGTTCTTTCAGAGGCTCACTGAAGGGCAGGAGAGAAGTTGAGGGAGGGAAGCTTGTTGCTCCCAGGCCTGCAGGGGCCAAGGGACAGGAAGAAGCAAGCGCTCTGGCCAATGGGAAAAGGCTGAGCTCCACACCTGGGGTTGGGGGTGGGGCAGGTGCTGTTGGCTGGGGGCAGGGAGGGCGGGTGGCTTTGCTTCTGGGGGTGGGGCATACCCCCGGTGGATGGTGGGCTCACAGGTCTCCAAGCCTGGGGTGGGGAGGAGGAGCGGGGTGAGGAGTAGGCCCTTGGTCTCACTGGTAGTGGGCATCCAAGGCTCTGAGCAGCGTGGGACTTCTTGAGAGCTGGACTATATTAGTATAAAGATAGTTTCACACAGGGCGAGCCTGAGAGGAGGAGAGACGGGGGAGAGAAGTCTTAGCAGGCAATGGCGGGCCAGCCACCAAGTCCCTGTGCTTGTATTAATACATCAGCTGGCGCAGATCTGGAACCCTCCCAGGGCACCGAGGAGACGGGGATCAGAAACGGGGGTGGGGTGAGGAGATGCACTCTGGGTGTAGTTTTGGACCCCCTCAGGTGGGCTGGACGCTTCCAGGAACCCCCTGCCGCCTTCCCTTCCTCCCCTGCCCCCCTTCCCCATCGCCAAGTGCTTTTTTCAGGTTTTGAAATGAACTTCATCAAATCTCGGAGCAGCAACATGCTGGTGCCCTATGACTACTCTTCAGTGATGCACTACGGGAGGTGAGGACCCCTTTTCTGGTTTTCTTCCCTCTGCACTGTCCTGCCAGCCCAGCCAGTCTGGACTCAGGCCCCTGCCTCCTGGGTTTCAGGCTCGCCTTCAGCCGGCGCGGGCTGCCCACCATCACTCCACTCTGGGCCCCCAGTGTCCACATTGGCCAGCGATGGAACCTCAGCAACTCGGACATTGCACGGGTCCTCAGGTTTTATGACTGCAGCCCAAGTGGCCACGAGCCCAGTGGGAAAGGTGAGTGACAGGGAGCAGAGCGATTTGAGGAGCTGGAAGAAGGTTGAAGTGGAATTAGTGAGGGTCAAGTGCTAGGAGGTGAGTCTGTAGAGGTTAGCAGGGCAGACCAGGGGCTCACCATTCAGATGCAGAAAAAGCACTTGAAAAAAAATTAACAATCAGCTATGATTAAAAACTGTTAGCAAATAGGAATAGAGGTCACTTTCCTAACTTTAACGTACCTACAAAAAAAACAGACCAAAAATCATTTTAAATGTCAAAACATTAAGACAAGTTTTTCACTCTTGTCTCATCTATTCAACAATGTAGTAAGTCTTAGCCCTTGTGGTACAACAAAAAATGAAGTCTTGAGGTTTGAGAAGGAAGAAAAGAGTCGCTATTCATAGATGACAATCTGCATTGAAGGAATCTACAAAAAAATTACTAGAACTAATAAGAATTTTTAAAGGTGAATAGAATCAATATACAAAAGTCAGTTGTATTGTAATGCAGCATCAATTTATTAAAATACATTTTAAGCCTTTAAAAAGATGCAGCTGGCCCAGGCAGGGGTGAGAGTGCAGAATCGGGCAGTGGCTGTGCAAGGGAGAAGCAGGAGGCGTGATGAAGATCCACAGGAAAGAGAATTGAGACGGCTTCGAGTATTCTTTTCCTTTACAGGTTATTATAACGTGTTGACTATAGTTCCCTGACTATAGTACCAGGCCCGCTGATTTTTAGCTGAGCACATGGCTGGCTAGGATAAAATCTACATTTGCCAGTCTCCCTTGCGTTTGGGCATGACCAGGTGACTGCCTTCTAGCTTGTGAGATACCCATCAGTTGGCAACTGTTATTTCTTCTTGTGAAGAAACATTCTTCTGAAGTTGGTTGCCCTGGTGACCTTCTCTCATCACCATTACCTCATTAGTAATTGGGGAAATGCAAATAAAGACCACAGTACCCTTTTTTATCCCTTAAGTTGGCAGAAGTTTAGAAGTCAGATACTGCCAAATACAGATAAGATGATGAAGCGATGATGACATCCATACTCTGCTGATGGGCGTATAAATGCTGCACCATCTTGGAAAACAATTTGGCAGCTTGCAAAGTTGACGTGTGTATACCCCACGACTCAATCTACTCCTTAGTATTTTCGCACACGTGTACTCCCAACTCCAGCAATAGGCAGTCTCCACTCTACGTTCTGTGTCTGTAGGTTTGCCTACTCCGGGCATGTCGTATAAACAGAATCATACAAGACGGTCTTTTGTGATCGGCTTCTTTCACGTAGGATTCTGTTTTCAAGGTTCATCCACAGTATAGCATATCAGTACAGCCGATCCTTGAACAGTCTGAGGGTTAGTGGCGCTGACCCTCTGTCGACAGACCCTCTGACTGCCTATGGCTTCACAGTCAGCCCTCCACATCCAAGGATTCCACTGACCGTGTGGTACTGTAGAACGTTTGCTGAGAAGTCACGTATCAGTGCGCTCGTGCAGTTCAAACCTGTGTGGTTCAGGGTCAACTGTATTTCATTTTTATTGAAGGATATGCCACATCTTGTTTATCCATTATCAAAGGATCTTTGGGCCATTTCTAGTTCTACTGGGACAAACATTCATGTACAAGATTTTATGTGGACATGTATGTTCTTTTCTTTTGGATATATACGTAGGAGTGAAATTTCTGGGTTCTTTGGTAACTCCATACTTTACTGCTAAATTGTTTTCCAAACTGGCTGCACTCTTTTCCGCTTCTACCAGCAGGTATATGAAGTTTCATATGAAGCCCTTGTCACCACTTCTGGTTATAACCATGCCCAAGTGGGTGTGAAGTGGCATTTTGTTGTCGCTTTGGTTTGCGTTTCCTGAATGGCTGTGAACACCTCTTTATCTGCTTATAGGTCTTTTGTATATGTTTGGAAAAGTGTTCAAATCTTTTGCCTGTTTTTTGGTTGGGTTGTCTTTTACTGGTAAATTGTGGGAGTTCTTTGTATATTCTGAATACGTGTCCCTTATAGGATATATCATTTAGAAATATTTTCTCACATTTTATCGGTTGTTTAACTTTCTAGATGGTGTTCTTTGCGTCAAAATTTCAAATGTTTATAAGCAAAGTCCAACTTACATTTTCTTTTATCACTGTGCTTTTGGTGTCATATCTAAGAAGGATTTGCCTAACTCAAGGTCATGTAGATTTAATCCAATGTATTTTGCATGTACACCAGGCCTTCCCTGGTGACTCAGATGGTAAAGAATCTGCCTGTGATATGGGAGACCTGGGTTCAATCCCTGGTTTGGAAAGGTCTCCTGGAGAAGGACATGGCAATCCACTCCAGTATACTTGCCGGAAAACGCCATGGACAGATGAGCCTGGTGGGCTACAGTCCATGGAGTGTCAAAGAGGTGGACGTGCGCTGTGCTTAATAGTTCAGTCGTTTTGCATGTGATTATGCAGCTCCAGCACCATTTTGCAGACTTATTTCCTATGATATCAAATATTAGAAAGATTAAACATTAAACAATAAGAGACAATAGCAAGAGTTTTGTGGGTCACAATTTGAGAGGTTTGATTAGCTTTAAGAACAGAATTGAGAGGTGGCTGGAAGTGGTCATGGATCAATGGAAAGTGCATCAAGATAGTGGATATACAAGCAAGTTTGGGTATGGAAATAATGACCCCGTGGAGAAGGGGGAATGGATTCATGGGGCAGAAGAATATCTAGAATATTCGAGAAGGAGCTGTTCTTCTTGGGAGCAGAGGCACTTTCTTGGACCTAGTGGCAAGGAAGAAGATGGGAGCAGACTCCAGTTGGTGTGTGGTCTTGATGTGCTATGAGGGGCTTCCGTCCCAGGCATTGATGGCAAGAGTGAGGTGAGAGGCTGGGGAGAAGAGGATGTGTGGGGAGGGAAAGGTGTGGAGTGGCTGACTGGGGCACAGGAGAGGAAACCTCTGAGAGACACTCGGTGGGGGCGCAGTGGTGCTGGGCAGCCGACGGAGGTGGCCCAGGTTGGTCACTTCGTCCTCTAGGACTGGGGTGCTGTGGCAGTTCTGCCAGAGTGGGGGTGCCTGGGGATGTCTTGGGGACCCATGCCAGGTGTGGAGGGTGTTTTGGAAGTGAGGAGGCTATGGAGCAAGAAGATGGGCTTTTGGGGCTCAGCGGGGCTGGGGGGTCATGGTGCTGAGGCAAGTGGGCTGGAAGCAGAGGAGGCAGAGGTCAGAGGGTGGGCTGCTGGGGCCCAAGACTTTAGGGGGCGTGGTTTCTGCAGGTCCAGGCAGGGAGCGGCCTGGGAACTCACTGGCTGAAGTGTGTCAACTCAGATGGGCCAGTGTTCACAGATGGAAGATACGGCCTCATTAGGAAGCAGCTGGAGAATGGGCAAGGATCAAAGCAGTGCTTAGGGGGTGTGGCTGGCCAGCCAGATAACTTGGGCCCAAAATGAAGAGTCTTAGGAAGTAGCCGGTGGCAGCCAGCTGTGGTCTGGGAGTGGCGGTGAAGGGCCAGCAGGACCCACTCTGCTGAGCTCATGGGCCTGACAGTCATGTGTGTCCTGCTGACACCCTGGGTCAGGGTGTAGCTGCAAGTGTAGAAGTTCTGGAAAAGGCTTCAGATACAGGTAAGGGATGAGGTGGTGTTGTGTAGAGTGGCCCCGGGGGGGTTGTGCTGAGGGCTGCAGTGCTCGGTAAGGGGGTTGGCCATCAGCGGAGCCAGGGTATGATAGGAGGTCACTGAGGGTCCCAGTGGCTGACCGTCTGACAGTGACCTCTGGGGCCAAGTGGGGAGGGGATGGCATGGCTCCACGCTTCTTGTCTCTCTGGGGAGTTGGGGATCAGGGTTTCGAAGGTGTTGGGCAGTGGCATGGCAGGAACATGGTGGGTTCTAGGTCTCTATGAACAGGCTGAAGGGTGCTCTGGCTCTCACACTGTCCTTCTGTGACTTTGGGACATAACCTGTCTTTCCTGCTTTAGGGCTCCAGACCCCCGGGAGTGGTAGGAGCCCCACTCCTGGCTCTAGATCACGGCTGCAGCAGCTTCTGAAGGCACTGTTGGAGGAATCCAGGAGATCTGACCCCAGAGGCTTCGGGGCAGAAGACCAACATGCTGCTGCCAAGTCTGAAGAGAGCCTTCGTGCATGGAAGCCCTCCGCCCTGAGGAATTCCGAAGTGAAGGCCTCTGCCGACCCTGCCCCGTCAGCCCCCAGCTTCCTCCCTGAGGCCAAGGCCTGGGGCAGTCTTTCCTGACATTGCCCTGGCGCCACCCCGGCAGCACCAAGTGCCCCATCTCTAGAAGAAGACCAATCCACATCCGTCTAGGCTCTTCTGGGGAACCCTGCTCTGCCAGGGGCCCGTGCACCCAGAAATCACTGTATGAGGACACCCAGAGGTCAAGCCTGTGGCCCTTGGCCACTCTGGGCAGCACCCCTGCCTTCCAGCTTCTCTGGCTCCCCCATCTGAGGCTTGGGCCCCTCTCTCTGCTCCTTCCTTCCTGGTCATGTTTCCCCAAGGGCTCCTAGGACAGAGAGACCCTCTAGGTCAGTCGGGGGAGTGCTGACTCTGCCAGCTTTCATCTCCTGCCTCAGCCCCTGGGGAGAATGGGAGGTGACTTCTCCACGGCTCCAGGGACAAGGGACCTGGAGGGCTGGGCCTCCCTGAAGGCCCCGGGAGCCCCTCTGAGGTTGAGGCGCAGCCCCCCGCAGGGACTAACGAACCCTCAGGCCGCCCCGTGCTCGGGACCCTGGGAGCAGCCCCTCTCCCGGTTGTCTGAGCGCTGGGAACCTGGGAAAGCAGCCCTGCGCTCCAGGAGGCTTCCAGAGCCCCACTTCCTCCCTTGCCTCCCGGGGAGGTGAAGAGGTGGGGGCCCTAGGTGCAGGGAAATTTGCTGCGGGAAACTCAGCAAGAACATGAGGACCTGAAGTCAGGACTCAAGAGCTGTCCCCCCCGCTGCGCTTTCCAGGAACTTTGCCTCTGCTCAGAGCCCGCGCCCCCAGACTTGGCCCGAGGACGACGCCCTGGAAGGTGGGGAGGGGCTGCGGGGCCACCCTGACTGTCTTTCTTCAGCCAATCCCCACTCCTCTCCTTCAGCTGCCGGCCTCCCTGGTGAGGGCTGTTCAGGGTCAAGAAAGTCTCTAGGGACTGCAGTGAGCGACCCCGTGCAGGTCTAGGGGCCTGCTTTGGGTGGGAGGGCAGCAGGAGCCCCTGCCCGTCCCAGTGGGGCCAGGTCCCCCTGATGTCTTGGGAAAAGTAGAAAT
Source organism: Bos indicus (assembly GCF_029378745.1). Taxonomy (NCBI): domain Eukaryota; kingdom Metazoa; phylum Chordata; class Mammalia; order Artiodactyla; family Bovidae; genus Bos; species Bos indicus. The sequence goes on along the minus strand of NC_091770.1, from coordinate 2,196,479 downwards.
AAAGTTGGGAACGTGCTCCAGGAGTCTGGTGCTGGGCTGTGCTGTCTACCTCATACCCGGTGCCTTGACCTCCCCTGACTGCCCTGGGAGGGGCCTTTTAGGCACTGAGACCCACATTTCAGAGTCAGGAACAGACTCGGGGAAGCAAACTGGTGTGCCCAAGGAAATAGGGCTGAGCAGCAGGGCTGAGACGCGCCCTCTGCCGTCCTCTTCACTGTGTCAGGGGGCCTGGAGCCTCTGCCCTCAGTCTATCTGTGGTTTCAGTCTTGAGTCAAGGATTTTCTGAGACTGCGCAAGGGCCTGAGTTCAGGTGTGAATGTCAGGGGAGGACTGTGGTGTAGAGAAGCTGTCCCTTGTCTTGCTTCCAGACCTGGGAGGTGGGGTGCCACAGTTTACAGTAAGGAAGTAGGGCTCTGGCCATGATCCTAGCAGGGTGACCGCTCCCCTGGAAGATTCCCAAGAAAAGACTTTGGGCCAACCCTAGGCTAGAGATGGTACGTGTGCCTGTTTATCAGCATGGCTGCCTCATGACCTGTGGGTCTCTGAGTAGTGAGCCAGGCCGCTGACACCAGGCTGGGATTTCCTGATGGCCACTGTGGGTCAGAGGAGGTGATGTGCTCTGCACTGCGAGACCCGCCCAGCTCGCAGAGGCTGCTGTCATGAGCCTCCATCAACAGGCGGCTTTTGATCTTGGATGCTGGGTTCTCTGCACAGGGCGGTGGGGCTGGTTAATCCTGATGCCTCACGGGGAAGACTGCTTACTCTCTTTTGGTGGTGATCAGGGACAAGGCTGTCCTTGTCCTGTCGTCCCCAAGAAGATGCCTGTCAGTAGAGTCCGGGCCCCAGGCCAGCTCTGGGCCCAGGCCTGTCCCCTGAGCCCCACACTGGCCTGATGATCCAGTCATGGTCTGGTCCCCGGAGCCCCAGCATGGAGGGTGTGACATGTGTGGGACCTGGGGTGTCAACCAGGGCCCAGGGGGCTACCCGCCACCTCTCACGGCCTGCGACTTGTTCACCAGTCCCCGACCACATAGCTCTGTGGGCTCATTCATCAGTCTATTCACTCACCCAACACACATCTGTTGTATTTGGGGGCCAGGCAGGCTCCGTTATAGGCACTGGGAATAATATAGGGAACAGGCAGGTTTTCTATTCTCACAGAGTTTATTTGGGGATGGGGAGAGGAATGGACAGTGAACAGGCAAATGAAGCATCTGGGGTTGATAAGTGATGGAAGAGGGAGCGTTTGTGGATGGCATTTCACCTGAATGGCAGGACGCTGCTATCCTGGGGCCATCTGGGGAAAGAACAGCCAGTACAAAGGCCCTGAGGCAGGAAGGAGCAAGGTGTGTCAGGCCAGCGTGTGTGGAGAGAGGTGTGTGTGGGGGAGGTAAGGAGGAGGCAGGCAAGGGCCTGCTCAGTCATGGAGGGATGGTTTATTCCAAGAGCAACAGGGGCCCCTGCTGGGAGTTTCTAAGGAGAGGTGTGACAAGACCTGATCTAAAATTTTAAAAAGTCATTCAGAGGCTTCTCTGGTGTCTCAGTGGTAAAGAATCCACCTGCCAACACAGGAGACACAGGTTCGATCCCTGGTCTGGGAAGATCCCACAAGCCGCGGAGCAGCTAAGCGTGTGCGCCACAGCTAAGCCGTGCTCCACAGCAAGAGAAGCCGCTGCAGTGAGAAGCCCGAGCACCGCAACTAGAGAAAGCCCACATGCAACAGCGAAGACTCAGAGCAGCCCCAAATAGACAAAATTATATTAAAAGAGTTATTCTGGATGTGCCTTGAAAAGCGAGTTGGAATCGGGCAGAACAGCTGGTAGCCCCTGCAGCCGCGCGAGTGAGAGTGAGGGGATGATGGGAAAGGGCGAAAGTGGGTGCTCTGGAGTGCGTTTTGGAGGTTGAAATAACCACACCTGCCGCTGGATGAGCAGGGGATGAAGGCGTCTCAGCCTTGAGAACTGAGGGGAGAGAGTTCAGGGCAAATAGGTGTTTTAAGTCGGGGGCTGTGCTGTGCTTAGTCATTCAGTCGCGTCTTTGCAACCCTGTGGATTGTAGCCCTCCAGGCTCCTCTGTCCATGAAATTCTTCAGGCAAGAAATACTGGAATGGGTTGCCATGCCCTCCTCCTGGGGATCTTCCCAACCCAGGGATCGAACCCAGGTCTCCCGCATTGCAGGTGGATTCTTTACCAGCTGAGCCACCAGGTAAGTTGGGGGCTCCTGGATGTCAAATGGGTGGGTCAGGAAGTGCGTGGGCTGAGTGAGCCTAAAGTTCAGGGCAGGGCACGTACTTTGGAGAGTGGTTAGCATCCAGGTGAAATTCCCCAAGAAGAGTTCAGGCGCAGAAGGAAAGGATCCCAGGACTGAACCAGTGCTGAATCGCTCCCTGCAGTTTCTCAGTCTTGGTCCTGCAGCATTTTCTGACTGATGAGTCTTCGCTGGGGAGAGGGGGCTGGGCTGGACCTTGTGTGGTGTTTTGATAGCATATTTGGCCACTACCCGCTAGAAGCCAGTAGCAACCTCCTGCCTCCTGTGGTGAGTCAAAAATGTCTCCAGACGTTGCCCAACGTCCCTGGGAAGGGGCAAAAACCAGTCTTAGTGGGAATCTCTGATTTGGGGTTTGGGAAAGGGAAAGGAAGCTGAGGAGGAGTGGCCTGTTAGGAGGGAGCAGGGCCTGTGGAGTGGCCCCGGGGAAGAGTCTGTCGTATAAAATGCGGCTGAGAAACTGCCTGGGACCAGGACACAGACGCGAGCCTGGCCCTTGGCGATGCGGAGGCATGAGTGACGCCCAGGAGTGGGCTCAGTGGAGGGCGAAGGGAGAACGTGAGGGGCTAGAGACAGGGACCAGGCAGACAAGAATGTGGAGGCTGCAGGGGCTTCCCAGATGATCCTGTGGTGAAGAACCCGCCTGCCAATGCAGGAGGGGTAAGGGACGCGGGTTCAATCCCTGGGTCAGGAAGATCCCCTGGAGGAGGGCATGGCAACCCACTCTGGTATTCTTGCCTGGAGAATCCATCCTACGGACAGAGGGGCCTGGTGGGCTACAGTCCATGGGGTCGCAAAAGAGTTGGACATGACCAAAGTGACTTAGCACACACATGCATGCACACAGAGGGTGTGGAGAGCTTCCTAAAAGTGCAGGGAGTGACAGCTGGTGAAGGGATAATCAACAGAGCGGAGCCCCAGGGGACACGAGAGGACTCGAGGTCCAGGGTGTATGCAGAGGACCTGCCCCAAGAGCCGAGACGCGGCTTGGAGGCAGGTGTGCGGGGAATGCGTGCCTGTGGGTTGGCTTCCCTTTTCTCTTAAGTAGAAGGCAAAGCCACAGCTTGCGAGGAGGGCGCAGGCAGGAAGAGGAGCAGGAGACAGACGCCGACTCTGAGGCGTGGGGAAGTGAGCACACTGGGAACATCTGGAGATCTGTGGTCACGAATCTAAAGCGAAGCCAGCCGACAATTGAGCGCTTTGCTCTGGAAAAAGCAGCCGCTTGGTCAAAGGCAGGGTGGATGGTTTAGGTTTGACCAGGGTTGGGGTTTTGTCGGGTGAGGTATGATGGGGGGAGAGAGGATGGCCGACTGACATCACAGAGGGCACGCTCAGGGGTCTGGGGAGGTGGGGAGGCTGGGTGGTACAGGGTGGTCTGGGGGCAAGGTCCCTGGGGATTTGAAAGGCTGGGGCTTCTGGGGAAAGCTGGGGGTGGGTGCAGCCTGGCTGGGGATCGTCCCCATGGGCTCTCGGGGTAGGAAGTGCAGCAGCTTGAGCTGCTGGCGTCCTGGCCCAGGAGACAGTGGGGCCAGTCTTGCCCTTCAGACCTGGAGAAGTGGTTCCAGGGCTTTCAGCTAACATGGTGCATCTCCTGCTGTCCTCTCACGGCCAGGATAGGACAACTGTCTCCCCTTTCTTGGAAAAGATGCTACTAGGTCACCTTTCCACCATGGCCCCTCTTTTCAAGGACATCCCTGGGGGTTCCTTCATTTGGGCACCACCTGTCTGAAAAAAGCTTATGTGTATTTCATCTGCTGAGGCCTACTGCCATTACCCTTCACTTTTCAACAATCTGGGCCAGGTACTGCGGACCGAGGAGGGATGTCTGCTCTGATGAAAGAGGTGGTACAACAGGCCCTCAGACCCCATTGTGGTATAGCCTCTGGACGTGAGAGTGGCACCAAGGGAGGAGAGGTGGTGAGGGGTGAACTCCTTGAGAAGAGAGTAGGGCTCCGCCAAGCACAGAAAGAAAGGTGAGGAGGGTGTTTCTGGCAGAGCAAACAGTCCTGGAAAGGACTGGCGATGCGGGCGCTCAGGGCGCATCCAGGGACCAGTATGTAGCCTGGTGTGGGACAGAAGGTGGACCAGAGCCTGTCTCTGCCTCGGCCTCCCCCTCACACGTGGCTGGGAGTAACAGCAGCAGCTACTGCTGGCTGGCTGCAGGTCTGGGACTGAGCTCTGCCAGCCCTGGTGGAGCAGGATGATACTGGTAGGTCAGAGCTAGTTTGGGAAGGGCGGGAGGAAGCCCTACTGCGGCCTGAGGCTCTGATTCACAAACGGCTCAGCAGAGCAGGCAGCTGGGGAAGGGGTGTGTGTAGGGGAGAAAGAGATGGCAGAGAGCAGCAGGGAGTTGAGTTATGTAACAGCCCCCACTGCCCCGAGAGCCAGCTGCTGGTCTTAGGGCTGGGTGGGGCTGGGGGACGGCAGCGGGTGACACAGAGCCTGGGTGTTGGCTGAGCCTCGTGGGTTCCTGTGGGTTCTTTCTGGCTGTCCTCAACCAAGGGTGGTACCCAGCAGGGCCCAGGGATAGGTGGATGTGGAGCTGCCTCTACAGGGAAGGCCCAGCTGAGAATCAGCATGCGGAGGGTGGGGCAGGATGGGATTGAGGAGCCCTGGCCTCAGTTCTGCAGAGTCCTGGAGGCGTGGCCTTTCAAGGAAAACAGGCCAGCAGACAAAAAGCTGCTGTGAGTTGCAGTGTCTGGGAAGATACCTACTGGCCTCCCAGCCTGACAGTGGTTGGAGAGGATGAGAAGTGGTCCTTCCCAAAGCCTATTTGGGTCACCAGAGTGCCCAGATTCCCTGCCGTGGGACAGAGAGCATGGGGCAGGGACCAGGGGGATAGGCAGGAATTTGCTCAAGTGGCTGATTCCCAGGCTCCAATGGCCACCTGTCTGTCTTTCCTCAGCGAAGGGTCTGATGACACCTCCCCATCCCTGGTGACCCTGGGGTGGAAGCCCAGCAAGTGGAAGGATGCATTCACGACACCTGTCTTTGGAGGGGACCAGGGAGGCTGGCTGCCTCTCCAACCGAGCCTAGGTAGCACCTTCCCCACCAGGCTGTGGGCACTCACATCTAACAGAGGAGCTGGCAGGAGGCAGGGAGAGCCCAGGATCAAGGGAGAGCCCCCTCAGTCCTGCCCTGTGTTGGGGGCTAGGGGCGGGTACCACCTCTTCTGAACCTGGCTGGGGGTGAGACACTGGGGCACCTTGAGGCCACACTCCCTGCTCCCATGAAGATGGAGCAGGCATGTTGGATCAAGGCCGTGTCGTCAGAGGAGCCCTACTTTCAGAAGCAGATTGATGCTTATTTATAGGGAGGATGCCACGTATGGCTATGGGCTAGATATATGAGGGCTGGGTCTAGGCTGGGGTTATAGCATTAAAGGCTCTGGAAACAGTGAAAAAATGCCCTTGAAGCTCCCCAGGCTGGCACTGCAATGGCCACAGGGAGTGTGGGTAGGAGGAGGGTACATGGGGAGTCCTTGTCCTTTGAAGCACTTTGAGGCCAGAAGGCAGTCAGGGTGGGGTATGTGCTTAATCAGGCTTCCCTGGTGGCTCAGATGGTGAAGAATCTGCCTGCAATGCAGGAGACCTGTGTTCGATCCCTGGGTCGGGAAGATCCTCTGGAAAAGGGAATGGCAATCCATTCTAGTCTTGCCTGGGAAATCCCATGGACAGAGGAGCCTGGCAGGCTACAGCCCATGGGGTCACAGAGTCAGACAGGACTGAGTGTGCTTAATTGGAAGTTTCTTCTTACCCCAGATGTACTTTCCAGGGCCACTTCAAGAGGGGTGTGCAGCATGCATGGGGCGGGCGCCATCAGCAAGATTGGAGCAGGGAGGGGGTCACTGCACAGCTCTTCCCTTGCAAGCTGCCCCCAAAACCTACATTTTCTCTGAAATGAAAGTTACTTGCTCAGTCAAGTCTGACTCTTTGCACCCTCATGGACTGTAGCCCACCAGTTCCTCTGTCCATAGAATTCTCCAGGCAAGAACACTGGAGTGGGTTGCCATGCCCTCCTCCAGGGGATCTTCCTGACCCGGAGATGGAACCCTGGGTCTTCTGCATTGCAGGCAGATTCTCTACTGTCTGAGAAATTGTGTCAAAAGACCCTGCCTTTGACTAGATCTCCTCGCTCTGCACCAGGCGACATCCTCTTCCTACTGGTCAGGAGGTCGGAGTTTGCAACTGCCCGACACCGCCCGCCCCCCTCAACCCCCTTTCCCCGCCCGAGTCTCAGGTGTTGCCGAGACTTGAGTCCAAGGCCAGTTTTTTCTTACCTCTTTGCCCTTAATAGGGGAAACTGAGGCATCTGCAGGAGAAACAGGAAAGCTGAAGTCGGCAATCCCAGGCTCTGAGCACTTGCTTGACCCTCGGCTTGGGAGCCTTCTCAGCGACCCCAAGACGCTGTGAGGGTTCGGGTCCCCGGTGGCCGAGGACAAGCTCGCAGGCGGGCGGCGGCAGGGGGCGCTCGCTACCTTGTCACGCGCTCCTCCTCGGGGTCCGCAGGCCCGACGGAGTCCAGTCGGGGCGGGAAAGCATTTGGGGAAGGGTCTGCCCACTCGCCTCACGCCCTCCGCTCGGCTTCTGGCCTGTCGGGCTCCGGGGAGCGCGTGTGGTTTATGATGCTCCAGAGCCCCGACACACCCACCCACCCTCTCCTTGGGGCTCTTGGGCAGCGGGAAGGGGAGATCTACTTGCGGCCACCCCCCCCCCAGACCGGAGGGGTCGGCCCTAGCCGCGCAATCCGCAGGAGACACATCCAGCCTCGTGCCCGCGGACCTTCCAGCGCCGCGTCCCGGCTCCTTTGGTGCACCGACCCTTCCACTTCTGCCAGCATCCTTCCCTCGGTCCGGAAGATCCCAGACGCCGGCCTCTCTGACCTGCCGCAGAGTGGAGGCTGGGAGGAAAAGGGTAGGGGCGCCAGAGAGGAGGCCAGGGGCGCGGGGAGGCTGCGGCCCGCGCGCCCCCCAGCGAGGCGCACCTTCCACCCACCCTGGGTCCCCCTCCCACCCCCCGCCCCGCCTCCCTTCCTCCTCCCGCTCCCGCCTCCAGTCTCCTCCCTCCTCCAGCCGCGCTTGCTCTCCTCCCCACTCCCCGGCCTCGGCGCGTGCTGCCTGCAGGCGCGGCTCCGGGTTACAGGAGCTCTGGGAGCGGATCTGCCTCCGCGCCTCCTCCGAACCGGCTGCGCACCCCCTGCCCGGCTGGCCGGGCCCCGCGCCCCAGCGTGAGTCCAGCAGCCTCCCCGCGTCAGGGCGCAACTTTCCCCTGGTTCCCGGCGGGGCGGGGACCTCAGAGGGACAACTTGGTAAACTTCTCTGGGGCGGACGGCAGGGGCGCCGGACGCCGGTACACCGGGATGTAGGAGGGCCGTGGCCGGCTCCGGGGCGTCCCCCGACCCCTTTCGGCCTGGCCATGGGGCTCCAGCGCCTTTAGCACCGCCAGGGGGGCGACCCCTCGTCCAGCCGACCTGGGTGGGACAGCGCCGTCGCCGGCTGTGCGCGCGCTGGGGCGAGCAGCGCCCGCTCTGGCCGCGTCCGGCCCCGCCATGGACCACCAGGAGCCCTACTCGGTGCAGGCCACTGCGGCCATCGCGGCGGTCATCACCTTCCTTATCCTCTTCACCATCTTCGGCAACGCGCTGGTCATCTTGGCTGTGCTGACCAGCCGCTCGCTGCGCGCCCCGCAGAACCTGTTCCTAGTGTCGCTGGCCGCCGCCGACATCCTGGTTGCCACGCTCATCATCCCTTTCTCGCTGGCCAACGAGTTGCTGGGCTACTGGTACTTCTGGCGCACCTGGTGCGAGGTGTACCTGGCGCTCGACGTGCTCTTCTGCACCTCCTCCATCGTGCACCTGTGTGCCATCAGCCTGGACCGCTACTGGGCGGTGAGCCGGGCCCTGGAGTACAACTCCAAGCGCACCCCGCGCCGCATCAAGTTCATCATCCTCATCGTATGGCTCATCGCAGCGGTTATCTCGCTGCCGCCCCTCATCTACAAGGGCGACCAGGGTCCCCAGCCCCTGGCCCGCCCTCAGTGCAAGCTCAACCAAGAGGCCTGGTACATTCTTGCCTCCAGCATTGGATCTTTCTTTGCACCCTGCCTTATCATGATCCTGGTCTACCTGCGCATCTACCTGATTGCCAAGCGCAGCCACTGCAGAGGCCCCAGGGCCAAAGGGGGGCCTGGGGAGAGGGAGTCTAAGCAGCCACACCCTGCCCCTGGGGAAGTTTCAGACTCAGCCAAACTGCCAACCTTGGCCTCTCAACTGGCCACTCCTGGAGAGGCCAACGGATGCTCCCAACCTCGCCCAGGGGAGAAGGGTGACGGGGAGACCCCTGAAGCCCCTGGCACTCCTGCCTTGCCACCCAGCTGGCCTGCCATCCCCAAGTCAGGCCAGGGTCAGAAGGAAGGGGTCTGTGGTTCATCTCCGGAGGAGGAGGCAGAAGAGGAGGAAGAAGAGGGTTGTGAGCCGCAGGCCTTGCCGGCGTCTCCTGCCTCAGCTTGCAGCCCGCCCCTGCAGCAGCCACAGGGTTCCCGGGTGCTGGCAACCCTGCGTGGCCAGGTGCTCCTGGGCAGGGGCACAGGCACCGCGGGGGCGCAGTGGTGGCGGCGGCGGACGCAGCTGAGCCGAGAGAAGAGGTTCACCTTCGTGCTGGCTGTGGTCATCGGCGTCTTCGTGCTCTGCTGGTTCCCTTTCTTCTTCAGCTACAGCCTGGGTGCCATCTGCCCGCAGCACTGCAAGGTGCCCCACGGCCTCTTCCAGTTCTTCTTTTGGATCGGCTACTGCAATAGCTCGCTGAACCCCGTCATCTACACTGTCTTCAACCAGGACTTTCGCCGTGCCTTCCGGAGGATCCTGTGCCGCGAGTGGACCCAGACAGCCTGGTGAGCCCGCCAGCCTGCTGCCTGTGTGGGGTGGTGCCAGGTGGTGCCCGGGTCACCCTGCTTCACCCTGTCTTAGGTGGCCACCTCCCTGGGCTTTCTGGTCCCTTCCCGGTCCTGAAGCCTCATCCTGGGGACCCCCTGGGAGGGTCAGGGGGTCTATCTGAAGGCTCCCCTTGCAGGCTACAGTCCATGGGGTCAAGAAGAGTCGGACACGACTGAGCGACTAACCCATACACACACACACACACACACACACACACACTTGCTGGCTTGGCTGTGGGGGGCCATCTTCTCCACCCACTGCCTGTACAAGGGCAGATGGACGAGGCTTGGCCCATCCTGAACGTAGCTGAATGTTCTGGGCTCCCCTCCCAGAACCAGAGACCCCTGCCAACCACTGGTGGGCTTCCCTCCCCTGAGAATCCCGTGTCTTCTGGTTGACCACTTGCGGTGTTTTCTTTCTTTCTCTTCTTCCCCTGGAAAACAGCAGGAAGCCAGCCTTCCACTTTTTCCGGGAGGGCCTGCTGCGGAGGAAGCAGCAGAAATGACGACAGGCACCCACGTTGGGTGCGCAGGTCCCGATGAGGCCCTGGGTGGGGGTGTACGGGCTGACACTGTCTTTGGGCCCTTCTTCACCTTCGTCCTGCTTTTGGGTTTGTAACTCCTTTAAAGACCAGAGTCTCGGATCGTTTTCCTCACTCGGCGCCCCTCTGGAAGGCAGGTGGGTGTGTGGATGCCTCGGTGGGGTGGTCTGGAGGCCTGGCCTCCTCCTCGACGGGAGGGCCCTGATCACTAGCGTTCACCCCCTGCAAAAACTGGGGTGACAATAGCTTGCCGCCTACTTGCCACCGGGAGACGAAAGGCATGGCTGAAAGCGTTGAGCTCCATGGGGGTAACGCATTAGAGAACCAGAAAATGTGATTATTCAGTGATACAAAAATCCCCCTTTTCTGTGTTTACCACTGCCTGTCTTCCTGTAGACTTTTGTTCTGTGCCTGGGGTGTGAATTCCTACCCCAAACTGGAAGTGGGGAGTGGCAGACAGAACCACAGTTTCAGTTCGAGGATTTCTTTGAGAATGTGTTCTTATGCCTGCAAAGATTTGAGTTATTATGCTGCATGACAACTTCCCAACATTTCACCTGCAACACCAAGAGGGTTTTCATTGGATTGGACCCCCCTCCCCCACAACGGGGGAGAAATCTTTTGTCATCAAGCTGGTGAATGTTTCCCCAAGATCTCTAAAGATACCCACTGCAAGGGAATGGGGTGAGATGAGAGTGTGTGACGGAGTGCTGGGGCTGGAGCAGGTGGGTAGGGGCCCGTGGACTCCTAGGGGGCTCCCACTGGAGTCCCCAGGCTGGGCTCCAAGCCCCACGTGGGCCCCTGTGATGCATAGCTGACCCTGCCCCTGGTGGGTACCGTCTGCCCATCTCAGACCCAGCCGTGTTGCTCCACCCCACTGCGGGGGCTCCAGGGGCCTCTCCCTCTTGGTCTCCTCTCCCATCCCTCCTGGAACAACTGGGAGCACTGGGAAGATGTTTCCCAGCCTTCCCCATGGGTATGCGTGGCTCACCATTAAGCCAGTGAGCATCTTATCTTGGGGGCTGGGCTGAGCAGCACAGGCACTGATGGGCCTGGCTGGATCTGGAGGGATGTTGGGGGAATTTTCTGGGGTGGAGAGAACGGAGGGGACCAGAGTCGCTCCTGGGGCAGGAGGCCATCCAGCTCATTCCCTGGTCTCAGCGTGAGGCTGGGCCTGGCCTGGGGGCAGGGCCAGGGAGGCTGGGCCTGGGAGGGGCTGACTTGTGTCACCTGCTGACTAGGCTCACGTGTGCCCCCCGCGGGACCACTGCTGATGTTGCTGGTGTCCCCTTGTGATATGCAGGTTTTATTTTTTTTAAAGTCTGAGCTATTTTATCAATAAAGGATATTTTGTAATAAGCAAGCTGTGTCCTCTTTGCCCAAAGACGACCGATAGTAGTTATTTCTCAGCTACCTGTGTAGCAGATTCCGGCACAGGGGCCCTCCCAGGGCCAGTTGCCTTTTCCACCTCTGGGTGTGGCTGGCTGGTCCCCACCCACCTGCCTGAGTTTGTCCACTCAGCTTCCCTCATTCATCATTACAAGTCAGTGGGGGTGAGAGTCGCCAGGGGAGTTTGAGACTGGCTGCCTGGGAAGGAAGGGAGGGAAGGCTTCCAGAGGAGGTGACCTTTGGGCAGGGCCTTGGGTGAAGAGCAGGAGTACACCAAGAAGGAAGACAGGAGGGTGTTTTGGGCAGGAGACCAGCACATGGGGGCTGACACCACCCACACAGAATGGGAGGAACACGGGGAGGGAGGGAGGGAAAGAAGGTCACTCAAAGGAAGGTTTGAAGCTGCTGCCTTCACCCTATGCCTAAGGAAAGACTGAAGGCAAAAGGAGAAGAGGGTGGCAGAGGATGAGATTGGATGGCATCACCGACTCAATGGACATGAATTTAAGCAAACTGGGGCACAGTGAAAGACAGGGAAGCCTGGCGTGCTACAGTCCATGGGGTCACAAAGAGTTGGACACGACTTAGAGACTGAACAATATCAATGACTTCAGTGAGGGGCAGGAGATTGGGATGGATCTGCTTTATGTCAGGCTGTCTGGCATGAGGATTCAGAACTGGAAGGCCTGCAGGTGGTTCCTGTCAGTCTCCCCACTTTCCAGGTGAAGCATCTGTGGCCCCAAGTTACCCCATGAGTTGGGTCAGGAGCTGAGTCCAGCAGGCTTCCTGTCGCCTCAGAGAAGGCAGTTTCTGGGGCCCGAACTAGGTGGGCCAGGTTCTGTTGGCAGGGGAGGCCAGGAAGCAGGCTGGTTGTATTAATAGTAGCAGTTGGCAGAGGGCAGGGGTAGGACTGATACCAGTGGCAGACCCAGGGAAGGATGAGGCCTGGGAGGGGAGGACCCGGATCTGCTGGGGGGAGGCCACGCCCACCACAACCAAGCTTTCATACTTCAGTGGGACCATGGCTTCTGCCGGCGGAGGAGGGGCAACCACCCAAGACTAATGCGTTCATCATCACTGGTGGGCTTGGGAAATGGGGCTTCAAGGGAGAGTTTACGAGGAAGCCACGCCCTGCCTTGAGGAACTCCCATCACCTCACACCAGCCTGTATACTCACCCCTAAAAGCCTCAGCCAGATGACGGCAGATCAAGGTAGCTCATGTTTGCACATGCTAAGTTGCTTTAATTATGTCTGACTCTGTGTGACCCTATGGACTGTAGCCCACTAGGCTCCTCTGTCCACGGAATTCTCCAGGCCAGAATACTGAAGTGGGTTGCCAGTCCCTCCTCCAGGGGATCTTCCCAACCCAGGGATCAAAGTTGCGTCTATTATGTCTCCTGGATTGGAAGGCGGGCTCTTCACCACGAGTGCCACAAGGTAGCTCTCCTCTTCCCATTTACTGAGCTCACGGCTTCTGTGGTGTCTTTGTCTGATTAACTCGTTTCATCCTTATGCTCATCCTATAAGGTAAGTATCAGCCCATCTTATTCTGGGGAAACTGAGTCTTAGAAAGCTAAGATGGCTTGCCTGAGGTCATCCAGGCCCAAGCTCTTTCTGCCGGACCACACTGTTCCTTGCTGTTCTGGAAGAAGCTCTCCCGGCCTAGTCTCTGGAAACAATAGCAGAAAAAGACCCCTGCTAGAGCCCGACTGCTGGCAGTCCAATTTGGATATATTATCTTGTTTAATCCTCATAACGTAGCTGGGTGTGGCCATTTTACAGGAGAGGAAACTGGGACTCAAGGTCACCCAGCTGCTGCTGGGGGTCAGGGGATGCTGAGGCTGCATCTGGCTCGATTCAGTTAGTGGTGGTGCTGTGATCCACTGCTCATGTCTGTCGCTGCCAGGGAATGGGTGAGTGATAGTGTGTGTCACAGCTTTTCTGTTCCTGACAGCTCAGTGCAATCCCTGGATTTTGTTAAAGAAGAGATGGAAGCCCAGAGAGAGAGAGATGACTGGGTTGGAGCCTTCACCCTCATCCCCCAGCACCATAGTCACACAGCGGGAGAGCCAGGCATTGGACCCAGGCAGTCTGACTCTGAGCCCACCACACCACAGCTTCGTACTGAAGGGATTGCATCCAGACACAAGGAATAAAAGGTCCACACCCAGGACACGTCTGCTGACAGTCCTCTGTCTGACAGGTCCTGTGCTAGGCTTGTGCAGCTGGAGCTGGATCCCAGGACCCCTGGCTCCCACCCTGGCCCTCTCCTCCTCTCATACCCTGTTCCTGCTGTTCTGTGTGAGCAGCACCTACTTTTGATTTCACCCTGAGCCCTCAGGTTTCATCTGAGGGCTAGTGGCTCAATGAGCTGAGCTCAGACCAGCAGAGATATGGGGGTGGGGTGCAGCCCTTCTCCTCCCAGGAGCACTCTCGGTGAATGGCCTGGAGGTGAGGGAGGGGACAGCAGGCAAGCGGGTGAGCCATCTTGGCCAGGCACTTCCACCTTCTGGAAGCCCCTTTCCTTAAGATGTCCCTGGGACTCCTCCCTTGGTGGTCCAGTGGTTAAGACGCCGCACTCCCAATGCAGGGGTCCAGGTTCCAGCACTGGAGAGGGACCCATGTGCTGCAATTCAGGGTTTGCATGCTGCAACCAAAGACCCTGCATGCCTCGACAAAGATCAAAGATATCACTGCAACTAAGAGTGCAGCCAAATAAATAAATTAAGAAAAAATTTCTCTGACCAAAGGGAAGCACGGACAGAAAAGACAGAAAAGACACAGCGTGGGGAGGGCTCAGGAAGACCCTTCCCCTCATCTGCATCCACTCTGTGGGAATCTGGGTCCTTAGGCCACAAGGAATAACCTTGAAACAGAGTTTAGACACAGCCCCTGCCCCAGGCCAGCTACTGAGAAATCCAGGGTGCTGGGAATTCTTCATTGGAGCATTGTTGCAGGAAGCACTTCAGATCCACCAGCTTAGAAGGTACCCATGGCAGGAGGGCGTGCTGCCCTGCCAGCAAGACTGTAGGTGGAGGGAGGCTCATGCTCCATCAGGCCTTTGCCCCTCCCCATCCTCCGTCTGATCTCCATCTTGTGTGTTTTGGAGGAGCGGGTGGGTCTTCCGGGAAGGGGACATGCGACCTGCTAATGAGGTTGCTGCCGCCTCAGGAGGCATCTGCCCAGCTGGGGTGGACACCAGGCCCTTTCATGTCCCCTGTGCAGGCTGGGAGTTCTGCACAGAGGGCCTGGTTGCTGTGGGATTTCCACTCCAGCGAAAATCCCAGGGAGGAGGTGGTACAGAGGCCAGGGTCATATCTGCTTCTGCTGTCATCTCTCCATCTGTTCCCGGGCAGGGCTGGGTCCCTCTCGGGGCCTTGATGAACCTGTTTGCCCATGAGGGATCACCCCTAGCTTGAGGATTCACCTCTGCCCCACTCCCACCCCAGCTCCCAGGAAAGTCCAGACATAGAGACTCCTGGAGTTAAACGGTTGCTCTTAGAGTCGACATCCTGGGCAGATTAGGACTGTTTTCCTCATCTTTGTACCTCAGTGCAGATGCAGACCGGGTCTGGAATCAGTTTACGGCCCTCTGAGGTGAGTGACTGCTGTGAGTCATTAGGGCCAGTGCCTGACACATGTCATCTGAGATTGGAGACATTGACATACCCATTTTACAGCTGAGGAAACTGAGGCCAAGGAAGGTTGAAGACCTTCTTTGAGATCACCCAGAGCAGGACACAAATCCACCCAATCTAACCTCAACTGTGGCGCTCACTGGCCTAGTGCCCACCTCCTCAAGACCGGGGGGCAGACCCTGCAGCCCCCAGCCCAGCAAAGCCCCTGCCTTGTGTAAGTTGGAGGGTCTCACCAGCAGAGACCCCATAGCTTTGGGGGGAGCCTCCCTGCTGCTGGCACTGGGCAGGGAGTGGGAGGTCGCCACCCTTCCAGGCTCTGCTGGCTGTTGGCAGGGGAGCAGGGAGCACTCAGCTAAAATTAGATTCTTCGAGCTCCCGCATCCGCTCCTTCTTCCATCCGGCAGTGGCGTGTGGGGATGGTGGTTGTCAGAAGGCCAGGGCTTGAGGAGTCTTGGATGTCAGCTTGCACCCTCCCCAGGGCTCACTGCCTCTGATCTTCTCACACCCTCACCTGGCCTTTGGCCAAAGGCTCTTGCCCTTGGCTTGACCTTGTGACAGATTATTGATAACAGTGATCTCAAAGGGAGAGGCACACCCCTGGTGATATCCACCCTCTACCCCCAGGGATCTACCCTGCTCCTTCCTCTCTCCCCCCTCTTTTCCCTTCTCTGGCTCTTCCCACTTCCGGGCCCTCAGGGGTTTTCTCCACCTTCTCTCAGTCTCCCCTCTGTCTGCTGCTGACCCTCTGACTGCCTTTGCGGATGGGCCTGGCTCTTCTTGGGGCTCTCCGGCTCCATGGACCATCGTGATGGCAAGGGGACCAGAATGCACTGGGGACCAAAAACAGAGCCTCCCTCCCTGGCGAGTCGGAGCTATTTCTGGCTATTTCTGCAGCCCTCTGGGGCCCCTGGGCTCCCCCGCAGGCAGGGGAGGTGCTGGGCTCCAACCAAGTGTGCAAAGGTCCTGACCTCTTGAGTTCCCTGGGGAGGGGCATGCCCCTTCTGGAGTCAGGCAGGGCTGGGGAGTGGGCGGGTGGGGGGTGGGGGGAACTCTCCATCTTAGCGCAGCCAGGGCTCAGATGCAATGCCAGTACCTCCAAATGGCAGGGGACCTGGGCTGCTTCCAGAGGGAAAAGGGCTGGGCCACACAGGCTGTGGGGAGCCCGGTTGTCCCTGAGTCGTCCCTGTTCCCACCCAGCCCAGCTGCAGCTGGGAGGGAGGGAGCGTGGGAGGCTGGCTGATCCTGCCACTTGGAGTCCCTGGACACTCGGGCCGGCGAGGGTTAAAGCTGGCCCTCCCTGTCCCAGGCAGGAGGAGGGTGGGCGGGGTAGTCACAGACAGCAGGCTCCCTGGGCGCCCCTTGTCTTCAGCTGCTCATGGGACAAGGCTGTCCGAGCCGCAAATCCCAGCTATGGCCTCTCCTCCCCCTGCTGGAGTTAAGGTGGGCACAGGGCTGGCAGCCCTCAGAAGGATTTCCTTGGCTGGTTTGGAGGCACCGGCCAGGGTCCAGAAGCTTGCCCCAGCCAGGCTGCCAAATGGCTGTGTGACATTGGGCAAATCCCTTCACCTCTCTGGGCTTCAAATGCCTCATCGTCTGGTGGAGTCAGACTAGAGCATGGTTCAGATGATGCCCTGGGGCACAGAGAGGAGAGGGGATTGAGTCAGCGGCCTCCCACCCCCACCTCACCCCTGTCTATCGTTCAGGAAGCAGCCCCCCGCCCCACCCACCAGGCTTCCTCCTCTGCTGGCACTTAGGGCCACCATCTCCTCCCCAGCCGAGGCTCAAGTAATGACCCTCAGTCACTTCCCTGGCCTGCTTGTGACACCAGTGTCCCAGGGAAATCTAGGTGGCATGAAGGGCCATCTTGAAGGATGCTCCCCCAAGGCAGGCTGGGGGCTGGTGGGACGAGGGAGGGGGTCAGGATGTGCCTGGGGGTGACAGCAGCAAGCCTGCGCTTGACATCGTGTCTAAAGTAAGGCTGGAAGGGGACTTGAGATGTGGGTTGGGGGTCACAGAGGAGGAAGTGAGCCCAGGTCCTCCAGGAGGAGTAGGCAAGGGAGGGGGCTCCCGGGGAAAACAGGCTCCCATGGGGTCATGGCCCAGAATGATGCGAGGACAAGATACGGTTCTTAAGTGACCCCTGCCATGGGCACACGTGCCTGCAGGCCTCCCGGGTGAGGGCGGGGACTCATCTTCCTTGATGCCCATTCCTCGCCTAACAGCACAGAGCAGCACGGAGACGGCACACAGAAACATTTGTTTTCCCAGTAATTTGGGACAGCCTTGGCCTCGGTCACCTAAGGCTGAGAACCCTGTGCTCCAGGAATGCATCTCTGATTGGATGTTTAATTTTTCTGCTTTGATTTGTTATGTTTTTCCCACAATTTCCTAGAGAAATTCTCTTGGAAGATTCCATCCTGGGCTTGGCTGAGTTACAGGCAGAGAACTGTCCTGTGGAGCTGGGGAAGCACCGGGGCATCCTGGGAGGTGGTGGCAGGGTCCTGTCCCAGAGTGGGGACAAGCTAACGTGGCAGGGCAGAGAGGGCACAGGCAGGGAGAGGGCTGCCCGCGTGACCCCAGGGGCAGCAGGGCAGAAGGGGCACAGGCAGGGAGAGGGCCTGCCCGGGTGACCCCAGGGGCAGCAGGGCAGAGGAGGCACAGGCAGGGAGAGGGCCTCCCAGGTTATCCCAGGGCAGCACGAAAGCAGCTCTTGGATTTGCAGTCAAACCTGACTCCATCCTCTGCTGGTTATGTGGCCTCAGACAAAGTGTAAAACCTCTCTGAGCGTCAATTGCCTCATGTTTAAAGTGGGATTATGTTAACTTCCTTAAGATGGGAAGGTGTGTTGAGATGAAGATATGACACATAAAATGTCCTGATAGAGAGCAGGAGTGCAGAGTGGGCACTGTGAATGGCAGAGTCGTTATGATGACCCCTCTGGAAGCCTGGGTCTTCTCCGAGGTGAGCTGGCTGAAGCCGCTGTCCCCCAAGTGTGCCCCGACTCACTGTTCAGTGGCCTGATAGAAAGAGGGTGGACTCTGCCCTGGAAAATGGCCCTATCCTGCTCATGGAATCTCCTCTACCCACCTTCCCTCACCCCATGCTTCCATGAGCTTCTGCCAGGCTTTTTCTAGTGTGTAGCTGAGAGGGAAATGTTCTCAGGCAAATGTCAAATACACCACACCACACCTGTGCCTACAGCCTTACTACTATGCCCATGACAGACATTAGTAACAGAGACCCGCACTCTACGAGCTGAGGCTAAAGGGGGTGCCAGGAAGGCATAATCAAACGATTGCAGCTAATGTACAAGAGGAAACCTATTTGCCTCTCAGGTTTAAGGGGAGTCCTGGCCTTGTCCTCTGTAGGCATGGGGAAAGGGCTGCCAGCGTGACGTGAGGGGAGCCACTGGGATGAGAACGGGAGCCATCTTTGGAGACGTCTAGGGTCTTGGTACTGCTGCTGCCATCCGGGCACCCAGAGATCAGATGTCAGATCCCAGGAGGACCCCAGAGATTCTGAGAAAACTGCATTTTCTCAGTTTCCAGCAGAGGGGAGATCTGGGAGAAGATTTCCAGGATTGAGGCTAAACATCATGGTGGATTTGGGTGAGAATGGGGGTTTTCCTGGGCTTTCACACTTTTCTTTTTTGCTGTGCCATGTGGCTTGTGGGATCGAAGTTCCCCCACCAGGGATTGAATGGGGTCCCTCAGTGATGAAAGCTCAGAGTCCTAAGCACTGGACTTCCAGGGAATTCTCTGGGCTTCACACTTTGACCTGGGCTGGAGCAGAGCAGTAGCAGTAGGAAAGGGATGCTGGGGCCCCTTGGAGGTCTTATTCTCTCAGAAGTGTGCAAAGCGAGGTAAGGATGGTTCAAGAGCCACCCAGTCCCCACAGCTGAATGGCCTGTTATGCTGCTTGTGAGTTTGAGCACCTGGTTTGAGCAGACTTGTTGTCCCTCTGCTCCAGGAGAGGAGTTTGAGTTTCATTTCCCTTCACGGGTACAGTGCTCCATGGCAGCGGGGCCAGCCCAGCAGCCCCATCCACCCATGAGCATTGTCACTCCTGCACCTACCCCGCCTCTTGCCCAACCAAGCACTTACCTCCCCTCCCTGCTGTGAGTTTTTCCCTCAGCACTTATCTCCAGCTATCATACTAGCTATTCAACCTACCTATCTGCTCCTTTAGCATCATTCCTTCCAAAGAAATCCCAGGACTGATCTCCTTTAGGATGGACTGGATGAATCTCCTTGCAGTCCAAGGGACTCTCAAGACTCTTCTCCAACACCACAGTTCAAAAGCATCAATTCTTCGGTGCTCAGCCTTCTTCACAGTCCAACTCTCACATCCATACATGACCACAGGAAAAACCATAGCCTTGACTAGACGGACCTTTGTTGGCAAAGTAATGTCTCTGCTTTTCAATATGCTATCTAGATTGGTCATAACTTTCCTTCCAAGGAGTAAGCATCTTTTAATTTCATGGCTGCAATCACCATCTCCAGTGATTTTGGAGCCCAGAAAAATAAAGTCTGACACTGTTTCCACTGTTTCCCCATCTATTTCCCATGAAGTGATGGGACCAGATGCCATGACCTTCATTTTCTGAATGTTGAGCTTTAAGCCAACTTTTTCACTCTCCACTTTTACTTTCGTCAAGAGGCTTTTGAGTTCCACTTCACTTTCTGCCATAAGGGTGGTGTCATCTGCATATCTGAGGTTACTGATATTTCTCCTGGCAATCTTGATTCCAGCTTGTGTTTCTTCCAGTCCAGCGTTTCTCATGATGTACTCTGCATAGAAGTTAAATAAACAGGGTTACAATATACAGCCTTGACAAACTCCTTTTCCTATTTGGAACCAGTCTGTTGTTCCATGTCCAGTTCTAACTGTTGCTTCCTGACCTGCATACAGATTTCTCAAGAGGCAGATCAGGTGGTCTGGTATTCCCATCTCTTGAAGAATTTTCCACAGTTTATTATGATCCACACAGTCAAAGGCTTTGGCATAGTCAGTAAAGCAGAAATAGATGCTTTTCTGGAACTCTCTTGCTTTTTCCATGATCCAGTGGATGTTGGCAATTTGATCTCTGGTTCCTCTGCCTTTTCTAAAACCAGCTTGAACATCAGGAAGTTCACGGTTTACATATTGCTGAAGCCTGGCTTGGAGAATTTTGAGCATTACTTTACTAGCTAGTGAGATGAGTGCAACTGTGCAGTAGTTTGAGCATTCTTTGGCATTGCCTTTCTTTGGGATTGGAATGAAAACTGACCTTTTCCAGTCCTGTGGCCACTGCTGAGTTTTCCAAATTTGCTGGCATATTGAGTGCAGCACTTTCACAGCATCGTCTTTCAAGATTTGGAATAGCTCAACTGGAATTCTATCACCTCCACTAGCTTTGTTCATAATGATGCTTTCTAAGGCCCACTTGACTTCACATTCCAGGATGTCTGGCTCTAGGTGAGTGATCACACCATCGTGATTATCTGGGTCGTGAAGATCTTTTTTGTACAGTTCTTCTGTGTATTCTTGCCATCTCTTCTTAATATCTTCTGCTTCTGTTAGGTCCAGTACTTTGGCCACCTCATGTGAAGAGTTGACTCATTGGAAAAGACTCTGATGCTGGGAGGGATTGGGGACAAGAGGAGAAGGGGACAACAGAGGATGAGATGGCTGGATGGCATCACTGACTCGATGGACATGAGTGTCAGTGAACTCCGGGAGTTGGTGATGGACAGGGAGGCCTGGCGTGCTGCGATTCATGGGGTCGCAAAGAGTCGGACACGACTGAGCGACTGACCTGATCTGATCTGCTCCTTACCATTGTCCTCTCCTGGATTGTAAGCTCTGAGAGGGCTGGGATATTCATCTGCTTTGTTCACTGTGCATCCCAGGACTGACAGTGCCTGGCAAAGAGCAAAAACACAAGGGATTGCAGTCAGCTGCCCCGACGCCAGTCCCTAGGGCACTAATGTGTCCCTGGGGGTGTGGTGAGGTGGAGAAAGTCACAGCTATTCGAACTCCTCCCAGGGAGGGAAGAATAGTAGGCAGATGTAGGCTGTTGGCCGAATCATCTTTGGGGAGCCCAGAGGGTGGGCTGTGAGTCCCCCCCACTGCACAGCTTTAGCTTGGCAGAGTGTAGCGTGCAAGTTTCGGGTGGAAGGGAATTGGGGGATGATGGAGATGGGCAGTGGTGGCCCCTGTGATGTCAGTTGCCCCCACGCCCATGTTGGCTGCCGTCTCGGGATGGCTGGCTGGTCCGGGATAAGCCGGGAGGGCCCTGTGCTGAACCTGCCTGGACATCTGGGTCCCCTCCTGCCTTGCCCTTTCAGTGTGCCAAGCTCTGTGACTTGTTCAAAGGGCCACAGAGAGAGCCAACACTGACGAGGTAGTCCGAGCACAGGTTGGAAAAGAATTTCCAGACCCAGAGCATTTCAGAAGGGAGTGAGTTTATTAAAAACAAAGAGCAGAGATAAGGTGGGTGCTGAGAACACAGCTTGCCGACCTCTGACAGATCAGGGAGAGCAGATGAGACAGTGTTAGAACAGTGGGCCGGCTCAAGGGAGAGCCTAAGTTTTTCTTGGGCTGGTAACCGATTTCTATAGCCTCAAGGCAAAGAAAATGTTTTACGGAATGGTAGTATTACGCGATTGGTTGGGACGCTATAGGATGAGTACCGGGGTGGGCATTTTTGCCTAATAGGGGGTGAGGAAGCTAGCTAGTGACAATCAGGGGGGCTTTTAGCAATGGTTACAAAGGGGCTCAGACAATTTCAGAGGTGACCTTGACTCTGAGGTCCCATCTGTGGCCTTGGGCTAGGATTCCACAAGCACCAGCCGGACCCCTGGTGCTGAGTTGTGCCCTGGTGGAGGAGGGGCTTCCAGCACAAAGTCACAGAGCGCTGAGGGATGGAGCTCAGCAGGGCTTGGGCTGGGTGAGGGCAAGAAGCTGGAGCAGGCCTTCTGGAGGTTACAGGCAGCAGAGGACTGGTGGCTGGAGTCTTAGGCGGGAAAGGGTGGAGGGGAGGGCCTGGGCCTTACTGTGGCTCGGGTGTGCTCTCCCCCACGTTCTGAGATGCCTTCTGGCCCCAGGCTGCCTCTCCCTAGGGGCAGAGGGCAGGGCAGCATGAGGTCTGGGGCCAACAGCCCTGCTCCAGAGGCAGCAGACTAAAAATAAATCGGGATGTCAGGGTCTCCTGGCTCCAGGAAGTGGGGAAGAGATGAGTGTCAGGAGGAGGAGGGGAGGGAGGAGGAAAGGGGCTGAGACACAGCCGCAGCTGTCAGCCTCCCATGAACTGGCTTGTTTATTTTCTTCTCTGGTCCAGAGTCTCTCAAGCCACAGCTCCCTCCCAGGGTCTGGGTGAGGGGCACTGGTCTCTGCAGACCTGTGGGTGTTCCCCGACCCCTGGTTACCAGCCCAGCATCTCATTTCCCATGCATTCCTTTGAGACCCTGTCACTGGAGACTCTAGTGGTAAAGAACCTACCTGCCAATGCAGGAGACATATGAGAACGGGGGTTCGATCCCTGAGTTGGAAAGATCCCCTGGAGGAGGGCATGGTAACCCACTCCAGTGTTCTTGCCTGGAGAATCCCATGGACAGAGGAGCCTGCTGGGCCACAGTCCATAGGGTCACAAAGAGTCAGACATGCCTCAAGTGACTTGGCATGCAAGCATGCAGTGGAGAACAGGAGTTGGGACCATGCAGTTGAAGGAGAAGGGGACCAGGTTACCAAGCCCTTGTTTGGAGGAAGAGCATGATCCCTGGAGCATTAGTCTCTTCTCTGCCCTCCATCCCAGGTGCAGAAACCGGGCCCTGAGATTTCGGGACTTGTCCCATAGCTGGCAGTGCCTGGATCTGCGGAAAGAGCCCAGTCTCCCGAACTCACGTCACGGCTGTCTGTGGGGCTGAGGGGCTTCAGCTCAGACCTGGCCCAGCCATGACCCAGATGCCCTCTGAGGAAGGGCAGACAGTGGGGAGGGGCTGGTGGGGTGTGTGGAATTGTGAGAGGAGGCTGGCACCAGCCAAATCACGAGTCATCAGGGTTCACGAGACACCCCACTCATCAGGCTTCCATACCCTCAAGGGCTTAGCTTGTCAGTGACACGTGTTCCCCCATGCCCTGCACTCTGGAGGTTGGGGGCAGCTTTGCAGATGCCTAGGGGTTATCTGGTGAGCCTGGTGCCTTCCGCCCCTTGGCTCAGGGGTGAGGCCAGTGCAGAGCCCACCGTTCATCATGGATACAGAGCTCATCTGAGCCACATGGATGCAGCCCTTCATGTCCTGACCTCTGGCCTGGGGCAGGGGGCTCAGAAGACGCAGCCCCCACCTCCAGCTCTTTCCAGAGCTCCTGGCCTCTCCCTCAGCGCGCCCGCTCCCCTAGTCTTCCCTGTGACCAATGCACCCCCTCCCACCGTTGTCTCTTATCCCCAGTCAGAAGCGCCTCCACTAGGCTGAAACCTGACGATGCAGAGATCACGTGCCCTGGCAGCTCCACGCTGGGCCACTCTTGTTCTTCTGGGGGCCTTTGGCTGTTCACCTATCCCCCACCCCACCTCATCACTGTGTGAGGGGGCCGTGAGCCCCTCGGGAGGGCTGGTTCAGGCCCTGTGCCACTGGCAGCTGCAGGGACCAGCCTGCATGGAGAGGAGGCGCTGAGGGGAGGCCCGGACTGACAGGCGGCTTCCAGGAGGGGCCCCGTGCAGGGACATCAGCCCCTTGATTCTATCTCCTTTCCTCTTCTTTCCCTTTGTTTTGTCAAGTCAGTTGATAAATTCTCTAGAAAGTCTTAAAATCTTCAGCCCCACCCCACCAACTGTAGTCCATTCCATTAGTGAGCTCTCTTACATACACACACGCAAATACACATGTGCACACACATGCACATACATGTGCACACATGCACGCACGTGCGCACACACACCCACACATGCAAATACATGCACACACACATGCATGCACGTGTAGACACACACACACGCACACACACACACTCCATCCTCCCATCCCTCTGCTAGCTCCATGCCTCAGTGATAAGCGCTTTGGGAGCCCCCAGCCCCTTAGCTTTCTCCCCTCCCAGCTGGATCAGGCCTCGGCCCTGGCGAGCCTTTCCGGGTTCTGTGGCAGTTTCAGGGAGATGCTGGAGTCCTGGAACCGCCCTCAGAGTGGGTCAGGACAGTGTTAAGAGGGCCCTGCTCTCACCCTGACGCCAGGCAGGCCGAGCTCTGAAAGCCTGTGAAAGGCCAGAACCTCATCCTCCCAGAGACTGGGATTACTAACAAACGTGCCCTCTTGCAGAGGCCAAGCATGCACTTCCTGGCTGCCCGCTCGCTCAGGCACGCTGCATAGCCCAGCACCCCTTGGCCTGGTGGCCTTGAAGTGGAGGTCGGTCTGCAGGCTCTGTGGGTGTGAGACCAACAGCCCGGCGGATGGAAGCAGAGAGCAGCTGTGGACACTCAGGCCTCATAATGGGGGCTGCCCGCGACCGCGGGGAACCAGATGGGAGCCTTGGCCTCTGAATTCCCCAAGCCCCTAGACTTGGGACCCCCAGAAAAAAGAGCCCAGGCCCTGCCATCACCCTGCAGAAGCCCCCTAAATTCCTGAAATCCTGCAGAGTCCAGAGAGCTGCTTTGCCACCTGCTCCCTGATAGCTCAGTTGGTAAAGAATTCGCCTGCAATGCAGGAGACCCCGGTTCGATTCCTGGGTCAGGAAGATCTCCTGGAGAAGGGGTAGGCTACCCACTCCAGTATTCTTGGGCTTCCCTTGTGGCTCAGCTGGTAAAGAATCTGCCTGCAATGAGGGAGACCTGGGTTTGATCCCTGGGTTGGGAAGATCCCCTGGAGAAAGGAAAGGCTACCCACTCCAGTATTCTGGCCTGGAGAATTCCATGGACTGTATAGTCCATGGGGTTGCAAAGAGTCAGACACAACTGAGTGACTTTCACTTTCACTTTCCAGTCAACCAGGCCTGGAGCAGCCCTGGAGTACGGCATCATCAGGGGCTGGGGCTGGCATCTGCTCCTGACCAAGTGGGGTCCTTGGGGGAGCCACTTCTCTCAGCCTGTTTTCTCTAAAATAGAATTATTTTGTGATGAAATGGGATGGTGTCTGTAGAGAACCAGTGCATTCAATATCTTGTCCCTCGCTTTCTTCTCACCCACAAATGCTGTCTTGGACCTTTTCCAGCAGGTGCTGGAGGGTGAAATGTTCAGCGATGGTCCATCTCTAGGCCTGCCCAGGTCCTGGGAAGCATCCCAGAGTGGCCTTCAGATACCAGCTTATTTGCTGTGTGACCCCAGAAAAGTTACTCAACTTCTCTGACTCTTGTACTGCCATCTCTAAAATGAAGCCTGCGTTGTGCCTTGCTCAGAGGGTCGTGGAGAGTTAAGTTGCATTGATGCTGCCGCAGAAACTGTGCCTGAGTTTGCTGTCAGGCTAGGCAGGATGGAGAGGAGGCAGGGCCTGGGGATGGGGGTGTGGTTCAGAATTTTGCCCTGGGCAGACTCTTGGACTTTAACGACCCTGGCTAAGCTGAGGCTGGGATGAGGGTCTGGGGTGGGATAGGGGCTGATGGAGGCCTGGGGCTGCCTCCAAGACCCCTCTTCCCTAGGCTGCATCACCAGTCTGGGCTGTTCCCGCTTCCGTCTGTTATTCACCACTAATTGCCCTAAATGCGACATCTGTTGTCATAGCAACATATACATCTTTAGGTAAAGCCCTGTCTGCAGGGGAGCCAGGCTGCCTCCAGCCCCGCCTCAGGGTCCCCCAGCCGGCCCTCTCCTTCTCAGCCCCCTCCTGTTTGGGCCTTTTGAAGCAGTCACTCCTGGTTTCCACATTTGCAGGATTCCTCTGTGCCTCTGTCTTCTGTCTCATGTTGGGTCTCATTTCTCCTCCTCCCTTCCCTCGTTCTTTCTCATCTCTCCTCCTTTCTCCCCTTTTCTTTGCTTTTCCCTGGATCCCGAGTCTCTTAATTCCCCTCTGTCTCTGTCTCCCTCCTCTTCTCTCACCCTTGGGTGCAGCAGGATAGCATGAAGGTGCTGGAACGGGTCTGCTGTACGGAGGCCTCAGGAAGCCTGTGGGGGCTCCCTGGTCTGCAGCGAGGTGAGCCCAGGGTATGCAGACCCCCAGAGCCTCCAGTCCGTTTGGTGTGTGGTCAGGAAGGCCTCCAATGGCTCCTGCAGAGGCGTGGGCCCAAGGGGCTGTCTTTCCTCCTTCACCCCCACCACCTGCCTTCGGCCTGTTCCTCTCTGGCTTCTCTCCCAGGGGCCTCGCACACTTACTGAATGTTCACTACATGCTCAGCACCATCCTTAGGGCATTCACCCAAGAAGCCCTGCAAGGGTTCCAGGAGGTAAGTGGTTTTCTTCCCTTTTACAGGCCAGGAAATCAAAGGTCAGAGGTTAAGCAACTGGTTTGAAGCCACACAGCTGGTCGGTAGAAGAGACAGCAGCTGAAGTTCCGTTCCAGAGCTGATGCTCTTAAACACGGCGCTCTGAGAGGGGTCCTTGTCACTGAGTGCTCACTGGGTGTTGGACACTATGCATTAGCAGCATTGGAACTCCTTTAGCTCTTGCAGCAACCCTACCAGTTGGGAAAACGAGCATCTATTTTACCAATGAGAAACTTGGGACACAGAGAGGTCAAGCACCTTTCTTAAGGTCACAGCTGTCAGGGGTGGGGAGCAGGATTTGAACACGGCCCTTTCTGCCTCCAGACCCTGGGCTCTTACCTCTGAGAGCTCTTGTTGCCCTCTTCCTCTCCTGTGGGGAGGGGGCCACAGCAGAGAGAGGACTGCATCTGAGGGACAAGGGCACAGCTGCGCATGCACCAGCTCCCTCTGTCTCCTCCCTGACCCCCAGGATAGCCCCACCGCAGGCCCACCCATGGGTGTTTTCTGGGAATCAGAGGAGGAAGCTGTATGGTGACCGGAGACCACAGTGTCTTCTTTGCGGGGTTCCATGCAAGTGGGGAGAAAGTTCCAGGTCACCAGGAGAGGCCCCTGATCACGTAGCTCCTTGTGAGCCTCCAGGGCAGCTAGAGCACAGCATGAGCACCCCAACCCCCAGGATCTTCGGGGGCAGGAGGGCCAACATGACTGAGGGAGACTGAGCTGTCACAGCCTGTGGGGCCCCAGCCTCAGAACACGCTCTCCTGGCCCAGGCCGGCCAGGAACATCCACGCCCTTCTTGCCCTGCTACTCTGGTCCCTAGAGAGCAACTTGGGCTTGGAACACACTGTCCCCGAGCAGCGCGGCTGTCGGGATGATGGAGAGGCGGGTTATTTTTAACAGCTGAGACTCATGGGTGGACAGGGCCTCTTCCAGGCCAGGGGAAGAGGCTTCGAGGGAGGGCGGGGACCAGAACTTCAGGTCCCTCTTCCCGTCCCCTCCCTCCTGCTCCGTCCTCCTGGCTCCTAGGCCTAAGAGCCCACAGAGTTTTCAGCAGGCCCGGGGCTTGGTGGGATGGTTGGGTAGAGAATGGCTGCTACCTGGCTGTCAACCCCAAGGAGGGCCTGGCAAGGTGGGAGCCCCAGAAGTGCCTTTCCCTCCTCAATGCCCCTCTCCCCCGCCTCTGGCCCAGCCTTGTCTTTCCTTCCCCACCCCCCGCCAAAGATTTATTTCTTTCTTTACTCTTTGGCTGCACTGCGTTTTTGTTGCCGCGAGCGGGCTTTCTCTAGTTGTGGCGAGTGGGGGCTACTCTTTTTGGTGCTGGGCGGGCTTCTCGTTGCGGTAACTGCTCTTGTTGCAGAGCACGGGCTCGAGAGTGCGGGCTCAGGAGCTGTGGCTCACGGGCTCAGTTGCTCCTCAGCACGTGGGAGCTTCCCGGACCAGGGATGGAACTCACGTCCCCTGCATTGGCAGGGGGATTCTCAACCACTGGACCACTGAGGAAGCCCTCCTGCCTGCCTTTTCTGTGCCTCTGAGGAAAGATGCTCATTCTTCAGAGGCTCTTCTCAGCTCCAGCTAGAACACACAGCGTGATGAAGCGTGGGCCCCGTCTGTTCCCAATTTCTTTAGACGCCTCAGGGCTCGCTCCTACCTCCTAACGTGCTGTTTACAGGTCCCACAAGGAGCCAGGTCCATGCTGAGCACTGGCCTGCCTGCCTTCCTCTCACCAACCCCATGTGGATGCCAGCTTCTTCAGGTCTTGGAACGACCCTCCCTGCCCTCCCGTGTGGCTCTCAAAGGACACAGGACGCCTTGTGGGAGCAGTCTACAGCTGGTGGGAGCCGGGGCGGGGAGACCAGGGCCTCACTTCTGTCCTGCTTTCCTGCCACGCAAGCAGGACGCATCCCTCCCGCCCTCTGGGCTGGGGCTCATCATCCAAACACTCCTTCTGTTTCTTAAAAGTTTATTTTAATTAGTTAATCAATTTGGCTAGGCTGGGTCTTAGTTGTGGCATATGGGATCTAGCTCCCTGACCAAGGATCGAACCCAGGCCTGCTGCTTCAGGAGCTCGGAGTCTTAGGCACTGGGGCCACCAGCGAAGTCCTATGTATAGATTTCTGAGAAGCTGCCAAACTGTTTTCTAAAGCAGTCTTGCCAGCAATGGGTGAGTGTTTCAATTTCTCTGCAGCCTCAACAACACATTAGATTGTTTAATTTATTTTTATTTTTATTATTTTTTTAATTCTGAGGACTTCCCTGGCAGTCCAGTGGTTGGTATTCTGTGTTTCCACTGCAGGGGGGCATGGGTTCAATCCTTGGTTGGGGAACTAAGATCCCACATGGCATGGAGCACAGCCAAAGGAAAAAAAAACAATCTGGCCTCTTCAGTGGATGTGAAGTGGTTTCACTGCGGTTTTGTTTTGCATCTCTCTAATGACTAGTGACATCAAGCATCTTTTAATGTGCTTTTTGCCCATTTATGTATCTCCTTTGAAGAAGTATCTATTCAAGTCCTTTGCTCATTTTTAAGTGGGATTATCTTTTTATTATTGAATGGTAAAAGTACTTTATATATTCTACAAACCAGACATTTTCAGATCTGTAAGTATCTGATTTGCAAATACTTTTCCCCAATCCGTAGGCTTTGTTATTCTCACTTTCTTGATCATGTCCTTTGATGTTCAAAACTTTTAAAATTTTGGTGAAGCCCAATTTATCTATTTTCTTCTTTTTTTTTTAATACATTAAAAAAATTTATGTCTTTTTAAAAAATGTGAGTATTTGTTTTTGGCTGTGCTGGGTCTTCATTACCTCGTGGGCCACTCTCTAGCTGCGGTGTGCAGGCTTCTCACTGATGTTTGGTTTGCGTTGTGCGGCTTCTCTTGCAGCAGAGCACAGGCGCAGGGCTTCAGAAGTTGGGGCTCCTGGGCTCTAGACCACAGACTCAGTAGCTGTGGTGTGCAGGCTTGATTGCTCCATGGCACGTGGGATCTTCCCGGGTCAGGGGTCAAACCTGTGTCCCCCGCACTGGCAGGTGAATTCTTTACCACTGAGCCACCGGGGAAGCACCTACTTTTTTCTCTTTTTGTTTGTGCTTTTGATGTCATATCTTGGAATCCATTGCCAAATCCAAGGTCATGAGGATTTACTCCTATGTTTCGTTCCGAGGGTTTTATAGTTTTAGTGCTCACGTTTGGATGTTTGATCCTTTAGGGGTTAATCTTTGCCTATGCTGTGAGGTAAGGGACCACCTTCATTCTCTGGCATGTGGATACCCAGTTGTCCCAACACCATTTATCAAAAACATTATTCTTGGGGAGTTCCCTGGTGGCCTCGTGGTTAAGATTCTGGGCTTTCACTGCTGTGGCCTAGGTTCAATCTCTGATCAGGGTACTGAGAGCCTGCAAGCTGCATGGGGTGGCCAAAAAAACCAAAACACCAAAAACTATTCTTTCCTCATTGAATGCTCTTGGCATCCTTGTTGAAAGGACATAGATACATGGGTTTATTGCTGGACTCCTGATTCTGCCTTATTAGTCTGTATGTCTAGCCTATCTGGATTATAAGTGAATTTTGTTCCCTGAAGAAGTCAGCCTTGTCTTCTTCACACTTGCTGTTCCCTTTGCCTGGAATACCCTTCTGTTCAGTTTTTTAAAAAGCATTTATTTATCTATTATTCCCACTTGTTTTTGGCTGTGCTGCGTCTTCACCGCTGCTTGGGCGTTCTCTGGTCCCAGAGTGGGGGCTGGTCTCTAGTTGCTGTGTGCAGGCTTCTCATCGCCGTGGCTTCTCTTGTTGCGGAGCACGGGCGCCAGGGTGCCCAGGCTTCAGTAGTTGCTGTGCGCGGGTTTAGTTGCCCTGAGGCATGTGGGGTCTTAGTTCCTTGACCAGGGATCGAACCCATGTCCTCTGCATTGGCAGGCAGATTCCTAACCATTGCACCACCAGGGAAGTCCCTCCTTTCAGTTTCACATGACTCCTTTTTATCATTAAGACCTTCTGCAAATGTCTTATTATAGAAGCCTCTGCTTGTCACTCTCCACCACATCCTCTGTTTTGTTTTCTTCATAGTACTTATCACGCTTGAATCTGTAAACTCCATAAAAGCAGAGTCTTCTGTCCTAGTTATTGGGCAGAAGGTGCCCGCACTTAACAGCCCCTTAAAATATCACTAAACGGACAAGTCACCATTCCCTGGCCTGGAACGCCCTTCCATCTCCTTGTCTTTTAAGTTCCCATCTCAATGCCATCTCCTCCCAGTTTCTCTGTGTTGTGGAGGAAGGTTGCATAGGTGGGCTTCCTGTATTTGATTGAAAGGTCACTGAGGCAGGTCCCTGCCTCTACATCCCCCATCTGCACCCCATACCTGGAACAGAGTGAGCCCTTGCCACAGACAGGCTCTGGTCCTGACCCAGATCTGAGGACAGGGGGCTGGGGTGAAGGCAGATTTGGGTGAGGGACTTACCAGTGGGTAACATTTAAGCTGAGAGACAAAGTCAAAGATGATTTCCCAGTGCTTAGCGTCAGCATCTGGTATGACTTTATTTTCAGGGGACCCGGTATGGAGCTCAACAATGAGTTCAGTCTTCCACTAGCTGACTTAGAGGCCAAGTGGATGGACAGAAGTGCCCAGAGGCAGCCAGGATCCTGGGCAATCAGATTAGGAGGTGGCAGAGCCAGTTTCCAAGGACTACAAGCCTAGGTGTGGCCTGTGAGGTGAATACGGGATACTCACAACCCTGTAAGTTAGACTATGTTAGATACACACCAGGAAGCTCAGAGAGGTGAAGCAACCTGCCTGGGGGCACACAACTCCCAAATTGGAAAGATGGAAGGTACACCCAGGTTTTGGCTCCAAAGGCTGCTTGCGCCAGAGAACCAGCGCCACGGGAGGCCCTTCTGCCCAGGACCTGCCCTGGGTGCAGCAGCTGGAGGCAGAGACGAGGTAGGACGAGGCTCATGAGGCTCCCCTATGGGGGAGGTGGTGAAGTCACACTCTGGGCGCCTGCAGAAGCTGTTTGTGAAGGGACTGGAACACCAGTCATGTTCGAGTAGACACAGGCTTGAAGATGTGACCTTGTCAGCCTTCATGGCTGGAGTGAGGTGAGATCCTGTGCTGAGACAGCCCATCCCTTCCACACCTTTCTCTGTGCTCTTCTCCAGCCCCTCCCCGCCAGCTTTCTCCTTCCATTCCTCCCTGGGCCGGAGGGGTGGAGGAGAGGGCCCCAGAGCCCACTTGCAGGTGAACCTCTCAGCTGCCAGCCTTCCCTGCTGCCCTTTGGACATCCTCGCTGGCTGCTTCTGCCAGGAAAAGGCAGCTGTCCGGTTTCCCAGGGTGTGTGTGTCTGTGTGTGGTTATAACATCCTGGTGCTAGAGGGACCAGTCCACCATGGGAGGCTCCCTTAGGGGCTAGCTTTTTGGAAGTTATTCCTGCTATCCCTTTCCTCTGGTTTGGTGGGATGGAGCCCTGAGTCCACCCATCAGGCTGGTTCCCCACCTGACCCCACCCCAGACCTGAACAACCCACCCAGAGAGGAGCCGGAGCTCTCCTCCCAGGGAAAGGGTGGGCGGGGGGCTGGAGGGGGAGTGCAGGGGGAGAGGGGGACAGAGAGTAGAGGCGGGGCAGGCGGGGAGGGGTAGCGGTGCTGCCTCTTGCCCCTGTTGCTTTGTGACCTCAGGCAAGCTCCGTCCCCTCTCTGGGCAGCAGCCCCTCCTCCCAGGATTAGGGAGGCACTGTGCTCACAAGGTCCTTCTTGAAGATGAGTTCAGATAACACAAGTCAAGCACTGGGGTTTGGCGGGGGCGGCGGGGTTGTGGTGGTGACTTCAGTTAGCTGGGAGGGAGGTGGAAAGATTGAGGGCAGGAGGAGAAGGGGTGACAGAGGATGAGATGGTTAGATGGCATCACCGACTCGATGGGCACGAGTTTGAGCAAGCTCTGGGAGTTGGTGAAGGACAGGGAAGCCTGGCGTGCTGCAGTCCACGGGGCCGCAAATAGTCAGACGTGACTGAGCAACTGTGCGACTGAACAACAGGTGTTCAGTGGGTGGAGTGAGGATGGGCGAGGGGAAGAGCCAGCAGTTGTGATCAGGGTCAGGGGCTGGGGAAGACCCCGCAGGAGGTCCTCCCACTTCCCCTTGCATAACCTGTGTCTAGAGTCTAGAGCGGCGGGAGGAGGGAGCGGATGTTACCAGGCAGTGGAGGCGGGGTAGGGGGTGTTACAGGAGCTGGTACCTGGTCACCAGGTGGCCCATACACATCAGGAAACACCTATCTTTATCCTCAGTCACTCATGAGCCAAGATCCAGGGCTAGATGACCCACCTGCCCCACCCACGCTTCCCTGGGGGCGGCCCCCTAGTCTCTTCAGTGGTCCCACCACACCCACGCCATCTCCCACTGCGAGGCCCTGGCCTAATGAGGCTGCTGGGAGACAGTGTCCCTGCAGGGCCCACTCAGTCTGGGTTAATGGCGCCTCGCTGGCCCTGAGCGATGTCCTTGGCGCCTGCAATGAAGAAAACATGGTTATTGGTCCCTCCGCCCCTGCAGCTCCCAGATGCTTGCAATAGAATTACAACCTCATATCCACCCTCCTGGAGCCAGGGTGCCCTTCAGCTGCCCTGGGGATGGGGCTGGCTGTCCTGCCTAGGACCCCTGCAGGGACCACCTGGATGAGGCTTTCATGATGGGCTGGGACAAAGGTGGATGAACCCTGAACCTAGGGATCCAGAGACTTGGCTTCTGGGTCACCAGGGACCCTGGGCCACTCACTTGACTTCCTGGCCTGATTTCCTTACCCTTCGCTTCCCCCATCTCTCTCTCTTTGGCAGCCTTATCTCTTTGGAGCCCAGACTTGCCCATGGCACTTCTTGGCTGCTGTCAGTGGCTCCTCACTGCCCAAGGACAAGGTCCAGATGCCTAGTGCCCCTCCAGGGCTATTTCTCCCCACACTTGCATCCCCCAGTTACCCGCCGTGCCCCCAGTTGCCCAGTTCCTCCAGGTGAATGGGAGGCAGAGCCTATATAGTTAGGGACCTGGGCTACAGATGGATTGCTTAGGGCTGAGCCGCCCATGTCTCTGAGATCCTTGGGTTCCTCTGCTTCCTGAGCACCCATTAGACTGCATTTCCCAGCTCCCTTGACCTAGGAATGACTCGGGCCAGTGGAAAGGGGTCAGCGGAGACCCATACCGCTTTTTTTTGGCCCATAGACATCTCCCTCCTGCAATCCTCCACTCAGTTTCCCCTCTGTGGCAACTCAAAGGCCACAAAGACAGTGGCACCAGGGCATGAATGGAGTTTGGGTCCCTGAGTCATGGCTGGGACGTGAGCTGCCTGACTCACATGGAACTGTGATGTGAGCTATTTCTGCTAAGCCACAGAGATTTGGGTGTCCTCGTTATAGCAGTGGGCCTACCCCCAACTTCCAAAAATCTTAGGAGGAACTGTGGGCAAATCATGCACCATGAGACTCAGTTTTCTCCTCCAGGAAATGGGATGATACTATTTCCCTCATAGAATTATGGGGTGGGGTGACTTTGGGCACCCAGAGCTTAGTAGCTCTCAGTAACTGAAACTATTTGACATCAGCCCTCAGTCTTCACAGGTGCTGTTTTCTCTACCTGGCTGTTTCTCCCCCTCCTTATCCACTCTGGGCCTTGCTGCTCAGAAAGAGCCCCAGCTTCAGGTCTCCCCTGCCTGGTCTCTGCAGCCTGTGGACACTGTCTGTCAGCAGTTTCCTCACTGCAGCCTTCTCAGTTGTCTGTCTGTCTGTCTGTTGCTGGACTGGGCACCTCCAACAGCCTGTGTGGAGCCCGGCAGAGCAGGCCCTACAAGTGGCTCTTTGGTTTATAAAACATGGCTTGTCTGTCCTGTTCCTCAGGCTGGGACCAAGCTGTGATGGGACTGAGGCCTTCATGGGAAACTGCTCTGGAAAATGGAAAAGTCTCTCCAAGACTCTGAGGGGTTAGTTCATTGACCCAGAGCACCTCCTTCTCACCCACTTCCTAGCTTATCCACTTGAATGCTCAGCCTGCCTTGGTTCTCTCTGTCTCTCAGGCCTAAAGACAGCAGCTGCCAAGGCCACTGGCCCCAAGCAGAACTCAGATGAGGCCTGTAACCCCGGACCCAAGCCATGAGCCAGCTGGGGGCTGCTACTGACCGTTGGGCCCTTCCTCACGTCCTTCATCTCCTCCCTCAGGTGACGGAGTGTGGCCACCTGTCTGCCCCTGTGACGTGAGGGGTGCGGGCGGGAGTCGCCTGGGGTCGGGGCGGAAGGAGGAGAGTGTGTACCTCCTTGTTCAGCTGTGACTGGGCCTCTGAAGGGACAGGAGGGGACTCCGCCGGGTGGGTGCCGGACCAGTCCCCACTGCCTCTGCCCCAGCTGCCAGGTAAGGCTGGGCGGGGGGAGCCTCGCCCTGAGGCCATGGGGCATGGGCTGGACCCCGGGACAACGTTTTCTTCCAGCATCTCCTCCTTGCTCTCTCACTGATGCCTCAGATCCCAGGTGGCTCCTGAGTGGAGGGGCAGGGACACAGAATGAGCTACCAAGGTCACTGTCCCCAAGATGGTTCCAATTTGCTGTGGGGGCAGCGACTTGCCCCAGATGGAGCCCCAGATTCTCCTGAGGGGCTAACCCAGTGGGGTGAGGATGCTCTGCAGGGCAGGCAGGCAGGACTCCTCCACCAGAGCCCACGACGGCCCAAGGCCACTGTCCCTGCAGAAATTCTGCCCATTGCCCTCCTATTGTGAGGCAGCCTGGGGAGTGGCCACCGGGTCTCCTCACATTCCCGCCCCCAAGTCCACCTGTCCTGGGAGGCGCCTGCAGCTAACCTGCACAGGCAGCAGACACACCAAAGAACTGATTCCCAACACCGTTATTGACACTGACACTGATGGGCTTCTAGGCAGAAGAGGGAGCTGAGCTCAGTCCTAACTCTCCATCCCCTCCAGCACCGCAGCCTCAGTCTTCCCTTCTCCTACCCGGTGACGTTTGCGGGGCGCAGAGCCCACAGCTCTCACTCAGTTCCGGGTTTGGCCTCTCCACCGAACCTCACAGCTGCATCATTTCCCTGTGTTTGTCAGTGTTTCCAGGCCACGTTGTCAAATGGCACAACTACCATTTACGTAACTGTCCTCTTGTTTTTGGAAACTTAGGTGGTTTCTGGCTTTTTTCAGCACAACAGAAAACGCTGCATGGAGCACTTTGGAATAGAAGTGCTTTCTCCTGCATGAGCGCGGCTCTCCAGGCGAGATGTCCAGAACTGGGGCTGCTGGCTCAAAAGGCTTCAGGGTTTTGAGTGAATGCACATGGGGTAGAACGGCCCTCAGAAGTGACCTGGTCCCTCCATCCTTGAGACAACGAGATGAGCTGCAGAAGGGGGGAAGTGGCCCGATGAAGGTGACCCGGCACGTTTGTGGGGCTGCTCTTTCCTCTCCTTGAAGCTTTTCTGGTCTAGAAAAAGAGGATCAAACTTCTGCAAATGACCCTCCAAGGAGATTAAAAAAAAACTTTATTGAGATATAATTCACACTTCATTGTATCTCTTTATTGAGATACCATTCATAATATGTCAGGAAGCATTTAACAGGAGCTTCCTGTGTGTTGTTTTGGATCTGTCAGGAATTCTCTGTTCCTTATTAATTCCTGAATATTCAGGCATTAAGAGGAGAGGCAAGCCTCTCCCGGGGGTTGAGGAATCCAGGCATTTCCTTCATTAGTTTTTCTATATGGTGATAAGTACCCTCTTCCTTTTTATGAACCATATGGTAAAAGTGGTTATTTACAACTCTGTCTTTCATATGGATGACCTCATGCTTTCTCGATAACTTGTAAGTTTTGATTTTTATCTCTGCTGAAAATAGCTATCTTGTAAGATAGTATAAATACCTACACAATGTTGAATAAAACACCTTTGCTCCATCAGAGAGGTCCCCGTGTCTGTCTCTCTCTCTCTCTTTTTCAGGCTGATCCCCTGAAGCACAGAGACTCTCTGAGTTCACTTTCCTGCCTGGGCTTCTAAGACCCTCTCGAGAAGGTGCTCTGCGCCTTCACCCCATCGAGAGGGCGCCTGAGGCCTTCTTGAACACAGCAAGCCTCGTGCAGCGGCTTTATTGGCTTTCTGTGTAAACCAAGGAATATCAGCCTCTTTCTCTCCTTTACTTTCTTATCGTCGACTCTGGACCACCAGGTTCCGGTCCATTAAAGGACCTCAACAATAATATATTATATAATCTACCCAAAGTGCACACTTTAACAGCTTTTAGTATGTTCACAGAGCTGTACATTCATCACCGCAATCGATATTAGAACATTTTCATCACCTGAAAGAAACCCTTGTATCTGTCATCTCCAACGTCTCACACCGCTTCCTCCCCACAGCCCCTGGCAATGAAACCCACTCCCTGTCTGCATGCATTTGCCTGCTCTGGACATTTCATATAAATGGACTCACACAACATGTGGCCTTTTGTGACTGGCTCTTTCCAGTAGCATCCTGTTTTCAAGATTCATCCATGTCATGGCCTGTGTCAGTAGTTCATTCCTGTCTATGGCCAAATGATATTTCACTGAATAAATATAGCACCATGTGTTTATCTACCCAACAGCTGATCAACATTCGGGTTGTTTCAACTTTTTGGAGTGTGCCTGGCTCTTGGGGGTGGGCTGGGGGAGGGCTCAGGCCACTGGTGGGGCTTCCTCTCCCTTCACTCAGCTCTGCTTCCAGTGAGCCTCCGCCTCACAGCCTGCAGGGAAGTGCCAGGAACCTGCCCCTCATGGCTCCATCTGCCTGGCGTGTGGGTGGTGGTCTTCACTTGCCAAGTCTCCCGTAGCACTTCAGCTCATATCC
The DNA here is from genome assembly GCF_029378745.1 of Bos indicus. Classification (NCBI taxonomy): domain Eukaryota; kingdom Metazoa; phylum Chordata; class Mammalia; order Artiodactyla; family Bovidae; genus Bos; species Bos indicus. Next base: position 2,159,482 of record NC_091770.1, on the reverse strand, counting down.
CCATCCCCATCCCCACCCTGGTCTCCTCCCTTCCTTCTCCATCATTTCCCACCTTCTCTGTGATGCAGAGAGACCATCACAGCCCCCCTGATCTCCTGCCGCTTCAGCCTGCCTTCTTTGAAGCATCACTTTCTGCCTCCACTTCTTGCAAAGACTTTTTCAAACAGGTACATCCTTTCCCCTCTCATCGGGCCGGCTGGCGGGGTATAGTCTATGCAGTCACTCTGGGAAGCATCTGACAGCTCCTAGGCTACGCATGTGTGTGCGTCTGGAGCCACCATCCCACGCTGTGTGTTTTTCCCAGGAGGCTTCCATCTGGATTTGTAGGAAGCTGCATGCGGATGTTTCTCGTGAAGTTATTTATGGCCATGATGACTGGGATTAAATTAGTGGTCCAGGGACTTACCTGGTGGTCCAGGGATTAAGACTCTGCACTTGCATTGCAAGAGGCCCAGGTTCAATCCCTGGTCAGAGACCTATTTCCCACGTGCTGCAACTAAAAATCCTGCGTGCTACGATGAAGATCAAAGATCCTGTGAGCTGCAGCTAAGACCTGGTGCAGCCAAATATATATATATATATATATATATATATATATATATATATATATATATATATAAATCTTAGAGGTCCAAAAAGATAAACGGCTAGTTCTTGCAGGGACCTATATTCAGTAAGTCCCTGTTTAGCACAGGAAACTATATTCAACATCTTGTACTAAACTTTAATGGACAAGAATCTGAAAAAAAGAATATGTGTATAACTTAATCACTTTGCTATACACCAGAAACTAGCACAACACTGTAAATCAGCTATACTTCAAACAAACTTTGGTGGTCCAACATTAGAGTACAGGTAGGTGTGGGCCACGGGCTTCCCTGGCAGCTCAGCTGGTAAAGAATCGACCTGCAATGCAGGAAACCCCAGTTCGATTGCAGTTGGGAAGATCCCCTGGAGCAGGGCATGGCAACCCACTCTAGTAGTCTTGCCTGGAGAATTCCCTGGACAGAGGAGCCTGGTGGCGACACTTTGTGACATGGGGTCGCAAAGAATCGGACACAACTGAGCAACTAGGCCCAGCGCAGCACAGGTGTGGGCCACAGAACCGTCAGAACAAGGAGACAGTTACCAGGAGACCCTGTAAACACGATGCTGAGTGAGAAAGCATGTGATGGATGAGGCTATGCCATGACACTTCTCCTGTGAACTGAATACACAAGCCTACAACTGGATCATACCAGAAAGTTCTAAGTATATATATGTATCTAAGGACATCCATTGGAGAAGGCAATGGCACCCCACTCCAGTACTCTTGCCTGGAAAATCCCATGGACACAGGAGCCTGGTGGGCCGCAGTCCATGGGGTCGCTGAGTCGGACACAACCGAGCAACTTCCCTTTCACTTTTCACTTTCATGCATTGGAGAAGGAAATGGCAACCCACTCCAGTGTTCTTGCCTGGAGAATCCCAGGGATGGGGGAGCCTGGTGGGCTTCGGTCTATGGGGTTGCACAGAGTTGGACACGACTGAAGCGACTTAGTAGTAGTAGTAGTAGTAAGGACATCCATGGGAGTTAGCGGGTGGACCCAGGATGAAAGGAAAGCTGGAATAAATCCTTTGAGTGGCCCCTCCCAGGGTCTGCAGGTAAGGCTGGGCCTTGCTTGGAGGCGTGTGGCTGACTGAGGCGCTTAGCAAGAAAGAGGCAGAATGGGGAGGGGCGGTGGGGGGGTGCAGAGAGAAGGTGAGCTGAGGCAGGGGATGTGAAATAGCGGCGTGTGGCCCTGAGGGTGCAGGGTGGGAGGAGCCCGTGCCTGGCAGCAGCCTGGAGGGTCAGCACTGGATGACGCAGGCCTCTGATTGTGGTGCCTGGACATGGGCTGCCCAGGAGGGTCTGGAGAGCTGGCCTCCCGCATGCCATTCTGCTGAGGTCAGGCCAGAACTCATAGGCCACCACTGGCGGAGCGCAGAGGGTGGCCATCCCCAGGGGAGGGGTGGGAGCCTTGGCCCCTGGAAGCAAGCCTGAGGATGTGGATGCTCCGAAATGTGCAGACATGAGCGGCTCTACTGCCCCAGCCTCTGGCGGGCCAGCTTGGAGCCAGGTCTGACCTTCCTCCCCATCACCCTGGAGGCTAGTGCCTCTATGGGGAAGGAATGGGGGGAGCTGGACTGGAGCCTGAGGGACCCCCAGGGCAGGAGGGAAGGGGAAGGTGCTGTGAAAGCCTCACAGCTTAATCCCCTCTGCCTCTTAATGAAAGCAGTCCTGCATGGTATGTGTGAGTCTTGGGGGCCGGGGAAGAGGCAGGTGGGCTTTCCATTTACCTATGGAAGCCAGAGAGCCAGCCGGCCATGAGGGAGTAGGGGGTAGGGGTGGCTTTAGTGCTCTGGGCTTGGAGAGACAGGAGTTGTGGGTCCCCCACCTCGCCTGTCCTTTACCAGTACTGTGGGCTTGGACAAGCTCTTCTCTCTAAGGAAGTTGTGAGGTAGGTAAACTTCCTTTATAAATTACATGCTGCCTGAAGTAGGAGGTGGTGTGGAGAGCTGGTCTTCTGGTCAAGGATCCGATGACCTCACCAGGCAAGCAGAGGGGTCCTGGGGGAGGGCAGGCGTCTAGGTGACAGGAAGGCCCTTCTCTTTCACATCCCCCTCCCTTTTTCAAAAAATTTCTGGCCATGCATCTTAGTTCCCCAACCAGGGATCAAACCTGCACCCCTTACATTGGGAGCACAGAGTCTTAATCACTGGGCCACCAGGGAAGTTCCTGCCTCCCGTTCCAGAGTGGGCAGCTGGGCCCAGCGCCCAGGCTGGGGTGAGTGTGAGTCCAAGACAGACCTCCGTCCTGACCTGGACAGAGGTTTAGAGGCTGCAGAGGCTCCAGCAGTTTGCATTTGTAAACCGGAAGGGGCTGTTCTCATGAGGAAGGTTATTAGGATGGCGAGACCAGTCTGACACCCTTGGGAAGCAAATCAGTGATGTGGCTGGTCTTTCTGCACACAGTCGGCCCAGGGTGGGAGAGTGAGTGGCCTAGAGTTGCCTGCTCAGGGTGAGGCTCTGCATGGGTCGTGGGAGCCACACCGGGCAGCCTGCCAGCCTCTCACCACGTGGCTGTGGCAGATGCACTTAGGAGTCCCTGAGACAGCACAGGTGTGGCTGCTTTCATTACTCTTGAGTGTGTTAGTTTGGTGCCACTCCCCCGCAGTGAAGTCCCTTGCTCAAGGTCACAAGGACCTTGAGTAACAGTCCTGGCCACCACTCAAGGTCTCAGAGCCCTGGGCAGCAGCCCAGCTGGGGGTTTCCACCTTGCAGACCCTCCCAGAAAGCATGCATGTTTGGAACCTCGGTTTTGCAGCAGCCTGGCTGAAAGCATAGCATCCCTCCCAAGGGCATTCTCAGGTGAGACTCACGCGGGTCTGACCTCCCAATGCAGGGGTTCCATCCACAGGATGTCACGTGGCCATCCAGGGTCTGCTTGCATCCTCCAGGGAGAGGGGACTCACTGCTTTATGGGCAGCTGTGCCAAGGCAGGAGACACAAGAGGTGAGGGTTCAATCCCTGGGTCGGGAAGATCCCCTTAAGGAGGGCATGGCAACCCACTCCAGTATTCTTGCCTGGAGAATTCCATGGACAGAAGAGACTGGCAGGCTACAGTCCATAGGGTCGCAAAGAGTCAGACATGGCTGAAGCGACTTGGCATGCATACATGCATGCACGGGCCTGGTGTTTCCAGGTGAATGGGGAGGATGGATGCAGTCAGCTCTTCAGTGTCGGGCACTGTACTGGGCCATGCAGGTCTCAGGGTCATGGGTGCTCTCTAGAAAGCGCTTCCTGTTGTGACCCAAAGCCAGTGACTCCCAGCTGTTGGAAGTGTCCTCAGGCTTCCCTTTGGAGCTGCAGAGAGCAAATCTTGTCCTGTGTCCTTTACAGAATCTGAAGGAAACCATCATGTTGCCCTCTTGCCCAGATCAAATGCAGCCATAAATAAATAAATATTTTTAAAAAATTAACCCAAGTGTGGAGCAGTGGCTGCATGCTCAGACACCGCAACACTGGGAAAAGATCTATTTGTTTCTTTTAAAATTAAATATATATCTACCTATGAGCCAGCAATTCTAATATTAAATATTTACTCAAGAGAAATGAAGACATATTTCCATGCAAAGGCTTGTACACAACAGTTCTTAGCAGCTTCATTCATAATAGCCAACAACGAGAAATAGCTTTAACAGAACAGATAAACATGTTATGATACAATCATACAATTGAAAGCTTTTCGATGACAAAAGGAAAGAGACCACAGGGACAAGCAACAGTGTGGGTGAATCTCAAAAATACTACTGATTATAAAAGACTGACGCTGTGAGAGCCAACTCAGCCATTCAGTCCCAGGTCCTCTAGCCGTGGCATCTGGGCAAGCAGGCTTAGTTACCACACAGCATGTGCGATCTTAGTTCCCTGACCAGGCATGGAATCCACATCTCCTGCATGGGAAGGTAGATTCTTAACCACTGGACCACCAGGGAAGTCCCTCTTGGGTTAATTTTGAATCTCGATCCCATCGTTCAGTGAGCTCACCATCCGTTCCAGTCAGTGTGATCCTCAAGGTTGATTAATATGCAGCTATGGCCCAGCTAACTCAATGCCTAGATTGTTAGGAACCCCTAACACTGGGAGGTCAGACCCGAGTGAGTCTCACCTGAGAATGCCCTTGGGAGGGAGGCCATGCTCAATGCCTAGGATGGACCCCTGTGGCTGAGTATCAGAGGCCCACTCTGTGAATAATTTGCTCTTCAGACACATATGAAAAACACTGTTGTGCTATAACCTGTGTATATCACCTCCAGGGAGTCATAAGGTAGTTTGCCAAATCGAGAACTGCTGTGCTTTTATCCTTCTCCTGCTAATGCCAGTCACATATCAAAGTGGAGAAAGGGACCATTGCCTCCCTCTAGAAGAGCCTGCAGATGCTGTGTTCAGCTCTTGTAAATAAAGCTGTTGAATAATTCAAGAACCTTGCCAGAGATAAAATTCAAGCATATCTGTGTGTAGGTTCCTGAATCTCCTCTTTGAAAATGGGCACAGATTTTCAGGTGTCCGTATCTGTGGACACTTTTCAAGTCACGCTGATTTTTCAGAGGTCTGCTTGATTATGTCTGCAGGTTTCTGTAGTCCCCTGGGTCTGGGGGAGGGGAGAGAAAGGAAGAAGGCAGACAGTGGACACCACTGAACACATTTGTGCACTGAGTGCATTTCTGCATGGATCATCTCATCTCAGGTGCTGTTATGATTCTTTTCAGATAAGGAAATCAAGCTCCGTGAAGTCAAGTAATTGCCTAAGGTCACAGCGGTGATTAGTGACAGACCAGGATTTGAAAGATTGCATGATCCTTAGATGGCGCTAGTGGTAAAGAACCTGCCTGCCAAAGCAGGAGACCTAAGAGATGTGAGCTTGATCCCTGGGTTTGGAAGATCCTCTGGAGAAGGGCATGGCTGCCCACTCCAGTATTCTTGCCTGGAGAATTCCATGGCCAGAGGAGCCTGGCAGGCTGCAGTCCTTGGGGTGCAAAGAGTTCGACACGACTGAGCAAGTAACACAAATTATATGGCAAGATCAGTGTCTGATATTGGGGCCCTGCAATCAGCCCCACTGTGAGCGCGATGGGTTTAGTGAGGATGCTTCAGGGAAGGGGAGGAGGTGATGACCCGGTCTTAGAGTTAATAAGACTGTTTAAGGTTGTTGGTCACCATGACATGGCAAATCAGGGATGATCTTGAGGTATCCTTCATTTCCAGACATGTGAGGGGCAGTGGAATTTGGGAGGATAGGGTTGAAATGCCAGATTGCATATTAAGGTGAAGACCTATGGCATTAGTGCCCAAAACCTGGCATACAGTGGGCACTTAATAAGACAAAACTGTATAAGACAAGACTGGGGTATTTATTTATTACATTCATTTACTACATATCTTGGAAGGAAAAGTCCAGCAGATGAGGACCTGGTTACCAGAGATGGTCCCCTGGTTCATCTGTGGCAACTTTGTGGAATTAGCTGTTAGCTGAGCTATTGGCTTGAAAACCTGGGTTTAGAGGGTTTAACTGCAGAGGTTGGGGAGGAAAAAGCAGGGATATTTGGAGCCTGGATGAAAATGGAGAGCACTTGTGCATGTGTCTAAGGATGAGCAGGCTTGCATGCCCACTGGATTCTGGGAATGTCCTGTAGGCACCTTCAGTTTGGGGGCACGCAAGCCCATGTTTTTTCCAGTAGTCATGTGTGGATGTGAGAATTGGACCATGAAGAAGGCTGAGTACTGAAGAGTTGATGCTTTTGAACTGTGGTGCTGAAGAAGACTCTTGAGAGTTCCTTGGACACCAAGGAAATTAAACCAGTCAATCCTAAAGGAAATAAACCCTGAATATTCATCGGAGGGACTGATGCTGAAGCTCCAATACTTCGGCCACCTGATGCAAAGGGCCAACTCGTTGGAAAAGACCTTGATGCTGGGAAAGATTGAGGGCAGAAGGAGAAGGCGATGACAGAGGGCGAGATGGTTGGATGGCATCACCAGCTCAATGGACATGAGTTTGAGCAAACTCCAGGAGACAGGGAAGGACAGGGAAGGCTGGTGTGCTGCAGTCTGTAGAGTCACAAAGAGTCTGCACAACTGAACAACTGAACAATGACAAAAGCCTCACTAAGGATGCTTGAGCCCTCCTTCCAATCCGAGAGACAGGACTGGGCACAGAGATCAAGCAACTCCAGGCAGGGGACCGGAACCCTAGGGCCCAGCTCTATGTGCTGGTTGAGGGCCCACCTTAAGCTGAGAGACAGGAGGCTGATCTCAGGGGCAGGGCCCTGAGGCAGAGTGCTGTGGGGAAGGGAGCTGGGATGGGAGACTGGACTCTAGGCCAGGTTTCACTGTGTCTTCTGCGCATTCTCAGACCCTTCTGGTCTTTTGTGACCTCAACAGTGAAATGGGGACAATGAAGCCAGTCCCTGACCTGACCAATCCACAGAGCTAATGGGAGACTGAAAAGAGATAATAGATAGCGCTCTGGTAGGATGTAGCTGGTTGTGAAAGACCATTGTTCCTTCCATAGCAACAAGGACCAGTGAGCTCAAAGGCAGGTTGAGATAAATTATCCAAACTGAAGAGCGCAGCAGACAAAAATTTTAAATGCTTTCTTTAAAGCCAAAGGAAAGCTCTGCGCGCACACACAGAGTTAAAATGAGCCAAGTTACAGACAGGATGAGCCTTTCCAGGAGAGAAGAGACTGGCAGCTGCTTTTGTGCTGCCTCGTGGGGGTGGCTGCTTAAACTGGGGAGTGGAGGAGCAGGCCTGACGCAGGTGGGGGGACTTTGCTGGGAAAGGAGGAAAGGCCCCAACTCTCACCACCTGGGTGAACTTGTATGTGGTCTGAATCTGGGGGAGCCTGCAGCATGGAGCTACTCCCGACTAGCTGGCCTGCCAACCCCATAGGGGTTTGACAGAGGGAAGCATCAGCTGGGGGCAGAGCTGGAGAATAGAAAGCGAGAGAGAGGACTTAGATCCAGAGTCCTGCTGGACGGGGGGAAGATGCTGAGCTCACCTTTGAAATATTGTTTTTGCTGTTGTTTATTGAAGAATAGTTGATTTACAGTGTCATGTTTAAGCTGTACATCAAAGTAATCCAGTTGTATATACATATATATTTGAATATATGTATTCCTTTAAAAAATATTATTTTCCATTACAGTTTATCATGCTGAATACAGTTTCCCATGCTGTACAGTAGAACCTTATTGCTTATCCATTTTATATGTAAAAGCTTACTTTGACTAACCCCAACCTTCCACTCCATCCCTCCCCACACACCTTCCCCTTGTCAACAACCTGTCTGTTCTCTTTGTCATTCTCTTTCAGAGATAAGTTTATTTGTGTCATATTTTAGATTCCACATATAAATGATATCATATGGCATTTTGTCTTTCTCTTCCTGGCTAACTTCCTTTAGTATGATGATCTCTAGTTGCATCCATGTTGCTGCAAATGGCATTATTTTGTTCTTTTTTTTGACAGTGATATTCCACTGTACATGTGAACCACATCTTCTTTATCCTTCATCTGTCGATGGACATTTAGGTTGCTTCCCTGTCATGGCTATCGTAAATAATGCTGCTGTGAATATTCAGGTGCAAGTATCTTTTTGGATCAGAGTTTTTTTTTTTTCCCCCCTGGATACATGCCCAGGAGAAAAAGCAAGAGTTTTGAAGAAACAGAGCAAATACCAGACGCAGCCCTCAGACAGAGAAGGCATGTTTGAATAATTAGATCAGAAATTTAAAACAACAATGATTAGCATGTTAAGGGCACTAATGGATAAAGCAGACAGCACACAACATCTGGGCAATATAAGCAGGTAGATGTAAATTCTCAGAATTGAAAAGAAATCCTAGAGATAATGCTGTAACAGAAATGAAGAATGCCTTTGATGACTCATTAGTAGACTGGACATGGCTGAGAAAAGAATCTCTGAGCTTGAGGATATGTCAATAGAAATTTCCAAAATGGAAAAGCAAAGAGCAAAAAGACAAAAAAAAAAAAAAAAAGGTATGGGATATCTAAGCGCTGCAGGACAAGTGCCACAGACGTAATATATGCATAATGGGAGTACTGGAAAAAGAGGAAAGAGCGGGAGTGTTCACAGCAGTGATGAGCGACTGAAGACATCTCCACGTCATGTCAGACACCAGACCACAGATCCAGGAAGTTCAGTGTCGAAGTTCAGGCCGCTGTATCAAAATACCACAGACAGAATGGCTGATAAACATAGATTTGCTTTTCACGGTTTTGGAGGCTGGAAGTCTGAGATCAGGATATTGGCAGGGACTGTATTGCCAGGGTGTTAGCACAGGTACTGTGCCTGGTGAGAGCCTGCTTCCTAGTTCGTAAGTGGCAGTTTTCTCCGGAAACCTCACGTGGTGGAAGAAGTAAGGGATCATTCCTGAGCTTCTTCTATTAGGTCTCTAATTCTATTCATGAGATCTCTCCCCTCATGATAATCACCTCTCAGACCCCACCTCCTAATACACCACATCGGGCACTGCTGCTGCTGCTGCTGCTAAGTCGCTTCAGTCGTGTCCAGCTCTGTGCGACCCCAGAGATGGCAGCCCACCAGGCTCCCCCGTCCCTGGGATTCTCCAGGCAAGAACACTGGAGTGGGTTGCATCGGGCACTAGGTTTCAACATACGAATTTTGGGGGATACAAACTCTCAGACCGTAGCACTTGGCATGGTAAGTGCTAAGTTCCCTTAGCACTTAGCGGTTACTCAGAGAACACCAAGTATAACACTGTAAAAAAAAAAAAAAGGAAAACCAGAACCACCTCACTACACTTAGGCATATCATACACAAACTGTAGAAAATCAAAGATAAAAAATTCTGAAAGAAGCCAGAGGAGGGGGAAAGATAGCAACAGAGAAGCAAAGATAAAAGTTATGTCTGAATTCTCCTCAGAAATCATAACGAAGAAGAAAATGAAATGAAATTTTTACAGTGTTAAGAGAAAAAAATTCATTAGCATAGAATTCTGCATTCTGTGACATTATCCTTCAGAAGTTAAGGCGAGATAAAGACTTTCTCAAACAAAATTTGAGGGAATTTGTTGCCAGGATACTTGTCATACAAGAAATGTTAAATGAAGTTATTTAGGGAGAAGGAAAATGACATAGGTCAGAAGCTTGGATCTATATAAAGAATGAAGGAGCATCAGAGAAGGACTAAACGAAAGTAAAATAAAACTTCTTTTATTCTTGATTGATCTACAAAAAATAGTTCAAAGTAATAATGGCAACAACGTATTCAATTATGGGCATATATATATATGAAATGAATGACAGCCATGATACATGGATGGGAGGAAAGAGTTGCTATTATTAGGTACTCACACTGCCCATAATGATATTTGAAAGTGGACTTGGATTATTTGTAAATAAATGTTGTAAACTCTAGATCAATCACTAAAAAGGGTGTAAAAAAAGAAATTTAACTGACATGATAAGAAATGAGAAAAATGGAATTATTTTTAAAAATACCCAAATTAAAACCACAAAGGCCAAAAAAAGAAGAATGGAAGATAAAAACTGGAACCTAGAACAGGTAACAAATAGGAAGCAGTAACAAAAATGGTAAATATTGATCCAACTATATCGACGATTAAATGTTCATGGTCTAATTACAGCAAGTAAAAGACAAAGATTGTCAGAGAGGATCAAAAAATTAGACTTCACTATATGTTGTCTACAACAAATCCACTTTAAGTGTAAAGATACAGACAGATTAAAGGTAAATGGATGAAGAAAGATATACCATGCTAATGCTAACCTAGAGAAAGTGGTTTTAGCTATATCAATTTTAAGACAGAGCAGATTTCAGAGCAAGGAAAGTTAATAATGATAAAGATGGGCATTACATAATGATAAAGAAGCCAAGGGATTGACGCGCTAGATAGGAATCCACCTACCAATGCAGGGGACACAGTTTGATTCCTGGTCTGGAAAGATTCCACATGTCACAGCTAGGCTCATGTGCCACAACTACTGAGCCCACGCTCTGCAGCCAGCAAGCCGCAGCTACTGAGCCTGTGGGCTTCAGCTGCTGAAACCTGTGTGCCTAGAGCTCCTGTGCTCTGCAGCAGGAGAAGCCGCTGCCGTGAGAAGCCTGTGCACTGCAACTAGAGAGCACCCCGCTCTCCACAGCTAGAGAAAGCCCAGTACAGCAGGGAAGACCCACTGCAGCCTATATATATATATATATAATATATATTATATAACACTATTATTATATTATATGTATATTATAACATATAATTATATAAATATATAGTATAGTATAGTATATAATATATAATATAGTAATATAATTATATTATATGATATACATAATATAGTATATAATAATATATAATATATATTATAGTACATATAATATATATTATATTGTATATTATATATAATTATATATAATATGTATATTATATACAATATAGTATAGTATATATATTATATACATAATACTATTATTATATGTATATTATAACATATAATTATATAAATATATTATATAGTATAATATAGTATATAATATATAATATAGTAATATAATTGTATTATGTGATATACATAATATAGTATATTATAATATATAATAAAGTATATTATGCTGCTAAGTCACTACAGTCGTGTCCGACTCTGTGCGACCCCATAGACGGCAGCCCACCGGGCTCCCCTGTCCCTGGGACTCTCCAGGCAAGAACGCTGGAGTGGGTTGCCATTTCCTTCTCCAATGCATGAAAGTGAAAAGTGAAAGGGAAGTCGCTCAGTTGTGTCCGACTCTTAGCGACCCCATGGACTGCAGCCTACCAGGCTCCTCCATCCATGGGATTTTCCAGGCAAGAGTACTGAAGTGGGGTGCCATTGCCTTCTCCGATATTATAGTATATATATTATAGTATATATTATATAATATATATTATAGTATGTTATATATATTATATATAATATAATATAATATAGTATTATATATTCTAATATACTATTTTTTATATATTGTATAATTATATTCCTATATTATAATTATAATATATAATATAGTATATTATAGTATATATATAATATGTATTATATTATGTATATTATATAATTATAATACTATATTATATACTATAATATATAATATTATAATTATATTCATAATTATAATATATATTGTATAAATATATATATATAATATATATATCTAACTGTATAATATAGTATATTATAGTATATATATCAGAAAAGGCAATGGCACCCGACTCCAGTACTCCTGCCTGGAAAATCCCATGAACAGAGGAGCCTGGAAGGCTGCAGTCCATGGGGTCGCTGAGGGTCGGACACGACTGAGCGACTTCACTTTCACTTTTCACTTTCATGCATTGGAGGAGGAAATGGCAACCCACTCCAGTGTTCTTGCCTGGAGAGTCCCAGGGACAGGGGTGCCTGGTGGTCTGCCGTCTATGAAGTCACACAGAGTCGGACACGACTGAAATGACTTAGCAGCAGCAGCAGTATATATATAATATGTGCTATATATAGTGTCATATAATATAGTATATTATAATATATAATTAGATAATATATATTATATATATAATATTTATATGTAATATATAATATATATAACTATATAACTGTATAATATAGTATATATATATACTATAATATACTATATTGTATAAACTATCTATACTATAATATACTATATTATATATTATAATATGCTATATTATATATAATTATATATTATAATATACTATATTATATTGTATAAACTATATATGGTATATATTATATATAGTATATTATAGTATACTATATATAATATTATATAATATACTATATTATGTATAGTATTATAGTATATATATAATATATAATGTTATATAGTTTGTATATATTATGTATATCATATAATATAATTATATTACTATATTATATTACATACTATAATATATATTATATATAATATATATAGTACATATATTATAATATAGTATATTATAATATACTATATATACTATAATATACTATATATATTATATTGTATTATATATATATTGAAGGTGGGAGGAGAAGGGGAAGACAGAGGATGAGATGGTTGGATGGCATCACTGACTCAATGGACAAGAGTTTGAGTAAACTCTGGGAGTTGGCAATGGACAGGGAGGCCTGGTGTGCTGCAGTCCAGGGGATTGCAAAGAGTGAGACACGACTGAGCGACTGAACTAAATGGCTGGCTTAGGACTACTATGGCATTGCTGAGTGATTGTGACTGAGGCCTGAAAAGCCTAAAATATTTACACTCTTCAGAACAAAACTTTGCAAGCCCTTGGAACAGAGCAACAAAAACCTATGAAATAATATTAAGTAGTATGACATCATATGACTGGGGTCTACGACGAAAAGGAGAGAGAATGAGGAGAGAGTAAACAACTGGAGAAAGAGCATTCTCCAGAACTGATGAAAGACATCAAGCCATGCATTTAAGAATCTCTGTAAAGCAAGCAGGATGAAGACAAGAAAGGGTGTTTCCGGGATCACTTTATTATCAAGCTAGAAATCAGAAGTAAAGAGACAGTCTTAAAACCATCCAGAAAGTACAGTCTTATTACATTCAGAGGAAAAATAATAACCATACCTGACTTCTTACTAGAAATCGAAGCCAGAAGACAACTGAAGAACAATTTTAAAGGGCTTAAAGGAAAAAAAACCACAACCCTGCAAACTTAGAAGTCTATATGCAGTAATAATCTCCTTCAAGAATAAAGGCCAGGTTAAAACATTTTCAGACAAAAGCTTGGAGAATTCTGTTAGGAAACCTGTGCATGCAAGGGTGCTCAGTTGGTAAATTGTGTCTGACTCTTTGTGACCTCATGGACTATAGCCCACCAGGCTCCTCTGTCCACGTGATTATTCAGGAAAGAATATTGGAGCAGCTTGCCATTTCCTCCTCCTTCAGGGGATCTTCCTAACCCAGGGATCCAACTCGTGTCTCCTGCATTGACAGGTGGATATTTTACCACTGAGTCACCTGGGAAGAAATGCTAAAGGAGAATTTCCCGGCAGTCCAATATTTAGGATTCTACATTTTCACTGCTGTGGGTCTGGGTTTAGTCCCTGGTCAGGGAACCAAGATCCTGAAAGCCGAAAAGAAAAAGGCTAAAAAGAAAAGAAAAGAAAAAAAGAAAGGAATGATAAAGGAAGTCCTTCAGGCCAATAAAAAATTTCCAGAGGGAAGTCTAGACTACCAGAAAGAAATGGAGAGCATCAGACATTGTAAACATGTAGACAAATAGGAGACTAATGTTTTCATAGCAACAACAACAAGAAGACTTTTGGCTGTTTGCAGCAAAAATAATAAAAATGTAAAATATATGGGACCATAGCACAAAACATAGAGTAAGTAAATTATACCGTTGCAGGGCTCCGTTCTTATCTTGATGTGAATGATGGCTACAGGCATGTATATACATTTGCAGAGATTCCCGGAGCTGTACAGTTAAGACTGATGTGCTTCATTATATGTTAATTATACCGTGCTTCTCTTAACATACAAAGAGAGAAATAATGGACAAGACAGAGCTCTGTAAGCTGAACTCACAAATAGAGTGAGTTTGTGTTCGTTATGAGGGAGTCAAGTCCTTTTCCCCGGAAGAGGCCATTACAAGCCAAAGATGGAGTTGAGCTGAGGTTGAATCAGCTTCCTGTTGCTCAGACAAGGCCGGAACGTCCTTCTGTGGCTGACTCCTGCTGGAGCCAGTCTTCCTGTCCTCAGGAAGAGATACGACAGGACTTGGCCAGTGACACGGAGGGCCTTGAGGTCTGGCCTTTCTGGGACTCAGGCAGGGGTGAGGATGGGGAGGCTGGAAGATAGCCTACCCCCTTCCTGGGACCCTCTCTTGCGGTGGGGTGTCAGCCTGGAAAAGACTTCTGATTCAGTCAGTCCCCTACTGCCATTTTACGGAGAGAGGACTTGGAGCTCAGAATGAATAAACTCGAGAAACTGGATTTGAAATCAGGCCTTCTCTTTGTACGATTAATAGAACAGCTGCCTTGGGCCCATATAAGCTTGCCCTCCTGAACAAAGCTGGAGGATCCACAGCTATCTGTTTCTCTGCCCTTTTCTTAAAAAAACCTCCATCCTGGGACTTCCCTGGTGGTCCAGCGGCTGGGACTCTGCATTCCCAGTGCAGGGTGCCTGGGTTTGATCCCTGGTTAGGGAACTAGACCCCACACACTGGAACTAGAGATGTCACATGCCCCAAAGAAGATCGAAGATCCTGTATGCTGCAATCAGGACCTGGTGCAGCCAAATGAAATAATAGCTCTCCATCCCACCAATACCCGTGCTTTGTTAGTTCTGGGGAAAGCAGCTGATGAAACTAATTCATACTACGGTATGAGCGACTGATATTGATTTAAAACCTGCCTGAAAGGGCATATTAACCACCTCCAAGAAACTGTCTTAATAATGTGATCCCATCCAGCATGCGAGGCTGGGGAGAAATAATTTGGGGCAGGAGCAGGCAAAGAAAGTGGGAAGAGTCACCGTTTTGAAGCAGCATGGGGTAAGGGGAAAGGCAGGGTTCTGTCTCCACTTTAACTACCCTGAACAAATGATCTGACTTCCCCAGGTCTGACGCTTCCTCCACAAAATGAAAACTGGACACTAGCATAGCTCAGAAGCTCTTCCTCCCTGACATCCCAGCCCTTTTCTCTTACTGGATCGGCCAAGAAGTTCACTTGGGTTTTCCCCTAAGATTTTACAAAAAACTCAAACAAACTTTTGGCCAACTCAATACATCCTTCTAGTGTGTTCATTTTATAGAGGTGGTCTTGTTATCAGCTTTGGCCCTGAAGACCACCGTAGAAGATTGTAGAGGGAATCTGTGGGGCAGAGAAGGAAGGCCATGCCGTGGGGTGGACTCTGAGTTCCTCTGTCGCCACCACGTCCAGGCTGCCTCATGAACGGAGCTGGAAGAGACTTCTTTTCACACCTGAATCCTGTCTGCCTCTCTGGCCAGCTCCAGACAGCAAAGCCCTCCCTGGACAGGGGTGGGGGGTGGGGCGTTCTACTTGAAGCCCAGAGGGAAGTAGGGGACCCCTGCCAGGGGGGGTCTTGCCTGGGGGAAGGAACTTACCCCAGTTCCTTCTCAACATCAGGCATTGAAGCCCCTCTAATGCACTCAATGCATGCTCAATCATTTCCTACTCTTTGCGACCCCATGGACTGTAATCCCCCAGGCTCCTCTGACCGTGGGATTTCCCAGGCAGGAATACTGGGTTGCCCTTCCCTCCTCCAGAGGATTGTCCCAACCCAGGGATTGAACCCGAGTCTCCAGCACTGGCAGGAGGATTGTTCACTGCTGAGCCACCTGTGAAGCCCCCCAGTGCCCTCACCCTCTGCTCCTCTGTGCCTGGGCCTCTGTTGCGCTCTCCCCACCTCTTCTCGCCCTGGCAGGGGTGCGGTGCCCAGTGACTGCAGGAACAGCCATTTCGAGCTTCCCCAGGGGTTTTCCTTGCTTTCTGGGCCTCCCTGGCAGAGGCCTGGAACTCTTCCTCCTGTCCACCCAGCGCACAGCACCTGCACACAGTCGGGGTTCAGGACATGCATTCTGATCCCTCAGAGGCTGGCGGAGCACAGCATCCCTGAGTGCCCTGGGAGGCCTGGCCCTGGCCAGTCACACTCTTGGGAGACTGAGGAACGAACAGGCTGAGAAGCTCCAAAGGCAGAACACTCCGGGTTCAAATCCCAGCTCGTCACGCAGGAGCTGGGGAACCGGGACTCTTTGCCTTACGCCTCTGCGCCTCACCATAAAAGGAGACGCTAGTGCCTCCTTCGTAGGCCGTGGTGACGGCTAAGCGAGATGCTGTCTAAGGAGAACGCTCAGTGAGCGACAAGTCTTATTCTTCCTGTCAATATCCCCATTGCCTCCTGCAAGACCCTTGCCATCCTCTGTTTTCTTGCTGTAAAGGGAATATTGACCCCGCCCTGCCTGCCTCGCCAGACCCTGGAGTGGGTTAGAGGCTGTTTGTGTGATGGTGGTGGTGGCAGGAGAAGCGGGGAGACTCTGATGCCCGAGGGGGCCCGTGGCCACGTCCCGCGACTCTGGGCCAGGAGGTGAGCAGTCCCACCGCTCCCGTCCGGCGGCAGGCCCACCAGCCACTGTTCTGTCGGCGCCAAGCCGTGTCGGTCCCCTGACTAGGTCCACAGGAGCCTGGGGACCCGGAGCCCCACCCCAGGAACCTCTGCCTGCCCCACACCTTCCCACAAAGAACCCAAGTTGGTGCGTGCTCCTCGCTTGCTTTGGGAATTTAAAACTGTTTTCTTTCCAAAATAAAGAGCACAAAGCCCTTGTAATGGCAGTAAGTATGCAATAATAAAAGAAGGCTTAATGGGTTCTCCTTAAGAGGTGCGTTTAGGAACTGAGACAGCTCTGACAACTGGCAGTGCCAACTGTCACAGAATTATGGTGCCACTCCCCAAGGGACCCGGAGGAGGGGAGAGGACCATGGGGAGAGCCTGGGACGCACGCCTGCCTGGCCCCTTCCCCTGGGCTGCAGATTCTCCTCTGGGAGAGGGGGTTCCAGGGGGGAAAAAGGGTCAGGAGCAGAACCCTGGGGCCGCCGCTTCCTTGTCTTGGCCTCTTAGGGTTGTCTCAGGTGGCCTGTGGCCGGGAATCTGGTCCTTGCTGCCTGATGAGAAAAGCTGGACTTGGGCCAGGATCTTAGAGGCTGTTTGGACTAGATTTTGAAAATCCTTGGCCACACATAACTACTCCTGTACCCATCACACATCTGTCCCTGCTGATGCCAAGGGCAGCCTCAGAATTCCTCTTGAAACGCCACTCCAGACGGCAGCACCAGTGAAGGGGTGGAGAGCCACAGCAATACCCCAGAGCTAGCGCAGCACGGTGTGGCTGGATCCATCAGCAGCTCACTGTGCTGAGCTGGGAGGAAGCGGGGACCTAGGCCTGGATGAGGGACCCGAGCAGCTGCTTAATGTCTTTGTCCTGAGCCCTGTTCCTTCTGGCTCAGGCCAGGAGGTGTACTGAGTCCTCATGTCGCCAAAAGTCCAGAAGTCCACACCGGGGTGAGCTGGAGTTCTGGTCTTCAGCTCTGGGAAAGCCAGTGTGCCATCCACCGGTTCTTTCTTTCCCCGTCATGTCTTTCCTCATTGATCTGGGGCATTGAAAGGACAGGGTTTGTCCCATTTTGGCCCCATGAATGGAAGTTGACTCCTCTGTATAGAGTTGAACAGGGTTAGGAGTTCAAACACCCCAAGGGGTATAACACAGGTCACGCATAGCGGGGAGAGATGTATGTGTTGGGGCTGGGGTAGGGAGGCCACTCTGGACCCACAAGGAGGCAGGGAGGAACGGAGGGTCAGAGAGAGGAAAGGGAGGGAGAGGCTGTGCATAGCACAGTAGGCTCCCTGGTCCTCAGTACCACGTGGCCGGGACTCGATGTCACCTGAGCTGGGGATGCGGGGTTGACCGGTGGGAGGCGGTCCCAAACTGTCCTTAGAGAAGGGCTCTGGACTCCCCACTCCAGCTCAAGGAGGAGGGGGCAGGGAGGGGCTCCAAGTAGTGTCACTGAGCTCTTGGGGTCAAGGGGGAGGGGCGACATTGGGCTACACGTTTGTTTCATAGCAGCACCGTGGTGGGGCATGAAGCACAGGGCACATGGGGCGTGGACTCTATGGGTGTGAGGCTGGTCTCTGCAGGCTGCCATATTTGATTGTGCAGCGACCAACCTGTATAACGGGATGCTTGCCAGGTGCCATCATGGAGCACAGCCAAAGGGTCTTGGGAACATGAATCCTGAATTCACTCCTATGTTCTTCCTCTCCCTGTGAACCACTCGGGCTGGGCTGTCTGGGTTTGTATGCTGTTCACTAACCCAGCTTCTCCCTGGCGCTCCCCACCCTGGCCTTCGCATTACTTGTGGAGCAAAGACGGAGGAAGAGTCGCCACTTTCAGGCAACTGAAAACGACACGTCTGGGCGCTGCCGGTATGGCAACTCTTTCTTAATAATAGTTTCTTGTTTTGATGGAAGACCGGTTCCAAAAATTTCCTGAGAAAAGGCACAGAAGAGGCAGGTGTGCCTGAGAATGTCTTCATTCCACCCCCTTCAACAGATAGTCTGGTTCTTGTAGCAGACGGCTGGCTCCAGGGCGGATTTGACCTCCCTGGCTGGTTGACCTTGTGGGCCCCTAGCTACGAGGGCAGCATCCCCCTGACCTTGCAGACGTGTGACCTCCACTGTACCATCCTGTCGCTCAGAAGCCTTCAGCCATCGTTACAGACAAACTAGATAATAGGCAGAGGAAACACTAACAAACAGAGGCTTTAATTACCAGCCAAGCACATGGAGCTCACATTCTAGGGATGTGTCTTAACTAGACGCACCTCCTGGGAAAAAATTGGAAAATGCTAATAAGAATAAAACAGCCCTTCCCAGCCTCTGCCAGACTCGGCTCTAGCTACAGCTGCCTCCTGTTTGAGAAGACCTACATCCCAGGAGTATTAAATTTTTTATTGTTCCTTTTTATTTTTTATTTTCTCGGTGGAGAGGGTGTTTACTTTATCTGTTGAACCAGTAGCAGCAGCGGTAGAGAGAGAAATGGCAGCAAGTAGAAGCTGGCTCGAGGTATCTGCCGTGGCTGGGGGTGGCCTGAGGGTGGCCCTCGAGCCCGCTGCCCCGGCCCTCAGAGGCCACACTGGGCACACGCACTCACAGTCCGTGCGTGACACTGCTGCGGGGTTCAGCCGTTAGGACAGACAGAGGAGTAAAGGGAAGGGGGCCCAGGTGCAGTGGAGCCCTAGCCGAGGTTTTGGAAGGAGGTGTCATCTGCTAGGAAAGATACAGCCACTGTGACCCCCTGCCCACCTTTAGGGAGGCTGGAAGGGACAGGTCGACCCCACTCACTCCACTCACCCCCAGCCCCAGCGGGGAAACTCAAGGCTGGTGGCTGGCTTGAGGTCACCGGCAGCCAGGAGGTGGCAGGACCCGTCCCCGCCTCCCTCCCACTCAGGGCTGCCCTGGGTCCCCACAGAAGCAGCTCTCTCTCCTGGCTGGCTGCCTGGGTCCCTCTGAATGCTCATCACAGAGCCCCAAGCACTGATGGTGCCTGGCACAGCCACCTGGAATCATGGACCCTGAGCTCCTCCGCAGGCTGCCAGGGAAGCTGGAGACACCCCAGTGGCCCAGGCCAGGGAGAGGGTTAAATGAAGTGTGGTGCCAACACAGGCTGTGAGGATAAACCTCCGAGAGTGTTTGTGAGAACACCCAGCAGCAGGACTGTGTGCCGAATGTGACCTCATTTGTGTAGGAAAAAAATGAATGTATATTTTATGAGGAAACAGCAAACTTCTTCTGCCCTGTATGTGACTTTTAAAAAGAGACAGAGGCATATCCCCTAAATTGTTAATAATAATGCTTATTCGAGCAAGAGAGATGTTTCATCTCAGTCATTTGGTATTTGCTTCAATTGTTACCATGAACGCGCATATGTTTTCTATGGTGTATGACTTTTGTTAAAAAAGAAAAAAAAAAAAACTAGCTTTAGTCATTACCTCTGGAGTCAGAAACACGTTTTAAAGAAAGGGAGGTAGTTGAGAGACACATTAGCATTGTTTAGAACTTTAATTTTTTTTTTTTTTGCAAAGAGATATTCTTGAGCAATTTAAGAAAATTCTTAAAAACCTGATAAATAAATAAAAAATAAATTCTTGGCTGTGGCTTCTGCTCTCCCCTTTCCCCATGCTTCCTCCACCTCCTCCACTTCCACTCTGCTTGGGAGGCTCAGGTCTCAGGAACGTAGATCTTTGCAGCTGGAAGAAGGCCTGCAGAGGCCTTACTGGCTGGGCTCCAGCAGGGACCAGGCCCAGAGAAGCTGTGTGCTCTGGTCAGGGCGGCTCAGCGCTCAGCATGCCAGCTCTCATGGGGCTCCGGTGGGACTCAGAGATCACAGCACCTACCCCATCCTGTGCTCTGGTCAGGGCGGCTCAGCGCTCAGCATACCAGCTCTCATGGGGCTCCGGTGGGACTCAGAGATCACAGCACCTACCCCATCCTGTGCTCTGGTCAGGGCGGCTCAGCGCTCAGCACGCCAGCTCTCATGGGGCTCGGGTGGGATCAGAGATCACAGCACCTACCCCATCCTGTGCTCTGGTCAGGGCGGCTCAGCGCTCAGCACGCCAGCTCTCATGGGGCTCGGGTGGGACTCAGAGATCACAGCACCTACCCCATCCTGTGCTCTGGTCAGGGCGGCTCAGCGCTCAGCACGCCAGCTCTCATGGGGCTCGGGTGGGATCAGAGATCACAGCACCTACCCCATCCTGCAGCAACTTCACAGGAGCAGGGCTGGACCTGAGAGCCCAGTGGAGCTCCCCCGAAATGGAGGATGCTCTCCCTCCCTCTCTTTTTAAACAAACTTTAAACAAATGTATTTGGTGTCGGGTCGTAGTTGTGGCATGTGGGATCCAGTTCCCTGACCAGGGATTGAACCTGGGCCCCCTGCGTGGGGAGTGTGGAGTCTTAACCGCTGGACCACCAGGGAAGTCTCGGATGGTGCTCCTGACGTTCATCTCTGCCCGGCTACACAGGCGAAGCACCATGCCAATCTCCCAAGCCCTCCAAGCCCCCCTCGTTGGGTTCCCCAAGGGGGCCCTGGTGGTCCCTGAGCCCACCAGTCTGAGGGGCCACACCTTTGCCCAGAGTGAGGTTTAACCCAGCATGGGCAGGGCACAGGGAGGACTGTGCGTTTACCGGAGGAGGCCCAGGGCCCCTTCCCGGGACCAGCGCCCACCGCCCTCCTCGCCCGTCTGCTCCTCGGTGGCAGGCGGCTCAGCTCCCTTGGCTCCCTCAGCTCCTGCCTCCCGCACTGTCATGTCAGCCGGGACAGCTGTCACGTCAGGTCTGAAACGTGCTCATTTCCCTCCACCTGGTTCTGGAAAGGGCCCTGGACAGGAGCCAGGAAGCCCAGCTCGGTGTTCTCACTCTGCCCCACCCAGCCTGGTGACCTTGGGCATCCTTTGTCCTGGAGAGTGAGAGATATGTCACTTTCCTGCCCCCTCGGGGAAGAACCTTGGGAGAGCTGAGGGCTGGAGGAGGCCAAGGAAGCAGTTTTCATTCACTTGATACTCAGCATTTACGAAGCACCTGCAGCCTACCAGGTGCAATGCTAGGGGAGACCCAGATAAAGTGGAAAGGGTCTTTCCCACTGAGGAGTTCAGAGCGTGGTGGGGTGGCCACGTGACAGGGGGACAGAGAATTGTGTGGAAGTTCCACATGAAGGTATTTGTAGCAGCAGGACTGTGGGCTTCTGCTGAGAGGAGTTCAGAAGCTTGGCAGAGGAGGGGGCGTTTGATCTGGGCCTTCAGGGATGGCTAAGAGGGCACTGATTAGAGGAGACCAGAGGGGCCTTGTACGCAGCAGGCAAAACTAAGAGAAAGTAAAACAGGCCACCAGTCTTGGAGCCCAGCACAGGGCAGGGGTGCAGAGGGTGCCAGGGAGCCAGAGAGCCCAGAGCATTTGCTGTTTGTGGGGAATGGTCTTAAGGGGGTGTCTGCAGCCACCCCAGTCCTCTCAGCAAGTTTCCCCAAGAGTCCGCTGGCAGCTGTGCGTGCGGGTCTCTGAAACTCTACCAGAGCCTCTGGGAGGCCCCAGGTGAACGCAGCCCCCAGAGCCAGCAGGAGTCAGAAGACCCTGTGTGCACAGTGCTGGGCACACTCCTGGCGGCTTCCGGAGAATGAGCTCCTCCCGCACCGTCCCTGAGCCACGAGCACCCTTCTCTTCCACGTGCTTCCCTGAGATGCTTCCTGTCCCCCACTGTCCCGTGAGTCACCTCTCCACCCTCAGCATCACTCCCACTCCGTATGATCCAGCATCATCCCGCCTCCCCAGCCTGCCCTCCCTGCATGAGCGCTTTCAGAAGGCAAAGGCTGACTGGAGGCGGGGTGGGCAGGTGGGCAGGGCACTCACTTACCCGTCCATCTCCTGGGCCTCCCCGGGGGCCCCAGTGCTGTCTCTCGTCACGTGTGGAGACTGACAGAGTTGGAGAGGTGAGGGCAGGGGCAGGGTCTGGGAAACAGGCTGGGTGCCTAAGGGCCTCAGTCGGGGCGAGAGGCTCCAGACAGCATGACCCCCAAGGTGTCTGGGCAGGCTTCTCAGCGCTCTGCTGCAGGCCCGCCCTCCCTTCAGCTGGTAGAGCCCACATTCGCACCACTAGAGGAGTATTACTCCAGGCTATGCACTGGGGCGCCAAGAGAGTCCCCTTGAGATGAAGGGACCCGAGCTGGGTCGCTTTAATTCTTGACTTTGCCTTTACTCCACCTGCTCCCCACTCAGGACAAGGCCTCACTGGGGAGTGAGCCTGGCAGGAGCAGGCAGAGCTGGCCTCCCTGCTTTTGGCCCTCCATCCTGCTCTGTGGCCAGCTTTCTGAATCTTGGGTCCTCTTTTTTTAAAAAAATAATTTTTATTGGAGTATGGTTGATTTACAATGCTGTGTTAGTTTCAGATGTACAGCCAAGTGAAGCAGTTATACACACGTATATGTGTGTGCTCAGTTGCTCGGTCTTGTCCAGCTCTCTTGCTACCCCATGGATTGTAACTCGCCAGGCGCCCCTGTCCAGGGGATTTCCCAGGATTACTGCAGTGGGCTGCAGTTTCCTACTCCATCAGGTCCCCTTTTACAGCAAAGGTGAAAGAAGGGTGCTCTTTGAGCTTCCTCCTGGTTCTACATCAGAAACCAAGACGCACTTCTGTTTGCAGCTGCGACTCGGGTCAAATCACTTGACCTTCCATCGCCTCCGTTACCTTCCGGGTGGAGCAAACATAGCGAGAGCTGCTGAAGATAAGGTTTTTGATGGAAAAATGGTGACACCAGTGAGCCCATTAGCCCTTTATCATCTGCAAGATGCTTTCACTTCAAATATGTCATCAGGGTGCTCCTGACGACCCTGTAGGTGGCGGCTCACTCATCCCTGGCCCTCACCCCACACTTACAGTTTGAGAAACAAAGGCCCAGCCACAGGGGGACAGGCTCAGGGGCTAGCTTCGCCTTCAGGGCCCCTGTCACCAGACCGTCACCAGGGCCGCCGGGTCTCTGGGAGGCAGAGGAACAGCAGCCCTTCCCCGAGGGCGGGTGTGAGGGGGCCGGAGATGCTGACAGCTGTGCAGATAATCGCACGTCTCCATTGCTGCTAATAGCACGCTTATGTCGCTGAGTCTTCTGTTTGCCTGGTGCCTCCCACGGGCCCGGAATTGCGAATCTCAGCTCCTGCTTGGGGTGGGATAGTGTGGTGGAGGGGGCCTGCCCGTTCCCCAGCCCTGGTCCTCCTGGGGCCTCAGAGGACCCCTTGCAGTTCTGTGCCTCAGCTCCCCGCCACCTCCCAGGGAGCTCCCTCCAGGCTCTGGGACAGTGAAAGGGCTTCCTGCTCCTGAAGACCTGGGTGTCCCAGCCTTCTCAGCTCAGCACTCTATGAAATCTCTTATCTACACACAGGACCAAGTGTGGGAAGGTTCTGAGCCCTTCTGCGCAGACTGGACATCTTGGACAGGCAGGATGGGGGCCAGCCCCCCTTCAGATGACACTTCCACCCCTTCCTCCAACCCCATTACCTCCCCCAGGCCTCCACAGGCCACATTTCACCCTGGGAGCAAAACCGACCCCCAGTCCTCAGGCCCCACTTGCCAGGTCAGTAGAAAACCCAGCCCACACTCTAGAGACTCTTAAGGGTTCGCAGGCTTCCCTAAAGGAGCCTGAGAGATTCCCCTCCCCTTGGAGAAGACCCTCGGTCTGGCTGTGCACACTGAGGTGGCCTGGTGCCTTCACGGGGGCCCTGGCTTCTTTGCTCCTGGGCTCAGCTTCTGCCTGATGAATGGCTTTCCGTTAGATTCATGGCCTCTGCTGGGCCACCTCTTGGTGACCCACCAGCCAGCCAGACCAGACCCCACAGTGGGTATCAGAGGGCTGGGGTGAAGACACTTAAAAAATTTTTTTTTAGTGTAATTAATTAGAAGACTTTTTGGCTGTGCTGGGTCTTCGTTGATGCGTGAGGGCGGTCTCTAGTTGTGGTGAGCGGGGCTACTCTCCGCGGTGGTGCACGGGGTGGTGAGCGGGGCTACTCTCCGCGGTGGTGCACGGGTTTCTCATTGCGGTGGGTTCTCTTGTTGCAGAGCACAGGCTCTAGGTGCACGGGCTTCAGTAGTTGCAGCACGCGGGTTCAATAGTTACGGATCACAGGCCATAGAGTATGGGCTCCGTAGCTGTGGCACATGGGCTTAGCTGTTCTGTGGCATGTGGAATCTCCCCGGACCAGTGACTGGACCAGTGTACCCCGCACTGGCAGGAGGACTTTTATTCACTGCACTGCCAGGGAAACTCCAGGTCTTAGCTGTGGCACAAGGGATCTTTAGTTGCAGCATGAGAACTCTTAGTCGCAGCATGTGGGATCTAGTCTCCCAGCCAGGGATCCACCCCAGGCTCCCTGCATTGGGAGTGCAAAGTCTTACCAGTGGACCTCCAGGGAAGTCCCAAGACGCTTGTCTGTCTTTCCATCTCCCGTCTCAGGGGGTTGCACTCATAATGCCTTGATTCCTTGTTGACCACATGGCTCCGTGCTGGAATGTCCGCTCCTGGAGGCCAGCGGCTCTATCCATTCACAGTGGTCTCTCTAGTGCCTAGACCAGTTGCCTAGACAGGGTAGTCATCATTTGTCGACAGAATAAATATGCAAAACTTTGTGTTCTTTTCCCCCTTAACATTATTCCAGGACGAATTTTCCAAGTTTGCCATTTTTCTTGGCTGGATAATAAATATTCTGCCTTATTGATATGTCATCCCCTCCCTTCCACAACTTGCAGAGCATTTTGGCTGAGTTCACTTTTGTACTATTATAAATAATGTTGCTATAAACAGCTGTGCACATATAGCTATTTCTCCCTTTGCAATTATGTCTTTGGGAGGATTCCAAACAGTGGGATTACTGTGGGTCAAAGATCATGGAGTATTTATGGCTCTGGATACGGTGGGACTGGCTAATTCTCAGCCCCCAGGCCAGCCATGCTGTCCCCAAGGTTTGCCTCTGAGAGACTCCCATAAAAGTCCCTTCCCTTTGGTGCCAGATGTGACCCTGGCATGATGAGGGACTCACTCTTCATCTCCTGATGGGTGGGGGGCCAGGTGCAGTGGTGCGGAAGCTCATGGGGGTGGACAGAGGGGTCAGTGGGGGAGGGTAGAGATGAAGCCTGTCCCCCATTTCTGGGGCCAGGAGCCCTGTTTGGGGGCACAGGAAGGCCCTGCCTCTCCCAGACCCTTTGCTCTCTGCTGGGTCAGCTCTCTCCTGTCCTGTAGCACCCCCCACCCTGCCCAACGCAGTCTCAGAGCGGGCAGCAGTTTCCACCAAGGGGTCCACTGGAAGGAGGGAGGGACTCTGGCGCCACAGCTATTCCTGACTTCACTCTGCCAGACCCTGGGTAGAAGGCTGTGCCTGAGAGAAACAGATGTGGAAACTGATTTTGAGCAGAAGTTTGTGCCATTGTTTTAGTAACAAATGGGTCTGAGATCCAGTCTCCCCCAGCATGCTCTGTTTGCCTTCCACCCGGTCCCCAGCCTCCACCTCCACTTCTGCAGCTCCCTGAGCCCACTTAACCTATCATTAGCACCCGGCCCCAGAGGCCTGGATGGTAGAGGGGGAGGGGTCCACATCGGTCCCTCTGAGTCCTGGCCCCAGAACTCACTTCCTACAGGAGGGCAGGGTGGCCAGGGTGCACCCCTTCCCAGGCATGCCTTCCCTGTCTTGGGGAGACTTAATGGGGACCTCAGGAATAACGTGGCTCAGATGGTGAAGAATCTCCCTGTACTGCAGGAGACCTGGGTTTGATCTCTGTGTGGGGAAGATCCCCTGGAGAAGGGAATGGCTCTCCACTCCAGTATTCTTGCCTGGAGAATCCCATGGACAGAGGAGCCTGGTGGGCTACAGTCCGTGGGGTTGCAGAAAGTCAGACACGACTGAGTGACTTGCACTTCTGAGGTTTTACTGCACCGATGGCATGGTGCATTGGAAACAGTAGTGTGGTGAGGAAGGGGTCTGCTGTTTCTGAGAACTGGCGGAGCCCTAGCCCAGGCAGCAATGGGCAGAGCTGGGAGCAAGGAGTTGGGGTGCTGTGTCCCTGGACTCTCCTCTCCAGAGCGGGGTGCAGGCTCTCTCTGTCCCTCCTTCCTTGGCCCTTCTGGCTTCCAGGCCTCCAGTGCAGAAAAAGCACAGGACCTGGCAGCTCTCATGCCATCTCTGCCTCTAACAGGCTGTGTGATCCAGGCCCTCTCGGCCTGCAGGCGTAACACCAGGGCGCTGACACTCACTCACTCCTGCCTTGTGTGGTTCCTGCCGTGGCTTGGGTCAAGGTCTCAGCCGGGTGAGCCTTGCAGATGGCTGACCCGGCACAGAGCGAGCTATGTTGCTGGAACCAAGATGGGGCAGGAATCTGAAAGGAAGCTGGTCCCTGCCTCCTGATGGCAGCCTGGCATGGGGGGCCCCTCGGGGGCTAGGGCTGTCAGCCCCTCTTCCTTTCTTCAGCTTCCCCCTCCTTTTCCTATGCCTCACCCTGCTTCGCAGAGATGGGGAGATTTTTTGCTGGCAGATGAGGGGAACAATGGCTGCGGGAGCGTGTGGGTGCCCACGGGGGTTTGCTGTGTGGGTTGTGTGATTTTCCCGGACAGGCAGGTGTGAGAGGTAGAAGAAATTATTCTGTCTAAAATCTCAGAGATGAGCTCTTCTCTTGAGCTGCAGAATGACTGCTTCATGTCTGGGTGGGGAGGCACGAGATAGGGTGGGTTTTGGGGGCAGGAACCCAGGAAGCCCACAGCAACCATGATAACTTCTATGTTTGCCTGGGGTGTCACCCCTTATGAGGAGCCAAGACAGCCAGAACGACCAGTTCTCACAAGAATCCAGAGGGCCCAGACTTCCCTGGTGGCCCGGTGGTTGGGAAGCCACCTGCCAATGCAGAGGATATGGGTTTGATCCCTGGTTGGGGAAGAGGTCACATGCCACAGAGCAAC
This sequence comes from Bos indicus, assembly GCF_029378745.1. Taxonomy (NCBI): domain Eukaryota; kingdom Metazoa; phylum Chordata; class Mammalia; order Artiodactyla; family Bovidae; genus Bos; species Bos indicus. Next base: position 2,131,840 of record NC_091770.1, on the reverse strand, counting down.
TAAGTCCGTGTGCCAGAACCACTGAGCCCACGTTCCACAACCATCAGTCCTTACGCCCTCGGGCCTAGAGCCTGTGTGCCATGATGAAGAGTGGCCCCCACTCGCTGTAACTAGAGAAAGCCTGCACATAGCAAGGAAGACCCAATGCAGCCAAAAGAGAAAAAAAATCCAGAGGGACCATCAGGTGGGCAGACATTACAATGAACCCAGTTTACAGGTGAGGAAACTGAGGCTCGAAGGGGTTAGCCGACTTGCCCAGATCACAGAGCCAGTTAGTGGGAGAGCCAGGGCTTGAACCCAGACTTCTGGGTCCTCAAGTTCCTGTTTGCTTGGTGCCTCCTCCTAAAATGACCACATGGAGATGATGTTTCTGAAGATGAAGCAGGGGAGGGACCATCGGAGTGAACAGCAGCTACCTTTATGTTTTGAATCCTCAGGCAAGATTTACCAAACACTGTGCCCACTCCCTGTATCCCCTACTTTCCTCCACCTTCAGACGTGTGTCTTCTGGAGGAGGGGAAAGATTGGATTGGGAAGAAGGCTGTCCTACTGGTCAGCAGTCGGGTGTGGTCGCGCAGGAGAATTGGGCCCATTCTGTTGACCAGTGTCGGCTGCAGGCACCGCAGTTTTTCAGGGCATCTCATTGATTTGCTGAACATACTTCTCAGATGCAGTGGTTTTTCTGGGGTGCAGAAAGCTGTAGTGGATCAGACCGGCAACACACCACCAAACAGTGACCATGACCTTTTTGGCTGCAAGTTTGGCTTTGGGAAGTGCTCTGGAGCTTCTTCCCCGTCCAATCACTGAGCTGGTTGTCGTATAAAATCTACTTTTCATCGCACATCACAATCCAATCGAGAAATGGTTCGCTATTGTTGAGTAGAATAAGAGAAGACAACACTAAAATGATGATTTTTTTGATATGCGGTCATCTCATGAGGTATGCACTTATTGAGCCTTCTCACTATTCCAAGTTGCTTCAAATGCCGAACGACCATAGAACGGTCGATGTTGAGTTCTTCGGCAACTTCTCATGTTGTTGTAAGAGGATCAGCTTTGATGACTGCTCACAATTAGTCGTTATCAACTTCCAGTGGCCGGCCACTGCACTCTTCATCTTTAAGTCTCTCCTTTGCAAAACTTCTTGAACCACCACTGCACTCTATGTTCGTTAGCAGTTTATGGGCCAAATACATTGTTGATGTTGCAAGTTGTCTGTGCTGCTTTACGACCCATTTTGAACTCGAATAAGAAAATCACTCAAATCTACTTTTTGTCTAACACCATTTCCTTAGTCTAAAATCAATACAAAATAAACAGCAAGTAATGTCATTAGCAAAAAAAAAAAAAAAAAACAACCCATAAAGTGGGAAATGTGCATTAGAATGATGTATAGTATAATCACATTTGTTTAAGAATGTATTCCAATATCAAATGGCAAAGTTCAACAATGCAAAACCGCAATTACTTTTGCACCAACCTAGTATCTATACCTGTCCCAACTGATGTTATGCAGGGAGAGAGGTGGTGAATGAGGTCAGGGGCCTTAAAGAAATCAAGTCAGAAAATCCTGGGGGTGGAGGGTGTGGGTACTCACTTCAGCAGCACATATGCTAACATTGAAACAATACAAAGATCATGGCATCTGGTCCCATGACTTCATGGTAAATAGATGGGGGGAAAATGGAAACAGTGAGAGATTTTTAATTTTGGGGGCTCCAAAATCACTGCAGATGGTGACTGTAGCCATGAAATTAAAAGACACTCGCTCCTTGTAAGAAAAGCTATGACCAACGTAAACAGCATATTAAAAGCCAAAGACGTTACTTTGCCGACAAAGGTGCACCTAGTCAAAGCTATGGTTTTTCCAGTGGTCATGTATGTATGTGAGAGTTGGGCCAAAATAAAGCTGGGAGCTAAGGAATTGATGCTTTTGAACTGTGGTGTTGGAGAAGACTCTTGAGAATACCTTGGACTGCAAGGAGATCCAACCAGTCACTCTTAAAGGAAATCAGTCCTGAATATTCATTCAGGAAGGACTGATGCTGAAACTGAAACTGCAATACTTTGGCCATCTGATGCAAAGAACTGACTCACTGGAAAAGACCCTGATGCTGGGATAGATTGAGGGCAGGAGGAGAAGCAGATGACAGAAGATGAGATGATTGGATGGCATCACCGACGTGATGGACTTGAGTTTGAGTAAGCTCCAGGAGTTGGCAATGGAAGGGAAGCCTGGCGTGCTGCAGTCTGTGGGGTTGCAAAGAGGTGCACCTGACTGAGTGACTGAACTGAACTGGGGGGAGTGGGGAGAGTCAGGGCAGAGCCTGATTCAGCCCCTTTCAGGACTGCTAACAGCCGGAGAAGACTCTTGAGAGTCCCTTGGACTGCAAGGAGATCCAACCAGTCCATTCTAAAGGAGATCAGTCCTGGGTGTTCATTGGAAGGACTGATGCTAAAGCTGAAACTCCAATACTTTGGCCACCTCATGCAAAGAGTTGACTCAGTGGAAAAGACTCTGATGCTGGGAGGGATTGGGGACAGGAGGAGAAGGGGACGACTGCCGGGAGCCGGCGTGAGGAGCTCTGCCCGTGGCAAAGGTCATGAGGAAGGAGGCTCGACATATGCAAAGGCGGGATCGAGCCTCAGGAGTCCCCCTGGAAATTTTTGAACATCTACCTCCAAAACCAGAGTCTGCCTACTTTCTGCTTTGTGCTTTCACCTACACCTCTGACTTTACGGGGGGCTGTCCCCCACTACCTCTCTCTGAAAAAAGAGTTAACTTACAGCTCCAGTTAATAATTTCTGGGTGTGATAGTGTTTCAACCTACAAACTCCTTTGGAAGTCCTCTAGCCTGCCTGAATAGGTTTTTCTGGCCACATGTGATTGTTCAGAGCCTCCCAACTGTGAGAGGCATGAGATGTTCTAAACTGTCTAAATACAGATTCTTTTGAGCAGTTAAAAGATTGATTAAAAATTGTATTGGTGAAGGGTTTTTCACTTGTTGGGCCAATGTTTGCTGCTAAGTCTCCATATCCCTTATCTACTGTGTCCCTGGCAGTGTATTGATTAATATAATTGGTGTAAGTAGTAGCTTTAATGTTTGTAACCTTCGACCCTTGAGTTAATTTTTTTTCTTGTTATAGCCCACCACAGACGACAGAGGATGAGATGGCTGGATGGCATCACCGACTTGATGGACGTGAGTTTGAGTAAACTCTGAGAGTTGGTGATGGACAGGGAGGCCTGGTGTCCTGTGATTCATGGGGTCGCAAAGAGTTGGATACGACTGAGCAACTGAACTAACTAACTAACAGCCCTCCAGGCAGCAGTTCCTCCAGGCAGCTCTGTACCAGAGGAGTCTGGCCTTTTGTTTAAGTCGAAATCTGCTCCCCTATTGAGTCCTCCCCCTGGCCCTCCATTAATTCCTCAGGCACATTGCTTTAACCGCTCTGGCCTCCCACAAAAGACCAGGAGGGGGTGTGATGTCTCCTGCCAGCTGAGGGTGTACCTCCTGCATCCCCGACCTGAGAAGCCTTACTGACTGAGCTCTGCAGGAGGCCAGTGTTGACCAGGAAGAAATCAGGAGCCCGAAGACTGAGAACCAAGGGCCCTGGGGGGCATGGAAAAGGCCCAGAAGAAACCCAGACAAAACGGAGACAGCCAGGAGGCAGGCAAGCAATTAAAGGAGGGGGCTGAGTTTTCAATTAACAGGCACCTCCGCTAGCAGTAGATAATTAACAGATTAGCAAGGCTGTTAGCGAGGCTGCTGCCAGGGAGGAGGAGTGGGCAGGTGCCTGGGCCTGGCGGGGGAGGGGGGCTGGAGGTGGGGCTCCAGGTTTCACTGGAATGAAAAGGTGACTTAAGCTTCAGGAGCCCGAGGGCAGCTGGAGGGTGGGAGGGCAGAACCAGGAGGGCAGAACCGGAAGGGCAGGGGAGGGGCCATCCAACTGTCCCCCGGCCTGCAAGGGCCCTAGGTTTGCAGAAATGTCTGCCTGGGGATGGGCTAAGGAGGGGGTGGATGAGAATGTCTGGGGGTCACGATGTTGACACCGCCTTGAATTTGCACGTGGCCATGCGGCTCACAACAAGCTTGCACAGTCATCCAGGGCTTCATGATGTGGGGGTGAGAGCACAGACTGACATTAGACTCTCCTGGGTTCATCTTGCTCCCGCTTCCTAACTGGGGTGGCCTATCCGACATCCCAGCTGCTCTCCCGGACTCCTCAGCTCCTTTCTAGTTAGACAGTGTCGCACCAAAGCATCAAAGAGCCGGTGTGTGGGCCCTCTGGCCACGTCTTCCCTTGCTGGAGAGTTTGAGAAGGACTCTTCTCCAGAGGAGGCTTCCCCTGTGGCTCAGCGGTAAAGAATCTGCCTGCCAAGCAGGAGACACAAGTTCAGTCCCTGGGTTGGGAAGATCCCCTAGAGAAGGGAATGGCAACCTACTCCAGTACTCTTGCCTGGGGAACCCCCTGGACAGAGGAGCCTGGCAGGCTACAGTCCATAGGGTCCCAAAAGAGTCGGATACAACTTAGCGTCTAAACACACATGCACGGGCTGCTCCGGAGAACAGAGCCTTTATCAGCCTGAATCCCTAAGTGGCCTGCATGGAGCAGATCCCTTGCCAGCCTCCAGGATACATCTAGTGGGAATGAGAAGCATTCTGTTACAGTATGAGATTTTACAGCTGTTTGTTACAGCAGCATAACCAAGCCTATCCTGGCTATTACACAGGGTGACCCTTACCTCCATGAGCCTCTGTTTCCTAATCCATAAAGTGAGTAAGAATGATGCTCACCATGAATGATTGTTGGGAAGTTAAGTGAGATGATATACAAGTTGGCTGAAGGATCTTCTCCATTCCTGGGTCCCTGCTGCCGCCATTTAGTCGCTAAGTCATGTCTGACTCATCTGCAACCCTATGGACTGTAGCCTGCCAGCCTCCTCTGTCCATGGGGTTCCCGAGGCAAGAATACTGGAGCAGTTTGCCATTTCCTTTTCCAGGGGATCTTCCCGACCCAGGGATCGAACCTATGTCTCCCACTTGGCAGGTGGATTTTTACCACTGAGCCGCTAGGGAAGGCCCCACACCTCCTCTGAAAAAGAGGAACATTGCCATGCACCAAGGTCAAAGGCCAGGGGCATTTGCTTGGCCCTTGCTAATGGTTGGAACTTTTCTAGTGCTGAGCAAAGAGTTTAAAGGTTGAGCCCCAGGGTGATGGGCAAGGTCCATGGGATGCAGGAGGCCTGGGGGGACCCTACCAGGGGGGATCCAAGCCAGCTCCCTCCCTCTCGGCCTTCTCCAGCTCTCTTTTTTCGACAGTGTGGGGAGAGACGCTGAGGGCTGCTGCCCTTGTCCATACCTTGGGAGGGCTGGCTGGACCAGCAAGTGCTCCTGCCTGAGAGTCTAGGACCCAGACAGGCTTCCCTTGGTTCTTGAAGTCCTCAAGCCACACGTGACGCTAGTGGCTTGTCAGCAGCACAGGCTTTCCCTTTGACCCCTCTCCCACGACATCCACAGCTTCACTTCCTCTCCCAGCCATCCCCTTACTCTGCCTCTGCTCCAACAATCCCTTCAGCCTGTTTCTGAACCGGCTCCACTGTCCTCCATAGAAGAGGAGCAGGCTTGCAGTCATAGAAGCGGCTGACTGTTCACTCCGTTTATTGGCCTGTTCGCACTGTTCCTTTTTGATCTACAAGATCAAACCCATTTTTTTCCCCCAATTGATCTCATTCCTCCTGGGGTTTCTGATGCTTTGTGTCCAAAACCTGAGTAACCATTTCTTCCAAATATGAAGGCTTCTCGCCCTCTCTCTGTAGTTGGCTCCATGCTCTGAGTTCATTAGATTTTTTTAAAGGCAGCTTTCCAGGCACAGGCCCTTTTAAAGTTTCCTTCCTAACCTGTGTGTGTTCCCTTGGAACTCCTCCCCCTGCCCTTAACCCAGGGAACTGTCATCCGCCCCAACAAGCAGTCACAGTCCCTCTTCTCTAGGGACTTCCTGCTCACATGACTGAGCCTACAGCTCTGGACTCTGAGATGCATAAACATAATCAGGGGGACTTTGTGTTCATGAAACATCCCCCATCAGGAGAGAACTCGCCTCTCAGTTGTCTTTCTCACAGCCATAGATCAGCAGGGGCTGGCAGTTTCCCTCTTGTCTCTCTAACAAATGAATCCCTGTGATTTGAGAGAATAGCATTGAAACATGTAGATTATCATATGTGAAATGAACTGCCAGTCCAGGTTCGGTGCATGAGACAGGGTGCTCAGGGCTGGTGCACTGGGATGACCCTGAGGGATGGGATGGGGAGGGAGGTGGGAGAGGGGTTCAGGATGGGGACACATGTACACCCATGGCTTATTCACGACAATGTATGGCAAATCCACTACAGTATTGTAAAGTAATTAGCCTCCAATTAAAATAAATTAATTAATTTTAAAAAATGAATCCCTGTTCTGGTTAATGCCCACCACTGCCAGACTAACAACCAGAGGAAATCCACCAGGCCTGCGTTGTCCACCACAGTAGCCACTGACCTGTGGCTTTGGGCACTTGAAATGTGGCCCCCTTCCTCTGTGTCAGGCAGGGGAGACTGCTGAGGCTAAAGTATTAGCTGAGCACCAGGGCTGGAGGGTGACAAGAAGCAGTGCTGGCCTGAGTTCCAGGTCTCCTGACCCCAAACCTGGTGGCTCTGTGGCTAGCTGTCTGCCTACCAGCCACTCTCCCCTTCCTCTCCCTCAAAGCAGAGGATGTCTGCACAACTCAAGAAGCCTGATGACAGGCGTCTCCTCTTAGCGGGGTTTCCAGGATGGCTGCTGCTTTCCTGTCAGGCCCAGTGGCTCTTCAACTTTGTCCTTCACCCACCACTTAACCTTCTATATACACATATATATTTACTGTTGTTCAGTTGCCGAATTGTGTCCAACTCTTTGCAACCCCATGGACTGCAACACACCAGGCTTCGCCATCCATCACCATCTCCTGGAGTTTGCGGTGACCACCTGTGGCTTCCTGGCCTCTGGATTTCTTATTACTGCAGGAGAGAGCTCCCGAGCCCTCTTTGCGTCAGACACTGCCGTCAGGTTTCTGTTTTTCTTATGTGCAGTTTGAACTGATGCTCACCCTTGTCCTCTGGGAATTTGGGTGGTGGGTGGAGATACCCGGTAGGAAAGGATAGGGCTCAGGGACTCTCCAATCACATGGTTTTGTCCTCTCAAGTTCACAGGTACAGATGGAGAGTTAAGGGGAACCTGGTTTTACTCAGTGCCCTGGCGGGTGAGCTCTAGGATGATCCCCTCATCACAGAACATGAGAGCCCAAAGGAGGGTGGCCACCCTCAGAACCATCCGCTTCACTTTACTGATGAAGAAACTGAGCTCCATGTCAGTTCAGATATGCCTGGTTATAAGTAATTAAAGCTCAAGTAATGCAGGCTTAACTAAACAGGAGTCTATTTTACTCACATAACAAATTGATGTGGTTGCAGGACTGTCCCACAGCCCCCAAAAGTCGAAGCATGAGGATGGCAAGTCTGAGATTTTCTTAGTATTTCCCTCATGGCTGCAAGATGGCTGCCAAAGCGCCAACCATCACATTCTCATTTAATGGCAAACAAAACTGGAAAGAAGGGAGGATAGACGAGAGAAAAATGAAGGAGGCTTTTCTTACAGAAAAAAATCTCCCAGAAAGACTCTAGCAGAGTCCTCATTCTTTCTCTTTGCCTGGGAGTTGGTCATGTGGTTACTCCAGGCAAGTAGTTAACAAAGTGCAGAAACTGTGAAAATGAGTGTTAGTCGCTCAGTCGTGTTTGACTCTTTGTGACCCCATGGACTGTAGCCGACCCAGGCTCCTCTGTTTACAGAATTCTCTAGGTAAGAATACTGGACTGAGTTGCCATTCGCTTCTCCAGGAGATCTTCCTGACCCAGGGATCAAACCCAGGTCTCCTGCATTGCAGGCAGATTCTTTACCATCTGAGCCCCCAGGGAAGCCCCATAAGAGGCAAAGGTGCTCCACAACTGTTTTCACAGTCATGAGCCATCCCCTGGTTGGGCACTTTGCCACCAAGTAATATCAGAGTAGTGTCGACAGGAGAGGATGCCTGTGGATGGAGGACCAGTGGGAGACCTGATGTATCCAGGGTCACAGTGACTGGTGTAGAAAACAAGACTGGAATTCCAATCTCCTTTCTACTGCTCTCTGAGTGGGAAGAACCTCTGTGTCCTGGTGCAGCAGATGCTGCTGGGGCATTAGAATTCTGTGCTACTGGGGGGAGTCCATGTAAGCCAGTTGTGGTTTTCCTGTGCCCTCTGCTGGAGACCGACCAAGAATAGGTGTGTAATGTAATTCTGGTCACTTAAGCTATAACAGAAAAGCTGCTTAGGGGATTCTGGGGAAGGTTCCCTCACTCTTAAAAAAGACATATCCAGAAAGAGGTGATCTCCTCTCCTGAATGCCATCCCCTGCTGGATGTGATGGCTGGAACTGAGGCAGCCACCTTGGGATCATGAGGGAAGCTGGTTTGAGGAGAGAGGCAGGAAGCACGAAAGGTGGGCTTGGGTCTCTGTTGCTGCCACTGCAGCACTGAGTTAAACAGCCCCAGGCTGTCCTACCTTGGGGCTTCTTTGCACAGAAGGCCCATCTCCCTTATTGTTTAAGCCCCTTTAAGGTGGGCCTTCTGTTCCTTGCAGGTGAAATCCTTCTAAAGAACCTACATGTTTCCTTCTGCTCTGTGTCCTGCCCTGGAGGAAGGTGCAGACTAGCACCAACCAGCCCCTCTGGGAAAAAGCAACGCTACCCGTTATGGGCCCACGTGGCTGGAGCTCAGCCTCTTGCATTTAGTTGCTCACCACAGCCAGAAAGAGGCTGAGAACTGCATTCAAAATCCCAGGCAGTGGGGAGGAGTGGTTTTGAAAGGGATGTTGTGAGGGCTGCATAAAAGAAGGCCGTTCCTGCCCCTCAGAACCCCCATGCTGCCCCCCACCATGCCCTGCCCAACCCAGTGTGGCCCCCAGTGACCCTGGAGACAATGCCATCAGCCACCCTCCCAGCTGCTCGTAGGCTAGGTGGGGTAGAAGGGCTGTTGGTTAAGTGCTGAAGAATTCCCAGAGTTTGGGGCTGGCCCAGAATGGGTTTTTGTAGCTAGAGTGTGACCATTCTGTCCTCGCAGCTTGCCTGGTGCAGAATGAATACAGGCCAGTTAAGTATTTTTCAGGTGACTGATTATAAAGATTTGCTTCCATGTGGACTCTCTCTTGCAATGATCCAGGACCCCATGAGGGCCACTTGTGTTGAAGTACTGAACAGGCTACCTTCTTTGGTAGAAAGAAGGGCCTAGAGGAAGGTCTCTTTCCTTCTTCCCCTCACTGTGTTGGGTCATAGTTGCAGCATGCAGGACCTTTATTGTGTCACGTCGGACCTTCATTGCAGGATGCACGGACTCTCTAGTTGTGGCTCACCATCTTAGTTGCCCCGTAGCATATGGGATCTTATTTTCCCAGCCAAGGATTGAACCTGCATCCCCTGCACCGCAAGGCGGATTCTTTCTTTTTGGCTGCCCTGGGTCTTGGTGCGCGGGCTTTTCTCTAGTTTGGCAAGTGGGGGCTACTCTAGTTGTGGCGCACTGGCTTCTCATTGCTGTGGCTTCTCTTGTTGCAGAGCACGGGCTGTAGAGCACATGGGCTTCGGTAGTTATGGCTCCTGAGCTCTAGAGCACAGGCTCAACAGTTGTGGTGAAAGAGCTTAGCTGCTCCACGGCATGTGGGATCTTTCCAAATTAGGGATCGAACCCGTGTCTCCTGCATTGACAGGCGGATTCTTTACGACCGACCCACCATGGAAGCCTGCAAGGTGGATTCTTAACCACTAGACCACCATGAAAGTCCCTAGAGGAAGGTATTTCTTTCATTTATTTATTTTTTTGGAAGGTTATTTCTTGAGGCACTTTCTTTCTTGGGGGAAATGCTAGCGGGCCTGAATGTCTCTGCTCCTCTAGGACATCCACCACCAGCTGCAAATTGCAGATATGATCAAACCTTCCCATGCCCAGAAACTCTGATGGTGCCCACTGCCCTGGAATGGCTGGGGAGTAGGGAACTTAATGGGGTTCTGTGAAAAGAAGAGAAGCGAAAAGCAAAGAGAAAAGGAAACATATAAACATCTGAATGCAGAGTTCCAAAGAATAGCAAGAAGAGATAAGAAAGCCTTCTTCAGCGATCAATGCAAAGAAATAGAGGAAAGCAACAGAATGGGAAAGACTAGGGATCTCTTCAAGAAAATCAGGGATACCAAAGGAACATTTCATGCAAAGATGGGCTCGATAAAGGACAGAAATGGTATGGACCTAACAGAAGCAGAAGATATTAAGAAGAGATGGCAAGAATACACAGAAGAACTGTACAAAAAAGATCTTCACGACCCAGATAATCATGATGGTGTGATCACTGACCTAGAGCCAGACATCCTGGAATGTGAAGTCAAGTGGGCCTTAGAAAGCATCACTACAAACAAAGCTAGTGGAGGTGATGGAATTCCAGTTGAGCTATTCCAAATCCTGAAAGATGATGCTGTGAAAGTGATGCACTCAATATGCCAGCAAATTTGGAAAACTCAGCAGTGGCCACAGGACTGGAAAAGGTCAGTTTTCATTCCAATCCCAAAGAAAGGCAATGCCAAAGAATGCTCAGACTACCACACAATTGCACTCATCTCACATGCTAGTAAAGTAATGCTCAAAATTCTCCAAGCCAGGCTTCAGCAATATGTGAACCATGAACTTCCTGATGTTCAAGCTGGTTTTAGAAAAGGCAGAGGAACCAGAGATCAAATTGCCAACATCTGCTGGATCATGGAAAAGGCAAGAGAGTTCCAGAAAAACATCTATTTCTGCCTTATTGACTATGCCAAAACCTTTGACTGTGTGCATCACAATAAACTGTGGAAAATTCTGGAAGAGATGGGAATACCAGACCACCTGATCTGCCTCTTGAGAAATTTGTATGCAGGTCAGGAAGCAACAGTTAGAACTGGACATGGAACAACAGACTGATTCCAAATAGGAAAAGGAGTTCGTCAAGGCTGTATATTGTCACCCTGTTTATTTAACTTATATGCATACATCATGAGAAACGCTGGACTGGAAGAAACACAAGCTGGAATCAAGATTGCCGGGAGAAATATCAATAACCTCAGATATGCAGATGATACCACCCTTATGGCAGAAAGTGAAGAGGAACTAAAAAGCCTCTTGATGAAAGTGAAAGTGGAGAGTGAAAAAGTTGGCTTAAAGCTCAACATTCAGAAAATGAAGATCATGGCATCCGGTCCCATCACTTCATGGCAAATAGATGGGGAAAGAGTGGAAACAGTGTCAGACTTTATTTTTCTGGGCTCCAAAATCACTGCAGATGGTGACTGCAGCCATAAAATTAAAAGGCGCTTACCCCTTGGAAGGAAAGTTATGACCAACCTAGATAGCATATTCAAAAGCAGAGACATTACTTTGCCAACAAAGGTTCATCTAGTCAAGGCTATGGTTTTTCCAGTGGTCATGTATGGATGTGAGAGTTGGACTGTGAAGAAGGCTGAGCCCGAAGAATTGATGCTTTTGAACTGTGGTGTTGGAGAAGACTCTTGAGAATACCTTGGACTGCAAGGAGATCCAACCAGTCCATTCTGAAGGAGATCAGCCCTGGGTGTTCTTTGGAAGGAATGATGCTAAAGCTGAAACTCCAGTACTTTGGCCACCGGATGCGAAGAGTTGACTCATTGGAAAAGACTCTGATGCTGGGAGGGATTGGGGGCAGGAGGAGAAGGGGACGACAGAGGATGAGATGGCTGGATGGCATCACCGACTCGATGGACATGAGTTTGGGTGAACTCCAGGAGTTGGTGATGGACAGGGAGGCCTGGCGTGCTGCGACTCATGGGGTCGCAAAGAGTCGGACACGACTGAGCGACTGATCTGATCTGATCTGATCTGAGGGAACTTCACGTTTTGCTGGTCCAGCTTCATGATGCTGGGCTTTTTGCTTATGCCATTCCCCATGCCAGAATCCCCTTACTGATCCTAGACAGTTGTGCCTCTCCAGTGTGGCCATCAGAATCGTATGAATTGGTTCAGGCTTGGGCATGTGATTCCTTCTGGGCCCAAGAGCATCAGCTTTGGGGATTCTGTGGGAACCTATAGGAAAGGGACACCCACACCGCTGGGTTCGTTAGCTGGAGAATATACAGCTGGTACTGCCAGGGACCATCTTTGTCCCCCAAGGGGCTCAGCCCAAAAATGAAGCCAACCCAGAGGGAAGCAGATTGGAAAGGCATTAGGGGACATCCTGATGACATGATTACGGCACCTGAATCCATCTATGCCTGAAAGTTACCTCTGAACTTCTCAGTCATTTGAGTCAAGAAATTCCCTTTGTTCAAAGAAAACAAACAAACAAACAAGCAAACCCTGAAAATAAAAAAACAATTCGAGCAGGACTTTCAGGCATTCACATTGAAAGTCATTCACTGCAAATAGAAAGCCAGTACTCCCAATCAGGCAGGTTTAACTTCTCCTTTATCACTCTCCATATGCTGCTTGCACAGCACTTACCCACTTGGGTAGCATTGGCTGTTTCTTTCTCTGCCTGCCCAACAGAACCATCCCCTTTGAAGGAGTGGACATTGCTGCTGCCTCAGCTGCCACTGGACCTCAGGGGCAGCTCATTATGCTCTCAAGTTGAGTTGAATTCCTTGGCACAACTTCATCTTTCATCCCATAAAGCCCCTCTCTTGTTTTATTCATTCTCTTGTATCTATCGCTCTCTCATTCCCTTCCTCTGCACAGGCAGCATGCTAAGGGACCTTTTTCCCCCTACTGGAACAGATCAGATCAGATCAGGTCAGTTGCTCAGTTGTGTCCAACTCTTTGAACCCCATGAATTGCAGCACGCCAGGCCTCCCTGTCCATCACCAACTCCTGGAGTTCACTCACACTCACGTCCATCAAGTCAGTGATGCCATCCAGCCATCTCATCCTCTGTCGTCCCCTTCTCCTCTTGCCCTCAATCCTTCCCAGCATCAGAGTCTTTTCCAATGAGTCGACTCTTCGCATCAGGTGGCCAAAGTACTGGAGTTTCAGCTTTAGCATCATTCCTTCCAAAGAACACCCAGGGCTGATCTCCTTCAGAATGGACTGGTTGGATCTCCTTGCAGTCCAAGGGACTCTCAAGAGTCTTCTCCAACACCACAGTTCAAAAGCATCAATTCTTCGGGCTCAGCCTTCTTCACAGTCCAACTCTCACATCCATACATGACCACAGGAAAAACCATTGCCTTGACTAGACGAACCTTTGTTGGCAAAGTAATGTCTCTGCTTTTGAATATGCTATCTAGGTTGGTCATAACTTTCCTTCCAAGGAGTAAGCGTCTTTTAATTTCATGGCTGCAGTCACCATCTGTAGTGATTTTGGAGCCCAGAAAAATAAAGTCTGACACTGTTTCCACTGTTTCCCCATCTATTTCCCATGAAGTGATGGGACTGGATGCCATGATCTTCGTTTTCTAAATTAAGCCAACTTTTTCACTCTCCTCTTTCACTTTCATCAAGAGGCCTTTTAGTTCCTCTTCACTTTCTGCCATAAGGGTGGTGTCATCTACATATCTGAGATTATTGATATTTCTCCTGGCAATCTTGATTCCAGCTTGTGTTTCTTCCAGTCCAGCGTTTCTCATGATGTACTCTGCATATAAGTTAAATAAACAGGGTGACAATATACAGCCTTGACGTACTCCTTTTCCTATTTGGAACTAGTCTGTTGTTCCACGTCCAGTTCTAACTGTTGCTTCCTGACCTGCATACAAATTTCTCAAGAGGCAGATCAGGTGGTCTGGTATTCCCATCTCTTCCAGAATTTTCCACAGTTTATTGTGATGCACACAGTCAAAGGCTTTGGCATAGTCAATAAAGCAGAAATAGATGTTTTTTCGGAACTCTCTTGCTTTTTCCATGATCCAGCGGATGTTGGCAATTTGATCTCTGGTTCCTCTGCCTTTTCTAAAACCAGCTTGAACATCTGGAAGTTCACGGTTCACATATTGCTGAAGCCTGGCTTGGAGAATTTTGAGCATTACTTTGCTAGCATGTGAGATGAGTGCAATTGTGCGGTAGTTTGAGCATTCTTTGGCATTGCCTTTCTTTGGGATTGGAATGAAAACTGACCTTTTCCAGCCCTGTGGCCACTGCTGAGTTTTCCAAATTTGTTGGCATATTGAGTGCATCACTTTCACAGCATCATCTTTCAGGATTTGGAATAGCTCAACTGGAATTCCATCACCTCCACTAGCTTTGTTTGTAGTGATGCTTTCTAAGGCCCACTTGACTTCACATTCCAGGATGTCTGGCTCTAGGTCAGTGATCACACCATCATGATTATCTGGGTCGTGAAGATCTTTTTTGTACAGTTCTTCTGTGTATTCTTGCCATCTCTTCTTAATATCTTCTGCTTCTGTTAGGTCCATACCATTTCTGTCCTTTATCGAGCCCATCTTTGCATGAAATGTTCCTTTGGTATCTCTGATTTTCTTGAAGAGATCTCTAGTCTTTCCCATTCTGTTGTTTTCTTCTATTTCTTTGCATTGATTGCTGAAGAAGGCTTTCTTATCTCTTCTTGCTATTCTTTGGAACTCTGCATTCAGATGTTTATATCTTTCCTTTTCTCCTTTGCTTTTTGCTTCTCTTCTTTCCACAGCTATTTGTAAGACCTCCCCAGACAGTCATTCTGCTTTTTTGCATTTCTTTTCCATGGGGATGGTCTTGATCCCTGTCTCCTGTACAATGTCACGAACCTCATTCCATAGTTCATCAGGCACTCTATCTATCAGATCTAGGCCCTTAAATCTATTTCTTACTTCCACTGTAAAATCATAAGGGATTTGATTTAGGTCATACCTGAATGGTCTAGTGGTTTTCCCTACTTTCTTCAATTTAAGTCTGAATTTGGCAATAAGGAGTTCATGGTCTGAGCCACAGTCAGCTCCTGGTCTTGTTTTTCCTGACTGTATAGAGCTTCTCCATCTTTGGCTGCAAAGAATATAATCAATCTGATTTCGGTGTTGACCATCTGGTGATGTCCATGTATAGAGTCTTTTCTTGTGTTGTTGGAAGAGGGTGTTTGTTATGACCAGTGCATTTTCTTGGCAAAACTGTGTTAGTCTTTGCCCTGCTTCATTCTGTATTCCAAGGCCAAATTTGCCTGTTACTCCAGGTGTTTCTTGAGTTCCTACTTTTGCATTCCAGTCCCCTATAATGAAAAGGACATCTTTTTTGGGTGTTAGTTCCAAAAGGTCTTGTAGGTCTTCATAGAACCGTTCAACTTGAGCTTCTTCAGCGTTACTGGTTGGGGCATAGACTTGGATTACTGTGATATTGAATGGTTTGCCTTGGAAACGAACAGAGATCATTCTGTCGTTTTTGAGATTGCATCCAAGTACTGCATTTCAGACTCTTTTGTTGACCATGATGGCTACTCCATTTCTTCTGAGGGATTCCTGCCTGCAGTAGTAGATATAATGGTCATTTCAGTTTAATTCACCCATTCCAGTCCATTTTAGTTCGCTGATTTCTAGAATGTCGACATTCACTCTTGCCATCTCTTGTTTGACCACTTCCAATTTGCCTTGATTCATGGACCTGACATTCCAGGTTCCTATGCAATATTGCTCTTTACAGCATCGGACCTTGCTTCTATCACCAGTCACATCCACAGCTGGGTACTGTTTTTGCTTTGGCTCCATCCCTTCATTCTTTCTGGAGTTATTTCTCTACTCATCTCCAGTAGCATATTGGGCACCTACTGACCTGGGGAGTTCCTCTTTCAGTATCCTATCATTTTGCCTTTTTATACTGTTCATGGGGTTCTCAAGGCAAGAATACTGAAATGGCTTGCCATTCCCTTCTCCGGTGGTATATGTTCATGCAAAATGACTATTGTCTTTATGTGTTTTTAAATTTATGCCAATGGCAGTGTTTTGATTCTCATGTTGCTTCTTACTTTACAAACTCAGCACTGTTTTAAGGCCCATCCATGTTGCTCTGTGTGCATTTACTCTCTTCTAGCTGCCGCAGAGTTCTCCATGCTGTGAATCACTCTCATTTTTCTTTCCATTCTCCCTGAGGTGGACACCTAGTTTGCCTCCAACAACCTTTGCCTGCCCACTCCCGATCCCTGCCAAAGAACTCTGCAGTGAACATCATGACATGCATGTGTTCTGGACCTGTGTCAATTTCTTTTTCATCTATACCTGGAAATGAAATTGCATGTTGTAGGGGAGATGTACTGGGCTTCCCTGGTAGCTCAGCTTGTAAAGAATCCGCCTGCAATGCAGGAGACCCCGGTTTGACTCCTGGGTTGGAAAGATCCCCTGGAGAAGGGATAGGCTACTTACTCCAGTATTCTTGGGCTTCCCTGGTGGCTCAGATGGTAAATAATCTGCCTGCAATGCAGGTGACCTCGGTTCGATTCCTGGGTTGGGAAGATTCCCTGTAGGAGGGCATGACAACCCACTCCAGTACTCATGCTGGAGAATCCCTGTGGACAGAGGAGCCAAATGGACTACAGTCCATGGTGTTGCAAAGAGTTGGACACGACAGAGTGACTAAGCACAGCACAGGGGAGATGTGCTATTAACCAAAATACTTCCACAGTAGCTTCTCTCTCCTACCGTGATGAATAGCCATCCCCACATGCCCACCCGACACCACCAGTAGACTTTATCCAGCTGTGTTTGACCTGGTGTTACAGATTGCATCAGTTCTCTGCTGCCATGTAACATGTTACCACAAACTTGGTGGTTTAAAATAACATACATTTTTAATCTTGCGTTTTCTGTGGTCCATGACTTTGCTGGGTCTTCTGCTCGAGCTGCAATCAAGATAATAGCCAGGCTATGTTCTCATCAGAGGCTTAACTAGAGAAAGACCTGCTTCCAGGCTGCCTCAGGTAGTGAGCAGAAACCATCAACTTGTGGTCACAGAAATCAAGGAAACTTGCTTCTTCAAGGTCAGCAGGAGAGAGAGTCTTTGATCTTTATTTCCCTCTTAAAAGAGCTTACCAGACTAGGTTCTATCCACCTAGGATAATCTCCCTGTTGATGAACTGAAAATCAACTTATTAGGGACTTTAATTACATCAGCAAATTCCCTTCACTCTTTTCTTCCAGAGTAACCTAATCAGGGGTTGACAGTCCAACACCTTCTTTGCTATATTCTCTTAGTTAGAAGCAAGTTATGGGCCCTGACCATGCTCAAGGGAAGAGGCTCATAAAAGGGCTTGGCCACTGGGGCTCATCTTAGAATTCTGCCTGCCACACAGGTATGGTGTGAGATATATATTTTAAAAAAATATTTATTTGGCTGCATCAGCTCTTAGTCGAGGCCTGCAGGATCTTTTTTTTATACAGAGATACTCTTATTTTTAAAATTTAACTAAGTAATTTATGGTTGCACTGGGTCTTTGTTGCTGCATGCAGGCTTTCCCAAGCTGTTGTGAGCGGGGGCTACTCCTTGTTGTGGTCCACGGGCTTCTCGTTTCGGTGGCTTCTCTTGTTGCGGAGCACAGGCTCTAGGGTGTGCGGGCTTCAGTAGTTGTGGTGCTTGGGCTTGTTAGTTGTGGTGCACGGGCTTAGTTGCTCCTTGGCATACGGGATCTTAGTTCCTGGATCAGGGATCAAACCCGTGTCCCCTGCATTAGTAGGCAAATTCTTAACCACTGGGCCATCAAGGAAGAACCTTCTCTCATGGCTGAGATGATAAAGAATCTGCCTGCAATGCAGGAGGCCCAGGTTTGATCCCTAGGTCAGGAAGATTCCCTGGAGAAGGGTATGGCAACCCACTCCAGTATTCTTACCTGGAAAATCCCATAGACAGGGGAGCCCCGTGGGCTATACAGTCCAGGGATCAAAAAGAGTAGGACTCCACTTAGAGACTAAAACAACAACAAATCCTTTGTCCATTTATTTTTCTTGTTAATTTGCAGGAGTTCCTTGAATATTGAGCCTCCTCCAACAGGACAAATTAATGGACAAAGGATTTGTTGTTCTTTTAGACTTAGCACGTGTCTTCTCTCATTGTGTAACATATCATTTGGAACAGATATTTTTAATTGTGACACAATATATTCCTCTCTTTATTTTTCTTTATGGACTGTGCTTTGAAGTTTTGTCTAATAAATCCTTTCTTCCCTCTGGGTCTCAAAGATGTTCCATTCATGTATTTTTTATCAATGCTATAATTTGTCTGTTCACATTGATTCTTTAATCCACCATCTTTTACGGGATAACATCATTTTTCTCTATAACGTGAGTCAGCGTTTTCCCAATAAGAACAATTCTTTCTCCACTTGCTTGAGGTGCACCTCTTATCACATACAAAGCTCCCCAATAACCGGGGATCCAACTCTGAGCTCTCCATCGTGTTCCAGTGAGTTGTCCATTCTTTCACTGAAACCATATTGGTTTTTCATTTGTTTTTAAAACAATGTCACTGTCATACGTCTGAATATCTGTGTAAGACAGTTTCCTGCCCACCCCGTTTCACTTAGACATCTAGAGACCTTTAATCTCTCCTCACAGATTTCAGAGCAAGTTTACACAGCTGGAATTTTCATTGCGATTATAGTGGAGTTAGAAATTAATTTAGGGAGAACTGACACAGTCGTATATTGGGCCACCCCTCCCAAGAGCATGAGCTGACTACTTGAGGGGGTGTCTTCACCCTGACTTTGTGCTCATCCAGCAATGAGCAGGCATTCAGTCCTTTGCAAAGTAAATGCTAGGGAGGAAATCCAAGGGGAGATGAGGAGTGGGCCTGGAATGTTCCTCAGCACCATGCCCTCCAGTGCTCGCCAAGTCTGACAACAGAGAGGACACGCCTGGTGACCCCACAGAGAGGCCGAGAGCCCTCCTGCCCAGACGAGTGCCGGCCTAAGTCCTCTTCTCCAGATGACGTGCAGCAGGGAAGCCCATCTAATTCAGGGGACACTGGCCCCCAACCATAGGGAGGCTCTTCATCCCTCTGGGTCCAGAGGCTCAGTTACATGCATCAGGATGTTCTGGGCGATGCTATCTGGCCTGAGCCTGGGGTGGGGCTCCTGAAGTCCAGTTCAGGTTGGGTGGGGCCAAGAAGACCCAAGGAGTTTCTCTGTTTCTCCCAAGGTCCCAGTCAGCCAGTCAGTCTGCACAGCAGCTGGCCCACAGGTCTCATGGCATGGGAGTTCCACATCTTTTGTGCACTGCTTGATGAGTACACTGAATTCTCGGTATCCCAGCTAAAATCCAGGCCTGAGAAGTATGCTTCTTTTAAAATGTCCAAATTGCAGCAAACTACATGAGCAAAAAACACTTCTTCCAAAGAAGCAAAATGACTGAGGAGAGACACTCTGCTGGATGACAGACCTGGTCTCTACCATCATAATCCATGCAATTTTTGGGTGTGAAGTATCTGTTCTGGGCTACTTCTGAGCATTAATTCTTCCTAAGAAGGAATGGTGGGGGCCTACTGACAACTGTGAAATTCAACTGCATAGACAGATGGTGTTCCCAGAACAAAGGGATGTTAGGGTTGAGACAGGAGTTGGATATTTACCAAACAACCACACCAATAAGCATACCAGTCACAGGGCTAGCTGACACTCAGGCACCCGATGACTGCGGTATATTCCTAATTGTGGTCTAGCATTCTAACCAACAAAGGAAAGGACACCGAGGAGGCCTGACTTGTTTTTCATTATCCAAAACTGGCTTCTGGGGATTTCTTTTCCAAGTGTCCCTAATCTGGGATTTTGCTAAAGCCTTCACGTCGATTTGGCAGCATGTGTACCCTGGGAAGGGCTTCCCAGGTGGCCCAGTAATAACTTGCCTGTTAATGCTGGAGCAGCAGGAAATGCAGGTTCGATCCCTGTGTTGGGAAGATCCCCTGGAGTAGGAAAAGGCAATCAGCTCCAGTATTCTTGCTGGGATAATCCCATGGATTATCCCTCAGTCCATGGGCTCTCAAAGAGTCACACATGACTCACCACACACTCACAAACCCTGGGAACCGCTTTCATTAGAACTTGGCAGCCCATGCATCCCCATTCTTCAAGTACCCTGGGTCTCACGGACATCTCATGCACCCGTGGAGCTCGCCTGGGAAAGTGAGCAGCACATGACCAGTACTTATTTAACTTATATGCAGAGTACATCATGAGAAATGCTGGGCTGGCAGAAGCACAAGCTGGAATCAAGATTGCCGGGAGAAATATCATTAACCTCAGATATGCAGATGACACCACCCTTATGGCAGAAAGTGAAGAGGAACTAAAAAGCCTCTTGATGAAAGTGAAAGAGGAGGGTGAAAAAGTTGGCTTAAAGCTCAACATTCAGAAAACGAAGATCATGGCATCCGGTCCCACCACTTCACGGGAAATAGATGGGGAAAGAGTGGAAGCAGTGTCAGACTTTATTTTTCTGGACTCCAAAATCACTGCAGATGGTGACTGCAGCCATGAAATAAAAAGACGCTTACTCCTTGGAAGGAAAGTTATGACCAACCTAGATAGCATATTCAAAAGCAGAGACATTACTTTGCCAACAAAAGTCCGTCTACTCAAGGCTATGGTGTTTCCAGTGGTCATGTATGGATTTGAGAGTTGGACTGTGAAGAAGGCTGAGTGCCGAAGAATTGATGCTTTTGAACTGTGGTGTTGGAGAAGACTCTTGAGAGTCCCTTGGACTGCAAGGAGATCCAACCAGTCCATTCTGAAGGAGATCAGCCCTGGGTGTTCTTTGGAAGGAACGATGCTAAAGCTGAAACTCCAGTACTTTGGCCACCTGATGCGAAGAGTTGACTCATTGGAAAAGACTCTGATGCTGGGAGGGATTGGGGGCAGGAGGAGAAGGGGACGACAGAGGATGAGATGGCTGGATGGCATCACTGACTCGATGGACGTGAGTCTGAGTGAACTCCGGGAGTTGGTGATGGACAGGGAGGCCTGGCATGCTGCGATTCATGGGGTCGCAAAGAGTCGGACACGACTGAGCGACTGAACTGAACTGAACTGAACACTCCACGGCCAGACAACCCTACACCCTAACCCACACAAGCAGCCCCGCCCACCCATATTCAGGGCCGCGAGGCCACGCAGCGTGCGTCGCGGCAGGGCGCCAGGGGCGGGGCCTTGGCCCCTGCGCGCTTTCCAATTGGCTCTCAGAGGTGCCTTTCAGACGGCGCGCAGAGGCTGTCGGCGTGCACTTCCGGCTGCTACTTTGGCGGGAGTTGGTGCCGGGTGTGAGGTAGGATTCGAGGGAGTTGCTCCCGGGCTGGGCTGGGTCGGGCCAGGCTCAGGACCGCTCAGGGGCCTTCCCGCTTTGGGTGCCAACCCGGAAGGCCTTTCTGGGGATTGGTGAGGGTTGGACAGGGGGCCGGCCCTATGCGCCCACTGTGGAGTACGTGGTCTAAAGGGCAGCCCCTCAGAGAGCCTAGCTAAGTGTGGTCGTCCGCTTCTCGTCACCCTGGACGCAGAACCAGTGTGGCAGGACCCCTTCCTTCCGTCTAAGGGCAGCTCGGGGGACGCTCGCTGTGGGTCTGCGAGGGGCTGAGTTGAGTCCCTTCTCCTCCAACTCCAGGTGCGGGATGCAGGGTGAAGAGGTCATGTTCAGCATGTTCTTTGTAGGGAACAGGCATACCAGGCAGGGGAACGGGTTTGGATGAGATCTTTTGATCAGGGACGCAAACTCAGATGCGCACAGGGGCCGGGCGTCAGGTGTGCCTGAGGTGGTGGTGGACGGGAGGGCGCGTGCGGCCGGGCGAGGGGCATGGGGACAGTGGCGCTGGGCTCTGGCCAGCCGAGGCCCTGTGGGGTGCGTGCCAGAGACGCCAGGTCGCTGGTTTGTGTTTTTTTTTTTTTTTTTAACAACAGCCGCTGGAGACGCGGGTTTTGTTTTGTTTTGTTTTCTTTCTTTCTTTGTTTTGTTGCTGTTGTTTTAAAGTAACAAGCTCTCTGGCTTTTAAAAAGTGTTTATTTATTTTTAATTGATTTATGATTGACAAGCTCTCTAGTTTTAAATGTTGAGGTTAATCCGCCAAGTTGTAGAAGACTGCAGGGCCAAAGAAAGTACATCTGTGAACTGCATTTGGCCCTCTAGTGGCCAGTTTGCCGCCTCTGCTGTTGGGGTCCTGCGGGGAGGGGTGTCCAGGCGGGGAGTTGCAGACTGACAGAGAAGTCCCCATTTGGGGGGCTGGGGTGCTAGAAAGATCTATCCCCAAACTGAGCCCTGGATTGTGTGAGCTGAGTAGCTGACTTGGTTGGTGACTGGGAGTTATCCCTTGCCTTGCCTTAACATATCCTTCCCTTCCTCTGTCCCTGTAGCATTAGCCCAGATCTAGGGGGTTTAGGTTGGAGAGTGGGGGTGTTCTGAAGCTGGGGTGAAGACACCCTCCTTGCCAAGCAGGCAGGACTCCACAGACTGGAGCCTGGTCTTGGGGACTTCCTGTGCCAAGTGTTAGTGAATTGGGCTGGGAGAACATTTTCAAAGGAGGAGGTACGTTCCAGATGAGTCTAGCAGAGCTGTTCACTGGGGAATTGTGATCCTGGTACCACTTGGTCTTGTGGTTCTAAACTGCTAACTGAGGAGAAGAGGAGAGGTGCAGAGGAATTCTGGGAGACGAAGTTACAGTCAGTTAACTAGCATCTCCTGGGTCCCCCCTCTGGGCAGGGCAGAAGGCTGGGCATACGAAGATGAGTGCCTTGTAGCTCTTGCCTTCAGGATACTTTCAGATGATATGGGCTAACTCTGGAGGAGGCTTCTTTCCTGGCAGGCTTGGGCTGGGGGAACCAAGGAAGGGAGGAAAAACCTGGAAGGTGATGCAGAAGCATCATGGACTTAGAGCCGTGGACTTAGAATTTGGGGAGGTGATGGGAAGGGAGAATGCATTCCCAGGTAGGAGTAGGAACTGTGTAGTGAGGGTAGAGATGGTAGCAATAATTGGATCAGCCTATCCATCAGGGACATGGAGAGAGATCAGGGGAGAAGGGTTTTTAGGGCCCCGTTTCTGGACTAGGAGGGGTTTGGTGCTGTCTTATGGAAGATGGATGTTATACTGTGGTAGAAAGGAGGAGGCCGAGGCAATACCAAGTGGGATCTTCCATAGAGAGTGCTGTGTGAGAGGATACCAGTTGTGGAAAAGTGTCTTATCCCCAACCAGAAGACCATTCCTTGGGGACAGGTCTGTGTGGCATTTCTTTGAGTTCTGACCCAGAGAACGATCACCCATCCAGTACCCTCAGCCCTCATTCTTGTAATGATTGAGGGGAAAGGGGCTGTCTTCTGGTGCTGAGCAGGCCCTGGTGGCCTCGGGACAGTGGTCCTGTTCCTATTTGGCAGCCTAATGCCTCCTTCCTGCCAGTCCAGGCTTGTTCCTTCCTAGTGCACAGAAAGTGTCAGAGTCACTAATACAGCCCCATCTGTGCTGTGAGAAGGCAGAGTGGATATCGACGATGAGACAACCCATTTTCTGAGTGCTAGCCTGAGGTAGCCCTGATCTGGACACTGTGAGATCTTTTGAGGATAGTTGGCTCCTTGGTGGGATCGGTTGGGTATTGAGGGGAAAGGCTTTGATCTGAGCCAGCCCCCAGATTCCAGCCCTGGATCAAATGACTGCTGGCTTGCATGTTGTCTGTCTGTTTTGGGGTGGGGGCGTGGGGGTCACTCCAGTAACCTCTGGTTGTGGCCCAGATTCCAGTACCTCCTCCATCCTGTTTCCTCTTCCCAGGTCAGGTTCTTCTGGAGAGAGAGGAGGGGCGCAGAGGTGGCTGGTTCCCAGATGCTGTAGACCCCCATGAACACCATGGCGGAAGCCAGACTCCAAACCCAGAAGAAAAGCAGCCAGGATGGTCAGGAGGTAGCATTCCCATTCCCAGAACACCCTCTACCCTCCTGCCTCCCGTCCTGTGCCCCTCACTCCTGGAGCCCACCTCCCTCTGTCAAGGACTTTTGAGTCCCCTCATCTCTCCCTGTGGCCCTTTTCCAGACCAGCCTGTGGTCCTCAGGCTTTGGGATGAAGCTGGAGGCTGTCACCCCATTCTTGGGGAAATACCGCCCCTTTGTGGGTCGCTGCTGCCAGACCTGTACCCCTAAGAGCTGGGTGAGTGACGGTCAAGCCAGGCCCTACCTTGGGAAGCTTGGTTCTGGGAGCCACAGCTGCCGCAGCCCCGGGAAGCAGTTTCCTTCATGTCTTCAAGCCCAGCCCTTCCCTAGCCTGTTGTCTCAGGGGAGTGGGTGCACTAGTGCTTGTTGGTTGGTGGTTTGGGCCTGCTCCTGGCTTCTGGCTCCCAGGCCTGGGAGAGTTGGGTGGGGAGGTACAGAGGGATCTGAGAGGCCAGAGGGCTGGGGTCTGAGCATGCCTGCACTCAGAGTGGAGGGCCTGGAGACACTGTCCACTCAGAGTCAGCGAGCACTCGGCACATGCCTGAGGCCTTTGTAGGTCCGTGCTGGGGCTGGTGGGACTCAGGGTTCTTGTGGAGATCCAGGCTACATGTTCCCTGCTGTTGGTGAGAGAACTTCTCAGAGATGATATGCTACTCTCCAAGAGGGTAATTCTGTAGAGGATGCAGCCCTTTCCTTTTGACCATGGAGCCCTCTCTCCTAAGTGAACTTCAGGATCTGAGGTCAGACATCTTTTGGGAACTGCAGTGCTATAATCCATCTCTCGGTAGACTGTAGAGCCCATCAGGGAAGGACTGCAGAAGACAGAGCAGGAGCTTTCCTTTGCCGGTTTGCAAAGGCCGCCCCCAAGCACATGCTCTCTACCCCTTTCCGGCAGGAGTCCCTCTTCCACAGAAGCATAATGGACCTCGGCTTCTGCAATGTGATCCTGGTGAAGGAGGAGAACACCAGGTAGTCAGAGCTGGGGGTGGTGCCGGGTGGTGCGCAGGGCCCTTGGGTACAGGGCTGCTGGGGCCCTGCTTTGTGTTATCATTTTCTTCTTTTGATGGGACAAGAATGGACTGTGCCCTCTGCTCCAGACCCACAGGTGGGGACAGGCAGGCTTGGAGTTTCCCTCAGCTCCTTTTGTGAGCTTTCAAGCCCCGAACCTGTACCCTGTTCCCTGGGGAGAGGGGATAGGAATGGGCCACAGGTGGGCAGGTGCTTCCTCTTCCTGCTCCATAAGCCAAGCTCAGGTGTTCCCAGTCCACGGGACTAGGATGTGATCCCTTCCTAATGGAATACCCTCTGTGGGCCCTAGTTGGGGTGGGGGCCTCTGAGACATCTACCCCCTGTTCTGGGGGCTGTGCCCAGGTTTCGGGGCTGGCTGGTTCGGAGGCTCTGCTATTTCTTGTGGTCACTGGAGCAGCACATACCACCCTGCCAGGATGCCTCACAGAAGATCATGGAAAGCACTGGGTGAGGAGGCAGGGACTGGGATCTGGTTGGTATTTCTGGGATCCTTAAAGGGATGATAAAGGCTCTAGGCGGGGCTGGTTGAAAGGACTGGTTTCAAGAGTGTTAGCTTGGTCAGGGACCCTTTTTTAAAGATGGAGGGTGAAGGCTGGAGGCTGTGCCCTGGGGACTACGGGGCTGAGGGAAGTGACCTTAGGTCTGCTTCAGCCCTATACTGCAACCACCACCTCCCCTGCCCTCCACCACAGGGTGCAGAATGTCATCTCAGGGAGGGCCCCGGGAGGGGCTGGGGAAGGCCAGGTGCCCAGCCACGTGAGGAAAGAGGTACAGCGCATCTTGGGCCACATCCAGGCCCCGCCCCGCCCCTTCCTGCTCAGGTAACTCTGCTGAAGGGCGCCCTGAGCTGGGGC
Organism: Bos indicus; assembly: GCF_029378745.1. Taxonomy (NCBI): domain Eukaryota; kingdom Metazoa; phylum Chordata; class Mammalia; order Artiodactyla; family Bovidae; genus Bos; species Bos indicus. Next base: position 2,106,006 of record NC_091770.1, on the reverse strand, counting down.
CTCTGCCCTTAGGGAGAGAGCATTGGCTGGGCTTGGGGAAAGACTAGACTCCCCTCCTGGGGGAGCTGAGTGGTGTATTTACCAGACAGCCTGGGAGAGCCCTGATCTGGACACTAAGAATTTTGAACACAGCTGGCTCCTTCAGGGGACCAGTTGGGGAAGGGGGAGGGGCTTTGATCTGAGCCAGCTCCCAGATTCCAGTCGGTGTTCTCACCACTGCTGGCCTGTGTGTATCTGTCCTGAGAGGGTGGGGGCTTAGGGGGATCATCTCAGGAATGCCTGGTTGTGACCTGGACTTCAGTGCCTCCTCTGCCCCTCCACCTTCCCCCAGGTCAGGCTCCGGTGGAGAGAGGAGACCGGGGTCCCCATCTGTAGGCCTGCCCACTCACTCACACATACCCGCCACTGTCACCACCTGCTTCCTTCCACACGTGTCCTGCACAGGGTGCAGCTCCTCTTAGATGCAGATGCAGCAAGCCTCTGGGGAAGTGGAGGTGGCACATGCTTGCAAGAAGGACAGAACAAGGGCTAGGACTGAGAAAACCTGAAGGCGGGGAAGAGACCTGTAAGCCAGGGACAGAAGGGGGAATTGAGCCAGCCTCAGGGAAGTGAGGATGTCAGGGAGCAGTTCTCCCAGAGGGAACAGCATGAGCTGTGGCTGCAGGAAAAGGCCAGGTTTGTTCAAGAAGCTGATGTGGTTGGAAGCTGGCAAGTGAGGGAGTGAGTTGTTGGAAACAAAATCGAGAAGTAGAAGGGAGCAGATATGCAGAGCGGTATACAAGATGTTTGGATTTGATTTCTAAGTGCAATGAAAACCAATGGAAAGGTTTTAGACAGAGAGTGACAGCAAGGTTAATTGAAGTCAAGAATAGAGAACAGGTCCTCTGGGGAGGCTGGTTTGTTAGTCTAGGTGAGATGATGGGGGGTGGGGATGGCAGTAGAACTTGGGAAAATGGATGGAGAAACCAAAGTGAAATTAACAGGACTCACTGATGTAGAGGAGGGTTGGAATGGGGCCAGTGGAGGGAAAGGGGGCGCTGCAGGTGGGCTGGGCATCTGGCTGAGCGCCTGGCGGTGTGGTTGGAGGGGAGGAGGCAGGCTTGGGGGGAGTGAGTTTGGCCCACAAAAGGTGTTTTGGACATAAAAGTTTTCTGACACCTGACATAGTGGTGGAGACAGAGGCAGCTGCTTATATATTAATATATGAATTCGGAGCACAGAAAACAGGTTGAGACCAGGAATGTGTATTTGCAGATCTTTAGCACATAGGCGATACTTAGAGCCAGGGAGGAGTGAGTCACTGAGGGAAAAGGGTACAGGGCAGCACATGCGAGGCTCAGCCGTCCTGAAAGTGCTGAAGGGTCAAGTGAACAGGAACAGGAAGTAGGGGTTGTTGGTGACCTGTGACCAGCCTTCCACGTGACCATTCTTTGGCTTTGTCACGACTTCCAGTTCCTTGACCTGAGCACCTTACACCAGCCATCAGCCCACCTCCTGTCTTTCCTGCCCTCCAGGCCTAGCTTAGATTCCAGGGCCCCGGGTGACAGAAGTGTCCTTGGGAGGGAGTCACTGGGCACAACCCAGTTGTGTTTAAACCTAGCCACCTGCCTTCTCTGCATCGAAGCAGCCGAATGTCACTGGAGAGACGCACAGTGGGTAGATCTGCTTCCTTTTTAAGTGTGAGTCTCAGAGGAGCACAGCGCGCTCTCCAAGGCTCTGATCTGGACTGCTGCTTCTCTGACTCACGCGCTGTGTCCTGATCACACCTCATGGAGAAACAGGAGCCATCTGATGAGGACATGCCACGTGTCCTCCGTGTCTCCATGCTGCCTGCATCTATGCCTCTCTCCCGCTTAAAGCCAGTCCTCTCATCAGGCTCTGGACGTCCCCTCCCCAGACTTTGCCCCTTCGTTGTCCCCTCTCCTTCTTACATCACTAACCCCTCCCTTTTAGTCCACTTGCCTCAGCAGTTTGCAAAGACAAGGCTGGTTATGCCTGGAGAGAGTCTCAGTTCTCTGATCTCCTTTGGGATGCATGGGGGCACAGACGTGCTCTGAGGCAGTGGCCCATGACGTCTTCCTAGGGGAGTATCAGCACCTTGCAGGTGTGGGCTCTGCTGTCAGGCCCACCTTCCAGTCCCAGCACCCCCACTTCTTAGCTTTCTCTCCTACCCAGCAGCTTCTGCAACCAGTCTGAACCTCACTTTCCTTTTCTGTAAAATGAGGACAGTAGTAGTGCCTGCTTTAGAGGAGTTCTGGGCGGCCCATACCTCAGACTGGGCACTGCTCTGCAGGCTGTTTAGCTGGGCACTGCTGCGGTTCCTGAACTGCCTCTTCCTGAACGTGCAGCTGTACAGGGGCCAGATGAAGATGGTCCAGAAGGCCTCCCAGGCAGTAAGGCCCGCCTTCACTGGAATGGGGATGGGGTGGGATGGTGGGGACAGGAGCAGAGGCTAGGCCAAGCCCTAAGTCGGGACCAGCCCTGTCAGCTGGGTGGGAAAAATGCACTGCTCTTTGACGACCTTGTCTTCGTGTCTCACGGTCCTGCTCCCTAGAGGCTTCCTCTAACGGCTTTTCATCATGTCTTAACAACCATTACGTCAATGCATTACCTTAAAAGTTGTTGACAGAGCTCCTCCGCTTTTGGGAAATGTGCTCAGAAAGCCTGCTCAGCCGAACCCTCCCTCCCTCTGGGACTGCCCTGGGTCTGGAGGCGCTAGGTTTCGGCTGCCTGCATCTTCAGGGCGGGGGTGTGGCTTGGCACTTCCCTCTGGCTCTCCCTGGAGCAGGGCTCGCCGCTCGTCTTCCTCTCTACCCACAAGTCAGTCCTGGATGGCATCCTGCTGCCCTTTGTGCTGCTCTCCCAGGGCGTGGGCGTGCTCCGTGTGGCTTGGGACCCCCGCACCTGTTCCCCCCTCCTCAGGTAAAAGGCTTGTGCCTTTGGATGTACAGCGGCGAGGTCCCCAGACTGGGAGAGAGGTGTGGGGGAGGGAGGTGGTGTTGCCAGCATCAGCTCCCCAGAGGGTCTCTTCCTGGCCCCTCTGCTCTCAGCATATTGTGCAGCCCAGCCTGTGGGGCTCAGATGGAGGGTCAGCTGTGGGCTCTAGGGCCATGCCTGGCCTCAGGGTGTTGAGGCAGGACCCAGGCTGGCCCTGAGGGGGCCACGGCTCTCACTAGCCTCCTGCTTGGTCCCATCTCCTGAGCACCTTACCTCCTCTGCCCTGTGCCCCACAGAGCTCTGCTGAAGAAACTTGGGGGGCTTTTTCTGCCCCCAGAGGCCAACCTCTCCCCGGACAGCCCTGAGGGGGTTCTTGCAAGGGCTGTGGTCCATGCGGTGAGTGCTGTGCCCCCAGTGGTGGTTTATGGGGCCAGGAAAGGGAACAGGGGCCTTAGCTGTTCTGGTTTTGACACCTGCCTCCCTCCACCCACTTGCAGACTGTGGAGCAGCTGCTGGCCAGCAGGCAGCCCCTGCTCATCTTCCTGGAGGAGCCCCCTGGGGTTCGGGGGCCTCGGCTGTCAGCCCTGGGCCTGTCCTGGCTGGGCCTGGTGGTGCAGGGGGTCCAGGCAGGCATCGTCCCAGACACTCTGCTTGTGCCGGTGGCTGTCACCTATGACCTGGTTCCAGAGGCACCCCATGATACATGCCACGTAAGACCTTCCTGCCCTGGGTCCCCACGTGGATACCATCTCCAGAGAGGAGGCACAGTTTTGTATCCTGTGACTGAGGCTCCTCGGGGCTGGGGTTCAGGGGGGAGTGCAAAGCAATTCCACCCCTATGGTCATTATCCTGTGGCACCCACCAAGGCTGTAACAGTCATCTTCTCATTTCATTCCCAAAAGACCTTGCTAGGGAAGGATTTCTCCTGTTTCACAGACGAGAACAAGCCTGGAGAGGTCATGGTCATGTGCCAGGTTGAGCCTAAGATGAAGTAGAGCAGAAAGCATGCCCCCCAGGCAAGCCGGCTCCCTCAGTGCCTTCCTCCTCCCTGCAGGCCTTGGCCCCGCTGGGGCTGTGGACAGGTGCTCTGGCTGTTCTGCGGAGCCTGCGACGCTGGGGCTGTGGCCGCCGAGTCTGTGTCCGTGTGAATCTGGCCCAGCCCTTCTCCCTGCAGGTGTGGGCCCTGTTGGGCAAGGCTGGGCATACTTGTGGTCCGTTCTAGGGCTTCTGGCAGCCTGGCCCTCAGGCCACTGCAAGGACGGCCTGGCATACTTCAGATGGGCTGTATGTAGGCTTCCAGGTGGGCCAGGGCAGACCACCTGACAGCCTTGTCCTGGGCAGGAATACATCATCGATGCCAGAAGCTGCTGGGGCAGCAGGCAGACCCTGGAGCAGCTGCTGCAGCCCATCGTGCTGGGCCAGTGGTAAGGGCAGAGGAGTATGAGGGTTTTGGGCAAGGAAGGCAGCTCTCAGACCCCGGCTTGTGAGCTGGCGCCCCCTCCTCTCCTGACCACAGACACAGCAGCAGCCCCAGCCTTCCCTCACCAGCTAATCTTTGTCATCTCAAACCATCCAGGTGCCCCCCACCCCGCCTGTAAGTTGGGTGTGGGTTATGGCACACCAGCCTGGAAAGCACTAAGGGTACACGGGCCCGCTCTTCCAGGGACGGGAAACATCCTCACCTTTGTATTTGGAAAGCTCTGGGTGCCCCGTGGTTGTCTGTACGCTTGGTCCCCTCATCCTGTGGCCTGTGTCTCTATTCTAGTACGGCTGTCCCCGACACTGAGAAGGAGCAGGAGTGGACACCTGTGACCGGACCCCTTCTGGCCCTCAGGGAGGAGGACCAGCTGTTGGTCAGGAGGCTGAGCTGGCACGTCCTGAATGGTGAGGGGCCCTCGGTCTGGCCTCTGGGGGAGGCTCCTGAGCATTGTGTTCTCCAAGTTGGCCAGTGGGTCAGGGCCCTCCGTTCCAGGTGGGTTTCTGCACCTGCCCCCTCCTGTGGGCCCACTTGGGGCACATGAAGAGTGGAGCCTGTCCCTGTCTTTGCCCCTGAGGAGGGGGCAGCCAGGGGGAACATGAGCCACTAGGTCAGAGCACATAAGCAAGCAGCTGCCCGGCCCACTGCACTTTGAGGTGACATTGGCTGAACTGAATAATGTATGTCACGGGCTTAACAGGTACCTGGAACAGAGGGGGCTTTTAACAGCATAGTTACCATCTTCCCGAGTGTCTCTGCCGTGGCAGAGACTGTGGGTTGGTGGGTAGCACCATGGGGTTGCAAAGAGACATGACTGAGCGACTAAGCACAGCACAGGCCTACAGGAGGCAGGGAGGGTCTCGGAGCTCCCAGCCTGGGTTGCAGCATATACTTGATGTCAGTTCTCCACCAGGGAGAGTGGCATGCAGGGACCAGGCCTGCTGTGCCCTTCCCAGGGTGGAGTTGTGTGGGAGTGTGTGTGTGGCTGCTGGCAGGGAGGTGTGTTCTTGGCTGGGAAGACTTGCCCAGTGACAGGGACGGGGCTGCTGGGCCTCGGCCCTGACCAGCATCCCCGACCTCTGGCTCCAGCCAGCGTGGCGAGCTCCGCGGTGATGAGCACGGCCATCATGGCAACGCTGCTGCTGTTCAAGCACCAGAAGGTAGGGCCCGGGGTGCTAAGGGCCCAAGGGAGGAGCCCCGGCCCTTGGCTCATCCCCCTCTGCCCACCCAGGGCGTGTTCCTGTCGCAGCTCCTGGGGGAGTTCTCCTGGCTGACAGAGGAGACGCTGCTGCGTGGCTTTGACGTGGGCTTCTCGGGGCAGCTGCGGTGCCTGGTGCAGCACACGCTGAGCCTGCTGCGGCCACACGTGGCCCTGCTGCGCATCCAGCAGGGGGACTTGCTGGTGGTTCCGCGCCCTGGCCCAGGCCTCACGTCCCTGGCACGCCTGAGCGCCGAGCTGCTGCCCACTTTCTTGAGCGAGGCTGTGGGTGGTGAGTCCCCAGGGCTTGCGGTGGGTGGAACACGTAGGGGTGAGGGGCACGGCACGCCTCCTCATGTCCGCCGCCTCCTCCCCCAGCCTGTGCTGTGCGAGGGCTGCTGGCAGGCAGGGTGCCGCCCGAGGGCCCCTGGGAACTGCAGGGCGTCGAGCTGCTGAGCCAGAAGGAGCTGTACTGCCAGATCCTGCTGCTGCTACACTTGCTGCCACAGGACCTGCTGCTGCTGCAGGTCAGGCCTCCTCCGCAGCCCACTCAGTCCTGTGCCTCCCTGCCTGCCCCAGCCCTGTGGCAGCAGGTCTGGTCAGGCTTGCCTGAGCTCACACTGGTGCCTGTCGCCCCTCAGCCCTGCCAGTCTTGCTACTGCTACTGTCAGGAGGTGCTGGACCGTCTCATCCAGTGTGGGCTCCTCGTGGCTGAGGAGGTAGGAAGGGGGCTGCAGACAGAAGCCCCTGCCTGGAGCCCGGCTCCTCTGCCCTGTGTGGGGGTGGGGGAGGGCAGCCCCAGCCCCAGCTGAATAGACGCCTGGGTCCTGCCGCCGCCACACTCCACCTCGGGGTCACCACGCCTGCACTGGACCCGTGCGTGCCTGTACTGGTAGAACTTGACAGGCGCACCTCGGGGGGCTTCTGCAGACCCCCTGCCCTCCACATCTCTTGTCCACAGGGGCTGTGGCCCCTGTGGTAGGTGCTCCTGTCCTCTCAGCAGCTGTCACCGTCTGGCGTGGCCTGGGGCATCCTCCTCGGCCCCCCAGGTCTGCGTCTGGTTTCACCTCCCGGCATCTGGATGGCCATGTACCCCGTTGGGGGGCCTCGAGACTGGCCCTTGGCCAGCCTGACAGGGCCCCGTGGCTCTCCCGGCCCTCAGACCCGGGGCTCCCAGCCAGCCTGTGACACAGGGAGGCAGCGTTTGAGTGCGAGACTGCTGTGGAAACTGAGCGGGGACTTCACCGACAGCGACAGCGACGACTTCGAGGAGGCGGAGGGCCGCTACTTCAGGGTGTGTGGGGCGCCGCTGGGGAGGGGGCGGGGGAGGCGGTGGGAGCCGCCCTCACCCTGGCCTGTCCCCTTCCAGCTCAGCCAGCAGTCGCGCTGCCCCGACTTCTTTCTCTTCCTCTGCCGCCTGCTCAGCCCAGTGCTGAAGGCTTTTGCGCAGGCTGCCGCCTTCCTCCACCGAGGACGGCTCCCAGATACGGGTGAGGCCCGCACACCGTGCCATCCTAAGGAGAGGCCGAATACGGTGCGGGGTGAGCTCTGCCTGCGTGGGGCCCAGGTCTCAGACTCTCTCCCTCACAGAGTCCGGCTACACGGAGCAGTTGTTCCAGTTCTTACGGGCCACAGCCCAGGAGGAAGGGCTCTTCGGTGAGTCCCAGCAGCCAGCCCAGGCCCCGGGAGGCAGGGGGAGGTCGGCTGCTGGCTGCTGCCCCCTAGTGGGCAGTAAAAGCCCAAGGTCAGGAGTACTGGCTGCAGTGTAGAGACCTTTGGGTCCAGCTTGAGTCCTCTCCTTGGGTTGTTCCCTCTTTAAAGAGAAGAGAAGCTGTGCCAGGGGACTGTCGCCACCTACAGCCTTCACTTCTCTTTCATCCAGAGTGTGCGGACCCAAATCTTGCCATCAGTGCCATCTGGACCTTCAGAGACTTGGGGGTGAGAGGGGCCGGTCTCTCCATCCTCCTGTCCCCCTGCCTCCCACCCCCATACCCTGACAGAGCTGCTGAGGGGAGCTGGCTGTACCCACTCGGGGATTTACCCAGGGTTTCCCAAGAGCAGGCATGCAGACAGTAGCTGGGGAAGGTAGGACAGTTTTCCTGCTCCTCTGTCTCCCTGACCACTGGCTCATCCTGCTCCCAGGTGGGGTATCAGGATGTTTGAGAGGCAGCATTTGACCTCAGACACTAAGGCTTAGGGGGTCAGTTTTCCAGGGGAGGGGCCCAGCGCCCATGTGAGCACTCAGAGCCCTTCTCTGCGGCTCAGGTGCTGCAGCAGACGCCCGGCCCCACAGGCCCCATGCTCCACCTGTCCCCTGCCTTCGCCAGCCGGGATAGCCAGGAAAAGCTGGGACAGTTCATCCGGCAGTTCATCTGTAGCTAGAACTGTGGGGAGGAGCCCATGTCGAGACTTTTCAGCCCTGGACCGCAGCCCTGCCCTGAGGCAGAAGACTTATTAGCTGGACTGTCAAATTTTTGCGGTTTGACTATGTCTTGCTTTCTGCATCCTTTGCTGCAATAAACTAGAGGACTGGATGAGTCCCCTGTGCCCAGGCTCAGCACTGTTTCTCTGGTGTGATCATGTGTATGTATCTGCTCTCCTTCCCCACTGGGTGGGAATGCCCTCTCACTCCTGGAAACACATCCTAAAGGAAGACAAAAAGAAGTTTATTGAGGAGGTGAGCACCATCTCCTCCCCCTCTACCTGAAGAGAAGCCTCGAAGGGGCTGGCACCGGGCCTCTCGCCATGTTGGGCTCCGTGGGAACAAATGCCCCTTCTGCTTGCAGCAGAAGGCATCACACCACCTTGTTGATGATGACACCCAGTTCTTCAATCTCACACTGGACTTCATCGCCTTTCTGCAACAGAGTGGGCCATGAGGCTGTCAGGCCTGAGGTGTGGCGTGCACATGTCTGCACATAGTCTGAGCCAACGCCACCAGGCCTCTGCCTTTCCTCACTCAGCCAACCTACCTTGAGGAAGACAGGAGGCTTCCTGAACACACCCACACCTGGGGGCGTCCCGGTCAGGATGATGTCCCCTGGGTAAAGAGTAACGAACCTAGAGGCAGAAGGGCCAGGTGAGGTCAGGGGCTGGGGTGCCACAGCCTGGCATGGGGGGTAAAGCCCCCAGGTGGTGGTTGGGGCCAGGCTCCACCCCACTTACTGGGAGACCCAGGTTATCAGCTCTTCTGTCTTAAACACCATCTGGTTGGTATTGCTGCTCTGCATCACTTCCCCATTTACTCGGCAGCAGATCTTTAGGTTGTGTGGGTCTGAAACGCAAAAATGACATATTTGGGATTCTCCCTTCCGACCCCCAACCCCCTCCTGACAACCAGGAAACGAAAGCACAGGGTGGCCTTGTAACTTGCCAGGCAGAGGCTTGTCTGCTGGGCTCCCCACCCTGGAGTCTGTGTGGACTCTGGCCTGCCCAGGCCTCCCTGTGCCCACCACCCAGCAGAGCGCCCACCAGTGGTCACTGGGTGGGTTAATGAGGGGGTGTTCCAGACTTCAGGGGCTGAGAACAGTGGCTGGGTTTTGCCTTAAAAAACAGATTCTATCTGCAGCAGAGGCTGACTGGGTGATATAAAGCCACAGGGTAACAGCCTGAGCAGTAGTGAAGACTCCTGCACCTGACGGCTGACCTGTAAATGTGTCCTGGGTAACCAGCACTTTCGTCTTAACTTCCTGGTGTTTCACACATTCACAAGCGCGCCCCCAGGAGCACAGTGTACTTTCACTGATGACTGACTGCCCAGGGCGCCGTGAGGCTGAATTACACAGACAACTCCTGCCCGGGGCTGTGCTGTCCTCTTCACCCCCGTCTTTTCTCCAGGCTCCCACTGTGCCCTTACTGCTTGTAGCTGCTGCCACCAGGCTACACGGTGGCTGGGTGAGGCCCTGGGGGTTAGCTCCCATCTCCTTCACTAAAAGGGCCGGGGGCTCAGGAACAGCTGTTCTCTGTGATCCTCCAAGGCCATCTCTGCTTCCTTCCAACGTAAGGACTCTCCCAGATGGTGGCAGCCAGAGGAAGCCTGACCCAGCCGTCAGGAGAGAGCCCTCCCCTGTAATTCACGTCCTGAGTGCAGTCACCGCCTCTGCTGCTGTAGGCCTCTACAGTGGGGACGGGGAGGGAGGCCGGTGGAGAGATCTGCTCTAATCCAACCGTCAACGAAAGGGCAGCTGGGGACGGGCCCTCGGCGGGCCACGCCCCTCACTCCCCTACTGGAAAGTGGCTTCACTGACGTATCTATGCAGGAGGAAGGAGAGGAGCTGCCCAGCGGGCCGTCAGAGACCTACCTGCCACGCTGTCCTTGGTCACCAAGGCAGGGCCCAGAGGGCAGAAGGTGTCAAAGGTTTTCCCCAGCAACCACTGCTTTCCATTGCGTCCCATCTGCCAGTCACGGGCACTCACGTCGTGTGCCACAGTGAAGCCAGCCACATGGGCCATGGCATCTGTAGCCTGTTGGGGGCAGGGGATTTGGCCAGATTGGAGGTTAGCTCATGGTGACACCAAGCCCTATCACAAAGGGTCTCAAAGCCTTGATCCCAAGTTAGTGGCTGGAGGTAGCCAGAGGTGGTGGTGGGTGAGGGACAAGGCAGTGTCAGGAGCGGGTAGATGCCAACCACTTCGCAGTGCCAGGATAGCCGGCCCTCTCTCCCTCACCTTGATGTACTTGCCTCTCTTTCCGATGACCACGGCCAGCTCCACTTCCCAGTCCACCTCCTGTAGGGCAGGAAAGGGGCAGTAAGCTGCCTGGCTCCGGGCCCCGTTATTCCGCTAAGGGGCTCCTGCCACGGGGCCAGGCCTCTGAACGGTGGGGTGGCTGCCGGGCCGTGTGTGGAAGACCACAACCCTAGGGGAGGGCCCGCAGGGGAGGTGTTGCGTGTGGACCGTAGCCTCGGGGCAGTGGAGGCAGCACCGCTGCAGGCAGGCAGAGTGGCTCCAGTGACTGCAGAAGAGCAATCTGGTGGGGGTGGGGGGTTTACCAAAATCACTCTTGATACTTCCAAAAAAGGATAAATACCGAGTAACAATAGCGAACTCTACTTGTTTGCCAGACACTATTCTAAGTGCTTTAATGCACTAACTCACTCAAATAAGATCAACATGCCAAAATAAATGTGGGCCAAAGGTTGAATAAGCAGTTTACAAAAATAAATACACAGGGCCACAAAAAGGAAAACATGCTCAGCCCGTTCCATAATCAGCAAAGCGCAAATATCTAGTAGATACAAGTCAGCCATGCAAACTGACTTTTCTAATAGTAACAACCGTGAACACAAAAAAGAACTGGATTCCTTGGGAAACGGCCAAGTCCATGTCGGTGATGAGAGTACGAGATAAGCCTGGAACTGCTTCGCCGTAGGAAGGAAGTGCTCAGAAAGTGCTGTGGGTGGGGGCCATCCGAAAGCTGCCCCCTGACCAAACAGATCCTCTGAGTATCAGAAAGAATGTCCATGATGGACTATGGACTATGACATATTGGATAAAAGTAAAAGTCAGGAATTTACAGTGATAACGGGACAGGGGTAAAACAAAGAGCCAAGCAGGGTTTCTCCACAGAATACCAGCTAATAAAAGTAGAAGGCATGACAGAAAGAAAAAGTCACCTTTTTCTAACCCTTACTGCAGTAATGGATTCAGGGAAGGGTGACCAGATGATCCCTGGAAGAGAACTTGTGGGGCAAATAAGATAGTCATGTGGCTTCAGTGACTCTTCTGCAGACTGTTTACCAGTTACCACAGTGAAAGGCACCTTACCATGGAGAGGTCACGTGAGCATCAAGGAAACTAGGCGATCAAACTTCAGGACCACCCAACACTGGACGTGATGCAAGCACGCGCCTGCTGCCTCAGCAATGTCGGTTGTCCTGCCCCATCCCCCGCTCTCAGACTGAAACCTAAACCCCAGTGTGAGGGCATGAGGTGTGAGGGCACGAGAGGTGCTTAGGTGACGAGGGCAGAGCCCCCATGAGGAAAGCGGTGTTAGAGAGCTCACTTCCATAACCCAAGACACGGTGAAGAGACACTCACCTGTGGACAGAAAGGGGGCCCTCACCAGGCACATAATCTGTTGGTGCCCTCATCTTGGACTTCCCAGCCTCCAGAATTTCAAGAACTCAAGTGTTGTTTTATAAGTCACCCATTCTACAGTATTTTGTTACAGCAGCCTGAACAGATTAAGCTGTGTAGAACTCTACAAAAATGTTTAACCTGAATCTAATCATGATGAACTGACCAGACAAATCCAGAGTGTGAGACACGCTATGAGACAATGTGCCTGATTTCTTCAAAAAGTCTGTCATGAAAGGTAAAAAAGGGTAGGGAGAAAAACTGCTGAGATCAGGGGTCAGCAAGCTGAGGCCCACAGGCCAAATCCTTGCTTGTCTGCTGTCTCTGTTCCTGTAAATGACGTTTTCCTGGACACAGCCATGTTCCTCCACGGACCAGCCGGGCTGCTTCCACACAGCAGCGGCCAAGCTGAGCTGCCACTACAGACACTGCTGGGCGCGCAGAGCCGAGCACTCACTATTAACTGGCCCTCTGAGAAAAAGTCTGTGAATCCCTGTTCTAGACAAAAGGCACTAAGAGACACAACCAAAAACAATGTGTGACCCTGACTGACCCTGGACCAACTCCAAAAATCAAAACGGGACCCAAGTTAAAAGTCGCCTTTGGAGGCAACGGGTAATATTCCCAGTTGGACTATGTATTAGCTATGGTTAATATTAACTTTCTTAGCTGTGGTAATGGTATTGTGGTCATGTAGGACACTGTCCTTATTCCCAGGAGACATATGCTGAAGTTTCTATGAGTGAACTTTCTTTTTTGCTGACAAAGCAACAGACTTTACTGGGAAGGGGCGCCTGGGTGGAGAGCCGGAGGGTAAGGAAACCAGGGGCAGGACTGCTCTGCTACATGACTTGCAATTATGAGTGAACCGGCTCAACGTCTACAATTTACTTTGTAAAGTTCTTTCTACTAACCCCCCTTTAAACAGTGTGTGTGTGCCTGTGGGGCAGGAGGGAAGGAAAGCAGCAGAGAAGTGGGAAAGCAGGGCGGGGAGGCAGAGAGAGAAAAGCAAAGACGGCAAAATGCACGTGGTGACTCCAGGTCAAGACTCTGGGCAGTCGCTGCGTGTTTTTCCCCCAACTTTTCTATAATTTTCAAAGTATTTCTAAACTAAAAATTTTAAAGTACTAGTATGGGTACATACACTGCTGGTGGATATGTAAACTGCTTTTGCAGCCGAAGGTCACTCTGGCTAATTTTTGAAACCCTGCCTATACTCTGACAAAGACACTCACATTCTAAGAGTTAATTTAAAGGAAATAATCACACATTGATGGATTTGCAAAGTCTCTTCTATAATGATATTCACTGCAACATTATAAAAGCTAAAAACTGGAAACAACCTATTTAGCAATATGAGGACTATTGAATGAATTATCGCCACTGACACAAGAGAAAACTAAGCAGTGACCTAAAAACCATTGGGGAGAATATTTAATGGCATGAAAAATGTCCTTGATGGGGAACTTAAGTAAATGGTAGGCATATGCACAGTATAGAGAGACAGAAACAGAAAAACCCTAGGGATTATGAGTGGAATAATAAAGGGAAGTGATACAAATGAACTTAATTACAAAACAGAGACTCACTGGCTAGAATGAACTGACGGTTGCTGGGACGGGGGGAAGGGATGGTTAGGGAGTTCGGGATGAACATGTACACACTGCTGTATTTAAGATGGATAACCACCAAGGTCAGACCTTTTGTACAGCACAGGGAACTCTGCCCAATGTCATGTGAGCCTGGATGGGAGGGGCGTTTGCAGGAGAATGGACACGTGTATGTGTACGGCTGAGTCCCTCTGCTGCTCACCTGAAACCATCACAACATGGTTAATTGGCTATTCCCCCAAAACACAAGTTCAAAAGGAAAAAAAATTCTGGGAAGATATATAGTAAAACAAATGTTGCAAGCCCGGCACAGTGGGGACATGTGTAGCTTTTCATTTCTTTATGTATTTATGTAATTTTGAAAATTATGAAATTTATAATTTCTTTACATATTTTATTTTCTATAAAGCAAGTATATTACTTTTATAATCAAACAGGAAAACAATTAATGTCTTTTTCTCCCCCAGGAGCTGTCTTATCACTGTATAACACCCTGGAGTTTCTGTTTAATGCGCTACTGAGCAACAGGTGGTTCCCTCAGGCTGGACGCTGAGCACCTGTGATGGCCCCAGGGACTCGGGGTGGGGGACTGGAGGGCGGGCACCCACCTGGCTCTCAGGCGGAAGGATGATGTTGTCATAGGGCCCCACAATGGCGCTGGCGAACTTGCTGAAGATGATGGGCTCCTTGGGCACAGGCACGTTCTGTTCTCTGCAGTGGTCTGCATAGTTCATGCCCACGCACACCACCTTGTCTGGCCGAGTGACTGGGGCCAGGAACGTCACCTCTGACCGTGGGAGGACTGGCAACTGGGTGGCCAGTGCTCTGCAAAGACCAGAACAGGAGAGAGGGGTTTTCTGGGGAGATCCTGCAGCTGCTACCACGCTTTGCTTTTTAAAACATACTTTCCAGATCAACCATCAGAGTCAGCATTGAAAATCAAACCCAGCTATTGCCCCTTGATATGAGAGCACTGCTTATGCTCATCCAGTGTCGATTTCCGATCCCCCATGAGGTAATACGGGCTTTCGCAGGTGGCTCAGTGGTAAAGAATCCACCTGCCAATGCAGGAGACGAGGGTTCAATCCCTGGGTTGGGAAGATCCCCTGGAGAAGGAAATGGCAACCCACTCCAGTATTCTTGCCTGAAAATCCCATGGACAGAGGGGCCTGGTGAGCTACAGTCTGTGGGGTCGCAAAAAATCTGATACTACTTAGCGACTAAATAACAACATAATACAGAAATACATAATAATTTCCATGTAAGTGAATTCAAAGGGTGCAAATGGGGGTAAGGGAAAGCTCTGTCTTCCACCCCTTCTCCTAGTCACCCCACTCCCTCCCCATAGACAAGTGCTGTGTCCTGTATGGATCTTCACAGTCACTCTGTGTATACTCTTCTCCCATCTTTTTTACGCCAATGACAGCATGTTATATATACATCTTTTAAAAAATATGTATTTTAGAGATCTTACCATATAAAGTCTACTAGCTTCCTCTTTTTTGTACAGTTGTATATTACTGCACAGTAGATACACCCAATTCTCTAATAAAGGACAGGGAAGGAGTTTCTAATCTTGCAAGAATATGAAAGTAGGGGGAAAATACTGTTACCAACACTGTGTGCTGTCAAACATCCGTATTTATATAAGCTTAACAGGCAAAAATGACATCTCAGAGTGTTTTTAGCTTTTTAACTTAGTTTTTAATTTCCTGTGTGTCAGCGTCTTTAGACCAGATACCATAGGGCTCCTGGGTTCAGGGAGGCACCTACCTAATCCAACTCAAACCCAAGAACTGTCTTTAAGAACATCTTTTCAGTCCTCTTAGGGCCCCAGGTGCCAACCCCTCCAGCAAGCAGGCCTTAGCCCCCTCGGGAAGGCAGTGGGGCAGAGTAGAATCCTGCCCCCTCACCAAGTATGTGGCCTTGGGAAGGCCAGTCATCCTCCCTGGGGCCCCTGTAAACTGAGGCTATTGACACACAAGACTCCTAAGGCTCTTTGCTAAGACAGAGGAAGCCTGCATTACCCTGATCCTTTGCAAAAGAACTACCCTGGTTCTGTTTCCCAGGGCGGGGACGGGGTGGTGAGGAGCGAGGGAGAACGGGGCAGCTAAGGCAGGGTCGTGCTGCCTGCTGACTTACCTTCTCACCACTGACAGAGTGGCTTCTCCCTGCTCCAGGAACTCCACCATCGTCTTGGGCAGTGTGGGCTCAAAGGCGTTGAGGTCGATGACACCCCCGCCATTCCCTGACTCCAGGCCCAGGTGGGGTCCCGCTAGGTGGGGTGCCTGGAACTGCACCAATCTCATGTCTCTGGAGGGCTGAAAGGGCCACCTCTGCGCCTGCAGCACAGTCGTGAGCAACCTCCTGCCACTGGACCCCAGCATCAGCTCCTATGGGGAGAAAGTAGGTCCTGAGGATAGAGGGCCTGAGACCATCGCTGGGGCTCCCAAAGCTCCTCGAGCTGCAGCCCAAGGCTTTTCGCCCCATCAGCTTTTCCCGGCACACGGCATGGGAAGTGGTCCAGATTTTAAGTTATTTCGCCGTGTATTGCTCACCATGTATTGGTCATGTTTTGCTCAATTCTGGGCCTGTAATGAAACGCTGAGACAGTGAAGGACCAGGAAGCCTGGCATGCTGCAGTTCATGGGGTCTCAGAGAGTCAGGCATGACTTAGCAACTGATCAACAACAATGAAACACTTCTAGAGAGGCAACTCCTGCATGCCAGCCACTAAGCCAGGTCCCCAGGATTCCAGTCTTCCTTCACCCAGTGCCCCTCACAGCTTAGGCTGTACCTGGCACCGCTGAGGCAAACCACGCAGGTCAGACGCGCTCAGCCCTGCCGTCCTGCCTGCAGGGAAGGCTGATGTTAGCAACTGATGTGGTCAAGTAGGATTCAGCAATTGAGACCACTTCTGGGAAGACTGTGGAAAAGGCAATGGCACCCCACTCCAGTACTTTTGCCTGGAAAATCCCATGGACAGAGAAGCCTGGTAGGCTGCAGTCCATGGGGTAGCTAGAGTCGGACACAACTGAGCAACTTCACTTTCATGCATTAGCAAAGGAAATGGCAACCCACTCCAGTGTTCTTGCCTGGAGAATCCCAGGGACGGGGGAGCCTGGTGGGCTGCCGTCTATGGGGTCGCACAGAGTCAGACACGACTGAAGCGACTTAGCAGCAGCAGCTGGGAAGACTGAGGGCCCTGCCTTTGTCGAGTTTCTTGAGGAAGTGTGGGCTAGGCTAAAATGAATAGGTCTAGGAATTCATTAAAGGGGGGCCCACCATGAGCAAGAGACCGCAGGTGAAACAGGCTCCACTCAAAGACAAGCTGACAGAAGCAATTTTTTTTTAATGTCAATTTGATCCTGTTACCCTCCTATTTGGGCTTCCCAGATGGTGCTATGGTAAAGAATCCGCCTGCCAATGCAGGAGATGCAAGAGACACAGGTTTGATTCCTGAGTCAGGAAAATCCCCTAGAGTAGGAAATGGCAACCCGCTTCAGTATTCTTGCCTGGGAAATCCCATGGCCAGAGGAGCCTGGCAGGCTACAGTCCATGGGGTCGCAATGAGTTGGATATGACTGAGCAAATAAGCACGCATGCATGGGGGAGAGTACAGGCTGCCTGGGGAGAGGCTGCAGGCAGAGTTCAGGGGCCAAGCCTGACAGGGGCCCTCTCCTCTCTGGGTCCCTGGGCCATGACTGTCTCTTTCACTACTGGGTGCATGATGCCTAGTACTGTGCCTGCCATGCAGCAGGCTCTCAGCTAGTCTCAGCTGAAAGAAGGAATGTCGGAGCAGGGGCTTGACTTTTCACTCCTTGGGAAAGCTTCGTGATTATCCATTTCAGGAGAAGGTGCCATCCCTCCTCAAATCACTGAGAAAGTATCAACAAGGCTCAGGTCCCATCTTGAGTTCTAGGCTCCACTCAAAGACAAAACCCATTCTCTTCTTTTTTTGTTTCTAAGTCTGGCCTCTGTTCCCAAAGTCCCTCCTCTTCATGGCTCCTTGCTTTCAAAAGCAGCCCTTTATGCTTGGGCTTCCCAGGTGGTGACCAGGTAAAGAACCTGCCTGCCAATGCAGGGAATGGAAGAGACATGGGTTCAATCCCTGGGTCAGGAAAATACCCTGGAGGGGGGCATGGCATGGTGGCAACCCGGTAAAGAACCTGCCTGCCAATGCAGGGAATGTAGGATACATGGGTTCAATCCCTGGGTCAGGAAAATACCCTGGAGGGGGACATGGCATGGTGGTGACCCGGTAAAGAACCTGTCTGCAAATGCAGGGGAAGAAAGAGACATGGGTTCAATACCTGAGTCACCAAGATCTCCTGGAGGAAGGCATGGCAACCCACTCCAGTATTCTTGCCTGGAGAATCCTATGGACAGAGGAGCCTGGTGGGCTACAGCCCATGGGGTCACAAAGAGTCAGATACAACTGAAGAGACTTAGCATGCATTATGCACAGGCACTTGGAGGTAATCCCGGACTCCTGGTTCTCTGATGATTCGGTCTGCCTTGATAAGTTAGAGACTGATTAGATCCAGGTCACTTGTTCTGACTGCTCACTGTGCTGGCTGATGAGTTTAGCCAGAAAACCAGGAGTTTAAAACCTCCTACCCTCCTACCTTACACAAGCACCAACCATGCCACGGGCAAGGGCTGTTCAAGCTAGTGTTAGCACTGAGATACTTCACACACTAAGATTAAACCCATCCCACTGAATGCCAGGTCTTACCTTAAGTGCTTTACCTGCAATGTCTGATTTAATTCTCCTGACAACTGTGGAAGGCAGGGTCTGTTGGTCTCATTTCACAGATAAAAAATTTACAGTAAAGTGCTGGGACTTGAATCCAGGTCCAGGTGACACTGGAGTTCTTGATTTGGATTAACGTGTCCTCGTGGTGTTAAGCACGGGACACTTTAGCCCAGGGGTATTGATGAGAAATAGGAACCTCCAACAGGAGATCGGGAGGCTCAGGGACGCCCTGCAAGCCTTCAGCCATGCTCCGGGAAATTTGATCTGCTGGCTACTGCCTCGGGGAGAGGGCTTGTCACCTGCTCTCCCAGATAACCACAGGCTGACCTTCCCACGCGACAGACCCTTGCAGGTTCTCATTTCGTTCTATAGCAATCCCTCCAGGCAGAGAGCCTCATTTCACAGAAGGGGCGTTGAGGCTTAAGGTGAAGTCACCAGCCAAGGTACCAGAAAGTGGCCCCGCTGCTTCTGTGGGAATCAGTGAGCCACAGTGCCTGAGCTCAATCCAGCTCCGTAAAAGGGTCCTTAAGCAAAAAGGCTGGGACCTGGGGCGTCATAAGCCTGCGAGACAAAGGTTTGCGCCCGGGATCGCGTGCTACTACTATTCACTCGTCTGGGCCCCTGCGTGGGTCTCCCAGTTTCCCTGTATGCCTAGCTCAGTGGGCGCTCAGAAAGGCCCGCCCACCCACCAGAGTGCTCGGAGAGGCGGGGCAGCAGCGTTCAGTCCTGCCCATCCCGGGAGGCCGGGAGGGAGGCTGAGGCCCAGTGTGCCCCGCCATCCGGCCCAGATCTAACCTACCTGGAGCCCTGCGCTGTCGGGATAGGACTCGCGGGCCCGAGACCACGACCACCCGGCGCCTGAGCGCAGGTACTGAGCTCGTGAGACAGCTACCAGCCTAGAGTTCTAACAAGGGGGTGAGCCGTGGGGCTCCCCTAAATAAGACGTCAGCGGAGGCGGGCGCGCTCTCGTGGCGTCACGGGGACAACGGCCAATAGCAGGGCGTCTAGTTCGATGCCGGAAGCACGTTGCTGAGGGGGCGGGCCCAGCGCTGACCGGTAGGTGGTCTCTTACTAGATTCTGCAGGCCTGCTGGCGCAGACTCTATACGCCCGGCGCTACGTTCCCGGAGGCACTGGCTCTCGGGACGCCCTGCGCTTGCAGGAACCTGAAAGTGGGTGCTTCCTGAAATTTTGCGCCCTGGGCCCGCCTGAGGCCCTGCATCTGGACCAGCCCTGCTCTGATCTTTGAGCAAAACGCGGTGGAGACCAAATTATGGCGGGCTGGTTGACAAAGACAAGCCTTCCGATTGTGCAAGATCAGTGAAGAGAGGAGGGATGTTTGTACCCATTTCACATCTGGGCAACCTGAGGCCGGAAGTGTTTTACTCAAGATGTCATATTGACCCCAAGTGCAGCCTTTTACATCTTTTTACAGCCCTGTCTTCATATGGGCTGCACACAGGGTAGTGGGAGGCATAACCTCCATTATTAGAAAACAGGTATTCTAGTGGAGAGGTGGTTTAATTAAACAAACAATCTTACTTTCCAGGCCTCTGGCATATGGAGACATAGGAGAGGGTCTGGGCTAGAGTCCCAGCACTTAATCAAGGAGCCATCACGGGCTTTATTTGCCCTAGGAAGGAGTTTGACCCTTATCTAATCTCATAGGAGGCCACTGGAATGTCCTCAGAGGGAGTGGGTTGCATTTGAGAAGTTTTGTTCAGGCCACTCCTGAACAAGGAAAGGTGTCTGGGTAAGAGTGATGCAGCCGAGAACAGTGGTGGCTTGGTGTGCGGCAGAGATAGTGAAAGTTCTGAGATGTTGAGAAGGCAGAACTGACAGCCCTCAATGATGACAGGAGGTGGGATTAAAGGGGAAAGAAGTGTAAGGCTGACTCCTAGGTCTCTGGCCTGGTAGATGGCAGTGCCATTCACCAAGACACGGGTTCCAGGGAAGCAATGTGTCTGGGGAGAGGATGGTGAGCTCAGTTTTGGGTGGGTTGTATTTAATGTGTCTGTCTGTGGGGTCTCACAGAGTTGGACATGACTGAAGCGACTTAGCAGCAGCAGCAGCAGGGTATTAAAGGGGGTCTGGAGCTTCAGCTTTTGTCTGGCTTGAAGATGCAGGTCAGCATGCATGCATGCTAAGTCACTTCAGTCGTGTCCGACTCTGTGCGACCCCATGGACAGCAGCCCATATAAATGGAACATGGCGAGTAAGTGTCATGGGTGGGGGGTGGGGGTGGGGGGATGTGCTAAAGAGAACCTAGCATAACCCCCAGTCAGGAGACCCACCATGTAAGGATGAGCCAGAGAGATGGAACGGAAACAGTGAGACATGGGAACTCGTAACTTCAAAAGTTAAGTAGAAAAAGGGAAGATTAAAAAAAAGACTCAAACCAAACTTCTACTAATGTAAACTGCAATGTCTGAGATGACAAATACCCTACAAGGCAGAGTCAACGTTGCAGAAAAGAAGATTGGTGAATTTGAAAACAGCACTAGCTTTTGGGCTGGTGCCTCCATCTTCTGGTAATTCGCCAAAATGACCAACACAAAGAGGACGAGGAGAAACTAATGTTCTAGGCCTTTTAGAAAACACGGCCACACGCGTGTGAATCTACAAGAAAGGAAAGGGCACTGCTCAAAAAGGGAAGCCCCCGACTACGCCCACAGCAGAACTGAGTCTGCAGTGTATCCCTGCATGCTGCCAGCATTGTAGGAAACAAACAAAGGCAAGATTCTTGCCAAGAAAATTAATGTACATATTGAGGATGTTCAGCACTCTAGGAGCTGAGATAGCTTCCTGAAAAACGTATGAAGGAAAAAAATAGAGGCACAAAGTCAGTGGGACTTCCCTGGCAGTTCACTATTTAAAACTCTGCTCTTCTACTGCAGAGGGTTTGATTCTTGGTTGAGTAATGAAAATCCTGCATGCTGCCCGATGCAACCAAAAAATATTAAAATTATTTTTTAAAATATGCCAGCAGATCTTAGGTCTAGTGAGGTGTTTTGTTTTTTTTTTAAGACCATTAGGAAAGACCATTTCTCTGGGAGAAATCCAAACAGCTTAATATATGTGTAATTGGACCCAAAGTAGAGGAGAGGGAAGGGGGAACAGAAAGAAAATATTTGAAGACGTAATGACCAAGACTTTTCTAAACGTGATGAAAACTGTAAACCCACTATACAAGAACTCAACAACCCTCAAACACAAGACACACGAGGAAAATGACGTCATGGCAGAGCATAAGCAAGTTAGTCCATATTAGTGAGAAACAGAAAAATTGAAAAATTGAAAAAAATTTTCTAGACATAGAAGTCTAGAAAAATGGAGAAGCATTTGTCTTTATTCCTCCTGCTAAGTACAACTAAAAACCTACACAAAGCAATCATAAGACTCTGAAAAAAGATGAGCAGGCAGGCTGGCACGGGGTCTGCAGAGCCATGAGGTGATACAGCAGTGAATTCTCTGGGCTGTTTTTTCTCGTATATCCATACTTGGAGCTGAAAAAGCTGGCAACTGGAAATGCCAACCGGTGCGGACACAAAAAGCCCCAAGAAAATCCTGCTCTCTTTAGTCAAAGGACCCGGAAAGGGACAGTCTTGCAAAACAGAAAATTTAGACAATAACTGTTATGGTCCCATGCTCACTAGCACAGGCGGAGTAGGAAGCCTGGATTTTCACCCTTGCCAGCCTGTAATGAAGTGCCTCAGCCCTTCCCCCATGTCAGAGTGGTGAGCAGGGTGGGTCAGAGAAGGGCAGGTGGGGAGCCTGAACTGTCCTCCCTGCTGGGTAGTAACAAGGTCACCCTCCACAGTGGAGGCCATGTGAGGAGCTGGAGTTCCCGCTATAACAACGATCCTTGGGTGTCATGGAGGCTGACTTAATGAAAATGAAAAATAACATATCAAAATTTGTGGGACTCTGCTAAGACAGTATTCGGAAGGAAATGTATAACTCTAAATTCTTATTTTAGAAAAGAAAATTCTCAAACCAGTAAGCTTAGCTCCTCCTGGGGGTATGTGTTAAGCCTCTTTAGCCATGTCTGACTCTTTGTGACCCCGTGGACTGTAGCCCACCAGACTTCTCTGTCCTTGGAATTCTCCAGGGAAGAATACTGGGGTGGGTTGCCATGTCCTTCTCCAGGGGATCTTCCAAACCCAGGGATCAAACCTAGGTCTCCCACATTGCAGGTTGATTCTTTACCATCTGAGCCACAAGGGAAGCCCATCTGCCATGACTAAATGGGCCTTATCCAAGAATGCAAAGCTAATTCAATAACCTTGGTAAAAGTTTCATAGACATTCCACCAAACGCATAATAAAAGAAAAGAAAAAGATCGATGAAATGGGCTTAAAAGCTTCTGCTCTGCAAAAGGATGCTATAAGTATGAAAGAACAAGCAACCAATTGGGAAAAAAGATTTGCAAACTACAGATCTGACAAAGAACTCAGACCTAGGATATACAAAGAATGCTCAAAAGTCAACAGAGAGAGGCCTCCCTAGTGGTCCAGTCGTTAAGAATCAACTTGGCAATATAAAGGACACAGGAAGCACCCACATGCCACGGCGTGTGCCACAGCTACTGAGGCTGAGCTCTAGAGCTTGTGAGCCTCAACTGTTGAGCCTGTGTGCTGCAACCACTGAAGCCCACGGGCCTAGAGCCTGTGGTCGGCAGCAAGAGAAGTCACTGCAGGGACTTGCACGCCGCAAGGAAGGGTAGCCCCTGCTCGCTGCAGCGAGAGAGAGTCCATGTGCAGCGATGGAGACCCAGCCCAGCTAAAAAGTAAACTACATGTATTTAAAAAAAGATCTAAAAGGAAATCAACAGAGAAGAAGGCCGATATAAGTAGAACATGAGTAAATGACATGAAGAGATGTCTCACTGAAGCAGCTATCCGATGGCACATGATCACGTGAAACACGTCTGGCATCGCAGGAGGTTCCGGGATTCACATTGAGACTAGAATGCGACGTCACTGCAAAATTATTAGAGCCGCTAAAATAAAAAATAGTGACGATCTCACAAGCTGGAGAGGATGTAGATAACTGGATCTCTTATACATTGTTGGCGGGAATGTAAAATGTCAGAGCCAGTCTAGAAAATTGTTTGACTATTTCTTAAAAAAACTAGAGAGGCAGTTACGGTGTAGCCCAGCAACTGTACTGTGGGCCTTATGCCTGTACATGGTTATTCATGGAAGTGGTATTTGTAGCAGCTGAAAGCATGGAGACAAACAAAATGCTTCACAGTGGGTCAGACACAGTGTGGTACATCCATGTGGAATCCCATGTCTCAATAAAAAGGAGGTCTTTATTTATCAATGTATGTGCATTGCTTTTATAGGGCTTCCCAGGTGGCTCAGTGGTAAAAAAGAATCTGCCGGCCAGTGCAGGAGACACAGGAGACCTGAGTTTGATCCCTGGATTGGGAAGATCCTCTGGAGAAGGAAATGGCAACCCACTCCAGGATTCTTGCCTGGAGAATCCCATGAACAGAGGAGCTGGGCGGACTACCATCCATGAAGTCACAAAAGAGTCAGACACGACTGAGCAACTGAGTCGGCACAGTTTTTAGACAGTGCTCCTGCACACTTTCTAGACTACAGTGCAATGTATCGACTTTACGTGTGCTGGGAAGACAAGAAATTTACGTGCCGTGGCCCACGATTCCAGGCTCTGGCTGCATCCGCCTGGCCCCTAATTCTGGGCAGGAGTGTCTCCCGCCCCACAGCCCTTTACCTGACTCACTCCTACTCATCTATCAGAGAAAAAATAATCAGTCGATCTAAGAAAGAGATGGAAGTTTTTATTTGAGCCAAACTGAGAATTATAACCTGGGATCAGCATCTCAGGAGAAAATGCCTTTCCATTCCTTACACCCTCCTTCCACTGAAAATGCACTTCCCATTTTCCTTGCATATTGAAATGTTTCCCTGATTATTTTAGTAATTTTAGTTACATACATTATAATTCTTAACCTTTAATCTCTAGTAACAAACCAAGAAGTAATGGTGAACCAGATGTCATATTAGGATTTCCTGCTTGGTGCTTATGAATATGTTTTGTAACCTCTGGAAACATACACCTTCTCATAGAATTTCTTTCCTCACTGTGATACAATGAGTGGTGGGCTTTGCATTATTTCTAGAGCTACACCTCTTGTTCTATAAAGACTAGACTTGTAAGACAAGGACAGTTGTTTTTATTTCTTTTTTTAATTATGAAATGGTATTTCTTTTTGGCCATGCCATGCAGCATGTGGGATCTTAGTTCCCTGGCAAGGGATCAAACCCGTGCTCCCTGCAGTGGAAGCTGCCTCAGTTCAGTTCAGTCAGTTGCGACTCTCTGCGACCCCATGGACTGCAGCATGCCAGGCCTCCGTGTTCATCGCCAACTCCCGGAGTTTATGGCCTCCTCGATGACAGCAAATTCACCTGTGTTGGGATGTTTTACTTACCCTCATTTAGCCTAAGGGAAAACCCACCCCTAATCCCCCCAAAATTCCTATCAGGCTCCAAACATCACATGTGGTCAGTTTATTCAGATCAGTGGCCTCTCATTTGGGTAATCCATTTACAAACACTTTTGAGGATCCTCCCTGAGTTTAAGAATTTCTTTAACTGTGGTCCTCAGTTGGCCTTTATCTGAACAGCCTTGCTTACAATCTCAGGTGGTTCCATTTCTAAAGGTAATCATTTAATAGTGTCTTCTGAGTGGAAAGGAGATTCAGACTGAAGATGACTGGAGCGAGTGCTCTAATAAAGGAAGACAGAGGGGAGCAGTAGAGAGTTTTGTTGTTCCTGTTTAGTTGCTAAGTCCTGCCTGACTTCTTGCGGCCCCGTGGACGGAGCCCTGGCTCCTCTGTCCGTGTGATTTCCCAGGCAAGAATACTGGAGTGAATTGCCATTTCCTTCTCCAGGGGATCTTCCTGACCCAGCAATCAAACCCGAGTCTCCTGCATTTCGGGCAGATTCTTTACCGCTGAGCCATCAGGGAAGGCCCAGATAACGTTGTAAGTACCTTTTAGATCACTGCTTTTTCATTAGCCTCCTACAGAAACCTTTCAATGAGGCTATTTTGGAATTTTGAAGGTTTTTTGGGCTTCTGAATACCAGTTGTAAAAGGTGCCAAAAGAAAAGGTACAATAGTTTAAGATGAGAGCTCTCTAAAAAACTGTACCAATTTAGATATTTCTCCACTTCAAAGGATCCAAGGAGCTAGCCCTAAAATATTTGTCCTTGCAACCTGCTCCAGTATTCTTGCCTAGGAAATCCCAGGGACAGAGGAGTCTGGTGGGCCGCTGTCCATGGGGTCACAGAGTCGGACACACACAAAACCTAATTTTAGAAAAATGAAAAACGCTTACCACTGCTGTTTCCAGTAGACCCTGCAGGCACAGATCCAGAAGACTGCTGGCTTTAACTGTGAACTCAAAACTGTTTTGGGGCGCCCAAAACAATTGGCAATTTTAGGGCCCAGTTTCCTGTAGTTTCCAATTAAGTTCTTGCAAGCATATATAAACCCAGCGACCATCCCAGAGGTGGTGGTTTACACAGGAGCTGTCTGCCCTTTGAGGCACAATTTCCCAGTATGAATTCTGTGGCCTAATTCGGATGAGAGTTATGATCCGAACAACTTTCTGAGGGCAGTTCCTGTGCTGCTTCTGAGCCTAGCTCCCCAAGGAGTTACCCTTCAGCTCGACTCTTTCCCATGGCATGCCATGGCCTATTGTTGCCAGAGCTGCTCCAGGTCTTTGCTCAGACCCGCCAACCCCTGCCTTTAGCAGGAGTTCATGTAAATATTTGGGAAAATATTTATTTATGTGGCTGTACCGGGTCTTGGTTGCGGCATGTAGGATCTCCTTTCCTGACCAGATATTAAACCCAGGCCCCCTACATTGGAGGCTCAGAGCCTTAGCCACCAGACCACCAGAGAAGTCCCTAAAGTAAATCTTTAAAGGATCCAGAGAGAAGAAAGGAAGATAGATACAAACAAACAAAAACCCAGATGGAACCAGCTGCAACCAAAATGGTGATGAATCCGACCTCCAGCAGACCTCGAGTCTCATTATATGCTGATTTTGTGCTGTGCTGTGCTGTGCTGTGCTTAGTCGCTCAGTCATGTCCGAATCTTTGGGACTGCGTGGACTGTAGCCCACCAGGCCCCTCTGTCCGTGGGATGGATTCTCTTGGCAAGAATACTGGAGTGGATTGCCATGCCCTCCTCCAGGGGATCCTCCCAACCCAGGGATTGAACCCAGGTCTCCCACATTGCAGGCAGATTCTTCACCATCTGAGCCACCAGGGAAGCCCAAGAATACTGGAGTGGGTAGCCTATCCCTTCCCCAGGGGATCTTCCCGACCCAGGAATTGAACCAGGGTCTCCTGCATTGCAGGCAGATTCTTTACCAGCTGAGCTACCAGGGAAGCCCATGTGTTGATTTTACTACATGTTAAGTGATACACCTGCTGGTGGCCGAGACCTGACATTAAGGATCAAAAAAGGATAAAACGTGTTTCCCACTCCCTCGGGAAAACCGCCTCTTCCTGGTGTAGACTAATGCATACACCTCCCCATCGTACGCCTCATTCCTCCTCCCTTTGTTTTTACTTTTTAAAATCAAATCCCGAGAAGTTATCAGTGAGCTCGTTCCCGTTTCTGCAGTCACTGGCCATCGCATGCAGCTTGTGCTGTGTAAATCTCCACTATGTGTATGTGCTCGGTTGTGTCAGACTCTTTTCGACCCCACGGACTGTAGCTGCCAGGCTCCATGGAATTTTCCAGGCAAGAATACTGGAGTGGGTTGCCATTTCCTATTCCAGGGGATCTTCCCAACCCAGGGATCAAAACTGTGTCTTCTGTATTGCAGGTGGATTCTTTACCACTGAGCCACTTGGGAAGCCCAGATCTTAGCTTAGATTTCGTTATTCATCTACTTAAACCCTAAGGGGAAAAGAACCCTCCCCCACAGCTCCTTGCAGAAGCAGAGAGCCTTGGCTGGGCTAGGGTGTGGGCAGAGCCCCTGTGGCTTACTTCAGTGACACCGGGACAGCCTAAAACTATCGTGGCTGCTCAGAACGCTAGGTTACCAGCCCTTCTCTCCTCCCTGGACGAGCAGCATTTACTTAACGATTGTACTGCTGCTAAGTCACTTCAGTCGTGTCCGACTCTGTGCGACCCCACAGACGGCAGCCCATCAGGCTCCCCCGTCCCTGGGATCCTCCAGGCAAGAACGCTGGAGTGAGTTGCCATTTCCTTCTCCAATGCATAAAAGTCAAAAGTGAAAGTGAAGTTGCTCAGTCGTGTCTGACTCTTAGCGACCCCATGGACTGCAGCCCACCAGGCTCCTCCGTCCATAGGATTTTCCAGGCAAGAGTACTGGAGTGGGGTGCCATTGCCGTCTCCGAATGATTGTACTGGGTCTCCCTCATTCTTCAGAGTTGAATAATTCAGCTTCTCGTTTCACTAGCAAAAGTTTTGTTCAGACGTTTTATCAACTCATTTTTTTTGTGATTTAAGTCAGTTTTAACAAAAATCCAGCCACCGGTGTTTCCTTGGGCATCTTACCCAAACACCCTAGGTCCTGCTGAAGAAATGTACTGGTGTCCCTTGAGACTCCAAGTCTTGAGTGAGGCAGCTCAAAATGTTCAGGATTCTCACTCAAACAGTGAAATCCATATATCAGGAGAACTCTCGGGAACACCTGAAGAGTACCGAGAAGCTGGTGGGGATCTCTGGGCTGTGCTGGTTCCCTTCTGGGTGGACTCCAGGGGGCCCTCTGGATGGCCAATATCCTGCTGGTTATACCACGCATGTCAATGAAAACATTCCTCAGCCCAGCCAAGAAAGAAAATGGAAAGTTTTATTCAGGCCAAATGGAGAATTATAACCTGAGAACAGCTCCTCAGAAAGTTCTGAGAACCATTCCACTCATTACAAGGCAGGGCACAGTTATGCAAGTTTTTTGAGTCAGAGGGCTGGACATTAAATGATATATTATTGACAGTTTACACCGTCCAGACCTAAGTGTCACTCTGGCCCCTTACAAGATCAAAAATTCATGCTTTCAAACTGTGGTGTTGGAGAAGACTCTTGAGAGGCCCTTGGACTGCAAGGAGATCCAACCAGTCCATCCTAAAGGAAATCAGTCCTGAATATTCATTGGAAAAACTGATGCTTTGGCTGCCTGATGCGAAGAACTGACTCATTGGAAAGGCCCCTGATGCTGGGAAAGATTGAGGGCAGGAAAAGAAGGGGGCAATGGAGGATGAGATGGGATGGCATCACCGACTCAAGTGACATGAGTCTGAGCGAGATCTGGGAGATGGTGAAGAACATGGAAGCCTGGTACGCTGCAGTCCATCGGGTCACAAAGAGTGGGGACATGAGTTAGCAGCTAAACAACAGCAAGATCAGGAAGGAATATTATCTTTTGAGAAGTTGTCTTGGGGTTAGGGAAGTGTGGCTCAGCCTGGCTGAGATGCCCTAGGCTGCCGGCCAGCTGAAGTGTTTCAAAGAGACTTTGACCCTGGTGCCGGGAGAGCTGGCCCCTGACCCTGCAGGCTCGGGGCCTGAGACCTGCCACCCCGCCCACCCGGGCTCTCTGCCATGGCCTCCTTCCCTGTGCCGCTGGGCGCAGCGGTTTTACTGGCTGATCCCCACTCCCCCCCTGTGCCTCCCGCAGTGCCAGTGCTGGGCGGGGCTCCAGGCCTAAACGCTTGCAAGGTGGCCGGCAGCCTGGCGGGGGAGACAGGGCTGGGCATGTTGGCTCCAGGGCCCACTGGAGTTTTGGAAGCACCTTCACCACCCGCAGCTGAGCCTGACATGAGGGGCTGTAGCAGTGGAGAACTTTTCAGCTGAAAGTGCCTGTCAGCCCACTTTTTTTTTTTAACTGGCTTTGTGGGGAGGCTGGAGCTCTTACGAGTGAAGGGTCTAGAGACTGAGGGGGGCACTTGCTTAAGGTGCAGTTTGCTTTTGAGCTCAAGGGCTGACCCGTCCCCCTAACCCTGCAATCTTCTCCTCTTCACCCCTCCCTTCCTCGCGCCTCCATTCCCGCAGCTCCTAACAGTGGCAAAATGGCCGCCACAGCCCTAGGGCTCACCTCCCGGCTTCGGTGAGGGAACAGTGTCTTTCCCAAGCATTCCCAGCAGCAGAGGTCTCCCTGGGGCCTTGTCAGCTTTCCCTGGGAAGGGGTGCCCCCACTCCTGCCCCAGAGTTGTGGGGGTAGCTAATGCACCAGCTGGCTTGGGCTGGCCTTGGAGGTCAGGTGAACTCCAAGACTGTACAGATAGAGAGCGGAGGGGTCCCCAGGCAAGACTGAGGGGCGTGGCCAGGAGAAGAGGGCGTGTCTGCGGAGGCTGAAGACTGATGTCCAATCGGCTGGTCTTCATTGCCCCCAGACACCCACGTCAGCAGGAGGGAAGTTCCCAAAGGCCTTTTCTTGCCAGGGGAACAGAGGGGTCATGTCGGGGAGGGATGGATGGGCAGACAAAGATCATGCATCCACAGGGGTTCAAGAGAGGTGAACCCTGTGCCCAGGACGAGGTGTAAGAGCAAAGGCAGGTAGGGCAGTGGCAGGTGAGTCAGAGGGAAGCTGGGCTTTCCTGCTGGAGGAACAGACAGAATAAAGAGTGAGACTTCCCGGGTGGTCCAGTGGCCAAGACGTCATGCTTCCAATGCTGGGGACATGGGTTCCATCTCTGGTCAGGGAATTAAGATCCTGCATGCCACACGGCTAGGCCAGAAAAAAAAAAAAAAAAGGCACATAGCAGTTGGCAAGGAGCCCAGTTCTAAGACGGGCAGCCCTTCCTAGTCAGGGCAGCTGTCAAGGGGACAGTTTTAGGTTGGATGGAGCCCTGACTGGTGTCATCACCACCCAAGAGAGGGCTGTGCTTGAGAGGCCCTGAATATCTTCTAGGGCCACACTGGGCCTTCCTGCCCGGCCCACTCCCCTTACACTGTCCCTCCTCTGGGACCTCTCAGCTCTGGTTTACCACTAAGTCATGTCCGGCTCTTGTGACCCGATGTGGACTATAGCCCGCGAGGCTCCTCTGTCCATGGGATTTCCCAGGCAAGAATACTGGAGTGGGTAGCCATTCCCTTCTCCAGGGATCTTCTGGACCCAGGGATCATACCCTTGTCTCCTGCACTGCAGGCAGATTTTTTACCCACTGAGCCACTCAAGAAGCACGGGCTAAGCTCTGGCCACAAGCTAAGCGGTTTCTCCCAGGCCCCCTCATCTTGGCCAGGATGACTTCCATTCTGGCCACAAGCACCACTCCTGATGCATCGGGCCCCACCTATACCCCACTCTCCTCTCCAGTTTCTGAACCCCGAAAAGCGCATCCTGCAGGCAGCTCGAGCCTGTACTTTCTCTGTGTACCCAGCGGCTTCTGACAAAGTCCTGTGCTCTGAGCTGACCACGTGACATCAGAGCTGGCTGGGCCTGCCGCTCCCCTCACCCAAAGGGCCAGGGCCCCCCTGTGAGTCGGCCGGAGGGCTGGCAGCTGTGTCCATGGCCTTGGGGGCTTGCCTAAGGTGGAAATTTGATGGGGGCAGTGAAAAGAACAGGGACCATGTTAGGATGACAAAACCTGGCTCAGGGAGGGCCTATATGAAGTCTCAGAGTCCTCCTGACTCAGTGGCATGGCTCTGGTCTGGACTGTGTTCATGAGGGAAGATGGACAGACGAAGGAATAAAGGTTTCCAAGCACTGTGAGCAGGTGGCCCGAATACCGCACTGATGAGTGCATGCTCAGTTGCTCAGTCATGTCCAACTCTTTGCAACCCCACCAGGCTCCTCTGTCCATGGGATTCTCCAGGCAGGAATACTGGAGTGGGTTGCCATTTCCTCCTCCAGGGGATCTTCCCGACCCAGGGATTGAACCTGTGTCTCCTGTGGCTCCTGCACTGCAGGTGTTTTTTCTTACTGCTGAGCCATCAGGGATGCCCCATTACTCTGTGGCAGGCTCCTCAACTTCTCGCCTGGAATCTGTTTCCTCTTGTTTTATTCGCAGGTCTATGGGAAGCCCCAGCGCCCTGCAGTCCTCTGCGGCGAGCTTGGTTCCCAGCCTACAGCTTCCCTCATGGCCCGAATCACTGCCTTGGGCGTTTCTGCCTTTGGTGACCCCACAGACTCGAGTTTCCTGAAGGCAGAGCCTGTGGCTTGTCCACTGTGGTCTCCTCACAACACGGCCCACACCCGGTGTGTGGATAGCATTGACTAGAGGGAGGATAATGCCTCCTTTTGTGTGGACCTGGGAACTTGGAACTTGGAAGGAGCAGGGAAGAAGGTCACAGGGACGTCCCTGCCTGGTGGACAGGAATCCCACCCGAACAGACACTTGGGGTCTTAGACAGCCCAGTATTTCTCCTGCAGTGCTGTCTCCTGCTCAGCCTTCTAGACTTCCCCTGGGAAGGGACTGAGTGCGCTCTTCAAGCTTCTTTTCAGGATTTTCAAAAGCCTTGGGACTTCCTTGGCTGGCCCAGTGGTTAAGACCCTGAATTTCCATTGCAGGAGGCATGGGTTTGATCCCTGTTGGAGAACTAAGATCCTTCATGCCGGGCAGCCAAAAAAAAAAGAGAGAGAGAGAAGGAGAGAAAAGGGGAGGGGGGGAGCCTAATAGATTAAGTCTAGCCTGACTAATCCAAATGTACACTGTGCTTTGGGTTGGAATGAAGTCAGCTCTGTGTGGTAACAGTTATGCAGTCTCATGAGAGTTATGTGTCCTAGTTAATAAAATAGGGCCGATAGTATGTCTTGCTCCCAGCACCCAGTGGAGAAAGGCTGGCATATGAAACTGTCTTCAGGATCTTAAAAGAAATGACAAGTAGCTTCCCTTCCAAGAAGCTTCCCAGGGGACCTGAGAGCAGGAAATCAGTGGAGGCAGGTGTGTGGTGCTGTCGCCCCCTGGTGGTAGATTGGAAGCATAGCACTTGGAACCAGAGGTGATGGACAGAAGCAGGGGAAGGGGGCCACAGAGGATGAGATGGTTGGAGGCATCACCAACTCAATGGACATGAGTTTGAGCAGCTCTGGGAGATAGTAAGAGACAGGGAAGCCTGGCATGCTGCAGTCCATGAGGTCGCAAAGAGTCAAACTCCACAGCGACTGAACAAATGGACAGAGAAGGACTTGGCTCAGTGGTAAAGAATCCGCTTGCCAATGCAGGAGACTTGGTTTCAATCGCCGGGTTGGGAAGATCACCAGGAGAAGGAAATGGCAACTCCCTCCAGTATTCTTGCCTGGAGAATCCCATGGACAAAGGAGCCTGGGGGGCTGCAATCCATGGGGTCCCAAAGAGTTGGACACGACTGAGCAAATAAACGCATTCACACACAAAACCACAGATGGAAGAGGAAGAGGAACCACAGATCTTCTAAATCACAGACTGGTCATTGCCCTGGAAAGTTGTGCTGCAGAGCTGGGTGGAGGAAGGGTATGGGTGCCTTACTCAATGCCTGTGGCCCTTTCCCCTCCCATTCTATAAAGGTTTGTGAGTCAAGCAGGGACATGGGATGCTAAGTGCTGGCTCAGGACCCTGGGCAGGTCAGCATGGCCACGCAGTGAGTGGTGGCAGGAGGGGGGGGACACTGATGGCTCTGTCTGCCTGCCCTTCCTTAGCTGGCTGACTCCTAAATGGGCCTTGGGGTTACCAGGGAAACTGAGGACCATCACAGATTCATTTGCAGCCCCTGGAAACTTCTGAAATGTCTGTACGTCCTCTGGTGGTTTATTGGTATGAGTCACTCTCTGATAGAAAGGGGAAAAAATGCATGAAAACTTCATTTTCATGAAAACTTTTTCGGTAGGACAAGAAGGAAGGATGCCCGTGTTTATAACTGTGTGTGTGCTCAGTTGTGTACAACTCTCTGCCACCCCAGGCTCCTCTGTCCATGGGATTCTCCAGGCATGAAGACTGGAGCGCAGGTTGCCATTTCCTTCTTCAGGGGATCTTCCCGACCCAGGGATTGAACCCGAGTGTCCTGTGGCTTCTGCACTGGAAGGTAAAGTCTTAACTGCTGGGCCACCAGGGAAGTTCCAGAGGATTGTTTTTCTGCTCATTTTACAGATAATGTAACTGAGGCTCAGCCAGGTAAACTGACAGGCTTAAGAGAGAATAGAAAGCCCCAGAATCAAAGCGTGGGCCCCGTGCTTTAGAGACGTGGGCCTTGGAGACACGGCACAGCTCGCTGAGCTCTGTGGGCGACCATGAAGTGGGCACCTCAGTGCTTACACCTGGCCTGCAGCCCCCTGCCTGGGTCCAAGCCGGGGCTCCACTCTTCAATGGCTGAGGGTTGTCTTAACAGCTTCCCCATCTGTGCCCAAAAGGCTGTGGCCAGGGCAGGTGCACTCAGTGCAGGGACCAGCCTGTGCAGCAGCAAGACAGCCCATCCTAGGCAGCAAGGTCAGGGCTCCCCTGCCTGGATGGTGTCCGGACCCTGGGAGTCCGGTAGCCTGCAGCCTTTGGTGTGTCTGGTGGTAGGACGGGGCTCCTACCAAATCGAGTCAGCCAAATTGGGTGACTCATGGAGGATGAGGTCTGTGTTCACAGTGGAGGTGACGTCACATGGCTTGGGGTCTGGCCCTTGAAGCGCTGCCAGACGCTCAGAACCTCCGTCCCTGAGTTGGGGCTTCCCTGGTGGCTCAGACAGTAAAGAATCTGCCTCCAATGCAGGAGACCTGGCTTTGATCCCTGGAGAAGGGCATGGCAACCCACTCCAGTGTTCTTGCCTGGAGAATCCCATGGACAGAGGAGTCTGGTGGGCCATAGTCCGTGGGGTTGCTGAGAGTTGGATACAACTGAGCGACTCACACTTGCATTTTTGACTTCTTCACTTCTCCTCCCCGAAGCTTCTCATTGCCCTTCTCCTGGCATAATCCGCACTGAGTTTAGATTTTTGAAACTAAAACCAAGAAAGGGAGATGTCTTCAGGCAAATTCTGGTTCTGCCCTGTGACCTGCACCCTCTAGCCAAGGGGATATGCAGAAATGACTTCTTGGAGCTGGAAGAAAAAAACTGTGAACGAAACACAACGGCACCTCAAGGAGTTACGCTACCCCACGGCTCTGTATATAGGCTGGAGGGCTGGAGCATCTCACAGAGGCTTCCGAACCGTGGGCCTTTCTTCCTGACTCTGCTTTCAGTGATCGTACGCTGGGATCTTGGACAATTCAGGGAATGTTAAACATTTACCAGCTCATCTCTGGGCAGCAGCCTTGGCTAACAGCAGCAGGGATGGGAGAGGCTGGACGAAGAGTCAGGATAAAGCCACCAAGAATCGCTCTCCTTTGTCAGGTTTATTTTATTAAAATATACAGGCCTGAATACTGGTGGGCGCTGAGAACAGGCACCACTCTCCTCGGCCGCGCCCAAGGGAGACACTTCTGCCATGCAGACATGCGGCCAGCCCGCGTCCCAGCATGGGAGGCAGACCCCTCCGGGGGCATGTGCAGCCCAAGGCCAAGGTGGGGAGGGCAGAGCGTGGTGGCCCTCTGCTTTGGCCTCAGGCCCTCAGAAGCAAAGCCTCGCCAGCGGGGAGGGCTGGGCTGAGGGCCGGGAGTCGGGGCTGAGAGAAGATCCCTGAGCCAGGGAACGCTGATGCCCTCCTCCCTGGGGAGGGGGAGGGGCCCCAGTCAGACTGGAGGTGGGGTGTCAGTGCAACTCCAAGGGGGTCGCCCATGTGTGGCGCCCAGGGGTCCCCGTGGCTGAGCCAGCCCATCTCCACGGCCTCGGCCGCCCGGTCCCCGCTCATCTTCAGGCCAGGTCCGGGCAGAGACCGGGGGCGGCAGCCGATGGAATGTATGACCGGGAATGTTCCTGGGACTGCCGTGCTGCCTGAGGCTGCGCCCCTCCCGGGCGGCCTGGGCCAGAGGGAGCAGCCCTGCTCCCGCTCCCGCCGGCTTCTGGTGACCTGCCCCTCGGCCCCGCGCCCCTTAGCGGCGCTGGGCTCCGGCCGACGTCTGCCTCTGTCCTCAGGGCAGTACCCGGCCAAGCAGAATCCCTGGGGTTTGTGCTTTTGAATGTTGGTGAGCTGGGCTGGGCTCGGAGAGTTGGGGGTGGGGTGGGGGGGGGCCTCAAGCCACCCCCCCCCACACACACACTGCTCAGAGGCACAGAACTGACTCCCCACAGAACCCTGGGGGCCTCCTGATGCGGGCTGGTGGGGCCCAAGCCTCAGCCCACCTGGAGGGCCTTGCCTTGGAAAGCAGACAGTCTCTGGCTCTCCTCATGGGCTGCAGCCTGAGCTTCTGGGGGCACTTGTGCTTTGCGCATGGGGTTGGGTGAGCCTGTGTGTGGAGGGGCGGCCACATGGCTCCAGGACCCTAACCACGAAGAGGGGAGCTCATCCAAGCTGGGGGCGGGGAGGCAAGGGAGATGGGGGCCAACAGGAGAGAGAAGCCCCTTCCCAGGCCTGCTTGGCCCCCCTGGGCTCCCTGGCTGCTAGGCCCTGAGCCCTGGGACCTCTTCTCAGGACCCCTGAATGACGACCTGGGTGGCTGAGGGCTGTGGGCAGCTCCTCCTGTTGTGCCCTCACTGAGCCAGCTGGAGCGAGGGAGGCGGCCTTGGCAGAGAGGTCCTGTCAGATTCCCACCAAGAACCCCAGTCCCCAGACTGGAAGCCCCCTTACTGGGTGGAGAACAGTGCCTGCTGGTGTGTCCCCACTGGGGCTCACACAAGCTCAGTGGACGGTGGGTGTCCTGACACCAGGGAAGCGTTTTCAGGAGCAGCAGGCTCTAAGTGCCACCTCTTTCCTGGTCCGAATTCCCTTGACCCTGCGCTGCCCCTCTGGGGTCCTGAGCTGAGGGCCATTCTGGAAGGGTCGTCGGTGGGCAGGGAGTGGCTGGGGGACAAGCAGGTCAGCACAGCCCCCGGGGCCTGACATGTGAGTGTAGTGGAAAAGAGGGGTGGCAGAAGGGAGGGGCGGGCAAGTGGGCTCACAGGGCTGGGGCCTTAGCTTTGCAGGCTGGACCCTCATCTGTAGATGACCCAGCAGCCAGCGGCCTGAAGATGCCTCTCTTTCAGCTGTCCACCCAAGAGGCCTGGGAGTGGAGTTCTGGGAGCTGTGTGGCACGTGTTCCCTGGACTCAGCTCCCAGCCAGACCCAGCCCCTCCCTCATCTCTGTCCCCCAACCTGCCAGCCCAGATGAAGGGTGTGTGTGTGTGTGGGGGGGGTGTTTGTGTGTGTGTGTGGAGCAAACTATTCACTTTGTGCAAATATATTAGAAAAAAGTTTCTCATGGAGGTTGCTCCCGGCAGGACTGAGGTTTCTTTGGGGGCAGAGGTGGCGACAGCCACTCAGGGATCCCCCCACCTTCCCCATGCACAAGTCCTAGATGACGTTCTCGAACAGCTGCATGGAGCTCATGATGTTCTCATCCTGCGTGGAGAGAGAGGACCAGAGGCCTGGTCAGCCCTGGGCGGCGCCCATCTCCAGCCTCACCGTGCTCAAAGTCTCATTAGGGACCTGTGACCCTCCGAGGACTCTGCCCATCTCATTGGATGAAGGAGGAGCCAGTGATGTAGAGCCTGTGTCCAGCTCCAGGGTCTGATGGCCAGTCCGTCTGGGAGATGTTAACCCACTGATAGACAACTGCCACCCACCCAGATGCAGCCAGGGCAGCTGAGGGGAGGGAGGCGGGTGGAGGCCCAGCGTCCTGTCCCCTGAAAGTGCTCTGCAGAGGACGGTTAGCCACAATGCCAGGGGGGGCACTCCAGGCTCCTTCCCACTGCGTGACCCGGTCCTCAGGGCTCCGTGTCTGTCCCCTCTGACGGGGGCCACTGAGGGGGCTGCGGGTCGTGGCCTGGCTAGGCTGTGGGTGGGCAGGAGCGGGCAGGGCAGGAGTGAGCACTGGTGAAACAGTGCAAGTGGACGTCGGAGTCTGCGCTGAGGAGGGGACTGGCTGGGCCGGGACGCAGGGGTTCCGAGCCTTGATGCTGCCTACCTTCTGACAGGTCTCCAGGAACTCGTCGATGGTCACCACCCCATCCTGATTCCGGTCCATTTTCTGCAACTCAAGCCATGCCCTCAGTGAGGCTGTGTCCCGCTGGGGCTGCCCCCTGCCCTAGGCCTGAGGAATGGCGCTGGGCGGGCGTGTGCCCTCCACCCCAACCCGTCCCCTTGGCCCCCTCCCTGGGATGCAGGCCACACAAAGTGCCCTTTCAAGCCGCCTCCACCACACCACCAACCACTCTGGTATCTCCCCAGCCCGCCCCCAACCTCAGCCACCTCCCGGCAGGCACCCCCATGCTCACGGACCCCCCTCATCTCCCTGACAGACAGCTGGGAGGGTGGAGTGGCTGAGGGCCCTCAGGAGCGGGAGATGGAGCCTCGGTCCCCCTAGGCCCCACGGACACAGAGCAGTGACCTCAACACCCTCCCCTCGGAGAGAAGCCCCTGGTGGAGATGGGGTGGCAGGGGGTGGGAGAAGCTCTGGCCGGGGGGTGTCGGCTGACTCAGAATCCATGAGCCCGTCTGCTCTGAGATGAGGTTCAGCAGATGGGGGGCAAAGGGATGGTTTTAATTCTTTCAGCCAGCCAGATGAGGAAGTTGCACCTCCCATGGGAGCAGCAGGCCCTGAGAGCAGAAGCCCCTTCCTTCCTCTTCTGGCGACCTCTTCCCCGCGCACTCACCTGGAAGAACCTCTCCACGTGCTCCAGGGGCGCGTCCTCTCGCAGAATCGGGTAGGTATGGCGGCCCATCATGTCATAGATGGACTTCATGATGGCCAGCATCTCCTACGGGGGGAGTGAGGGGAGGGCGGAGGGGCTGGCATGAACCTGGCTGCCAGGTGGGTGAGCGGGCGAGGCTGTACGGGCCAAAGAGAGATAGGCTCAGCCCCATCCAGTCCACCCAGCGCAAGCTTCTGACTCTCCAGGGCATCTGGAGATAGGTTTTTATGTGCAAACTCTAGAATTTGTTCCAGCCAAACACTCTTTTTTGTATATGAAATATTCCTTTTTTTGGTATATGAACTATTTCTTACACACCAGAAAGAGTGTTTGGGCCAAACAAAACTGGACTGTGGGCCCGTTGACACCCTACCTTAAGGGACCACACTGCCCTCCCTTGATTGCTGGGAACCAAGGCCAGCTCTCCCACCCCTGCCTCCAGCTTTTCCACTTGGGTCTCCCACATGACCTCGCAGTCAGAAACAGTGATCGGGGACCTTGTTGACGGGGATGGAGATGTGTGGTGAGGGGCACACAAGCTCCATGCTCTGCACACCCAGGTGTCCAGGCCGAGAGCCTGGCAGAGGAGTTCCTGGCCACTGTCCCCTCCGAGGGCGGGCTGGGTGCTCTGTCTTTGGACAGGGAGGGGAAACGGGAAATGAGGGCAGCGAGAGAGAGGAGGAAAGAGGTTGGGGGTGTGGAGCAGCGGAGCGGGCAGCCAGGCTACGCTCAGCTCCCCAGGCAGCCCCGTACCTCTTTGGTGATGTAGCCATCCTTGTTAATGTCGTAGAGGTTAAAGGCCCACTTGAGTTTCTCATGGACTGTTCCTCGCAGCAGGATGGAGAGACCAACCACAAAGTCCTGTGGGGAAAGGGCGGGGGTGACAGCCGAGGCCCCAGATTCTATTTCCAGTTTGCCGTGAGGCTTCCACTAAAGTGCCCATCTGTATAGGTGAGGCGCCTCCATCACAGACCGGGTGGACGGTGCCCCTCAGGTGAATACAATGTGAGTGTGAGTGTGAGTGTGAGTGTGTGTGTGTGCGTGCGCGCGTGCGTGTGTGTGGTGGGGATGGCATGGTGGCTGGTGTTGATCGTCTCAAAGAAAAGACATTCAAATGTATGACTTTTTTTTTTTTTTTTGCAAAGCTTTGAGATCTCAGTTCCCTGACCAGGTATGAAGCTCAGGCCCGCAGCACTGAAGGCGTGCAGTTCTAACCACGGGGGCACCAGGGAATTCGACCCATCTGATGCATTGCCGCTGACAGAGAAGGCCTGAGGGCGCTCCTTTCGTGAAGCGGGCGCACTAGTCACGTTACCAAGTGTCTGCGTGCCAAAGTGCTTAAAAAGCTACACCTTAAAGACTAAACCAACAGCTCCGGGGCCCCACTGCACCTGTGCACAGTCACGTCTGAGATGGGACAGGTTATTACTAGCGTGACAAGACATGAACGTTCAAATGGCTTTTGTGTGAAAACTTCAACTGTTTTGTTGGAGCATTTGGTGGAAAGCAATTCTTTCCTGTCACTTCCAGAAGGTTCAAAGTTAACGCCCTTCCTGCCCCACGGGGTCTCCCAGGCTGCTCTGAAAGAAGGGAGCTGAGAGGGGCTGTCCTGAAGGTGGGAAGTGGGGGACAGTGGACTGTGAAGGGACAGGCCCTGCTCCAAGGGGCTTGGTCCCCACTCAAATTCTAATGTTTATTTTTGGCTGCACCACATGCCTTGTGGGATCTTAATTTCCCCAACCAGGGGTCAGATCCGGGCCCTAGCAGTGGAAGTGTCAAGCCCTAACCACTGGACCAATAGGACCTCATTCAAATTTTTTATTTTCTGGATGAGAGGAAGCCTGTATCATGAGAAAGAAAGACTAAGGAAAACTGAGAAAAGCAGTTTTGAAGAAACAAAAATTATTCCAGGACCAAAAAAAAAAAATTCACAGAAACCATTAGATTCAGGGATTAGAAATCTGGCATCCTTACAATAAGAATGGCTTCCCTGGTGGCTCAGTGGGAAAGAATCCACCTGCAACACAAGAGATGTGGGTTTGATCCCTGTGTCGGGAAGACCCCCTGTAGGATGAAATGGCAACCCACTCCAGTAGAGGAGCCTGGTGGGCTACAATCCATGGGGTCTCAAAAGAGTTGGACATGACTTAGGGACTAAATAACAAGAACAACAATAAGAATAGGGTGCTATTAAAAAGGAATACTTGATGTCAACTACAAATTGGCACTTGCCATCCATCTCTCCAAGGATTAAATCATGTGCTGCCGCAGCTGCTGATTTTCAACACCCGCTGAAAAGAGTTCAGGGTGGAGAGCAGGAATGAGGCACTCTGTGCTCTGGGAAAAACTGGTGGGACAGGTCTTCAGACAGTTAGGTGTATTTTCAGGAGCCAGTTTTATGAGTCTGACTCTTGTATCTCCTTATTTCTAGAAAAGCACTAAAATCCTTCATGGTGACTGCTCCTTGTGACTAGCAGAAATTGAAAGTGTTAATCACTCAGTCGTGTCCGATTCTTTGCAGCCCCAAGGACTGTAGCCTGCCAGGCTCCTCTGTCCATGGGATTTCCCAGGCAAGAATACTGGAGTGGGTAGCCATTCCCTTCTCCAGGGATATTTCAAAGCCAGGGATAGAACCTGGGTCTCCTGCATTGCAGGCAGATTCTTTACCATCTGAGCCACCAGGGAAGCCCGTGACTATCAGAAACCTTCTGCAAAAAATATGTGCTTGATTTCGTGTACTCCCCCTTCACCAAAATCACATATATGCTGACCCACATCAGAAACATCAACAACCTCAGATGTGTGGATTATACCACTCTAATGGCAGAAAGTGAAGAGAAACTAAAGAGCCTCTTGATGAGGGTGAAGCAGGAGAGTGAAAGAGCCAGCTTAAGACTGAATAATTTTTAAAAATTAAGATCATGGCATCCGGCCCCATTACCGCATGGCAAATAGAGGGGGAAAAGGTGGACATAGTGACAGATTTCCTCTTTTGGGCTCCAAAATCACCGTGGACGGTGACTGCAGCCATGAAATCAGAAGACGATTGTTTCTTGGCAGGAAAATGATGACAAACATAGTGTGCTGAAAAGCAGAGACATTACCCTGCCGATAAAGGTCAGTATAGTCAAGGCTATGCTGGAGAAGGCAGTGGCACCCCACTCCAGTATTCTTGCCTGGAAAATCCCATGGATGGAAGAGCCTGGTAGGCTACAGTCCATGGGGTCGCAAAGAGTAGGACACGACTGAGTGACTTCACTTTCACTTTCAGTCAAGGCTATGGTCTTCCCAGTGGTCACGTACAGTTGTGAGAGCTAGACCGTAAAGAAAGCAGAATGCCAAAGAACCAATGCTTTTGAACTGTGGTGCTGGAGAAGACTCCTGAAAGTCCTTTGGACAGCAAGGACATCAAACCAGTCAATCT
The DNA here is from genome assembly GCF_029378745.1 of Bos indicus. Lineage (NCBI taxonomy): Eukaryota > Metazoa > Chordata > Mammalia > Artiodactyla > Bovidae > Bos > Bos indicus. The sequence goes on along the minus strand of NC_091770.1, from coordinate 2,064,845 downwards.
TAAGGGAGATCAACCCTGAATGTTCACTGGAAGGACTGATGCTGAAACTCCAGTGTTTTAGTCATCCGATTGGAACAGACAACTCTTTGGAAAAGTCCCTGACGCAGGAAAAGATCGAGGGCAGAAGGAGAAGAGGGTGTCAGAGGATGAGACGGCTGGACAGCATCACTGATGCAGTAAACACGAACTTGGGCAAATTCTGGGAGATGGTGAGGGACAGGGAGGCTTGGTGTGCTGCAGGCCATGGGGTCATGAAGAGTGAGACACTGGGCGACTGAACACCACCACCACCACCTCTTACCTCTTTGGAGCAGCTTTTCAGAGTTATCTCAAGTGCTGATTCCTTGGCTATAGTCCTCATTTTTGTCCCCAAATGAAACTTAACTCACAACTCTCAGGTTGTAGTTTTGTTGTTGTTTTTTTTTTTTATGAGAAGCTCATGACTCAGTGTCTGCCAATGCAGATGTGTGTTCGAGCCCTGGGTTGGGAAGATACCCAGGTGAAGGAAATGGCAACCCACTCCAGTATTCTTGCCTGGAGAATTCCATGGACAGGGAAGCCTGGAAGGCTATAGTCCATGGGGTTGCCAAGAGTCGGATATGACTTGGCGATTTAACAACTCAGGTTGTGTGTTTATTTATTTTTTTTTCAAGTCCGCACTGGGAACAAGAAAGAGCTCTTGGGAATTAAAAATGAGAAAAGAAAATGACAGACTCAGAAGAAGGGTTAGAAAAGCACGTGGAATCTTCCATAAAGCAGCCTGAAAAGGCCAAACTGGAAAAGAGAAGAGAAAAGCAGATAACGAGCAGTCCACTCCAGAGGGACTGAAACTCGACCAGCAGGAGTTCCAGGAAGAGGCTGAGGAAATGGAGGGGGCGTGCCCACGAGGGGATGAAGGGGAAGGCTGTGATTGTCTAGGTCCTGCCAAGGACCTAACAATGAGGGCAAAAAGCCCGAGGTGTGGCTGGGCCATCACAAGCCATTTCAGAAAACGGGTGCAGTGACAGGATCCTATGAGCTTCCAGAGAGAAGAACAAAACCAAACCGAAACTACAACAATCACCAAATCAACAGGAAACAGCTTCTGCCGGAGCTCCGGTTCCACACAACAGGTCAAAAAGAGTGAGAACGGAATGACTCCCCTGGTGGTCCAAAGGTTAAGTCTCCGCCCTGCAATGCTGGGGTCACAGACTCGATCCATGGTCAGGGAACTAGGATCCTAGATGTTGCAGAGCAACTAAGCCCGCGTGCCACAGCTGAGACGGGCCAAATAAAATTTAAAAACAAACAGAAAGACAGAGGACAGAAAAAAGGTACTCGCAGGTGTCTAAGGCTCAGAAATGACCTCCCAGGCAGCCTTTAGCAGGAAATTCCTGGAAGATATGCTTTTGAAAGGAGCTTCCCTGGTGGCTCAGCGGTCAAGAATCTGCCTGCAATCCAGGAGACGAGGGTTTGATCAGGAAAATCCCCTGGAGGAAGGTATGGCAACTCACTCGAGTATTCTGGCCTGGGAAATCCCACGGACAGAGGAGCCTGGTGGGCTACAGTCCATGGGGTCACAGTCGTGCTTCAGACACGACCGAAGCAAATGAGCACAGCACCTCCCATGCTTTTGCAGAAAAAGTAAAGCAAGGAAGAAGATGAAGGAGTCCAGAACCAGGAGACCCAATCCAGGAGAGAGGAGAACAGGTCCACAGAGGACAATCAGCACCACGATGATGGAGCTGGTCAGAGGCTAGGGAGATGTTCATTGAGACGACAGTAAAAGAGTCAAGGGTGAATTACTGGTAAGGTCACAGTTCAGTTCAGTTCAGTCAATCGTGTCCGAATCTCTGCGACCCCACGGACACCAGGCTTCCCTGTCCATCACCAATTCCCGGAACTTGCTCAAACTCACATCCATCCAGTCGGTGATGCCAGACACCAGCCAAATGACTATTAACTGTAGGCAAAAGAAAAATCTGTGCAGGCAAGGGAAACGTAATCACAGTTCACTGACAGGCTCAGCTGGGGAACAAATTCCCGTCAGGAGAAAACCAAGAGAAAGCCAGGGGATGGGCAAGGTGTGTGTGAGTGCGCGGGAGACCCAACTCCTCACTCGTGCAGAGCCAAGGGACGGCGTCTCAACTGGGCACTTGAGAAGCAGCAATAAAAGGATACCATCAGGCAGCAAGGAGACAAACAGGGAGAGTCAGCCCAAACAAAGGAGGCGTGTCTGCGGGTGGCAATGCTGTTTTTCAAAGCACACCCTGTAAGTCTACTGGAGCCTGAAAGTCTCGTGTGTATGGTGAAGAAAATGAACGGTGTTGTATTTCTTTCACTTTTTTGAGATTTAGGTATATATATATTTAAGTAACATATACATACTTTGATATTGTTTTGGTCCACTGAGTATACATATTTTAACAAAAGATAAGAAATCTGGGCTTCCTTGGTAGCTCGGTGGTGAAGAATCCATCTGCCACGGCGGGAGACGCGGGTTCAACCCCTGGTCCAGGAAGACCCCACAGGCCAATGAGCAGCTAAACCCGTGCCCTACAACTACTGAGGCTGTGCTCTAGAGCCCAGGAACCGCAACTCCTGAGCCTGCGCTCTAGAGCCCAGGAACCGCAACTCCTTAGCCTGCGCTCTAGAGCCCAGGAACCGCAACTCCTGAGCCTGCGCTTTAGAGCCCAGGATCCGCAACTACTGAGCCCGCGCGCTAGAGCCCAGGAACCGCAACTCCTGAGCCCGCGCACTAGAGCCCAGGAACCGCAACTCCTGAGCCCGCGCGCTAGAGCCCAGGAACCGCAACTCCTGAGCCCGCGCGCTAGAGCCCAGGAACCGCAACTCCTGAGCCCGCGCGCTAGAGCCCAGGAACCGCAACTCCTGAGCCCGCGCGCTAGAGCCCAGGAACCGCAACTCCTGAGCCCGCGCGCTAGAGCCCAGGAACCGCAACTCCTGAGCCCGCGCTCTAGAGCCCAGGAACCGCAACTCCTGAGCCCGCGCTCTAGAGCCCAGGAACCGCAACTCCTGAGCCCGCGCTCTAGAGCCCAGGAACCGCAACTCCTGAGCCCGCGCTCTAGAGCCCAGGAACCGCAACTCCTGAGCCCGCGCGCTAGAGCCCAGGAACCGCAACTCCTGAGCCCGCGCGCTAGAGCCCAGGAACCGCAACTCCTGAGCCCGCGCTCTAGAGCCCAGGAACCGCAACTCCTGAGCCTGCGCTCTAGAGCCCAGGAACCGCAACTACTGAGCCTGCGCTGGAGCCCAGGAACCGCAACTCCTGAGCCTGCGCTCTAGAGCCCAGGAACCGCAACTCCTGAGCCTGCGCTAGAGCCCAGGAACCACAACTACCGAGCCTGCGCTCTAGAGCCCAGGAACCGCAACTACTGAGCCCATTTGCAACCACTACTGAAGCCCAGGAGCCTAGAGCCCGTCCTCTGAAACAAGTGAAGCCTCTGCGATAAGATACCTACGGACTGCAGTTACAGAGTATCCCCTGCTTGCCACAGCTAGAGAAAAGTCTGCACAGCAGTGAAGACCCAGCACAGCCAAAAAAATCCATATAATCCCATTAAGCACACATATGATTGAGGCATACTTACTACATCAAAAGTTGGTGTTTATAAGTTACAAGTATTTAGTACTTTCCAGAGTGTTCTTTTAATTAAAAAAATATTGTAAAACCATTTCAAACATCAGTTCATTTTCCCAGTGCAAAAGAAGTCAAATCTGTTGTTCAGTCTCTAAGTCATGTTCGACTCTTTTCAATCCCAAGAGCTGCAACACGCCAGGCTTTCCCATCCTTCACCACCTCCTGGATATTGCTCAAACCCATGTCCATTGAGTTGGTGATGCCATCCAACCATCTCATCCTCTGTCGCCCCCTTCTCCTCGTGCCCTCAATTTTTCTCAGCATCAGGGTCTTTTCCAATGAGTCAGCTCTTTGCATCAGGTGGCCAAAGGATTGGAGCTTCAGCTTCAGCATCAGTCCTTCCAATGAATATTTGGGGTTGATTTCCTTTAGGATTGACTGGTTTGATCTCCTTGCAGTCCAAGGGACTCTCAAGAGTCTTCTCCAGCACCACAGTTCCAAAGCATCAATTCTTCAGCGCTCAGTCTTCTTTATGGTCCAACTCTCACATCTGCACATGACTACCGGAAAAACCATAGCTTTGACTATACAGACCTTTGTCCACAAAGTGATGTCTCTGCTTTTTGAGATGCTGTCTAGGTTTGCCATAGCTACCATATCAATAAATTCTAGTTAACATGTGTCTTATCTCAAGAATATACAAAAGGATTTGAATCGTTGTAAATATTAATTAGCAGATCTGACTTTCTGGTTTGTTTTGTTTTAAAATATTCATATATTTATTTTTATTTTTGGCTGCATTGGGTCTTAGTTGCCCCACAGCAAGTGAGATCTTAGTTTCTTGACCAGGGATCGAACCCATGTCTCCTGCATTGGAAGCTGGATTCTTAACCACTGGACAACCAAGGAAGCCCCCTGACTTTCGGTTTTAAGGGCACGTTGAGAGGTTTGGTCTGAGGCAGCGAGGTGGGCTGAATGTCCCCCCACCCCACCCCCTCCAGATTCTTCCTGACCACAGGGGTCCCCACTGTGGTGCACCCAGGATTAGGCCCTGCCCAGTGGAAGATCCCTGAGAGGTAGACTCCAAAAAGGCTTCTTAGAGCAGAGCTCTGATATCAAGATCCTGCAGGTGAACAAGGAAGACGGTCCTCAAGGTAAACAAACTTCCCTGGAAGGAACCTGAGAAATTAATTTCATGCCAGAGATGCACAACCTTCTGAGATGGTGCCTAGCAGAAGGGGATCAGCACCCGCACCCCCAACAAAGATCCACCATCGACCACATCCAAGGGACCACAGTGAGAGCAGGGACCACAGGAGCTTGACAGAGGCCTTCCTGACAGCCGGTACTGTGCCAGGGCCTCGCTAAGCGGTCTGGTCATCCGACTCCTGAACAAGAGACACCCTCATCAAAGCCCTGCTTGGGTGGGCCACACAGCTGCTTCTGGCACTTCACTCCCAGGAGCCTCAGGTGCCTCTCACAGGACACGCAAGAACCTGGTCATGGTGGAGGCTGGGGTGGGACCAGGGAGAAGAGTGAATGCTCCCTATTGACTCCTTTGGACCGACTATAATTTTACCCTGTGCAGGCAGAACTGAAAACAGAAAAGCCGAAAACACTGTGAGCTCACAGGCACACTACAGGCGTGGTCCAGGGAGGGTGGGGCCCCTGTGGGCACAGAGCTGGCGATGCCCTTGGGCCGCCCCGCCCGGGCCTGATGTCAGTGAGCCGGGCTGGATGCAAGCATAAAGGGAAGCTGAGCGGAATCTCGGGTTATTACCCCGGCCGGTCCAGGGGCTTTCTCTCTCACTTTCCGGTCAGCTGCCCTTGGCCTTGGAAGCCGAGCTGGGTGGTTATTGATTAAGCCTGGCTCTCAGCAAGGTTTTCCTCTCCAAAGAGGTTTCAGCTTTTTGCCTGCAGCTATTTTTAGGGGCTTGGGCTCCGCGGTTGGGGCCTCTCTCAACTGATGCCGTGTGGCCGGGTGTCAGTGGGGCCCACGTGCTGCCTGCTCAGAGCTCAGGCAGGGCCCTCCTGGGGGCAGGCGGCTGCTTTCCCAGTGGTGGGGAGCACGAGGCTGGCTCACACTGTGGCTGGGACAACCCCCAAGCCTGTTCAGGCAGGGATGCTCTGCCTGTTTGGGGGCAAAGGGATAAATTCTGGGCACAGACCTCTAGTTAACCTTGCTCCCTTTTTCAAATACAAATTTCCATTGGATCATTACCACCTTGGTGCACCTTGGCTTGGCAGGGCTGGAAGGAAAGGCTGGGAATAGGATGGCCAGACAGCAAACTCGAATTACCCTGACTTCAGTCAGGCCCAGGGCCAGCCCCACGAGTCCATGTGTTCCCTGGGTGACACGCTGGGCTGCTGACACCAGGGTCACGTCTGAGCCTCTGGATGGCCCCGAGGGGGTGGTACCGCGTCTGGGAGATGCAGGAGCCAGGCATGCGGGAGCGGTTGACAGGGACCTACCTCAAAGCGGATGGCCCCATTCCCATCGGCGTCGAAGGCGTTGAAGAGGAAGTGTGCGTAGGTGGTGGCATCTAGGGAGACCGAGGGCAAGGCTGGGGTGTCCAGGCCGCCCGGCCGCCCAGGTCCCAACCCCACGCTGCTCCACTGGGCATTCCCACCGCGTCCCGGGCTGGAGTCCGCCCTTCCTACTGGGTGGAGGCAGCACCAGGCAAGGAATGGTGGGGAGGATGTGGGGGGGCTGAGGGTCCTCTCCCTATAAAAGGGAAGCCCACACTCTGGAGGGCGGCCACAGGGAAGTGGGGACTTCGGGAGGAATCGTGGACCTTGGACTCACCTCCCTGAGGGAAGAACTGTGAGTAAATGAGTTTGAACGTGTCTTCGTCCACCAGGCCTGTGGGGCACTCCTGCAGGAGGAAGGGACTCCTCTCAGTGACCCCAGCCACCCTGCCCTGCACCCCGACTCCAGGGGGCCTGGCCTCTCTCTTCCCTCTGGCCAATGCCTGCTGCGCAAGGCACTGCTGGGCTCCCCCAGCCCCAGGCAGGGGAAAGCCCAGTGGAGTGGGCATCATGGGAGGGGCAGGCGGGAGGGGTGGCAGGACCCTCATGCTAGGTTGGTCTGTCCCCATGGTCCTCCACTGCACCAGTGCTGAGACACTCATAAGGGAAGGGCCCTGGCCCTCCCCCCAGGCAGCTGTCCCACAGAACATGAGCCCCATAAAGACCGTGGGGTATGCACTGTGCTACGGGGAATTTCCAGAAGTTGTGCCAGCACCCTGGAGCCAGCAAAGGGGAGCCGGGGGGTCAGGGCCAAGCCTGGGGGTGGGGGATGTGGGGCACTCACGTTCTTGAAGCCCCTGTAGAGGCTCTGCAGCTCCTTCTTGGTGAACTTGGTCTGTGCCTGCAGCTGGTCAAGCCCCTCTGGCTGGTGGCGCACTGCGGACAGCTCCAGCTCACTGTCGCTGCTGTCTGGGGGGACACAGACCCAGGAGGTGGGACATGTGGCCCTGGCCCCTCTTTCCAGTGTGGGTGCCCGGCTCTGGGTGGAAGTAAGGAGTGGGGAGACTCTCCTTGTGTGACTACCAGGTACGGTGCCCAGGCTGTGCACTGCACAAATGGACCGGTTGCCGCTCAACAGCACACTCAGGTGTGCCTCCTGGTCTCTCTGCTGCCCTGCTCCTCACACACAATGGGCCCTCCCTGCTGGGCTCACCTGGAGCATGCCCACCCTCTCAGCCATATGGTGGGATGGGGGTGGGAGGTGGGAGTGAGTCTTGTACTGGAAACGCACTAAACAAGGGGAGGTGGAAAGGAAACAGAGACAAGTTACAGGGCACCTTGACCTTTAAGACCCAATTCCTGGACCACTTCCTCCATGCAGCCCTCCCAGATTTCCCCCAGGAATGGGAAGGGCACCCCTCTTGGCTCATCACACTGCTGCTTGGCTGCATTTCGTGTATGGGCTTAATTCACATTTGAGTAGAAAGTAAAATTTCAAGTTCTCTGTCTGTAGGGTAGGGACCAGATCTTTTATTTAATCACAACACATCAAAATGGACAGCAGGGTCACACAGACACGGATTAGAAAGAAGAAACCCAAACTATCTCTATTTACAGATGACATAATTATCCATGTAGATAGTTTCAAAGAACATACAAAAAAATCCTCTAATAAATGAGCTTAGCAAGGTCACAGGATACCAAGTCAATACAAAAATCAATCACAGTTCTATAGAAGACCTATATGCAGCAACAGAGACCCAGTGTAGCCAAAAACAAATAAATATATAATTTCAAAAAATGGTCCATATTAAAAAAAATCAGTTACATTTCTATTGATCAACAATGTACCATTGGAAACCAAAATTCTAAAAAACTTGCTATATTAATTACAATCACCCATCTCATAAATGAAGTAGGGAAAATAGATTAAAATATTAAAAAATACAAATAATGAAATATAAAATGATAATAAACAATAAAAATATAAAATGTAAAAATAAATAGGTAAAACAATCTAACAAAACATGCACATAATCTGTATATTGAAAACTACAATATGCGGATAAAAGAAATCACAGAAGATTTAAATAGGTAATGAGACACACTGTGCCCATGGATTGAAAGGCTCAGCATAATAAAGACGTCAATTATCTTCAAAATGATTTACAGATTTAACATAATTCCAGTAAAAATCCCAGGACAATTTTTTTTTTGTAGATATAGATACACTGATTCTAAAACTTATGTGGAAAAGCAAAACAAATAGATTAGATAAAAGAAAAAAGTGGTAGAAATCAGTCCATCTGATTTCAAGACCTTATACAACTATAATCAAGAATGTGTGGTGTTGGAGAAAAGACAGACACAGATCAGTGGAGCAAAACAGAGAACCCAGAAACACATCCACATAAATATGACTGAGAGGATTTTCCACAAATGTGCAAAAGCAATTCAGTGGGAAAAGTTTAATTTTTTTCAACAAATGGTGCTAGAAAAATTGGACATCCATGTACTCAAAAAATGAACTTTGACCTAAATCTTATTTCTTATACAAAAATTAACTCAAAATGGAGCACAGATTTAAAAGTCAGATGTAAAACTATAAAACTTTTAGAAAAAAATAGGAGAAAGTCTTTATGGCCTGGATTTAGGCAAAGAGTTCTTAGGCATGGCACCAACAGAATGACTTAGAAAACACTGAAAACCTGTACTTAAGAAAAGTTTTGCTCTGTAAGAGACATTGTTAAATAGAAAGGGAAACTACAGATCTGCACATTGAACTTCTAACAAAGGATGTTCAGAATATATAAAGAACTCTCAAAATTTATCAGTAAGAAAAAGTACAACTCAAATTAATATTAATAAATGGGTAAAAAAAAAACACCTGATCAAACACTTCACCATAGAGGATATACAGATGGCAAATAAGCATGAGAAAGATGTTTAACACTGTATTTAATTAAATAAATACAAATTAGAGCCACGATGAAACACCACTGCACGCCAGTACGAATCATGTGCTAAGTCGCTTCAGTCGTGTGACTACAGCCCACCAGGCTCCTCTGTCCATGGGATTCCCCAGCCAAGAATACTGGAGTGGTTGCCTTGCCCTCCTCCAGGGGATCTTCCCAACCCAGGGACTGAGCCCGTGTCTCTTATGTCTCCTGCACTGGCAGGCGGGTTCTTTCACTGAAAATACAGAAAACAAAACTCCCCTGACCCTACTTTCCTCTCAAGCTGTTGCTCTTTTCTCTCCTTTAACTCACCGTCTTCACTTCCTCTCCTCTTGGTCTCCCTTGATCCTATTCCTCTGGGGCCTGTGCCCCACCACTCCAAGCAGACTGCTTTTCTTAGATCACCAGTGATCTCCATATCGCTAATCCAGGGATCAGCACAGTCATCTTGACTCCTCAGTCATACAAGGACAACACGAGAATGAAAAGCATAGTGACTACACGGATGAACTTTGAGGATATTACGCTAAGCGAAGACGTCTAGAAAGACGAATACTGTACGATCTCAGTTATATGTGGAACCTAGAAAAGCCACACTCACAGGAACTGAGAGTAGGCTGGTGGTTGCCAGGAAACAGAGGGTAGGGGGTGGTGAGATGTTGGTCAAAGGGTACCAGCTTCCAAGTATAAGACGAATACGTTCTGGGGGATCTAAGCTACAGTATGGTGACTACAGGCAGCAATACTGTACCGTACCCTTGAAAGTTGCTAAGGGGTAGATCTTTTAAAATTATTTTTTAAATTAAGTAATTAATTAACTATTGGCGGCACTGAGTCTTAGTTTTGGTGTGGGCTTCAGTAGTTGCAATGCATAGACTCAGTTGTTCCGAAAGGCATGTGGGATCTTAGTTCCCTGACCAGGGATCAAACCTGTGTCCCCTGCATTGCAAGGTGGATTCGTAACCACTGGGGAGCAGATCTCCAATGTTCTCACCACCACCACAATAACAAAAAAATGAGGTGACGGATGCATCAGTTATCTTTATTGTAGGTGATCTTTATATAAGCTTACACAATGTTAGGTATTGCTGCTGCTGCTGCTAAGTCGCTTCAGTCGTGTCCGACTCTGTGCAACCCCAGAGATGGCAGCCCACCCGTCCATGGGGTTCTCCAGGCAAGAACACTGGAGTGGGTTGCCATTTCCTTCTCCAATGCATGAAAGTGAAAAGTGAAAGTGAAGTCGCTCAGTCGTATCCGACTCTTAGCGACCCCATGGACTGCAGCCTACCAGGCTCCTCCGTCCATGTGATTTTCCAGGCAGGAGTACTGGAATGGGGTGCCATTGCCTTCTCCTGTTAGTTGTTAATTATAGCTTAATACAGCTGGAAAAACAAACAAATGAACAAAAAGAAAATTATGTGCCCATTTCACTTTTGAACATAGATGCAAAATCTTAAAGCACGTTAGGTAACTTAATCTAACTGAATTAAAAAAAAAAATACACCAGGATCAAAAAGGTTTTATCTGTAAGAGTGTAAGGAGAGAAAATCATATGAAAATCCTAATACAGAAAAAGCATTTGATAAACATCCACCTCTATTTATAATTAAAATAAACAAGCAAAAACTCTTAGCAAACTAGGAACTTTATAAGGGAACTTTGTAAACTTGATGTGGCTTATATTTGTAAAACAAATATTTCTTTACAGAAAATATTAGGTTTAATGGCAAAGGGTCACAAACATTCTCTTTAAGATTTGGGACAAGCCAAGGCTGGCCACAGTTACCACTAATTGATGTCTGGCCAATACTCTTAAGGAAATTTTGAAAAAGGAAACAAACAAACAAACAAAAAAACCCCAGACAGTGTAAGAGTTGGGAAGTATAAGATAAAATTAACACTGTTTATAGATGACACGGTCCCTACACGGACCAAAGGAATCAATATACATGAGAGTTCAGTATATGCTGCCAGACGTGAGATTAATTCATGAAAATCAATAGCAATTTTCTACACCAGCAATAACCATCTAGAAAATACAATAAAAATAACATTCATAATAGAAATAAAAACTAAAACATATCTAAGTATTAACCAAAACTCAAAGAACCTCTATAAAGAAAGATAATCTGAATAAACAAGACATTCCATCTTAGATATGATTATAATAACATTATAAAGATGTTATTTCTCCTGCGATAAATTATAAATTCAACACCATCTCAATAAAAAACCCAGTTGGATTTTTGAGGACTTTGATAAATTTGCTCTGAAATGTATAATAAAGAATTTAAAAATCCATAAGCCTGGTGGGCTGCCGTCTATGGGGTCGCACAGAGTCAGACACGACTGAAGCGACTTAGCACCAGCAGCAAGAATCTAGAAAGGAAGAGTAAAGAGGGAGTTTTCCCTATTATATACTAAAGCATTTATAATCACTGTAATACAAATTGTCTACAAGAATAGACAGACACACTAAAAACAGACCAGAGAGCTCAGAAAGAGGCTGAGGTGTAGCGGGGCCTTCCCAGAAGCTTTGGGGAAAGGCCAGTTGTTTAGTATAATAGACGGTGTCAGGAAAACTGACTCATCATATAAAGAAAATAAATCATAAAGAAAATAAATACCATGTGCAAAAGCGAGCTCCAGATTAACTAAAGATAACACGTGAACAGTGAGCTCTACAGTTCAAATAAAGTGTAGGGCTTTCCTGGTGACCCAGTGGTTAAGAATCTGCCTGCCAACGGAGGGGACATGTGTTTGATCCCTGGTCTGGGAAGGTCCCACATACCACACGCCCCGGACCAACTAAGCTTGTGTGCCACAACTCTTGAGCCAAAGTTCTAGAGCCCGCAAGTTGCAAGTAGAGAGTGGCCCTTGCTTGCTGCAGCTAGAGAAGCCCGCTTCCAGCAAGAAAGTAGCTGCAGCAGCCTTCTAGCGCAGCCAAACATAAATAAAACTTTACAATAAATAAAAATAAAATGTAAAACAGTATCTTGCCAACCTAAAGGTGGGGGGAGATTTCTTAAAACTTCAAACCAGAAAGGACGAAAATTGATGAACTCCATGACATCAAAGGACATCTGCTCAACAAAGGGCACCATGACGGTGAGGGGCGCTCGACACAGTGGGAGGAGACAGCAGGCAATATTTACAGCTGACGGAAGAAGAAGGTCTAGAATTGATAAACGTCGGAAAAGGAGACCAGAGACATGAATAAGGACAGGAAGACAGCACAACCTCCTCAGCAAACAGGAAATGCGAATTACGATGAGAAGTCCACACCTTCTGATTAACAAGAAACAAGAATGATGAAATGAGGGTCACAGGAGAGGACATAGATCAATGGTCATTTTTAAACATGCTGGTGACTGTGTACATTGGTACAACCACTGTGGAAAACCACTTGCATTTTCACATCTGCATACCTTAGAAAAGGCAACCCACTCCAGTATTCTTGCCTGGAGAATCCCCTGGGCAGATGAGCCTGGCAGGCTACAGTTCATGGGATCGCAAAGAGTCGGACATGGCTGAGCACACAGCAAACCTTAGGGCACAGTAATCCTCCCTGGGATACACATGCCAGAGAAAACCATTGCCCAGGGGTCCCTGGAGCACTCCACAGTAATGATAGCCTGAATCAACCAAATGTCCATGGACAACAGAGCAGATAAATAGATTGTGCCCCCACCGGAGGAAAGGTTACACAGCAGTGAAAAATGAATGACCTATAACACAGCGCAGTGTGGGTAAGTCTTAGAAACAGTGTAGCTGAAAAAACAGTCCTAGGAGACCATGATTCTATTTTGTTTTTTGGTATAAAATTCAAAACCAAGGAGAATGCCCTCCTGGTCCAGTAGTTAGAACTCCATATATATATATATATATATATATATATATATATATATATATCCATCCTTAATGTGTTTAATGTGTTATGTTAATGTTCTTGGTCTCTCAGTTGTGCTCGACTCTTTGTGACTCCATGGACTGTAGCCCACCAGGTTCCTCTGTCCATGGGATTTTACAAGCAAGAGTACTGGAGGGGGTTGCCGTGCCCTCCTATGGTGGGTATTCCTGACCGAGGGATTGAACCTGAGTCTCCTGGGTCTTCTGCATTGCAGATGGATTCTTTACCCGCCAAGTCATCGGGGAAGCCCATAATGCATTTAGTATAGGTTAATTAAAATATTTAAAAGTAATTAGAGTCCCCAGAGCAAGAGAGGGGAGAGAGAGAAAACACCTTTGGTCGGGATGAACTGTTGGTGACTTGGAAAATAAGCACTGCAATCCCAGGAGAAATGGTTAAAGGATATACACAGGAAATTGACAGATAAGGAAACAGGAAAAGCTAATAAACATGCACATTGGTGTTCAGAATCATGAGTATGAAAAACGCATCTGAGAACGATTAGAAAGAAAAAGTTACACCCAATGAACCTGCAAAATCAGCAAGTTCCTTACAGAGTCAAGCCTCAGTCAGGAAATGTGGGCTAACTTCTTCCTGAGCTCTGGACTCACCTGCCTGCTCACCACCTGCAAGTGGAAATCCAGGAGGTCCTTAGATGGACCAAACCCAAACTGAGCTCCTAATCTCCCCCTGCAAACCCACTCCACCCACAGCCTTCCCCAGCTCAGTTGATGGCAACTCCACCCTGTGGCTGCTCTCACCAAAAGCTTGGGCACAGACCTTCCTCCCAGCCCTCAGCTCCCATGCAAACCCTGCCAGCTCTCCCCTCAACCTGCAGCCGCCTCTGAGCCCTCCTCCCACCTCCACTGGTCCTCCCCCGTAAACCATCTCTTCTGCCTTGCCTTCCGGCTTCTGCCCTGCATCCTGCTGGTCTATTTATTTTACAAATAGGGCTGGAGGAAGCTGCTGAAAACATTATCCTCAGGTCCCTCTCTGTGCAACAGCCTCCCCCAGGCTCTGAGTATAAACACAGAAGTCCGTAAATGGCCAATAACTGTGCTCCCTGCCCCCCAGCTGCTTCGCCACTCCCTGGATTCAGCATGCTGCCCCTCTAGCCGCTCCAACCCACCAGGCGCACTCTGTTGCTGTCCTCTGGCTTGAATGCTCTTCCTCAGAATCCACACTTCCTGCTTTCCTCTGCTTGACTGTTACCTCCTCCAGGGTGTCATGCGCCCCACCATTCCTGTCTTCCCTCGTCTCTGTTTTCCTTTCTTCATTTGGCCATGACTTTCTGGCATATACATATTTCTCTGTTTACTGGTGTGATTGACAGAATTTTGTCTCTTTCCACAACTCATATGTTTTGGTTTTGTTTCAATTGCACTATTATTGCATGCATGCGTGTCTGACCCTTTGCAACCCCATGGACTGCAGCCCTCCAGGCTCCCTTGTCCATTAGATTTTCCAGGCAAGAACACTGTGGGCTGCTATTTCTACTTCAGGGGATCTTCCCAACCCAGGGATCAAATCCCAGTTTCCCATGTTCCCAGCGTTGGCAGGCAGATTCTTTACTGCTAAGCCATTATGGAAGCCCAATTTAAAAAAAAATTATTAATTTTTGTCTGTGCTGGGTCTTCTATGCTGTTCCCCTCAGCAGCAATGAAGTTGGGGCAAAGGGGGGCTACTCTCCAGTTGGGGTGTGCAGGCTTCAGCAGTCACAGCCCACGGGTTCAACAGTTGCAGTTCCTGGGCTTTAAGGCACAGGCTCAGTGGTTGTGGTGCATGGACTCAGTTGCTCCTAGGCATGTGGGATCCTCCCCTGACCAGGGATTGAACTGGCATCTCCTGCACTGGTAGGTGGATTCTTTATCAATGAGCCACCAGGAAAGCACTTCCCCTTCCACCTACAACTCACATGTTGAAGCCCTAATCCCAAGTGTGATAAAAGCTCTTTAGGAGGTAATTAAGGTTAAATGCCAAAAAAAGAGAGAAAAGAAATGCAAAAAAGCAAAATGGCTGTCTGAGGAGGCCTTACAAATAGTTGTGAAAAGAAGAGAAGTGAAAAGCAGAGGAGAAAAGGAAAGATACAGCCATTTGAATGCAGAGTTCCAAAGAATAGCAAGGAGACATAAGAAAGCCTTCCTCAGCGATCAATGCAAAGAAATAGAGGAAAATAACAGAATGGGAAACACTAGCGATCTCTTCAAGAAAATTAGAGATACCAAGGGAACATTTCATGCAAAGATGGGCACAATAAAGGACAGAAATGGTATGGACCTAACAGAAGCAGAAGATATTAAGAAGTGGCAAGAATACACAGAAGAACTGTACAAAAAAGATCTTCACGACCCAGATAATCACGATGGTGTGATCACTCACCCTCATTTAGAGCCAGACATCCTGGAATGTGAAGTCAAGTGGGGCTTAGGAAGCATCACTACGAATAAAGCTAGTGGAGGTGATGGAATTCCAGTTGAGGTATTTCAAATCCTAAAATATGATGTTGTGAAAGTATTGCACTCAATATGCCAGCAAATTTGGAAAACTCAGCAGTGGCTGCAGGACTGGAAAAGGTCAGTTTTCATTCCAATCCCAAAGAAAGGCAATACCAAAGAATGTTCAAACTACCACACAATTGCACTCATCTCACACACTAGTAAAGTAATGCTCAAAATTCTCCAAGCCAGGCTTCAGCAATACGTGAACCGTGAACTTCCAGATGTTCAAGCTGGTTTTAGAAAAGGCAGAGGAACCAGAGATCAAATTGCCAACATTCACTGGATCATTGAAAAAGCAAGAGAGTTCCAGAAAAAACATCCATTTCTGCTTTACTGACTATGCCAAAGCCTTTGATTGTGTGGATCACAATAAACTGGAAAATTCTAAAGGAGGTGGGTATACCAAACCACCTGATCTGCCTTTTGAGAAACCTGTATGCAGGTCAGGAAGCAACAGTTAGAACTGGACATAGAACAACAGACTGGTTCCAAATAGGAAAAGGAGTACATCAAGGCTGTATATTGTCACCCTGCTTATTTAACTTAGATGCAGAGTACATCATGAGAAACGCTGGGCTGGATGAAGCACAAGCTGGAATCAAGATTGCGGGGAGAAATATCAATAACCTCAGATATGCAGATGACACCACCCTTATGGCAGAAAGAGCCTCTTGATGAACATGAAAGAGGAGAGTGAAAAAGTTGGCTTACAGCTCAACATTCAGAAAACGAAGATCATGGCATCCAGTCCCATCACTTCATGGCAAATAGATGGGGAAACAGTGGAAACAGTGGGCTTCAAAATCACTGCAGATGGTGACTGCAGCCATGAAATTATTACTCCTTGGAAGAAAAGTTATGACCAACCTAGACAGCATATTAAAAAGCAGAGACATTATTTTGTCAACAAAGGTCCGTCTAGTCAAGGCTATGGTTTTTCCAGTGGTCATGTATGGATGGGAGAGTCAGACTATAAAGAAAGCTGAGCGCCGAAGAATTGATGCTTTTGAACTGTGGTGTTGGAGAAGACTCTTGAGAGTCCCTTGGACTGCAAGGAGATCCAACCAGTTCATCCTAAAGGAGATCAATTCTGGGTGTTCATTGGAAGGACTGATGTTGAAGCTGAAACTCCAATACTTTGGCCACCTGATGCGAAGAGCTGACTCATCTGAAAAGACCCTGATGCTGGGAAAGATTGAGGGCAAGAGAAGAAGGGGACAACAGAGGGTGAGATGGTTGGATGGCATCACCGACTCAATGGACATGGGTTTGGGTGGACTGCGGGAGTTGGTGACGGACAGAGAGCCTTGGTGTGCTGAGGTTCATGGGGTTGCAAAGAGTCAGACATGACTGAGCGACTGAACTGAACTGAAGGTTAAATGAAATCCTAATAAAGGTGGGGTCCTAATCCAAAGGATTTGGTGACCTTATAAGAGGAGGAAGAGTGATTTCCTTTCCAAAAGGAAGGGAAGGAAAAGCCATGTGAGGACACAGCAAGAAGGTGACCGTCTACGTGAGAAGAGAGGCCTCATCAGCAACCAACTCTGCTGGCACCTTGCTGGGGACTTCCAGCCTCCAGAATTGTGGGAAAATACATTTCTGTTGTTTAAAGGCCTGGTCTGTGATTTTCTACTAGGGCTTCCCTGGTGGCTCAGATGGTAAAGAATCCACCTGCAATGCAAGAGACCCAGAACTGATCCCTGGGTCAGGAAGATCCCCTGGAGGAGGACATGGCAACCCACTCCAGTGTTCTTGTCTGGAGAATCCCATGGACAGAGGAGCCTGAAGGGCTACAGTCCACATTATGGCAGCTCAAGGAGAACAAGCCAGGTGGCCCTCCTGTCTGCTCACAGCTCACCCAGTCTGGAACAAGGCCCCCACGCAGTGTGGGAGGTGCCCTGTAACACATGCTGGGTCGGATCCCTCACAGCTGTTTTCTTGGGTGGGTCCATGAATTACTGACTGGGATGTCAACTTTTTTTTTAATTTGGCTGCGCTAGGTCTTAGCTGCAGCGTGTGGGATACTCTAGTTGTGACACATGGGATCTAGCTCCCCGACCAGGGGTCAAACCTGGCCCCCTGCATTGGGAAGCGAGAAGTCTTAGCCACTGGACCATCAGGGAAGTCCCTTGGGTGTCAATTTTAATGTCTCCAGGCTGGGCCTATCTCTTGAAGCAACGTTCCCTGTTGCTTACACCTGTTGGGCAGGGATGGGTGAGGAATCAGAGAGAAGCGATATTCCAAGAATCAGGTGCAATGACAGCAGGGTCAAAGGGTAACCCCGGCAGGGGGTCCCAGGTATGCCAAGAGGTATGTGGGCATGAGAACCACCTAAGAGCCAAAGAGTGGGAAGGGCTTGTCTGATCTCCATTCCAGAATGGCCTCTCTGGTCTCGGGTGTCCAACAAAGTGACACAGAGAGGAGAGACTGGCCCTGGCTGCCAAGTGGACCAGGGCAAGGCGGTCCTGGGCCCTAACAGCCACCTGCACCACTTTCCTCACCACGCTGAGTAGCCTTGTTCGGCAAAACCATGAAGCTGACTTGCCTCTACAGTTTCCCTTGTGCTCAGCCCTCCCCTTCCCTCTCCGAGGGCTAGTCTGGGATCATCCCCTCTCCATCAGGTATTCGTGATAACCAGGGCATCAGCAATACGGATTTCACCTCTTTATCAAACAAGCATTTTGTCAAAGGCATGAAAGCATAAGGCTTTAAAAGAAAATTGTTTTATGGTTGAATATTCCATGGTTGTTTGTGCTAGTGGTAAAGAACCTGGCTGACAACGCAGGAGATGTAAGAGATGTGGGTTCAATCCCTGGGCCAGGAAGATCTCCTGGAGGAGGGTGTAGCAACCTACTCTAGTTTCTTCCCTGGAGACTCCCATGGACACAGGAGCCTGGCAGGCTATAATCCATAGGGTTGCAAAAAGTCAGATACGACTGAAGCAACACAGCACGCATGCAAAGTCGTACCATGGTCTGACAGGTTACAGACCAGGCTTTCTTCCCACTGAGTAAAAGCCTTAGTCCCTGTCCCGTGTCCCCAACTCAACACAGCCCTCTCTGTGCAAGACCCGCCTGCAGGGGTGAGGGAAGGGTGGCTCCGAGTTTTCAGTCTTTTGAGCTAAGGTCACAAGGTACTGGGCGAGGGGCAGCCCTGTGCATGACTCCCCCGACCTGGCTGCCCTTACACCCCCTTGAGGCTCTGCACTATGATGCTTCCCCTGCCAGCCAGTATGCGGCTTCACTCCCCTTTGCAGCTAAGCTCCAAGCTGCTCTGTCCACACTTGCTGGTTCCAATCCCTCCTGAACCCAGAGGTTGATCAGCCTGCCCTTGGCGCTGCAGCGCATTCCTGCAGTGAATGAATATAACCAGCCCAAGTCTTGGAACATGTCGGAAGCACCATGGAGACACTGGCTCTCCCAACAGGCAGACCAAACCCTGGAGGAGGCTGTCTCCACGTGGGCACTCCCCATCCTTCCCCTCCGCTCTGTTCTCCTTACCCGTCTGTACTCAGGCCCCAACAAGCCACCGGCTCTGCCCCCACCCCAACCAGAGGGACCTCCCCTCCGAGGGTGTCTCCCAGGGCCACCCTACAGGGAGGGCCAAGACCCTGCACATCTTGTGTTCCAGGCCTGGTATACAATGGGTGTCCCGTAAGTATGGCTGAAAATGGCCTATGATTTACCCAGACTCCACACCTGCTGTTTGGCAGGCAGTGCTGGGCACACCCTGGGGCCACAAGTGTATGGACACAGTGCTTGCAGCCTTTGGAGAGGTCACTGTAAGTGGGGACAGGGATCTAGAAAATTCCAGGACAGTGTCATCTAATAAAACCCCAGGGGCAGGGATCCAGAAGGGCCAGGGGGAGTTCCCAGGGGGGAGATGGTGCTTTTAATCCCATTCCCCACTTACAGACGAGGAAGTGGAGCTCAGACAGGAATAGTGATTTCCCCAAGTTAATGTCAGCATGTCAGGGACCACGTCAGAGCTGAAAGGCAGCTCTCCTAGCCCCTGGCCAGCGCTCCTTCTAGAACAAGGTTTCTCAACTTTACCACTGACATTTGGGTCTGAGCATTCTTTTTAAAAAAAAATTTTTTTTTTACTTTGTGGCCACACTTCTTGCTATGTGGGATCTCAGCTCCCTGAGCAGGGTCTGAACCCTCACCCCCTGCACTGGGGGAATGGAGTCTTGGCCACTGGACCTCCGGGGAAGCCCCTGGGCCTGAGCATTCTTTGTGGGGAGGGGCTGCCAGGGCCTGCGTGATGTTTAGCGGCATCCCTGGCCTCTACCCACTTGATCCCACTGGTACCCTTCCCCATCAATTGTGGCAATCCAGAACGCCTCCAGACATCACCAAACATCCACTGAGGAGCAAAGCTGCTCTCAGTGGAGAGCTACTAGTTAGAGCTCGGAAAATGTGGACTGAGATAAGAGAGGCAGCAGCCCCAGTCAAGCCCTGGGCCACAGATGTGGACGACAGTCTGGTGTCAGGGCCAGGCCAGCCTTACCAATGAGCAACCAGCTTACCGGTTCAGGCTCACTTTTCACCAGGGTATCCACACTTATGAGATCCCTTAGATTTGTGTCGGGTCGGGAACTTTTTCAAAGTGCTTCAGCTCACCACACCCCTGGGAGGTGTACAGGGGGAGGTATTCTATCAGTGTCCTCATTTTCTTGTTCTTGCTTAGTTCTAAGCCATGTCGGACTCTTTGTGACCCCATGGACTGTAGCCTGCCAGGCTCCTCTGTCCATGGGATTTCCCAGGCCAGAATACTGAAGTGCATCGCCATTTCCTTCTCCAGGGGATCTTCCCGACCCAAGGATCAAACCCGCATCTCCTGCACTGCAGGCAGGTTCTTTACCACTGAGCAACCTGGGAATCTGGGACACTGAGGCTTGAGAAGGTTTGATGCACCAAGTCACCCAGTGAGCTAGCCGCCAAGCTAGGCTGGGACTCCCCGCCGACGGAGTCGCCTAGAGACAGAGACTGGTAGGACAGAGAGGAAGGTCTTTCAACTTCTGCATCTTCTTCTAGAAGCCCGTGTCCCCAGAACTCAAATCCATTAGTTCCTAACAATCCCCAGGGGCACCATAACTCTGGTCTCTTACAGATGAGAACTAAGGAGGCTCAAAGAGGACAAAAGACAACATCCAATCAAATGCACGTCTTCTTGGAGGGGTGCCCTCTTCTCTCAGTGCCAGCTCACATCCAGGCTGGGGCCCAAGGGCCTGGGCTCCTCACAGCCCATGACAGTCCCTTAGACACTGCCTGGCCAATGGGCCCTTCCAGGCACTTAGCTGGCATCATTGCCATCAACACGGACCATCTGGTACTCAGAATTCCCTTCCTCTAAAAAAAAAAAAAAGAATTCCCTTCCTCTGATGCAGGAAGAGGTGGCTGATCTGAGTGACAGAATGTTTTCAACCGTGACTCAATTCTGCTATTAAGAGTAATCATCCTCTAATTACTGGTGATAGCCATGGTTCACAAAGTTTGTGCATTTACTACATACCAAGAATGATCCTGAGGGCATCAAAGCCTTTACTCAACTAGTTCAAAGTCTGCTTCAGTCCTCCGGGGCAGGCATTATTATTGGCCCCACTTTATAGACAGGCCAAGGCTCAACCAGGTTAAGCCAGTATGTGTGGGTGACAGGAGATCCGAGCTCAGGGATCTCTGGCTGATTCTGAGGCTCCGTGCGCCTCCCACCGCGTCAAGACCCCAGAAGTCAGAAGGCATGAGTGGACAGGTATACCAGAAAAGACAAACTTATTAGAGCGGGAAGTGGGCTTTTCAGCAAGTCGAATAAACCACCTGTGCTCTTGCACGTCTGATCCACCTTGTAAACAAATCCCTTCTTAGAAATCGCAAAGGTAAACTTCAAGCTCCTAGAACCACAAGAGTGATGGGCTCCCTAAGAAGAATGTGTCGTGTCAATAACAAGTAGAGCGAGGCTGGCTGGTGGTCCCAGAAGGGCCCAGGAAATGGAGGAAGAGTAAAGTAGGGGCCTCAGATTCCCGAGTACCAAATCCCCCCTGCCTACGATGGACTCCAGGTGGGGAAAGGATGGGGGATGGGGGTGCAGTAGTGCACGCAGGAGGCATGGGCTCTGAGGGCACCGCTGGGTGAGATGCCCCCTACTCTGCCTGTATTTCCCATGGAGGTGCCTGTCACAGACTCTCCCTGCCAGGGCCAGTATCCATCCAGCCAAGTGCAGGCCCAGTTTAGGCAATTATCTTCCCAGGGAAAGTCGCTCAGTCGCTCCAACTCTTTCTGACTCCATGGATTGTAGCCCGCCAGGCTCCTCTGTCCATGGGTTTCTCCAGGCAAGAATACTGGAGTGGGTTGCCATTCCCTTCTCCAGGGGATCTTCCTGGCCCAGAGACTGAACCTGGGTCCCCTGCATTGCAGGCAGATTCTTTACCATCTGAGCCACCAGGGAAGCCTACCTTCCCCAGCTACAATGTAAAGTTCAAGATGGCGCCTCTGAGAACCCCCTTCAGCAAGCCCCTTCTCTCGGGGTCTCCTGAACTCACCTTGAAAGGTGTGATGTGGCTCAGTGCCTTCTGAAGGGCACACGGCCACGGGCTTCAGGCAACAAGTCAGACCTGGGCCTGGCCTCCTGGCCCCGGGGCCCTATCCTGCCCTCAGCAGGGGATTGGGGGGCACATCCCTAGGCCAGAGGGTGTGCTGGACAGTTCAGAGGCAAGGGCAGTTTCTCGCTCCTCCCCTCCCTGAGCCTCTGGGTTTTAGTCCCAGGAGCTGGAGCCTGGCAAGGTCAGCAGAGTGCTGAGCCAGGCAGGATGCCCATCCTCCCCTGAGGACCGCAGGGGCGCACAGGTGACGGAAAGAAGACCGGCCAGCCCCTTCCCCACAGTCCAGAGGGACAGGACACAGACGATAAGTTACAGCCCTGGTGGGTCAAGGTCCCCCTTCACAATGGATGTGCCCTGGAGGGGCTTCCTCTCCTAACCTGCCCAGAGGTGGGTGGGAGGTACTGCGTCCGGAAGCAACTCTTAAGGGTACCTACGTGTCAGGGGTCTCCGGGACACCGTCAGCGTCTGATTTAAGAGTTTGTCTGTCTCCTCGGTTAATATTTATTGGGACGAAAACAGTGGCGCCTGAGGGTTGGTTACCCATTCCTGAGTCTTGCGTGGGGAAAGGGGACTGGATGTGGGCTACGGGTGAAGGGCCGGCCTCATCACGAGACAGAGGTTTTGTGTTACTCGTTGCTGCAGTCAGACGCCCTGGGCTGAGGGTCGTCCCTGCTGTCTTCACCCTCTGCCACCTCCCACCGCCGGGCGCCAAGCTCACCGGGGGCGGCTCGGACCAGCGGGCCTAGGGCAGCCGGGGATGCCAGCTCAAGGCTTCTCCCGGGATCTCGCTTACACCCATCTCGAACACCGCGGCTGCACCCACTCTGGGGCTTTTCAGTCTGAGCCCTCTATGCGCCCTTAGATCCAGACCAGCTCTCGGGAGCCAGGAGGGGGCGGTGGCCGAGACGGGCAGGGCCGCGGAGCACAGCGTCCCCGAGGGCCGCTCCTCGCCGGGTGGACCTGGGTACCCGCACCCCGGAGCGCAAGTGCTGCTCTCTCCCCTCTGACCGCCGGCCCCCGGCGCAGGGCCGCCAAGGGGCGGGTGGCCACGCGTTACCTTCCATGGACATGGGCTCCAGGATGCCGAACTGCTTGAGGACGGCGATGAACAGCAGTACCACCACGGCCATGGCGCACAGCTCCATGCCCTGGATGCCCATGGCGGCCCGTGCTGCCTGGGGCCGGGGCGTGCCCCTCGCCCTCACGCTGCCTCCGGAGGCACCGGGGCCGGTGCTGCCCGCCCGGCCTCTAGGGGAGACCGCGGCTCACATGCCCCTGGCAGGCGGGGCTGCAGTCGTCGGCGGGGCCGGGGCCCCGCAGAGGGCGGCGGCGGCGGCAGCGAGCTGGGGCCGGCCCGGAGGTCGGATGCGGAGCTGCGACAGAGCCGGAGCGCAACTTTCCGAGTCAGCCGGCAAACTTCGAGGCGCGGCGGCGGCGCGGAGCGCAGCTCGCGTGGCCGGCTCTGGCCAGAGGCGCCTCCATGCCCGGAGCGGGCGCCGCGCCTCTTTCGGCCCCTCTCCAGCCCCAAGGGCTCCAGGGCACGGGGGCGCGGCGGCGGCGGCGGGGGTCCCCAGCGCTCCCGGTCGCCCCAGCCTCCATCGCGGCTCCCCGCGCGCTCATTGGCCTAGGCGCGGCGACCACCAGGGGAGGAGTCCCCTGCGGGCTCCCCTCCCACCACCCCCCACACACACCGTGCGCGCCAGACCGGGAAGGGGCGGAGGGAGGTGGCCCCGCCCCGCACGGGCCAGCCCGCAGACGGTGCCTGGCGCAGAGCCGGCGCTACCCCGCCAGCCCCCGCGTGACCGAGCGGTCCGCGGTTTTAGAATCGCTCGTGCAGGGTGGGGCTGTGTGGCTGGGGAGGGGGCCGGGGCCGGAAGGGAGCACCAGCGCCACTCCCCGGGGGAAGTCGGGGCTCCACTCTCCCGATGGAGGGGCGCGGAGCCTGGCCACCGCCGCTCTTCGCCCGGCGGGCCAGGACACAGCTGGCCTTCGGAGGATCCGGGAAGCCCTCTCTCCCCAGGGTATTTCCCACAACCATCAATCCACGGCCGGAGATTGAACTTGGCCCTGGTCTGGCTTCCGTGCAGAAATGGAAAAGTTGGTACTCAAAGTTCTCGAGTTCATGCGCTCGAGGCTTTTTAGGAGGGAGTTGGGCTTTGGCATTAGAGTCTACTAAACTGAGTTCAAGTCTTGACTTTGCTGCGTGACCTTGGTCGAGTCAGGGACTTGCAGCCTCCTCCTCCTCGTCCACAAAGAGGGGCTGGTGCCTGCCTTTCCGGCTGTGGGAAAGAGCCGAACGGATGTCAAGTGCTACGCGCGGGCAGTTCGAGGGAGTGCTAAATCGTTTGTGGATCGCTTTCTTCCTGCCCGGGGACACAGAGTAGGAAAGGAAAGCCGCTCAAACGAAGGTGAAAGAAAGGGGAGAGGTGGGGGCGTGGCAGGGCGGAGCCCGGAATCCTCCTAGCCCCCAAACTCCGGGACTTGGGGGCCGAAGCCGTGACTCTCTGCTGCCCTCCGGCGGGCGCTGCGCGCGTGGTGCACTCACCGGCCCAGGGCTCCGAGCGCGGCCACGGTGTGCTGCTGTGAACACTAAGTTCTGCTGTTCTCTGGTTTCTTAGTGGAGGGGGAAATCCAGCCCCGGACCACGCCCGTGAAAGTGAGCCCTGTTTGGACCTAGGGCTTGAACAATAGCGGCTCCCATTTATGGAGCCTCTGCTACCCGCTCTTTCATTCAACAAATACTGAGCGTGTACTGCGCTCTAGGTGCAGAGGGGTGTGGCGTGGCGGAAAACCGCAGCGTGCACAGCCAAGGGCCCTGCTGGAACTGCAGGCGAGCCGAGCCTTTAGGTTTACTTGTAATCCTTAAAGGCTCCCCCAGTGGGTATTCCTCTTCTCCCACTTCACAGGTGAGAAAACTGAGACCTAGAGGGTGGATTATGGAAGGGGATACAAGTGCACCCCAGGCCTGCTGAATTCCAGAGCAGATGTCCTAGGACAGGGCACTGCTTCTGGTGGAAACTGAAGCAGAACCTGGCGTCTCTCTCTGTCTGTGCAGTTCAACGTCACTGTTTAACACAGGTGGGTAAAAGACTGAGTTATTGGAGATATTTTTAAAGAACTGTAAATCCGCAGCGTTCAATTCCACTTAAGTGGGCATGTGGTGAGTCTCCGCTGACCAAAAGCAAGAGGTCTTAATGGTTCTGTTGGAACCCACGAGTTGCTTGTGAGTAGTCTAGAAAGGTTAAAAAGCCTCCTGCCATCTAATTTACACACTTCAGTGCTGAGCAAAGTGTAGGCTTTTTCCCAGCTAGTTCGCCAGTCCTCACTCAATAGCCTGGTTAAGAGCCCAGTGGCATGAAACCTCCCTAAGCCTATTCCTCATCCATAAAAGGGGTTTCCTTGGTAGCTCAGAGAATACAGAAAATGCTTGCAAGGTAGGAGATCTCCTGGAGAAGGAAATGGCAACCCACTCCAATATTCTTGCCTGGAGAATTCCATGGACAGAGAAGCCTGGCGGGCTACAGTCCATGGAGTCGCAAAGAGTTGACTGAGTGACTAAGCACTCTCACATGCATTCATAAAAGGGGTGGTGGTGGTGATGGTCCAGACCCTACAGAGGCCTGTAAAGAATTGGATAATACAAGGCCTGGCATCTGTCGCAGGCTCTGATGGCCCATGTTCTCCGAGCAGGGTGCTAGACTTAAGATAGACGGAGGGCAGGGGGCAGAGAAGAGAGCAAGCAAAGGAAGCTGTCTCGGGGTGAGGGGGGTTCCTCCTGAACTGCCCCGACTCTGCTTCCTGCCTCAGTTTCCCCTGGTGCTCCCAAACACCTCCCCCATGAAAGTTTCAGTGACTACCCATAAACACTGAGCTAGAAACCAGACATCGATCCCTGGCTATGCAGCGTAAAATATTAACGACGCCTAAGTGGGTACCAGGGCTGAGAGGAGAATGTCCGCTTGCTTGGCATTAGCAGCCCAGGCCAGGGGCCTAATGGATGGGAAGCTGACTGCCCTGCTCGCTCACTAGCTTGGGGCCTGCCAGCTTGGGGGCCTACCCAGGCCCACTGAGGCTGTGCCAGCAGCACTTTCAGAGCCCACTTGCCCAGGACCTGGAGCGGGGA
The DNA here is from genome assembly GCF_029378745.1 of Bos indicus. NCBI lineage: Eukaryota > Metazoa > Chordata > Mammalia > Artiodactyla > Bovidae > Bos > Bos indicus. Next base: position 2,038,716 of record NC_091770.1, on the reverse strand, counting down.
GCTGGCAGACAACCCTCCAAGTCCCATACATCCTCGCCACACCCATGAAGGGCCAGGCTAGGCCTGGCCGTTTCCAGCTGTCTCTGGCTCCCCTCCCAAGGGGGCATTTGCTCTGGCACTCATTCACCCCTCCTCACCCCCTAAAGGCCTCAGGGGGCAGGAAGCAAGTTGGGTGTTGGCTGTGCTCCCTGACACCCGCTCTCTGCCTTAGGGGAGGGGCAGGCTCAGGGGAGGAGTGCAAACAGAGAAATCTCTGCAGGGCAGGGCCGCAGAGGTAGGGACTCCAGGGGCTGCTGGCTCTTCCTCAGGAGACAGGGGAAGGCGGGCGAGGGGTGGGGGTGGCTGAACCCTCACTGGAGACCTCACAGGTGGTATGGGAGGCCCCAGAGGGACTGGTCTAATTTAGAATGTTTCAGAGACCCAGCTGCTTTGGGGCTGGGTGGGGTACCCTCTAAACCTAGGCTTGCACCTCGCACCTGAGGTCATAGTCTTCCTTTGGCCTGGAATATTTTTTTTAACTTTTAATTTGGAGCGTAGCCAATTGACAATGTGAAAGTTTCCACCGGACAGCAAAGGGACTCAGCCACACATACACACGCATGCATTCGCCCTCAAACTCCCCTCCCATCCAGGCTGCCACATGACATTAAGCAGAGTTCCCTGTGCTGCACAGCAGGTGCCTGGAATATCTTTGGTGCCAGTCCAGTTCTACAACCAGGAAGCCACCCTGGAACCCTGCACTAACCCCCTGCATGAACCCTGTGTCCTTCGAACCCCCAAGGCCTCTGCTGCCTGGGCTACACCTTCCCTGCTGCGTGCTGGCCATCAGCCCCGACACTTCCCACGTCATCCGTGGTCATCTTTTCTCACCAGCTGCCCCGCCCACCCCTGTGAGCTCAGACCCTGTCAGCTTGGCCAGCATTCACTGGGCGCTGCCTGCTTACTGTTCCTGACCGCCTAGCTGCCCAAGGATTTCAAGAGGCCTTTCAACTCTTAAGGGAGAGATTGGGACGGACACGTGCTGTCCAAGAGACCCATTTCCTGCAGACAGCCCAGCAAGTTGTTCCTGTCCCAGTTCTCTGGAGGGCAGGCCTTCCTTGGTTCTACCGCATTCTATTGGGCAGAACGGGCGTCATGCAATTTAGTCATCCTTCTCGTATTTCATAACAGCCGGACGAGAATGCCCAGGAATGGAATTCCGCAGCCAAAGAAATGCCTCTAAGATTCCTCCCTGTGATGTCCCAGGGCTCCTGCAATGCAGTGCAGCCAAAGCTGATCACGCAATCTCACCCCAAACCAGTCCCCCCTCAAGCTCTCTGTCACAGCTGCTCAGGCCCAAACCCTGGCTCTTAGACTGGGCTCTGCCTGTCCCCTCTCCGGCCCAGTCTGTCACTCAGCCCTGGCACCGTGCCTCTTTCTCCTCCATCTCTGCTCCTGGTTGCCACCAGCCTGGCCACACCATCGTCCCTTTCTCCTGGACTCCTGACTCTGCCCTCCAAGCAGGGCTCCACCTCCTCCACTCTGCCCTCCTGCCTCCGTTCAGCAGCCAGAGTGATCATCTCAAGGTGAACATCAGGTCCTTCTCTTGCTTGAAACCTCCAGTGGCTCTCTGACTCAACCCTGGTTGTGTCTGCCTGCTCTGTATTCCTCCCTCTGATTTGGTAGCAGCACCCTGATTTCTGGCAGGCAATTTCAGAGGTTTGGGGACGTGACTGGTCCATCGACAATGATTCTTCTCCAACTCCAGAATGCCGCTGCACCGCCATGCGACTGGCTCGGGGACGGGCACCACATGGGGGCCAGGGTGATGACAGGCCTCCGTGGGCCTGGCCCTGGGACGGGAGGGACGCTCTCTCTCTTACAATGACAGAGAGTTGGACGTCCTGCCGCCAACTGAGGAAAGCAAGTCTGAGGATGTAGTCACTTCATGAGCAAACAGAGCAAAGGGCGGAGAGAAAGAGACTGAGTCCCGCTGACAGTGTTGTGTGCCTGGATCCAGCTGTCCCTGATGGCACATCCAAACCTATTTCTTCCAGTTAGAGGAGCCAATAAATCCCCCTATTGTTGCTTAAGCTGATGTGATCTGGGTTGCTGTCCCTCGCGACCAAGATGTTCCTGATGAATGAATTCTCCACGACTCACAGACCAAAGATCAAAATCCCTAACAAGCCCCATGAGAGCTGCTGGCATCTCTGAGCACTTACTACTACCAGGCACTTCAGTATAACTCATCTCCCTCATTCCTCACAGATTCCGATCTCTTGACAAGAGGAAGACATTAAAGCAGAGAGTGGTTGATGCTTTGTTGAAGGGCACACAGCTGATAAACCACAGTGTTAGGATTTGAACCCAAGCAGTCAGCTCCACAGCCTGTGATTTTTAAAAAAGTATTTATTTATTTGGCTGCACAGGGTCCTAGCCACAGTGTACAGCCTTCTGGGGATCTTAGTTCCCCAGCCAGGGATCAAACTTGCATGCGAAGGCAAATTCTTAACCACTGAACCACCAGGGAAGTTCTCAGAGCCTGCGATTGTAATTCGGCACCACCTTATCCCTCTAGACCTATAAGGTCAGGCTCCTCCACCTCTCCTTGGCTCACATGACCCCACCCGCGCCCACAGCTGCCAGGACTCTCCCATCCCCAGGTCTTTGTGCAGGCTCTTCCCTGAGCCGCAGTGCCCTCCCTCCTCCTCTTCTTCACCCACCCTAGTCGTTCTTTGAGTCTCAGCTTCATGTCTTGTCTACAGAGGGGACTCTCCTGGCCTCCTCCCCCTTGTTAGTCTCTACATTAAGCTGAGGCTGGTCATGTGAACCAGGGCCAAGTCCCTATTTGGAACCCTGACCTGTTGGCAGACTTGGCCAAGGCGTTACACCTCTCCGAGCCTTCCTTTCCTTCTTGCAAAATGGGGTCACTTGATGACATTTACCTGCCTGTCACACTGAGCTGTGAGCATCTGACAAGCTGACGGATGTGAAAGCATCCTGAGACACACGTGAAGGGCCCGAAGGAGCTTCTTTAGGCCCACGGAGGGAGCGACAGAGAGGGGTCCAGTGCCCAAGCCCTCCAATCGAACAGACCCATGGGACTGCACAGAACCGATTCACATAATCTCTGTCCCAGCCCAACTGCAGATGGAATGGGAGAGATTCATGGCCACAGGTAATAGAAAATCTTCATTCATTAGCTTAAACCACAAGGAACTGTATCATGTCAAACACAGGAAGTCCAGTAGGAGGCTGGCTCCAGGGACAGGCAGCTCAGATTCAACAATACCTTTAAAGGTACTGGTTTCTTGTATCTATCTACACTGCAAGCCACAGAGTGTCTATCTTATCCACAGCAGACTGACCTCATGATCACAAGATGGATGCCTAGTTCCGGACATCACACCCTGGCATATCCTGGAAAATATTAAGGGACCATCTCTTCCTGTGTCTCTTACTTATAGCAGGGAAGACTTTTCTGTTAAACTTCTCATGAACAATCCCTCATGTTTGATCGGCTGGAATTGTTTCACATGCCATCCCTAAACCAGTTGCTAGCAAGAAGAGTGAGAACACCAGTGTAGCAGAGACTGCTGCAGAAGCCTTAAGACAGTAAGTGGCCCTCTCTAAACAGGGAGAAGGTAAGGAGTGTATTGAGACAAACAAGCAACACTGCACAAAAACCTTCTGTTTACAGTACCTAGGCCCAAGATCCAAGGTCTTACCCATCTGCCTGCTGAGTAAAGAGACATTAAATAAAGAGAATCAATTTCCTCCAATGCAGAGTTTTAAAAAGGCTTCAGAATGTGTTTCATCGGCCCCTACTGATAGGCCTCTCTGTGGGTGGGGCTTAGATAAGTCAGTGATGTAAGTATTTCTTGAGCCCTCACCCTGTAGATGGTCCCGGTGAGTGTTTTGCAGAGGAATTGGCTTCTTTTAAAAAAATATATTTTATTTGTTTATTTACTTATTTATTTGACTGGGTCTTAGTTGCAACATCAGGTGGCCAAAGTATTGGAGCTTCAGCTTCAGCATCAGTCCTTCCAATGAATGTTCAGGGTTGATTTCTTTTAGGATTGACTGGTTTGATCTCCTTGCTGTCCAACAGACTCTTAAGAGTCATCTTCGGCAACATAATTCAAAGTCAGGTTGCATCGGTTCAAATCGTGGCTTCTCCACTTATTAGCCATGTGATCTTAGGCAAGTAACTTAGCCTCAATTTGATTCAGTTTCTGCAACCATAAGTGGGAATGGTGACGTCTATATCAAGTGAGTATGAGGGTAAAATAAGCACATGTAAAACACTTCGAACAGTGTCCTTTGCCCATCTGAGGGCTGTAGCTTTTGTTGTTATTACAGAAAAAGGATTTATTGCACATCCTTGGCTCAGAGGCCAAGGAGGAATATGGGTGAGCTTGAATACGTCTGTGTTTTTAACTATACAAATGCCACTATCTCTCTCAACTCCCTTGAGAGCAGAAAAGGAAGTTCCAATCATAATGGAATAGCTGGCATCAGACCTCTCTTACCACGGAAAACAACTGGGGAAAAAATGTAAAACAACTCTGTGCGGGCATTGGACAGCAATTAACACAGGATAATGGTCCTTGAGAGACAGAATCACATTAAATGATTCCCACATTCATTTCATCTTTATCCCTGAGCATATTTTCCAAAATGCAGTAAAACCTCCCCGTACTAGTGGTCACACTGGGTAGAGGAAAAAGAAATCAGAGTTCAGAACTGCTTAAGTGGCTGTGATTTAAGGAGAGCAGGGATCTGGAAAGAAGGAAGCCACAGTGCAGGATCAGCCCCCAAAATCTATATGAAACTCTCCCCTGGCCCTCAGTTCAGGTTGTACATGAACGGGGAACGTCAAGAGGACTTGCTGAAAATAGCTGCTGGGAAGACTGATTGCTGGACAGAGATTTCAGAGGTCACACAGCTCCAGGGAAATACTGAGGTTCATGCCCAGCCAAAACGGAGGACACAGGTGAACCCTGTGCTCTCCTTTGAGATCACGAAAGCCACACTTCGGAATTAAGACCATGCCTTAAGAAAACAGCTACACTCTATAAATAAGGGGGAAAGCTGAAACAGACCTGCCTTAACAAAGCCAAAAAGTAAGCTTTGACAGAATTAGTGTGATTTGCCAGGAATTTAACTGCCTGCCAAAACAAAGCTTAACACTCTCTACAGGAAGAGAAACTAATCCAGAGGGTCCACAGCATCTCATTTACAGTGTTTGCCTCGCAATGAAAGACTGTTGAACATAAGAAGGAAAAGGTGGCCGATCATGGAGTCAACAGAAACAGAAGCCAGAGGTGCCCCAGATGCTGGGGTTAGCAGATGTGCGTGAGTGCTCCGTCGCTTCAGTCATGTCTGACTGTTTGTGACCCCAGGACTGTAGCCCACCAGGCTCCTCTGTTCATGAGGATTCTCCAGGCAAGAATACCGGAGTGGGTTGCTATGCCCTGTCCAGGGGATCCTCCTGACCCAGTGATCGAACCCACACCTCCTACATCTCCTTCGTTGGCAGGTGAGATTTTTTTTTACCACTCATGCCACCTGGGAGGCCCGGGGTTAGCAGATAAGAACTTCAAAATAACTATACTTAATATTTTTATACATGGAAAAAGAAATGGATGAGATGAATGAAAAGATGAAGTTTAAATTTTAACAGAGAATTGGGATCTTGTGTCAGGGCTTGGTAAAGGAAGCAGAACCACCATCAGTGATATGGAGTAAGGGCTTAATTATAAGAATGAGTCCTTACACAACTGTGGCAGCTGGGGAAGAGGTCTGTGGAAGGTGGTCCGTCTGCCTGTCCTTGAAGTTGCTGTAGGTCAGCAGATTCCAGAAGACAGGAAAAAAAAAAAAACCTGGACATGAAGTGAAGGTGAGAACAAATTGGAATCCACATCTGCCTCTCACTGCCTCCAACCCTGACAACACAGGGGACCCATAGGAGCTGATCCCATCTGCCAAACAGCTGCACATGGCTCAGTATTCAACAGAAAGTGAAAAGTCGTACCAAGAAACAAGAAAATACAGCTCATATTCAGGGGGAAGGAAAACAAAACAGTCAAAGGAAACTGTCTCTGGGCTTCGCTGGTGGCTCAGTGGTAAAGAATCCATCTGCCAATCCAGGAGACATGGGTTTGATCCCTGATCTAGGAGGATCCCACGGAGCACATGCCACGGAGCAGCTAAGCCCGTGCGCCACAGCTCTTGAGCCTGGAATCCGCAACTACTGAACGCAGGTGTCGCAATTACTGACGAGCAGGTGTCGCAATTACTGACGAGCAAGTGCCCTGGAGCCCGTGGCTCTGCCACGTGAGAAGCCTGCACAGCAACTAGAGAGCAGCCCCCGCTCGCCTCAGTAGAGAAAAGCCCCTGCAGTAACGAAGACCCAGCACGGTCAAAAATAAATAATAAAAACATTATCAAAAAGAGGAAGAAACTGTCTCTGAGTATCATAGGATGCCAGATTCAGCGGACAAAGACGTCAAAGTATATTCAAAGAACTTATGGAAACCCTATTTTAAAAATTGAAGGAAAATATGACTGATGACTTAGTGGATGGAGAATCTCAATAAAGTGAAAGAAAATATAAAAGAACCAGATGGAAATTCTGGAGATTAAAAGTCAAGTAACTGAAATTTAAAATTCATTACAGGGATTCACTAGCAGATTTGAACTGGCAGAAGAATCAGTAACGTTGAAGACAGATTGATAGGAATTACGGAAACAAAAGAACAGAGACAAAAATGAAGAGTCTCAGATACTTGTGGACAAATATTAAACCCACCAACATATATGTGATGAGAGTCCCAGAAGAACTGGAAAAAGGAGCAGAAAAAATATTTGGAGAAATAATAGCCCGAAGTTCCCCAGTTTAACAAAAAACATAAACCTACGTATCCAAGAAGCTCAAATAATCCAAAATATACTCATGAAGATATTCACACCTGTACACATCATTGTTGAATGGAATACAAAGAAAAAAATCTCAGAAGCAGCAAGAGAAAATGGACATATCATATACAGATGACAATATGAATTTAAGCTGATTTCCCATCAACATTATGGAGGCTGGGAGAAAGGGATAGTTAGGGCGTTTGGGATGAACGGGTACACACTGCTATATTTCAAATGAATAACCAACAATGACCTACCGTATAGCACAGGGAACTCTGTTCAATGTTGTGTACCTGGATGGGACAGGAGTTTGGGGGAGAGTGGATACATGTGTATGTATGGCTGAATCTATCATTGTTCACCTGAAACTTACCACATTGTTAATTGGCTATTGTTCAGTTGCTAAGTTGTGCCTACTACCCTGATACAAAATGAGATTTTTTAAAACGGGTGCTGGAAAGCAGTGGAATGACATAATTAAGGTGCTGAAAGAAAACATAAATTATCATCCAAGAATTCTTTATTCAGAAAAAAACTATCCTTCACAAGGGCTTCCCTGGTGGGTCAGACGGGAAGGAATCTGCCTGCAATGCAGGAGACTGGGATTTGATCCCTGGGTGGGGAAGATCCCCTAGAGAAGGGAATGGCTACCCATTCCAGTATTCTTGCCTGGAGAATTCCATGGACAGAGGAGCCTGGCGGGCTACAGTCCATGGGGTTGCAAAGAATTGACTGAGCAACTTTCACTTTTCATCTTTCAAAAATGAAGATAAAGACATTCACAGATAAATATAAAGGATTCATTACTACCAGAACTGCCTAATGAGAAATACATAAGAAAGTCCTTCAGGTTGAAAGAAAATAATTCAAATCCACAGAAGGAAACAAAGGGTGCCAGAAATAGTAATTATGTGGATAAATTTAAAATATTGTATAAATATATTTTTAAAAATTTCTACTCTTAAGTTCTTTAAAAGATATAAGTTTGCATAAACCAATAATTATAACACTGTATGTTTTGGCTTATAACAATATATGGATATAACATATGTGATGATAAAAAAAAGAAGAGAGAAAAAGAAAACATATTGGAGGAAAGTTTTTATATTTTATTGAAACTAATTTAATATTACTCTAAGATAAACTGTGATAAGTTAAAATGTATACTGTAATCCCTAAAAGATCCACTAAGCAAGTAACTCAAAATAATAGTTTTGAAAATCAACAGGGGAATTTAAATGGTACACTAAAAAACATTTGTTTTACACACCAGGGGGCAGTAAAGAAGGAAGAGAACAAAAAAGTGACACTTAGAAAACAAGTAGTAAAATCACAGATTAAATACATCTGTAACAATAATTATAGTAAATGTGAATGAACTAAAAATGAATGGGAAAAAAAACTGGAAAGAATATAAGGAAGATGTGGGCAAAGGACAAAGGTAAAAAAGACTAACAAATGTGTAAACAGAGTCCCAAAATAAGAGGAGAGAGAAAAAGGGACAGAATTAAAATCTGAAGAAATAATGGCAGAAAATTTCCCCACACTGATGAAAGATATTACACCACAGTTTCAACAAGCTCAACAAAACCCAGGCAGAATAAATACAAAGAACACCACAGTTAGGCATGTCATGGTCAAACTGCTGAAAACCAGCAGTAAAGAGAACACTTTAAAGGCATCCAGATGAAAAAAAGACATCCAGTGGATGGGGAGGAATGAGTACAAATGATGGCAGATTTTGCAACAAAAACCACAGAAGCCAGAATACAGTGGAATAACATTATTTTCCAAAGTACTCTAGGAGGAATAATGGGCCAATCTATAATTATAATTATAGACCAAAAAAATAATGTCCTTCAAAATGAAGGATTAAGACATTAAGACAGATTAAGACAATCAGAGCTTAAACCCGAGGGAGTTTTTCATTTAGACATGTTACTCAAGGAGTACTGAAGAGATGAAGCTCTCCATCGTGGGACCAGCTGCTAGCAGCAAGTCTTTGCCCACCACAGGAGGCTCTGAGATCTCTCAGCACCTTGGCCAGAATCAAGGCCAGTGGTCTCCGGAAGGAAGAACTTCATGCGGCTTAGTTAAGTGGTTCTAGGTCCCATGGTTCTCATGGCCTGGAAAGACTTGGAAAGCATGGGAGAACTGAGAAACCCGACCAAGTGCACACATCTCCAATGTCACCATGCCGGGGGAACCCTCACTGCCTGTTTGAGGGGAAAACGGTCTTTTGATTGCCCATTGACCTGCTTGATTCCCCCTTGGTCAGAAGGAGAGGATCTCTCTTCATGCTTCCATCCCTGTGCAAGGCTTATCCAAATTCCCATCTATTGCCCCAGGGGTTTCAGAGTCTAGTAATACTGAATGGATGGGATACTGAAAGAAGAACTCCCCAGGTCAGTAAGTGTCCAATATGCTACTGGATATCAGTGGAGAAATAACTCCAGAAAAATGGAGGGATGGAGCCAAAGCAAAAAGAATACCCAGCTGTGGATGTGACTGGTGATAGAAGCAAGGTCCGATGCTGTCAAGAGCAATATTGCATAGGAACCTGGAATGTCAGGTCCATGAATCAAGGCAAATTGGAAGTGGTCAAACGAGATGGCAAGAGTGAACGTCGACATTCTAGGAATCAGCGAACTCAAATGGACCAGAATGGGTGAATTTAACTCAGATGACCATTATATCTATTACTGCGGCAGGAATCCCTCAGAAGAAATGGAGTAGCCATCATGGTCAACAAAAGAGTCTGAAATGCAGTACTTGGATGCAATCTCAAAAATGACAGAATGATCTCTGTTCGTTTCCAAGGCAAACCATTCAATATCACAGTAATCCAAGTCTATGCCCCAACCAGTAACGCTGAAGAAGCTGAAGTTGAATGGCTCTATGAACACCTACAAGACCTTTTAGAACTAACACCCAAAAAAGATGTCCTTTTCATTGTAGGGGACTGGAATGCAAAAGTAGGAAGTCAAGAAACACCAGTACTAATAGGCAAATTTGGCCTTGGCATACGGAATGAAGCAGGGCAAAGGCTAATAGAGTTTTGCCAAGAGAATGCACTTGTCATACCAAACACCCTCTTCCAACAACACAAGACTCTATACATGCACGTCACCAGATGGTCAACACCAAAATCAGATTGATTATATTCTTTGCAGCCAAAAATGGAGAAGCTCTATACAGTTAGCAAAAACAAGACTGGGAGCTGACTGTGGCTCAGATCATGAACTCCTTATTGCCAAATTCAGACTTAAATTGAAGAAAGTAGGGAAAATCACATCACCATTCAGGTATAACCTACATCAAATCCCTTATGATTATAAAGTGGAAATGAGAAATAGATTTAAGGGCCTAGATCTGATAGATAGAGTGCCTGATGAACTATGGATGGAGGTTCATGACGCTGTACAGGAGACAGGGATCAAGACCATCCCCATGGAAAAGAAATGCAAAAAAGCAAAATGGCTGTCTGGGGAGGCCTTACAAATAGCTGTGAAAAGAAGAGAAGCAAAAAGCAAACGAGAAATGGAAAGATATAAACATCTGAATGCAGAGTTCCAAAGAATAGCAAGGAGAGATAAGAAAGCCTTCCTCAGTGATCAATGCAAAGAAATAGAGGAAAACAACAGAATGGGAAAGACTAGAGAACTCTTCAAGAAAATGAGAGATACCAAGGGAACATTTCATGCAAAAATGGGCTCAATAAAGAACAGAAATGGTATGGACCTAACAGAAGCAGAAGATATTAAGAAGAGGTGGCAAGAATATGCAGAAGAACCGTACAAAAAAGATCTTCACGACCCAGATAATCACGATGGTGTGATCACTGACCTAGAGCCAGACATCCTGGAATGTGAAGTCAAGTGGGCCTTAGAAAGCATCACTACGAACAAAGTTAATGGATGTGATGGAATTCCAATTGAGCTATTTCAAATCCTGAAAGATGATGCTGTGAAAGTGCTGCACTCAATATGCCAGCAAATTTGGAAAACTCAGTAGTGGCCACAGGACTGGAAAAGATCAGTTTTCACTCCAATCCCAAAGAAAGGCAATGCCAAAGAATGCTCAAACTACCGCACAATTGCACTCATCTCACACGCTAGTAAAGTAATGCTTAAAATTCTCCAAGCCAGGCTTCAGCAACACGTGAACCGTGAACTTCCAGATGTTCAAGCTGGTTTTAGAAAAGGCAGAGGAACCAGAGATCAAATTGCCAACATCTTCTGGATCATCAAAAAAGCAAGAGAATTCCAGAAAAACATCTATTTCTGCTTTATTGACTATGCCAAAGCCTTTGACTGTGTGCATCACAATAAACTGTGGAAAATTCTGAAAGAGAGGGGAATACCAGACCACCTGACCTGCCTCTTGAGAAATCTGTTTGCAGGTCAGGAAGCAACAGTTAGAACCAGACATGGAACAACAGACTGGTTCCAAATAGTAAAAGGAGTACATCAAGGCTGTATATTGTCACTGTGCTTATTTAACTTATATGCAGAGTACATCATGAGAAACACTGGGCTGGAAGAAGCACAAGCTGGAATCAAGATTGCCAGGAGAAATGTCAATAACCTCAGATATGCAGATGACACCACTCTTATGGCAGAAAGTGAAGAGGAACTAAAGAGCCTCTTGATGAAAGTGAAAGAGGAGAGTGAAAAAGTTGGCTTAAAGCTCAACATTCAGAAAACTAAAATCATGGCATCTGGTCCCATCACTTCATGGGAAATAGATGGGGAACCAGAGGAAACAGTGGCTGACTTTATTTTTGGGGGCTCCAAAATCACTGCTGATGGTGATTGCAGCCATGAAATTAAAAGATGTTTACTCCTTGGAAGAAAAGTTATGACCAACCTAGATAGCATATTAAAAAGCAGAGACATCACTTTGTCAACAAAGGTCCATCTAGTTAAGGCTATCGTTTTTTCCAGTAGTCATGTATGGATGTGAGAGTTGGATTATAAAGAAAGCTGAGTGCTGAAGAATTGATGCTTTTGAACTGTGGTGTTGGAGAAGACTCTTGAGAGTCCCTTGGACTGCAAGGAGATCCAACCAGTCCATTCTAAAGGAGATCAGTCCTGGGTGTTCATTGGAAAGACTGATGTTGAAGCTGAAACTCCAATACTTTGGCCACCTGATGCGAAGAGTTGACTCATTGGAAAAGACTCTGATGCTAGGAGGGATTGGGGACAGGAGGTGAAGGGGACGACAGAGGATGAGATGGCTGGATGGCATCACTGACTCAATGGACATGAGTTTGGGTGAACTCTGGGAGTTGGTGATGGACAGGGAGCCCTGGCATGCTGCGGTTCATGGGGTTGCAAAGAGCCAGGCACGACTGAGAGACTGAACTGAACTGAATACTGAATGACTGATGGAATGCTGAAGGGCATCATGCTCTCAGGGCCCCTCATCCTACTCACTGGTCCACTGTGATGGAGAGTTCCTGTTCTCTCCCTCAGTTGGAGGACTTCTCACCTCTTCTTGTGTCTTTTCTTAACCTTACCCAGCTCCATCCCAGGGGAACCAAACAGCTCCAAAATGACAGGACCAGATAAGGAGAGCCGTAGTTCTCAGCAATGTCACTTCAGACCCTTAAAGGTTTGGTTTTGTTTTGCTTTGCTTGTTTGTTTCTGGCTTTTTAAAACTTAATATCTTAATTAAAAAAAAAAAAAAAAGAATGAACTGACTTGGCTGCCTCTGGTCTAAGTTGAGGCATGTGGGACCTAGTTCCCTGACCAGGGACTGAACCCAGGCCACCTGCATTGGGAGTGTGGAGGCTTAGCCACTGGATACCCAGGAAGACTTGAAACCCTTGGAGTTTATAGAACGTCCACCATGTTGACTTGTGAGTTTCTTTGGGTCCATTTCTATTTCTCGGCTGACCTTGGCTTTCCCACCTCTCTCTGTTGGCAAGAGGAGAGCGTGATGGTGAGTCAGGAGTTCTAGGGTTGTGCAGGCTACGTCACGTTGCTTTCCACCTCTTTGGGCCTCAGTCATTCATCTCCAAAGTGGGGAAAGCATTCTTTAATCCCAGGGACACCCCCTCATATGTTGTCATGAGACTCAGGGGCATCCATGCATGCGAGAGCGCGCCGAGCCATGAGGGGCTCTATGGACATACTGGCCAGTGCCGCGGTATTTTAATGCAGCGCTGAATCAAGGCTGAGTCTCCGCACACAAAAGGTGCCCAGGAAGGATCGCTGTCCAACTTGGAGTCTGCTTGCTACCCCTGGCATTCGCCCTAGTCACAGGGGGTCATCAATCCTCATGTTTTATGACAATGCAGCTAAGTGCTCTCAAATCACATCGTTGTTGCTGATCTGTAAAGATGTCTGGACGTAAGTATTTCTTTGTTGGAACTCAAGCCAGGGGCCCAAGGATGTCCTGGGGAATTTCCACCCGGCACGCTGTTTACTTGGCCTCCGTGGCGGCCTCTGGCAGCTCGGGGAGGTATGTTATTACAAATGCCCTGGTCAGCTGGATACAGATGAATGACTTGGGAATCAAAACCTTGGGATGGAAAACAGCAGGGGAGAAGCCAGAGCTCCAGACAGGGTGCCGGGGCTGGAAGTCCAGGATCTGAGTCCCATCTTTGTCTCCAGCCTATGGTCTCAAGCTGTCCATCCTCCTCCCTGAGTTCAATGGAGGGAGGGAATTGGGTAATAATTGTAATAGCAGCATCTTCATCAATTGAGTGCATCTATTGAGCGCCGGTCTCCTAGGCACTGACATGTGTGTGCTGAGTCGCTCAGTCGTGTCCGACTCTCTGTGGACCCACGGATGGCAGCCCGCCAGGCTTCTCTGTCCATGGGATTCTCCAGGTAAGAATACTGGAGTGGGTTACCATGCCCTCCTCCAGGGCGTCTTCCCAACCCAGGGATCAAGCCGATATTGCTTGTGTCTCCTACATCAGGTTCTTTACCACTAGTGCTACCTGGGAAGCCCCAGGCATGGGCATTCATAATAGCACATCATCCTCCACATCCCTATTAGCAGCCCCAGTCACAACTGCAAAATGGGCTGCAGACTGCCCCTCCCCCAGGTCTCCAAGAGCGTCAAGAGTCTAACCTGAACAGGCGCTCTGAGAAGGCTCCTGGAAACATCCAACTCTGTCTCAGAGTGCTGGACTGGCTGAGGGCAGCTACTTGTTTCTATTTTATTTATTAAATAATTTTTTTTGGACCACACTGCACAGCATTCGAGATCTTAGTTCTCTGACCAGGGATCGAACATGTGCCCCCTGCACTGGAAGCGCAGAGTCTTAACCACTGGACCACCAGGCAAGTCCCCGAGGATGAGTGCCTGTGAGGCCCTCACAGAGGAGAGTCAGGGACCAGAGGAGGAAAATGGTTTTGATTCTTCCTTCAGTCTGGAGAGTCATAAGAGTTCAGAATAGAAGAGGCCTAGGTTCATTCATGCATTACGCACTCAACATGTATTTTATTTTGTACTTTGTGTCTGGAAGATACAGCGGTAAATGCGGCAAACACGGCCACTGGCCCCAAGGAGCTGACATTCTCGAGGGGAGACAGACAGTGAAACAGTTGTGACAGAGAAGTAAGGACTGTGATGGGAGAAATACGTCAGAGGAGCTCCCGGCTTGGATGCAAGGTCCAGACCAGCTTTCCCAGAGGGAAGGTCTAAAGGCAGGGAGTGTGTGTGGAGGATTCGGGGCGATAGGCCAGGCTATGAAGCTTGGGGCAGAAGGGTGGGCGGTGTGTGGGACTGAAGTCATGATACCACGACTGGTATCATGATCAGAGGGAGCATGGCCCAGGAAGGCAGGGCCGCAGGGGCCCAAGGCCGAGCCTGAGTTGGGACAGGGCTTCATTTCTAGGGCAATGGAGCGTCTGGTGTGTTTTGGTTTATTTCCTCTATAGTAACCACTGCCGCATGTGCTATACTCATGAAATGAAAGTGTCAGTCACTCAATCGTGTCCGACTCTTTGTGACCCCATGGACTGTAGCTCCTCTGTCTGTGGGATTTTCCAGGAAAGAATACGGGAGTGGATTGCCATTTCCTCCTCCAGGGGATCTTCCTGACCCAGGGGTTGAACCCACATCTCTTATATCTCCTGTGCTGGCAGGCAGGTTCTTTACCACTAGCACCACCTGGGAAGCCCGAATGAAGTATAATCTTGAAAACTTGTGAATCTCTGTATTATACACCTGTAACTTACATAAAAAGCTGCACGGTGCAGGAGATCTGAGAGGAGCTGCCCCAGGTCAAAGGTCAGGAGTGGGGCCATGAGGAGATAATCCACGTCCAAGGTAAGGAGCAGCGGCTGTGCTTTGCTGGATCAGCCATGAAGAGATACCCCACGTCCAAGGTAAGAGAAACCCCAGTAAGACAGTAGGTGCTGAGAGAGGGCATCAGAGGGCAGACACACTGAAACCATAATCACAGAAAACTAGCCAATCTAATCACACGGACTACAGCCTTGTCTAACTCAATGAAACTAAGCCATGCCGTGTGGGGCCACTCAAGATGGATGGGTCATGGTGGAGAGGTCTGACAGAATGTGGTCCACTGGAGAAGGGAATGGCAAAGCACTTCAGTATTCTTGCCTCGAGAACCCCATGAACAGTATGAAAAGGCAAAATGATAGGATACTGAAAGGTGAACTCCCTAGGTGGGTAGGTGCCCAATATGCTACTGGAGATCAGTGGAGAAATAACTCCAGAAAGAATGAAGAGACAGAGCCAAAGCAAAAACAACACCCAGTTGTAGATGTGACTGGTGATAGAAGCAAGGTCTGATGCTGTAAAGAGCAATATTGCATAGGAACCTGGAATGTCAGGTCCATGAATCAAAGCAAATTGGAAGTGGTCAAACAGGAGATGGCAAGAGTGAATGTCAACATTCTAGGAATCAGCAAACTCAAATGGACTGGGATGGGTGAATTTAACTCAGATGACCATTATATCTACTACTGCGGGCAGGAATCCCTTAGAAGAAATGGAATAGCTATCATGGTCAACAAAAGAGTCCAAAATGCAGTACTTGGATGCAATCTCAAAAATGACAGAATGATTTTTGTTCATTTCCAAGGCAAACCATTCAATATCATGGTAATCCAAGTCTATGCCCCAACCAGTAATGCTGAAGAAGCTGAACGGTTCTATGAAGACCTACAAGACCTTTTAGAACTACCACTCAAAAAAGATGTCCTTTTCATTATAGGGGACTGGAATGCAAAAGTAGGAAGTCAAGAGACACCTGGAATTGCAGACAGATTTGGCCTTGGAGTACAGAATGAAGCGGGGCAAAGGCTAATAGAGTTTTGCCAAGAGAATGCAGTGGTCAGCAAACACCCTCTTCCAACAACACAAGAGAAGACCCTACACATGGACATCACCAGATGGTCAACACCAAAATCAGATTGATTGTATTATTTGCAGCCAAAGATGGAGAAGCTCTCTACAGTCAGCAAAAACAAGACCGGGAGCTGACTGTGGCTCAGATCATGAACTCCTTATTGCCAAATTCAGACTTAAATTGAAGAAAGTAGGGAAAACCACATCACCATTCAGGTATGACCTAAATCAAATCCCTTATAATTATACAGTAGAAGTGAGAAATAGATTTAAGGGACTAGATCCGATATAGTGCCTGATGAACTATGGATGGAGGTTCGTGACATTGTACAGGAGACAGGGATCAAGACCATCCCCAAGAAAAAGAAATGCAAAAAAGCAAAATGGCTGTCTGAGGAGGCCTTACAAATAGCTGTGAAAAGAAGAGAAGCAAAAAGCAAAGGAGAAAAGGAAAGATATAAGCATCTGAATGCAGAGTTCCAAACAATAGCAAGGAGAGATAAGAAAGCCTTCCTCAGTGATCAATGCAAAGAAATAGAGGAAAACAACAGAATGGGAAAGACTAGAGATCTCTTCAAGAAAATGAGAGATACCAAGGGAACATTTCATGCAAAAATGGGCTTGATAAAGGACAGAAATAGTATGGACCTAACAGAAGCAGACAATATTAAGAAGAGGTGGCAAAAATACACAGAAGAACTGTACAAAAAAGATCTCCATGACCGAGATAATCACGATGGTGTGATCACTGACCTAGAGCCAGACATCCTGGAATGTGAACTCAAGTGGGCCTTAGGAAGCATCACTACGAACAAAGCTAATGGATGTGATGGAATTCCAGTTGAGCTATTTCAAATCCTAAAAGATGATGCTGTGAAAGTGCTGCACTCAGTATGCCAGCAAATTTGGAAAACTCAGCAGTGGCCACAGGACTGGAAAAGATCAGTTTTCATTGCAATCCCAAAGAAAGGCAATGCCAAAGAATGCTCAAACTTCTGCACAATTGCACTCATCTCACACACTAGTAAAGTAGTGCTCAAAATTCTTCAAGCCAGGCTTTAGCAATACATGAACCATGAACTTCCAGATGTTCAAGCTGGTTTTAGAAAAGGCAGAAGAACCAGAGATCAAATTGCCAACATCTTCTGGATCATCAAAAAAGCAAGAGAGTTCCAGAAAAACGTCTATTTCTGCTTTATTGACTATGCCAAAGCCTTTGACTGTGTGGATCACAATAAACTGTGGAAAATTCTTAAAGAGATGGGAATACCAGACCACCTGATCTGCCTCTTGAGAAATCTGTTTGCAGGTCAGGAAGCAATAGTTAGAACCAGACATGGAACAACAGACTGGTTCCAAATAGGAAAAGGAGTATGTCAAGGCTGTATATTGTCACCCTGCTTATTTAACTTATATGCAGAGTACATCATGAGAAACACTGGGCTGGAAGAAGCACAAGCTGGAATCAAGATTGCCAGGAGAAATGTCAATAACCTCAGATATGCACTTGACACCACCCTTATGGCAGAAAGTGAAGAAGAACTAAAGAGCCTCTTGATGAAAGTGAAAGAGGAGAATGAAAAAGTTGGCTTAAAGTTCAACATTCAAATGTATTCTTTTTAATGGCTGAGTAATACTCTATTGTGTATATGTACCACAGCTTTCTTATCCATTCATCTGCTGATGGACATCTAGGTTGCTTCCATGTCCTGGCTATTATAAACAGTGCTGCAATGAACATTGGGGTACACGTTTCTCTTTCCCTTCTGGTTTCCTCAGTGTGTATGCCCAGCAGTGGGATTGCTGGATCATAAGGCAGTTCTATTTCCAGTTTTTTAAGGAATCTCCACACTGTTCTCCATAGTGGCTGTACTAGTTTGCATTCCCACCAACAGTGTAAGAGGGTTCCCTTTTCTCCACACCCTCTCCAGCATTTATTGCATATGGACTTTTGGATCGCAGCCATTCTGACTGGCGTGAAATGGTACCTCATAGTGGTTTTGATTTGCATTTCTCTGATAATGAGTGATGTTGAGCATCTTTTCATGTGTTTGTTAGCCATCTACATGTCTTATTTGGAGAAATGTCTATTTAGTTCTTTGGCCCATTTTTTGATTGGGTCATTTATTTTTCTGGAGTTGAGCTCTAGGAGTTGCTTGTATATTTTTGAGATTAGTTGTTTGTCAGTTGCTTCATTTGCTATTATTTTCTCCCATTCTGAAGGCTGCCTTTTCACCTTGCTAATAGTTTCCTTTGATGTGCAGAAGCTTTTAAGTTTAATTAGGTCCCATTTGTTTATTTTTGCTTTTGAGGGTGGGAAGATTTGGGAGAATGGCATTGAAACATGTATAATATCATGTATGAAACGAGTTGCCAGTCCAGGTTCGATGCACGATACTGGATGCTTGGGGCTAGTGCACTGGGACAACCCAGAGGGATGGTATGGGGAGGGAGGAGGGAGGAGGGTTCAGGATGGGGAACACATGTATACCTGTGGCGGATTCATTTTGATATTTGGCAAAACTAATACAATTTGTAAAGTTTAAAAATAAAATAAAATTTAAAAAAAATATATATATATAAAGAAAGTGTTATCAAAAAAAAAAAAAAAGTTCAACATTCAGAAAACTAAGATCATGGCATCCAGTCCCATCACTTCATGGGAAATAGGTGGGGAAACAGAGGAAACAGTGGCTGACTTTATTTTTGGGGCACCAAAATCACTGCGGATGGTGATTGCAGCCATGAAATTAAAAGACGCTTACTCCTTGGAAGGAAAGCTATGACCAACATAGACAGCATATTAAAAAAGCAGAGACATTACTTTGCCAACAAAGGTCTGTCTAGTCCAGGCTATGGTTTTTTCCAGTAGTCATGTATGGATGTGAGAGTTGGACTATAAAGAAAGCTGAGCACTGAAGAATTGATGCTTTTGAACTGTGGTGTTGGAGAAGACTCTTGAGAGTCGCTTGGACTGCAAGGAGATCCAACCAGTCCATTCTAAAGGAGATCAGTCCTGGGTGTTCATTGGAAGGATTGATGTTGAAGCTGAAACTCCAATACTTTGGCCACCTGATGCGAAGAGCTGACTCATTTGAAAAGACCCTGATGCTGGGAAAGATTGAGGGCAGGAGGAGAAGGGGACGACAGAGGATGAGATGGTTGGATGGCATCACCGACTCAATGGACATGAGTTTTTGGTAGACTCCGGGAGTTGGTGATGGACAGGGAGGCCTGGCGTGCTGAGATTCATGGGGTTGCAAAGAGTCGGACACGACTGAGCGACTGAACTGAAATGAGCTTATATAATACAGTAAATGAACTAACTTCAATTAAACAATGCTATTTGGCAGAAGCTTGATGGGGCGCGGGGAGCACACACAGCCCTCTGCCCCCACAGCAGCAGGAAGGATGGTCTCTGGGTGTCTCCTGCTGTACCCCAATGTCCAGGGCTCAAGAATGGGGTGCAGGGCTGCCCAAGGTTTCACTGAAGCCAGCATCATAGCCTCTTCTCATCTCTCATGTGTTTACCAAAAGAACAGCACTGGAGTCCAGATTGCTAAACTGTGTAAGACATTGAGTGTGTACAGCCGCCCATCGTCTGCTGAAGCAGCAAGTGGAGGGAGGATTTAGTGACAGAATTCACGGGAGAAAGGATGTGTCATGTTTGTACAACCTTACGCCTTAGGAGCAGTTCCACAGCTCTCATTTCCTGTGGCCCCTAAACCCTGGAAGACATCCAGGGATATCAAGGATGTAATTATGATTCCCATTTAACAGATAGGAAAAGCGAGGCCTGGTGGGTTGGGAGGGTAGGGTAGTGGCACAAAATGTCTTCCCAACCATCAAAAAAAAAAAAGAGGCAGAGAGGTGTTGAGAACCCAAGTCTGACTGATTCCAAGGCCAGCCAGGGCTCTTAACCCCCACACTGCTTTCAAAATATAAAGAGTGCATCACTTTGTTAAACCGCCTCCACCTAGCGCTTCTCGAATGTGTTTGCAACAGAACCCTTTTTCATGGAACACATATTAATATCCCGTGGTCCATACTGGGAGGAACTGTTCTCCCATATAAGCTTCTAGGAAGTAACCAGCGTGTTTGAGTGTGAGACCAAGTCTGGAGTCAGGCAGACCCAGAGCAAATTCTAGTTCCAGCTATGGGGCTCTGGAAAAGTCCCTTTCCCATCTTCTCTGGGGTCCTCACTGCATTGTTGAAAAGATTAAATGAAATGACACTCATAATTTTTCTATTAATATTTCCTCCTCTCTGCTCTGCCAATACCTGCTTTCTGGAACTCCTTTTAGGTGAAAGTTGGAACTCCTGGAAATTGAACTCTTAGCCGGAGAATTGAACTCTCTTCCATGATCTTATTTTGTTTCATATTTTCATGATCTTATGTTTCATATTTTCGTCTCTTCGCTTTTTAGTATATATCACTTGAAAAAAATTCTAGGCTATATTGCCTTGCTTTCCAGGGTAATCATTCTGCTATTCAACCCATCTATAGTATTTTCTGCTGCTGCTAAGTCACTTCAGTCATGTCCGACTCTGTGCGACCCCATAGAGGGCAGCCTACCAGGCTCCCCCGTCCCTGGGATTCTCCAGGCAAGAACACTGGAGTGGGTTGCCATTTCCTTCTCCAATGCATGAAAGTGAGAAGCGAAAGGGAAGTCGCTCAGTCGTGTCTGACTCCTAGCGACCCCATGGACTGCAGCCTACCAGGTTCCCCCATCCATGGGATTTTCCAGGCAAGAGTACTGGAGTGGGGTGCCGTTGCGTTTCAGCAATTATAGTTTCACTTCCAAGACTGCTGATTCTTTTGTATGCAGACAGTGTCTTCTTGGGTCTCTGAGAATATTCATTATACTCATTCTGTTGTACACTTTTCTTTTGTCTTAGTAACTGCTGATTTGGGAGTCTTTATTTCATTGAGCTTGAGAACCTCCCCGGTGGCTCAGGGGTAAAGAACCCGCCTGCCAATGCAGGAGACATAAGTGATGCCGGTTCAGTCCCTGGGTTGGGAAGATCCCCTGGAGGAGGGCATGGCAACCTATTTCAGTATTCTTGCCTGGAGAATCCCAAGGACAGAGGAGTGGTGGGCTATAGTCCGTAGGGTCACAAAGAGTCGGACACGACTGAATGACTGAGCATGCATGCATTTCATTGAGCTTAATGCCTCCCTTCAATGTCGTTGGTTTTTCTCACATGCTGAGCCTGTGACCAAATCTGCTTGTCAAGTGCATGTGGACCCGGCCCTGTGGGGGCAGCAGGGGGGGAAGGGGGTGGGCAGGGCATGGGGTTCACCCATGACCTGTTTTCTGGGACCAGGATGTCTGTGCCCGTCGCCCCGGGCACTGCTCTCAGGACCTCATGCCTGCACTTGGCTCTGGTCTGCTGTGACCACCTCTGCACACAGATGGGAGGGGCGAGGGGGGTTGCTAGAAGCCGCCAGGCCTGTAAGTTAGTTTCTCTGTTCCAGACCTGGGGCCACTCATTGTCAGAAGATCTGGGAAGGGCTCTCATTGCCCCAGTCTGGGCCTGGTGCTCGCCCTGCCCTGGGGAGTTTTCCCTCCATGACTGGCTGCTGGATCATGGGTCCACCTCTAGACCCACAAGCCTGTAAACAGCTGGGGGCCTCATCTTGATCAGTGGGTAGAACAAAATGAAGGTCTGGGACATAGATAAGTGCTTTTCAGGACAGAATAAACAGTTGATCCCTCCTGCAGATGCCAGGGGCCAGACTCAGGGGGTGGGCACAGGAGCCAGAGACCCTTAAATCTTGGTGTTCATGCTTGGCTTGCCCTGGACAACTTCCGTCCAGCCTTTTGATTTTAAAATCCCATCTTTGTGGGGCTTCCCTGGTGACTCGGTAAAGAATCTGCCCACAATGCAGGAAATGTGGGTTTGACCCCTGGGTTGGGAAGATCCCCTGGAGATGGAAATGGCGGAGCACTCCAGTATTCTTGCCTGGGGGTAATCCCATGGACACAGGAGCCTGGCGGGCTACAGTCCACGGGGTCACAAAGAGTCAGACACATCCAAGCACATAGACACAGCCTCTAGCAGGGGGACTTCCTTGGTGGTCCAGTGGCGAAGACTCCACACTCCCAACACAGGGGACATGAGTTCGATCCCTGGTCAGGGAACTAAGATCCCACATACTGCAGCTAAGAGTTCGCATGACACAAGTAAAGATCTTGAATGCCTCAACTAAGACCCTGCACAGCAAAATTAATTAAAAGACAAAAAAATCTCTAGAGGAATTTGACTTGTCCAGTTCCCTGTTGTGTATTGTGTCTCCAGAGCTCAGGACAGCACCTGGTGGACAAACCCAAGGACGTGCAGAGTGAAAATACAACTGGGTGCTCGCAGCCTGGCCTGGGACTGGAGGGCAGGGTGCCTGGAAGTTTACACAGGACCAACCCAGAGACCTCACGGGGATGGGGAACCCTGGCCTGTGGTTCCCTGGCAGCCGCGGGTGCTGACCTAGGACAGACCATCATCCCGGGGTCCCTCGTTGCTCCCCTGCCGTGGAGTTCACCCCAGTCAGGCCTGGCTCGGTAAGACGCTCTGCTTGAGGGGGTGGGCAACTCTTCCCTAGCACTTCTGTGTCAACCTGGCTGGACCTCGAGGAATGTGGGAAGTGGGGCTCAGAGTGGTGGGGCAGTTATTTGGCTGCATTGCACAGCATGTGGGATCTTAGTTTCCCGACCAGGGATCAAACCTGTGCCCCCTGCATTGCAAGCGCAGTCTTAACCACTGGACCCCCAGGAAAGCCCAGAATGGGGCTTTTAGTATCCGCTGGTCACCTGGATAGGCAGTGCTGGGACCCAGTCCACACAGGCCACATGAGACCTTTGCAGCACCCCCGCCCGTCTCCCCTTATGGAGATGGCCCCCAGAGGGCGCCAGAGAGCACCGCCAGCCAAGAAGCCCAGGGATGCCTGGCACCCAGGAGGCGCCGTAGCAGTGATCAGGCTCCACCCGCGCCCCCCCAGTCCAAGCCAGAGGCCCATCCAGGGGCCCAGGCAGGGTGGCCTCCCCCGTCACCCCAAGATGCCCGTGTCCTCCCCCCTCCCTCCCATTCCTCGGAGACTGCGGGGCGTTGGCCACACCTTCCGGTTCCTGCCGCCTCTCAGCCGGGCATCTCGGCTGCTCCAGGTGCCCCTCCCTGTGGGACAGCAGTCGGAGCAGGGGAGCACGGAACCCACCGGGCCCGGGTCCCTCCTGAAGTGATCACAGGCCAAGCAGGGGGCCGGGGCTGCAGCATAAACGGAGTGAGGGCCCCCCGCCGCGGGCAGGGAGGGCCATAGGAGGACCAGAGAGGGGAGGAAGGCCCTGAGTTGGCATTTTCGGGTTTGCGTTTGGAGACAATTAGGAGCTGAATTATTAAAGATGTGTGAGAGGAGAGGCTGGTTTTAAGAAAGCATGAGTAAGCAGGACTCTCTCACAGCAGAGCACAGGGTCGAAGGCGATCAATCGTCATAATGGCTGTAAATATTTACTTGGCTTAATTGTGAATGTGTGTGCCAACCCTGTGCTTAACGCAGGGGTCCCTGCTCGACAGACCGCCATCAGGCTGCCCAGAGAAAAGCAGCTTCAGCCCCACCCCTCAGAGCCTGGCCAGCCCTGCGTGAGGGGCCCCCATGCCATAGGCTCCCCAGGGGCATGGGCTCTGAAGTGTCCTCCTAGCTTGCTCACATCTCATGGGCTGCTCAGCCTCTGGACCTCTGACTCATCTGTGAAATGGGTTGATGGGGTCCACCTCAGGGCACACAAGCCCTCCCAGTGCAGTGTCCGGAGTTGGCGGGCGGCGGGGTCTGGCTTTTAATAAGTGCAAGTCCCGTTGGCCTCGGGGCCCAGTGGTCTGGAGGTGGAGGCCTGTATGGGATGCTTAGGGCTCTGGTCTAACAGGATGCTTGCTTAGTTAAAATATAGGATCAGCTTAAGTCTCAGAAGTGGGATGCTCTCAACAGGAGTCCCATAATGCGAGATGGGGCTGCTGTGGGGCTGCCCTGCAGCCTTGATCTGGGAGCCAGCATGTTAATGATGCACTCTGTGTACTGGGCACTCTGGGCTGAGTGTTGCTTCTTATTTAATCTTCACGGCAGCCCAGAAAGGAGAGTTTGTCTATCTTTACCCCCCATTTTACAGGTGAGGAAACTGAGGCTCAGAGAGGTGGAATGACTTGCCCAAGGTCACAAAGCTGGTAAGTGGCAGAGCCAGAACTAGAGTCTAGGTCCCTCTCACCCTTTCTAGGAACCCCGGGGCTGTGCTGAGACCTACCCATTCTCTGTGCTCTTCTCCTGTACCGTGGCGCCCCCTTGTCCTTCCACCAGATACTAAGAGGTGCCCGGCCCCAGCCAGCTGCCCGCATGCCTGAGGGCATATCTAGAGGTCACAGTTGACAGGGGGCCCGGATTCTGTCTGCTCCTCTGCCAGGCACATTCTGCCCAGCAGCCCCTGCACTCAGATCCATGCTAGAAGGGGGATGCATGGGCCAGGCTGTCCCATGGGGCACTCACTGATCTCTAAGGACCCCCTAGGGGCTCCTCTGGAGGCCCAGTGGCTAAGACTCCCCACTTCCACTGCAGGGGGCCTGGGTTCCATCCCTGGTCGTGGAACTAAGATCCCTCATGCTACACAGTGCGGCAAAAAATTAAAATAAAATAAGGACCCTCTCATCACAGGCTGAGGCTGTTGCTGCAAGACAGGGCCTGGTCTCTTCTCTGGAAACACAGGTGTGTTGAAGCCCACAAGGGCTATGGAAGACATGTAGATGGTGAGCACGCACACACAAGCTCACACACACACACTTTCACACACATACACATACACACACACAGGTTCAAACACACATACACATACTCTTACACACACACATGTTCACACACACAGGTTCATGCACACACACACTCTTACACACAAACACTTGCACACACATGCAGCTGAGACAGCACGTGGTGGTTCCTGGTCTCCCTGCAGACTCATCTCCACCACCTCCGAGTCCTGTGTTTGGAAAGAGCTGAGCCCACACCGCATCCAATGCCCTCCTCGGAGACAGGACACCAGCATCCCCGAATCCCTGTATTTCCTGAGAGGGACACTGAGGCTGAGACAGCCTCATGGAGTAGAGGACAGAGCACAGTCCTGGGAGCTCCCAGACCTAGACCTTGGGCAGCTCACCTTTCTCTTTCCAGACTGTTTCCATTTGTGCCCCAGGTCTGGGGGAGGGGTGGGGCCTGCTCTTGGATTCCCTTCCCAGGCCCAGGGAAGATGGGGGAGGGAGGATTCTTAGATCCTTGTGGAGGGCGAGGATAAACTGCACTCAGACCCTTGCCTCTGACCCCACAGCCACCCAGACGGTGCAGGGAACCCGGAGCTCCAGGCTTGTCCAGCACAGGGGGTATGCTCACATCTCCACGACTCAGGCCTGATCCTGAACGCCCAACCACGGCAGGTTTCCAGGAGTGTTTGTGGGGAGATGTCGGGGCGGGGGGGCCCTGTGCGGTGGGCGGAGGCCAGAAGGAAAGTCTTCTCCAGCTCCTCTCCCCTCCCACGGCCTCAAACCCTGCTCAATACTGTGCCGGGCACAGCAGGTGCTTTGTGGATGTGATACAGAGTAAGGAGACAAAGTGGGCAGTTAGTCAAGCCCACCAGGGGATGGTGAGTAGAAAGAAACACTGGACACCCTGTAAGCTAATGATTACTCAAGAAAGTAGAAAAATGGGACACGCCTGTAAGTTAATGATTGCTCAAGAAAGCAGGCTTGCTTAGCACAAAACCATGCAACCGAAGCAGGAGACGTGCCCTAAACAATGAAACAATGGTGGCTTAAGACCCACATCTGCCCAGTAAGCTCAGTAAGTCAGTGACCCCTGGGACATGCTCTCTGCACACACACAAAACAATAATTTGTGGACCTAGCTTGACCACACAGGGACAAGAAAACTCTCCCGCTCCAGTGGCTCAGGAGTAGAGAACCTGCCTGCAAAGCAGACTTGCTGGAGACGTAGGTTCAATGCCTGGGCCAGGAAGATCTCCAGGAGAAGGAAATGGCAATCCACTCTAGTGTTCTTGCCTGGAGAATCCCATGGACAGAGGAGCCTGGTGGGCTACAGTCCCATAGGGTCACGAAGAGTCGAACACAACCCTGGGACTAAACAACTCAAGAAAAAAGTTCTTCTCCCTCTTCCTGACTTTCCCTTTGATTATAAAACTGTAGTCAGGTAAGGTCTCAGGGCATGGCACTCCCTCGCCCGCCCACCTGTAAGCCTCACAAGCGTCCTATTCTGATAAAACGCTTCTCATCTTTCACTTTATCTCTTGCTGAATTTTTTCTGGCCTGAGACATAAAGGACTATGGTACCAGAGCTCTTTGGAGCCCCCAAAATGATACCTAATGGTTTCACTTAGAGGTTTCCCCCACCCCACATCTGGGCTTCCCAGACGGCACAGTGGTAAAGAACCTGCCTGCCAATGCAGGAGACACAAAAGATGCAGGTTTGATCATCGTTGTTCGGGAATGTGACCACAACAGGGAAGATCCCCTGGAAGAGGAAACAGCAGCCCACTCCAGTATTCTTGTCTGGGAGAATCCCATGGACAGAGGAGCCTGGAGGGCTACAGTCTGTGGGGTTGCACAGAGTCGGCTGAGCACGCACACAAGGCAAGGCGCCCTCCGCCCAGCACAAAAGCACGACTCCTGTCTGAGCCTCGTCCCTTATCCACAGGGGAGGACAGCTAAAGAAGGCCTGCGCTCACAGGGACATTCACCCTGCTTTTCTGGGGCCTCCGGGGGTGACCTGAGAGGGCAGCATCTCCACCAGGCACACAGAACCCTAGGGACCGAGGCAGCGCTTAACAGGTGGCAGCAGGGGAGGGGAGGCCCATTGGTGAGAGGACCCCAGCCTGTCCTGGGCTTAGCTCAGAGCATCAGCAGACAGGAGGTGTCCTGGAAGAGAGGTGTCAGCCCAGGGAGCCCCAGATCCCATGTCTCTAACCCCCAAAGGTGCGAAATGCTGGGTAGGCAGGGAGAGTTATGTCAGAAAATGCAGACTATGCTCAGACTCTCAGTCATGTCCGACTCTCTGCGACCCCATGGACTGTAGCCCGCCAGGCTCCTCTGTCAATGAGATTTCCCAGGCAAGAATACTAGAGTGGGTTGCCATTTCCTCCTCCAGGGGATCTTCCTGACCCAGGATCGAACCTGGGTCTCTTGCACTGCAGGCAGATTCTTTACCATCTCGGCCACCAGAAAATGCAGAGCTGGTGATTTCAGATTAAAACAGTCCTGCTTGAATCTAGAAAGATGGTACTGGTGAGTCTATTTGCAGGGCAGCAGTGGAGAGGCAAGCGTGGAGAACAGACTGTGGACACAGTGGGGGAAGCAGAGGGGAACGGGTGGAGAGAGGAGCATGAAGCGTACACGCTACCACACGTAAAACAGAGAGCCTGTGGGAGTTTGCCGTGTGACTCAGGGAGCTCAAACTGGGGCTCTCTGACAACCTAGTCGAGTGGGCTGGGGTAGGAGGAGGGAGGCAGGTTCAAGGGGGAAGGGACATATGTATACCTGTGGCTGATTCATATTGATGTATGGCAGAAACCAAGAGAATACTGTAAAGCAGTTATCCTCCAATTAACAAAAAAAGGTCCAGCTTGGTGGACAGCTTGGTCACTGCTGCCCTCTGGTGGAAGACAGGGGAATGCCTGTCAAGAGAGCCGCAGGCAACGAGCGGGGGAGGCATTCGCGGGCGTGTGGTCAGGCCCACAGGCAGTAGTGGCTCGCCCGTGCTTGTCTGTCCGGGAGCCCCAGGCACAGTCACCAGGGTTCTGCCTTTCTCCTGAACCACCCCAAGTGCCGCAAAAACATTTCCTCCCATCCTGGCGCATCTGGAAGCTATTCTTTCCCCACCCCCACCCCACCCCATCCCAAATCACCCCCAATCCTCCTCCGCCCCAGAGGGCAGGGAATTGGGTCCCACAGCAGCAGAGACGCCCTGCTACACACACCCCCCATGCTGGGGTAGGTGTCTGGCACAGGACCCCTGGGGCCCCTGTGTCTGGGCAGGTGGCTCCCCAACGCCTTCCTGGGGGTCCCCCCCAGAGCACCTTTCCAGTAAGTGCCCAGGGAGCCCTTCCTCTGCGTCCTACCCAGCCTCTCCTTCCTATTCTGAAGTGGCCGTTTGGAGGCAGGCAGTGGGGGAGGCCAGGCGGGTAGAGCCTTGAACAGAGGTGGGGTCCAGCAGCAGCCTATTATATCAGTTGGGAGAATCCCAACCTCTTGGCAAATGCTAAGGAAGAGTGAGGTGCTCAAGGTTGACTTGTAATGAACTTTAACTCATTAGCAAGGCCCTGGGGAGAGGCTTGGCAGATGCTCTGAATGGTGGAAGGACCCAGAGCCTTTCAGAGCCCAGAAAGAGCGTCTAAGAAGAAACCAGGAAGGAGTAGGCAGTGGCTTTAAAGGCAGGAGTCTTAGATAGATCCCACGCTCCCAGGCCTCTCTACATGGCTAAAGGGGATGGGGACAAATCACAGATTTTAGAGCTGGTACTTGGCCTCGAGAACTGCCTTCTCCAGCTCTAATTTCACAGATAAGGAAACCGAGGCCCAGAAAGAAGGAAACTCCAGCTCAGAGTCATGCAGTACATCCCCAACATCACCAGCCGTGCCCCTAAAATCACAGGGGACAGCATTACCCTCACTGACCCTTTACAGAGTCTGGTAGAACCGTCAAAACCACCCTTTGTTGTACCCACTCAATGGGCGAGGAGATTAAGGCTCAGAGAGGCCAAGCAACTTCCCCAAGGCCACGCACCAACGTAAGGTAAGCCAGTTCAGGAGACCACTCTGGTGTCAGGTGGAGAAGGTAAACGGTCACACCACTGGTGCAGAGATTTCCCCATGCGTGTGACAACAACCTTCTCCTTTTATCTTTTTACTTTTCACAGTCTAATTAGGGTATGTGTGGTATGAACGTCTATTAATTTGAGTTAGGAGCACTCCACCAACAGGGGCTGGGGGCTGGGTTTTATAAAGAAGAGGCCGAAGCAGGACAAGGAAGTTATTTGATTGGCTGAAGTGGTCATCTTATTTGGGAACGCCTAATCAGCTGTTTGTGATTGGTTGTTCTCAAGTTCGATTTTCTCGAGTTCAAGTACATTGACTGACTAAGGTTTTGGCTTGCTTCCGTAGGCTAGCAAGGCATTAGAGGCACCTCGGTGCAATGGCCTCTTGTTTAAATATCTCACACAGCTCATGCTGGTGGGCTGGCGTGGCGCTGCCTGCTTGCCTGTGCCTGCGTTTGCCTTTTCACAGCTCCGGTGTCAGAGGTGCAATTCGAATGAGACACCCCGGCCCCCACCTACAGCCCTGGGAGCAACAAGCAACCAGGCACAGCCACCACGTGCTGACCCCTTTACACTTGCTGTTCCCTCACTACCCTTGAAGGTCACGGGCAAGTCCTTGCATAACTGAGCTCCACAGTTTTTGCGTTACGAGCTCTGACTCTCTCTCAGCATTTCCTTTACCAGACTGGGTCCCGAGGTACACGGGGGCCAAACAAAACATGATGAATTCCTCTGACTTCCACTGGAGTGCGTCAGACCTAAGCTGGACCTGAGGTGGGCTTCCCTGGTAAAGGATGGTAACGGATCCGCCTGCAATGCAGGAGACCCAGGTTGGATCCCTGGATCGGGAAGAGCCTCTGGAGAAGGGAATGGCTACCCACGAGGCCTGAGGTGTATAAAATTTTGTTTGAAGGGAAGGAGAGGAAGGAGAAAATGGGTTCCTCTGAGTCTAAAGAGTCTGGGCCTCCTCCATCTGGACTAACCAACTGTTATAACTGGGTATAACAATGACAGGCCCAGAATCCACGTTTGTCTGGACAAGCGCATGAACCTAACCAAAGATAATCTTGAATTACAGTGGCCACAGTGGAGAACTTTTAACCTAGATGAACTTGTCCACTTACAAAACGCCGTAGGGAAAAATCGGTCCCAAACTTCTCCAAAACAATGAGATGCATTTTTTTTTTAATTGATGTGCAGAAGTTTCTAAGACAAAATGAATCAAAATCGTCTCTTTTAAAGAGTTCAGTACTGCCAGGAATATTTCCTGTGTGTCCCAGCTAAAACCTGAAGATAAGATATTGGAAATGACTTTCTTTAAGAGACTTCCCTGGTGGATAAGGATCCCCTTGCCAACGCGTGGGATACGGGTGTGGTCCCTGGTCTGGGAAGACTGCATATGCCGTGGAGCAACTAAGCCCACCCGCCAGTTACTGAGCCCACCCGCCAGTTACTGAGCCCGTGTGCTGCGCTACTGAGTCTCGTGCCCTAGAGTCCGTGCTCCACCAGCAACAGAAGTCACCGCGACGAGAAGGCCGTGCCCTGCGATGAAGCGTGGCCCCTGCTCACAGCAACTAATTAATTAATTTTTATTTTTGGCTGCCCTGGGTCTTCATTGCTGCGAGAGAAAGCCCCCAGGGCAGCCAAAAAGAAAAATTAATTTATTAATTTTTAAAAATTGTTGTTTAAAAAAGAGAAAAGAAGAGCTGTATGGTCAGAAGTTGGCTGGATTAGAGACTGATATTCAGGGCCGATGGGAACTTTTTGAGGCCTTCCTACCCAAGCTAAAATAGAACTATACATACAGAGGGAAAGACAGCATTCTGAAGCCTTTGTGGAACAATGCATTGAAATGTTCCAAAGATACAAGCAGCTCTAAATCTAAAATATAGAAATTTTTAAATTTCCATCTTAGTGGGAAATCTTCTCCCTGGTATAAAGAAGCAAACTGGATGGGTGGATTCAGCCCTTGACATTATTATTCAGGCAGCAACGCAATTCTTTGAGGAACTGCAAACAACGGCTCTGGCCTTTCAAGTTGCGTCTTTACAAGAACAGAAAAGCAGCTTCAGAAGCAGTTCAAAGCTCACCCGGTCTTTTTACCAATCCCCAGGGAGAAGAACACCGAGCACCAGGAACCAGCTCCAGGGAGGGACTGAAAACACTTCTGCTTATTGCATCTCCTTCTGTTGGCGTCTCCAGGGGAAACAGCCCTGGATGGGATGCTTTACTTACATGGAGAAGAGACCAAGCTAGATGTATTATGATGGTGGAGACTGGCCCCCACGGCCCCCCTCTCCTGGCACCTGGCACAGGGCAGCTGACCTGTGAGCACCCCTCTCATGCCACAGTGGAAGAACTCTGCCCCCTCCCCGCAGAGGACGGGTAAAACAGTGAGTGGCCAGCTGCCGTCGAATGCACGAGCCTTAAAAAAAATAGTCGCTCAGTCGTGTCTGACTCTACGGCCCCATGGACTGTGGCCCACCAGGCTCCTCTGTACATGGAATTCTCCAGGCAAGCATACTGGAGCAGGTTGCCATTTCTGTCCCGACTCAGGGATCAAAACCAGGTCTCTTGTACTGCAGACAGATTCTTTAAGCAGAGACAAAGGAACACTCAAAAAATTAGACAAGGAGGGATTTTTCCATACAAGGTGAAAAGCCCAGCACAGAATGTGAGACCTCTTTTTTTTTTTTAAAAAAAAATTACTTATTTGACTGCACTGGGTCTCAGTTGTGGCCTGCGGGCTCTAGTTCCCCGCGCAGGGATCAGACTTGGGCCCCCCGCGTTGGGAGCTCGGACTTTCAGGCACTGGACGACCAGGGAAGTCCCTGTGTGGGCCTTATATCTCTTGGTAAAAAAGTGTTGCAGGCCCAAGGCGCATTCTCACGCGGCCGAGTGAGAGCATCAAAAGACGGCATATGAGGCTGCCCTCCCACCAACGAAGGTAAAATACTGAAACATTTATTACTGAACACGGGTTTACATATTTTTGGCCTCTTATTACAGAAGGATGAAAGATATTTGGGTCTGTTAATAAACAAGTTTTGTGCCACACTGGAAACTTCACTGTGGACAATATGCTTCTAGAAATTATGAAATGTATTAATAAGTTTGCCAATCTACAGAACGCTGGCATAGTAGTCCATAATTGCTAATTTCTTAGTTTCACTAGAAACTAAGGTTTCTAAGGGTTAAGAAATCTAATCAGTATATGTAAACCAAACTATGAGAAATGATAAGAGAAATGACTGTATACAATAAAAGTAGGATGTGTTTTGGGTAAGAAAATGTATAAAAGGGGGAAATGCATTTTTAAGGGAAAAAAGTTATTTTGTTTTCAAGTAGGATAACTGGTTGTTTCAGAATGAGAAATTGTGTAAGATTTCTA
Organism: Bos indicus; assembly: GCF_029378745.1. Taxonomy (NCBI): domain Eukaryota; kingdom Metazoa; phylum Chordata; class Mammalia; order Artiodactyla; family Bovidae; genus Bos; species Bos indicus. The sequence continues at coordinate 2,006,236 of NC_091770.1, read as the reverse complement.
GAGATCTGATATGACCTGGCATAATATAATCATAATTCTAGTTATGATCTTAAAATGTTGTATGTCACAGACAGAATAAAAATTCCTTGTCAACTGCATTATAAAGAAATCTCATCAGCTATTTAGCCATGGTCACTTTTAAGTCTTTTGACGTTTACAGACAGTGATGGTTTTACTCTGATGCTTTTGCAAAAATGCTTCCTCTTCAAAGAGATTTATGGAAAGAATTCTTACAAGTACAGATTTCTGATAACTTGAAGACCATAATAGCACTGCACTAAATCAGAATGTTCAGAACGCTGCTGGAGAAAACTGACGAATTCATAAAACTACTGACCGAAGGTCAAGCATTAATCAGGAATTAATTGCATGGTATTAGGGGAATGTAAATTGGTACAGACACTTTGGAAAACAATATGGAGATTCCTCAAAAAACTAAAAATAGATTTGCCATTCAGTTCAGCTCAGTAACTCAGTCATGTCTGACTCTCTGCGACCCCATGGATTGCAGCACGCCAGGCCTCCCTGTCTATCACCAACTCCCAGAGTTTACTCAAACTCATGTCCATTGAGTCGGTGATGCCATCCAACCATCTCATCCTCTGTTGTCCCCTTTTCTTTCTGCCTTCAATCTTTCCCAGCATCAGGGTCTTTTCAAATGAGTCAGCTCTTCGCATCAGGTGGCCAAAGTATTTGAGTTTCAGCTTCAACATCAGTCCTTCCAATGAACACCCAGGACCCATCTCCTTTAGGATGGACTGGTTGGGTCTCCTTGCAGTCCAAGGGACTCTCAAGAGTCTTCTCCAACACCACAGTTCAAAAGCACCAATTCTTCGGCACTCAGCTTTCTTTATAGTCCAACTCTCACATCCATACATGACCACTGGAAAAACCATAGCCTTGACTAGATGGACCTTTGCTGGCAAAGTAATGTCTCTGCTTTTTAATATGCTGTCTAGGTTGGTCATAACTTTTCTTCCAAGGAGTAAGCATCTTTTAATTTCATGGCAACAGTCACTATTTGTAGTGATTTTGGAGCCCCCCAAAATAAAGTCTGTCACTATTTCCACTGTTTCTCCACCTATTTGCCATGAAGTGATGAGACTGGATGCCATAATCTTAATTTTCTGAATGTTGAGCTTTAAGCCAACTTTTTCACTCTCCTCTTTTACTTTCATCAGGAGGCTCTTTAGTTCTTCTTCACTTTCTCCTGTTCTTCTGACAGTTTCTAAAGGTGGTTCTTCTGACACTTTCTAAGGGTGGTGTCAACTGCCTGAGGTTATTGATATTTCTCCCAGCAATCTTGATTCCAACTTGTGCTTCCTCCAGCCCAGTGTTTCTCATGATGTACTCTGCATATAAGTTAAATAAGCAGGGTGACAATATACAGCCAGTCTGTTGTTCCATGTCCAGTTCTAACTGTTGCTTCTTGACCTGCATACACATTTCTCAAGAAGCAGGTCAGGTGGTCTGGTATTCCCATCTCTTTCAGAATTTTCCACAGTTTATTGTGATCCACACAGTCAAAGGCTTTGGCACAGTCAATAAAGCAGAAATAGATGTTTTTCTGGAACTCTCTTGCCTTTTCAATGATCCAGCAGATGTAGGCAATTTGCTCTCTGCCATATGTTCCAGAGTTGCCATATGATCCAGCAATCCCACTCATAGGCATATATCCAAAGAAAACTCTAATTTGAAAAGATGCATGCACCTCAGTGTTCACAGCAGGAGTATTTACAATAGCCAAGCATGGAAACAACTTACATGTCCATCAACAGGTGAATGGATAAAGAAGATCACACAGTGGGATAATACTCAGCTTTATAGCTGAAAGAAGGAAATAATGCCATTTGCCCCAACATAGATGGCCCTAGAGATCATCATATTAAGTGAAGTAAGTCAGAAAGAGAAAGACAAATGCCATATGATATCACCAATATGTGGAATCTAAAATATGACACAAATGAGCTTATCTATGAAAAAGAAACAGACTCAGAGACATAGAGAACAGACGTAAGGTTGCCAAAGGGGAGGTAGGGTAAGGGTGGATGGACTGGGAGTTTGGAGTTAGCAGATGCAAATTATTATACATAGGGTGCATAAACAACAAGATCCTACTGTATAGCACAGGGAGCTGCATTCAGTATGCCATAATAAACCATAATGGAAAAGGAAAGGAATTAATTACATGAGGATGGAAGTGCTGATGGGAGCAATTATAATTTTACAACTTTGGTTGAGAAACTGCTGATTTTTTTTAATAATTTGTTTTCCAGATTAAAAGAACCCTGTTTCTTCTTTCTTTTAAGTAATCTATATCACAGAAATTTGGTAAAGTATACTTTTGTAAACAAAAATGGCATATATTTATCCTTTTCTCTCTACCTGATCTCTTCAGAATTTAGACACGTATTGAATATTCTTAATTAATATAGGTATATATATATATATATACACACACACACACAAGGGAATAATACTCAGCCATAAAAAATAATGAAATAATGCCATTTGTACCAACATAGATGGCCCTAGAGATGATCATACTAAGTGAAGTAAGTCAGAAAGAGAAAGACAAATACCGTATGATATCACCTATATGTTGAATCTAAAATATGACACAAATGAGTTCATCTATGAAAAATAAATAGACTCACACGCATAGAGAACAGATTTATGGTTGCCAAAGGGGCAACTGTTTAACTGAACTGACCTCTTCTCAGGACTAAGAGACTGGTTCGGTGAGATGCAGCCAACTACCAACTCAGTCTAGACTGTAAGACTTCTGGGATAAACTTAAAAGGTGAGGAATGAGGGGTAGGAAACTATGCCCCTTCCAAATATGCCTCTTTGACTTAGGGGTTATTTTGAGCCAATAAAGTGGTTTCAGATAATAGTACTGCTTTAAATTACCTGCTGGCTGAACAAGGAGGAATCTGTGCCATAGCAATGACCTCCTGGTGCACTTGGGTCAACAACTCTGGTATAAAAGAAACTCAAATACAAGAATTGAAAAAATAAGCCACTGGGCTAAAAAAAAGGCTGATGCCTTTTCGGGTACATTATTTGATTTACTTGATACCAACTGATTTGGCCCTAAATAAGAAGTATATTCAGACTTTTGGTATTAACCTCTTGACAGTCACCACTGGAGTCTCCCTGGTGGGCTGTGTGCTCTCAGGGGTCTTAAATACGAGTCTGAGTTCCTGAGCAGTACATCAGATGGTCTCACTGAGCTTGGAGTGACAGAAACACGGTGGACAATGAGATGAAGAGCAGAAACAACTCTCCGTGGCCAACAGCAAAACCTAGGAGGTGCAGGATGAGGCGCATCACCTGAGGGCCACTGAGAATGACAGGAATTACAAACCGAAAATTTTTTATTTACTTTTTTTTTCTGGCCACACATGGCTCGTGGGATTTTGGTTCCCCGACCAGGAATCAAATCTGGGCCTTCAGCAGTGAAAGCACCCAGTCCTAACCACTGGACCATCAAGGAATTCCCAGTAATACCAAGTTGTTGGTCAATCTCTTATGCAGGAGAGGATGACCAAAAGGGAGGAATTGTTAAAGCAACTGAACAAGAGGCCAGGGACTTCCCTGGTGGGCCAGTGGTTGAGAATCTGCCTTGCAATGCAGAGGATGCTGGTTCGGTCTCTAGCTGGGGATCTAAGATCCCACAGGCTTCGGAGCAACTAAGCCCGTGTGCCACGACTAGAGAGTTCCTGCACCCCGGTGAAAGATTCCGTATGCTGTGACAAAGACTCGGTGCAACCAAATACATAAATAAGTTAATTAAACAAACAAACAAGAGGCCATTGGACTGAGGTGGCTTTGATGCCTTGGTAGCTCATGCAAGCAAACCAAAACCTAAAAAGCCAGAGTGAACGCACCTGAATCCAAGAAAAGGCAGCTTACGAGCAACCAATCACAGACAGACAACTAAGACAATGGCTTAAGCTGCAGCCAATCAGCTTCTTTGCTTTGCTTCTGGCTCTTTATAAAAAAAACCTCCCCACCGGCTCTCTTCACGGGTATGCTCCCAACAACCTGGCTTCCCAGGGGGCTCAGTGGTAAAGAGTCTGTCTGCAATGAGAGACGGTTTCCATCCCTCGGTCAGGAAGATCCCCTGGAGAAGGAAATGGCGGCCCAGTCCAGTATTCTTGCTTGGAAAATTCCATGGACAGAGGAATCTGGTGGGCTACAGTCCAGGGGGTCGCAAAGGGCTGGACGCGACTGAGCGACTAAGCACAGCACAGCAACACCTTTGGTTTGCTGCTGCCGCACTCAAATAAATTTGTGAAATGTTGAATGTCCTTTCACCTTGTAACAGCCACAAGTGGCAGAGCTAAGGTTCTTTGTTGTTTAAACATTGTTTTCAAAATACAGAAATAAAACCCAAGAGCATGGCTGATCTCCTGGGCCCTGCTGGGGCACTGTCCAATGCCTGCGGGGCACCTGACTGGCCAGGGGAGCAGAACTAAGCGGTGAAGAGGCCCGGACGTTTCACAAGCCTGTAAAGCTGAGAAGACGCGATGGCGTCCTCTCCTCTCTGGGGGAGAAGATAACCGCACAGGTGGTGGCTTCCGCCCTGAATCTTTCTTAGTTTCATGCCTGAGCAATAACATGTCCATGTTTCTTTTATTTCCAGCCCCTCTAAAAATCTGTTTCTTTTTTGCTTTGTCACTCTGCTGGTTGCCTCATTAAGGACTTCAGTAGGACCTGACACATGCTGTCTATTTGTAGAATGATATTTTTAACACATTGAGAAGGATGCTTTGACAATTCAAGCCAGCAGTGCCCACCTTTGTCTGTAACCTGGGGCCTCTGCTGCCTCATTCTGGAGCCCAAGCCCTCTCTCCTGGCCCCTCCTGGCCTCTGCCCCGTCCCTGCCTTGTCCCTGGGAGCCCTGGGCCTGGGCACCCGCGGCAAGGTGTGATAAAAGGCCCAGAAGTTGAGGCCCTCCCCATCTTGGTGTGGATTGCACGTTTGACATGCAGGTATTAAGTGTGACTTTTCCTGTTGGGTTTGGGCAGAGGTCAGCAAGGCCAAGACCAGTTCTGCAGGTCACATGAGGGGACTGAGAAACTGACTCTGTGACTCATCCTCTTGGCCCCACCAGAGGGCAGAGAAGAAAAAGGCTGGCGAGGCGAAGGGAGGGAAGGTCCTGGAAAGGCCGGCTGGTGTGCTGGGGCGTCTTCCCTCCACCCCTCTCCCCGTCCAGGGGGCCTTTGGTCTCTGTCCAGTTGAAGGGCTTCTGGGAAGCCTGTAGGCATCTGGGCATGTGTCCCCGGAGTCTGGGGGATGCAGGGCCAGGCGGGTGTGACTCACACCTGGAGGAGGTTAGGTGATGGTCCTGGCTACACTGGCCAGAGGCAGGCAGGAAGATGGCAGGGACCTGGACACCTATGCAGCGATAGTCACGGAGGCAGAGGGCACGTTTCTGCAGGGTCACTCAGACCCTGTGGAAGAGAACTAGGGGTCTGTCCTCCTCCAAGAAACACTGCCTGGAGAGGGGAAGTCTCAAAACTTGGGAGTCGAGGCTAAGCAGCTGCTGGGTGGTGGCACTGACCTGGCCACCGCTCTGAGCCAGAGCATTGCAGAGGAAGAGCAAAGATGCTCAGAGGTGACTGTGCCCTGCCCTCCTGCTCCAACCTGAAGCCTGAGACGAGTCAGAAGAAGGGATTCTGGGGTGAATGACAGTCTGGAGCTACAAGGCTTCCCGGAGCACCCACTAACACCTGAAAGATGACCACTGGAGGAGCACAACCTTTTATGCAAAGGGCTGGAAAGAGCAACTGCACAGAGCAACTGAAAGAGTCAGAGGTGATAAAGAATCACGCTTCCTTCAGATTGTTTTGCAAGTTGAAGTCAAGTACTTGTGTTTTAGCAGTTGCCCCTGGCTTAACTCCTCGCTCCCTGCCCCCAGGCAGCCCCTCCCACCCCAGCTAGGCTGTGAATCCCAGAACCAGCAGCCTCCAGAATTGGAAGGGGCTCAGACGGAGACCAGCATCCCAGCCTCTGATTGTCGTCAGACGAGGGACCTGAGGCCCCTGAGGCCCAGAGGCAGACTGCAATCTTCGGTGACAGAGGCCCACAGTATCCTCCTTCCCTTTCTAGAAAGACTGAGACAGAGGGAGCGAGAGAAAGCAGCCCTGAACCTGCCAAGGTATCGGGCAGGTAAAAAGATTTAGAAAAGATGCCTGAAGCCACCAGCAATGAAGACGTCCGTGGACTGAAGCTCCACTGAGCAAGGGTGCCCCCTGGCCCTCGCAGCTGCCCTGTGGAGCAGGTGCTGTTCCGTCCACTCTGGTTAGTGAGGAGGGGGCGCGGGGTGGCCAGGAGAGACGCTCCAGGTCACCAAGCAGCAGCAGCGAGTGGGAGCAGCTAGCAGTTTAGTTGCTAAGTCGTGTCCGACTCTTGCAACCCCAAAGACTGTAGCCCGCCAGGCTTCTCTGACCATGGGATTCTCCAGGCAAGAATACTGGAGTGGGGTGCCATTTTCTTCTCCAGGGGATCTTCCAGACCCAGGAAGCAAACCTGGGTCTCCACCGCCAAAGCCTTGGTGACTCCAGGCACCTCCTTCTGCCCCTGGGTCCACCCCCCAGACGTCTGTCTTCAAGGACCAACATCTTCAAAGTTTTGTCCTCCTGGAAAACAACAGCCTAGAGAGGGGAAGTCTAGCAACTGGGAGGCAGGAATTAGCGGCATCGTGAACAGAGATGGGGTGGGAAGTGGCGGGGGGCGGGGCGGGGGGGCAAAATTCCCCTTCTTTTGAAAAGCTGGGGAGTGACCCTGGGCTCCCATTCCTGACAACAGCACTGGCCCGAATGCTCCCTGGAAGCCCCTAAGGTTGCAACCGGCCCCCTCCTTAAATGCATACTCCCATCTGAGCTCCCTCTGCAAACCTTCACTGTATCAGAAGCCTGCCTTTATGCATTTATTTGGCTGTACCAGTCTTCCATCTTTGTTGTGGCATGCAGAATCTTTAGTCGCAGCTTGCGGGCTCTAGTTCCTTGACCAGGGATCGAACCCGAGCCCCCTGCATTGGGTGGGGAGAGTCTTAGCCAATGGACCACCAGGGTAGTCTCAGAATCGTCTCTTCTATTCCAAGAGTTTTATTACTGCTTTTGAAAGTTTTAAACCATTATTATTTGACTGATTTTTGAGATGATGGATTATATATTCAATTTTCATTTTTATCCTTAAAACATCATTCGTGAGTTTGACAAGTACTTGGCGCACCAGGCTCTCTGCCCCTCGAGCACTTTCCACACACAGGCCTTTACACAGGCTGGCTCGTTTTCTCTCATCTATGCTGTAGATGTCATATCAGTCTTTGATGCAGGAGCAGAGGAGTCTCCAGAAAGGGAGGGACAAGAGGAGAAGACCCCAGCAATGAGTCGGTGTGTACAAGGCAGGTAGGCCGGCCGGAGAGCGCCGGCTCCCTCCTGCCTGGGATGTACCTGAGTCCATGAGCCCTGCAGAGGAAGTCCCCTCCCACCCGCTTTCCTCCCCAGGCAGACGGGTGGGGAAACCCCAGCTTGGTACTCACTGCCCACCTGTCACAGGACAGGACTCTAAGGCTGGGGTGCCTTCCTGTTCTGCTTTCAGGACCACCTCCACCCCCCATCAGCCCTGCCCCATTCCTGGAGGGCACGGTTTTAAGCCCCAAGCCTGCCCCTTCCGGCACCCTGGTCCCCAGTCCAGCCCAGGCAGTCCTCACCTCGAGCCAGGTTCCCCGAGATGAAGCGGAAGAAGACGCTGATGATGTCACCCAGGTGCGTTGTGCAGCCCTGCTGGCACTCCTGCAGCCTCAGGGCAGGGTGCCGAGCTGGGCCAGGGGTCTCCCCGCGCCCCGCCATCCTGGGACCTGGTCCAGGGACCCCTTGTTCTGCCCAGCCCGCCAGCCTCTCTGTCCCCTCTCTGCCCGCCTCTCCCCAGCCTGAAGGCGCTCAGAGCGCGCTCTCTCTCCTCTGTCTCCTGATCTCAGTGCCCATCCTGTGGGTCTCAGTCGCCCCTCCGTGTCTCAGCCTCTCCGCCCTGTCCTGTCCTCCTCGTGCTCTGTCTTCCCCTCCCCGCTCTGGCCTTTCCCAGGACCGCCTGCCCCCCAGCCAGCCCTTCACCTTGCACCTGACCCTGGCTCCTCAGGACCTGGGTGCTCCCTCTCCCAGGAGACAGAAGGGCTCCTGCAGCTTCCTGGGCTGGGAGGGTGTGAGGGCGGGGTGGGCCCTGTTCCTGAGTTCCGCCACCACTGGAGGAGGTGCCCTTGTGTGATTTTCAACTGAGGGTGTGATCACACTGCAAAGGGGCCCTATCCAGGTCGCAGGACTTCTAGACAGCCAGAAAGGGAACTTCCTTGCCCCCGCCCGAGTCCCCGCCTGGGAGGCTCAGGGGCCAGGGACCCTGGGCAGAGCTGGGGGAACGGTGGGAACCTGACCTTTGGCTAGCTCTTCCCCTCTGACCTGTGCTCACTGACCCCAACCCCAAGCCCTGCTGGCACCTCTGCGGAGTAGAGAAAGGGGAGGTGGGAAGGGATCCTTGTTGCTGACGACCCCGGCCCGCATCCTGGAGCTCGCAGTGTGCACAGGCAGCTTGCTAAGGCCCGTCTGGGCATCCAAACAACCCCATGCGGTGCGTGTGACAGAGAACCGCATGTCAGCATTCTCCTCTGCTTTCTAACCTGCAGAATTCAGGTTGCCTTGGGGGTGCAAATGTGCTCAGGTTTTTTTTTTTTTTAAAGGCAATCCTCACCCCTTCCCTGCAGTCAGGGTGGCTCAGTTCTGCCCAGCAAAATATAAGCATAAATCTTCCAGAGAGTTCTGTGAAAGTGCTGCTTTCCCAATGTAGGCACTCCCACTTCCTCCTTTCCCCTGATTTTTCCTTTCTCTTGTCAGGAGCAAAGCCATGATGGCTGGAGCCAGAGCAACAACTGAGGGAAAATGCACACACACACACACACACACAATTGCAAGACCTTGACTCCGATATCCTCAAGCTGCTAAACCAGTGCCAGCCACTGCCTAGCCCAGGTTTCTCAGACAGGAGATACTAATACATGCTCCTGTCTAAATGAAGCCACTGTTGCTTGGGGTTGCTGTTGCATGCGAGGGCAGGCAAGTTGAAATATTCCAAGTGAAAGGCAAACTGTCACACCTTGTACTCTCAGCCAGTGAAAGAAAGTGCAGCGATTGACGGGGCTTCTCCAGTACCACCGGGAAGGGCGCGGCTCCGGCACAGCAAAGGCTGTGCAGCAGGTCCAGCCTCCAGACAAGCAGGTCTCCCCTTGGGTTGATGACCCAGCACATTCGATGGCACACAGTGTGTCTAAGAAAAGTTAGGATGCTCTGCTGGGGCCAGGGCAGGCCCCAGTAGAAGCTATGGTTTTGAGCAAAACCAGGCTTGCTTTTTTTTTTTTTTTCGGCAAAAATCTCTTCTTCTTGTGACACTATTTTTGGCTCACTCCTGGGCCCTCAGGGAGATGGAATCTCTGACTGACACCAGGTAGCCCTGAGACCTCAGTTGCCTGTCAGGAGCTGAGCATTTGGGACTTCCCTGGAGGTCTAGTGGTTTAAGAATCCACCTGCCAATGCAGGGGACACAGGTTCGATCCCTGGTCTGGAAAGATCCCACATGCTGCAACCAACATGCTGCCTGTGTGCTCCGCGACAAGAAAAGCGTCCACGATGAGAAGTCTGCAGACTGCAATGGAATAGCCCCTGCCCCGCAACTAGAGAAAGCCGGAGCACAGCAATGAAGGCTGAGCACAGCCAAAAATAAACAAACATACAAATTAGTAAATAAAACCTTAAAAAAAAGTAGAGAGAGCCGAATGTCCATCTCTCCCCCAGCTCTAAAGACACATGCGTGTACAGCACTCCGCCATCACACAGGTGCTGAGTATGAGCTCAGGGTCGGGGGTCCAGAAGCCCCAGGTAGGTGCATGTTCTACACACGGGCTCAGACCGGCAGATGCTTCACTACCGGACCACTGGGGAAGTCCTGGCGTCTCACTCTGAAACGTGACGTCGAGTATATCTTGGTCTTTCAAACGCATCAAACTTCTGTTAGCCTGTATTTATATATGCTTATGTATTACAGACAAGCTAATTTACCTTTCTGGCCCTATTCAGTTCAGTTCAGTTCAGTCGCTCAGTCGCGTCTGACTCTTTGCGACCCCATGGACCGCAGTATGCCAGGCCTCCCTGTCCATCACCATCTCCCAGAGTTCACCCAAACCCATGTCCACTGAGTCGGTGATGCCATCCAGCCATCTCGTGCTCTGTCGTTCCCTTCTGCTCCTGCCCCCAATCCCTCCCTGCATCAGAGTCTTTTCCAATGAGTCAACTCTTTGTCCCTGTACCTTTCCTTTTTTGAAAGGTGTTATTATTATAATTATTATTATTATTGATGTGGACCATTTTTAAAGTCTTTGTTGAATGTGTTACGACCTTGCTTCTGTTTTTACGTTTTGGTTTTCTTGGCCAGGGAGGCATGTGGGATCTTAATCCCTCAGGCAGGGGTCGAACCTGCACCCCCTGCTTTGGAAGGCGAATTCTTAACCATTGCAGTCTGCTGCGCTGCCAGGGAAGTCCTCCCCACACACACCTTTCTACTACCACTTTTTAAACCAGGGGTGCTGGTGGTGGCAGTGACTTTGTGATCTTCCAAGGGGTCGACAAAACCCCAGAAGAGATGAGCACCTCCCAGAGATGGAAGCAGTGGCCGAGATCCCGGGTCTCCATCTGGGGGAGGGCGCAGGACTGTGTCCCTTTATGCAGAGATGGCCACACTGTCATGCAGGAGCGGCTGCAGCTCCAGGGTCCCTGCCAGAACGGGTGGGGACGGGGGGCGTCCCCCACAGCAGCAGGCAGGACCCCGGCCTTTTCCCATCCAGGCCTCTTCCTCTGGTCCTCTAGAGTTTCTGCAAAGTTCCCAACAGCCTAGAGCAAGTGCCTCTCTGCTTACACCAGCCCGGCTGGACCCAGGTTACTCTGTGGATGGTGTTACTATTCCAGGCTTATAGTTAAAAACACCCAGTCTCACAGGCTTCATGGGAGCCAGACTTGAGAAACAGGTTGGTCTGATTGGTGGCTCAGCTGCGTCCGTGGCGAGGCCGCCTCGCATCCTAATAGGAAGGACTTTAAGATGCTGGGGAGATAAGCAGAGCAGCTCAGAGTCCCAGCCTCTGGGTCACTGAGGATGGGCCCCCGGTGTTGGGGGGGGAAACACTTCTGGGCCAAGGACGGGCGCTCCTCCTGAGTGGGGTGGGGGCCATGGCCCTCTCTGTGCTGCCGGGACCTGGGTCTACCCATCTTAGAGACCACCCCTGCTGACCTGCTGCCAACCCCATGCTGAGGCTCTTCTCAGCCAGGGCTGACCCCCCGGGCCGCAGCAGCCACGGGCCTGGCCCTTGTCTTCGTGCACCCCAGCCTCTGAGTCCCGCACACTCCTGCCATGTCGCAGAGGCTCAGGACACCTGTGTGTTCCACTGAGCCAGACCCCTGCTCCAGGGTGTCCCAGAAATCGGTGTCTCGGGCACCACTTCTGCTGATGGAAACCATGCCCACCCGCCATGAGGGCACAGTGCCCTGGCCACCTGCCCGCCTTCGGGAGGCCCTGGCCCAGGACACCCAGCCAGGCCAGGCTGAGCACGGGGACAGAGCGGTGCTGAATGGCACAGCTGGCCTCTGCACCCAGAGCCCGGGAGGCTCCCAAAGGAGCAGAGAGGCACCTTGCCTGGGCACAGCTGAGCGTTCCACGAGAGCCCTCGGAATGACCACATCAACAGTGCATCCCAGAGGGACACGCAAGGGAGCTGTTCAGACTGTGGCGCGAGGCCTGGGAGCAATGCCCAGTGGCTAGGGGGGCAGGCTGGGGGTCTCTGCTCCTCTGCTGCCAAGAGTGGCTGCTGCCTCCATAGACCCTGAGTTACCCCCATTTCCCACAGCTCCCGAGAGAAAAGGCAGGGAGAGTGCATCCAGGTGGGCACCCTGCCTGCAGCGCATGGAAGACGCCCCGGGTCAGAGCCCTCACTCAGCCCTGGCCCGTGTGACCCATGGACTCTTGTGACCTTCCTGAACACTTGCTCTCTAGGTTTAGTAAAACAGTGCGGCCCTCCACGCCTGCCCCACACAGCTAAGGGCACGTTTTCTGTGCCCCGCATGCCCCCTCACGGCCTGGTAGGGTGTCTGGTGAACAGGTCGCCAGGGGAATGGCAGGGCTGGGCAAAGCCCTTGGTGGTGTCCTAGGCTGTGCACCCCTTCCCTGCCCCCTCTGCCTCCTGGCCGAGACCAATCATTCAGCAAACACTTCCACACAGCTCTAGAAGGAGCTGCAGGGAACAGACCCTGCCATCCACAAACCCACCTGAGCTAAAGGTGGGACCTGTGGGTGTGGTCCCCTCTTGTGACCCTGGACACGCAGCCTGTTCCCTGGCTTGCTCTTCCGCGTGTCCACCCACAAGTAGGTGTGCAAGAGGCCTCAGTGCAGGACACTCCAGCACTGTCCTGAAGACCACAGCATGCCAGATGTTCCTCCTGGAAGGTGGAAGCTGGGGCTCAGCAGGAGAGAGTCCTGGGGCCAGGGAGAGGGCTGCTGGGTGGAGAGGACCCAGGACGGAGCGAACCAGACACGGGTCACCGAGGGGCTGTGAGGTCACAGGAGGAAAAGGAGCCTGTGCTGCTGCCAGGGAGACCTTGAGAATTGGAGCCTTGAATAAATGGATAAAGAAGATGTGGAAAATATATGTGTTCACTGGAAGGACTGATGCTGAAGCTGAAGCGCCAATATTTTGGCCACTTGATGCGAAGAACTGACTTACTGTAAAAGACCCTGATGCTGGGATAGATTGAGGGCAGGAGGAGAAGGCAGCAACAGAGGATGGGAAGGTTGGATGGCATCACCGACTCAGTGGACATGAGTTTGAGCAAACTCCAGGAGACAGTGAAGGACAGGGAAGCCTGCTGTGCTGCAGTCCACGGGGTCAAAAAGAGTCAGAGATGACTTCACAAGGACACAATGGAATATTACTCAGCCGTTAAAGAGAATGACATCCTACCATCTGTGGCAACCTGGATGGACCTAGAGACTGTCATACTCAATGAAGTAAGTCAGAAATAGACAAATACCGTATATCACTTATATGTGGACTCTAAATACAAGGCATATGCGCTTATCTGCAAAATGGGAACAGACTCACAGAGAGAACGGACTTGTGGTGGCCGCGGCTCAGGGGTGCGACGGAGAGAGAGTCTGGGATTAGCAGATGCAAACTGTTGCTTATAGGATGGATAAAAAAGGAGCTCCTACTGCGCAGCACCGGGAACTGTTCAATATCCTGTGATAAACCACGATGGGAGAGAATATGGGAAGGAATGGGGAAGGCAATGGCGACCCACTCCAATGTTCTTGCCTGGAGAATCCCAGGGACAGAGGAGCCTCGTGGGCTGCCGTCTATGGGGTCGCACAGAGTCGGACAGGACTGAAGCGACTTAGCAGCAGTAGTATGGAAAGGAATATATATGTATGTATGTGTGACTGAATCACTCTGCTGTGCAGCGTAAATTAACACGACATTATAAATCAACTACATTTCAATCAAATTAAAAATTTGTGCCTCCAGTGAGGTCACGTGGGGTCTGTCAGAGCAGACTCAAGTCCTCTAGGCGCATAGGACTGGCCACATGAGGTCGCCACTGCTCACGTCTGCTCCTTGTTCCTACCCTGATGGAAAACAAATTGCTTTTACTCTGCTGCAGAAAAAACAGTCCGTGAAGGTGTGAGCTTCCCAGTTAAGCTGTTTGCATGAACTTTTAGTGACTTCATGTTTCTGCTCCATCGCGAGAAGTGGAGAACCCCCATGGACCTCACACGTGTTCACAGGCTTCAGGGCCTCCACGGAGGCTGCTGTGGAGAAGAAAAAGGCCAGAGGAGGGTGGCAAAGCACCACAGATGGCAGGGGTTCTGGGAAGCAGATGAGTGTGCTGTGGAGTAGGGGTGCAAGTCAAGGACAGGGGCCTGGCCTGCACACATGGCTGACCCCCCACCATATCAAGCCTGGGATGCTGGGGGTCATGAATGTCCCCATTTTCCAGTCAAGGAGACTGAGTCTCTCTGGAAATCACAGAGAGTGTCTGAGACAATGAACAAGACACAGCACTCAGGGGTCCAAGTCCGCACCTTTTCCTTAAAGTCAAAGAGGCAGACTCTCAAGCACGCCTTGTGTGTGTGGTCATGGGAAGTGTGCGTGATACGTGTGCCTGTGTGCGGTGTGCATGCCTGTGTGTGCCCACGGGTTTTAGTGGGTGTGTATGAGTGTGAGTGTGTGGTATGAGCACATGTGTGTGAGAGTACGGGGCTGCACCAAGTCCCTCCTGCACCACTTACTGCATCACGGACACCCAAGTGCCCCAGCAAGAGCCAGGCCGCTGTCTGTGCTGCCAACGCCCGGAGCGCAGCCTGCGGTACATGGCCAGCCCTCGGGCTGTGCAGGCAGGACTGAGGAGGCCGAAGGCCGGGCCACCTCCTCACCAGGCCCCTGTAGCAGGGCATCAGCCCCTCTTTTCACCGAGGACTCAGGAAGAGTGTGATGCTAAAGGTCCCCCAGCCGGCAAGGCTCTGAAACCCCTTTCCATCCTCCTGGCTGGGAGAACCCCAGTGAGGGCCCAACACTCCCTGCCTCCCTGGGCCCTGCCTCGAGCTCTGTGCCCCGTGGGGCACGGACACCAATGCACAGGGACAGGCGTGAGTGAATAGAAGCCCCTCCCTGCAGAGGTCCAGGCTGGGGTCCTCAGGTAGGTCTCTGAGCTCAGGACAGACACCCACCCTCTCCCCAGGGGGCCCAGCCCCTACCTGAGCCCTGCGGGGCCGCGCTGGACAGGATCCACTTGACCAGGCAGCACCGCATCAGGGCCTGCCGGGTGAGCCTCGGCCGCTGCCACTTCACGCCCTCCTTCTTGCTCAGTGGAGTGCGCCCGGGCTCCCCCAGGAGGCTGCCGTCGGACACCTTCATCACCTCCTGCAGCAGGAACAGGCAGAGAGACCGTGAGCCCTGGTTCACCAAGGGCACCTGCAGATCGTCCCCTCCAGATCCTCCTCCTCAGGGAGGTCCTTCACTCCACACAGGCCCTTACCTTCCGGGGGCGTGTGAGAGGAGCCCCCTGGCCCACTGGACGATTCCCAGGGCACCACTGCCCCCGGCGTTGGTCACCTCCTGCCCCATCTCTCAACCCTCCCCCTCTCTCTCCAAGAAGCCTCTGTCCCTGCATGGCAAGGCCACCTTGCAAGCGCAGTGTCCGCTGGTGATCCAAGCTGGAGGAGTGGGCTGAGAAGGATGTTCAAGGCCACTGTGGGGCTGGGCACCCTCTGCTCGCAGGCACGCTCCCTGCCAGCCTCGCTAGGCTGATCTGTGAACACACACTCCCTCCACACAAGCCCTGCTCATGCTTTACGATCCAGCTAACAGGGATTCCCCAGATGGTCCAGTGGTCAAGAATCTGCCTTACAACGCAGGGGACATGGGTTGAGTCCCTGGTGGGGAAACTAAGAACCCACGTGCTGCAGGGCAACTAAGCCCTCGGGCAGCAACTACTGAAGCCCGTCCATGCCCTGGAGTGTGTCCTCTGCAACAAGAAGCCGCCACAATGAGAAGCCTACGCATCACAGTTAGCGAGTATTCCCCACGTGCCACATCTAGAGAAAGCCCGCACGTAGCAATGAAGAGCTCGTGCAGCCCCAAATAATAATCAATAGATTAAATAAAAATGTGAATGTGTTAGTCGCTCATTCGTGTACTCTTTTCGACCCCATGGACTGCAGTCCACCAGGCTCCTCTGTCCATGAGATTCTCCAGGCAGGCATACTGGAGTGGGGAGCCATCCCCTGCTCCAGGGGATCTTCCCCACACAGAGATAGAACCCAGGTCTCCTGCACTGCAGGCAGAGTCTTTACAGCCTGATTCACTAGGAAAGCCCAAGATAAAAATCAGTAAAACTTTAAAAAAAGATCCAACCAGAAAGCCATCTCCTGCATGAAGCACCCTGGCCTCTAAAGCTGCGGGCGTTGGGACTACCCTTGCATCCACATCTCCACCACGCATGGACTGTGCAGTGGTGACTTGCTGGAGGAACTCCCAGCTGAGGGCAGGGTCCGTGGGCTTCTCCACGGGGCACCTGCTCTGGCACATGATGGGGCCCTTGGAAGGAGGGAGGTGAGGGTCCAGACTGGCTTATCAACCTCCCCAGCACCCCGACACAAGTCTGTATGTCAGTCAGAGATCCCAGTCCAAATCCCTCAGTGACTAAGCCCAGAGATGGGGGTAGATCCACACTGGGCCACACAGCAAAGTCGGGCCTCCTTGCTTCACTCTAGAGCCCTCAATATTTTTTGCGTTCGTGCTCAGTCGCTCCGTCGTGTCCGTCTCTTTACGACACAAAGGACTGTAGCCTGCCAGTCTCCTCTGTCCATGGGACTCTCCAGGCAAGCATACTGGAGTGGGTTGCCGTTTCCTGCTCCAGGGGATCTTTCTGACCCAGGGATTGAACCTGGGTCTCCTGCATTGGCAGGCAGATTCTTTACCACTGAGCTACCTGGGAAGCCCCTGATTATTATTATTATTATTTTACCTTGAGGCAAATAGAGGCTGCAGAAGGGCCTGACGACTTCCCTGGGAGGGGGCACGTGGATGGAACCCACCACTCTACACTGCGTAACCATCTGCAGAAACAACTCAGACAACTGGCGGATGGAGTCTTGGGGCAGGGAGCTGCGGGTGAGTTGTTGAGATGCTGGGCTGTGAGCCCCACCGAGTGTGGGTCAGGAAAGGACAGCCAGCGGGCACAGTGGACCCCGGAGCTGCAAGACTTGTTTTCCTGCATTGATAAGTGGAGCACTCTCACCTGGCCTGCCCTCCCGTAGCCCGTCATTGGCCCAGCATCCTCAGCGCCCAGGCGGGCAGCAGGGTGGCCCCTCTGGGCATCTGCTGAGTCTGACTCGTTGCCTGTGCGTCATGCCCCCTGCTCAGGATGGCTGTGCCCCAGTTGTGCCTGTCGGGTCACGGCCCCAGGTCGCCCCCAGGTTCGCTGTACTCAGTACGCGCGATCTGAGTTCCAGGAGCGGGAGGAAGCAGCGCCCCCACGTGGGCCCTGGTTCTGAGTGGGTGGGCGGACTGGCCAGGATGATGGCCAGGATGATATCCTTCCAGGGCCATGGGATTTCACTACATTTACGCGTGCTCAGTCACTTCAGTCGTGTCCATCTCTTTGCAACCTCAAGGACTGTAGCCCGCCGGGTTCCTCTGTCCATGGGACTCTCCAGGCAAGAATACTGTAGTGGGTTGCCATTTCCTCCTCCAGGGGATCTTCCAGACCCAGCGATCCCACCCATGTCTCCTGTGACTCCCACATCGTAGGCAGACATTTATACGGTCCTGAAAAGTATATGAGTGTCTGAAACACATCACAAACAGATGTACATTCGGGCAAGTTCTGCAGATGCAGAGACTCCAGCACGGCCCCTGCGATGGGTGGGTTCTTGGGTACAAGGACCAGAAAAATGCACCCAGGTGGATGGTAACTGGAGAGGAATCAATGGTGGGGGACCCAGGCCATTCGCAGCCTCCCCGGGACAGACAGAGCCAGGCTTGGAAGACAGACCAGAGCAAAGAGCAGGCTGACGGACAGCCAGACCTCAGTCATGGACACCCGGGGGCCAGGACAAGGACCTCTGTTGCTGCTGGCGTGGCCATCCAGGGACACTGGGCCTGGGACCCCCCACTGGTGTCACCACCCTGTGGGAGTCTCGGCTGAGTCACTGGCTCCTGGTTCAAGGTCAAGAGCAAAGGAGTCAGACTGTCCCAGCCCACGTCATATGTCTCCTCTCTGGCTGCAAGGAGAGCTGCGAAAGCAAGCTTCTGGCCTTTTGGGTTCTTGCCTGTCCTCTGTGGTGGCTTTCCTAAACTTGACGAATAAGAAAAACCCTACAAACGTCCCCGAAACTGTGGAGTCTGAGCAAACGCTCAGGTGAGGAGAGGCTGGTGCGCTGCCTCCTGCGGGCTCTCGTTGGCTGGGGGAGCCCTCCAGGAGCTGAGCTGGCTCATGGCCCCACGAGGGCAGTCCGTATTTGGGGCTGGGCGGTGGGCCTCCTGGTCAGCTTTTGATGAAGCAGCTGTCTAGACCCAGCAACACCCAACCACTTATCCTGACTTTTGCGATCTTTCCAGCCAGGTCCCAGCTGCCCGTCCCCCCCGTGGCTGTTGCCCCCACAGGCCGCCCCTCCAACAAACATGCTCAGCAGCCCCTCCACGCTCTTCCCTTCTCCCAGGCTTAGCCTGGCCTGCTGTCGGGGGTGGTCAGTGGTGCGCAGAGCTATAGCCGGACTGGGCTCACCATCCCAACAGGGCAGAAAGGGGCTTTGGTGGGGGTGGCCGGAGGCCCCAGGTGCCAGGGATGCTGAGGGAGGCGCCCTACACATTAACACACACACACACACACACACACACACACGTGCACAGGCCCTGCTCAGGCTGACAGAGACCTTCTCCATTATTAATGATCTTATTCAGGAGAGAAAAGGCCTCAATGAATCAGGTCTTTATTTCAGCCCAGGAGGCAGGTGGGGGACGATGGGCAGCTGGCCCTTCATGATTTCATGAATTCTTTGCTGAACGCTCTGTACGTGGGCTGAGTGGAGAAGGTCAGAGGGGAAACCCAAGAGGGGCTCAGAGCCTGGGCAGGAGCTGTCTGTCGGTGCCCCTGCCTCAGGACAGCCCTGGGTGGCCGGCACGGGTGGCCCTCACGGAGCCCGCGGCTAGTCCTGAGGACTCTGTCTTGCAGTCAGGCCTGGGCTGTTGTGCTGAGATCCTGAGCAGGTGACCTGGGGTTCTGTCCTACTGAGACGGGGCCCTGCTGGGAGGGCCCACAGGGCAGGGCGGAGAACCCCACTCCTGCACTTCTGGGCCTTAAGGGCACCTCATTGTTATCACCCGCCCATTTTAAAGATGCGCAAACTAAGTCTCCCAGGTGGCTTCCCAGGTGGCCCAGTGGGTAAAGAATCTGCCTACAATGCAGGAGACACAGGCTGGATCTCTGGGTCAGGAAAATCCCCTAGAGGAGGAAATGGCAACCCACTCCAGTATTCTTGCCTGGAGAGTCCCATGGACAGAGGAGCCTGGCAGGCTACAGACCCTAGGGTTGTAAAGACAGGACTGCGCGGCTAAGCACAGAAGCACAAACTAAGCCTCAGATGCCTGGGGGCATGCCAGGGCCATGCTGTACTCGGGCCTCCTGGTTCCAACTTTCAGGGGGTCTCAGCCATGGGCGGTGCTGCGCGGCTTTCTGAGGCCTTGGAAGTGGGGGAGGGACGCCTAAACCCCCCTTCCCCTACACACTCCCCCCTCCCCCCTGCACACTCCCCTCCCCCTGCACACCCCTCTCCCTCCCCCTGCACACTCCCCTCCCCCTGCACACTCCCCTCCCCCTGCACACCCCTCTCCCTCCCCCTGCACACTCCCCTCCCCCTGCACACCCCTCTCCCTCCCCCTGCACACTCCCCTCCCCCTGAACACCCCTCTCCCTCCCCTGTACACTCCCCCTCCCCCTGCACACCCCTCTCCCTCCCCCTGAACACTCCCCTCCCCCTGCACACTCCCCTCCCCCTGCACACCCCTCTCCCTCCCCCTGCACACTCCCCTCCCCCTGAACACCCCTCTCCCTCCCCCTGCACACTCCCCTCCCCCTGAACACCCCTCTCCCTCCCCCTGCACACTCCCTTCCCCCTGCACACCCCTCTCCCTCCCCCTGAACACTCCCCTCCCCCTCCCCCCTGCACACTCCCCTCCCCTGCACACCCCTCCCCCTCCCCTGCACAATCCCCTCCCCCTGAACACTCCCCCTCCTGTACACTTCTCCACATCTCTACCTGCATTTCCTCCCCCTCACCTGCACAATTCCTCCCCCCTCCCCCTGCACACTCCCCTCCCCCACCTGTACACTCCCCTCTCCCCTGCACACTCCCCCTCCCCCTGTACACTTCTCTGCACCTTTACCTGCAATCCCTCCCCCCTCACTTGCACACTCCTCCTGGACATTCAAGATGGACTGCTTCTCCCTGTCAGGCCTCACTCAGATCAGGTGCTGGGAGACCCCCACCTCCTCACCCACACCAGTACCTGCTGTGATCCCCAGCACAGCTGGCTGTTGAACTAACCCTGTTTATTTGTTTACCTGGGTGCATTTCTGTCTCTTTCTCCTGGAATGTTGGCTCCTAGAGCCGGCCCTGGCCTCCTGTGTGAACTGCTCTTCCCCATCACAGAGCCTGACACCCAAAAGACCCTCACTTCCAAACCCAGCAGTAAAAGAACAAAGCCTCTAGCTGGCAGATGGGCAGACGACTAGCACAGACATGTCACCACGGAAGACAGGCAGGTGGCACGAAGCCCGTGAGAAGACGCTCCACATCATGAGCCGCCAGGGAGAGGCAAACAAAACCACAAGGAGATGTCACACTGTCGGAACGGCCACAGTTTCAAAAGGTCACAAAGGATGTAATTCTATTTACGTAGCACTTCAAAGTGGCAACAATTTAGAAACGGAACAGGTTAGTGGGACAGGGGTTAAGGATGGGGGGAAAGGTGGAAGAGGGGAGGTGGGTGTGGCTATGAAAGGTCAACACGAGTCCTTGAGGTGATGGAACTGTCACGTGTGTTAACTGCAGGGATGGAAACACGAACGGACTGCGTGTTTGTGTGTTTAAGTGCGCAGGGCTAAACACACACGAGTGCGTGTAAAACTGGGTGACGGGTCCTCGGGATCTGTTTCAGTTCTTTTTTAAATATTTATTTATTTATTTGGCTATGGCAGGTCTTGGTTTCAGGAACACAGGATCTTTTTTATTTGCTGCAGCATGGGGGCTCTAGTTCCCTGAGCAGAGATCAGTCCCAGGCCCCCTGCATTGGGAGCTCAGAGTCTTAGCCACTGGACCACCAGGAAATCCCCTCTGTTTTATTTCTTACAACTGCAAGTGAGTCTGCAATGGTCTCAATGAAGTTTCCATTAAAAAAAAATACTTGCACACATACAAAAAAAAAAGAATATTTTAAAAATACACACACACACACAAAACCCTCAATAAATATCCTAAAATGCCTGACTGAAAGCCCTCTGAAGCTCTTGCCATAATTCGCTGAGGCTTTCTCCCCTCTTGCTCTTGTCTGATGCATTTTAACAAGGATGGAGCCATCCTTTCATCCTCCATGGCCCTCAGGGGAGGCGATGGCCAGAGCTGGGTGGCAGAGACCAGTGAAGCCAGAAGATCTGGGTCGTGAGGTCACACAGCGTCCCCAGCAGTGAGCATTCCGAGCCAGGTCCCAGAAGTGGCCCTAGGCTGGCCCGGGACCTGCAGCCTCCTCCAAGGCTGACAAGGTAGCTTCAGGGCAAGCGCTGCAGCTACGCTGAGACATTTCTGGCCACTCAGCCCACACTCGCAGCTCCTGCCCTCCAGGGGAGTCCAGGGGCAGGTGTCAGCTTCCCTTCTTCCAAGTCCCAGGTCTAGGAGGAGTTGGGAGAGCAGGGGGTGTACAGAAAGGGCAGCGTGCTGGGGAGGCCTCTGCTTTCCATCAGGCACTGTGTTGGGTGCTTGGAGAGGTGCCATGTTTAAGCCCACATCCCTCTTTCAGGGTTCCTTAGGCCCTCCGGCAAATCACCCAGCTGGAGCACAAATCCTGAAATAGGTCTTTCTGATACCCTCTCACCAAGATCGCCATGTTCCCATCTGGTGTGTTCTCTGTTGCCCAAGGCCAACGGGGAGCCAGCCCCGCTCGTTCACATCCAGGTGTGTTCACTGTGGGGCTTTGGCTGGAGGTCATTGGCTCCAGGGCATTTCCCAGCTGGCTCAGGGGCAAAGAATCTGCCTCCAATGCAGGGGACAGGGGTTCAATCCCTGGGGTGGGAAGATCCCCTGGGGGAGGCCATGGTAACCCACTCTAGAATTCTTGCCTGGAGAATCCCATGGACAGAGGAGACTGGCGGGCTACAGTCCATGGGGTCACGAAGAGTTGGACATGACTGCAGGGACTTAGCGCACACATGCATTGGCTCCAGGAAGGGAACGCCTGGGAGAACCTCCTGTCTGGGAGAGGGGATGACTTAGACCAGCGGTCCTCAGCCCCTCTGGCACCAGGGACGGGTCTCGTGGAAGACAATTCTTCCGTGGACTGGAGGGGGGATGGTTTGGGGATGACTCAAGAGCATTACGTTTACTGTGCACTCTCTTCCCATTGTTATGATGTCAGCTCCACCTCAGATCATCAGGTATTAGATCCCAGAAGCTGGGGACCCTGGCTGAGACTCTGGGTGCCCGAAGCATCCCTCTAGCTTCAGCTCAGAGCCTCAGCAGGCAAGAGTGGGAGGAAGGAGGGTCGGAGAGCCGCTAGAACTCAGTGCTCTTGTTTGTTTTGGGGGCGTTGTTATGGTTACCTCTTCACCTGCTACCAGCTCTCCTTTTACAAGAATGATCTACTGATTCCCTTTTAACTGAATTTATGGAAATTTAAAACATGAGTTAATTTAAAGAAAAATAAACTATAGCACAGGTTGCAGCAGGCAAGATAAAATCGGTGAAGGAATACCAACAGCTAGAAAACTTGCAGTCTGAGGGCTCCCTTGCTCAGCTCAGCTCAGAGAACTGAGTCCTCTGGGACTGGGTGCCCCACGCCTCAGCCACGCGCTGGATGTGGCTACTGAATGTTTGAAACGAGACTAGTCCAAATGCAGACGTGCCATCAGTGCAAATACACACCAGATTTCAAATTCTTCTTAGTAGGATAATAACTTATTAACAATTTTTATATTGAGCACACACTGAAATAATATTTACATTGGATTAAATAGAATATATTATTTAAAAATTTTCTCTTTTAATTTACTTTCTTTAATGTATCTGCCTGGCCATTTAAAGTGACACTTGTGCCTTGCAATACACTTCTTTAAAAAAAATAATATTTATTTTTGGCCGTGTTGGGCCTCAGTTGCGTCATGAGATCTCCACTGCAGCACGTGGGCTTCTGTCCGGTTGAGGCGTACAGGCTCAGCTGCCCCACGGCTTACGGGATCTTAGTTTCCCGACTGGGGCCGAACCCGAATCCCCTGCACTGGCAGGTGGATCCTTAACCACTGGACCACGAGGGAAGCGCCATGAAATTCATGTCTGCTGGCCGGCACCTTCTAGACCTTCCAGCTGTGGGGCCGCGGGCAGCTTGCTGCTACCAGGGCACACCTGATCCCCAGCTCCTCTCTCCCACCCAAGTCCAGACGAGGGCCTGTCAGAGTTGCTTCAGAAAGGTGGTCTGGTGGAGCGTGGAGGGCAACTGGGGCACAATGAGGCCGAAGGCCAGCTTGGGATCTGCCCAGGTTGAGGGGAAAATGGTAGAGCACGGAGCCGGATGCCCGCAGTGGGACAGGTGGGGGCATATTAGTGTGGTGGGTATTTAGGTTCTGCCATAGATGTGGGCAGCAACGGAAGGGTCAAGGTGACTCCTCAGTAACTTTGACATCAACACCATGGAGATGGTACAGGAAGAATACCCCCCATGCCTTCCAGCTCCCCGCAAATGCAGTCCAGACTCTCCATGAGAACACTCCATTCTCAATCACCATCTGAGAGTTTTCACCACGCCACAGAAAGAGGCCAGAGCATTTTAAACAAACCACTGGGACCGCAACTGGGACATTCTACCCTGTGGCTCCACAGGCCCCCAGAAAGGCCAGCAGCCCACCAGGCACTGCCCCATGCCCAGTGGGCACAGCTCCATCCTGTGGAGGCCCGTGCGGTCAGGCCGTTAGGGACACACCTTTGAGCAACTGGCTCAGTCTTTGGGGTTCTTGTCACCTGGGCTCCAGAAAACCCCCAAAGAGCATCTCAGAGAAGGCTTGGCAGAGGTGACCTGTGGGCACATAGGTGGCAGCCTTTGGGCTGAAAACACCCAGGCTCCTTTCCCCAGAGGTAAAGTGATCGAGGTCACGCATACGCAAAGGCACGCCTAGCTTCTCCCAAATGCTTACAGGCGTTTGTGCATGAGAAACAGCACGAACAGCTTCCTAAGGGCCGCCAGGACCCACTGGCCTCTAACTCAGAAAACACACCTAGCTGGGGAGGGAGGGAAGACTTTTGGGGGGTGGGGGAGGGAAGATTTCCAGCAGAATGATATTTCAGTCAAGTATGGTGGGAAGAGGTCTGTGGTCAACCAGGCAGGGACTTGAAACTTGGGCCCTTTTCTCCTGGCTGGGAGACCTTGGATGAAGTTCTTGACCACTCTGAGACTCATTGTGTGTGTGTGTGTGTTCAGTCGCTTCAGTCATGTCCGACTCTTTGTGATTCTATGGACTGTAGCCCACCGGGCTCCTCTGTCCATGGGATTTTCCCATGCAATGATACTTGTGCACGTTGCCATTCCCTCCTCGAGAAGATCTTCCCAATCCAGGGATCGAACCCATGTTAACTGTGTCTCCTGCATTGCAGGCGGATTCTTTCCACTGAGCCGTGGGGGAAGACCCAAGCCTCAGTTTGCTTGTCTATAAAGTGGGTATAATTCACAGGACTATGGGGGAGGTTAAATAAGGTGACACGCCCCACCCCCAGCAGGAGTGATCAGCACTATCCTTCACCCTCCTGGTGCTGTGTGAGGGTCTGGCTGCCCCATGCAGGGGCAGGGCCCAGTCCATGACCCAGTGACATCAGCAGGGCCACCCAACTCACTCTGCTCAGCTGGCTGCACAGCAGAATCACTTGGGAAGTCTCCCCACCTCTGCCTTCCCCGGGGGCTGCATTATTGATTCAGTGGGGCCTGCACCACTCTATTTTTATAAAGCTCGACAGTCAATCTGAAAGTGCAGCCAAGGTTTAGAGTGCTTATCCCACCAGATAGGAAATTCTGGGCCTTATCTGTGGGAAGAAGGGGTCTCGCATTCACACTCTCCCTTTCTCCCAGCGGGGGTGGGGAGGGGGGCTGTCTCGAACCCAGAGCCTGGACCGGCAGGGACGTGTAGGCTCCAGGTGTGGGGCTGCCTGGCGCCCTGACCCTGTCCGTGGGGACTGCTGCAGGCAGGCTCGTGAGCACCCACTCGTCTTCGCTCGCTCTATTTCCATCACTCGGGACAGATGGCAGGAAGTGGCAGTGGGCGTCGAGTCATGCAGGCCCTGAGGATTTGGGATGGGAAGGCTTCGCAGGAGGAGCGGGGAGCGCTTGGTTTTCCTCCCACCCCTGGGCATCAATAGACGCCAGCCAGGCAGCCTGCCTCCCGGATGGGAGGGGAGGCGAGACTGTCGTGAGCCCCTGCAGAACTCACACGTGCACACAGGCACGCATACACACGCACACACACACATGCCTGGGTGCTGATCCACTCAGAACACTGGCGCCGAGGCGGGGGCCGCTGGGGGGTTGCTGCCCTGCTTCTGGTGCTGCCACATCCGGCAGCCCACCATCTCCTCACCTGCCCGTTGCTGCCCAGGCAATGAAGGCTTCTCACCAACCCGGGGGTGGACTTGAGCCGCTCACAGATCACACTATCCCATTGGGGTGCCCTTCACAGGCTCGACTCAGTAACCCCAAAATGACAACACTGATACTCACACTATTTACAGAGTTCTCTCTATGCACGGGTGTTGGGGGGCGGGGTTGGTGGAGGATCTTATTTACCAAGAAGGAAAATGAGGAGCCGGTGGAACAGAGAAGCTAACTAACTTGTCTGAAGACACACAGCTAAGGCATGAGGGGCCTGGAACTGAGCCCAGAGGCACAGCCGTGTTACTTCCGCAGCTACATTCGGGCGTGGCTGGCCCGTCAATTCCAAATGCTGGGGGTGGGCTCTGTGACGGGCCAGGGGGCATACACGTATGTAGGGGCAGGGTGATCTGCACTATGGCCCCCCAGCCCCCACGGCTCAGCATAGGGCCCAACCTCAGGTGAGGGCCTGGCAGAGGCGATGAGCATATCTGCGGCCCAGGGAGGGGATGGACGCTGCCCACGCTCACAGTGTCACTTGGGCAGAGTTGGGGCGAGTACTTGGCGCTCTGGAGTCACTGCCCAGAGGGCCCATCTTGAGACAAGATCTTTTTTTAATAGCTGCACACCGTGGCATGTGGACTCTTAGTTCCCTTACCAAGGATAGAACCCATGTGTGGTAAGTGGCTTCAGTCGTGTCTGACTCTTTGTGATGCTGTGGACTGTAGCCCACCAGGCTCCTCTATCCATGAGATTCTCCAGGCAAGAATACTGGAGTGGGTCATCATGCCCTCCTCCAGGGGATCTTCCAGACCCAGGGATTGAACCCACGTCTCTTGCATCTCCTGACCAGGGATCAAACCTGAGCCCCCTGCAATGGAAGTTCAGAGTCTTAACCACTGGACCACCAGTGAAGTGCCGAGAGAGAATCTGAACACAGGGCCAGGGTGGACTGGGCACAGGGCACAGCAGCAGCAGCAGGTCTCGGATTTATCCCTTGCCTGCCTCGAAAGGCATGTGCTGGGGGGCCAGGGAGGGCAGGGGGCGGCCAAAGAGGTAGAGGTGAGGCCGGGAAAGACCAGCATTGCTCTGCCTGGCTGAGCCTGGCGTGGGTGTGGGCCGCCTGCTGGAGGGGAGCGCTGGGCAGAGACCTCAGGCAACAGATCAGAGTTGGGCCAGCTGGGGAGCTGGGACAGGCCCTTTCAGCCGTCCTTCTCAGGTCAGCTCAGCTAACCCCACACCCACCCCTCACTCTGGCGCCTGCGGGTCCCCTTGGCTTGTCCCCATCACGTGGATGCTCTGTGACGCTCCGGGATGTGGGCTGATCACAGCTGACAGATGCACCTGCCTGTTCCAGAGAAACATCAGTCAGCTGGAGCTGCGGGAGGGGCCGCACAGTGACTCACTCCACACTGCACCCTCCTTCGCGCTCTGTCTCCTTCCGGCCGGGGCTGCAGGACCAGCAAAGGGAGGCGCGCCAAGTGCTTTCCCTTCTTTTTTCTTTGCCTTGGAAACCAGGGTCTCCCCTCTTCCTCACAGAGGCCACATTCAGGGCTGTGCAGATGCTCCTGGGAGGGGGCTGGTGTGGGAGAGCAGATGGCCCCCCAGCCCCAGCTGGCAAAGCAGCTCCCATGCTTGCCGCAGATTTGGATAAGAAAAGGGCTCCTAGTGTCAAAACATTGGGGTCTTATCCTTTGGAGCCCCCAGAAAAGGGGATGTGGCTGGCTCAAGGTCACACGAATAATCCAGGAGGCATGGTTGGGGTGGGGTCTGACCCAAGTGTACTCACTAAAGTATTCGGAGGGTGCAATAGGCCACAACTCCATGGGGCCAGCCCCCAACCGGGGTGGGGCATCTCCTATAACCAGCTGCCTGATTATAGGCACACTCCTCTCTCCCTGTAGCCTTCTCCCATGACATCCCCATTCATCCCCACCCACAAGCCGTAGGGAACTGAGCTTTGGAGTAAGACAGAGCAGGGTTCAAATTCCCACTGTAACACTTTGTAGCTTGCAATCTAGGGTGGGCCTTAGTTTCCTCATCTGTAAAGTGGGTACAATACCAAGCACTACCTGGGGGGCCGCGTGGGGGTCCAGAGAGAGAATCCAGGTGCAGAGCCTGTTGGAAGGACCCTGGAGGGAGGAGCGGCCACTTTAGGGCTCTGCCCTTCGGCCCTGGCCTTGTCCCAGAGAACACCCAGGACCACTTTACTTGCCATTCAATTCAGGGATGTGATTACTATACGTGGAAATAAGGGAAACAATTAGGGACCGCCTCCCACAAACTCCCTGCAAGAAGGCAGGAACCTGGGCAGGTAGAGGGTCCCAGTGGACATGCCGGGCCATGAAGACAGCTCTCCCTGAAGACCCAGGAGCAGAGCAAGGGTTCTGCTTGCTCCTTTTTCCTAAGATCTCAGGGAGTTCAAGTCCCGGCCCTGTGCTGGGCGAGCTGCACGCCCACCCCCGCCACCCTCAACCCCAAGCCTCATGTCTACAGAAGGGGAAGTGGCAGGGCCCACCCTCCCAGGACTTTGTGAGGATCCACAGATGACAGTGACAGGCGCTGAGGACGGATGGGTCAGGCCACCTCCCAGCCTGCGCTCCGAACTGTCGCCCCTATTGCCACTACTGGTGGTGGCAGTTTAGTCGCTAAGTCGTGTCTGATTCTTGTGACCCCACAAGAATGTAGGGGTATGTAGGCCCTCAGACTCCCTGTCCATGGGATTCTCCAGGCAAGAATACTGGAGCGGGTTGTCATTTTCCTTCTCCAGGGAATCTTCCTGACCCAGCGATCACACACGCGTCTCCTGCATTACAAGCAGATTCTTTACCACTGAGAGGAAGCTGATTTTTCATAATCTCCCTGCTGACCTTGGTGACAGTGGTGATCACTGTCCCAGCCTGGCCCACAGCCGAAGGTGTGGGGTCCGCTCCAGTCTCCAGCCAGGCCAGCTGTAGGAAGGGCACTGGCAGGCATGGTGGACACACTGGGGCCTGGCTGTGAGAGAGGGCAGGGGCCAGTGTGGGGTCATGATAACCAAGGGAAGGGCCAGATGCATGTGGAGGACGGGAACCACTCACCACACTCATCTGGCAGGGACAGGGCGTGACCTCCTGGCAGGTAGGAGCCAGTGGGGGAAAGGCAAGAGAAGGGGGGTTGTCGGGAGGCTGGTGGACACAGCAGGCTGAATGCAAACCTGCACGCAGCCTGACTCAGTTGAGAGCCCCACCTCTGCAGGTTCGGCAACCTGGCCAACCATGGGTACAGCCACGGGGTGTGGCCGTGCGTCGCAGGCTCAGACTGATGCCCGAGGATGCGCATGACCTGTGACGGCTGTGGCACATGTATACAGTGAGCACTCAGTGTGTGAGCCTGTGACGAGGCTCTACGTTTCTCTACTCCTGCCCTGTCTGCCTGGAGGTGGCGGGGAGACTTAAGGCGACGGGGAGAAAAACACCTTTTCAACACGCCCCGCCGGCGTGCTCGAAGGGTCTCACGTCAGCACCTCTGCCGATCCTCCTGACACCACTGAGATGGAGCAGACAGTGCGGGGGGCGGGGGGTGGCCTGGGGTCAGGGGCGGGGTGGCCTGGAGCCAGCAGCCACAAGCCCATTCTGGACTGCTTGTCCTCATGAGTGACAGAGAGGCAGGAATCCATCTCGGGGGGAAGGGCATGGAGCTGGGGGGGAGACTGGCACACACCAGCCCAATATCCACTCTTCCTTACTCACAAAGCCCTGATTTTATTAGAGGGTTGTTGGTTTTTTTGGCCCTTCCTTTTTTCTACTCCCTGCAGCCTGTGTGTGTTGGCTGGAACTCCAGCAGCCATTTTGGACGTGAAGGTAACCTCTCGAATGGAAGCCAGTGAGACAGATGGAGCCTGAGTCCATGCTGAGACAGATGGCCCTTAGTCCCTGTGGATCATAGGGTGCCAGCCCTCTATTGCCTCCCTCTGGACTCTGTGTGAGAAATGTAAGCAAATGTGTTCAAACCACTGTTATTTGGGTTGTTCTGTTATAAGCAGCCAAATCTAATCCTGGTGTTTCTTCTTCCATCCAAAGCAAGACTGTCCCAGACGTGTGGGGAGGTGCAAAGCATCAGCAGATTTTCTGAGTGTTCACTGTCTTCTGGGAGGGGGGAGCTTGTTTTCCTTTTCCTCATTATTCTGCATTAATTATTCTTCATCCTTCCCAACTCCTTGACACCATCTCTTGAACTCTACTCCCGGCATTTCCCTTGCTTTCTCTCTCTCTCCAGCCTCCCAACAGCCCCACAGCGGGAACTAACCGCATGTGTCCTTGTCAGGGGTCCTCTAGCCCTTCAGGAAGTGGATATTCATTAATTACTTGGATAATTAAATGATGCACTCATTGCCCAGCCTTCAAAGGTAAGACACCCCCTCCCAGCATTCAGCCTTTCCCCAGCACTAATGAGTCGGAGGCTTGGGGTCAGCACTCTGGCACTTGCCCCAGGGACTTAACTGAACCACATGGCTGACCCCAAGCTACTCCTCTGTCCAGCTTCTGTTCCACAAACACCTACAGCCTTTGCCGTCTGAAGGGGGCCCCAGGAGTCTAGCCTCCCAGGCAGGACACCCCAACACTTACTTTTTCCATAGCGACCCTACGGGGGACAGCAGGGAATGGGGTCAAACAAAGAGGCACAGCAAGGCTTCCTGGTCCAGGGTAAACCCCCGAAGCCCCCACGCCCCAGCCCTGGGCGAGCGCCCAGCCCCGCCAGAGCCTACCTTGGCCCGCTGCATCCTGGACAACCGAGAAAACTGTTGCCGGCTTCCCCTCCGCGCAGCCGGCCGAGCGGGCAGCTGCCTCATGCTTGCCGGGACCCAGACGCAATTGCTGCTGGCGGCTCCCGCCCGCCCCCTGCCCACCCTCCTCGCCAGCGCTGCCACCCTAGGCTCCGCCCCTTCTGCTGTGTCAATCCGTGCTCAGCCGCCCTCCGCGTGCACCTCTCTCCTTCGAGCTCTCTCTCATCTTTCCCGTCCCTCTCCCGGTCTCCCTGCCCGACTGTCTGTGTAACCGTTCCTAGTCCGGCTCTCCCTCTGGGTCGCCCCTCCGCCCCTGTCACCCCGGGTCTCTGTCTATGCCCACTTTCATCCCATCTGTCTCTTTCTCTAACACGCTCTCTGCTCCCTAACCTTGAAAGGGGGAAGCTTGCCGGGTGTGGAGAGAGCCCCGCGTTCCTGCCCAACAGAGGGAAGGACAGCAGGGCAGCACTGGGAGCCTCCCAGAGCATTTTCCAGAACAGGCCAGCTCCTTCCCTTCTGGCTGCGCCCTCCCTCGTGCTACCAGCCCCTTATGGACAACGGGTGGAGTGACCCCAACCCCTGCCTATGACCTTGGGCCTTTACAGTCAAGCTGGGGTTTGGAGAGGGGTCTCTCTGGTCTCCCTCCAGCAGCCCTGAAGGTGACTTCTGGGCACCGGGCATCCAGAGCATGCTCCTAGTGGTGACATAGCTCTGGGTGCTGGGCCCTCAATGGCCCCAGCGATGGGGATGCACCACCCAGAGATGGTGACGGCTACCAAGACCACATCATGCGGGTCACAGGCCAGGGGGCCTTCAACCTGTTTCACCTGTGCCCCCTCACTTGTCTCCTTTCACCCCACGTGGGGACTTGCCATGGGGGGGAGCTCTCCCCAAACTTGAACTCCTTATACTCTCTGGGGAGCCCAGCATCTCTCCCTGATGTCTGTGTCTGAGGTTGGGACCACATCAGGGCAGCTGAGGGACCTGGCTAGACTTTCCCGGGGCAGACGTGGAGGAAAGAGGTGAGGGTACCTGGACATCCTGGGGAGGGAGTCTCCTTCCCGCCCCTCAGGAGGGCAGTCTCCGGGCATTTGCTCAGCCCCCAGGGAAAGCACCCAGGAGCCAGGTGCCCAAAATCTCAGCCAAGTTTCCCCTTTCTGCACCCCAGGAAGGAGCCAGCCTGTGCCACTGGTTCCCATGGAAACAGAGCCCTGAGCCACCCCCTCCTCTGCGTGCACTTGCACACCCTTCTCCATTTGTGTGTGTTTGCGCCAGCCAATCAGCTCCAACTTTCAGGTCCTGGGAGGAAGAAAAGTCTGGAGCAGTTGACCCACCGAGGGGGGAGGAGTTTGGACTGCCTGGGCCTCACACCGGGCAGGGACTCAGTGGACCCTGGAGCTGACTACAGCAGCAGAGGAGCGTGCAAGCCCCCTGCAGCTGTCGGGTCAGGGCAGAGGCTGAGCTCGAGAGCCTGGAGACCTGGTAATCTCAGCTCTGAGCTATCCAGCATCCCGCCCCGCCCCCTGCCCGAGCAGGTTGGGTCCTCACAGTGGCCTCAGCAGGGAAGTGTCATTATCTCTGTGGATGATGAGAGTGAGACCCAGAAAAGGTAAAGGATTTGCCCCAAGTCACTCAGTTGTGTCCGACTCTTTGAGACCCCATGGACTGTAGACCACCAGCTCCTCTGTCCATGGGATTCTCCAGGCAAGAATACTGGAGTGGGTTGTCATATCTTCCTCCAGGGGATCTTCCCAACCCAGGGATCAAACCCATGTCTCTTATGTCTCCTACATTGGCAGGTAGGTTCTTTACCACTGGCACCACTGGGACCTAGAAAGTGACAAAGCTGGTACACAAAGCCCATTACTTTCATCCCTAAGTGACATACATGGCTAAGACCCTGCCGAACCTCCCATGCTGCAGACATCAGCTTAGGAATTTGCCAGTCACGCTGTCCAAGACAGACCTGGCCATAATTATGGCCTAGTCAGCATGAGGCAGGACCAGAGAAGGCCCCCATCCCCGCTCCCCATTTGGGATGAGGGCTGAACTTCCATTACCAGATATGCTTTCTTCTGAATTCACAAGTTAATGAGCTTCAAGGAGCTCATCTTACGAAAAAACCCAAATGAGCTTTTTGAGCCAACCCAATACAACAAAACAGGGCAGCTGCCCACACGCCCCACTCCCCCACCAGTCCTCTAGCACCTTGGGCCTGGAGAATCTCCACCCATAGCTGCCACCAAGGGTGTGCCCCTCATTAAACACACATGGGGTTGGCCTGCATGATGTATGCCCCCCATCTCTTTTTTCCCCAGCACCCACAGGGGTTTTTCCAGAGCACTATGAGCTGGTCCTGCCCAGGCCTGTGGGAGATGCAGGAAAGAGAAAGGTTAGGAGAGTGTGGAGGTCAAGGACACCCCGGAGCAGAGCTCCCCACATGGGCCTCAGCAAGCCTAGCAGTGGTATGGACTCATAGGTGGCAGCTAACTCTCCTTGTGAATGTCTGAGAGTTTCTGGAGATTCTTTGGCAGTGCTGCTGCTGCTAAGTCACTTCAGTCGTGTCCAACTCTGAGCGACCCCATAGACGGCAGCCCACCAGGCTCCGCCGTCCCTGGGATTCTTGAGGCAAGAACACTGGAGTGGGTTGCCATTTCCTTCTCCAATGCATGAAAGTGAAAAGTGAAAGTGAAGTCACTCAGTTGTGTCCAACTCTTAGCGACCCCATGGGCTGCAGCCCACCAGGCTCCTCCGTCCATGGGATTTTCCAGGCAAGAGTACTGGAGTGAGGTGCCATTGCCTTCTTCATTTGGCAGTGCATCAGACCCAAAAAAGGTTAAGGAAGACTGCAGAAGGGCCTCACTTTGTCAGCCACAATCCTCAGCCTCATGGGTCTCAGCTGTGCTTTCCCTCGTCCTGGAGGGTGATGAGACCCAGGAGAGGGGAGTTTGGAAGTGGGAAGGAATGGACCATTTCAAGCCTGGAAGAAGGTTGAGTAGCTTGCATTTGAGAGGAGGCAGTGGCAAGCCATCTGAGCCAGCTGGGCCCTCACTGTAATCCCATCTTGGTGAGGGCTCACACTGACCTACCCACAAGCCTTGGGGGTCTTCTGGACCTTCCTCAATTGTTGCAAACAATCCCCTCCACTTCCAGACCCAAGGCAGATTATGCCTGCAAAGCCCATTACTTTCATCCCTAAGACCTCGGTTTGATCCCTGGGTCGAGAAGATCCCCTGGAGAAGGAAATGGCAACCCAATGCAGTATTCTTGCCTAGAGAATTCCATGGACAGAGGAGCCTGGCGGGCTACAGTCCATGGGGCTGCAAAGAACTGGACATGACTGAGCAACAATACTTTCTTTCCAGATCCAACTTCAAACCCTTCTTCCTTGGTACCCCAAACTTGGCTTCATGGAGTCCCCACTCTGTATCTTTTTTCCAGATTCCTTTGAGCCCTGGTTCTGCTTACCCCTGGCTGAGGGGCACAGGAGACAGACAGTACAGTTTCAGGGTTTAGGTCCTTGCTCCACCAAGAGCCCCTACCTGTGAGGAAAGCCTCTCTGGGAGGTGGTGGGTCTCCCCAGGCAGGTGGAGGCCCCTCCCCACAGGAGTTCAACAGAAGTCTGTTGCCCTCAAGCAGTGCTTCCCTGAAGGCCACAGCACCCAGCTGTCCCATCAGTCGGCACAGCTGTGCCATTGTCTTACTTGGCTTTATTTGTCTCTCACTGCCTGGATACCTCTTCCGCTGCCTGCCTTTCCGGGGCTGGATGGAAGCCCTGGCAGACCTGAGATGATGCCTGGTAGGGAGATACAGTGGTTCACTTAATCTCACCAGACTGTCCCAGCTCCGGTCCAGGCCACCTGTCCTGGTGCACAGCCGGGGACTCTGCCCAGCTCCAGGGGCAGGGCGCGGCTCCCCAGTGGATCCTTCCTGGGTGGTGCTCTGGGTTTGGTGAAGGTCAAAGGACAGAAGCTATACGCCTCCTTCCTGGCCATCACTGGGCACCCCCACACCTTCCCCCTGATGTCATGTGGTCCTCTCACCTTCCCCCCATACGTCATGTGAACCTCAGGGGGGCCAAGGAGACTCCACACCCCCAGGCAGATCCATCTGCCCTCTGCTGGGGCCTGTGCACACTCCAGGCAGCCTCCACGCTGACCCCCCCTCACATGGGGCCCTCGTCTGGCTCACCGGCCTCTCCTCGGCTCTGTGAGCAAAGCAGCCAGCTTGTCTCTTGCTCTCTAGACCTTGAGGTGGGGCTGGGGCATCGGCTGTGTTCCTCAAACCGCAGGGGATCCTGGAAAGCCCTGAAGACAGTCTTAAAAAAAAAAAATTATCTTTGGCTGTGCCGGGTCTTCGTTGCTGCACAGGCGTTCTCTTAATTGTGGTGAGCAGGGGCCACTCTAGTTGCAGACAGGCTTCTCATTGCGGTGGCTTCTCTTGCTGTGGAGCATGGGCTCTAGGCATTCAGACTTCAGTAGCTGTGGCTCGAAGGCTTGGTGGTGGTGATGCACAGGCTTAGTTACTCCTCGGCTTGTGAAATCTTCCAAGACCAGGGATCGAACCAGTCTCATGCACTAGCAGGAGGATTTTTATCCACTGAGCCCTGAAGGTTTTCTTTAAGGCCCCTTTCTTCTGGCTTGATGTGAAGGGAGGGTTCCCCTCATTGTGTTCAGCTCACCACCTCCTAAAACTCCCCCTCAACCTCAAAGCCTGACTCCTAGGTACCCCTAGTGTGGGGAGGGCTCAGGCTACTGAAATTCTGCATCACTGCTGGGCAAAGGCTGGGGCCGGGTGGGGTCATCTCTGCCCACACCCCACCTTGCCCTCGCTGGGTACTGCGGTGCTGTGTTTGTAAGAGGGGTGAGAACTCCTCTTACAGTTAACAACTGCTCCAGGAGTGGCACATCCCGGACGTGCAGGAAGGATTAGGGGCCACAGAGAAGGGGCTTCATGCCAGTAGCATGGTATCATCTGAATTATAAAGCCACCATTATCAATGTTTCTTTGGGGTAAGTTGTGTCCTTTCTAATCAGCCCATATCCAGTCTGTGCCTTAGTTTTCTCAACCATAAACAGGTGACAATAAGTGTCTAGAGTGGTTAGTAAAGGGCTTCCCTGGTGGCTCAGCAGTAAAGAACCCGCCTGCCCAGGAGACTTGGGGTCGATCCCTGGGCTGGAAAGATCCCCTGAAGAAAGAAATGGTAACCCACTCCAGTATTCTTGCCTGGGAAATCCCATGAATCCAAGAGTGTTAGCCTATTAACAAACAATGTTGTGATAGTTTCGGGTGGAGAGTGAAGGGACTCAGCCATACCTACACATGTATCCATTCTCTCCCAAACTCCCCTCCCATGCAGGTTGCCGCATAAACTGAGCTGAGTTCCTTGTGCTGTATAGTAGGTCCTTGTTGGTTACCGATTTTAAATATAGCAGTGTGTACATGCCCATCCCAAACTATCTTTACCCCATTCTTCGCCCCCGCTTCTCTAAGTCTGTGTTTCTGTTTTCTAAGTAAGCTCCTTTGTATCCGAGATGAAATAGTTAGAGAGCATCGCCGACTCAATGGACATGAACTTGAGCAAACCCCCGGGGACAGTGGAGGACAGAGGAGCCTGGTGTGCTATGGTCCATGGGGCTGCAAAGAGTCCGACACAACTTAGTGACTTAACAACAACAATCTCTTAGTAAGTCCATGAGAAATGCTTAGCACACTTCCTCATTTATACTCAGAGCCCAATAACTGAAACTGTCCCCTCAGGTAGCCTGAGCGGGCCTCTGGCCATCTGACTTCTTTGCACACCTGGAGCCAACCGGAACTACCCTGGCCAGCCGCCTGGGACCTGGCCCATGTGGCATTTCTCTGGAAGAATCCGCCACCTGTGGCTCACGGCCTTCACTCTGGGGTGGCCAGGCTGGCAGAACTCACAGGGCCTCCCATCTGTCATCTCTCCTGTCACAGGGACAGCAAGGACACGTGGCTCACATCTCCTTGGAGATGGGCCTCCCTCCCACCCACTCACAGGGGACGTGGGCTGGCAGAGTGCCCAGGAGGAAACCTCCGGGGCCACCAGGGTCAGGACATCTGAATCCAAGTCCTGGCGGGACTTCAGCTTATGGGTCCTTGACGCAGCCACAGGGTTTCTGAGCTTCACCTGCTCAACTGTGAAACTGGATGACACTCTGCCCGCTTTGGGGACTGTCCTGAGAACAGATGAGACTGCAAACCTCAAAGGGGCTTTGTTTCACACGTAGAGGAAGAGCATTTTAGGATCCCAGCATTTTAAAAACTGGGAAAATATGTAGTTTATTTCTCCCTGTGGCTACTTCTGTCACCTGCCGAGCGCCACCCTCACCCGTGGGTTATCAGAGCCTACAAATGATGCTCCCTGAACGGAGCTCCTTTGAAGAGTCCAGTGCCCTAGGCCAAGGTTTCTAGATACTAAATTCAATGAATGGCAGCCTTTCCCAATTCACAGGGGAAAACCCAGCTAGTTTCTTAGGACTATTACTTCTGATCATGTTGGACTAGGTAACTGGGACTAAATTCCCAACTGTGGACAACTAAAAGCTGCTCAAAAAATAGTTTTTGAAAGTTTGATTCAGGGGTGCATGCTCAGTTGCTTCAGGTGTATTCGACCCTTTGTGACCCCATGGACTGTAGCCCGCCAGGCTCCTCTGTCTATGGGCGTCTCCAGGCAAGAATACTGGAGTGGTTGCCGTGCCCTCCTCCAGCGGATCTTCCTGACCCAGGGATCGAAACCGAGTCTATTGTCTGCTGCATTGGCAGGTGGGTTATCATTAGTACCGTCTGGAAAGCCCTTGATTCAGGGGTATCAGGGAGCAAACAAGGCAGTAAAAACTCACAGGGCCAAGATCTGGAAAAAGAAAGAAACCCAGAGACATCTGGGGCTACTTTCTCCCTAAAGGATCTGGTGATACAGCAAAGATGCTGAGCAGAGCTGTTGACAGCCTCTGGATCTAAGGAAGTCAAAACTGGGGCCACCAAGAGCAGGGGGCTTGCCTGAAAAATCCTTCTTGCTTTAGGTTGGGACCCCGGATGGTTTCATCCCCAAAGTATGAATGAACTGGAAACAGACAAGTGCTCCAAGGCACTGCAAATCATCTCAGTCCCTGAAAGCCAATTAAAACAACTTGGTTTGCAGGATCGCAAGCCATCTGCCCAATGTACACATAATCCTCACAGAGCAAGTTAACCGCTGCTGCCGCCGCTGCTGCTGCTAAGTCACTTCAGTCGTGTCCGACCCTGTGTGACCCGAGACGGCAGCCCACCAGGCTCCCCCGTCCCTGGGATTCTCCAGGCAAGAACACTGGAGTGGGTTGCCATTTCCTTCTCCAAGTTAACCTCATTCTGCCTCAAATTAGTTCTATAGATTTACAGATAAAATATGTGGCATTTAATTTTTTCCAAGTAGGCAAGGAGACAATACTAACAAAAACCGAGAGAAACAACAGACAATAGAAATAGGCTCACAGAGGCTCCTTATTAGGGAGTTACTGAACTTAAACTATACCTAGTTTGGTCAAATATATAAAAGGCAATATTGATCGAGAACTAGAAATTATTTTTAATCATTTTCTGTTTTTATCCCATCAATTTAATTCTTAAAATGCGAGGCGCTACAGTTCCCCGTGCTGGACAACAGATGAAAAGCAAGCCAGGAGTGTTCTGGGAAAAGCCAAAAAAGAGGCGCTGTGCCACATTTAAAGGTGTTGGTCTGAGAGTGTGCTGGCAGTAGTGAAAATTGGGACACCATCCCAATTTCTAGTAGCAAATTTGTTGCTGGTTTGTAAGATGCAATTAAAAATAGACACCCCCTGAAAACTCAGCAGATTGTTATCTTAAAGGGCTTTGCTCCTTTGAACAGGAACCTGTCTCCCTCTTCGCTTGTATCTGCCCAGACCCAGCTCTGCCCCTGGCCCAGAGTAGTCATGGCAAAAAAAAAAAAAAAAAAACAGAGAGAAATGGCAGCATTTGAGTATTTGTTTTGTGACCCCTGCCAAGGGGTTTCCACACATTGTTACATTATTTACAACCGTATGAGATATGAGATGGCTATGACTGTTCCCATTTTACAGGTGGAAAAACTGAGGTCTGGAGGACCCATGGATCATGTTCAAGGTACCTGGTCACCATACACTAGAGCCCAGAGTGAAGCCAGGTCTGACTGCTCCCAGAGTGGGCCCCAGCCCATCTGCTCATTGTCGGGGTGACCCCTGGATGCCTGTGGTCAGAGGAGGCCTTGAAGTTCCCTCTCCACACTCATTGAACACCAGCCACATCCAGGGCCCCAGCCTGGGAGAGCTGAAAGACCCAAGGCCAAGGCTTAGCCAAGTGAAAACACTTCAATGGATTCGAGGTCCTGTCCGCTTCCTGTTGTCTCTCTTCCTCTTCCCCACTTCTGGAACTCAGGATCTGACACAAAGATGGAGATGGGATGACACCCGGCTACATGCATGGGGCTGAAGGAGTAAGGGCCATCGTGCAAAATCCTCTTGTGGCCACCAGATCTCTCCTGGAAAAGCTGGGTAGCTGTTGAAGAGGCTACTGACTGGGGTGCCGAGGGTGAGCCCCACGGCAGCCCACACCCTAGGTCCCTTCCTAGGGAGCCAGTGCTCAGAGAAGGGCAGAGGGGCAGCAGCGTAATTCCCAGCCCAAGGTGCAGGCGGGGGCTCAGCCTTCACATGGGCCTCCTGCACTCCCAGGGGCCAGAAATCCAGGCCGGGGTCTGTGGAGGGATGGTCCCAGTGCCCTAGGAGTGGAGGGCTCAGGGGACACGAGGCAGAGCCTGCAGCTGGCCCAGGCTTGCTTGATGGCTTTACCTCATCAGTGTGGTTGGACAGGAGAGGTCTCGGGGTCAGCAGATAGTGGCATAAGGTACAGAGGGGACACAGGGGGAAAGGGCTTCCCAGGGGGAGGAAGTGAGGGCCGGGGAGGAAACAGAGCCAAGAGGGCAAGTGGGGGCCAGAGGAGAGGAAGGGGTGAGCAAGGGGCTGGGAGAGGCGCAGGGAAGGGGATGGGGCAGCACGGGGTTGGGCAGGGTCTCTGTACCCCCCGCGGCTGGGGGGGTTCCTCTAGGCAGACAACAGGCTCTTCCTGGTGCTGATATACTGCGAGGAGGAGGAGAAGGGAGACACCTGGGAGGTTCTGTTGGCTCTGAAGTTCAAAAGAAGCCAAGTGTGTTTTTGAGAATGAATGAATGAAGGGGTCATGAGCAGAAAGTGGGGTGCAAAGGGATTAGCAAGAGGGTGTCTGGTAACTGGAGACAGGACAACCCAGGCCTGGATGCCAGCCTGGGCTCTGGCAGCAAAGGTGACAGAAGTCCTCTGGTCCCAGCCAAGTCAGTGGGGAGGCAGGCAGCCCCCTGTACCACCCTGCGGCCATATCCGGGCTGTGGATTAAGAACCAAATGGGGGAGGGCGAGGAAGTGGGAGGGGAAGAGCCGAGCGCAGGCCCGTCCGTCCCGGCCACATCCCAGAACCTTCCTCCTGGGCCCTGGGGACCCCAGATCCCAGCCCTTCCCTTCCCGCCCCAACCCGTGGCACCAAGGAATTACGGGCTTGGGAAAACTCACTCACTGGGGTCCTAGAGCTTCAGGGAGGTGACCCGGGGGATGTGGAAGAGCTGCGTCTCCTCGGAGCTGGTGGAGCTGCAGCATTGTCGCAGGGGATGAGTGTGTGAGCCCCAGGCCCAGACCCTCAGCCCCGACACAGGAACAAGCTGAGCCCAGAAGAGGAGAGTTCCCCAAAGCTATGAACTGTGGGTGTGTTGCAGCAAGAAGGCTTCGGGGCAGAGACACGGAAGAACTTTCTGGCCCTGGAGTACCTCAGAATGTGTGACTCTTTGAGGTTAGGCATAGGCTTCCCTGGCCTGGAGGGGTGTGTGTCTCAAGAAGTGGGGGTAGGCAGCAGGGGGCCGGGGCCAGCAGCTGAAAGGGCTCCTTCCTCAGCCCCTGCCCCCACCCCTAGTCCTAGCAGCGTCCTCACCTGAGGCGTTTCCGGATGGGACGGAAGTACTTGGAGGTCTTGATAGCAAAGACGATGCTGGGGATCAGGAAGAAGGTGCACCACCCCAGGCAGAACCAGAAGGCGTTCTGGGACAGAGGATGTGGGGTCAGCAC
Organism: Bos indicus; assembly: GCF_029378745.1. NCBI lineage: Eukaryota > Metazoa > Chordata > Mammalia > Artiodactyla > Bovidae > Bos > Bos indicus. The sequence continues at coordinate 1,965,832 of NC_091770.1, read as the reverse complement.
ACTGTGCTGGGAGCGGCACCCTCCCACACGGCTCGACACCCCCAGCCTCCCATGGACTCAACGAGGGGTGCGGGGATGTGACCTCAGGCCTGAGGGGAAGGACCGGGGTGTGGGCTCATGCTGCCCCCCGCCGGCGGCCTCCCCGTCCACGAGCCCTGGTGAGCTGGGGCAGGGCGCTCACCCAGGGGTCAGCCACCATGTCACACAGGATCACACGGCCGCTGTCCAGGGCTCCGGAGAGGGGCTGGCAGGTGGCAATGCGCTGAGTCACCTGTGGTGTCAACATGAGGCAGCTACATGCCAGCACTCCCAGACCCACGGGTGTTCAGAGAGAGGCGACAGGGATGCGGGACGGGCCCAGGCAGGGAAACACAGAGCAGTGAGGACCCCCTGACCTCGTCCCGCCACTCGCCTCCCGCGCTCCCCACCCCAGCACCAGCCTGTGCTAAGCCCCTGCTGTGTGCCCAGAGATGCCCTCCCTCTAAGTCACTCACACTGGGGGACAACACATGTGCACACAGAGTGCACTGCACACGCTCATACCCACACACGCATTCAAACACGCTCAGGCTAAGCAAGACCCCCTCAGCCCGGTGCGAGTGGCAGACTGCCTGCAGAAGCTGTGATCAGTGAGGGCCCGCGGGAGGAGCTGGGCTCTGAGTGCTGCGCGGCCTCAGACAGGCTGGCGCGGGACCAGCACGAGGAGGGGCAGGGGCCGATGGACAGCGCGTCCTAGAGAGCGACGCTGACCAGTCCCAGCCCGGCCATGCTCGGGCCTCAGAGAAGGGCTGTGGCAGAGGTTGGGGGTGGGCAGAACTCAGCATCCAGATGCCAGGTTTGGGAGTCTGGGTCCAGGGCACCCCCAAGGGCTCTAGCGGGCAGAGGAAGGGAAATAGCTGGGAGCTTGCCTGAGGCCAGGAGGGTCTGAGCCCCCACTCACCTCCTCTCTCACCCAGGCCATGTACTGGGAGAAGTAGCCCATCTCCCGCTTCAGGAAACACTCACTTTCCTACAAGGAAGAGAGGAGTCCTGGGCTGGTAAGAGTCCCCAGGCCAGCAGCCCTGTCCCCCATGCCTGGCTCCATCAGGACAGGCTGAGCTGTCTTTTCTGGGAGCCCCTGGTGAGGGAGCAGGGCTGGAGAATCATAGGGTGTGAGGCCCCTGTGCCTTAACCGTTCAACTCACCTCCAACTCTGAGGCTGACCCCTGTCCCTGCCCCACGCCCCCACTCACATTCCTCAGGATATGGGTGGCCCAGGTCGGCAGCTCTTCTTTCAGGTGAGTGACTCTGTCCAGGACACCTGAGATCTCCGACTGTGGGGGAGGAGAGAGGATCCATCAGGGAACAGCCACTCATTCACTTGTTCATCCATTAACTCAACATACGACACACAACACACTCAACTTGGGGTGGGGGATGTTAGGCCCCAAGGACACAGAGGCCGTATATGGTGGGTTCTGCCCACCAGCCTCACATTTTTCCACCCCACCTTCCGCCTCCACTGGGACAGATCAGAGCAGGCAAGGCTTCGTGTCAGCTGAAAGTCACGTCCTTCCTCCCTCTACTGCCCACCTGCCCCACCCCACCCTCCCCAGCCCTCCCTAGTGGCCACCTGGAGATGTGGGGCAGAGGATGCCAGTGCCTGGACACTGCGGTTGAGTTTAGCCTGTGAAAGAGAGATCAGGGCTGGTTAGGGGAAGGGCTGGGTAGGAGGGAGGGGTCACAGCATCCCCCTTCCTCTTCCACGTCCCCTCCCTGCATCTCCTCTCCAGGTCCCCAGCTCCCTGAGCATCCAGACGTACCACAAGGTTCTGCTGTGGGAGGATCTTCTCCTGATGGAGGTGTTGGAGCCCTCGGGCCTCTTCCTGCAGCTTCTGCCCCAGCGTAGCATTGCCCTGAGGGGGCACAGATCAGAATGGCACTCTGCCCAGGCCAAGACAGCCCCTGCCAACATACCCTTCACCAAACTGCTCAACAAGACACACTGCAGGGCATGGAAAGTGCGGGAATCAGAGGTTGGGCTCAGAGGCAGGAAACTGAGGCCTCCTGAAGCTCGTGGACCACATCTGGGTTTGGGGGCCTACCTGAGCCCAAGTTCCAAGTTCAGCCCTCACTTGCTCTGTCCACCATGGGGGAACTGGGGAGGGCTGTCTGTGAGATGTCTCAAAGAGAACTTTTTAAACTCTCAATATTTATAAAGACAAAGTATATTTTTTTCCAGTAGATTTTAAGCTTCGAGAGGCAACTGTCATGACATCCGATCCCACTGTCCTCACAGCATCAGATCCTGTGGATGCTACAAGCCGTGTGCACCTAGTAATGACTGCCCAGCTGTGATGTCAGATCACATCTGACAGCATCTGATCTAAGATGGGGGATAATCTACTTTAGAGATGAAGGCCCAGAGATGTAGAAAGATTTGCTCAAGGCCCCACAGCGAATTGGTGGTAGAGTTTGAGTCAGAACTGACCCTACAAAACTGACCCTGCATCCCAGTGAGGGGCCCAGGGTCTCAGCCCTTGGTGGTGGGGGTCCTTAGTCCTCTGCCTTTGCCCTCATCCCATCCCCAATTCATAAGATTCATGGGTTCAGTCCCTGGGTTGGGAAGATCCCTTGGAAGATGACATGGCAACCCACTCCAGTATTCTTGCCTGGAAAATTCCATGGACAGAGGAGCCTGGCAGGCTGCAGTCCATGGGGTCACAAAGAGTCGAACACAACTAAAGCAGCTTCACACACACACACACACACACACACACCTCCCCAAGTCAGGCATTCTTGCCCATCCCCTCTCCCTGGCTTCTGTCTCCAGCCTGCCCAGCAGGGTCGCTGCTCCCTTCTCACTTGGGTCTGGGACAGTCCGTCCAGCTCCTGGGCCAGCTTCTCCACGTCACTATTCACCACTGGCTTCTGAATCTAGAGATAGACAGGAAAGGCCAAGAGGGGATGAACCCCGGCTCCCCCAACCCTAGAATTCCCAGTATTTTCGAAAGTACCCACACCAGCTAAGTCTACTGTAACAACACATCAATCACAGTGGGTTTGACCTGAAATTGTGAAATATATGAGACATTTTCCATTAGGAAAGGAAAAAAAAAAATGAGGCACTCTCTGGTGTAATCTAATGGAGAGGCAACTTCCCACCAGCTTTTGTAACAGCAGTGGGTTCAGGATCATGGACAGTGACACCTGTGGTTGGGTGGGGCACATTCACTCCCCCCCAGCCTGGGACGGGGCAGGGGTGGGGTGTGGCACTCTGGGGCACAGGGTCTGGGGACATCCCCAATAGAAGAGGCCCTAGAGACATGTAGGGAAGTCAAGGGAGAATGGAGGGCCCAGATGAGGTGAGACAGTAACCCACCCCCACCTCCTCTGATCTACCAAGGTCTGGCCTGAGGTGCCCACTGCTGACCTCGGCAAGGAAGCCAGGGTAATGAATGCTCTCGAGCCCACTGCTCTGCAGAGCCTCCAGGTCCCGGCGGGCGGCTGGGCTCAGCAGGTCCAGATTCTTCACGTCCACTTTGAGCTTCTGCAACTCCTGTTGCAGCTTGATGGTGTACTGGGAGGGAGGGGGCAGGCTGGGACCATGCTCGATGGCTGAGCCAGGACCCCAAAGCTGCTATCCTAGGTGAGGAACCCCTCAAGGCCCTCCTTCTGAATATTGAGGACACTACCAGCCCCAGACAGGCTCCTAGCAGGTCTCTGCTCCCCACGCTCCCTATCCCCAACTCACCCTCACCAAGACTCAGCTCTCCTCCAGCACCTATCTGGCTACTGGACAGCAACACAGACCTTCCAAGGTCACCCAGTAGAAACAGCTTCCTTGGCCCATCTTTATTATATCACCTTGTATTAAGGTCTTCATAGCATGGTATTTACTTATTTAACACATAGTATGCTATGTGCTTTGGGCTTCCTTGGTGGCTCAGATGGTAAGGAATCTGCCTGCAATGCAGGAGACCCAGGTTTAATCCCTGAATAGGGAAGATCCCCTGGAGAAGGGAATGGCTACCCACTTCAGTATTCTTGCCTGGAGAATTTCATGGACAGAGGAGTCTGGCGGGCTACAGGGCTGCAAAGAGTTGGGCATGGCTGAGCAACTAACACACGCAGGCTATGTGCTTAATTATATCACCAAGAATGCTATTTACTTATGTGGGTGCTTGTTTATTGCCATCAGCCCCCATGAGAATGCCATCTTGTCTGCTCAACTCTGTATCAAACCAGCAGTGTCTAGAGCAGAGGTTCACACGTGATAGGTTCAGTACAAGTCTGATGAATGGGCAAAAATAAATGAATGAATGAATGGACATAACCAACATTTCTACGATTTGTTGTTGCTCAGCTGCTCAGTGGTACCTGACTCTCTGCGACTCAATGCCCCTGGACTGCAGCACACCAGGCTTCCCTGTCCTTCACTATCTCCTGGAAGTTGCTCAAACCCATGTCCATCGAGTCGGTGATGCCATCCAACCATCTCATCCTCTGTCACCCCCTTCTCTTCTTGCCCTCAATCTTTCTCAGCATCAGGGCCTTTTGCAATGAGTCGGCTCTTCGCATTAGATGGCCAAATTATTTCTAAGATAGAGCGGTTTAAAAAGGGATTCGACATTTTCCAACCATTGCTGGGAGAGATTTAAAGGGCATGAAATTCAGCCCCGAGTTTCACAGATGAGAAGCTGAAGCCAGGAGGGGCATCAGAGGATGCGGCTCAGTCTACCTCTCCCCATCCCCCACACTGCCTTCCTCAGGGGAGCAAAGGCCCATCCTCTCAGAGCCCAGAACCTTAGAGGTTTTAGGCATCAGTAACAGACAGGTACACGTGTCTCCAGATGGGCAGAGCCCTCCTGGGGCCCGGGAAGGCACACCTTGTCTTACTTATCTCTGCATCATCAGCTCACTATTACCTCCTTTGAGGACAAGTTCTCCTAAGGTCATATTTGGAATGTTGCCAGATGGCCCCTGAGGGCTGCTCCGATCCCTCTGGACCTGAAGCTGTTCTGTGACTTGGACCCCTTCCCTGGACCGGGGCTGAGAGCTCCCCCTCCTTCCAGTCAGCGGAGCATGGGACCTCGTCTCAGTGCCCAGGCCCCTCACAGAAGCCCTCCCTGGCCAGCTTTCACCCTGTAGCCTCCCACCAGGACAGAGTCTGCTCAGTCGACCTCCCATCTGATTAGAGATGCTGAAGGAGGAGGTGGCTACCGTGTTAGGGAAACTGCCCCAGGTTATACAGTTTAGGACATGGAGTTGGGACGGAAAATCTGGACCACTTGGCTATGCTATGCTGTGGGCTAGGAACAGATGGCGAATTCAAAAGGAGTTGTAAGGGGACTTCCCTGCAGCCCAGTGGTTAAGACTCTGCACTCCCCATGCAGGGGCACAGGTTTGATCCCTGGTTGAGGAACTAAGATCCCACATGCCCCATAGCATGGCCTAAAAATAAATGCATAAAAATAAAGCAACAACAACGAAAATGCCATGAAAAAAATAAAAGCGGCAGAAAATGCAAGTAGATACTTAAATAAATATTTTTCAGAAAGGAGAGGGGGCGGAATCAGGAGTTAGCGTCTCAGGAGGAGTGGAGGGAGGACTGGACGGGTATTTCTACAGCCTCTGTGCACCGGTGAGAGAGCCACATTCACAAAGCACGTCTCCTCTCGGGAAGTAGACTTTCCTTCTCTCTGTTCTAGAACTGTCTCTTGCCAGTGTGAATAAGTTTCTCCAGTTCTACACACCAAGTTCTGGCAAGGGAACAGGCTGGTGGGGGTTCAAATCCTGACATCACCTACAGGCTGTGTGAGCTCAGGAGGGGGCTGTGGGGAGCCCTACTCTAGTGGTACCCAACTTCATCACCATCATTTTCACTGTCACACCCCTCCCCAACCTCCCCACTCCCAACTGGAGCATCCCAACCAATGCCTGTCCTGGGTCAGGACACACACTCGAGTCCTCTCCCTCACGGTCACCACCCTGTCCAGTCTCAACCTCAGGTGTGTTCAGTTTTCCTGGGAGCACAGCACTCTGAGCTGATCACAGCCTCCAGGCACTCATGCACCCACCCACACACTCTGGAACCTTCCCTGGGCTCTAGCCCTGGGCCATGCCCTGAGCTTGCACCTGGCTCTTCTGCCCCGGAGGCACCTCCATCGCTCTTGCAGACTTCTCAGGTCGAAGGAGAAGTTTCCTCCATAAAGGCAAGACCAAAAGAGGGGCGACCTGCAGGACGGGGGTCCCCATTGTGTTCCAGAAGTTTCTCTCACCTGGCTGATATCCAGGTGCTTCTCCAGGTCATAGGAGTCATTGAGCTGCAGGACAGTCCAGAGCACGGCCCCTTGCTTGCACTGCCTGGGGATGGACATGGGAGGTGAGAGCAAGGAGGGCAGGTGTGTCATCCCAACGGGACACCCACCTTAGTGCCTCCTCACACCCCATCCCCCAGCCCAGGCTGCCCACTCACTCGTAGGCCAGGAGGATGCTGAGGTTCTTCTTCAGGCCAAGGAGTTGGGACAAGTTCATGGACGGTGGCAAGTTCCCTGGAGTGTCTACAAACTGGGGATGGGGCAGGAGGGAATGGGCTTGGAGCAGGGAGTAGGGAATATGGCACAGCTTCCCAGGGCCTGGTCCCCTGCTGCCCTGGCTCAGCAGAGACCACATCCCTGTGACTTCAGCCCACACCTGCCTCTATCTCCAGTCACTCTTGGGCCCTAAATCCTGGCAGGGACTCTCTCCAGGAATCTCTAGGTGGGTGGCCAGCCTGCTCTTCGGCAGAGGATCTGGGCCAGCATCTCAGCTCACTTGCTTAGTGCAATAGGGAACCAGGATCCCCAGTTCCCAGACTTAGTGTTAGGAAACAGAGGGGCTCATGTCTGGTGCCATCCCTCGAGGTCCCTGCCTGGGGCCTAGGGACTCACTGGCTCTTTTCTCTTACTCCTTATTTATTGGTGAATTTCTCTCTTCTTAACCGTCTCCATCATTTTTCCTGTCCCTTTTGCCCTCTGGCCCCCTCTGGCTCCAAACTTCCTTCTGAACCTCCAGCTCTACCCTTATCTCTTTCCATGTCCCTCTGGGCCCAGGGCTAGGTAAGCCCACCTCGTACAGCTCTCCACTCTCCCAGCTCTGGCACACCAGCGTCTGCACGTTGCCGCCCACCAGGAAGGTGGAGAAGATGAGGATGATGAGGGGCACAGCGAAGAGGAAGCTGAAGCCCACACCGCTGAGGAAGGTGGGGGGACAACGGTTGAGATGGCCTGAGCAAGGAGGATGCCCTGGACCATGCTCTCCATCCCCATTCTGCATCCCAGGACCACCTTGGTCAGTGAGCCGGCCCCAGGGCAGAGCCCTCTGGGGAGAGGACTTCACAGGACGTGGCCTCCAGGGCAGGAGGAAGGACTCAGAACTGACGACTGCCCCACCTCATCCCACCCCATCCCCACTCCATGCCCTGGCTGGCAGCCTAGAGGAGAGGGCAGCCAGGGCTTCAGGATGAGGGGGACACATGTATACCTATAGCTGATTCATGTTGGTGTATGGCAAAAACCATCACAATACTGTAATTATCCTCCAATTAAAATAAATAAATTAATTTTTTAGAAAAAGAGCCAGCGCTGCCGGTCTCTGGGCCAAGGGCACTTGCAGGTGGCCAGCTCCAGGGCTCAGCCTCAACACGACTACCTGGCATGGCCAGCCATGACTTACCAGCAGGGACAGCCACCTATGGCATAGGTAGGACCCGTACGACCATCCAGAGCTTCTTCATGAAGCTTGGGGAGTGAAACGTGGGCTGGATCTCACTCACCCATAAAGGGCCAGGCCCCTTTATGCAGTGCCCAGCCTGCACAGCAGAATGTGGCAGCCCTGGCCTTCGAGATGATCTAGTTCAGAGAGGGCAAATAGAGCCTGCCTCTGGTGCCACCTGCTAATGGCTGGACACTGGGTTAAGAAGGATTCTGAGGCTCAGAGAGAAAAGTGCCCATTGATTATTATAGTTAGTGAAGTTGCCATTTCCTTCTCCAGGGGATCTTCCCGACCCAGGGATCGAACCCTCATCTCCTGCATTGGCAGGCGGACTCTTTACAGCTGAGCCACCATTATTCATCTGGGCTCATAGAGAAAGGCACCCATCAATTACCATAGTTGCCACCAGTGGGGAAGGGGACACGCTTCTTCTTTGCCATTCCTGCTCTAGGCCAACCCTTTTATACAAAGAAGGACCCTGAGGCCCAGCTGGGTTATAATTCACCCAGGGCCATGCAGCAAGTTGGCCCAGAGCCAGAGCAGAGCTCAGTCTCTTGATCCCCAGGACCGGCTCCTGTAGTCACACGAGGAGCATGAGAAGAAAGTGCCAGTCCGGTAGGCGGAGACCCTTCCCCTCTCCCCCAGGCCTTCTTACACCATGAGGAAGCGGGCTCCAGATTCACCCTTGGCTTCCGAGTGGCTGGGGTCCTCTCTGGCAGATAGCCCCCAGATGCCCAGGTTGAGGCCCAGCAGGTTACAGACCACCACAAGCAGGACCACAGAGCACAGCACGCAACCTGCAATCCACCTGCCAAGGAGGAGGTGGGCATCAGGGAAACAAGCGGGGGCTGACTGAGGACCTACTGGCTGGGGGAGGCGCCTAGCCCCGAGGCTGGGGCTTTAGAAGTGGGACTTCCTATAGGGTCCTCAGGCTCAGATCCCCAGGGCGCACAGCTAAGTTGGGGGCATGGAGGCCCAATGAGTAAGGGGTCTTGGCTTAAATGGAGGCAGGCACTTAGTACAAGGAGGGCTGACTAGGGCTGGAAACTGGGCCCCGGGTGGCTGACAGGCTGAACCGCCCACCCCCCCTCCACAGGTTTCCAGACACCTGTATCTCTCATAGCTCTGCACTTCCTCCAGGAAGGGGCGGCTGCGCTCTTCGACCTCCTCCAGCGCCTGGCTCCAGCGAGAAGCTGCCTCCCAGACTGGGAACGCTTCTCCCATTGTGTTTAGCCCTCTGGGCTGCTCAGCCACGACCTTCTTCAGCTCTGCCCAAAGCAGCAGGGGCTTAAGAGATGGGGGAGACCCCCCAGGGCCCAGGAAGGAGGAGATAGACAGGAGGAACATCTGGGATGCATAGAGATGGTCTAGCGGGCCTGCCCACCCAAGAGGGCAGCCTTCAGCCTCCCCCACCCCACTGCCCTGCCCCTTTCTCAACAAGCTTCTTTGGTAGGGGTAGGGTGGGGGGCATTCTGGATAGCCCAATTGGCCCCTGGGCAGGCCCTCACCGCTGATCATGTCGGCCGTCTGCAAGGCAGCCAGGATCGGGAGGGCATTGAAGGTGGTGTTCTCCTGCCGGAACCAAACGAGGCTGTGCCTCCTGCTTTCCACCCGGGGGGCCCAGCTTGGGGGACCCTTGCTTCACCAGGTCTGGAGGGAGAGCATCCCTCATGGTGCTCCCAGCCCAGGAAATCAGGGAAATGCGCGTCCTTCTGCTGTCTTGGTCCTTTTCCCCTCCCTCAGCCCAAGCTGACTCAACTCCCCCAAACGCGGCTCCTTTCTGTCTCGACCCTCCTGCCCGGACTATTGCAGTAGACTCCCAGCCAGTGTCTCATCTATCCCAGCCATTCTGCACAGCACCCTCTGTTTCCCTAAAGTCCAGCTCTGGGCTATTCTTCCAGCCTCCGGTTCCACTTCCTTCCTCCTGGAATAGTTTGCTATAGTCACCCAGCACAACTGACTCACCAGTTCCCAGCCCTGGCATTTTCCAGGCCCTGGGTCACAGATGCTGACTCACCCTGCACCCTGCCCACATGCCTGTCTCCACCCAGGAGAACCTGCCTGTTTTCTGGGGCTCAGGGTGTGAGCTTGCTCCCTAGCTATCCCCAGCCCACACCTCATGAGGATCCTAGCCCTTCCTTCTGAACTCCAGGCCTACCTCCCCCACCAGACTGTGCGTGCAAGGACCAGCATCGTGAGCCTCCAGTCCAGAGTGTCACGTGGTAGGTCAGGCCCTGACTGGACCCAAGCCTGAGGTTCCACTGGGCTCCCACCCCAAAAGGGAAGAACTGAGGTCCCTCACTTTTGAGTTCCCAGGCAGGTGGGAGAGAAGTCAGGGAGACCAGGGACACTCACCTCCAAGACCATGCTGTAGAAGTTGGCCTCTGGGACGCCTTTCAGCTGATGTAGGACGTGGTCCACAGAGGGCACCTGAAACGGTTTTTTGAGAGGGGGTTGTTATGACCAAGACCACGAAGAAGCCTGGGAGGGGTCCCTGGGGAAGGATGGGGGCAGAGGCCTCTGAATACTCAGTGTCCTTATGTACACGATGGGGAGCACCACAGCCCCGACAGCCCTGGGTGATAGTGAGAACTCAAGAAGCTAAACCGGGACTTCCCTGGTGGTCCAGTGGTTAGGAATCCACCTGCCAATGCAGGGGACGTGGGTTCGATCCCTGATCTGGGAAGATCCCACATGCTGTGGGGCAACTAAGCCCGTGCACACCCCACAACAAGAGGAGCCACGGCAGTGAGAAGCCTGGGCACCGCAACCAGAGAGCAGCCCCCGCTCACCACTAGAGAAAGGCCAGAGCAGCAACGAAGACCCAGCACAGCCAAAAATAAAAAAATAAACAAAAAAAAGCAGTTAAGTCACGTGAGGCTCACTGGCACAAGCATGGTACAGGATGATGGTCATTAACCCCAGGTGTGTGGACAGAGGAGGGGCAGCTGGAGAAAGGGATTGGGTGTTCGCTTCAGAAGACACCTGGAGCACAGGTTGCCCTGGAGCCATGGGCAGAGCAGCCCCCTTCGCCCCAAGAGGACTCAGTCTTGGGCCAGCACCTGGCTGAAGTCTGCTCCCAGCTCCAGGGTGTGGCTTTTGTCCAGGGCCCCTGCACAGCCCTGGCAGGGGGGCTCCTGCAGTAGTGACAGGAGGCGCTGCCGGTGCCCATGGAGAGCCGGTGCCAGGGCCTCCTGCCCCTCCTGCAGCTCCACAGAGGTGGCGTTCAGGCCTCGGAGGTGGTCCACAGAGACCTGCAGGGCTGAGAGACCCACATCCAGACTGAGGGGTCTCTGCTGCTACCAGCATCCTCAGAGGCCTTGGGGGAAGTCGGAGCATCTTTCCCTCCCCCAGCCCAAGGGGCCTGCTGGTCCTTGATCTCTGTAGTTATAATGGAAGTGGCCCCAGGGCACATGAAGCCAGGAGTGGACAGAGAGTGCAGAAAGGCAGGAGTGGGGCCCCTGAGGTGGCAGAAGAAATGTAGGGCTGGGCGAGGGTGGGGCCGGGCCCCCCAGAGACACTCACCCTGGCCCAGGCTGAGTACTGAGGCCAGCGCCTCATACATGGTGCTCTTGAGCTGGGAGTGGATCGCCTTCCCGATGCTGCTGCCGACGCCTGGAGAGCACAGGACAGTCTGCAGGGCGGCCGGGCCTCCCCACCCTCCCTCCGCCTCCTCTTGGGTCGGGGTGCTCTGCAGTGGAGTGAGTGCCATGCCGCCGGGATGGGCCTGATCCCCACCTCCTCAAGGGCATGGATGAGGGGATGAGAGGGCCCCCAGGGCAGAACCCAGCCCAAACCCTCACCATTAAGTTCCTTCAAGACTTGCTCCTGAGGAAGGGAAAACTGCTCTGCCACGGCCTGCAGCTCCTAGGCAAACACAGGGCAGGAGGTTGCTCTTCCCCGTCACGGAACAGCCCGGCTCCCATGCCTTCCCCGGCCCTTCCTCCCACCATCCCTGCACCTGGGCGTCCATCCTGAGACTAGCAAGAGTGCGGTTATGAACGCGACTCCCCAGCAGGGGGCAGTCAGGTGCACGCTAGAAGAGGCACCCTTTCTAATGAGTGGGCTAAGCAGGAATTTGCAGGCCCCACCCTGCTCTGTCCCGCCCACCTGGGGGCGTGTGGGGGTGAGGGGCTACTCGGTGCTCACCAGGGGCACCTCGGAGACCAGGCCCCGGAGGCTGAGCAGGGTCTGCGGCACAGCCTCGGCACTGGGGCCCATCTGCTCGTGCATGTGCTGGTTGGTGACAAAGGCAGTGACCACACCGATCCTGCGGGGATGGGGGAGAAGGAGGGGGCTGCTGGCTGGATGCCCATGGCCCCTCGGGCCTTGGCCCACGCCTCCCGCCTGACCTGGGCGCCCCTCACAGCAGCACGAGGGTGGTCAGCAGCAGGAACGTCACGAGGACAGCGCGCTCGCAGGCCATCGCCTTGTGCTCCATCTTCACTCGACCACCGCAGCGCCGGCGGCAGCGCAAACAGCAGAAGCAGAGCCCCGCGGTGGGCATCGCCAGCAGGTAGAGGCCGGCGATCACAGCGCACACCACGTAGCCGGCCTGGTACCGCACCACCTGGGCCAGCGGCGAGGCATGAGGGGCTGTGCCGACCCTCCCTCCCCAGCCCTCTGCCGCCTGACATCAGAAGCGGGTAGGGGGGCAGGGGGCACCTTGCCCACATCTCCTATTTCCTTGTGAGGGGCACAGTGTCCTTACTGTTATTTGTCGCTAAGTCATGTCTGACTCTTCTGTGACCCCCATGGAAGGTAGCCGCCAGGCTTCTCTGTCCATGGGATTTACCAGGGAAGAATACTGGTGTGGATTTGCAGTTTCCTTCTCCAGGGGATCCTCCGGATCCAAGAATCGAACCTGCCTCTCCTGCATCGGCAGGCAGGTTCTTTACCACTGAGCCACCAGGGAAGCCCCATATTGTTATTTACCATCTTACAAATAAGGGAAAGGAAGTCCAGGGAGTTGGGGCTCCCTGTCCCAGGTGGCGCTAGTGGTAAAGAACTCACCTTCCAATGCAGGAGTCATAAGAGACACAGGTTCGATCCCTGGGTCGGGAAGATCCCCTGGAGGAGGGCGTGGCAACCCACTGGAGAATGCCATGGACGGAAGAGCGTGGTAGACTACAGTCCATAGGGTCGCAGAGTTGGACACAACTGAAGCAACTTAGCACGCACACACGCCAACCCCACAACCACTTAAGGGCAGAACTGTGGTCTGAAATCAGGTCTGTGGACTGCTCACAGAAGAGAGGAAGCGATGCCTGAACCCCACCCTGGGGGTCACCCAGCCAAGTGGGCTCAGCTGAGAAGGCCTGTCTCCTCCTGCCCCAGATGCTCACACCTGAACACCCTCCCCCAAACCGCCTCCACGCTCACCTCATCCACCTTCACAGAGGCCGGCTCATTCAGCAGGGTCTTTATCAGCTCTAGGGAAAGAGTCAAGCTGAGTCTGGGGTCAGTGGCCCTGCCTCTGTGTCCACCCCCACTGCCAGGCTAATCCCTCTCCAGAGGGGGTCCTCCCACCACCCGGCACCCTCAGAGAAGGCAGTGTCACCACAGACCAGTGCCCACCTACCCTGGCCTCAGCAGGGATACAGGAGGGTATTTCTGAGGGCAGGCCTGGCCCAACCCTCCCTCTGGGCCCCCGGGGTAGGAAAGCAGCAGGAAAGCTGGTTAAAAGCAGAGAAGGGGCCTGGTCTAGCAACCCTCCCAGCTAAGAGTTAGGGACAGGCTGGGGGCGGGGTGGGGGGGTGTTGGGGGGAGTGAGGGGCGGTGGTCTGGCCGTCCCTCCTGGTCCTTGCAAGCCCCTCGCAACACCAGTCCTAGGGAAGACCTCAGCCGGCTCTTTGAGAACTTTGAATGTATCTTCTCTACTCTAGGGCCGAGAAACGGAGGCTCAGAGAGGAACAGGGGCTTCCCCAAGGTCACTCAGGAAGGTGATGCTCTGGGAGTTTCTGGGGAGGAAGACGGGGGTGGGGAGAGCTGGGACCCTGCCCTCCAAGTGGCTGATGAGGGTGGGCGCGCCCCGCGGTGGACAGGCGGTTAAGGTGAGGCTGGGGACCCAAACTCGTCCAGGCTTGTCCGGGGGTGGGGCGCACTCACCCGCGGGGAAGGGGTTGAGCTGCACCACGGAGAGGAAGCCGCGCACGGTGCCGTACAGTGAGTCCAGGGGTCCCGGGGCGCGGACGCGAGGGGCCAGCCAGCGGGCCTTGGCCGCCGGGGCGAAAACCAGGCGCTCCGCCGGGCCGAGGGCCCTGCAGCCCGCCGCGCCCGCCCCCGGGAGGGTCAGGACTGCCCCCAGGCCCAGGCCCAGGAGGGCCGCCAGGAGGTCGGGCGAGCGCACCATGGGGTCGGCCAGTAGGCTGCGGGTGGACGGACCGGGTTCAGGGAGCCGAGAGTGCGAGCGGCGCACGGGGCAGGCCGCGCATCCTTCACCCTTCTCCGTCCCGCCGCTCTCCGCTCTCCAAACCTGCCCGACAGGTTTGGGCTACCTGGGCATCCGCCCGAGCGCAGCCGGGCCAGGGGTGGAGGCCTGGGCTGGGGGTGGGGTGGGGGTGGGGGCAGGGCCTGCTCCGGACCCGCCCCGCAGCGGCCTCGGGTGGGAGCCTGGGTGCCCTCTGCCCTCGCCAGACGCTCTTGGAAGGGCTTAGCCTCCGAGCTGAGTGGGGGCGCACACGTCTGAATTATGGAGGATTGCCCAATTTCAACGATTATATTCAGTGCCCAGACTCAGAAGCCAAATTTGGAGCCTGGGAAAACAGCCACCAGGTGAAGGACTGCAAGGGGTGGCAAGACCAGCCACCTGGGCCCAGGAACCAGGTTCCTCTCTCAGCTCCCCCTGGGGCCTGTTCTGTTGGCTCCAGCCATGCCTGCGCCCAGGCCAGGTCAGTCTGGAGCAGAGAGGCCATCAGGCTTTGTCCACCGAGGCTCTCTGACGAGTCACTCAGATGGGTACAGTCCTTTGGGAGGGTGAGTCCTGGCAAAGCTATGCCCTTTAGCCCAGCAATGCCCCATCCAGTCATCGGCTGAAAGAACTGTCAAGAATATGCCCAGAGATGTGTCTGCACAGGCTTCTGTTTTGTGAGTGGCTGTGAGCCCAGTACGCAGAGGGTGCCCATAGCTGAGCATGTTGGAGGAAATATTTGCTAAATGGATGGATGTTCCTGGCAGCATTATTCACAATCCCGGAAACAGCCCTGATGGCACCATCATGGGGTGGTGGAGAAACTGGCAAAATGAGCATCTCACACACTGGGCTGTCAATAAAGAAAATGATGTGGAAATGGCTCTTTTGAAAGGTACTCAGCGTCTTAACAAGTGTGAGTAGCTGATGACAAATAGCGGGGTACCTGGAGTGAAGGCATAAAACCATGATCGTCTCCAAGTGGAACCTCGGGCAATTTCTCATTCTCTTCTGCTCATCTGCACTTACTAATGTGTGTGCAACAATTACAAGCGTTTCTCACGTTCAAAGAAGTATGAGAAGTTTGTGAGTGGCCATAGCAGCCACCACGGAGCCCTGGAAGGAAAGGATGCACCTGTCCGTGGGACCCCCCAGCTCAGGCTTGGTTTGTGGTGTGTGTGAGGGGAATAGGGGTTTGGGCTGCTCATGAGGGTCTGCAGTAGAGAAGTGACTCAAATTTTTTTTTAATATTTTTTTAATATTTATTTATTTATTTACTCGGCCACACCAGGTCTTAGTTGCAGCATGCAGGGCCTTCCATCTTTGCTGCAGCATGTGGGACCCAGTTCCCTGATCAGGCCCAGAGTCTTAGCCACTGGACCACCAGGCAAGTCCCCTGAAGTGCCTTAAGCTTAAGCCACGGCTGGGCCTGCAGCAGAGCCCCGACAAGTCCCACTGCTACCCCCACAGAGCTGGGGGTTAAGAGGATGAAGTTGTGGAAAGAATAGTCTAGTTAATAACAGGGTGCAGACAGGAAACAGAACCTCATCAAAGGGTGACTCAGAGACGAGGATCAGGGCTACTCGGGGAATGGACGGGGGTGCCCTAGAAGGAGGGGTGTCCAGGGCCAGCACTGACCCCCTGGAGCCCAGTTGCAGCTGTGGAGGGAGGCCCCTGACCGCTCAACCTGTAATTGTGTCGAAAGTTAAATACAGGCTGTGCCCACCCTCACCCTTCCCATCTGACTTCCCTGAGCTTTGCACCTAGCTGGGGACACCAAGGCTGCCATCAGGAAGGGCTGGTCTCCCCAGAGCCTCCTGCTCCCCTCACTCTCCTCCAATGTGAGCTGCTAGAAGGAATGACTTCGCTGGCCATCACTTTCTAACTTGAGTCCTGCCACCAGTAGGATGGAAATAGCCCCTTCCCGGCTTGGTATAATCCACCTGTGCAATTTCAGTAACTGCCATTTAGGATTTTCTGTGTGCTTTGACTTGAGTGCACCAGCAGCAGGGAAGCTGAGGTCCTAACTACCTGGGAAGGACTAGAAACCCTTTGGGCTTTGGGAAAAAAGCAGCCCAGACCCCCAGGTCCTGTCTCCCCACCCACCCCTCTCTTAACAATTATTATTAAGCTAATTTTCACGTGACTCTAACAAAAGCACTGCACTTTCAAGATAAGAGTCTCCCCAGTCGGGACTTCCTCCTTGATCTAGTGGCTTAAGACTCCGTGTTCCCAATGCAGGGGGCCCAGGGTTTGATCCCTGATTGGGGAATTAGATCCCGCAGCCCTCACCTAAGACCCACTGCAGCCAAATAAATAAATAAAAATTTAAAAAAAAGAGTTTCCCGAAGAAAAAGCAAAACATACCAAGCCTCCTTTAGGGCGAGAAGGGTTGATAAAGATACTGAATCTGCCTATTTGATAGGTAGGCCAAGTGAGGCTCGGAAGCAGGGACTGTGCCAAGGCAGTGGTCAAAGAGTCTCCCTCCTGAGCCAGATCCTGATGAAGCAATCTAAACAATCTTTCGTCAGACCGGCTGGTGGCCCGAGTCTCCTCCCTCCCCCAGCCCCACCTGGGAGAGCAGGTGAGGCTCAGCGGGGCAGCCGTGGTTGCCGGTGGAGGAGGAGAGGAAATTGCTGCTATAGTTGAATTCCTAGGAGGAGCAGACCAAGCAGGCTGTGTGGGGGCTGGGCCTCTGGGCCGCAGGGTTACCCCTGCAGCAGCCTCTAAGGGTGTGGAGCTGGCAGGCAGGGGCTGGAGGGCTTCTAGAATCAGGAAGGGGGTCCAAAGGAGGTTCTGTCCTGCTCCCCCCTTGTAGTCACACCTTTCTGGGCATACCTACATGTCCCTTCCTCCTGCTATCCCTGGGACCCACTACCATCCATGGAAATTCCTTGGTTGGTCTGGGATCGACTGACTGTCGTTACCTTGGGAATATTTCCGGGGCCACTTTCCTACACTTGACCTCACACATCGTCAGAAGTTGGTAGTTCCTAAATCTCACAGGCCTTGAGGTTGGGAGGGGAGTGTGGAGGTGGAGACCTGAGGGGGTGGTATGAGGGACCTTTGCCTTGATTCACAAAGCAGCAGGGCCCAAGGACAGCAGGGGGCCCTCTGGCTGCTCATGTTGCCTGCCCTGGAAACGAAGGGAAGCATCAGACAGAGCGGGCTCCTCCTGCTTCTGGCCTCTGGAGTCTGTCTTCTGCCCTGGGCTGCTGCTGTCCTGTGTTCAGTCGTGTCCAACTCTTTGCAACCCCATGGACTGTAGCCCGCCAGGCTCCTCTGTCCATGGGATTTCCCAGGCAGTAACACTGGAGTGGGTTGCCATTTCCTCCTCCAGGGGATCTTCCGACCCAGGGATGGAACCCGCATCTCCTGCATGGCAGGAGTTCTTTACCTCTGAGTCCATGGGTTGTAAATCATCCCAGGGGACAGATCAGCTTTGCCTTAGTCAACCCTCTTTTGATGGCAAGAATCAGAGATCCACTTAGAGATTTTAAAAGTGAGCATTTATTATAGGGATACAGGGCATTTGAGGAGCCCATGCATGGGAAGTGGAGCTGGGCCTCAGGAGGGCTGGGGGCCGAAACAGGAAACCCCTGAGTGCTCCCTGCTCTGTCTCGGATAGTTTCTGGTCAGAGACCTCCCCTGTTGCACACTGGCCAGGGATCAGACTGTGGGTCTGAGGGCAAAGAACGCTGTCCTGCCAGCCCAAGGGTACCTGTTTTCCCAGATCTGCTGGTGCCAGAGACCAAAGAACCACAAGCCACATCCTGAACTCAAGCAGCAAGACACTGACAGTGCCAACCTGAAACAGTCTCCCCCAGGACACTGTGGTCCAGCCCGAAGAGAGAGCCCCTAGAGGTGCCGTGCATCCATTTCTTCCCATTGGGTGCTCACGACAGTAGCACGGAGCAGACCCCCAGGAGCTCTGTCTGCACCCTTGGTCTCCTCTTGGACACGTTCCATCCAGGTGCCCAGCAGTTCCAGGCCAAAAATCTTAAAGAACTAGATCTTATATTGTATCCAGGAAGAAGTGGCTCCACCCTCTGTCCCCACGATACAGCTCTGCAAGGACACAGGCTTAGGAGTGGAGGGCTGGAAGAGGGGGTTAGGCCCAAAAGATAAGCCCACCCAACCATGACCAGGAGATGAGTGACGTCATGGAGAGTGGGGAACACACAATACCTAAGTTTACAGGGAGTCTTTCCTGGTGGGTCCAGTGGTTAAGGCTTCATGCTCCCAATGTAGGGGGCCCAGTTTTGATCCCTGGTCAGGGAACCCATGTGCTGCAACTAAGAGTTCACAACTAAAGATCCAGCATGCTGCAACCCATACCCAGTGCAGCCAAATAAATGTTTTATAAAAAAAGATTAAAAAAAAAAAACACAATAAAGTCTACAGGGAAGTTTCACGTGACATGTTGCCTTCTTTGAATCAGAACCTGTCTCCTGCTTGATGCCAACTACATGAAACTGGGGAGGAAAGTGCTCCTGATGACAGAAGGAAGATTCAAGAGAATCTCCATCCACTGGACCAGACCAGGAGGCGGTTCAAGTGTTCAGCATGAAATGGAGCAGGAGAACTGAAATAGCCATTTTACAGATTCCTAGATTCATAACTGTTTGTGGAAACAAAAAAGACCACGAAGGGCCAGCTGACCACAAGGGAGCCGGCCTGAGAGGCCAAAGGTCTCCCCTGCAGAGGCCTAGGGCCATTGTCCCGTGCTGCTCAACTGGACTCTGGAACTTTAAGTTCCTCTGGTGATGGCCACGACTAGATGAGGCAGGACCAGAGCACCATGCCAGGAGTGGCCACCTGTGCCCAGGACAGAACCACCCCACAGGCCTCAAAAGGACAGGAGTGTCAAGGAAAAGGCCCCCTTGACTTCTGGTCTTCCATGCTGGAAGCAGCCAAGAGACCTGCCCTGCCTGTCCCCAGGCCCTCGTGTCCCCAGGCCTCTCTCCTGCCTTCTCTGCCCCACTTCAGACCAGGCCACGGAGGCTGCTCACGGCCGCCGAGGACGAGGGTGGGCACTGCAGGCCTCTCAGGGCTCCACACCAGCAGCATTTCCCCATTTCCATGCAGCTCCTATTTCCCCAGGCTGACGATGGCTGAACGAGTCGGGGCCCCCCAGACCCTGGGTGAGGACATAGCAGCCCCCTGAGCCCTGAGAGGTCACAGGCACTCCTGTACTCCCACAGCCAGCCTCGCGGAGGTAAGTCTGCAGCGACCACCCTCAGGAGACAGGGTGCTGTCTGCAGGAAGCGGCAAGTTGCTCTTCTGAGCCTCTCTGCTCATCTGAGAAGAAAGGAAGGTCTTCTCTGGGTGATTTACAGGTAGAACTGCCCTCGCCCTCACTTCACTGTTGTTCAGTTGCCAAGTCGTGTCCGACTCTGCGACCCATGGACTGCAGCACGCCAAGTTTCTCTGTCCCTCACTATCTCCCAGAGTTTGCCCAAGTTCATGTCCATTGAATCAGTGATACCATCCAACCATCTCATGCTGTCACCCCCTTCTCCTCCTGCCCTCAATCTTTCCCAGCATCAGGGTTTTTTCCAATGAGTTGGCTCTTTGCATCAGGTGGCCAAAGTATTGAAGGCCATTTCATTAGAAAAGTTCAAATCCAAAGGGAGGGCTCGCCAAGGTATGCAGTGATGCTAATGAACACAAGTACCACAAAACGAACTGTGGGCATACTCACCTAGGAATACGAATTACATAGCAGTTCCCAGGTGGTGCTAGTGGTAGAGAACCCTCCTGCCAGTGAAGAAGGCATAAGAGACACGGGTCTGATTCCTGGGTTGGGAAGATCCCCTGGAGGAGGGCATGGCAACCACTCCAGTATTCTTGCCTGGAGGATCCCATGGACAGAGGAGCCTGGCCGGCTATAGTCCATGGGGTCGTAAAGAGTCGGACACGACTGAGTGACTTAGCACACGCGTGCCCCTACAACATAAGGAAGCCACGTAAAACTGTGGGGCTTCTGAGTCATGTGCCCTCACCTGAAGGGATGCCAGCTTCTCTTTTTAAGAACAGTTGTGTTTATTTATTTATCTCTGGCTGTGCCGGGTCTCTGTTCCTGTGCAGGCCTTTCTCTAGTTGTGGAGAGCGCGGACTGTTCTCCGTTGTGGTGCAGGGGCTTCTCACTGTTGTGGCGTCTCTCGTTGCAGAGCGGGGGCTCTAGGGGCACTGGGCTTCAGGAGTTGTGGCCCCCAGACTCTAGAGCTCAGGCTCAGTAGTTGTGGCACATGGGCTTAGCTGCTCCGTGGCATGTGGGATCCTTCCAGACTAGGGATCAAACCCGTGTCTCCTGAATGGGCAGGCAGAGTTTTTACCACTGAGCCACGAGAGAAGCCCCAAATGCCAACTTTTGAGGAATGGGGATGATGGCAAAAGCAATCATTCCCACGGGAGACCTTCTCTTCCTCCTAAGGTGCAAGTCCTGAAACTTCAGCGTGAACTGGGCTTTTCAGGGCTGAAAAGGGAGCTGTCATCTGCACAGGAGCCTTGGGCTCAGCCGGCAAGAAGAGCAGAGACGAGGCTGGGGGTAGTCTGCAGCCTTCGACAGGCTGCAGATGCCCTAAGCTGAATCACCTGCAGAGGCCTGGGTTGCAAGTCTCCAGGGGTGGCGCTCAGGTGGATGTGGGTTCCTGCACTCCCCGGGGGTTCTGATGGGCTGAGAATGACCTGAGAGCCATTGCCATGGGTGGCCCCAGCCCCCCTCACAGGAGTGCAGCCCTTATCCTCACGAACTCAGGAGATTTCTTGTGGGGACACGGGGAGGGGGTGTCAGGACTCTATCCCTGCCTGTGGCCATCCCCCCCTTCTCCCCACTGTAACCACTGAGCCAGGCTTCAGGGACCACATCAGTGTAGGTGTGGGGAGTACAGGTGAGCAGCCATTCTCAGGGCATGGGGAGGGGGGCAGGGAGGAGACTGGGCCCCACAGAACCACCTTTTGGGAAGCCTTCAGTTACTTGTGGGCCAGCTGGGATTTGGGGGAGTAACACCTGTCCCCAGAATGTTTGGAGATGGGGAGACTTCCCTGCCAAGGTCCAGCGGCCTCTGGGGTTCCTTAGGGGGCTTTTGGGGGCCAGTGAGGCCACAGTGAGCTCTTTGGGGTGCGCTGCTATGCAGGCAAGAAAGCAGACGAGTCAGTGATCAAAGCAGGGGGGTCCCTACCTTGCTCCAGCCGGTCCTTCAACGTAGAAGGACTTTTAAATCGAGACGACAGTGGGGCAGGGACGATGGAAGCCTGTGTTTTCTAAATGCAGAAGACAGTGGGCCAGCGCCTCCTCTGAACACAGAGGTGGGTGACGGGGCCTTTCTCAAATGCAGAGGAGAGTAGACCAGCACAACGGGGATGAGAGAGCACAGGAGCAGCTCCTTCAGAAGCAAAGGACTGTGGAGCAGTGACTCTAGATGCAGACGCTAGCAGAACTAGCCAGGGAAGTGGCCCTCAGAGCTGTGCCTACGTGTTCCAGAAAATGGTGGGCAGTGCCCTCGAAACACAAAGGACATCGCAGCTGTCTTTAAAACACGCTGGACAGTGGAGCAGGAACTGTCGACCAAAAAATATAGTCACAGCCTGAAAGCAGAGAGTCATTTTATTTGGTGGGAATGTTTAGGACTCCGAGCCCAGGAGAGTAGTTCTGAGAAAGCTGCTCCCAGGAAGCAGGAGGGGAAGATAGGCTATAGACAAGTTTGCAATAAGGGTAGCAGGTAGTCTGAACATCAAAGATCAGGTATCAAGTTAAGGAATTTAGCATTCTATGTATGGGAAGATACCAGCCTCTGAGCTCAGTTAATTCATTCCTTTCACATGCACCTCAGCTATCTGGGGCCAACTCTGTTTCCTTGTTTACCTTGCTTCTTCTTTTTTTTTTCTTTATTTTTTTTTTTACCTTGCTTCGTGTATCCCCCGGCTCCTCAGCAATCACCATGCGGGAGGGTATGGGGAGTGGGAGCGTGGGGGGTGGGGAGTGGCAGCATCCTTTGGATCCCAGTTTTGGGAGCCCTCATTCACATTTGGAGGCCAGAAATTGCTGATAGCTGTGACATTTTTTTGTTCATTGATACGGCACAAGAGATTTTCACTTCACACCTCCTTAAGCCACGAGAGTGGCAGTGATGTCCTAATACAAGAGCCAGTGGAGCAGAGGCTCCGGATGCACAGGGTGGGGCTCAGCGCCTTCACGCATGGAGCAGACAGGAGGACCACCTCCGGATGCAGAGGGTGATGGAGCAGTGACATCCCAAACAGTCGACAAAGGAGCAGTCCCTCCCTTAATAAACATTTAGAGTCTGGGTGATTGGCACATATTGCCTTGGTTGCTGAAGGTGAAATATTTCAACATCCTATTATGTATTTTACAAATGTTTTCCCAGTTTATCATTAGCCTTTTGATTTTTCTATGGTGTTGTTTTGATGTAGCAGTGTTAAATTTTAATGTAATAAAAAAAAAAAAAAAAAGGAGCAGTCCCTTGGAAAGACAGTGGAGCGGTGCCTTTTCACCACACATTACAGGGGAGCATCAGCTTCTAAATGGAGAGGAGAGGGCAGCGGGGCCTCAATCTGGGGCCCCCGACTCCCAGCCAGCTGTCAGTCTTGGGCAGATTGTATTGGCTGCTCTTTGCTCCCCACAGGTGGGACCCTACATCCCTCAGCCAGCTGAGATGGTGGGATCCTTCCCATGCTGACTTCCTCATCTACCATATTTCTCCTGCCTCTTCCACCTCCTCTCACTGCTCAGCTCTTCTGCTTCCCAGTCTGTGATTAGGAACTCACACCTGAATGTTCCGGGACTGGCTTTCTATCTTCAAGCCAGATGATTAGTGACCTTAATTACATCGGCAAAGTCCTATCACAGCAGTGCCTAGAATAGAATTCAATTGACTAACCAAGGGACGGGACTTCCCTGGTGGCTCAGTGGTGAGGAATCTGCCTGCCAGTGCAGGGCACACATATCTGACCCCTGGTCCAGGAAGATCTCAGATGAGTTTCATATGAGATCTGTGCTCATGGGAGCTCTGGGGTCACAACCACTGAGCCTGCGTGCTGCAGCTGCTGAAGCCCGTGCTCTGCAACAAGGGAAGCCATTACAGTGAGAAGCCTGTGCATGCAACCAGAGAGGCCACCGCAGTGAGAAACCTACGCACTGCAGCGGAGAGTCGGCCCTGCAAGCTGCAACTAGAGAAAGTCCACAGAAAGCAAAGACCAGCACAACCAGAAATAAATAAATAAATGAGTCCTTAAAAAAATTAACCAAGGGACAGGAATCTTCAAGGGACATCTCTAGAATTCTGTGTAAGATAGATTTCTTCATTGTGAAGCTTCTCATTTGTCTTGAATTGGCTAATATGCACTCTGACTCTTAGAGAAGGAAGTCTTCTATGCAAGCCATTTCTGTTATGATTACATTCAACTGACTACATCAGAAAATCCAAAATGACAATGGGTAAGCCAAAACAAAAATGGATTCTTATGTAAAGTGAGACTGGACGTTGGTCATCCAGAGCTAGGCTAGAAGTTGCATGAAGTAGCAGTACCCAGGCCCCTCCTCCCTTTGGTTTACTCCGGCAGTTTCTAACCTCATGACTGCCTCATGGAACAAAATGAGAGGTGGAGGTGTGGTCATCACATTGACATCTCAGGCTGGCAGACCGCTGGAAGGGGCTGATATCCCTCCTGGCTAAGGCAACTTCCTTTAAAGCACCCTCTACCCCACCACTCTTAAACACCCACCCCAAGTCACTCCCAGACCCTGAATTTACATTTCATTGACCAGAGCTTAATTAGAAGGCCACACAGGGAGGCTGGGAAGTGCTATTTGGGCTGGGTGCTCTGTGCCTGGAATAAAGGCAGGGTCCTGTGACTCTGGGAAGATGTGGGGTGTGGACGCTGCTTAGATCCAGCTTTCACTACCACCCTGGGTTCTCCAAGAGTGTGTGACCACAGATGCCTTGTTTTCAGAGCACAGTGCATAAAGTGCATTTTCCTTTAACCTGCAGAAAAATGTGTTATGTCTAGTTGCCCAATACATTTATGTTGCATTCTCCTAATTCCTGAGTAGTGAAAGTATTTTAAGGCCAAACGAGGCAGCACTGAAGAAAATATGGGCTTCCCAAGTGGCTCAAATGATAAAGAATCTGCCTGCCAATGCAGGAGACACAGGAGATGTGGGTTTGATCCCTGGGTTGTGAAGATCCCCTGGAAGAAGAAATGGCAACTCACTCCAGCATGCTTGCCTGAAAAATCCCATGGACAGAGGAGCCTGGTGGGCTTCAGTCCCTAAGGTCGCAAAGACCTGGACACGACTGAGTGACTGAGTGACTGAGTAGCATGCACAAAGAAAACACACAGTCATCCCTGCTGCTGCCGCCAAGTCGCTTCAGTCGTGTCCGACTCTGTGCAACCCCATAGACGGCAGCCCACCAGGCTCCCCCGTCCCTGGGATTCTCCAGGCAAGAACACTGGAGTGGGTCGCCATTTCCTTCTCCAATGCATGAAAGTGAAAAGTGAAAGTGACGTCGCTCAGTCATGTCCGACTCTCAGCGACCGTATGGACTGCAGCCCACCAGGCTCCTCCGTCCATGGGATTTTCCAGGCAAGAGTACCAGAGTGGGGAAACAATCATCCCTAAATTGTATCAAAAAGAACCCTGTGTTCGTCAAGCTCAAGCCATGTCATTCATGTCTCCCTTTTCCCCTTTCACTCATGTTTGATGTTCTTAGTCACTTGTTGTGTCTGACTCTTTGTGACACTTTGGACTGTAGCCACCAGGCTCCTCTGTCCATATTTGACTGTGCTGGTATTCAGATGTGGCACAGCATGTGTGGCCAGCACAACAGCTCCAGGCAAAACATTCAAGGCACAGGGGAGTTGCAGGGCCTGCCTTGGGGCCCATCTTGCCAGCTGCACCCCCAGGCCGGGACCTCTGAGAAGGAGGGTCCCCAACTCCTCCTCTCCACTTGTGTCCAACTCAGATAGCTCAATGCCCACCCTGCATCACCCACCTCCACTTCCTCTCAAGGTCACTTCTGCGGTGGAGGTCTTGGAGCAAAGGAAGCCTATCTCGGGTTCCCTGTTCACCTTGCAGCTGGCCACCACCTGGCATCTGGGATGTGGGTCCTTTTTCTTCATTCCTGACTCACCACTTAAACAATTATGTAAGGATCTCTGACAAATAGCTAGGGGGTAAAGGAAGGTGACTGCAGCAGAGGAAGGGAAAAAAACCAGACTTCAAATTGAAATGTCCGTCATTATATTCCCAGCAGCCAGCTCGGCTCTCTCCAGGGGATCTGTCCCGGGCTCTCTGCCCTCAGGACCCTCCCCCTCTGTGTCCCCTTATGTCTTCCTCCTGCCTCAGACCCTGGTATTGAAAACCCCCACTTGTAACCTGAGGGTACTAACGTCAAGGTTTCGTTTGGGCTGGAATTCCAGCTCCCTCTGTGTGCACAGCAGGTGACACTTGATGGACACTTCACATCAGAGAGGCTGACTCTGGCCCTGGCCTCCCACTTCAGCCTCGTTAGCCTAAGGACCTCAAACGCAGAAGGGAGGTTTGGTCTTGCTTGATTGCTGAGGTTGGCCCTTCAGCCTTACAAAGTGACTGACGGCTGATGTCTGCTGATGGCCTGGAGGGTGAGTCGTGGCCCAGACAGCATCATTCCCAAAGAGGAGGCAGGCCTGGGACGAGAGGCAAGGACACTCATTTTCAGGGCTGAAGGGGACAGAGCCTGGGTCTTCCTAGGCCAGAGGGAGGAGGGGTGAAAGCCCAAGAGACAGAGGACATCAGGGCATCGAAAGAGGGGCAGCCGGCTGAATGCGGAAGCCCCGTGACCCGTGGGATAAGTGACTGCACCCTGGGACTGCTGCAGGGGCACCAGGTCAGGAGCGCACCTCAGTGATGGGGATGCTGTGCCCTAGAGCAGACTGGCTCTTCAAAGGAGGTGGGAGAAAGTGGGGGTGTGGGTGCAACGAGAGGAAGAGCTAAGGGAATGCTCTGGAACCAAGGATCTAGGCTAAACTGGGAGCCAGGCAGACGTATGGAGTCAGAGTCAGTGAGACAATGCGGTGGTCAACCAGCGAAGGGCAGAAGTTCGGCATTAAGAGATGGCGGTACGGAATTCTTGGGCGGCCCTGTGGCTGGGACTCTGCACTTTCATTGCCGAGGCCACAGGTTCAGTCCCTGGTCAGGGAACTAAGATCCCCTGCAGGCAGCAGGGTGCAGTCAAAAAAACAACAAAAAAACAAAAACAGAAGAAACACAGCAGCATCAGGCTAAGCACAGCAAGAGTTAGATACACAGGGGCACCCAGGTGAGCGCAGGCATCAAGGCTCTGGCCGCTGAACGCAAGTCTCAGCAGGCAGGTAGCAGGCATCCAGGGCAGGAAAGCTGACCCAGGGCAGCAGGGAGAAGGAGGCCCTGACTCTGGAGCCTGTGGAGAGCCCTCCAGGGTCAGCTCAAGAACCCAGGTTCCACCACACCCAAGTCCTCATGAGAAGCCTCGGGCCCAATGGGGCTCCTCTTGGGTAGATGTCGGGCAACCAGAAGCACCTGGACAGTTTCAGGGAGCCACGGCCTTTGATTCAGGTCAGAGAGGGGCTTCCCTGGTGGTGCAATTGGTAAAGAATCTGCCTGCCAATGCAGGAGATGCAAGAGACTTGGGCTCGATCCCTGGGTTGGGAAGATCCCCTAGAGTAGGAAATGGCTACCCATTCCGGTATTCTTGCCTGGAGAATCACGTGGACAGAAGAGCCTGGTGGGCGACAGTCCATGCGCATCAGCATGATTGCCCAGAGAAGGGGGGAACAGCGGGAATCCCTCTCCTGCTTCTCTGGCCAGTGAACATCCTTGTGATTCAGCAGCACCTGCATGCCCTCTGCTCATCCCAGGGCCGAAGGCGGAGGAGGACCACCCAGACCCTGGCCGGGCCCAGTGGGGACCCCGTCTGGTCACAGCACTTCCCTCCTTGTGAAACTTCAGGGCTGCTCACGCCCCTAATAACATTCTGTCCCCAGCGCTGGTCAGATGCTTCGGCAAAGACAACTTCTGTGTTCACCAGCCCCATTCAGCCTCCTCTCCCAGAGGCCTCTGGGAAGACTGCATTTCCCAGCCTCCCCTGTAGCTGGGCTGAGGCTGTGTGATTGGTGGGCCATGGTGGACGGGCTGTGAGCAGAAGCAGAGGGAGTCACTTCCTGGCCACAGCACAGGAGGGCTGGTCCCAAGACTCTCTCGCTGGGTGGGGCCCCGCGGCCACATGCTGTTGAGAAGGAGGTGTGACACGCAGGTGGCCCCTCCATCAGTTTGGATACCACAGCTGACAAACACAACACCCCCCGACTCCTGCCCCAGATCACATACCCCCAACCTCAGCCACCAGCCTGAAAAACGCATCCTTGTCGGATTAAGCACTGAGACCTGGAGTTAATCTGTGACTGAAGCATAACCTAGAGGCTCCTTACTGAATACAGCCCCCGGTGGACCAAGCAGTCTCCCCCCTCTTCCTAGGCTGGTCAGACCTCTCCCAGGGGACTACTATCTCCAGTGACATCTGCTGTGCTCTTGCATCCCCAGACGGCCTCACTGAAGTTGCCCTGCCCCCAACCTGCCAGGGCTTCGTGCCTCTGTTTCTCTGCCAATGAACAGACTGTGTCCCAGAACTAGTGCCCTCCTGAAGTTCTCTGTGGCTAAGCCTCAGACTCGGGCTTCCCTGGTGGCTCAGTACTAAAGTATCCACCTGCCAAGGAAGGAGATACGGGTTCAATCCCTGGGTCAGGAAGATCCCCTGGAGAAGGAAATGGTGACCCACTCCAGTACTCTTGCCTGGAGAATCCCATGGACAGAGGAGACTAGAGGGCTACCGTCCACGGGGTCACAGAATCGGACACGACCGAGTGACTAAAAACAACCACCAAGCGTTAGATCGCATCGCCCAGTGAGGCCAGGGCCCGAGTGTCCATGGCCAGACCTCTCCTCTGAGAGCGGTTGTTTCTGCTCCTCCCTCCACTTGACTCATGTTCCTGAGACATGAGTCTACACCACCGGGAGGACTCAGGGCAGGCTCATGGGGATGCTGGGCTGGCTTTCCATGGGAAGGCTTTGCTGGGGGCAGAACCACGCAGGGGCCCGTTTCCAGGCAAAGGATCTTGGGCCTCCCTTCTACGCACAGTCAGAAGGAGCCTCAGCTCAAGGCACGGGGGCCTCATTCTTCCCCACTGAAGCGCCGGGGTCAGAGCCATCTCCCCACTGCAGGTTGTGTTCTGTCCCCTCTCCCGGGGCCTATGGTCAATTTCTATGGCAACAGCTTTACAGACCTGACTCCGTGGGAGCCTGGGTGATGAGTCATGAGCCACTGTTGGCGTGGAGGCCACAGGAGCAGAAAGCTGCAGCCCGCCCCGGCTGAACAAATGTGTGTACTGAATGGGAAAAGGACCATTTACAACCTCTGGGGGGGGTGTGTGTGTGTGTGTGTGTGTGTGTGTGTGTGTGTGTGTGTAAAAAGCTGAAACAAAGAGCTAGAATTTAGAGTCCTTAACAGAAACCCTGGACAAAGCTGTGCTTCTAAAATCTAAAACCGTAAGTCCCGAATGTGACTTGAAGTCGTCCCAGGAGAAAAGTGCATCTTTCAAACCCAATTAGTCCAACAGAGAACAGGACATCCCACATAATGAGGCAAGCTAGAATTAGAGAGCTAAAAATAATTTCAGGTGTGTTTTGCCAAGAATTCAAAAGCCCTTTCAGTCCACCAACCTTCGCTGAGTGCCCACGGTGTACCTGCCACTGTGCTGAGAGCCGGAAGCTCAGGTATGTGGAGGAATATTTCTGCAACTCTGTTCCCTGACTATACAGGGCGTGGAGGGAAGGGAGCAGGGTAGAGGTGTGCTCTGTGATCACAAGAGAGAATCAATTTTCTCGCTGCTGTTTCTCCATAGACAAGGCTTCTAAAGAGACACACCACTTTATTCCTCTTTGAAGCAGACACTGAAAATCCTGTTGGCAAGCCCACAGGAAGCACAAACCTTGACAAGCACTGAAGTGGGGAGGCCACCCCAGCGTTTAGAAGGGATGAAAAGGCAAGTCCTGTCATAGGAACGCCAACTAAAACCTTTCTCTTGTTGCTTTGGAGAGGCCCAGGACTTGACCAAGTGCTTGGAGCCCAACTGCTGGGGCCACGCCCAGCTCCCCTCTTCCCAACATTGGGACATCACAAGGACTCCTTTTCATCTGTTTTGTAACCTGAAAGTTTGGTCTATGAATAGTCCCTCCCTCTGAAAGCAGAAATGACTTCATGTATATTCAGCACTTCCACAGTCCCTGTTGTGTGGCAAGCACTCAACAAAGGTTGGTAATTACCAGTATAATGAGTCTGGGGCTCATTAATAAATTGAAAATCTCGGGGGCATGGCTCTGTGAAGGTAAATCATTTTCCAGACTCCTCCGCAGGCTGGAAAAAGATGAAAGGCATTTTCCGCTGAGGCTGGTAAGTTAAATAGGGATGAGTAATATCATCTGCCCCAAAGTGGACGATGATGATAACAAAACCTGTTCTTAGGGGCTCCGGAGACTACAGGTGTCTCCAGTGAGCTGACCTGTCCCAGCTCCAGACTGGTTGGTACAACACTGCCACCTGGTGAAGACAAAGGGAACTACAGGGAAGTTCTTTAAAGGACAGTGGTTTTCGTTTAGTAGCGGAGTGCTGTCTGACTGGTTTGCGACCCCATGGACTGCAGCCCACCAGGTTCCTCTGTCTATGGGATTTTCCAGGCAAGAATACTGGAGTGAGTTTCCACTTCCTCCTCTGGGGGATCTTCTTGACCCAGGGACTGAACCAGGTCTCTTCATTGCAGTTGATCTCCTGAATTACAGGTGGATTCTTTACCACTGAGCCACCTAGGAAGCCCGCACACATCTGTAGCTCATTCTTTGTATTGTTGAACAGTAGTCCATTGTGTGAATAAGCCTTAATTTAGTTTTCTATTGTACTGATAGTGACATTTGGGCTGTTTCCAGTTTTGAGTGCTAAAAATAGCACTACTAGGAACAATCTTGTGTCAGTGTTTTTGTGAACAAGTGTTTTCATTTCTCTTGGGTAAATATTCAGGAGTCAGATTTCCCGGTCAATGGGTAGGTACATGTTTAACTTTCTAAGAATCTGCTAAGCCATTTTTCCAAAGTGGTGGCAGCATTTTCACCTTCCCATCAATAGTATATGAGTTTCATTTCTAGTTTGGAGAAGTCCAGCTCTACTTGAGCAGCAAAACAAGGAGAATGAGTGTTCATGCCAACTATTACATCAAGGTTTGATAAGGCAGCTGTTCTTTCTAAAACTCCCTGCACAGAGACTTTCCCGGTGGTCCAGTGGTTAAGGATCTGCCTTCCAAAGCAGGGAACATGGGTTTGATCCCTGGCCAGGAAACTAAGATCCCACATGCCATGGGGCAAATAAGCCTGCATGTGGGAACTACAGAGCCCACAGGCCACACCTGGAGAGAAGCCTTCACTTCACAAGAAAGATCCCTTGTGCTGCAACCAAGACCCAACACAGCCAAAAATAGATAAGTAAACATTTTAGAAATAAAATCCCTACACAAATGGAAATGCTGGATTAAAACATCATAGGTCTGCTTATAAAAATATAAGAGCTACCTTCAGACATCAAAACCAAAAGAAGAAGGACGTCTTACTAAAAGAAACCAAGGATCTTTGGAGAAAGGCTGGTTTCTGATTTGGTACAAGGAAAGAAAAAAAGTAAGCCTGGAACCCCTTCCATGTCAGACTAAGGACGGAGCAGCCAGCAAGAAGGATTCTCACTTTCCACATTTTACTATAACAAAATGATGGGAGATAATATTCCTAATACAGATAACTAACAAAGAACTTATATCAAGAATACATATAAAGAACTTCCACAAATGAATCAGAATTTTTAATGAACAAATGACTTAAATAGTTGTAACAGGGAGGAAACTTTGTGTTCTATTATTAAATCAGTCACTAAAGGGATACTGCCTATAAATTAAATTATATATACTGGTCCATCTCTGAGAGGGGCTTCCCAGGTGGCTCAGTGGTAAAGAATCCACATGCCAATGCAGGAGATGCAGGTTCGATCCCTGTGTTGGGGAGACACCTTGGAGAACAATATGGCAACCTACTCCAGTATTCTTGCCTGGGGAATCCCATGGACAGAGGAACCTGGCAGGGCTACAGTCCGTGGGGTCAAAAAGGAGTTGGACTCGACTGAGTGACTAAACAACAATCTCTGAGAACCCTGCCTCCCGGGTAATGAGTTTTCAGTGAAAATACCTTTGTTTAGCTCACAGTAAACATCCTGACCATACCCACCTGTGAATGGCTGCAGGCAGGAAGAAATTAATAATCTGTGCTGGAGTCTGGCCAGAATCAGGACTTTACATACTCACCTATTAGTATAAAAGAAGCCTGAATTCTAACTCAGGGAAGATGGTTCTTTGGGATATTAGTCTACCATCTTCTTGGTCTGCTGGCTTTCTGAACAAGTCATTACTCCTTGCCCCAACAACTCGTCTCTCGATTTATCTGCCTGTCATTTTGGCAAGCCATAGTAGCTTGGACTTGGTAAGATAGTCACTTAAAAAAAAGATATCCAAATATTCAATTAGCATTTGAAAAAGTGATCAGTATCATTAGTTATCAGAAAAATGAAAATTAAAACCACCATGAGAGACCACTGCACATGAACCAGATTGTTAAAAAATTTAAAGACTAAAATTACAGTGTAGACAAACTGGAACGCCCATGCTTTAATGACAGAGGTGTTTTAAATTGGTAAAAGTTGTCTGGAAACCATTTGACATTATCTTCTAAAGCTAAATATATGTCTGCTCCGTGACTCAGGAATTTTCCTCCTAGGTATATGCTCAACAGAAAAGCACAGGCCTAACAGGAATGTTCATAGCAGTTATGTTTATAATAGCCCCAAACTAGAAACAACTTGACTATGTGTCAACAGTAGAACGGACTGTCGTATATTCATACAACGGAACACCATACCGTCAGTGGAAAAGAACAAATTACTGATGCATACAAGATAGTTGGGCTTCCCAGGGGGCACCAGTGGTAAAGAACCCGCCTGCCAGTGCAGAAGACATAAGAGAAGCAGGTTCAATCCCTGGGTTGGCAAGATCCCCTAGAAGAGGGCACGGCAACCCACTCGAGTATTCTTGCCTGGAGAATCCCATGGACAGAGGAGCCTGGCAGGCTACAGTCCATGGGGTCACTAAGAGTCCGACATGACTGAAGGGACTTAGCACTAATGCACAATGTAATAACTGATTCGGGCAAGCGTCTTCAATGGAGTCCAAAAACATGAGGGGAACTTTTGTTGGGAAGTAATACATTCAGATGACTTATTAAGTTGAAAAGGAGAGATGATTAATTATAATGAGAGAATTTTGACAAACATGTGAACAAAGTAATCAAACTTGGCATTAGGAACAGCAGGACAAACTGGCATTTTGAGTTTCTTGATATGATTTGAGGATTACACAACAGGTAGCTTTCTTGCTAAAAATGCTTAATCTGGTTCTAATCATGAGAAAATAATCAGAAAATACAGATTGTGGGACATTCCACAAAATGACTGGCTTTGACTCCTCAAAATGTTAATGTCATGAAAGACAAAAAGAAGTTGAAAGATCATTCTAGACTGAAGCAGCCTACAGAGGTAGGGCAAAGAAAATGCAATGTGTTATCACTGATTGAAAACGGATGGTGGAGCTGTAAATGACATTTTGGGATAACTGTGGATGAAATAAAACTGACTATATATTAGATAGGGCTTCCCAGGTGGCTGGTGGTAAAGAATATGCCTCCCAATGCAGGAGATGCAGGCTTGATCCCTGGGTTGGGAAGATTCCCTGGAGAAGGAAATGGCAACCCACTCCAGTCTTCTTGCCTGGGAAATCCCACGGGCAGAGGAGCCTGGCGGGCTACAGTCCATGGGGTTGCAAAGAGTTAGACACAACTTAGCAACTGAGCACACACTTAATTCTTGTATTTAAGATCAAGGACAACATCTCTTCCACCACCACTCTCAACTCTGGACAGACAATGCAAATTGCCAACCTCTGATTTCTACCCCTTCAATTTGCCTAAAGGGACCATTTATCCCTTTAAAATATCATCCCCTTAGCATTATGAGACCATCTAGCCCAGTCAAGATGTCCTCTTTCCATCATGGCACACCCTGTTTCTTGTGCAAGGATTTGGTAGCTTACATACACATCAGGGTGTTGGAAACAATTTTCCTCTCTCCCTAGGGAAATTCACAGTGTCCTCTGACAGGATATTTAAAAAAAATGCAAAACCCTTTTCTCACATTCTGAGTAAGCTATGTCCCATATCACCAATGACTTCTCAAATAAATCTCTTTTGTAACATATTCTTAATTCCTTTGTAGCCCTCACAGCATTATAGTAATTGTTCAGTAAGGATGTTCTGAATGTATTGCATTTACATTGCTTTTATCCTGTATCAATTCTCTTTTGCTGGTTGAAGGCTGAATGCTCACTAAAGGCTTTTCCATATTCCCTGATTTTCCCTCCAGAATGAGTTTTCTGATGTTGAGAAAGGGATGAACTCTGGCTGAAAGCCTTTCCACATTCCTTACACTTATAGGGTTTTTCTCCAGTGTGAGTTTTCT
Organism: Bos indicus; assembly: GCF_029378745.1. NCBI lineage: Eukaryota > Metazoa > Chordata > Mammalia > Artiodactyla > Bovidae > Bos > Bos indicus. The sequence continues at coordinate 1,931,998 of NC_091770.1, read as the reverse complement.
GATGCTTTGTAAGAGATGAGCTCTGGCTGAAGGCTTTTCCACAGTCCTTACACTTGTAAGGTTTCTCTCCAGTGTGTGTTCTCTGATGACGGATAAGGGCTGAACGGTCACTGAAGGCTTTGGCACAATCGTTGCACTTGTAGGGTTTCTCCCCAGTGTGAGTTCTCTGGTGTTGAGTCAGGGCTGAGCAGTAGCCAAAGGCCTTCCCACATTCATTACACTCATAAGGCCTCTCCCCGGTATGAGTTCTCTGGTGCTGAATGAGGCCTGAGCGATCACTGAAAGCTTTTCCACACTCATTACACTTATAGGGTTTCTCTCCAGTGTGGATGACCTGATGCTGGGTAAGGAATGTGCTTTGGCTGAAGGCCTTCCCACATTCATTACACTCGTAAGGTTTCTCTCCAGTATGAATTCGTTGATGTTGAGTGAGGTATGAACTCTGATTGAAGGCCTTCCCGCATTCATTGCATTCATAAGGTTTCTCTCCAGTATGAATTATATGATGCCTAATAAGGGCTGAGCGGTGACTGAAGGCTTTCCCACATTCGTGACATCTGTAAGGTTTCTCTCCTGTGTGAATCCTCTGGTGCAGAGTCAGGTGTATGCTCTGACTGAAGGCTTTACCGCATTCATTACATTCATAGGGTTTTTCTCCTGTGTGAATTCGCTGATGCAAGACAAAAGCTGAGTAATAACTAAAGGCCTTCTCACACTCGTTACACTTCCAAGGTTTCTTTCCTGCACAGATTTTCTCATGTTTCATTAGATCTGAATTTTGCTTCAAGTTCTTTTTAAATGAATCACGACTATGTCGTCTCTCTCCTTGCTGTTGGACAAGTAATGACCTCCGACTAAAATTTCTTCCAAATTCATCACACTGGTAGCTTCTCTCCCCAGAAGGTTTCGTCTGAGGACCAACCTCTTGTATTAAATGTTTCTCATGGTTTTCCTGCTGATTCTTTAAAGAATCTTCACATTCACTGGAACTTTCCTTTGGAAATCTCTCTACTAACACCCCAGGGGTTGATTCTTCTTCAGGAATGTCCTGCTCTGGGGTTACCTCCTTGCTCTGTGGTCCTGTACCCCAGTCTGAAATAAACAAAACTACAATGTTATCATTTCTTACACTGGGAGAAAAATAATTGCTGTGAAAGGAAAATAATGAAACAAACAAAAAATGCTTATGGGGAACAGAGGAGCTTGGAAGTTCTCACAAATAGCCTTGCAACCTTGAGAGAGTATGAGAAAAGAAAGATGACTGGGCAAAGGGGTGCAGAGGCATAAAGGGAGACGCTACTGTGTCTAGCAGGGGAGGAAATGAGAAAGAGTAATAGAACAAGACGAAACAGAGGTGACGGGGAAAACAGCAGATAACAAACATGGTCTGGTGGAGACTGGGCTGGGATCAGAGAGGGATGGTCTGCCAGGGGCTGCCCACTGTCACAGCCTTATCAGAGCATCATGTTCTGAGAAAGTCCATTGTCAGCTGACCTCACCACCAATCTTTTCTTGTTCTAGTATGTCCCAATCACTGCTAGCAGACTGAACTTCTAAAACCATACCACTTAACACAAAACTCTTTGTTGGTTCCACTGTCTCAGAGTGTGACACAAAATCCTAGAAGCTAGCATTCAAGGTAGTCCAGATCTACAAATTAAATTAGTAATTGAAAGGCAACTTAGCAGCTCTGATCATTCCACACTGAAAACACTGGAAAGAGTAAGCCAGAACCAAGTTTTTTCAAAAAATGAGCAGTGTGTGGGGAGTAGAAGTTCAAACCCCTCACAGACTCAGATTAGTCCAGACTGGGCCTCAAATTCTAGACTTCTTAGTAAGAGTTTGGGGGAGGGGATGGGGAAAGCTGCACTGCTAGCAATGTTTAAATATTCCAGGCTTAAATGGTCATCAGTATCCATTCCAACCAAGACTTTACATGACATAAATCAATACAATACAATGTTCTCAATGACATATAATCAGGGAAGTGCTGGGATTTTTAAGGACAAGTAGGTAGAAACAGGTTAAAGGCAAATGGACTTTCGGCTAAGGGGAGTGGAAGAACTGAAGCTCCAAACATTCATAGAGAACACATGGTTAGTGCAGGGTAGTCAGAGACTTGCCTGTCTGGTGTTAAGGGTTCAAGCTGAAGAGAGAAGGTACAATGACTAGGCAGGTAGATTAGCAAAGGTCTTGAGGGCAGGAAGAGGAATACGGAACTGGAAGAGTTAAGTAGCTCACAGTGGGGAATCTGGCAGTAATATGCTGCCTAAGTAGACAAGGATAAGAAAATATAATTAAAAATTAAAGAAAGTATAATTAGCTGGTGGTCTATTACAGCATCCAGTTTGACAGAAGTGACAGGCTCAAATCTTTCAAAGAGTTAGCAGGACTTAATCCTTAGTTATCATTTGCTTAGCATATAGCCAGGTACTGTTCTAAGCATTTCTCTTAGACTATTTCATTTGATCCTCATAACTACCCTATGAGTTAAGAGCTATTGTTATCTGCATTACATATTCCCCATTTTACTGTTGGGAAATTTGAGTCACAGAATGGATAATTCCAAGATGGCTCAGATGGCAAAGAATCTACCTGCCAATGCAGGAGACATGGGTTCAGCCCCTGGGTTGAAAGATCCCCTGCAGAAGGAAATGGCAACCCACTCCAGTATTCTTGTCCAGAAATCCCCCATGGACAGAGAAGCCTGGCAGGCTATAGTCCATGGGTGGCAAAAGAGCTTGATACAACCTATTGACTAAACAAATGGATAATTCACCTGTTAGCGGTTAGAGCTGATGAGTAGTTCAAATTGGCTTTGAACCCAGGAAAAGTGGTTCCAAAGTGTGCACTCTTAACCACTGTGCTATGCTGCCCCCGTTTAGATAGACAGTAAGGCAAGGGCACACTCAGAGACCAATTTACGGTCACTGGTCTGAGACAAAAAGTCAACTTATCCTGAAGAGATATTAACAAAATAGCATATATTAAAAAGCCTGGTTTAGAGCCTTGAACCCAAATTACTAATAAATATTTAAGAGCTGATTTCACTTCACCTTATTTGGAGAAGAGAAGTAATTTCAAAGGATGCAAAGTATTTGTTCACCAAAAAATAAACCTATGACTTTACAACAGATCATCATCCACAGAGATACAATGAGGCCCAGGAGAACGGCACTTTAAAGTCAAGCATTTCTAAGATGCTGTTCCCATCTGGGTTTCCTGTTCATGGTTTCTGACAGTCACTCACCTGGATTAGCTGCTTTTGAGACTTTTCTTTCCAGCACCTCCCCACTCTCCAACTGAGAGATTACATCAGGCTTGGAAATTGGAAGCCCTGTTTACAGGGAAAGAAAAAGGAGTCTCACTGTATATGTTCAGTGTTAGCGAGTTGCTTGTCAGAGAGAACAGGATAAGACACGATTTCTCTGAAGAAGTTAGGAAGATCGATATGGGGTCTACTTGAGTTCAGAACCTCTCCCTATTAAAAGAATAAGCACCCATTTCCTTTTTTTCCTCCCTTTAGCCACAGATTTATTATTTGAATATCTGCAACTGTTATTCTATACACATTTCTTATAAAACTTTACATTCCATATTGCTAGGTCACTTCACTCTCCATTTTATGCACCATTTTCATGAAGACATACTTCCCAAATCACAATCTGCTTGATAGTGTTTGCTGTTGTTTAGTTGCCAAGTGTCCAACTCGTTGCAACCCCATAGACTGTAGCCCACTAGGCTCCTATGTCAATGGGATTTCCCAGGCAAGAATACTGGAGTGGGTTCCCATTCCTTCTCCACACCCATTTCTTAAGAGGTGTTTCTCCTAGAGCTTTGTCTCAGCATCCTCAGTCAGGAAATAGGGAAGAAGGATGGCTATTGCCTTGGCAAATACAATTTTTAAAAGGTGTTCATTTCTGATTCTAGAAGTGTTAAGCCTGTGTTTAGAAACAAAGAGTAGAAGGTACCTGCCTTACACCAGGATTAGGAATCATTTCATCTAAGAACCTCAGAGCTCCTAGGAACTGAGGAAGCCAAGGTACCACACTGGGTAATTTCACAGGGTGGGGGTGGGGTGGGAGTGCTGCTTACCGAGCAAGACCAGATTCCTAGGCTTCTTAGGCTCACCTCCCTGCGGAGGGTTCAGCTGTTCCCACTGGGTGAGAGCCTCGGCCATGTCCCTCATCATCGATCCCTGAAAACCAACCACATCAGTGCTCACCAAGGGACCTCCTACCAGAAGCCTCTGGGCAGGACTCAAGAAGATGGCATAGGAGAAGGAAGACAGGGAGAATAGGAAGGTTAGGCAAAATGACCTCTACCATTCCAACACTGATGTATTTACAACCACAGACTCGCTCCTGACCTCCATGCACCAGAATCGAATAAACCTGCAGCTGGGAAGGAACATCTTCAGGGTAAAATCAGAGGATACCAACTCCCCAAGTTTACGTATCGACAAGTTAAATGATAGAACTATAGAAATCCTTACTATTTAGACATGGGAGAGTAGAGGAAATGTAATTATAAATTAAGCACTTTCTTTATGGTAGGGTTTAAAAATACAAGAAATTCAATAAATAGGAATTACTTTTCCCTCTAGTTTTCCTTTGACAATATAATCAGTCCAATATATTTTTTTTAAAAATTAGGATGCTTGCTACACATATCACAGTATATAGATTTATTTATATAACAGCATTTTAAGCCCCAATTATTATGAGTTCCTAAAGTGTTTTCGCCATTTTCCCCCAATCAGTCTGACTACTCTGCCACCCACCCCCACCATCTACTCTCTATCCCATCTCACTCCATTGCTCCTGTATTCTCTGTGCTCCAGCTGGTGGCTGCCTGAAATGTGGACAACAACTACTTCTGCCCCTTTATACACATTGCTTCCTGTTCCTGAAAGTTCCCCCTTTGCCCCATCCTTTCAGGTGTTTTTTAAAAAAAAGTGTATTTATTTAAAAATTTTTTTGGCTATGCCATGTGGCATGGGGGATCTTAGTTTCCATACCAGGGATCGAACCTGTGCCCCTTGCATTGGAAGCAGGGAGTCTTAACCACTGGATCACCAGGGAAGTCCCCCTTTCAGCTATTTTGATCTTACTCACACTTTGGCTCTCAGCTCAGGGAAGCCTTCCCTGACTCTCTAGGTTGTAGCACCATGGGTTTTCCCTTTCCTGGGTTAGGCACATGGTGAGGGGACTCTGTGATGAACGTCTGTCTGTCCCATTAGATGCTAATCTCCACAGGAGCGGAGACCAGGTTTAATTTGGCTCAATGAAGCAGCCCTAGTCTCTGGCACAGAGCAGGAACACTGTAAATATATGTCAACGAGTTGAAAGGAGGAACGTTCGAACAAGAATGAATAGAAACAAGTTTAAACGGGGTATTCTATGAAAGTGTGCATGGGGACAGAGGTGGGAGGGGAACGGAAGTTTACCAAATGCTGAAACCACTGCAGAAGTGTTTACTTTACCTTCCCTTGACCTAGACGACAGGCAAAAGGTTTAGATTGTTCACTCAAATGTAGGGAGAGTGAGCAGGGTGGGTAATGTTCCTTTGAATCTATAGCTGAATCTGTTCATGAATGATAAATGTCTCATAATTTTTTCAATTCTATTAAAACTTTTTTCTATACAACTTCAAGTTAAAGGAGACATATTGAAACAGATCAGTCCTTGGGATGCTAGCAAATGGACCACTTATGGCTTTCTTTGAAACACCACTTTTGCCACAGCCCCTTGAATATAAATGCATTAGACTGGCTAAAAAGTTTGTTCAGTGTGTATATATTAAAAAAAATTAAGATGTTTGCTACACATATAGATTTATTTATAAAACAGCATTTTAAGCCCCAATTATGACTACACATACACACATATGTATTTATATCCTCCAAAAACAACCGGTAAAGTAATTCACATAATGAAATAAAGTTAAAAGAACTACCTACTTGAATATTCTCTGCTCAAAATAAGTTAACTATTTTTCTATACCTGAACTATGAAATCACTTCCCATTTTAAGTTAGGGTCCCTTAAGGTCATATGCCTCAGGAGTGTTCAGCACAGGCAATATAATTTGTACACTGTCTTTTCTTTACAAGCAAGGTAGCAGGAACAGACTATCTAGCACTTCCTTTCAGGCTTTAGTTCTGAGAAAACCTCAGCAATCAAACTCATTCATGGAGGGAACTGCTGCTCAGTGTGCCTGTGTGGGGCCTGGAGGGTGAGTAAACCAATCACGAACTGCCCAGTAGACAGTAGATTTCCCCTCTTTCCTCTGAAAGCTGTTGTTGTTCAGTTTCTCAATTGTGTCCGACTTTTTGCAATCCCATGGGCTGCAGCACACCAGGCTTCCCTGTGCTTCACAGTCTCCTGGAGTTTGCTCAAACTCATGCCCATTGAGTTGGTGATGCCACCCAACCATCTCATCCTCTGTCACCTACTTCTCCTCCTCTGAAAGACATCTAGCCATTCAGCTCAGAATCAGTACTGGTGTTTCCTCCCAGAGGTTTGCATAAATTGTCAGCATCTGGATGCTGTGAGGCGGGTATGAGGATGACGGGCTATTCTCCCAGGGTCCTGGACCAGATCCTACAGGGCACCTTGACTCAGCTTCTCTCTTTAATCAGTCATGGCATGTTTTGTCTTGCTGGGACTCTAAAAACTTTCATGGGGCCTTATCTATCTTTGGAATAAGATCCTGTGTGGGACTTCCCTGGTGGTTAGGAAGAGTGGTTAACCCTTCCCAGTGGTTAAGAATCTGCCTGCCGACGCAGGGGACACGGATTCGATACCTGATTCAGGAAAAGTCCACACACCAAGGAGCAACTAAGCCCGTGGACCACCACTACCGAGCCCCTCTGCCATAACTACTGAAGCCCACACACCTAGAGCCCGTGCTCTGCAACAAGGGCAGCCGCCACAGTGAGAAGCCCGTGCACCACAACAAACAGTAGCCCCCTCTGTGGCAACCAGAGAAGGCCTGAGCGCAGCAAAAAGACCCAGCACAGCTAAGCATAAATTTCAAAAAATAAATAAAAAGTTAAAAAAAGATCCTGTGTAGACTTTCCTGTGGTCTGGCTACAACAGGCATATGCTTCTCTCAACACACTCCATCCAGCTCACTCCACAGTGACACACCTTCTGAAAATCTCTGACTCTCTCATCACTTGGAGACTTTTATCCAAAGCTGTTCTCTCTCTTGGAATATTCCTATATCCTATTTTCCAACTATGTACTTGCTCTTGTCTTTCAAAATGCAGCTTTTATGCCAGCACTTCCCCCCCTAAATACTGTAGAGGATGGAAAACCTCTTCAAGGCCTATGATGACTTGTCTGTACTAGTAATTTCTTTCTATTCTTTTTTTGATTTTGAAAAGTTTCTTTATTTAAAAATCTTACTATGTTACAGTCAAGAATTAAACCCTTATACACAACTAATGAAAGGAAATGATGTTCATTTGGTGGCCACCACTCTTACAAGGCAACTGTATAGTCTGTGGTCAGAAGTGAAATTTTTTGTAATTGATTAAATTTTTTTTTTAACTGGAGCATAATGCTTTGTTGTGGAGTTCCCTGGTGGCTCAGATGGTAAAGCGTCTGTCTACAATGCGGGAGACCTGGGTTCAATCCCTGGGTTGGGAAGATTCCCTGGAGAAGGAAATGGCAACCCACTCCAGTACTCTTGCCTAGAAAATCCCATGGACGGAGGAGCCTGGTGCAGGCTACTGTCCATGGGTTCGCAAAGAGTTGGACACGACTGAGTGACTTCACTTACTTACTTACTTAATGCTTCATTGTACTAGTAATTTCCGTATTTAAAAATTTTCTGCATTTAGAAAAATATATATTTCTTCTTGCTGTTTAATTATTTTAAAAAAAATATTTATTTGTTTTTTTGGTTGTGCTAGGTTTTCGTTGCTGCATGCAGGCTTTCTCTAATCGTGTTAAGCGAGGGGTACTCTCTAGCTGCAGTGCGAGGGCTTCTCATTGCAGTCATTTCTCTTGCTGCAGAGCACAGGCTCCAGGGTGTGCAGGCTTCGGTAGTTGTGGCACATGGGCTCATTAATTGCCGTGCAAGGGCTTAGTTGCCTCAAGGCACGTGGGATCTTCCCTGACCACAGATTCAACTAGTGTCCCTTGTATCGCAAGGTGGATTCTTAACCATTGGGCCACCAGGGAAGCCCCTGTTTAACTATCTTCCTTATCTAAACCTTGTTTCCTCAGTAAACTTCAGGAGGCAGAGGCAACTGGCTTTTATTCCTTTGCATCTCACTAGCAGGCCAATTACAGACAGAAGAGCTTGTGCACATCTAGCACTAAGCAGACAGAGAAGTTGTGCCAGGAGGGAAAGTTCTGCATAAGACAGGAGTAATTACTATCAGGTTCATCACTCATCAGTTTAACACGATGAAGCCAGTGGGCTAGGAATCAGGGCTGAGCAAATCCATAACAATGCAGGAAATCATATTCATGTCCCGAGAACAGAAAAAAATAAGAAATTTAAATCCACCTGGGATGCACAGGTCAGCAGCACAGTGGTCAGGCCATTTTCTTTTGGGTTTCCAGCCTGAGGAAGGTCTGAATCCTCAGAAAGTGACCCTATAAATAGAAACAGGAACCAGGGTGACTACTCTTGTTTGCAGTAAACTCCCAGAAACTGCCAGATACAACTACTTGTTACCTAGGAAGAATCAACACAGGGAACCAACGGACAATTCCACAATATCTCTGAAGCAAGACATCCATGACCATGGCTGCCTCAGGAATCTCCTACCGATACCCTGCCTTTAAATTCCAACAGAACACTGCTGTAAGATCCTGGACACTTAAAGACATATTCATTTATATCTCTTATCTGCTGAGTGACAGTCAAAAGAAACGCGAAGTCCCGCTTATGTCAATCCCTGCCTCACTTAATGAGTCATTCCTGTGCTATTCCAGGTTCACAGGATGAAAGAATTTAACTAGATGAAAGAATTTAAATTCTTTTTGAATACTGGCTTTCTCAGAAAAGCAATGGGCCATGTGGGGAAAAAATCCAGGGCACTAAACAAATCCTGTGACTTCTCAAATCCTCACTGTCCCCATCTGCCAAATGGGTCCATTTGGATATTCTCTTTCCTCTACAACAGCCTTACAGGGCTCCTGTGAGAACAACTGTCATTATCAAAAAGCCAAATGTTCAGATCTGTCGATTTCGTGGGCAAAGAAGGCATACATCAACTTAGAGATGGCAGGGCACCCGAAAGACCAGCAGGGCAATGCAGGTCGGGGGCTCCCCTTAAACCCCAAAGTGAGATCAACTAGTAGGAGAATTGTGTGTTCTTCCTGAGCCTGCCCCAGCCAGAGGGCAGCCTTTCTCCTTTTTTCTCTCCAGCAGGCGGCATCCCTCTGAAATCCTCACCTCTGCCCTTCGGCTCCATGGTGACTCTCTCCACGCTAGCGCTGGTGACGACTGCAGGAAAAGGGAGCGGCGAACCCGCGAGGGGCCTGGGGTCCACCGCGCCAGTCCACCTAGAGGCCCGCGAACGCTCGCGCGACCCTCGCCGGGCAGCTCGGCGCCCTCCACCCGGGGGCCCTCCCCGGCCCTCCTTCCGGGCACTCAGACTCAAGAGAACACGCACTCAGCCCTCCTGGACCCCAGGCTCGACCTCATGAACAACACTGAGTAGGCTCGGCGGGCGACAAAGGCATCTAGGAGCCTGCGGGGCTGAGTCGCGCCGGCCCGAACTCGTTGCTGAACTACAATTCCCAGAATCCTCCGCAAGGCGCGACGGGCATCACCGGATGCTGCTTTCCTGAGGACCCCGCGGGCGGCTGGCCAGGCTACATTCTGCGCTGGGGGCTGTGCATCCGTGGAGCCTCGCGGCTGTGCTGGGTCTCTAGAGGTGCTCAGTCCCTCGGAGAGCTCCTTCCCGGACGCCACAGGGGCCGCCGCTTCCTCAGTGTCTACTCTGGGCTCTGACCCCAGAGGACGTGTTCTGCCGAACCAAAAGCCGCCTCGAGAGGGACATTCACTCTCCGCAACTGTAACTGGCAGAGGGCGCCACCCACCCACCAGGATTTCTCTCTGGCCACTGTGCTCCCTCGGAGGGTAGGCGCCCGCGTCCCAACGGCTGTTCACTCCGTCGCTTCCCCTCTACAGCGCCTCCACACCATTGCGGCTCGGGGTGGGGGTGGGGTGGAGACAGAGATTACCTCAAGTAACCAGGCAGCACCTTGGTATAAGGAAAAGTAGAATCTCAAAAATTAGATCTTGGTCTCACAAAACAGCAGAGTGGAGTTGGAATCCCTTGGTATAAAAACCCATTGGTCCCCAGTGAGTCCCCATTGTCTTAAGGGTAGATTGACCTTGAGTTCTCCTAAATTTATTAGATTTCCTAAATTTAAATTTGAGGGTCACTGTTGCCTTCTAGTCTGTCGTTGTGTAGCACATCCTTCCAGTAAAGCATTCCTGTCTTCGTTAAGAAGCTCCAGTGCCATCAAAGGCCAGTAACTTTGACGTGAAAGTTGATATTAAGAGAGGTAAACAGGGAACCAGTGAATCACCATGGAAGAGGGAAAAACTGGAAAGGATCACCTCAGCTCAACATGGGCCACTTCAACTACTTTCTGCTTTTTTACCATAGAAGTCCCGTCTCAGTAGCAGAGACCACTTAGGAATTTAACATCCACAGCAGTTTTTCTCTTCGACTTCTTGAGGAATCAGAATTCTGGCTTTATCAACATGTTACCTAGTGACTGACACGCGGTAACCTTGCTCCCCAACTCCTCCTCACTTCTGGTTATTCATATGAGTTGTAGGGGTTAATGTATTCTTAGTAGCACAGGCCTGGGGATGAGTGAGGGAGTGAGTGCTGCAGAGCTCCGAAGCTGGCCAACCTGGCATCCCAGATAAATTTCTGGGATTAGTAGTCCCACTAGTTATCTGCCCCAGGCTTTGCTGCACGGGTTTGCTCTACCATACTCACTTCATCTCAGAGTTCTTCTCATCTCAGAGTTCATCCTTTTCTTTGACGAGTTGATTCCTGGAGTGCTTCTGGTAATCTGCATGGTAAGTTTTCAGTTCTCTCTTAAAAGTTAGGGCTTATTTAAGCACCAGATAAATTATTTCATTTCTTCAAAACCACTTTTAAAATCTTAGGCTAAAACCCTACAAACGCTACCAAGTCTTTTGCCTTATTATATGCTAAGAATGCCAATTTCTGATTCCAACATTTGATCTTATTAGTGGCCATCCGGTGAAGCTAAAACCTCAAAATGGGAAGCCTCCACTACTCCATGTCCTACTGGGAGGTATCAGTTAAGAGTTAAATGGCCCTTTCCTCAGAATTGTTGGCAGGAGATGGAAAGGTACTTCACCTTTTAAAAATGCTCTGCACATCTCTAAGTTTTAAAAGGTAACAAAAGGAGAACTGCTGAATTTATGTTCCCACTCTGTTTCAATTATCACTTTACCCAAATGTCGATTAGAATCTGAATTCATTCTTGTCTAATCTTGCTGACAATGGCAGAGCATCTTAGGGAAATACTGGACCTTCAGCTTACTTTTAACAAGCCAATAAAGATTCAGAACTCTCAGAGACAGTCATCAGCCAAAAGTTTGGCAGTAGTTCCTTTTATTTTCTACTTGACATTATTAAATAATAGCACATATTATCCACTCCAACAGATTCTGCACTCTGGTTTTAACTCAAGTTGCTTTGAAAGTCCGCATGTGAAAAGTCTTCCCTGCTGCTCAACTGCTTTAAGACAGGTAGACCAGTAGGGTTGAGTAGATTAGGAAAGGGTCTGTTTGGCAATCCAGTTTCTTGAACTAGATTTCAACTCCCAGGGAGAAATGGATCTTGGTCCATTAGGGTTCATGCAGGGTAGCTACATTCCAGACAGTCTTTCAGAATCAGGTCTTCTGGGCTTCATCTTAAGTAAACAGAAAGGGAATTCAGATGCCTGGAGTCAAAGTTGCCTGGTGCCTCACCTTCAAGAAAATAAAAATATAGGGCAGGGCCCAGGAAATAGAGCTTACCTGGTGGCTCAGTGGTAAAGACTCCCTCTGCAGTGCGAGAGACATGGGTTCTATATCTGGGTTGGGAAGATCCCCTGGAGAAGGAAATGGCAACCCAGTGCAGTATTCTTGCCTAGGAAATCCCATGGATAGAGGAGCCTGGTGGGCTACAGTACATGGGGTCAAAAAAGTCAGACATGACTTAGTGACTAAACAACAGGGAACAGAAGGATCTGGGGAGTCAGGGCTTCAAGTTGAGTAATGCAGGGTCATGTCAGGGCAGACTTTAAATATTCAGAGACACCTTCATTAAATAGGGAGCTATTTTAGGTCTTGAATAAGGCAATGGTGGGCAGGAAGGGGATCACTTGGAAAGGCTGACCTAACAGTGATATGGAAAAATGTAACTTGTGAGAGGAGCTGTTGATATTAACCAATGAGGTGCCTGTTGACTTTCTAGCCTTTTGATGCTGGGTTCTAATTTATGAGATATAAGTTATGGCCATTAAAAGTATCCCAGAATACCCCCCATGATGACATTGGAGGCAACATATTCTAAATGATGAGGGTGAGGAGGACTGACTCACATCCGATTTTATGTGAGAAATGAATCTTTGTTTATTTGGGGTTTGCCTGTTATTGGGCCATAGCTGGATATCCCCCTCCTCAATAAAGAGGAGGAAATAATTCAGATCAGGGAGTGACTACTACAGTAATAGAAGCCCAAGATGACAAAAGTATAGGTGAGACTGAAATTCAGAGAAAGGCTGTGACTCTAAGAGGTGTTTTAAATAGAACTTGGTAGTCAAAAAGTTATTAATTCAGATAAATATTTATTGAGCACCTATTATTTGCAAGGCACTGTGTGAGATACAAAGACATATAAGTCATGTCTCTGCTTACAATCTAGTTGAGGAGATAATACACATACATAAATTATAAAGCAAACCTTATAGCCTTATGGTAAAGAGATTTTGAAGGAAGACCTGTATTCAAGACCTGACTTTCCTTGTACTAGCCATTATGTTGGACAAGTTATTTAATCTCTGTAAACTTCAGTTTGCTCATCTGTAAATTGTGGGGAATAACAGTACCTACTTCAGAGGGTTGTTGAAAGGACCAAATAATTTCCTTCTTGCAAAACTCTCAGCTGAGTGCTTAATCCATAATAAGCGCTCAATAAGTGCTGGCTACTAGTAGTGGTATTAAGAGATCTAGATGCTGGGACACAACAGGACAAGGTCAGTGCACAAAGTCCTCCAAGAGAGAGGGACTAACGGCTATAAAAAAAGAACTTCTGGAAACAACAGTGCTGCCCTGACATAAAGGGTGCTTTTCCTGTCCAGCTGTGGCCTCCAGTTATATAAAGTGCAGTGATGCCTGGGGCTTCGGACAAGAGGTTTGTCTGAGGACTGCCTCCTAACCTTTGTCCCTAGTGTCTGACAAATGTCTTCAGAATGCTGACTCTTTAAAGTCACATCCTAATTTCTGGCATCCCACATCAGCTCTGTAACACAGTGGGTGGACAGTGTTTCTTCAAACACTGTGGGTGCAGAGAGGCAGAAAAAGGAGAGGGGTAGCCAGCATAGGTGTGATGACCAGGTGATGGATTTAAGAGGGGGAAGACCTATCTTGAGTTTTCGTGGAGATCCTTGGACTAAAGCTTTCACCCAACTCAGTCTATTCCCTGTTTGGCGTAACGCCGTTGATGCTGAATAACTGATGATTTAGAACTGAAGACTTTGCCACACACGCTGCATTCAAACGGCTTCTCTCCTGTGTGAACTCTCTGGTGTCGTGTGAGCCGGCACCTCTGGCTGAAGGCTTTCCCACATTCGCTGCATTCGTATGGCTTGTCTCCAGTGTGAATCTTCTGGTGCTGAGTCAGGGAGGAGCGGTCAAAGAAAGCCTTCCCACACTCGCTGCACTGGTAGCGAGGTTCTCCAGCATGGGCTTTCTGATGTCTGTTCAGTGACGAGACCCCATAGAAGGCTTTCCCACACTCATTACATTCATATGGCTTCCGGCCTGTGTGGATTAGCTGGTGTCGCGTAAGAATACTTTTCTGGCTAAAGGCTTTCCCGCACTGGTTACATTCATAAGGACTTTCTCCAGTATGGATTCTCTGGTGGCGGGTAAGGGACGAGCGGTCAAAGAAGGCTTTTCCACACTCGCTGCACTTGAAGGGTTTCTCTCCAGTATGAATTCGCTGATGTACAGTCAGAGACGAACGGTCGAAGAAAGCTTTCCCACAGGCGTTGCACTCATAGGGGCTCTCTCCTGTGTGTGACATCAGGTGTCTGCTGAGACTGCTCCTGTGGCTGAAGGCTTTCCCACATTCGGGACAGTCATAGGGCTTCTCACCAGTGTGAGTTCTCTGATGACGGATGAGGGAGGAGTGGTCAAAAAAGGTCTTCCCACAGTTACTGCATTCCTGGTCTCTCTCTTTAGTGAGAAATTTCTTGGGAGGCGTTGCCCTGTGCCGCAAGCTTTCCTCCAGAGAAGGGGGTTTCTTGCAGGCCTCAACTGTAAGGCTTTCCTTCTCTGTTCCCAACCTGCCATCCAGTACATAAACTTCAACTTTAGGAGATGGAGGACCTTTTCTTCCAAGATTTTCCTTCAATGATCCTTCTGATTTTTCTTCTTCTGAAGCACCTTGAATCTCAGGCTTAGTCTCCCAATCTGGAATGGATAGAAAATACAGATGCCTGTTTCTTTCCTGGGTTAGGAAATGTTAGCACAGAAAGGAGGGATACTGTGATAAATCTGAAAAGTAATGACAGTCACTTTGCTTCCTCCCACAAATAGTATTGCACTCTAGGGAGAAACCAAGACCTGGGACTGAAACAGGGAATAGAACTGGTAGTGAAAAATCTCAGAAAAGAGGAGAATTTCCATTGGGAAATAGCCAGATTAATTAGGAGTGTCAGCTAAGTGGGGGGGTTTGAATGGACAACATGACAGGTCTATAAAGGAAACATTTGGTGAACGAAGGTGAACAATACTTTAAGGTGTAGAGGGGGAAAAAAGAAAACTTGTGGGTGACAGAGAATAAACAATATAGGAGAAGACTTGAATTTGAAGAAAAATATGATACTCAGTACTCCCTCCCACATGCACCCAAATACCAACCACAAGGCAAAACAGAACTCTCCTGCCCAGTTCATACTCAATTACCTAGAGAGACATTCTCTGCACCTTCTTTCCCCTCAAATCCATGAAACTCCACTAGCCAAGGCTCGTCCCCTCTCTTCAACTGAAAAATCACATCAGGTCCGGGTACTGGAAGTCCTGCTTGTGGAGAAAGAAACAAGCCAGGTGGTCATATGTGATGAAAATACACAACAATTCCAAAGTGAATTCCAGCCTCTTAAGTATTTCAGAGAGAAAATGCAAAAGGCAGGACGTGCACACCAGGTATGCAGAAGTGCAGGAACCTCTGAATGGAGGTCAGGACTAAGGTTCTAAAAGGGAACAAGTGGCATCTAGTCAGAGTGGATAGACTCTATTTGAATTAATGTGTTTATTCTTCACCCATGAAGTCAATGGGATGCTCCTAGCTCTAGCACTGGTAGGATGGCAGGAAGAGTCCTTACCTCAGGGAAGATGAGAATGAAAAAAGATTACCTTGAATAAGAATGTGTAATGTAGGTGCCCATTTTTGCTTATTGTTTATGCTTTAGTACAATTATTTTTGGACACAACTGTACAACTAACATACACATATTAAGTATGATTTTACTTAAACAAGTGGATTGTGTTCATTGTAGGAAAACTAGAGACACAGACAATAAGAAAAATCACCTTTCGTATTTTGTATTCATTTCTTTCTTTCTATTCACTTTAATACAGAAAAATACCTATAGATACACTTTGTTAAAAACTGGATAATGACAATTATATCTCAATTTTTTTGGGGAAAAAAAAAACTATTGGAGAGCATTATTTGGAAAATAAGGCTACCCCATCTAAAATCATTTCTATTTGATTTATTTTGATATCTACAAGTTGATAATTTCTAAATCCATCATGACTTATTGTATGTAATATATGCCAGACCCTTTTATAAGTAAAAGATCATTTTAGGCAGAAGGCTCCCAATTAAAAACAAACGAACAAAAAAGTTAAAACTGGAGGCCTTCCCTGGTGGCTCAGATGGTTTAAAAAAATTGGATAATGAAATAATGCTGAATTGTAAATTTGATTTTCACATAATAATAAATTTAAACTGTTATTTTAATTAGCACAGCTCTGCCTCACCATTAAAAATTTTTTTAAATTTATTTGCGGCTGTGCTGGGTCTGCATTGCTGTGCGGGCTTTTCTCTAGTTGTGGCGAGCCCTCTGTGGTGCAGGGCTAGGCTGCTCAGTGAGGGGGCCTGTGGTTGTCCAGTCTGCTTACAGCTCAAGGACCCCTCCCAGGCTGGGGTTCAGGATTAAGAAAGCCACTGTTATTGTAACCGCTAAGTCACATCCCTTTGCTCTTTCATCTTGTCTCTCAGGGGTTCCAACTCAGGTGGGAGAAGAAGAGGTGTCAATATATTAGCCTCTTAACTCCACATTAACTCAATACAGGGTCTACTCCTGGTGGAAAGTTCTCCTTACCCAATGAGACGATGCTCTTGTAGTTCTCCAGCATCACCTCCTTGTAGAGGTCCCTCTGAGTAGGGACCAGACGCCTCCACTCTTCATCTGTGAAAACTACGGCCACATCCTCGAATGTCACTGGGTCCTGGAAACACAATCATGTTCTCCCTTATTCATAATCCTTCTCTTACATGGACCAGACAAAACTGTCATATATGACAACAGTTTGGAGGATGCTGCGGGAGTGGAAAGAAAATGGTTCTGACAAAGAACAGTTTTGAAGCATTTGGGGAAAGTGCAAAAAAGCCCTGAGGCATGACTTCTTGGTCATAACCCCATACTACCTTTCTAGCTGAGCCTTGGAGTATCAGGGGCTCTTTTATCAGACTTACAGAAAACTTGGAAGAATAGAACAAAGACCCTTCATCCAGCATCCCCAAATGTTAACATTTTCCACATTGGTTTTATCTTTGTCTCAGAATATACACATTTGCCTATCTTTTCTCCAAAGTAACTTGTAAACATGATGCCTTTTTACTCATTAATGTTTCAGTGTATATTTTGTAAAGACAAGGATATTCTCTTGTATAGTGACAGTATAATTGTAAAAATCAGGAGAGGAGTGACATTATTATCTAATCTATAAACTTAGTCCAATTGCACCAATTGTCTTTATGTGAGTATGTGTACATGCATGCTCAGTCATGTCCAACTCTTTGTGACCCCATGGAATGTAGCCTGCCATGTTCTTCTGTCCATGGAATTTTCCAGGGAAGAATACTGGAGTGAGTGGCCATTTCCTCCTCCAGGGAATCTTCCTGACCCAAGGATCGAACCCAAATCTCCAGCATCTAGCATTGGCAGGTGGATTCTTTACCACTGAGCAATCTGGGAAGCCCTTATGTATGTGATTGTGTGGACAAATCCTTAAAATAGTGGTGTTGATTAGATCATCTCTAGGCTTTCTCTCAATTCACTCTGATGTTCTTTGATTCTGTAAGTTCCATCTTTATCCCCAAGTCTAAAACCCAGATGAGTCTCCAGAGTGTCTGCAGAGGTTCTAAGCAGAGCTCAGAAGTAAAAACTCTCTGCCCTGGGGCATAAAGTGGGTAAGCTGTGTGTCCCTACCCTCACAAAAACTCTCTCTCCAGGACTCTTTCGACCTCACTGGGGTGCTTTATAGGATGTGTCACATTCTCTGCCTAACCCAACACTCCCTGGAATATGGGGGCCTACTTTCAGTCCATTTGTGGATGTACTAAAGGGAAATCAGAACTAGAAACTGCCTGCTTCTCCCCAGACCTTCTCATCAGACCCCTACCATCAGTTTTAAGGCAAAATCAGAGTGAAGGCAATGGAGGCTGTGTCCCTGGTGACAGGCTAGCAGGCACATATTCAAGCCAAGAAGACATCACTGAAAGATACCAACACAAGTCAAATGGGAAAGAGACACTCTTTATGGAGTCCTTTCTCCACCTGGTTGGGTTTGAGCAAAGAAGCCCCAAGATGGAAAGAAAAGTGGTTACATTCTGGAGCCTAACAGTATTTCAGAAACACAAGAGTCTACCTCACCTGGCATCTGGTTGGAGACACAGCAGCCATTCCCTCCAGGGTGCTCTCCTTGCAGAGAAGAGCCGAGTCCTAATGAGGTAGAGAGGTGGGATGAGAAACAGGCTGTGAGAAAGACCAGTCTCGTTTAGTAGTTTTGTGACCCATGAAGCAAGAAATCTCCACACACCAGTGAGTTATGTACCCACCCTCATCCTCAACACCCTACACAAAGGGAAAGCAAAGAAAAGCAAGGCCAAGAGCAAGCCCACCCCATCCCAGAATTGGACTGCAAGGCTATGCAGAAGACAGTGTGGTGCTTGTTTTTACCATGATCTTAGAGGTAAAGTTCTATTCCTGGTAGTTGAGACTATATTAAGGCTCATATTGTCTTTATAAATTCACATTAAATATTGTTCATCGTGGGGCTTCCCAGGTGATGCTAGTGGTAAAGAAGACCCTTGTCAGTGCAGGAGATGTAAGAGATGCGGGTTTGACCCCTGGGTAGGGAAGATCCCCTGAAAGAGGAGGAAATGGCACCCAACTCTAGTATTCTTTCCTGGAGAATCCCATGGACAGAGGAGCCTGGCAGGCTATAGTCCATGAGGTTGCAAAGAGTCAGACATGACTGAGCATCTGAGATCAGATCAGATTGTTCATCATGATTACCAGACAAAAAGTATAAGAAGTTTTATGAATGGCTATATGGGCAAGTCCTGTCAAGGAAACACCCACAGCCTCTTCAAAAGAAAAATACCCCACTCACAGCAACACCTGGTGCTAATGGAGCAACCCTGGGGCAGCCACAGCTTGTTCCACATGACCCTGAGTCTCAATCCTGGGGCCATGCTGATTAGGCCACAGGTGGGCAGTGCAGAGGCTGACCCGTGGACTGATTTGTGGTCTGGTTTCAAAAGATGACATCCATCCTCAGGATAGTGAACTAAGAAATGCCAGGACCACAAGTTAGATGGGTGAATGAATAACAAGGATCAATGAATACACTGCCTTGACTGCAGGACAGTACTCGGCAAGCCTCAGACACACCTTTCCCTCTTCCTTCTCAGGACTACACAATCCCCACGCCCCACTCATGAATCCCTCAAATGCTTGATTTGACTATGTCTTAATTAGACTCTTTATGTGAGAAACTGAGATATACTCAGTTAACTCAAGTAAAGTTTAATGACAAAGATTCGCATAAAGCCTAAGAGGCTTTCACAAAATAAAAGGAACCTAGTTCCACCAGTGGGCAATGAGCTGAAAGTATATCATGAGGGACAGAAGTAGCCATGAGAGTCAGAGGAGCCAAAGGTACCAGGAGGCAGAATCCATGAGTATGTGGGGGGCATGGGGTAGAGAACAGGCTGTAATAGACTAACACAGGCAGGTATGTTGGTGGTGAAGCATTGAAAGCAAAGCCCCAAGAATCCCTGGCCCCTGAAACCCTACTTCACCCCAGCATCAGCCCGGACCACAGTTTGCATATAGACTAGCTGTATTTATTCTTAGATTTCCATAAGGCTCTGACCCCACCAGAAGGGCTTCCCTGGTGGCTCAGCTGGTAAAGAATCTGCCTGCAATGTGGGAGACCTGGGTTCAATCCCTGGATTGGGAAGATCCCCTGGAGAAGGGAAAGCCTACCCACTCCAGTATTCTGGCCTGGAGAATTTGTAATTTCTATCAGGGGCCTTAAAACACATACTTTTGACCCAGCAATTTCCTCTTTGGAGTTTTTCCTAAGGAAAAACATACGCAAAGCTTTTTATTAACTATCATTAACGCTAACCTTTACTGAGTGCCATGTTGAGGCAACCTCTTAAGCACTCTATATGTCATCTCATTTAATCTACAGAAGATCAAAAAAATTTTTTTTTACCTACTTATTTTTGGCTGCGCTGGGTCTTGGTTGCAGTACACGAGCCTTCTCTAGCTGTGGCAAGTGGGGGCTACTCTTATTGTGGAGTATGGGCTCTAGAGCTTGGGCTCAGTAGTTGTGCACAGGCTTAGCTGCCCCATGGCATGTGAAATCTTCCTGAAGCAGGAGTTGAGAACTGGTGTCCCCTGCATTGCAAGGTGGATTCTTAACTAGGGGACCACCAGGGAAGTCCCAGAAGAGCAAACATTTGAAACATCTTAAGCTTCTAAAATACAGGATTTGCTGCCATTGTGTATATGGTCCAGTCCACCCACACAATGGAATACCACTGATATTATCATATTAATATGGCAATGTTATCATATTAAAATTTTATTTTATGATATATTAGTAATAACTAGCATGTACTGAACTTTTGCTACTTACCAGGCACTATGCTAAGTACTCTTTACAAGAACACTTGAATTCTATGTTCGTACATTAGTAAGGTAGGTACTGTTCTACAGACTAGAAAATTTAGGCTTTGTAAGAGGGTGAGGCAGAATTTGAACCCAGGAACAGCTAGCACTTTTAAATCTCTATGCTATAATGATTTATTTTCATAAAAAGATAGCCATGTAAATAACAGACTGATAAACTAGAAAATCCCCAAACACATCCAAGTAGGCAGGAAACCTTGATATATGACTGCAGTGGCAACACAAATCTGAATTGGGGAAAAGATCACTACGGTAAACTACAAACAACTTGCATGTTCATTGATAGGATAAATTGCAATTTTATATGTGTGTGTTTCGAGTATTACACATTGATTAAGATACATGGCAAACAGAAGATGAAAAAAGTAGAAGTAATAACAGATTTTCTTTTCTTGGGCTCCAAAATCACTCTGGGTGGTGACTGCAGCCATGAAATTAAAATATGCTTGCTCCTTGCAAGAAAAGTGATGACAAACCGAGACAGCATATTTAAAAAGCAAAATATCACTTTGCCGACAAAGGTCTGTATAGTCAAAGCTATGCTTTTTCCAGTAGTCATGTATGGGTGTGACAGTTGGACCATAAAGAAGGCTGAGCACTGAAGAACTGATGCTTTCAAATTGTGATGCTGGAGAAGACTCTTGAGAGTCCTTTGGACTGCAAGGAGATCAAATCTGTCAATCCTAAAGGAAATCACTCCTGAATATTCATTGGAAGGACTGATGCTGAACCTCCAATACCTTAGCCACCTGGTTCGAAGAACTGTCTCACTGGAAAAAACCCTGATGCTGAGAAAGATAGAGGGCAGGAGGAGAAGGGAGGTGACTGAGGGTGAGATGGTGGGATGACATCACTGACTCAGTGGACATGAGTTTGAGCGAACTTCGGGAGACAGTGAAGAACAGGAAAGCCTGGTGTGCTGCAGTCCATGGCGTCACAGAGTATCGGACACATCCCACACACACCTGAAACTATGCTTGAAAACTGCCAAGCCATTTATGAGCTCTGATTCCAACAGTCCTCTTCTCTTTATTTCTCTGAAACTTTTTGACTGTTTCGGCAAGTTTCTCACGCTGCCCAGCACTCAGACTGTGTACAGTGTTCTTGCTGTCTTGCAGAAAGTCCATCCACACCTGGTGCTCCATTTTCCACCTCTACAGAAATGCTTCATGAATCTAGTCCCAATCCCTCTTCCAAACTCATCCTACATTTCCAAATGACTAAGTATTTTGAGTTAGGCATTCTGTCAGCATCTTAAAACCCTCTGTCCCTATGCAGTTCCCCACATCAATTCCTTTCTCTGCCCTTACAGTTCTCCTTATTGTTTAGTCAGTAAGTTGTGTCTGATTCTTTGTGACCCCATGGATTATAGTCTGCCAGACTCCTCTGTCCATGGGATTCTGCAGGCAAGAATACTGGAGTGGGCTGCCATTTCTTCCTCCAGGGGATCTTCCCAACCCAGGGATTGAACCTGTCTTCTGTGTTGGCAGGCAGATTCTTTACTGCTGAGCCACAAGGAAGCCCTTACACTTACAGCAGATGTTTTATTATTTTCCCAGGTGCCTCAAATTCAAACTCTCTCCTGGCTCTCTTACCTCCCAAATCTAGTTCGTTACCAGGTCCTTCGGACTCTTCTTTTGCAATGTTATTTGTATCTTTCCCTACCACTGACACCATCACAATTCAGGCTCATGACAGCTTGATTCAGGACTATGATCACTACCAGCATTCCTGACTGGCTCCCTACACAGAGTCCCTTCCCCTCTCTAATTATGAATGTGACCTCTAGAATAAAAGCACCAAAATTAGCTTTATTCCTGTCAATCCCCAATCAGCCCCATACAATCCATCCTGCTGACCGTGTCTTGTCCTGACCCTCTATGCCCTGACCAGTGTGCTTTTTCCCATCCTTGTCTCCCACAATTCCTCGACCCTTCACTCTTATAAAAAGCATTTACTTCTCAAATCTGCCTATCACTTCGCTACTTCTTTCGTATGTTTTTTTTTTCCCACATCACATCCTACCTCCCCCACGAAGGCCCCGTATCACTCGTACGGAGGTCTAGGGAGGGGAGCTAAACGAGAAAATCTGAGGCGCTTTTTGGAAAAGAGAGGTACTGGAGTGGGCGGAACCCTACATTTAGTGTCAATTACACCCACGTTTATTAAGCAATTGTTATGAGAAGAAGGTACCGGAGGGGCGAAGGAAGCCTCCAAACTTCCAACCGCAGAGCCGGGATCTGACATATAGTGGGGGCACGCCGAAAGGCCACTGCTAACAGTGCCCACACGAAACACGCACACACTGGGATGCGGGTACAACTTTCCTAGTCCGCACTTGTCCGAGCAGGGACGTCGCTGCACGCACAACAAACACACACACATTCTGCAGGCTGGCTCCGCCCGCTTCACCTCTTCTACCCCTACTGCACCTTTCCCAAGTTCTCAGTATCCCGTTCTCTCTGCCGCTGCACTCTCTCGGCGGCTCAATAGCACACACCCGCAGCTCTCACCTCCGGCACAGATTGCTCAGGACCCAGGAAGACGGCGCCTCTTCGGGTCGGGAGACCAGTGCGCCTGCGCAGAGAGTTCTGACGCCCGCGCTCCCAACCATAGCTTGGCCTTGGGAGACTCCATTTCCCAGAAGTCTCAGCGGTGGGAGCGCTTTAATATGACGTATAAAGATCTGCGCGAGCGTACACTTCTGAAACGAGTTGGCGGCGCTGGACCCAATCCTACGTGCTAGTGCGGCAGCTTGATCATGAAAAAGCAACCGGTCTTGGATGCTTGTGAGGCTTGTGTTCCCCCTGGAAGTGCTGCTTATGTGTGATGTCACGTCCCTCTGGTCCTCGGATGGGAGGGCCGTCCTAAGGAAATATGTCTCTCTCAGCCTTGGGACTCGTCCCTACTGAGAAGGATTTCTAGTCTTCTGACCCTCCGAAGGGCCTTGTTTCTGCTTCAGGTTGTTTGTTAACTGTCGGTTATAAAGTTTGGGCAGGAGAGACGCAGAGTTTGGGTCTGAGGATGGGGCTGCGCAGTGCACATTTTTCTGCTTAAGAGAGAAGAACCCAGGATATACGTGTATTTAATTGGGCAGCAGTGCGGACTCCCTACATTTTGAGCATACAGGAGCCAGCCTTCCATGGTACTACTGGAAGGACCCTCGTTGGAGACATCGTAGGGATTCTTAACCGTAGCTGCATGCCAGAATCACCTGAAGAGCTTTAACATATTGATGCCTGGGCCTCCCTCTGAAGAGTGAGAGTTTGAAAAGATCTGCAAGTGATCCTCAGTTCAGTTCAGTTGCCCAGTCAAGTCCGACTCTTTGCGACCCCATAGACTGCAGCACACCAGGCTTCCCTGTCCATCATCAGCTCCCAGAGTTTACTCAGACTCATGTCCATCCAGTCGGTGATGCCATCCAACCATCTCATCCTCTCTCGTCCCCTTCTCCTCCTGCTTTCAATCTTTCCCAGCATCAGGGTCTTTTCCAATAAGTCAGTTCTTTGCATGAGATGGCCAAAGTATTGGAGTTTCAGTTTCAGCATCAGTTCAGTTCAGTTCAGTCGCTCAGTCGTGTCTGACTCTTTGCGACCCCATGAAGTCCTTCCTGAATGAATATTCAGGACTGATTTCCTTTAAGATTGCCTGGTTGGATTTCCTTGCTGTCCAAGGTACTCTCAAGAGTCTTTTCCAACACAGCAATTCAAAAGGATCAATTCTTCAGCGCTCAGTTTTCTTTATAGTCCAACTGTCACATCCATACATGATTACTGGAAAAACCATAGCTTTAACTAGACAGACCTTTGTTGGTAAAGTAATGTCTCTGCTTTTTAATATGCTGCCTAGGTTGGTCATAACTTTTCTTCCAAGGAGTAAGCGTCTTTTAATTTCATGGCTGCAGTCACCATCTGCAGTGATTTTGGAGCCCCCCAAAATAGAGTCTTCCACTGTTTCCATTGTTTCCCCATCTATTTGCCATGAAGTGATGGGACCAGATGCCATGATCTTAGTTTTCTGAATGTTAATTTTAAGCCAACTTTTTTGCTCTCCTCTTTCACTTTCATCAAGAGGCTCTTTAGTTCTTCGCTTTCTGCCATAAGGGTGGTATCATCTGGATATCTGAGGTATCATCTGGATATCTGGATATCTGCAATCTTGATTCCAGCTTGTGCTTCATCCAGCTCAGCGTTTCTCATGACGTACTCTGCATGTAAGTTAAATAAGCAGGGTGACAATATACAGCCTTGATGTACTCCTTTTCCTATTTGGAATCAGTCTGTTCCATGTCCAGTTCTAACTGTTGCTTCTTGACCTGCATACAGATTTCTCTGAATGCAAGTGATCCTAATGTGCAGCTAAAGCTAAGACTCACTGATCTATAGCTCCAGGGAAGACTTGAAATTATACCAGAAAAATGTGATAAAGTCTACAGTCAGGAACAAGTCTACACTTAAACTAAAAAAACCCTAAATTGCCTACAATAGTCAAGGCATTGTTACAAATAAAACACAGTTACTGCCCCCAAGGAACTCATGGTCCAATGGACAAATCAGAATGTGAAATTATTACAACACAGCAGTGTGTGCTACAATTATGTCATGTCCAAGATACTATGGGAGTAGAATGGAAGAAGCAATAAATTATGGCTGGGAAAGTTGGAAAAAGGCTTCCTCTAACTGGTACACTTGATGATTAATTACCTTCTTAACATTAGTTCAGTTCAGTTCAGTTGCTCATTCATGTCTGATTCTTTGCGATCCCATGAATCGCAGCAAGCCAGGCCTCCCTGTCCATCACCAACTCCCAGAGTCCACCCAAACCCATGTCCATTAAGTCGGTGATGCCATCCAACCTCATCCAATCTCATCCTCTCTCGTTCCCTTCTCCTCCTGCCCTCAATCCTTCCCAGCATCAGGGTCTTTTCAAATGAGTCAGCTCTTTGCATCAGGTGGCCAAAGTATTGGAGTTTCAGCTTCAACATCAGTCCTTCCAATGAACACCCAGGACTGATCTCCTTTAGGATGGACTGGTTGGATCTTCTTGCAGTCCAAGGGACTCTCAAGAGTCTTCTCCAACACCACAGTTCAAAAGCTCAATTCTTCGGTGCTCAGCTTTCTTTACAGTCCAACTCTCACATCCATACATGACCACTGGAAAAACCATAGCTTTGACTAGATGGACCTTTGTTGACAAAGTAATATCTCTGCTTTCGAATATGCTATCTAGGAACTTTCCTTCCAAGGAGTAAGCGTCTTTTAATTTCATGGCTGCAATCACCATCTCCAGTGATTTTGGAGCCCAGAAAAATAAAGTCAGCCACTGTTTCCACTGTTTCCCCATCTATTTGCCATGAAGTGATGCGACTGGATGCCACAATCTTAGTTTTCTGAATGTTGAGCTTTAAGCCAACTTTTTCACTCTCCACTTTCACTTTCATCAAGAGGCTCTTTAGTTCTTCTTCACTTTCTGCCATAAGGGTGGTGTCATCTGCATATCTGAGGTTATTGATATTTCTCCTGGCAATCTTGATTCCAGCTTGTGCTTCATCCAGCTCAGCGTTTCTCATGATGTACTCTGCATGTAAGTTAAATAAGCAGGGTGACAATATACAGCCTTGACGTGGATGTACTCCTTTTCCTATTTGGAACCAGTCTGCTGTTCCATGTCCAGTTCTAACTGTTGCTTCCTGACTTGCATATAGGTTTCTCAAGAGGCAGGTCAGGTGGTCTGGTATTCCCATCTCTTTCAGAATTTTCCACAGTTTATTGTCATCCACACAGTCAAAGGCTTTGGCATAGTCAATAAAGCAGAAATAGATGTTTTTCCAGAACTCTTGCTTTTTTGATGATACAATGGATGTTGGCGATTTGATCTCTGGTTCCTCTGCCTTTTCTAAAACCAGCTTGAACATCTGCAAGTTCACAGTTCATGTATTGCTGAAGCCTGGCTTGGAGAATTTTGAGCATTACTTTACTAGTGTGTGAGATGAGTGCAATTGTGCAGTAGTTTGAGCATTCTTTGGCATTGCCTTTCTTTGAGATTGGAATTAAAACTGACCTTTTCCAGTCCTGTGGCCACTGCTGAGTTTTCCAAAGTAATTACCTTTTTACTTTTCTTTAAGAAAAAAGCAACTTAGGCAGAGAGTATAGGACCAGCAAAGATACAGGCTAGAGGATAAAAGTGCAAAGAATCAGTAACATCTGAAGCAGTTCAATTTCTGGTTATGTCAGCCACCAATGAGATGACACTCTTCATGTGTTCATACCCTCACCTTTTTTGGTTCCAGAGCACAGAAGAGAACAGAGACTCCTGTGCCAGCCATGGTTCCCAGGCAGCCCTGCCCCTCTTTCCTCACTCTGGCTCCAGAGAAGGAGGGCTTACTTGCTGGGCACTTGCTGAACCATCTTGGCCATCTGTGTCACCAGAAGTGCTGGCAGAAGGGTGAAACATTAAAAGAGCAAGAAAGGAGAAAAGGCCTTTTGCCCTGATAAATTATTTGTCTCAACTGTAAGGTATAGTTAGAGAAGAGGCAATGAAGAAAGGAAGACGACCTCAACGGAGACAGGTTCAGGCAAGGAGGGGCGACAGTCGTCTAACAACCAGGCTGAGCGCGTGCAGGATCAGGGAAGCTTCATATTTAAGGGGAGGTTTTGCAGAAGCGATACGGGAAGATTTAGGCGGATGAACAGGGGTGGAGGGTCCCCGGATGACGCAATCTGCCCAGAGTATCGGGGTGGGACTTAAAGTTCAGTTTTGTGTTCCTGGAAGTCAGGTGGTTCAGCAAGGGCCCTTGAGGTCTTTATCTTCTTTTCTAAGCCGAAAAACTCCTTCACCAACCTCTCAGTCCTCAAAAGTCTCCTCTCTGGTCGAAAAGTGCCTCGGGAGAACTATCGTTTTAATATCCAGATCATTTTTCTATTTCTTTTAGGTCCGAAATGATCCCGCTTCTAGAGGAGGAATGTGTCCAAAGTTCTCTTTGAGTTCACCCTTCGCTGAACGTAAACTTGGGGGGAGGCGGGCGGGGAGCAGTGGGAGAAAGACGGAGAGGTAGGGAACAGCCTGTCAGGATCTCCTGGACATTTTATAAGAAATTCACATTTCTGGAGAGCCTCCTAGAAATTCTTATTTGGCAGGCTCGGGGTTTAGGCCAAGATTTTTTTGTTGTTGTTTGTTTAACTCCAGTGGCTTCTGTTGAACTGCCCCAAACCCGGCTCTTGGGCCCAGTTACTAAAGGCACTTCCAATACGGGGATTGCTTCCGGTTCCCAGCCCGTGGCGGAGGGGTGGGGCTGGGGGGGCGGTGCAGAGTGAAACCTCTGTCCAGGTAGCTGGTGCGCACTTGCCCAGCCTTCAATTGCCAGAGCAGAGGACCGAAGGTTCCCAAGCTGCCAGTGCGCAGGCGCGGCTCGTTCGACCTCCCCCCCCCTACAGACCCGCCCCCGACGCTTGTTCTGGGGACCCTGGCGTGGTGGCCTTCCTCTCGCGCAGGCTCAGGACGGGTCTCGGGAGGCGGGGCTGGAACCCGGGTGTTGCTTGGATATTTGTGGGTTCAGCTACACCTGGTGCGCAGGCCAGCCATGGGGGTTGCGCCCTGAGCCAGTGACAGAGTGCGAAGTGTCCCTCCGTCTGCCCGCCTGCGAGGGGCTGAGGAGGCCTGGAACTGGGCGCAGAGTTGCAGGGCCGATCGGTTCCCTGTGAGCTCTCCAGAAGCAATTCTGGAGGAGCGCGGGGCACCGAGATCTCAGGTGTGGCTGTGGCCATTTCCTAGTGGTCTCCGTGGGAGCTGGGTCCCAGAGTTCGGTCTCCAGAAGGAGGGCGGCGGCCGGGCTTCTGAGGCGTCTGGGAGTGCGAGAGGAGAAAGAGCATCGCCTCCCGCAGTCACAGCCGCAGCCGCACTGCGCTCAGCTGGGACGCCAGTCTGGGTTTGACAGCCCTGCTGTGGGTCCTGCGGGTCGGCTGGGCGTGGCTGCACGAAGTGGGGATGCCCGGTGTCATCCGGTTCGCTCCCCGCTCCCTGATCCCCGGGAGGATCGCAGGGCCGCCGCCAATGACAAAGATTTGGACTTAGTGAAAGGACTAGCCCCAGCTATGGACTCCAGAGTTTCAGGTTTGGATATCGAGGGTGCCGCGGGCCGGAACCCTCCTGGGGAGTCAGTCTGGGTCTAGGAGGAGAAGGAAGACCATAGGATGAGGGCAGGGAGTCCCACTGGCGGGGCAGAGTCTGTCCTTGGGATTTCCCAGGCAAGAACATTGTAGTGCGTTGCCATTTCCTTCTCCGGACCCAGGGTTTGAACCCGAGTCTCCTGCATTGGCAGGCGGATTCTTTAGCACTGAACCACCTGGGAAGCCCTGACCTTATAATAAAGGGGCTCTTAAAATACGCTTTAGAGACCTAATGATGCTTTAGAACACTCAAGAAAGCGTCTCAGGAAGACCTGGCCTCTGCACTACTTCCCAAGGAGAAGGGGAGAGGTGTGACTTCCGCAAAGTCCCATATCTTTATGTGGTCTTGTCCTAGGCCTTATTTTGTCTTGTTAACCTGTCTTATACCCTCAGGTGACATTTAAAGTTCCTTGAAGTACTTCTCCATGTTTATATTTTCAAAAGGCCTAATATAGGACCTGCATATTGGAGGTCCAGTGACTACAAAGGAGTGGCCAGACTGTGGTCACCCCCCAGCTACCTACAGCTTGCTGTGGCCTATGGACACGGGGGGGCCTCATGCAGCAGTGTGCACAGGCAGCCTGTAGCTTGTCCCTCAGCTCCCTTAGGTCCAGCCTTATCCCGGGAAACCATGCGGGTGACACACTGACTTGGGGAGTCTGGGAGCTGTAAATCTCATGAGGGTTAGCCTTCCTTATGGCTCCTTTTACCTTCCTAGTTCTCCCTTCTCAGGACCCTGCTCTTCCTCCAGAGAGAGGCCTAGGAGAAAAGGGAACAGCCAGTTTATTCCTGAAAGCCAGACCTCAGGTAAGTTGGGGTTCTCTTTAAGTTTTTCTCAAATGCCTGTTTTGCCTCCTTTTCTCTGTTTTGCCCCTTTTCCCTTGTTTGCCAAAGGGAACTGGACCCAATTCCTGCTCTGCAGGAGGCAGAGCCCATCAAGGCTTTTGCTGGTCTCCTTTCCCCAGGGCCCTCTGCTCAGTGAGACTGGGCCCCTGTGCACGTGTTATCTTCCTGGATTAGTGTGGTGACACACTGAGGACCCTGGCCTTGGGATTGGCGGGGGGAGGATCTTTTATGTGTCCTGGTTCTGCTGTCTGGTTATAGCTCCCAGTCCAGTGTTCTCCTTGGCTCTTGGCTCTGCCCTCCAGAAGTTCCTTCCTTTTGCAGTATCTCCCTTGGTTGCATATGAAGATGATATTAAACTTTTTTTGAGGGCTAAGCAGCTTTTTTATCCTGAGTAGTTTGATGGCCCAAGGATTGTTTCAAGTCTTGCACCTTCAGTGTGACTCTCAAAAACCTGACCAGCTTTTTGTGCATTTGCTTCCATTAGCTCCGTATATCAATAGCTTTTCCCACAGTTGTTATTGAAATATGCCCCTCTCTTTAGACTAAATTGTGGAGCTTTGGGGGTTTGCTTGGCAAAACCTTACTTTTAGTCACTCTGAGCAATTTGGTCCCACTGAGAGGATTTACTGGGAGCCATAACTGAACTGAAACAAAAGGTCTGACAATCACACTCATGACTTAGTCCTTGCCATTAGGCTGGGTTTTAATCATCTTTTGTCATGCAAAAGCTATATCTATTTTGTCTTTGACCAGTTGGAAATGAGAATTCATTAAATCTCCAACCTTGCAAGTCCTGGAATTTCTGGGACACTTTCTTCTTCTTTTAAAATATTAAAAAAAAATTTTTTTTTTTTGCTATGCCATGTGGCATGTGGGATCTTAGTTCCCCAACCAGGGATTGAACCCACTTCCCCTGAATTGGAAGCCCAGAGTCTTAACCACTGGACAGCCAGGGAAGTCCCTCTGGACACTTTCTTTGCCTTACATTTTTATTTTGCAAATCAGCAAACTCTTAGACTAATTTTTGTGTGTGTGTGTCATACTTTTGTCAAATGTAGCCAGTGACAACCAGCTCCTACCACTGATGTTATATTTCCCTCCTTGTCTCATCACATCACCAGCTCATGCTTGCATTGTTCCTCTTTCAAGTTATTGCATCAAGTTTTACCACACAGTTCACCACTAAATTACATGGGTTGCCGTCTTGCCAGTTGCTGCCTGGCCCTGAAGCCACTATCACGTATTTTAGGCTTTTGTATTATGGCAGAACTCCACCTGGAGACCAGCTTTTTTAATGAGTCAGTTGAGGCTAGTTATACTGTGATAACACAGCAAATCCTGAGGCGCTTACACCAACAACAGTTTATTTCTTGTCCACATTACATGCAAGCTATGGTTTTGCCCCACATCTTCACTCTGGGATCATTTGCCATTCTTAGAGCAGCAATTGTAGAAGCTGACTGTGAAAGCTTTTGCTCATAAGTAGCTCATGTCACTTGCTTCACATTCCAAATATGAAAGTGAATGACTTGACTACACCTGAGTCAGTGGGGTAGGAAAATCAATTCTATAGGGAGGGCCAATGAATATTTTGCACAAATAGTACAATCTATCATTTGGCTCACTAAGGTAGTGAGTTTTCCACATTTGATTATTTTGGACTGCCTTTAATATAAAATTGTTAGTTTGGCTTATTCTGTGCAATCAGTATCTAAATGGGATTTGACTTTTAAACATTTTGAGGGGAAAGTAAAAGGAGTTTATACTACCTTCACTTACTTGCTTTTTAGTTCATAGTTTATGGCTTATTGTACAATGTAAGTCAATTGAAAGTATTGTCGTTATAGAGGCTGACAGGATAGTTCTGGCTGGGACCCACAGAATGGTTGTACCTTGTGAAGAACTGAGATCTGGGGTTCTCACTCTTAACTTTGCACATTTAGGAACTGAAAAATGATTAGGCTTTTTGGGGAGATGATTTATATTAATCAGACTCACAAAAGACTTACTCATTCACTGTCAGTCCATTTGACATACTTTCACTGAACTGTGTGCTGGCAGCTCTTATGGGATAAGTTATTCTAAGCCCCAAATGATTTTATTTGGCCTTAGTAAGAATTGTAATCGAAATCCTAGGCCACAACTTTCAAAAATACTTAGTTAGAAGACTATTGACACTATGATACACTCAGAATGCAGAGTTTGTTATTTTTATTTTATTTTGTTTTTTATTATTTTATTTTGTTTTTCAGTTTGTTATTTTTATTTTAATCAGTTTGTTATTTTTAATTGATTCTATTTAAATGTCACTAAATTGTGAGACATTCTGAAAATTGAGGAAATGGATTGTATTTATTTCTCCCACATAAGTGGAGTGTCTCTAAAGGTTTGATTCTCCTGAGGCCCTGATTATATTCCTAAGCAGTTTGATGTTGAGATCTGTGGGCATTGCGTGGGATACTGAGTAGTAAGGATGACACAGTCCCTGGAGCAGCTTAAAATGTTTTTCAGATGGTAAAACCTGGCATTGCGATAGCCAGGAACTTTTGGAATCCCTTCTTGTACACCCTAAGGTTCTATTCAGACACCCGTCTCCCCTTCTCCCAGGGCCATGAGTGTGCTCTCCGAGGGTGCAAGGTTGTCTTCTGTGTTTCAGGACCTGATGACATTTGAGGATGTGGCTGTGGAATTCACCTGGTGGGAGTGGGGGCAGTTGGACCCTACTCAGAAGGACCTGTACTGGGAGGTGATGCTGGAGAATTTCAAGAACCTGGCCTCCCTGGGTGAGCTCAGCTCCTCCAAAGCCCAGAGCCTGCCCATCAGGCCATCTTTAGTTCCTTGGTGTTTAAAAGCTAGGGGTGTCTGGGCCTGTTGGCTGACTTTTGCCCTGAAATTCCAGAATTAGACATTTATTTTCTCTTGGGGGCCAGGAGATTCAGTATTTTTTCTCCTTGTAGGAAAGTCCCGGTGTATGTGAGATCAGAGTAAGACGCTTTATGACTTCACCATGCTTAGTTGCAGGCTGTCCACAAGCCTTGGCCTCTTACATACCCATACCATGATCCTTTTCCTTCTCTACCACCAGGGTTTCCAGTGTCCAAACCATATATGATCTGCTAGTTGGAGGAAGGGGAAGAGCCCTGTATTTTAGAGAGAGAAATCTCAACAGGTGTCCACTCAGGTGAGAGTCAGGCTAAAACAACAGTATACATCATAAGGGCCAACTGTGACTGGAAAGTTTTTTAAACCCTTGGTCAGGGGCCTCTTCTTTGAGAAGGTGCGGTCACTTGCTAGGAGCCCTTTTCTTTGAAAAGGTGAAGTTGCTTGCCAAGAGCCCTCCACTCCAGTATTTTGAATACTTGTAGGCTTCCATAATGTTTTCTGGTATGAAAAGATGTTCATTTTCTTCTCTAGTGTTTATCTTTCCTTTGTTTCTTGTGAGTAATGTAGATAAGAAATAAACATCTGCCCATCTCTGCCTACCCTTCAGGGTCCTTGGGACTATGTGTCATCACTAGATGTCACATGGTCAGTGTTAGATGGAGTCTAAGGACCAACAGTTGTTAAGTCCTATTCCAGCAGGGATAATAAAGAGTTATCAGCAGATCAAACAGAACAGTTAAGTAGCCCAGAAATTAAAGGGCTACCAGCAAGGACATCCTGACGGATGACATCAGGAAGATCAAGGTGAGGACACTTCAGGCTTGATTAAGTTGGACTACAACAGAGGTGGTTCTAAGAACAAAGACCACTTCTTACCAGCTCTTGATGGCATCTCTTTGAATTCCTAGGTGACTTGAGACGTCGGGGTGGTAGGCTCCACCCCTTGGGACAGAATTCCAGACACAAAGCTCTCCTGCCTGGCATGCGCCGCTCAGGCATACTGCAGGAGATGACAGTCTGTGTCTGTGTCCATCTTTGAAACAGAATCAGCCTCAGGCCAGAGCTGAAGCTCCCCAAAGCAGGGCTCAAATCCTGAGAGCGCAGGCTGGGCCTCCGCACTCCAGAAGAGGACAGACAGGGGAGATGCTGATCTCTGTATTGGCACTCTCTTGATCATATTTCCCTCCAGAATGAGGGCAAGGGTCTGGCCTCTGGATCTAGTCTCACCATCAGTATCTGTCTGTTTACAGTGTTCTACAAATATGGTGTGTTTCAGAATCTCTAGGGGAGCTTGTGAGACACTCAGATCCTCAGGATCCCCACAAGACCTACTGGCTCAAAATCTGGCCTGTGGGAGCCCTGCTTAGGCATTGCCAGTCATTTCTCTCTTCAGAAGGGTCACTATTATTGTATTAGCTTTCTACTGTTGCTGAAACAAATTGTCATAAACTTAGTGGCTTTAATCAACACAAGTTTATTATCTCATAGTTCAAAACTCAGAATCAAGTATGGGTCTCACAGTGTTAAAATCAAGGTATCAGCATGGCTGAGTTCCTTTCTGGAGTGTCTAGGGGACAGTCTGTTTCCTGTTCATCTGTGTTGTTGGCAGAACCAATTCCTTACAATGGTCAGACTGAGTTTCTCGTTTTCTTGCTGGCTATAAGCTGAGGAGCATTCCCAGCTTCTAAAGATTGCTACATTTCTTGGCCCGTGGGTCCCTTCCTCCACCTTCAGAGCCAGAAGTGATGGGTCGAATCTTTCTCACACCACATCTGACTCAGCCAGGAACTGTCTCTGATTTTGAGAACTCATGTGATTAGACTGGGCCCACCTGAATGACTCATGATAATCTCCCAGCCTCAGGGTCTGTGCCCTTAATCACATCTTCAAAGTCTCTTCTGCCATGTAAAGTAACATGTTTATATGTTCCTGGGATTTGAATACATAAATATGTTCAGATGGACTTGGACATCTTTGGGGGATAATTATTCTGCCATCACAGTTACATGCAGTAATAGATGTTAAAGGTATACAGTATGTATATTATACTATGTATATAGTACATGATAATGTGTGGTGTGGACTGAGGTGTTGAGGGAAGATTTTGTGGAGGGCATCTTCCTACCCTCTTCTCATCTTTACAGTCTTTGGATTTACCTTGTGTTACTGTTGTTCAGTAGCTAAGTTGTGTCCAACTGCAACTCCATGGACTATAGCCCTCAAGGCCCCTCTCTGTCCATGGACTTTCCCAGGCAAGAATACTGGAGTGAGTTGCCATTTCCTTCCCAGAGGACCTTCCTTATCCAGGGATTGAACCTGCATCTCCTTCACTGCAGGCTGATTCTTTACCACTGAGCCACCAGGGAAGCCCTTACCTTGTGTACTGGAGTCCCAACACTGTTCTCTCAGGCTTTTCTAATCTCCAGTTACCTGCTTATCTTATTCTTGGCACTTACAAAATGTTCTTTAGACACACACCATTCTTGGAAGAGACTGTACACCTCTTTTAGGTATTATTTTAAAGGTTAATTATCTTATGTCTATCATAGGACTTTACTTCCTCTTGGCGTATAGAACAGGTAATACCAGCCTGTCTTTTTTGTTTTTTTTTTTTTTTTCCAGACTGGGAGAGAAGGCCTCAAGCCAAGAAACCTATGCTAAGTCAGGGACTTTCCAAAGAAGAATTATTTCAGAGAGCATCAGTGGAGAAACACATTAGAGATGAATTCAGGTCCTCCAAACTGAAAGCAACCTGTGGTTGGGATGACCAGGTAGAGATATATCCAAAAAAACAGGAGAGACATCTGAAAGAAACGTCACTCACTCAGAAATCTCCTCCCACCCCTAAGAGAGGTCATGAATCGAGTGAATCTGGGACCAGTTCAGGTTTAAGATCAGTCCCTATTAACCAACACCATGTTCCCACAGGAGAAGGATACTATAATTGTGATACAGAATTCAGACAGATTTCAGGGAGAAGTGACTCTCGGAGAACCCAACCAGGGAAGAAATCTTGCAAATGCAATGAATGTGGGAAGTTGTTCCATTTCCAGTCAGAACTTCAGCGCCATCAGAGACGTCACACTGGAGAAAAGCCCTATGAGTGCGGTGAATGTGGAAGAGCCTTTGGTCATATTTCATCCCTTATTAAACATCAGAGAACTCATACTGGAGAGAAGCCCTATGAATGCAGTGAATGCAGGAGAGCCTTCAGCCAGAGTTCCTCTCTTGTTCTACATTATAGATTTCATACAGGAGAGAAACCCTACAAATGTAATGAATGTGGAAGGGCCTTTGGTCATACTTCGTCCCTTATTAAACATCAGAGAACTCACACTGGAGAAAAGCCCTATGAATGCAGAGAATGTGGGAGAACCTTCAGCCAGAGTTCCTCTCTCATTGTACACTACAGATTTCATACAGGAGAGAAACCTTACAAATGTAATAGGTGTGGGAGAGCCTTCAGCCAGAGTTCATCTCTCACTCAGCATTATAGACACCATACTGGAGAGAAACCCTACAAATGTAATGAGTGTGGAAGAGCCTTTGCTCACACTGCCTCCCTTATTAAACATCAGAAAAGTCATGCTGGGAAAAAAACCCTACGAATTCAGCCAATGCAGGAAGGCTTTCAGCTGGAAAACACACACCACTAAACCTCAGAGGATATACTGAATTATATATTAGAAAGCAATCCTAGGAGTGCAACGAATGTGGGAAGATTTTTGGTCAGAGGACACATTTTGCTCAACATCAGACAGGACACACCAAACCGAAGCTCTATTAAGAGGGGGTGGGCTTTCATCATACCTCCTCCCTTATCAAACACAAGAGAATTCAAACCAGTAAGAAACTATGTGAATATAATGGATTTGGAAAGGCTTTAGTTAGTGGGCCACACATTCAACATCAGAGAGTTTATTATTTAAAAAAAATTTTTTGATATGAACCATTTTTAAAGTCTTTATTGAATTTGTTACAATATTGTTTCTGTTTTATGTTTTGGTTTTCTGGCCATGAGGCATGTGGGATCTTAAATCCCTGACCAGGAATTGAACCCACACCCCCTGCTTTGGAAGGTGAAGTCTTAACCACTGGACCACCAGGGAAGTCTCCATACATGGGAGAATTTATACTGGGGGAAAGCCTCATCAGTGTAATCAGTATAGCACAGGCTTCAGTCACATAGTGTTTCAAAAGCACACAAAAATCCCTGAAACAACTCCAGATAACTCATACATATTTTACATTAGTAACAGGTTAAGTTTTCTTTCAAAGGGCAAAGTGAAGTGAAAGTCGCTCAGTCGTGTCTGACTCTTTGTGACCCCACGGACTCTACAGTCCATGGAATTCTCCAGGCCAGAATACTGGAGTGGGTAAGCCTTTCCCTTCTTCAGGGGATGTTCCCAAACCAGGGATTGAACCCAGGTCTCCTGCACTGCAGGCAGATTCTTCACCAACTGAGCCACAAAGGAAGCCCCATATATATATCCTTTCCCCCCGCAAGTGTCCTTCTCTAACCCTCACTCAGGTCACTTTATATGCCTGGATGCCTGCAACTTTGTAGCTGGTTTTTGCCTAACATAGTCCCTTTCTCTTATGTATCTCTGGCCATGTTAATCATTCTCATCAGTGGGCACCTATCCTGCCACCCTGTCCTGCCCCCCAAAGCCTCTGTTTTGCCTATAGGATAAAGGCTCACCTCTCAGTTTGACATTCAATGCCCTCCTCAGTCTGCCCTAACCTCTTGCTGTTCCTGATAAGAACCTCCATTTCAGACAAACTAGCTTGCTTGCCATACCTCAAACATGCGTCCACACTTTCCAGCCTGGGCTGTTCTGCCTAAGCTGTTCCACCAGCCAGGCATACCCTCTCCACTATCTAAAGCCTGGTGATCAGTCAGAACCCTATTCAAATGTCCCCTCATCTGGGAAGAAATCTCTTGAATACTGATGGGAAGTCAGATCTTACTCAATTGCAATTGTAAAAGCATCTGTTTTTCCATAAGTATTATTTTTAATTACTGATTTCTGATTGTGCTGGATCTTCATTGCTGCACACAGGCTTTCTCTAGTTCTAGAGAGGGGGCTACGCTCTAGTTGTGGTGCACGGGCTTCACACTGTGGTGGCTTCTTATTGTGGAGCACGGGGTCTAGGGGTATGGGCTTCAGGAGCTGTAGCATGAAGGCTCAGTAGTTGTGCTATGAGGGCTCTAGGGCGTGTAGGCTTTAGTAGTTGAAGCACAGGGGCTCATTAGTTGTGGCTCTCAAACCTTAGAGCATGCATGCTTCAGTAGTTACAGCGCTTGGGCTCAATAGTTGTTGAATCTAGAGCATGGGCTTAGTAGTTGTGGCGCACGGGCTTAGTTGGCATGTGGAATCTTCTCATTCCAGTCCCCTATAATGAAAAGGACATCTTTTTTAGGTGTTAGTTCTAGAAGGTCTTGTAGGTCTTCATAGAACCATTCAACTTCAGCCTCTTCAGCATTACTGGTTGGGGCATAGACTTGGATTACCATGATATTGAATAGTTTGCCTTGGAAACGAACAGATATCATTCTATCATTTTTGAGAATGCATCCAAGTACTGCATTTTGGACTCTTTTGTTGACTATGACGGCTACTCCATTTCTTCTAAGGGATGGTTGCCCACAGTAGTGAAAATAATGGTCATCTGAGTTAAATTCACCCATTCCAGTCCATTTTAGTTCACTGATTCCTAAAATGTCAACGTTCACTCTTGCCATCTCCTGTTTCAATAATTGAAAAATCAAGAGTT
Organism: Bos indicus; assembly: GCF_029378745.1. Taxonomy (NCBI): domain Eukaryota; kingdom Metazoa; phylum Chordata; class Mammalia; order Artiodactyla; family Bovidae; genus Bos; species Bos indicus. The sequence goes on along the minus strand of NC_091770.1, from coordinate 1,893,814 downwards.
CCAGAAAAACATCTATTTCTGCTTTATTGTCTATGCCAAAGCCTTTGACTGTGTGGATCACAATAAACTGTGGAAAATTCTGAAAGAGATGGGAATACCAGGCCACCTGACCTGCCTCTTGAGAAATCTGTATGCAGGTCAGGAAGCAACAGTTAGAACTGGACATGGAACAGCAGACTGGTTCCAAATAGGAAAAGGAGTATGTCAAGGCTGTATATTGTCACCCTGCTTATTTAACTTATATGCAGAGTACATCATGAGAAACACTGGGCTGGAAGAAGCACAAGCTGGAATCAAGATTGCAGGGAGAAATATCAATAACCTCAGATATGCAGATGACACCACCCTTATGGCAGAAAGTGAAGAACTAAAGAGCCTCTTGATGAAAGTGAAAGAGGAGAGTGAAAAAGTTGGCTTAAAGCTCAACATTCAGAAAACTAAGATCATGGCATCTGGTCCCATCACTTCACGGCAAATAGATGGGGAAACAGTGTCAGACTTTATTTTGGGGGGCTCCAAAATCACTGCAGATGGTGACTGCAGCCATGAAGTTAAAAGACGCTTATTCCTTGGAAGAAAATTTATGACCAACCTAGCAGCATATTAAAAAGCAGAGACATTACTTTGCCAACAAAGGTCTGTCTAGCCAAAGCTGAGTTGGACTATAAAGAAAGCTGAGCACCGAAGAATTGATGCTTTTGAACTGTGGTGTTGCAGAAGACTCTTGAGAGTCCCTTGGATAGCAAGGAGATCCACCAGTCCATCCTAAAGGAAATCAGTCCTGAATATTCATCAGAAGGACTGATGTTGAAGCTGAAACTACAATACTTTGGCTACCTGAGCGAAGAACTGAGTCATTTGAAAAGACCTTGATGCTGGAAAGACTGAAGGCAGAAGGAGAAGGGGATGACAAAGGATGAGATGGTTGGATGGCATCACTGACTCGATGGACATGAGTTTGAGTAAACTCTGGGAGTTGGTGATGGACAGGGAGGTCTGGCATGCTGCAGTCCATGGGGTCATAGAGTTGGACACGGCTGAGCAACTGAACTGGAATCTTCTTGGACCAGGGATCAAACCTGTGTGCCCTGTACTGGCAGGCAGATTCCTATCCACTGTGTTACCAGGGAAGTCCTCCATAATATTTGAAAGTGAAAGATATCTCGACTTGGAGTAGTTCTTATCAGTGTCTTAATCTATTTAAATCATTGGTTGTTTATTATCTTGCCATTTTCTTGTCTCCTGAATCAGATTATCAGATGCTTCAGCTCATTTCTCATACTTCCTCTCAGAAATGAGCACCCAATAGATACATTACTTTGCCAACAAAGGTCCATCTAGTCAAGGCTATGGTTTTTCCAGAGTGTTGGACTGTGAAGAAAGCTGAGTGCCGAAGAAGTGATGCTTTTGAACTGTGGTGTTGGAGAAGACTCTTGAGAGTCCATTGGACTGCAAGGAGATCCAACCAGTCCATTCTAAAGATCCGCCCTGGGATTTCTTTGGAAGGAATGATGCTAAAGCTGAAACTCCAATACTTTGGCCACCTCATGCGAAGAGTTGGCTCATTAGAAAAGACTCTGATGCTGGGAGGGATTGGGGGCAGGAGGAGAAGGGGACGACAGAGGATGAGATGGCTGGATGGCATCACTGACTCGATGGACATGAGTCTGAGTGAACTCCGGGAGTTGGTGATGGACAGGGAGGTCTGGCGTGCTGCGATTCATGGGGTAGCAAAGAGTCTGACACGACTGAGCGACTGAACTGAACTGAATCATCTGTTAACTTGAAAAACAACTTCTATTGCCCACGTTTTCTTGGTACTCTGACTACAAATTTTCATACTAGATAAAAATCTTTCCTTCTAGAAAACTATCAATTAAATATTTTCTTAAAAAATACAATATTGCTTCCTGTAATTATTTTTCAAATTCAAGTATAGGTTAGTATTGTTCTGCATTCTGTGGGTAGCTTGTTCGATTTGTCCATGAAAATTTATTGCAATTTTATTTATAAATTCTCATTCCAACTACCCAGTGTTGGGTTAAACTCCACAGGTTAAGGATATAGTCCCTCTCAAGACTGGGAGAGAGGGACACTAGTAAAGTCACACGTTGATTTGTTTAAGATATTTGTCCCTGTAGATGATAATGGAAAAGCCACTGGCTTTAATTCTCCATAGTGTCATTTGGTGAGACTAGAACTGTTCATATATATTTATCATGGTGATCTGCCAATGGATGGCATACCCAGAAGTTGGTAAGATTTAGAGCAGTGGCAATTATTTAGGATAATCTAAGAATGGGGAAGATACCCTGGAGGAGGAAATGGCACCCCACTCTAGTATTCTTGCCTGGAGAACCCTATGGACAGAGGAGCCATCAATGGAGTTGCAAAGAGTCAGAATGACTGAGCGTGTGAGCACGATATAAGCATGAAAAATGGTATTTGAATGAGTATGCTCTGACCTAACAAAGAGGAAAGAAAAGAGAAAACAGGTCATTATGGATGGATAACAACTAGGGATCAATAGAGATGAGAAGAATAACTATGGGCAAGCAGATGAAAAATAAAATCGGGCTTTTTGGGGTTCTTTTTTTTTTTGGAAGTAAAATTGATTTATTCATGGTAGACAAAACAGGGCTTTGACACAGTTGTTGGTCTGACATATTGGGCAGAAGCTATCCCTTATCTGAAGTCATTGATTTATTCCAAAGGTCTTCAGTCAGCTGGTCTGGAGACCAGCTGCTTTAGAGCATCTTGGAAAATCCTCAGTCTGAAGTCCTCTGCTGGAATAGGCTTCCAGTTGTGTCAATTCTGAGACTCTTCTTTAATTGTGAAATATGTATGGAAGAATTGACATCCTGGAGTTTCACTGCTGCATTAGTTAACAGTATCTGATAAGGTTCCATACAGTAATGCTCAAGAGCAGTTTTTCTCTGATGTCTTACAAAAAAACCTCATGGTTGAGGATCACAGTCTATTTAGGAAGAAGCTGTGGGAAGCTGTCCTTAACCTATTGATGACAGGACCGGTATATATGAATCCCCTGTAATCCCCTGCCATGTCTGCATGCAGCAGGGTAGCTTAGTACTGGATGTGGAATTTCCAAATAACTGTTTATTTCTTAGACAACTGATGTATTCCCAAGGGAGTGAACCATATGGCCATAAGGTGCTTGTGAGAGTACCCTTGGCCAGGCAGCAAAGGAGTTCTGAGATTTCTGGTAATGTTAATAATGTCACTGATTTCTGTAAAGTGTGTGCCTTGACCACTTGATATAAAAAAATGGGATGTCCTAGGTTGGAAACACAAAACCAAGCAGTTTTTACGAGGGACTAAAGCTTTTCATGGCAATTACATGCTTCAGTCCATCATTAAAACAGACATATTAAAAAGTAAAACACTCGTGGGACCTACCCAGGAGAAGACTGGCAGAGGGGACTTCACCCAGATGCCAGTTTCTCAAGGGTATAAATACCTATTAGTCATGATAGATACATTCACATGATGGATTGAAGGCTTTCCCACTCGGAGAAGGCTGAGGAGGTGGTAAAAAAACTGCTCCATGAAATGAGTCCGAGATTTGGTCTTCCCAGGTCATTACAAAGGGACAATGGGACATCACTTACTTCTAAGGTCACCCAGTTCAGTTCAGTCGCTAGTCATGTCCGACTCTTTGTGACCTCATGAATCGCAGCACGCCAGGCCTCCCTGTCCATCACCAACTCCCGGAGTTCACTCAAACTCATGTCCATCAAGTCGGTGATGCTATCCAGCCATCTCATCCTCTGTTGTCCCCTTCTCCTCCTGCCCCCAATCCCGCCCAGCATCAGAGTCTTTTCCAATGAGTCAACTCTTCGCATGAGGTGGCCAAAGTACTGGAGTTTCAGCTTTAGCATCAGTCCTTCCAGTGAACACCCAGGACTGATCTCCTTTAGGATGGACTGGTTGGACCTCCTTGCAGTCCAAGGGACTCTCAAGAGTCTTCTCCAACACCACAGTTCAAAAGCATCAATTCTTCGGCGCTCAGCTTTCTTCACAGCCCAACTCTCACATCCATACATGACCACAGGAAAAACCTTAGCCTTGACTAGACAGACTTTTGTTGGCAAAGTAATGTCTCTGCTTTTTAACGTGCTATCTAGGTTGGTCATAACTTTCCTTCCAAGGAGTAAGTGTCTTTTAATTTCATGGCTGCAGTCACCATCTGCAGTGATTTTGGAGCCCCAAAAAATAAAGTCTGACACTGTTTCCCCATCTATTTCCCATGAAGTGATGGGACCAGATGCCATGATCTTAGTTTTCTGAATGTTGACCTTTAAGCCAACTTTTTCACTCTCCTCTTTCACTTTCATCAAGAGGCTCTTTAGTTCCTCTTTACTTTGTGTCATAAGGGTGGTATCATCTGCATATCTGAGGTTATTGATATTTCTCCCTGCAATCTTGATTCCAGCTTGTGCTTCATCCAGCCCAGGGTTTCTCATGATGTACTCTGCATAGAAGTTAAATAAGCAGGGTGACAATATACAGCCTTGACATACTTCTTTTCCTATTTGGAACCAGCCTGCTGTTCCATGTCCAGTTCTAACTGTTGCTTCCTGACTTGCATATAGGTTTCTCAAGAGGCAGGTAAGGTGGTCTGGTCCTCCCATCTCTTTCAGAATTTTCCACAGTTTATTGTGGTCCACACAGTCAAAGGCTTTGGCATAGTCAATAAAGCAGAACTAGATGTTTTTCTGGAACTCTCTTTCTTTTTCCATGATCCAGTGGATGTTGGCAATTTGATCTCTGGTTCCTCTGCCTTTTCTAAAACCAGCTTAAACATCTGGAAGTTCACGTTTCACGTATTGCTGAAGCCTGGCTTGGAGAATTTTGAGCATTACTTTACTAGCGTGTGAGATGAGTGCAATTGTGCGGTAGTTTGAGCATTCTTTGGCATTGCCTTTCTCTGGGATTGGAATGAAAACTGACCTTTTCCAGTCCTGTGGCCACTGCTGAGTTTTCCAAATTTGCTGGCATATTGAGTGCAGCACTTTCACAGCATCATCTTTCAGGATTTGAAATAGCTCAACTGGAATTCCATCACCTCCACTAGCTTTGTTCGTAGTGATGCTGTCTAAGGCCCACTTGACTTCACATTCCAGGATGTCTGGCTCTAGGTGAGTGATCACACCATCATGATTATCTTGGTTGTGAAGATCTTTTTTGTACAGTTCTTCTTATCTCCATTATGCCTGGAGGCCTCAGTCTTCAGGAAAAGTAGAAAGAGTCAACCAATTCTTAAAATCAGCAATAAAAAAGATAACCCAGGAGACCTCCCTGAGATGGAAGGAGGTTTTACCAATAGCTCTCCTCTGTACCCATATTGCCCCTAAGGAACAGGTTGGTCTTAGTCCTTATGAGATGCTAAATGGCAGACCTTTTGTTTATGTTAATGACCTCTTCCTAGATCAGAGGCTCAGACACTCCGGTCTTATGCCATGGCCATTGGGCAATTCCAACAGGATATATGCTTGTAGGATGTCAACCAGGACCCAAAAGATTCTAAAGAGCCACCACTATATGCTCCAGGGACTCAAGTCCTAATTAAAGTCTGGAAAGATGGGTCCCCAAAGGCCCAACTCCAGCCCTCATGGAAGGGCCTCTACCCTATAATACTTTCTACCCCCACAGCAGTCAAGGTACCAGGACATGACTCCTGGATTCACCACTCATGAGTCAAGCCATGGAAGAAAACTGAAGAGGACACTCAATACACCTGTGAGCCCCTGGGAGCTCTCAGATAGCTATTCAGGACTACAAATGAGTGCCATCCCCAAAATCAAGTGATTGGGGATAGGATTTTTCAGGATAGCTCTAAAGAGCCAACATAGCTTGGCAGGGGTTGTACCCCAAAATAGACAGGAGATGGCAGGTGTTGTACCCCCAAATAGACAGGAGATGCCTGAACAAGGAGGGACTTGATCCATCTTGAATGAGATGTGTTGTTTCTGGGTAAATACCTCCAGCTAAGTTAAATTAAGTCTCACAATCTCGAGAAAAACATGCAGGTCTACAGGATCTCAAAGAACAAGCTGGAGAGTCCTTAGGGTGGCTACAGTCTCTCTTTGGGGGATCCTTCTCCTGGCGATGGGGAATTTCACATTGGAGGTGGCCAAGAGGAGCAACCCCACATCCAAGGAGTGGTGGCTGCTCGGGTGCAGGAGGGCCGAGAGGAGCTACTCCACGTTCAAGGTCAGGAGGGGCGGCCGTGAGGAGATAGCCCTCGTCCAAGGTAAGGAGCAGTGGCTGCGTTTTGCTGAAGCAGCCGTGAAGAGATACCCTACGTCCAAGGCGAGAGACACCCCAGTAAGATGGTAGGTGTTGTGAGAGGGCATCAGAAGGCAGACATACCGAAACCATAGTCACAGAAAACTAGCCAATCTGATCACATGGACCACAGCCTTGTCTAACTCAGTGAAACTAAGCCATGCTGTGTGGGGCCACCCAGGATGGGCGGGTCATGGTGGAGAGGTCTGACAGAATGTGGTCCACTGCAGAAGGGAATGGCAAACCACTTCAGTATTCTTGCCTTGAGAACCCCATGAACAGTATGAAAAGGCAAAATGATAGGATACTGAAAGAGGAACTCCCCAGGTCAGTAGGTGCCCAATATGCTCCTGGAGATCAGTGGAGAAATAACTCCAGTAAGAATGAAGGGATGGAGCCAAAGCAAAAACAATACCCAGCTGCGGATGTGACTGGTGATAGAAGCAAGGTCTGATGCTGTAAAGAGCAATATTGCATTGGAACCTGGAATGTCAGGTTCATGAATCAAGGCAAATTGGAAGTGGTCAAAAAGGAGATGGCAAGAATGAATGTCGACATTCTAGGAATCAGCAAACTAAAATGGACTGGAATGGGTGAATTTAACTCAGATGACCATTATATTTATCTACTATTGTGGGCAGGAATCCCTTAGAAGAAATGGAGTAGCCATCAGAGTCAACAAAAGAGTCCGAAACGCAGTACTTGGATGCAATCTCAAAAATGACAGAATGATCTCTGTTCGTTTCCAAGACAAACCATTCAATATCACAGTAATCTAAGTCTATGCCCTGACCAATAATGCTGAAGAAGCTGAAGTTTAAATGGCTCTATGAAGACCTACAAGACCTTCTAGAGCTAACACCCAAAAAAGATGTGCTTTTCATCATAGGGGACTAGAATGCAAAAGCAGAGAGTCAGAAATACCTGGAGTAAAAGGCAAATTTGGCCTTGGAGTACAGAATGAAGCAGGGCAAAGGCTAATAGAGTTTTGCCAAAAGAATGCACTGGTCAGCAAACACCCTCTTCCAACAACACAAGAGAAGACTCGACTCTACACATGGACATTACCAGATGGTCAATACAGAAATCAGATTGATTATATTCTTTGCAGCTGAAGATGGAGAAGCTCTATACAGTCAGCAAAAACAAGACTGGGAGCTGAACTCCTTATTGCCAAATTCAGACTTAAATTGAAGAAAGTAGGGAAAACCACTAGACCATTCAGTTATGACCTAAATCAAATCCCTTATGATTATACAGCAGAAGTGAGAAATAGATTTAAGGGACTAGATCTGATAGACAGAGTGCCTGATGAACTATGGACGGAGGTTTGTGACACTGTACAGGAGACAGGGATCAAGACCATCCCCATGGAAAAGAAATGCAAAAAAGCAAAATGGTTGTCTGGGGAGGCCTTACAAATGGCTGTGAAAAGAAGAGAAGCGAAAAGCAAAGGAGAAAAGGAAAGATATAAGCATCTGAATGCAGAGTTCCAAAGAATAGCAAGGAGAGATAAGAAAGCCTTCCTCAGTGATCAATGCAAAGAAATAGAGGAAAACAACAGAATGGGAAAGACTAGAGAACTCTTCAAGAAAATTATAGATACCAAGGGAACATTTCATGCAAAGATGGGCTCGATAAAGGACAGAAATGGTATGGACCTAACAGAAGCAGAAGATATTAAGAAGAGGTGGCAAGAATACACAGGAGAACTGTACAAAAAAGAGCTTCACGACCAAGATAATCACGATGGTGTGATCACTCACCTAGAGCCAGATATCCCGGAATGTGAAGTCAAGTGGGCCTTAGAAAGCATTACTTCAAACAAAGCTAGTGAAGGTGATGGAATTTCAGTTGAGCTATTTCAAATCTTGAAAGATGATGCTGTGAAAGTGCTGCACTCAATATGCCAGCAAATTTGGAAAACTCAGCAGTGGCCACAGGACTGGAAAAGGTCAGTTTTCATTCCAATCTCAAAGAAAGGCAATGCCAAAGAATGCTCAAACTACTGCACAATTATACTCAACTCACACGCTAGTAAAGTAATGCTCAAAATTCTCCAAGCCAGGCTTCAGCAATACGTGAAACGTGAACTTCCAGATGTTTAAGCTGGTTTTAGAAAAGGCAGAGGAACCAGAGATCAAATTGCCAACATCCACTGGATCATGGAAAAAGAAAGAGAGTTCCAGAAAAACATCTAGTTCTGCTTTATTGACTATGCCAAAGCCTTTGACTGTATGGATCACAATAAACTGTGGAAAATTCTTCAAGAGATGGGAATACCAGACCACCTGACATGCCTCTTGAGAAATCTGTATGCAGGTCAGGAAGCAACAGTTAGAACTGGACATGGAACAACAAACTGGTTCCAAATAGGAAAAGGAGTACGTCAAGGCTGTATATCGTCACCCTGCTTATTTAACTTATATGCAAAGTACATCATGAGAAACCCTGGGCTGGAAGAAGCACAAGCTGGAATTAAGATTGCTGGGAGAAATATCAATAACCTCAGATATGCAGATGACACCACCCTTATGGCAGAAAGTGAAGAGGAACTAAAAAGCCTCTTGATGAAAGTGAAAGAGGAAAGTGAAAAAGTTGGCTTAAAGCTCAACATTCAGAAAACTAAGATCATGGCATCTGGTCCCATCACTTCATGGGAAATAGATAGGGAAACAGTGGAAACAGTGTCAGACTTTATTTTTTTGGGCTCCAAAATCACTGCAGATGGTGACTGCAGCCATGAAATGAAAAGACGCTTACTCCTTGGAAGGAAAGTTATGACCAACCTAGATAGCACATTAAAAAGCAGAGACATTACTTTGCCAACAAAAGTCCGTCTAGTCAAGGCTAAGGTTTTTCCTGTGGTCATGTATGGATGTGAGAGTTGGGCTGTGAAGAAAGCTGAGCGCCGAAGAATTGATGCTTTTGAACTGTGGTGTTGGAGAAGACTCTTGAGAGTCCCTTGGACTGCAAGGAGGTCCAACCAGTCCATCCTAAAGGAGATCAGTCCTGGGTGTTCACTGGAAGGACTGATGCTAAAGCTGAAACTCCAGTACTTTGGCCACCTCATGCGAAGAGTTGACTCATTGGAAAAGACTCTAATGCTGGGCGGGATTGGGGGCAGGAGGAGAAGGGGACGACAGAGGATGAGATGGCTGGATGGCATCACCGACTCGATGGACATGAGTTTGAGTGAACTCCGGGAGTTGGTGATGGACAGGGAGGCCTGGCGTGCCACGATTCATGGGGTCGCGAAGAGTCAGACACGACTGAGTGACTGAACTGAACTGAATGCCCCTACTATTCCCTGTTATCACCATACTGATGCAGCTTATGATTGCTCCATGTATTATCAACTGTCTAACCTGTTTTTTCTCTGCCCAGGTCAACAAGCTACAACATGCAGTACCAGTTCAACAAGAATATATAAAACAGTTGACCATGGAAAATGTTAGTCACCTTTAGATGAACACCGCTATAAGGACTCTGAGGCTTGAGATTAGCAAGAGGTGGAGGCCCAAAGGCCCTCTCTGTCCCAGCTCAGCAGGAAGTAGCCAGAGAGACCTCAACACCCCTACTCCCAAAGAATTGGTCCTCCCCTCTGTTAAGCGGGGAATGTTAGGTAGGTAAAATAGGAAAAAGGAGTCCAAAATAGCAGTGGCTAGAAGACAAAGAGGAAAAAGCCCACGAAAGTAGAACAAGGAAGGTCCAAGGAGCGGAGTGAGAACTTCAGGTGAAGCAAAGAGCCCTCCAGGCTAGCCCAATTTACAAAGGGCAGGCTCAAGGGAAGGAGAAAAACATAGAAAAAGAGGAGCCAAAATTGAGCCGTACTTCTTTTGGGTTGGCCTGCCCTCATGCCTTGAGGATGTATTTTCCTTTGCTTGCCAAATAAAACTGAGCTGTAACCAAAAAAAAAAAAGTAAAACTCATTCTAATTTCATGAAAGGTAGAAGCTGGATAAAATCCATCTGAAAGTGTTCAGGGATTTTTGAGGCCTTGGTTACTGGCCATGTTCCACCTTTAGTTCTTCAAAGATTATATTTACAGGTGACACATGACCTAAAAATAACTTGTTAAAAGTTCATTTTTTAAAGTTTATTTATCAACGTTAATTTAAGATAGTAACCAATTTGTCTTTATCATGATGTATAGTTTTATGGGGGAAAAATTTTTTTAGCTTGTATCCATCTGAAATCGTCTGGCGCCTCCAAGTGGCCATCTTGGGAGCACCAGTAATGACCTGAGTGAAAGTTGCCTGCATGCTCAGTAATGTTTGACTCTTTCTCCGTTCCATGGAGTGTAGCCCACCAGGCTCCTCTGTCCATGAAATTCTCCAGGCAAGAATACTGGAGTGGGTTTCCATTTCCTCTTCCAGGGCATCTTCCTGATCCAGGGATCGAACCCGCATCTCCTGTGTCCCTGCATTGGCAGGTGGATTCTTTCCCATTGTGCCTTCTGGGAAGCCCATGAGTGAAGGTTACATTTTTTAAAAACATTCTTCTTTTTTAGAATCAGAGGATAAATGCTGATATTTCATAATGGTCTCTCTGAATTCCTCCAGAGATTTACCCTTTGAGGGTTCAGTTAGGAATCTCACCTAAGTTAAGGCAGTTTGTTTGGCATCATGATCTGCTAGAGCACTTCCTTTGACCTCCATATTATCTTTTTCACATGAACTGAGGCCCTTCTAAGAGCTACTTCTCTAGGCGACAGGAGCGACTCAAGTTCTTTAGCTTGTAGTTCATTTTAAAATTATTTATTTATTTGGCTGTGCTGGGTCTTAGTTGTGGCATGTGGGATCCCTCGCCCGGGTCAAACCCATGTCTCCTGCACTGGCAGGCATTCTTTACCACTGAGGCACCAGGGAAGCCCACATGATGGGTGGATGAATTCGCTCAGTCGTGTCCAACTCTTTGCAACCTCATGGACTGTAGCTTACTAGGCTCCTCTGTTCGTGGGATTTTCCAGGCAAGAATACCGGAGTGGGTTGTCATTTCCTTCTCCGGGGGAACTTCCCGACCCAGGGATCGAACCCGGGTCTCCCTCATTGTAGGCAGACGCTTTACCGTCTGAGCCACAAGGGAAGCCCATGATGGGTATATACCTCTAAGTATTGAAAGCAGGGACTAGAAAAGCTATTTTCGAGTATTTACATGACTCAACACACACTCCATGTTCACAGTAATATTATTCACAAGAGCAAAAAGGTAGAAGCAACCCAACTGTCCATCGGCAGATGAATAAACAATACAGTATACAGTGGAATATTATGCTGTGCTGTGCTCAATCACTTCAGTCATGTCTGATTCTTTGTGACCTCATGGACTGTAGCCCACCAGGCTCCTCTGTCCATGGAGTTCACCAGGCAAGAATACTGGAGTGGGTTGCTGTGCCCTCTTCCAGGGGATCTTCCCAACCCAGGAATCAAACCCGTATCTCCAGCATCTCCTGCATTGTACACAGGTTCTTTACCCACTGAGCCACCTGAGAAGCCCCACAGTGGAACATTATCTGGCCTTAAAAAAGGAAGATTCTAACACATGCTACACATGGATGAACCTTGAGGACATAATGCTAAATGAAATAAACCAGTCACAAGAGGACAAACACTGTATGATTCCACTTATATGAGACAATTGATCCAATTCATAGAGACAAAGAATAGAATGGTGTTTGACAGAGACTGGAGAGAGAAAGGAATGGTGAATTACTGCTTAATAGGTACAGAGTTTCTGTTTTTCAAGATGAAAAGAGTTCTGGAGATGAATCATAGGGATGGCCACACAACAATATGAATGGACTCAATGCCTCTGAAGTGTTCACTTAAAAATGGTTATGACAGTAAATTTTATGTTATGCATATTTTATAACAAATTTTTTAAATGTCAAAAATGTACATGAATGTTCATAGCAGCTTTGTTTGAAATAGCCAAAAACTGAAGATAAACTATATACATATTCTACAATGATGAATGGTTAAACAAAAAGGAAGAAACTATTGAGGCATTCAACAACTTGGAAAGACATCAAGAGTATTATGCTGTGATCTCCAAAGGACATGTAACTAACTCCATTTACATAACATTCCCAAAATGACAAAATTTTAAACATGGAGAACATATTAGTGGTTGCCAAGGGTTAGGGATGGTGGAGGAAGACAGAAAAGGGAGAAAGTGACTCTTAAGAGAAAGCATGAGGGATCTTTGTGATGACAGTTCTACCATGATTGTGGTGGTTACAGAAATCCACACATGATAAAAACTGTATAGAGCTACACACACCCCCACATGCATGTAAACCCCACGATTGCATGTAAACTGATAGAATCCAAACGAATTCTGTGAATTTTATCAATATGCACAAGGGTTTTGATACTGTATTATAGGTGACCCTTGAACAACATGGGTTTGGACTGCATCGGTCCACTTATACGCACAATTTTTCAATAAATATTGTTGTACTACACGATATGCTTCCTTGGTGGCTCAGTGGTAAAGAATCTGCCTGCCAATACAGGAGATGTGGGTTTTATCCCTGGGTCGGGAAGATCCCATGAAGAAGGAAATGACAACCTGCTTCAGTATTCTTGCCTGGGAAATCACATGGACAGAGGAGCCTGGCAGGCTACAGTCCATGGGATCACAAAAGAATGGGGCATGACTTAGCGACTAAACAACAACAACATGATAGGCAATTAGCTAAATCCATGGATATGGAACCATGAATTCAGAATACCGACTATGGGATCTGAGCACCTATGGATCTTGGTATCCATGGAAGGTCCTAAAACCCATCCTCTGTGGCTGAGGGATGACTGTAGAAGATGCTACCATTGGAAATAACTGGGTAAAAGATGCAGGAGCTCTTTCTGTACTATTTCTGCAGCTCCCCATAAATCTATCACTATTTTAAAATAAAAGAAAAAACAAACAAAGCAGAACCTGAATGCTTGGCTATGGGCCAAATTCCCTTGTAATCTGAGCTGTCCATCATGAACTGGGTGCCCTCTATTCTTGAGTGCCATGACCATGGCCTCTACTCTTGCTGTATTATCTTCTCCCTTCAACCTCCACCTACAGCTTCACGGTAACTTCCATGCGACCAGGTGCCTGAAGAACAAAACTCTTAGGTTCTGCAAGGTATGTAGGCACGGCCTACAAGGACACAGCTGCACAACATCCCACTTTGGGAACGCTCTGAGGAACAGAGGTGGAGGAAAATCCTCTCAGTGGACAGAACTTTGAGCAGTGCACTTGGTTGTTCATTTTGCCCGATCAGGTGTACAGATCTATACTTTTTCAGGGACCATGGCTAATGGCTTGGCTGGCTGATCAGGTACTTGAAAGGAATGGGATTAGAAAATTCAAGGAGGTGTGGGGAAGAGGGTGTGGACAGACTTCTCTAATTTGGCACAGAATGTGAACTTAATTATGCTCCACATGAATGCTTACCAAATAGGAGGGTTTTAATGAGGTGGACAGAATAACCAACCTGAGAATGTCAGTCTGCTTCCTCCCCCAGCCAAATGGACTCAAGGGCAATGCACTAGGGATGGAAGTTATGTTTGAGCTCAACAACACAGACTTTCACTTACTAGGGCCAATATAGCCACTGCCGAGCGTTCACTATTCTAACAGCAGAGACCGACACTGGCCCTCAATATGACAGAACACGCCGAAGGATCAGTCAGCTAACCTGTTGCAGATTGACCACATCGGGCCAGTTCTACTAAGGAAGAAGCAGCCCCTTGTTCTGACACTCTGGATATGGATTCTTCTTCATCGCCCGCAGAGCTTCTCCCAAATCCAGAGCGTTACTGGAGTTGGCTATGAACGGCTTTTTTATTCTTCCGTGTGCACCATTCCCCGCTTCGATCTTCACTTAGACCCCGCTTCGATCTTCACTTAGACCCCGCTCCGTGCTCGTCCGTACCTCTCATTTCTGTTTGGGGAGAGTCCACAGCATCAGCTTCATTCAGTGAGAGGATTCTGTCAGCGGTACACGCGCTCGCGGCTCTTTAGATCCCGAGCGTCCCGCCGGGGAAGACAGCGCGCCAGCCCCGCCCACCCCGGCGGCAAGCCCCGCCCACCCCGGCGGCCGGCCCAAGCCCCGCCCCTGGGTCCTAACGCGAGGACCCCGCGGGGGCTGTCCGCGGCGAGGCTGGATTCATCCCACCCCGCTGCCTGTCCGGACACCCCCTCACTCGGGCCTGCGCTGCGGCGCGGCCCCCGGACCCTGGGGATTCAGTCTCGGGCCGAGGTCCGCGGCCGGTGGATGGAGAGCAGTCACGACAGGCGGTAGGAAGGCTGCTCGGCCGGAGGCGCTCGTGGGCCTCCACCATGGCGGCGGCAGTACGCGCTGCGGGCTTCCTCCCTGCTCTGTGTGGCGCTTCGGCGGGTGAGAGCTGGGACGCTGGGACCCGGAGCTTTGAGCCGAGCGGGAGCGGGGGTGGGGGCGGCTCTCCCGGGGCCTGCATTCGCCCGGGCGGGAAAAAGCAAGAAGCCGCAGCTCCGGGCCCCTCGCGCCGGTTTACCGGCTCATTGGGGTCTGCTGTGTGACCTTGCGTGCGTTCGCACAGGGCATGGGTGTGTAAAGTGAGGATGGACTGGACGCGGTCCAGGGTCCCTTCCAGTTCACCAGGCGGCTTGTGCATGCTCGGCTAAGTGAGGAGGATAGTTGCAAGCCATCATCGCCTTCCCCGCCGGCGCGACTTGTGGGTAGATCGAGGCCAGAGAAGCTCGAAAGGGAAATAGGCTGTCCTCCAGCTTGAGTCGGATAGGATTAGTGTCAGTTATTTTAGATTTCGGGCTGATCAATACTCTTTATTAAAAAGAAGGATGTTGGTATTGTCCCGCACCCCATGTTCGTTTTTGCAGCCCGAGGAGAAGCAGCCTACTATCCTCCAGCGCAACGTTTATCTCTAGGAACCAGTATACCATTGACCTGACCGCTGATCGCTCTAAAACCTGCAATCCAGCATTCGTAATTCTGAAATCTAAAGATCTGTGAAAATAGGAAAGTTCTTTTTTGTAACTTGTTTTGTTAGGAAACTTGACCTGAAATCCTTTGTCGGAAAATCTGACCTGAGAAATATTTTTACTTTTGTTTATGTTTGTGACCACCTCCTCTTTTTTCAAAGCCCTGTTCAAATAGCACCTAGCATCTGCAGCTTTCTTCCGTGAGTTCTTATGTGTAGCAGGGTCTGTCTTAAGTTCTTTATGCTTTTTTCCTTCATCTTCTCAATGTCTTTATGAGATAGATACCTTTACATTCCCATTTTACAGATTAGGGAATTAGGGCACACAAGTTGAGAAACTTGTTCAAGGTTAGACTGGAAGGACGTCAGATTTTTGCAGCCATACCAGCTGGTTCCAGAGCCTTTTTCTTTCTTTTTCTAGTGTATAAATTTTTTTTTGATAGTGGTTTTATTGGGATGTAACTTACACACTATATGATTCACCTTCTCAAACTATACAGTTCAGTGGTTTTTAGTATATTTACAGAGCTGTGCAAAAAAGATCTTCACGACTCAGATAATCATGATGGTGTGATCACTCACCTAGAGCCAGACATCCTGGAATGTGAAGTCAAGTGGGCCTTAGGAAGCATCATTACAAACAAAACTAGTGGAAGTGATGGAATTCCATTTGAGCTATTTCAAATCCTAAAAGGTGATGCTATGAAAGTGCTGCACTCAATATGCCAGCAAATTTGGAAAACTCAGCAGTGGCCACAGGATTGGAAAAGGTCGGTTTTCATTCCAATCCCAAAGAAAGGCAATGCCAAAGAATGTTCAAACTACCGCACAATTGGACTCATCTCACACGCTAGTAAAGTAATGCTCAAAATTCTCCAAGCCAGGCTTCGGCAATATGTGAACCGTGAACTTCCAGATGTTCAAGCTGGTTTTAGAAAAGGCAGAGGAACCAGAGATCAAATCGCCAACATCACACTGGATCATGGAAAAAGCAAGAGAGTTCTGGAAAAACATCTATTTCTGCTTTATTGACTATGCCAAAGTCTTTGACTGTGTGGATTACAATAAACTGGGAAAATTCTTAAAGAGATGGGAGACCAGACCACCTGACCTGCCTCTTGAGAAATCTGTATGCAGGTCAGGAAGCAACAGTTAGAACTGGACATGGAACAGCAGACTGGTTCCAAATAGGAAAAGGAGTACGTCAAGGCTGTATATTGTCACCCTGCTTATTTAACTTCTATGTAGAGTACATCATGAGAAAGCTGGGCTGGAAGAAGCACAAGCTGGAATCAAGATTGCAGGGAGAAATATCAATAACCTCAGATATGCAGATGACACCACCCTTATGGCAGAAAGTGAAGAAGAACTAAAGAGCCTCTTGATGAAAGTGAAAGAGAAGTGAAAAAGTTGGCCTAAAGCTCAGTAGTCAGCAAACTAAGATCATGGCGTTCAGTCCCATCACTTCATGGGAAATAGATGGGGAAACAGGTGGAAACAGTGTCAGACTTAATTTTTCTGGGCTCCAAAATCACTGCAGATGGTGATTGCAGCCATGAAATTAAAAGACGCTTACTCCTTGGAAGGAAGGTTATGACCAACCTAGACAGCATGTTTAAAAGCAGAGACATTACTTTGTCAACAAAAGTCCGTCTAGTCAAGGCTCTGGTTTTTCCAGTGGTCATGTATGGATATGAGAGTTGGACTATAAAGAAAGCTGAGTGCCGAAGAATTGATGCTTTTGAACTATGGTTTTGGAGAACGCTCTTGAGAGTCCCTTGGACTGCAAGGAGATCCAACCAGTCCATCCTGAGGGAAATCAGTCCTGGGTGTTCATTGGAAGGACGGATGTTGAAGCTGAAACTCCAATACTTTGGCCACCTGATGCGAAGAGTTGACTCATTTAACTTTTCATTGACTTTTCATTCCCTGATGCTGGGAAAGATTGAGGGCAAGAGGAGAAGGGGATGACAGAGGATAAGATGGTTGGATGACATCACGGACTCAGTGGACATGAGTTTGGGTGGACTCCAGGAGTTGGTGATGGACAGGGCGGCCTGGTGTGCTGCCGTCTATGGGATCACAAAGAGTCTGACAGGACTGAGTGACTGAACTGACTGACTAACAGAGCTGTGTAACCATCCCCATAATCAATTTTAAAACATTTTAATGTTTTAAAGAACATTAAAGGTAATGTTTAAAAAGAACCTTACCTATCATGTCCCCCAGTTCCGTATTCCCCCAGCCCCCAGAAACCACTAATTTACTTTTTTTCTCTATTGTTTGCATGTTCTGGATGTTTCGTATAAATGAAATCATGTAATACATGATCTTTTTTGACTGTCTTGTTTCATTTAACATAGTGTTTTTCAGATTTGTCCATATTGTAGCATAAATCAGTACTTCCTTCTTATGGCAGAATAATACTCTATTTTGTGTATGTACCACGTTTTTGTTTATCCATCATCACTTGAGCATGTGGGTTGTTTCTGCCTTTTGGCTATTACGTGTAGTGTTGCTGTAGGTATTTGTGTGCAGTGTCCTTGTGTCTATTTTCATTTCTCATGTGTATGTACCTGGGAGTGGAATTGCTTGATTGAGTGGAGACTCCATGTTTCCCTTTTTGAGGAACTGCTAGACTGTGGTAAAGTAGCCGCACCTTTTACGTTCCCACCAGCATGAGGATCTTTATTTCTCTACATCCTTGTCAACACTTATTTTCTGTATTTTTAACCACAGTGATCCTAGTGGATGTGACGTGGTATAAATTTGTAGTTTTGATTTGCACTTGCCTGATGGTTAACGAATGCCTTTTTTTGAGGAGAAGGTGTGAGGCTTGGTAACAGGTCAGGTGTGAGTGTGAAGCAGCCAGTGTGATGTGATGTCGTCTACTTGGGCAAGTGGTCATGGTGCCCAGAAACTCTTCATTTACTTGTTTTGGTTCTTTTATACTATAGATGTTGCTATTCCTTAGGTGTTAAAAATGTTCCTTTTAATGTAGAAATACATCTTAACCTTTGTTTTTGTTTTAATTTACAGGTCGTTTATGGTCCAGGCAGCTTTACCTAAACACCTTTCCAACAGCTTCCATTTGGGCGTTGAAAGCTGTTCCCAGCAATGGTGAGATTATTTATCTAACAACCTTTTCTTCTAAGATCTGATACTTAAGAGTACTTTGTGTAGTTTCTAAAATGTAAATGAAGTACATTCTTTATAATAGAAATGGGTAAGGTCTAAAGAGTATTTTTCAAATTTTTAATGATAATGGCAGTTATAATTCAAGGTCTAAGATGTAATAGCCACAATTTATTGAACAATGATTTGTGTGTCAGGTTAATAGTATGTTATCTTGGTTAATCCTCACACCAGTTTTTAGTGACGGAGTTGTTATTCCCATTTTACAGATGCTAAAATGAGTCTCTTAGAGGCTAAGTGACTTGCTTAAGGTCACACAGCCAGTAATGGCAGGACTGGGTTCTGAGGTATTTTGAATATTGTGACACCTCCTTGAAACACAGTGTTTGCAGAAGGTTTTTGTTCTTTCCTGATGGTGCCAGGCCCTCTCTTGACTCACTTTCCAAAAGGAAGAGGCCGGCGCTTGCCAAGCCCATGTTATGCTTTGTTGTTGTTGTTCAGTCACCAAGTTGTGTCTGACTCTGAGCACTGACCATAAGCATACCATGATATTCCCGGGTGGCTTGCTCAGTTGTAAGGGACCCGCCTGCCAGTGCAGGAGATGGGAGGTCAATCCCTGAGTCGGAAGATCCCCTGGAGAAGGAATGGCAACCCACTCCAGTATTCTTGCCTGGGAAATCCCATGGACAGAGGAGCCTGGCAGGCTACAGTCCATGGGGTGGCAAAGAGTTGGACAGGACTGAGGCGACTTAGCGTGCACACACTAGGTATTACATTATACCTACATCACTTACTGGTGTTGACTTTGTACTAGTTTGAGTGACGTATACGAACCTTACCTCTTTGTGACCCTATGAAGCGTAGCCTGCCAGGCTCCTCTGTCCATGGGATTTCCCAGGCAAGAATACTGCAGTGGGTTGCCATTCCTTCTCCAGGGGATCGTCCCGACTCAGGGATTGACCTCCCGTCTCCTGCATTGGCAGGCGGGTTCTTGACAGCTGAGCAAGCCACCTGGGAATGTCATGTCATGCTTATGGCCAGTTAAATCCTGCCTCCTCCGCATGGTCTCTGGTTAGGGCAGAGTTGAAAGCTCACTGTGTCCGCTCCGTGCTGGACTTGCCGTTAGTCTTCTTCCTTTCGTCTTGTCAGCCCTGCAGTTGGGATGCCTCTGCGCTTGTTCAGGTGGTCCGGCAAGCAGTCTGGAGCGCCTGGCTCCTCCTGCGTTTGTGTCTTTGTTGTTCGGGTGATGCGTTCAGTCATAAACGACGTACTCGGCCCTCGACTCTGACTCAGGCAGTGCCCCAGCCTGAGCTGATACAGGGCCTGGAGAAGGGATCTGTGAGGAAGGCCAGAAAGCAGCACTCTTGCTGAGGGGACAGTCCCACAGGAGGTCTGGGGCAAGGAAAGTAATGACTGGTGGAATGAAGAGACAGTTCTCCTCCACTTTTTCTGCCTGTGCGACCATGACCAAACGACACCCTCAGTTGCCTTGTATATAAAATGAGCAGAGTAGTTCCTGCTTTGAAGATTGTTATCTTAAAATACTACACTTCCAAGGAATACCAAAAGGTTTTTACCTTAAAACCATTTCCCTTTGCTAGGCCTTCTCATTTTCCAGTGACACTTTGTTTTAACTTCTACCTGGTTATATTTCCAAATAGATAGTGTATATTATTCTTTTCCCTGTTAACATCGTTATGCTAATTGAAGATTTAACTAAGCCGCATGTCTGCTTTTTCTGAGCATAGACGCAAGCACAGTTTCTATGCGATCTAAATCCCATGGACAGAGGAGCCTGGCAGGCTACAGTCCATGGGGTTGTAAGAGTCGGTTATGAGTGAGTGACTGAGCTGAGCTGAGTATTTCAAGGATTGCAACATTAAACAGCAAGAATAAATTAATGTGTACTTGGTATTTTGTTGAAGATTGAGGGGGTTAAAAGAAAAACTAAAATGTGTCCAATGTAATGGGATTTAGAGTGATTGTTGAAGACCTGAATTTATTTAAAATGAAAAGCCACGGGTTTCTATTTACTTTTAACTGAACCATTTACTCAATAAAGCTGACAGGTCCAGAGAGATCTCCCTGTGTCATCTGAGCCAGCGTCCAAAAGTTTGCTTTTATTTTTTAAAGAAAGACTGTCCTCCAAATACGATTCTTAAAAGTTCAGCATTTTAGTGGCTTGTTTTTATAAGTAAGAGTTAATTTGTGGCGTTGGCAGTGTCTCTGCGCAGGCGTGGAGTCTAACGCAGTTTTGCTCTTGTCTGCCTACAGGCCCTTCGTCATCTGCAGGAGCCAGAGGCCGCTGCCGTTCTACCCACTTGGGCCCCGCGCTGCAGACACAGTGCTGCACTCCTGCTCCCGGGAACGTGACGGCCCAGCAGTACAGATCCTATAGTTTCTTCACTAAACGTACGTAGTCTGGCCACCAACTTCCCATTTCATGAAACAGGAAAAGAAGAGGTGCTTTGGTATCTTAATTTTTCTTCTTTTTCTTCTCCTTAAACGAATTTACACTTCAGAGGTTAATATATGACGTACAGGCATACCTCGTTTTATTGCACTTTGCTTTATTGTGTTTTGAGGATATTGCATTTTTTGCACATTTAAGATTTGTGGCAACCCTGTGTTGAACAAATCTGTCTGCACCGTTTTTTCCAACACGCTTTGCTCACTTCGTGTCTTTGTGTCATATTCTGGTAATTCTTGCAACATTTCAAACTTTTTAGTTATTATTATATTTGATATGGTGATAGGAGATCAGTAATCTTTGATGTTGCTACTTTGACTTGCTAAAGATGAACATTTTAGCAATAGAATTTTTTTTAAATTAAAGTGTATACTGTTGTTTTAGGCATAATGTTTTAGACACAGTGCTTTTAGAAATAATGCTATTGCATGCTAAAGACTGTGGTATAGTGTAAACATAACTTTTGTATGCACTTGGAGACCAAAAATTTGTGTGACTCACTTGGTTGTGCTAGTCACTTTGTTGCAGTGGTCTGGGGACAAATCCAGATTGTTCTTGTATTGTTCAGTCGCTCAGTCGTGTCGGGCGATCCCATGGACTGCAGCGTGTCAGGCTTCCCTGTCCATCACCAACTCCCAGAGCTTGCTCAAAACCATTGAGCATTGAGTCGGTGATGCCATCCAACCATCTCATCCTCTGTCGTCCCCTTCTCCTCCTGCCTTCAGTCTTTCCCAGCATCTGAGTGGCCAAAATATTGGAACTTCAGCATCAGTCCTTCCAATGAATATTCAGGACTGATTTCCTTTAGGATTGACTGGTTTGATCTCCTTGCAGTCCAAGGGACTCTCAAGGGTCTTCTCCAGCACCATAGTTCAAAAGCATCAGTTGTTTGGTGCTCAGCCTTCTTTATGGTCCAACTCTCACATCCATACATGACTACTGGAAAAACCATAGCTTTGACTAGATGGACCTTTGTTGGCAAAGTAATGTCTCTGCTTTTTAATATGCTATCTAGGTTGGTCATAGCTTTTCTTCCAAGGAACAAGCGTCTTTTAATTTCATGGCTGCAGTCACCATCTGCAGTGATTTTGGAACCCAAGAAAAGAAAGTCTGTCACTGTTTGCAGTGTTTCCCCATCTATTTCCCATGAAGTGATGGGACTAGATGCCATGATCTTCGTTTTTTGAATGTTGAGTTTTAAGCCAACGTTCTCTCTCCTCTTTCGCCTTCATCAAGAGGCTCTTTAGTTCCTCTTTGCTTCCTGCCATAAGGGTGGTGTCATCTGCTTGTCCAAGTTTATTGATACTTCTCCCAGCAATCTTGATTCCAGCTTGTGCTTCATTCAGCCCGGCATTTTGCATGATGTACATTAAATAAGCAGGGTTGACAATATACAGCCTTGATGTACTGCTTTTCCAATTTGCAACCAGTCTGTTATTCCATGTCCTGTTCTTACTGTTGCTTCTTAACCTGCATACAGGTTTCTCAGGAGGCAGGTCGGGTGGTCTGGTATTCCCATTTCTTGAAGAATTTTCCACATTGTTGTGATCCTCTCAGTCAAAGGCTTTAGCATAGTCAGTGAAGCAGAAGTAGATGTTTTTCTGGAATCCAGATTTATCTCCATTAAAAGTGCTTGCACTGTGAACTTTCAAGTTTTTGATGGCATTTATAGATAGCATCCTTTTTAAGGAATAAAGAAAGAAAGTCAGTGTTTAGTGCGAGTATAGCTTGAGGTTGGTAATTTTATTTCAAACCTGTGGTTCTCTTAAATGAATTAGTGTCAATCTAAAGTTTGCTTTGATCAAGAATACACAAAGCAGCATGTGATGTGGAAACTGACCTATTTTTCTGAGCTTCAGTTACAAAGATTAGTTCTAATAATATGTGTATTTTGAAAAACAGGGTACTCTATAGATGCAAAACATTAAAAAATACTGTAAATCCCAAACATTTTCCCCTTTTCATGTTATCAAACCAAAGGATCAAAGTGTAAGGCCTTTCAGGAAGCAAGCAGGTAGAACCTTTAAAGCCTAAGGGCTCATAAGAAAAGGAAAATGAAGATACTCATTTGACTTCTAGAATGTGTTTAGGTTTCAGGCATGTAGATATATGTGTCTTAGATTTTTGACTAGTACAATGTTTGTATGGTTCTGATTCTTTATTAAATTGGTAATGGAATAATTGGTTGTCATAAAATCAGTTGGTGATAACGTGAAAGGCAGAGTCCTTGTGGAGACCATTTAAATCTAATAAACAACCTGGCTATACCAGTAAATTCAGAAGCAGTCAGAAGTAAAGAATCTGAATGTTCCACAAGTACAGAGGGGAAAATGCTCTGCAATGTATGGCAGGAAAGATTGGGGGAGCCTAGAAATTCACAGATGGAAACAAATCAGTGGTTTCGGGGTCTGTACATTAAAGTAAAAGATAATCATCTAAGGAGTACATACAGGCATGTGCAAGGATTAACTGTCAGACCCCATACATGCTCATTCTTTCCCAAGAATGGTTAGGTTTTCATTAGAGTTGAAGACGAATTTGGGCATCTTGTTTTGAAGGATATACAGACGTATAGGGCATTTTCAGAATAGAGCAGACAAATAAATGATTAAGATTTGTGGGTTCAAATTGCAGAGTTGGTTCTTTGGGCTAAGAGACCTGTATTGGGAAGGCTAGTTATTGATTATCTCAACAGTTACAGTGGATGTCGCATAGGTGATAAAATGTTCAGGAGACACATCTATAGGAAAGTAACGGGGATATAAATGTTGGTTGTCTTTTGTGCTGGGGAGGCCATACTCTGTAAAAGGAGTAGCAACAAATCTTGGGCTTTTCAAATGGAAATCATGTGGAATGTGCAAAGGATGTTTTAATTTTGCTTTCATTGCTGCAATGATGCAGATGACCCCGCTTCTTCCAGCCCTTTTTACTCAACAGGAATAAATCAGTAGGCCCTGAACCACTGCTTGAAGAAATTCTGTAACACCTGTCTCTTTACAGTGACAGCAGATGAGCTATGGAAAGGTGCTTTAGCAGAAACCGGAGCTGGAGCAAGAAAAGGAAGAGGCAAAAGAACCAAGAGAAAAAGAAGGAAGGATTTGAACAGGGGTCAGATCATCGGCGAAGGTAAACTTACTTGTAAAAACAGCTATTGTGCTAAGATTTTTTTTTTCTCTCCAAAACTTTATAGATGTTTTATGAACTAGAAACATCAAAACATTTCTAATGAAGGACATTAGGAAATGTGGTTTTAGAGTCCAGCCAAATGGCTCATTGCCCCATGATTCAGGGGAAGAAAATCTCATAAAAAGAGATTCATTCATTGAGTTATTCATTCCACAGGCCTTAAGTGCCCTTGTGTGGCATCTGCTGCGAAAGGCCCTGTGCTCAAAGAATTTACAGTTCAGTGGTAGAAAATTAGAATTTTCTCTGCTAAGGGTCAAGAAGTAAGTATTTTCAGCCTTGTGAGCCACATGGTCCCTGTTACAACCATTCAACTCTGCTGTTGTAGCAGAGGAGCAGCTATAGGTAATACATAACCAAATGGGCACAGCTATGTTCCAATAAAACTTTATTTACAAAAACAAGTATGTGGGAGTCTTAGTTCACGGACTGGGGGTCCCCTGAATTCAAAGTGAGGAGTCTTAATTGCTCGACCGCCAGGGAAGTCCCTTGGTGCCTTTTTTATTTTCTTCAATCCCAGTTGCCTCTGCTAAGGAAACCACTGATTTCATTTTGATGTTTCCTTCTGACATTTTCTTTTTTTTTTTAATTTAAACTTTATTTTGTATTGGGTTATAACCGATTAACAATCCTTCTGACATTTCTAATGCTTTTGTATACATAAAAACCCTAAGAGGAATATACATTTTCTTTTAAAAATCATTAGATTATATCACACGGTACATATTCTCTTATACTTCACTTTTTTTTCACTCAATAATAGGTCTTAGAAATTATTCCATATCAGAACCTACAGGGCTGCCTTATTCTTTGAGTTGAATGCAGCATATTTCATAGGTTGGATATGCCATAGTTCATTTTGCTGTTTCAATATTGCTAGACAGTTTGATTGTCTCTCTTTTTGGGCTTGACAAATAACACTTGAGTGGACATCCTTGTCCAAGCACACGTATGCTGCATAACCGAGGGGCAGTGTGTCTCTAGGCCGTACCGTTAAGTGGAATTATTGGCTGTTTCCATGGGTATGTTTAAAATTTTAGTAGACGGTGCCAAGTGGCCTGTAAGTGAGTATGTTAGTATAAGCTCCCACCAGCAGTATCTATCTGTATGCCCACTGCCTGGCATTTTAATACTCAAGAAACGAATGCTTTTAAAAGAATTATTTCTGTGTGTTTTTAAACCTTCAGGGCGTCGTGGCTTCCTATGGCCTGGTCTGAATGCCCCACTTATGAAAAGTGGAGCTATACAGACCATCACTCAAAGAAGCAAGGAAGAGCAAGAAAAGGTGGAGGCCGATATGGTCCAACAGAGAGAAGAGTGGGACCGGAAGAGGAAGATGAAGGTTAAACGGGAGCGAGGATGGAGCGGAAACTCGTGGGGCGGCATCAGTCTTGGCCCCCCTGACCCCGGTCCCAATGGAGGTAGCAGAGTCCTGGTTTCACTTACGTCGTGATGGAGAGGGCACTCCTAGTTTCTGGAATTCTTTAATATGCTTCTAGTTACTCCTCTGTTTAGACTGCCCTTTTCTAATACAGAATCTGAATATCACTGGAATAACTTCACATTGTTAACCAACTGTATTTTATGAAACACTAGAGGCCTGTAAACCAAGAAGTATTCCACAGATAGGATGCAAAGCACTGGGTTCTGGTGTCTTCCTTGTGTGGCTTCTCAGAGCCTTCGAGCGTGGTGGTGTGCACTACGCCTATTACGCGTCTCCCATAGTACGTGGTTTCCCAAGTGCTGTTGGTCATGGGGTATGGAGCAGCATGCCTTAGGAGTGCTATTTTGATAACAGAAGAAACCAAATAGTTGTCATGAAGCATCCTAAAAGAACACATGAAATAAAAGTTGATAATATTTATCAGATGAAATTAGAAAACAAAGTCATCTCCCCCACTGTTTCCTGAGTATGTAAAGAAGTAAAAATCATCTGAAAAATTTGTTCGTGTCTACGAATAGGAGATGAGAAAGTAGGCAAGAGTTTGGCTGCTTTCTTAAGTTTGGCTTAGAGAGGGGAGGAGAGGTTGAGGTGGAGAGACTCAGCCAGCACACTGAGGACTTAGAAGAACACTTCCCATGGGAGAATGACGATATGGGGGGGGAAACCCATGAGCTCAAGTCCCTCCTGGGGGCCCAGGTTTAGCCTGTAGATAAATGGGTGAACTCGTGACAGAAGAAAGGGCAGCGGACAGGGTCAGGTGAGCTGTATTTTGACTGTGTGAGTGTCGTCTCTCCAGAGGCTTCCTTGAGTCTTTGAGAAGGAGACGGGAACATGGACGAGTGTGGCCACCAGAGTGTGTTGATGAAAACATAACGTATCTGGGACTGGCCTCAGAATTACCCAGTGGAGTGGGAATTGGACCGAATGTAGAGGAAAGGAGATTGACGTGAGTTGATAATCACTGAAGCCAGCTAATGGTACATAAACGTACATTTTGCTGGTTGTTTTGTTGTCTATGAATGTTAATTTCCTATAGTCAAAATAAAAGAACAGGGAGTGTTTGAAATGGCTGCTGTGGTGAGAAGAGAGAGACCTAAGTAAAAGGATGTAGAAGGCCCGCGGGCAGCAGAGAGGGCTCGGCTGAGTTGGAGACCATGAGTTCTCAGTGGCCCCAGTGTGTGCCGTGCTTTGACTTCTCTGTCGTAGCGCCCAGCAGGTCAGGTGTGGCCAGACAGCTGTACTGATTGCCTCCTGGATGGTGTGGTGTACGGGGGAAGAGGTGAGCGAGTTGAGGACATTCACGAGACCTAGCGGAAGTGGTGGGCAGTAGTGTCTTGACTGAGTGGGAGAGGCTGGAAGGCCAGAGGGGTGATGGAGAAAGGGGAGCAGTGGTCACGAGTCTGGAGATGCTGGCCGAGCCCCAAGAACCGTACCTTTGAGTCACTGAGTGAGAGCTGGAGGGGTAGGAGAAAGCAGTCAGGAAGATGGTGGCCAGGTTTATGAATTTAGGGGTGGAAGAGTTTCTGGTAGTGATGAGGACCAGGGTGCGGCCTGGAGAGTGGCACCAAAATATCTGAGATTCTTAGTGAAAAGTCAGTGATGGTGCCAGTGATAAAAAATGCTGTCATACACTAATTACATGGATGCGTTTATCTATATTCCTGTTTTTTTCCTCCCTGCAGAAACGTATGATGATTTCGATACCAGGATACTTGAGGTAGGCATGCTGAACTAAATACCCAGTTAAGCCTTTGGAGAAGTTGGGTTAGTAGGTATTGAGGGGATACAGAAAGAGGAACAGTGAAGAAAAGCCTTTGATGTGTGACTTTCTGAGCTACAGGGCTGCTTTGTGTAAGGAAATGATGAAACTTCAATTTCAGTTCTCTTCTGACTGCTGCCCTTTTGAGGGGCTGCTCATCAGGGTCTCATCGCAAGGTGACTTCAGTGGTATTGTTGATACCAGAATTTGGAGATTGCATTAAATTTCCTCTTTCTTAAAGCAGAGGTTGCAGTAGCAATTTCTCTTGGGATCAGCTGTATCTGACACTTAGTTCAGGAAGCAGAGGTTGGAGGGAGACATGGGGAGGGGTAGAAAGCTTGGAGTTACTGTGAATGTCCAGCTCTTGCTAGGGAAAGGTTCTGCTGGGCTTCTTATAAGGTCTTGAAACTGAAGTCTGTATCAGGTCAGTTTCAATCACTTTTTCCAGGGCATTTCCTAAAACCGTAACTTCCCTTTGAGCTCACACTTGGTGTTAAATGCCATATGGAATGTGTTGAGTTTGTGATTGATTGTGTACGTTATTTCTTCAGTGTCAATTACATTCAAGTTTATATTTACAAGTACTTTACGTCTTTGGGTCCTGGTATACCCCTTGTGAAAGTTAGTTCCTTTGAAGAAATTTTGTCTGTGGGGGTGATTTCCAGTAAGAGGATCCGCAAGAGTGGGCTTGAGCTCCCTTTTTCTTTAAGTTCACTTTATGGGAAAGGGGCCACCACGTAAGCAGTTAACAGTTTTGTAGTTCTTGGTGAATGTATAAATATGCCCCCAAATGTAGATTTTTCTACAGTGCATAACAATCAGTATTTCAGAAGTTTCTGTCTTCTTTTGAGTCTAGTCCATAGAGATCCACTTCTTTGCTGATTGTTCTGCACCTTGCATTTTATCATTTGTAAGATTCACACTTTTTCATATTTTAGCATCTCTGCTATTGGGATGTGTCAATCAGTCAGTTACCAACTGTGTTAAAGTTGAATCAGCAGCTTTTTTTCTTTCTTGTGGTGCCTTCATTAAAATAAGATAGACTGTGTTTTACAGTTTCAAATCTCTTTAAAAGTTATCTCAGTCAGATCGTCTAACCAGCTTGTAAAATAAGAAGAGAAAGTCCTATTTCCATTTTACTCCTGAAGAAAGAGCCCAGATGGTGGTTTCCTTTGGAGGAAGTGTGCTGTTTGTGCTCGTGGGAGTGAGGGACGATGTGTGTGTTCACCGTGTGTGTGTGTGTGTGTGTGTGTGTGTGTGTGTGTATGTAGGTTCCTTTGGTTCCCTACTTCAGAATTTCCTTAAGGGGTAACATTTATGGCCATTTTGTCCTCTAGGTGAGAAATGTTTTCAACATGACGGCCAAAGAGGGAAGGAAGAGATCCGTCCGTGTCCTGGTCGCTGTGGGGAACGGCAGAGGAGCCGCAGGTGAGTGGGGGGAGGACATGAGGAGCTGGCGGTGGGGGGGGGACAGGCATGGCCTGCCCTCAGCTGTGCACTCAGTGGCTTCAGGCTTTTCCCACTGATTGTCTTTTAGTGGCTTAGGCTCACAGACCTTGTGGTGAACCCAAGTAATTCCTTAGAGGGAAAAGAGAGATCTTCCTACACCTGCTTTTTCCCATGAGGACAGTGAATATTTTAAAAGGCTTAAGACACGATTGTATTATGTATAATAGTAAAAAAAAAAAAAACTGGGGGTGGGGAGAGAGACAGTAAATATTGCACAATAGGGACACAGTTACCAGAAGAGTATATGTAACCAAGCATTGTGATACGCTATAGCCATTAAACAATTATGGGAAATCACTTCAGTTCAGTTCAGTCGCTCAGTCGTGTCCGACTCTTTGCAACCCCATGAATCGCAGCACGCCAGGCCTCCCTGTCCATCATCTCCCGGAGTTCACTCAAAGTCACGTCCATCGAGTCAGTGATGCCATCCAGCCATCTCATCCTCTGTCTCCTTCTCCTCCTGCCCCCAATCCCTCCCAGCATCAGAGTCTTTTCCAATGAGTCAACTCTTCGCATGAGGTGGCCAGAGTACTGGAGTTTGAGCTTTAGCATCATTCCTTCCGAAGAAATCCCAGGGCTGATCTCCTTCAGAATGGACTGGTTGGATCTCCTTGCAGTCCAAGGGACTCTCAAGAGTCTTCTCCAGTACCACAGTTCAAAAGCATCAATTCTTCGGCGCTCAGCTTTCTTCACAGTCCAACTCGCACATCCATACATGACCACTGGAAAAACCATAGCCTTGACTAGACGGGCCTTTGTTGGCAGAGTAATGTCTCTGCTTTTGAATATGCTATCTAGGTTGGTCATAACTTCTTCCAAGGAATAAGCGTCTTTTAATTTTATGGCTGCAGTCACCATCTGCAGTGATTTTGGAGCCCCAAAAAATTAAGTCTGACACTGTTTCCCCATCTATTTCCCATGAAGTGATGGGACCAGATGCCATGATCTTCGTTTTCTGAATGTTGAGCTTTAAGCCAACTTTTTCACTTTCCTCTTTCACTTTCATCAAGAGGCTTTTTAATTCCTCTTCACTTTCTGCCATAAGGGTGGTGTCATCTCCATATCTGAGGTTATTGATATTTCTCACAAAGTAATCATTAGGTCAAAGAGACAAACTAAAAACCACTTCATATAAGACTGATATAATCCCAGTTTTTAAAAAGTATGTTTATATGCAAAGAAAAGCCTATAAGGATTGGAAGAGTACACACTGAAAAGATTAAAAATGTTTAATTAGTACATTTGCCAGTTCTTCAAATTTCTTCTTGATACTCTTCAGTAGAGTTTCCACAATGAACATCTGTTTTTGAAATGTATACATGAATGTGTAAAGGGAAGAAAACTGGAAAACTGCCTATTTACATCCATACTGACACTTATAAAACGGGTATTTATAATACCTTATAGATAGAATGTTGCCAAAGGAAACGACTCTTTAACAGTTCCTTGGGCTTCCCTGGTGGCTCAGAGGTTAAAGCATCTGCCTCCAATGCGGGAGACCCGGGTTCGATCCCTGGGTCGGGAAGATCCCCTGGCAAAGGAAATGGTAACCCACTCCAGTACTCTTGCCTGGAGAATCCCATGGACGGAGAGCCTGGTAGGCTACAGTCCATGGGGTCGCAAAGAGTTGGACACAACTGAGCAACTTCACTTTCACTTTTCTTCCCAGAAATTCTTTGTTCCTATACCACCATATATTTTCTGTAGAAATGAGTTTGTTTGTTTATTTTGGCCGTCCTGGGTCTCTGTTGCTGCGCGGGCTTTGCGCTACATGTGTTGAACAGGGTACTCTAGTTGTAGTGCATGAGCGCCTCACTGCAGTGGCTTCTCGCTGCAGAACGTGGGCTCTGGGTGCCGTGGCTTTAGCGGGTGTGGCTCCCGGGCTGTAGAGAACAGACTCGGTAGTTGTGGTGCACGGGCTCAGCTGCTCCACCGCATGCGGGATCTGCCCAGATCAGGGATCAAGCCTGTGTGTTCTGCAGGCAGATTATTTACCACTGAGCCACCGGAGAAGCCCAACAGTGAGCTTCTTGTACATGTCATTTATTGTACTTTTGCAAGTATATTGATAGGGGAAATTTCTTGCAGTGAAATTGCTACCTCAAATATTTTTACTTTTTCTTTAAAAGGTTTTGCCATTGGGAAAGCCACTGAACGGGCAGATGCTTTCAGAAAAGTATGTACATTTTTTTCTTTGTTAACAGTAAAAGATCAATAATGTCTGTGCTAGACTTCGTGGGAACCACAGAAAAATACTTACTGTCAAAAGTTACTGATCTCATAAAGGCAGTTTCAGAAGGGCCTGTGTTCTTGCGTCATTTCTATTAGCCTTGTGATTGCTTACCGGAGCTATGAGACAGCGGCGAGTGCTTGAACACTGACGGAATGTTAAACGATATTAAGGAATTATTGATTTGGTTTCAGTTTGGGTTTTTTTTGGCTGTGGTAGTGATGTTATTTTATTTATTTTTTTTTTTCAAAATTAAATCCTTGACTCTTGGAAGCATCTACTGAAATTTTGGTGTAAATTTGAAATTTTCCATAATAAAATATTTTATAAAAGGTATTTTTTGAATCTCTGAGAAAATGTAAATTCCCAACAAGAGATTTAAGAAAATTATTTTCCTTCTTTCTTTCAGGCAAAGAATAGAGCCGTTCACTATTTGCATTATATAGAACGATATGAAGACCATACCAGTGAGTGTTAATCTTTTCTTTTAAAATTTTCAGGCTTATACTTGTTTCTTTATGTGTGGCAATATATCTCTGTGGATATTTTTGTGTTTCTCTGTCTGTTACTACCTTCTTTCATATAAATATATAAAATGTAGAACCAAACTTACTCTCATGAGAAGGTTAGTAATGAGTGAAATCAGAGTTGGTTACTCATCCGTGGCTGATGCATGATGGCTGCTTAGGGTCGCGGTGGTTGCTTTGTGGTATTTGCAAGGGCATTAAAGCTGTACCCCTAACCCTGTGTTTCTGTTTTTACCCTCCAGTATACCACGATATTTCCTTAACATTTAAAAGGACACATATCAAGATGAAGAAACAACCCAGAGGTAACTAAAAACTTATGATGTGTTGGAGGGAAAGCAGAGAAACTGTACCAGTTTCATCCTGCCCCCTGTTTTTGCTCACCTTTGCCTGAACTCATTTTGAAAACACCAAAATGGACAGGCCTAAGTTAGATTTAAGTTGATTGAGGTTTTTGGGGAAGTAAAAAGCAGTCAGCCTTAGGACTTCCCTGGTGGGCCAGTGGTTAAGACCTCAGGCTTCCAATGCAGGGGGCTCAGGTTTGATGCCCATTTGGGGAACTGACATCACACATACTGCAAATCACAACAGAAAATAAATGAATTAAATGTATAATTCAGTGATTTTTTTTTTTAAAAAGTCGTCAACCTACTTAGACTCATATGATTACAAACACATTCCAGGGGTAACTAGGCGGGAAGAGCACTTAATGAATAGGAAATAGCAACTGGATAAGTAGTTGAGTTTGTAGTGGGAACAGTGGTTCAATCAGTCAGTCAGTTCAGTCGCTCAGTCGTGTCCAACTCTTTGCGACCCCATGAATCGCAGCACGCCAGGCTTCCCTGTCCATCACCAACTCCTGGAGTTTACTGAAACTCATGTCCATTGAGTCGGTGATGCCATCCAGCCATCTCAGCCTCTGTCACCCTTCTCCCCCCACCTTCAGTCTATCCCAGCATCAGGGTCTTTTCCTGATGAGTCAGTTCTTTGCATCAGGTGGCCAAAGTATTGGAGTTTCAGCTTCAACATCAGTCCTTCCCATGAATATTCAGGACTGATTTCCTTTAGGATGGACTGGTGGATCTCCTTGCTGCCCAAGGGACTCTCCAAAGTCTTTTCTAAGACTACAGTTCAAAAGCATCAGTTCTTCAAAAGCATTGGTTACTCGTAGGGAATTCACTGATGGATGCTACAGATGGTTCTTTTCCAATAGCATATTCAGTTCCTTTAATTTACTCTCATCATTAAGTGTGAATTGAACAACTTTGGTGAGCCAGGTGCTATACCAGGCTCTGAGGATCTGGAGACGGACCTTCGTCCTGTCTTGGGAAGAGCAGGCAGTCAGAGTTTAGGGTCATGGGGCTATGCCAGTTATGCCCAGTATACTCAGGCAGTAGAATTCTTAAACATTCTGATGTGCGTTTCACCTGTGGTTCTACAGTAAAAATGGTTTTGTATAACTCTAGGTAATATGTTAAAAAGTCTGGTTCAGAAGATAGAACATACACAGTATTTAAATTTTTCATGCCAAAGCTTCTAATACAACTTTGCTAGAACCATGGCATGGAAATAAGAAAGAAAAAAAAAAAATCAAATGTAGTACCAATTATATTAGTGCACCTGAACTTGCCTTCTGCTTCAAAATCATAAGTAATCATTCATATGCCAGATAATAAAAACATTTATCATTAGAAAAAGTATTGAGTTGAACACTTGGACATTAAGGTTTAAACCTGTGCTGTCCCATTTGGCTTTTGAGTACTTGAAAGGTGGCTTCTGGGAGTCCCTGTGTCACATACCACCAGATTTCAAAGGCTCCATATGAGAAAAAAAAAAAGGATAAGGAATAGCTCAAAAATATTATGGTATTGATGACATGTTGAAATGATAATGTTTTGGACATACTGGGTTCATAAAATACATTATTAAAATCAGTTTTACCTCCTTTAAAAAAATCTTTTAAAAATGTATCTGCAAGATAATTTGAAAATATATATTGCTAAGTCACGTTAGTCGTGTCCGACTCTGTGCGACCCCATAGACGGCAGCCCACCAGGCTCCTGTCCTTGGGATTATCCTGGCAAGAATACTGGAGTAGGTTGCCATTTCCTTCTCCAGTGCATGAAAGTGAAAAGTGAAAGTGAAGTCGCTCAGTTGTGTCCGACTCTTTGCGACCCCATGGACTGTAGCCCACCAGGCTCCTGTGTCCATGGCTTGCATTTGTGGCTTGCCTAATGTTTTTGTTAGACATGTTACTTTGGATACATCTTTATCTGAATGATTTTTGAAAGACTGCTGGTTTTAATTGCAGAAGTTACTTTTTTTTTTTTTTTTTAAATCTTTGCTGTCTTCTGATTAAAGCTGTATTTTTCAGCTCAGCTTTAAGGTATGTGCTGAGTTTTATGCCTGGCTAATCAGAGTGCTAGAGAACTTCCCAAGTGGTGCAGTGGTAAAGAATCTGCCTGCCAATGCAGGAGCTGCAGGAAATGCGGGTTCGATCCCTGGGTCAGGAAGCTACCCAGGAAAAGGAAATGGCAACCCACTCCAGTGTTCTTGCCTGGAGAGTCGCATGGACAGAGGGACCTGGTGGGCTGCAGTCCATGGGGTCATGAAGAGTTGGACATGACTGAGCAACTGACCAGCAACAACATGGGTAAGGGATTACAGGTGGCCAAGAGTCGGGTGAGTGGCTGGAGAGGAAACCACGGGAGATTTAGAGGCCAGCATGGGGGTGAGAAGGGCGGGCCAGTAACTAGGAGGCAGTCTGGGGGAGGGTGAGTTACTGAAGCCAAGAGTTTTTCCAGAAGGAGGAAGTGGATGATGTCTCTATTCAGTGCAGCTGACCATTCAAGGAGGGTGAGAACAGATGTGTCTGGTGAGCCCTAGTTAACATGGACATGGGGTGCCAAGAAACTTCAGGCTCTCTGTTAATCTTAACAGCCCTATTTTTTATCCGTGTGTTTAATAAACTTATAGGTATATGTATTTTAAAATTAATCATTTAATTAGTTTTTGGTTGTGCTGGGTCTTTGTTGCTCCTCACGGGCTTTCTCTAGCTGTGGTGTGCGCACAGTCAGGAGTTGTGGGGAATAGGCTTAATTGCTCCGAGGCATGGGGCATCTTCCTGGACCAGAGATCAAACCCATGGCCCCTGCATTAGCAGGCAGATTCTTCACCACTGAGCCAGCAGGGAAGTCCAGAAACATATATATTATTTACTTAGTCCTTATAGCATCTCATTTAAATCAGTGTCCTCCTTGAAGTTCGGGAAGTTGTGAAAGGTCACCCAGCTGCGAAGTGATGAAGCCAGAATGTGAACCAACATGTAAACCCAGAGCTGGAAGCCATGTGAGGCCAGCAGGTGGCGCCACCTGCATTGTGGGCGAGTGGGCAGGCGTTTGACTTGATTCTCCTCTTTCTAGGCTATGGCCTCCGCTGCCACCGAGCCATCACCACCATCTGCCGGCTCATCGGCATCAAAGACATGTATGCCAAGGTCTCTGGCTCCGTCAACATGCTCAGCCTCACCCGGGGCCTCTTCCAGGGGCTCTCTCGCCAGGTAAGTCAACCCTGCGCTCGGAAACTGAAGAGCCAGTTTGTATTTAAGCGGTGTGCTCTGAGACCAGCATCTCCTGGGCCGCCCTGGAGTTGCTCTTGGGCCACCTGAGGACCATGCATTCTTTGTCTCTGGCTGCATCAGGTTAGTTAATCCAACTGAAGAGGTAATTCATGAGGATTATCCTTTAAATGGAGAAGGCAATGGCACCCCACTCCAGTACTCTTGCCTGGAAAATCTCATGGACGGAGGAGCCTGGTAGGCTGCACTCCATGGGGTCACTAAGAGTCTGACACGACTGAGCGACTTCACTTTGACTTTTCACTTTCATGCATTGGAGAAGGAAATGGCAACCCACTCCAGTGTTCTTGCCTAGAGAATCCCAGGGATGGGGGAGCCTGGTGGGCTGCCATCTATGGGGTCGCACAGAGTGGGACACAACTGAAGCGACTTAGCAGCAGCAGCAGCATCCTTTAGAAAAAAACTGCATGGGTTTTTGAAGTTTTAAAATTAAGTATTTTTAAAAGCCAGTAATTATAATCTGCTTTTATTATGGAAAGAATATGTGTTTGTTCGAAAACTCCAACAACATAAAAATGTTAAATAAAAAGAGAAAGTCCCTTTCTTAATTCTGTCCTTTCAACTGGAACTAGGGTGAAGGCCCCTGGGCACTTGCACTCGGGAGTGGTTTCGAGTAAGTTTCATGTCACCTGAAGAGGTTGTTCAGGGGGACATCTGAGTCAGTAGGAACTGCGCATTCAATAGTTCAGGTTATTTCTCCACATAGATGGGGCCGCTGGGCCCCTGCCGAGCTCACCCCCTCAGCCTGGGCTGGGCTCACCGTCGCACCAGTGGCAGGGAGGAAGGGCTGTCATTGCAGGGGCCCCTCCAGCTCTGCAGGGCTGGCTTGTCCCTTGAAAGAAAGGCTGGGTGGACCTCAGCAGAGCTGAGTGAGCAGAAAGACAGCCGGGTTCAAGAGGCATTCACGGGCCTCCATTTGCTGAGGACTTTGGCAGGGTTACAGAGTGCTCTGGCTGTTTCTGAATAAAGTGATCCGTGGAGTAATTGTAGCGGTCACTGTTTAAAATAGGAAAACTAATTGAAAGAAAAATTATGCCTAAAAGAACTTTTTTGATCAGCTGTGTGTTAGTACTATCTAAAAACATCTTTCAAAAGCACTTCTAAATTTAAACTTACTTTAGAGACTTAATTGTTTGATGTAACTTAAAATATTTGTTTTTAGGTTATATTTATGGTCAAGCAGACCTGTTCTTTTACATGATATTTTGTTTTGTGTTAGTACTTTGAATCTTTGGCTACAGTGACTACGTATCATCTCTTCTAAAATGGCATCAGCTATAAAAAGTTGCATTGTGCTACTCAAAAAAAATGACACCAGTGTAAGCGACACACCACTGATTCTAAGACACTCCAACTTATTTATTTATGAATTGCACTTCTCTCTTCTAATTTCAAATGCATGCAGAATTAGAATAGTACAAGGTGTACGTTCTCGCAGCATTTTAGATGTTTTAATATACTATCTGTAAACCACCTGTCAAGTTTACTCACCTGGTGCAGACTCACGGCTGCCATCTGTTACGAGTCCTCATGGCTCTGTTACACCAGCAGTTAGCCGCTCACGCACCCCCGGCCAACCCCAGTCATTCTGACCAAATCTCAGACATCGGTGTATCTCACTCATAAATATCTCATCGTGTATCTCTAAAAGATAAGGACTAAAACATACCAGACAGTACTACCATCATGCCTAAAAAATTACCAGTAACTCAATATCAAACATCTAGTCAGTATTCATAGAAATGTATCCATTTGTCAGATTAAAAAACATTTTTTATATAGTTTATTTGAATCAGATGGCAGAAAAGATCAATACGTTTAAAATCTTTGCTGTGTCTTTTAAATCACTTTTAATCTGTAAGTTCCGGTTTTCTTTTTTCTCTTACGTTTTTCGTTGTTGACGAAATCGGGTTGTTCGTCCCAGTCTGGTGCTGGATATCTGAGGATACTTGACATCCTCTCTCCCTGCGTGTCCTGTAAATTGGCAGCTAGAGCAGGGGCATGGTGAGAGTCAAGTTCATTCTGGGGCACAGTGTGGCACATGACGGGAAGGGTGAGGAAGACAGGAGGCCAGAGGCCAAGGCCCTTTCTTCATGCCCCTTGGGGGTGGGGTGGTGGGTGGGATGCTTCTGCCCCCAGCCCGTCACCTTTAGGATAGCCACAGGAAGTTCCTGCTCTTTAGGTTAAAGACTTCAGATTTTTTTGTGTTTTGTGTCTTTTTTTTTTTTTTTAAGTAAAATCTTACTTTCAATCACTCTTACATATATTCAGTTAGCTAATAAACTTGATATTGTGTTACCTGGGCCACGTTTCTTGCTGTAATAATCACCCTCAGTTAATGAACTCTTAGAGTTGCTACATTTTAATCAGCCAGACAGTTCTGCCACGCCAGATGAACATCAGGGGCAGACCGCGTTAGACCAGCCTCACCGACCTAACCTGGTGTTCTCTCCGCTTGGTTGTGCCCAGGAAACTCACCAACAGCTGGCTGATAAGAAGAGTCTCCATGTTGTGGAATTCCGGGAGGAATGTGGCCCTCTGCCCATCGTGGTTGCCTCACCACAGGGGGCCTTGAGGAAGGATCCAGAGCCAGAAGATGAAGTTCCGGACATCAAATTGGACTGGGACGATGTCAAGGCTGTGCAGGGAATGAAGCGCTCTGTGTGGTCAGGTTTAAAGAGAGCTGCCACGTAGGCCTCCCTCCTGCCTCGGCCAGCCTGGCACCGGGTGCTTCCAGCACCTGCGAGAGACTCATCCTCTCACGCTTGAGATTGTCAGGGTTTTTTAAAAGGAAAGGCCAACCTTACATTTCTTTATTTACAAATAATAAATGATGCGGATGTAACTGATTGAGCGCGTCATACATACCAGTCACTGTGGTAGGAACTTTACATATGTGTCTTAGTTAAAAACTACTTCAAATATTTATTTAAACTAGTAAAACTCAAATGAATTGGGGAGGCAGGGCTTCTAGTCTGACCTGATAAAAAATAACGTGCAGTCAAGTTATGGTTACTTGACTGTAACACACAGTTAGAAAGCTGAGGAAAACATGCAGACTTAGTTCTTTTTGACTCCAGAAATTCTGTTTTTAGTAAACCTCTTTGTCTCCATGTTTGGGTGGTTGCTGTAGGCATTATTAATAGTGCAGCAGTGAAGAATCTGCCACCCGTGCAGGAGCTGCAGGAGATACCACTTCAATCCCTGGGTCGGGAAGATCCCCTGGAGGAGGGCAGGACAGCCCACTCCAGTATTCTTGCCTGGAGAATCCCATGGCCAGAGGCGCCTGGCGGGCTACAGTCCATGGGGTGGCAAAGAGTTGGACAGGACTGAGGCGACTTAGCGCGCACACACTAGGTATGACCTTATATCACTTTACTGGTGGTGACTTTGTACTAGTTTGAGTGAAGTATACGAACCTTACCTGTCTTCAAATCCCTTTACCTCCCGTTTGTATAATTGTTTTAGAATTTCCTCTGCCTACACTGAGAACCACATAGACTCATTATACTTTTGCTTCAACCATCAAGCATAATATCAAAACTCAAGAAGAGGAAAAGCCCATTTTATTTACCCATGTTTTTGCTCTTTCATTCATTCTTTCCTGATATTCTGAGAGTCCTTTTGTCATTTTGAGTGGGGCAAAGCCAAGTTCCCCTCCTGTGTATCCCCTTTACTCACACGATGGCCATACTCCCCACACTTCTGACACCAGATGTGGGGGTGGAGTGGGGGAGTGTTTCCTTCCCGAGCAGTCCTCTGCAACACCAGCTGGATGTCCTACAGTGTAACTCAGTTCTGACACTACCTACCTGGAGGTCACGTCAAGACTCCACTGGCTAAGGGCTCAGGCCCCCAGGACTGCCCCACCCCACGTCAGAGCCAGTTGCAAGTCTGGTTGTTACTAGGCTTCGGGCTGATAACTGTAAATCAAAAGTTGCTATGACTTTCTGCCTTTTGGTATAAAAGGATATGATTAAAGGGTACACATGAATTTCCAGATGGGAGAGGTGCAAAATTTTTTAATTTTCTTAAAGTCTAGTTTTATTTTTTATTGTCTGTATCTATGGCATTCTATTGGAGAAGGAAATGGCAACCCACTCCAGTATTCTTGCCTGGAGAATCCCAGGAACAGAGGAGCCTGGTGGGCTGCTGTCTGTGGGGTCACACAGAGTCGGACATGACTGAAGCGACTTAGCAGCAGTAGCAGCAGCAGGGCATTCTATATAAGAAATGAGTGTTAAATCCAGTGTCAGGAAGCTTTTGTCCTGTGTTTTCTTCAAAGTTTTATAAGGTTGGGTCTTATATTTAGGCCTTTGGTATCTTTTGAGCAAATCCTCATGTTGTACACCTTAAGCTTCTCCAGTGTTACATGACAACTGGATCTTAGTAAAACTGGAGGGGACAAACGGAGGGCAGTAGGGCAGGAAGACAAGGGAGCAGCGGGCAGAGGGTGCCCAGCAGGCCCACAGCAAGTGCCAGCCCCAGCACCAACCCACTGGACACACTTGGCCAGTCTCATGCCCCCTGCAGCCTCCTGTTCTTCATCTGTAGTGTCCCCAACCCCTCCTAGGACTGCTGTCCCCTAGGGCAGGTGTGGGGCAGACTGAGGGTGCTTAGGCCTGGCTACTCAGGCTGGGTGGGACTTAGCTCTTTGTTCCATGAATTTAAAGACACTAAGTTACCTTCACAAAGCACCAGCTGGACCAGGGGGGCTTTGTTTTTGGGGGGCTGCAATATAGACCTTTGACTCTTGGTCACATACAGACATCAGGTTCTGACTCCTTTCTCAGGCCCAGGGAGGGTCTTAGGTCTTGGTTCCATGAACTTAAAAACACCCAAGTATACACCTTCTTCACAAAGCATCGGTTGAACAGGGGCCTTTGGCTTCGTGTGGTCTGCAACGTGGAGCTCGGTGGTTGCCTGAACGGGCCTGGCCTTGACTGCAGCTCAGAGCAGGCAGCCCTTTCAGGAAGTGCGCTGTGCCCAGGACCTGGACCCAGCCGCGTGGCCGCCTGCAGACTCCGCTGGTGGTCCAGGGCTGCCCCTGTGCCCGCTGTCACCACACCCCCCCCCCCCATGTCCTCTGCCCACTGGCCTCAGGTCCACTACAAGGCCTTGTCTCACTGTCACTTCCTGAGAAGCCAGAGCACAGACCTTCGTGGGGACAGGTCTGGGCACCTGAGGGCAGGGAGTGACTACAGAGCTTCAGGGGCAGAGGAAGCCAGCACCACCAGCTCCAGTTCTCACCAGCGAGTGCACCCGTCCCCCTGCCTGTGAAAGGAC
The DNA here is from genome assembly GCF_029378745.1 of Bos indicus. Lineage (NCBI taxonomy): Eukaryota > Metazoa > Chordata > Mammalia > Artiodactyla > Bovidae > Bos > Bos indicus. The sequence continues at coordinate 1,853,345 of NC_091770.1, read as the reverse complement.
AGTTGTGGCTGTGTCCTGTGCCCAACTGGGAGGAGGACAGGAGGCTCTCTATGTGGGAGCTGCCTGGCCCAAGGCCAGACCTCCAAAGGCGGCAGGCACGTCGTCACAGTGCAGATGTGGGGCCTCTGGGCAGTTGTGTTTCTGTCACAGTGCAGATGTGGGGCCTCTGGGCGGTTGTGTTTCTGTCGCAGTGCAGATGTGGGGCCTCTGGGCGGTTGTGTTTCTGTCACAGTGCAGATGTGGGGCCTCTGGGCAGTTGTGTTTCTGTCACAGTGCAGATGTGGGGCCTCTGGGCAGTTGTGTTTGGGTTTTGGTGTGACCGACACTTTGGTCCAGGACAGGGCTACCAAGCAGACAACCTCTAAGGCATGTCCCACTGTCCTTGGGGAGGGCAACAAGTTCTGCCCCAGAGGAAGTTCCCTCCTGCTCAAGACCCAGAGGCAGAACTGAAGAACAGAGGCATGCTAGCCATGAGGGGCTTGGGGAGCAGACAGCACGCCGCACCTGGAGGTCCCAGCACAGAGCAGGTGCTCCGTCAACATCCAGTCTCTGTGGTCTGAGGACCTTTCTGCTATGGCCCAGCTTCTTACATGCCCTCTTCGCCAGGCCACATGGGTTTCCTGGGAGCACTGCACTTAGCAGGGAGGACTGCCCACTGGCCAGAACTTACACCTGCAGACACTTCCTAAACAGTTGGATGCAGACAGAACTGAGCAATGAGATGCACCAGCAGGAAGACTGGACCAAGGTTTGTTGGGGGTAGGGAGGCGAGTGGTCTGGGTGAAGGAAAACAGGGAGGGCATCTTTTGAGGCTTCCCATCCTCATTACATCAAGTGCAAAGAGGATGCAAAGCAAATGCCAATGAAACTGCACGTTATAGAAATGACTCAGGATATGAGGAATGAGGAAGTCATGTCAGAATCTTCTGCAAAGCTTGGGACTAACGAGGCTTAGTGTTAGACAACTGGCAACTGAAAAGGGGGAAAGAGCATGTCACAGCTTCTTTATAAAGAGAATGAAACTTCAAAACCTTGAGAAAACTTGGAAATTCAACTAAGCCTGCAGTTTCTTTTTTTTTTTGTTAGGGTTGAACATGAGCCTGTGTTAGCATCACTGGTACTTTATGAAAAAATGAGACTTCCTCGGTCAACACTTGGTTGCAAATTTTGTTAAACATGTGACAAACTTCCTATCCTTTCTTTATATTTAAAATATTCAGTATAAGCCCCGATCAAATCTTTTGCTCCTAATTTACTGCAACATTTTAAAAAATTATTTATTTGGCTGTGCTGGGTCTTAGTTGTGGCATGGGGGATCTGGTTACCTGACCAGGGATTGAAGCTGGGCCCCTGCATTGAGGGCGTGAAGTGTTAGTCACTGGACTACCGGGGAAGTCCCTCCTATAACATTTTAACTGAAGTTTTAAGTAGACTCAGTGAAAGTGGCCTTTCCTGGTACAGTTACTCTGGAATAACAAACAGCTGTCATCTGAACTGCCCTTTGATGCTGCTTCTGAGATTTGGTCTAAGCAAGGATTCCTTAGAAAGAAAGCTGACATGATGGTGTTGCCCACATGGGAGAATAAAAAAAAAAACAAAAAATTACCCCATGAGAGTATTGACCATAAAGACACTTTATAAATTATTTGAAGAGTTTATCATGTTTCTTCCTGCACATCGGTAAATATTTGCTGGGAGAGTTTTATTCTCTATGACAACTAGAATATCCTTGAAGATGTAAGATTTCCTTGAAGACCTAGAAACATGCTGCAAGATGGATACTCAAAAGAGCCCATGGAAAATTGCAATCGATAGTAACAAAGACTCAGTCCAGAGACCAGTGGGGGATCCTTGTTTTGTGGTCTCTCAGATCACAGTCCCCACTTCCCACCCCACCACCCCCTTCAATAGGAAATGACCCTAGAAAGACTTCTCAACTCTTGGAGGCTAAAGGTAGCAAGCCCTTTACCCTGACACGAAGGTACCTGAACAGTCAACATAGCACCCACAAAGAAAGAGAATGTGGCTTTTTGTTTTCTTTTTCCACAATCGAGAGCAATTCTGCAGCCTCAAATGTTATGCTGGAAGGCAGCCTGATGATTGACCATTGTCTGTGTTTTCAGGAATGTTCTCTGTTCCTGTAGGAAACCTTGCATCTGATTAAAGAAAACACGGCGTGGACCATGTACAGCAGTGTGACTATGATTGAAAACACCTGCAACCAAGAGAAATAACCGTTAATGGGGGTGCCTGGTGAGAGGGCAAGTCATGGGCCTTCCAAGCTGGGCTGGCCGCTTGCATGAGGGCCTTCCAAGCTGGGCTGGCCGCTTGCATGACACTTGGCCCTGAAGTTTGTGGACTGCCATTGTTTCCCATCACTCACACAGTCATCCTTCCTTTCAGAGCCCAGGCATAGCCCAGAATGCTCTAGGCACTGACTCCAGGTGACCTATTGCATCTCCTGACCTTGGCATGCAAAGTCAACCACTGCCATCACACATCTCCATTTGGTGCCACCCAGTTGGAAATGAGGGCCCTCAGAGACCCCTCCAAAGATACTTGCAGCAAATGTCCCCTGCTCTTCATGGAAAGCTTCCTTCCTGCACACCAGGATGACCGGAGTCCACCAGCTTTGATTCCAGCAGCCTTGGCTCAGAGAATACGACTGCATGGGTTTGCTGGCTCTGGTTAAGGTCTCATTGCTGCCTAGACATCCTCAGACCCCCACCAGAATTTTACACTAAGATCCTGAATTTCACAAGCATAGGCCAGGAAGCCAGGACACAGGAAGCGAGGGACTGGCATTGGGAGGAGGAATTTTGAGCCTTTGCTGAAAGGAGGGGGCTTACTGAGAAAGCTGCTGGGAGCAGAGGCTGAGAAATGTGGCAAACGGTCACACTGTGCCTGGTCAAGGCCCTGGCTTGCCACGTTCTCATCTGGGCACCGTCTATCCTCTCACCCAGCTCGGAGTGGCTGGCCCCAAGGGCTGCCTGCCCACAAGCAAACATCCGCATCTGGCTTGGCTTTGGGTGTGGGGTCAAGAGTTTCCAGCTGCTGGGGTTGAGATGAGGGAGGTACCCGTGGTTTCTCTACTGTGGGGGGTGTAGAAACAGTCGTCTGAAGGTGACGGAGGAGGCGGATGACCCTCCCAAGGGGAGGGAGAGCAGCCCAGGCGCTGCCTCGCTGTAGTTGGGCGCCATCTTGGGAGATGAACTAACATGGGCGAGGCTCCCACTCTGTGGGACAGTTGAGGGGGTCCCAGGGACCATGAGAGGGCCCTGCTTATGGAACTGGGAGCGGCTGGGAGCTGAGGCGAGTGTGTGGCTTCCCCAGGGAAGGGAACAGGCCCCTGGAGGCTAGCAGACAGGCTTCGAGGCCCTCTCCCCGAGACCCCTGCCTCTGGGAGCAGGAAGGGCACCCGCACTAACCCCCTTCCCAGAGCCCAGCGGCGCCCACCCCGTGGGTTTTATTTCAACCTCTGTTCTGTTGTTCACTCGGTGGTGTCCAACTCTGTGATCCCATCGACTGCAGTACGCCAGGCTTCCTTGTCCTTCTGCATCTCCTGTTTGCTCAAGTTCATGTCCACTGAGTCAGTGATGCTATCTAACTATCCCATCCTCTGCTGCCCTCTGATCTACCCTTCCCAAAAGGTGTGAGGAGACACGGCTTTGGCACCTGGGATGGTCATGTTGTGGTCTGTCATCACATTCGACCTCAGGATTTCCTAGAAATCTAAGTAAGGAGTAATGTTTCTTCAACTTTTTCTTGCTTTTTAAACAATGTTCATGGTTAGAAATACATCTGATATGAATTAGCACCCTGATGCAAGCCTATACAAGCACAACTCTGGAAAAGAGTTCTAGGAAACAATACGTTCTCATTCCTTGCCATTCTTTTTTTTTTTTTTAATGTATGTATTTTTAATTGGAGGGTAATTGCTTTACAATATTGTGTTGGTTTCTGCCATACATCAACATGAATCAGCTGTAGGTTATACTTATGTCCCCTCTCTCTTGAACTCCTGGTCATTCTGATCCATTTCAGCAACGAGGAAATTAGGCCATGAATTCACAGCCCACTAAGGGGTCTTGTCCCCGCAGTGGGAGGATGTTCCTTTTAGAGCTTAGGGACCTGCAGTCTCACCCCATCTATTGTAATGGGGTGAGGGAGGTTCCAGCCCCTGTTCTACCCATTGCTACCTGGGAAGCCTTGGGAGGAAGTGGTTTAATAGCTCTCTCATCCTCCAGGGAAACAAAAAGGATTGCTGTCTCATTTTATAGGTGAGCAAACTGAGGCTCAGAAGGTGCAAGAGACTTGCAGAAAGAATGAGTGTGAAGTTCACACCCTCTTACTGCACAGGTTCTCAGAGCTGCCAGGAAGGAGACGCCGTGGACAAGAGACAAAGGTCTAATCCCAGAAGCAAACACCCACAGCTGGAGGTCTGGACACGCTGTGCCTGGAGGGGCCTCCCCGCAGCCCCAGAGCCAGGGCCTGGGAGACACTGGCCACTCATTTTCCCATCCCTGGTCTCAACACTGCCCCCGCCCTGACTGTGAGCTTCCCTGGAAGACCCTCAGGGACAGCCTGGAACCCAGGTGGGCAGACTCTCTGCTCACAGTTGTGCTAAGACTGTGGGTAACAGAGTAGTTGGCCTGGACCCCACCTGCATCCTCGGGCTGCTGTGAGGGGAAAATGATTGTTCACAGGAGCTCCGACAGTGCCAGACCCTCATGGTCGCGCCGCCTCCCACATCTGACCCCTCAAAGCCCACCCAGGCTCAGACCCCTGGCCAGCCCGGGCCTGGGCACTGCAGAACTGACTGTGCCCGAGAGGGTCTGGGCGCATTAGTTCCCTCGTCTGGGGCTATGTTTTTGCAGAAATGAGGAGGAAAGTTTACTTGGTTGAGAATTAAGCGAACTAAGAACCACCAGGGAGGACTCAGGAGCCCTTCTGCTCAGAACCCCCGTCAGTGGGCAGCGGGGGCTGTGAACACTGAGGCTGAACCGAGGACTCACCACAGCGGAGATGTTTTCACTGTAATGTTTGTGTATGTCGTCTTGCAGGCCGATAGTGACCAGAGTTTCCAGGGCAGAGGCGCTGAAGTAGAACAGGGCGGCGAGGCAATGGTAGGCTGTGTCCTGCAGGTCAGAAAGGGCCATCAGAGAGTGACGTGGGCGGCTATGGTCCCGGGGGCCCCTGAGCCCACCTGTCCCTGCCTGGCCAGGCCCCTGTGTTACCCTCCGTGGTTCCCCTTTACCCCTTCCCCGCCCAACCTCCGCTCCACCCCCAGCCCCTCCTCACAAGGACTGATTCACTAACCAGGGCTGCTCCTCGGTTTGGGAGCAGAGAAAGGACTTTAAAGGAGGAGGGACTTTCACTTGAGATGAGATCTAGTAAGGGCTGGGAGAGGGCCTCTTGGATTGTTGGAAATCGGTTTTGGACATGAGAGGTGTCATGCACGGTCACAGCCCGGAGTTCAGATGTGGTCTTGGTGCCAGTGCAGAGTGAAAAGGTTAGGCCGTGTCCGTGGTTTTGTTGTTCATTTTGGGGGGTAGTCTAGTGGGGCTCCAGGTATAGTTAAAAGGAAAAAAGTACTAGAACGGGCTTTGAGTAGTTGTGAATGGAGGGGGTTTCTGAAGTCTAGGCTGGAGGCCTTGGGAGAGTAAGAGGCCTGGCTGACGGCCCCACCCCGTCCAGGGGAGGGCAGGGCAGGTGGCCCAGGCGTCATTTCCCCCCTTCACGGGCCTCAAGGCAGAATTCACGCGGAAGGGAGATCACAGGCCATCTCTTCCCCTGCCAGGCTCCTCTCTGGTGACCCCGCGTTAGAGGCGGGGACGGGAGCCGGGCAGTGAGCACGCCTCACACCGGGCAGCGGGGCCCACGCCCGGCGCCCCGGCCCCTCCCCGGAGGCGAAAGCCAGTCCTGCGGGTGGGGGGAGAGGCCGACCGACCCCTGGCAGGTGCGGGAGGGACAGGGAGGGATGCTGGGCTGCTGGTTTCCAGGAAAGGGGTGATCGCAGAGGAGAAGGCAGAGCAGCCCCCAGAGAACCAGGCAGGGACAGCGTCAGTCAGCCTCCTGCCGCGGGACCCCTGGGCTGCTGTCGCCACTCGGCCTTGGAGGGCGCGTGGGAGACACCCACAGGGCTCCTCACCCCTCACTGGGAAAGCCCGCCTCCCAGGGGACAGCACCCATCACTACCCCCTGCCCCAGACACGCAGGGCTGGACTCACCAGGGTGATCCAGAAATTCCAGTTCTTATGGGCACCAACAATGTAGAGGAAGAGCAGGAGAGTGGTGACTATGAAGCAGGACACAGACACGAACAGGACCCAGCCCTGGACCAGGGGGACGGGCACCTGGGTCAAGAGGATGAGAATCCACACCAGCCCCCCAAAGGCCTGCAGAGGGAGGGAGATAAGGGTGACGGTCAGACCAGGACGGCCAGGCCCAGCAGTCACACTGGCGAGCCGGGGCTCTTCACAAATGTTAACTCGGTTAATCCTCATACTGAACCATTTGTGAGATGGGCAAACTGAGTCATATACTAGGTAAAAATTTGTTAGCACTAGAAAGGATTTATGCCATCCAGTTTTATCATTAGAAGAGCTATTTCTGAGGTTATATCCTTCCTAATTTTTGGATGGCAGAAAGCAAAGAGGAACTAAAGAGCCTCTTGATGAAGGGAAAAGAGGAGAGTGAAAAAGCTGGCTTAAAACTCAGCATTCAAAAAACTAAGATCATGGCATCCGGTCCCATCACTTCATGGCAAATAGATGGGGAAACAGTGGAAACCGTTGTAGATTTTGTTTTCTTGGGCTCCAAAATCCCATGACTGTGGCTGTGAAATTGAAAGCTGCTTGCTCCTTGGAAGAAAAATTATGACAAACCTGGACAGCGCATTGAAAAGCAGAGACATCACTTTGCTGACAAAGGCCCATATAGTCAAAGCTATGGTTTTCCCAGTCGTCATGTACAGATGTGAGAGCTAGACCATAAAGAAGGCTGAGTGCCAAACAGCTGATGCTTTTGAATTGTGGTGCTGGAGAATACTCTTGAGAATCTCTTGGACTGCAAGGAGATCAAACCAGTCAATCCTAAAGGAAATCAGCCCTGAATACTCACTGGAACTGGACTGATGCTGAAGCACTAATATTTTAGCTGCTGCTGCTGCTAAGTCGCTTCAGTCGTGTCCGACTCTGTGCGACCCCATAGACGGCAGCCCACCAGGCTCCCCCGTCCCTGGGATTCTCCAGGCAAGAACACTGGAGTGGGTTGCCATTTCCTTCTTCAATGCATGAAACTGAAGTCGCTCAGTCGTGTCGGACTCTTCACGACCCCATGGACTGCAGCCTACCTGATGCAAAGAGCTAACTCATTGGAAAAGACCCTGATTCTGGAAAGATTGAAGGCAGGAGGAGAAGAGGATGACAGAGGATGAGATGGTTGGATGGCATCATTGACTCAACGGACGTGAGTTTGAGCAAACTCTGGGAGATGGTGAAGGACAGGGAAACCTGGCGTGTCGCACTCCATAGGGTCACAGAATCGGACATGACCGAGCAACTGAATTACAGCAAGTATTTTTAATATAAAAATATCCTTTCTTTTATAAAATGGTAGGGACTAGTTGATCCTTTTGGTCTTTACTTTGCAAAATGAATTAGCTACACTATGTTATTAGCATTAAAAAAAATTGGCCCCTAAATGACCAAGTCCAGGAAGCACTCTATCTACTGGAGGTGTGGCAGGAGTGGGAAGGACCCAAGAGGGCCTGGTCTTGGATGACCTAGGGCAGGCATGAGAGAAGTGCTCTTTTCCTTGTCGTTATCCAGAAGACACTCTGCTTGGTGTCCTCAGGGTCAGGGAGTTCCAGGAGCGTAAGGACAGATGTAGAGGTCATGACCTCAGATCCTCAAAGCCAAGGGCTTGTAGACAGGCTTGCCCTCGTTTGGATGGACCTTCTTCCCTCCCTGTGCCCACTGGCTTTACCCAGCAGGATACAGAGATCGAATAAGGAGGTTTCATGAAAAATATGAATGTCAGCCATAAGAGACAAAAAAAAAAAAAAAAAAAATCCTTGGACGCTTAGATCAGACAGGAGTGGGTTCTGTGCAAGAAAAACAGATCTGATGGGAGGCACCCAGGGGGCCAGCAGCGCGGCAAGCTCACAGCAGTGCGCGTGCAGCAGTGAGCAGAGCGCCTCAGCCAACAGCGCTGCTCTGCAGGGCCTCAGGCTCTCTCTTTGGGAAGGGTGTGGGTGTCAGTTTTACCCTTCTTCCCTTGTGGTCGAGGATTCTCTTCTGATTCATACACATTGGCCAGGTAGGAGATAAATGCCAGTCCCTTTCCTGTGGACGCATCCTGAGAACTAGTGTCTCAGGGAGCCCAGTGTGTGCCAGGGACATGGGCAGAGTCATGCATCAGACAGGGGGCAGACCCCAAGACTGGCCTGCAGTACAGGAAAGGTGCTCTCAGAGTGGGCTTCCAGGTCAGCTGGGTATGAAGGACTTAGCCGCACGGGCACCCACACCGGGGCACCGTGAATGGAGACCACTGAGGGGCTGGTCTGTCTTAGGGAAGAGTCCTAAGATGTAAGAGTGGTTGGGTGGGCCCCTTCTGGCCAGGTCCCTCGACCCACAGTGTCTGGCTTATCAGCAGGCAGCTGGAGGGCATGATGGAGGCTCTGGGAGACTGCGGGCAAGGTTTAGTGCCAGCAGGTGCCCTCGCCCTGAAACAGGGCCCTGCCAGACGCTGATAAACTGACACGATGACAAATCATGTTTGAAAAGTTTAAGCAGGCCCCGTAGCAACTGCTCCTCTGCCTTCTGGCAGATACGGCAATTTGCTACTAATACACGCTCAGAGTTCACAAAGCTTTCCCCAGGGTCCTGGCACCGTGCTGGTGCCACCCAAAGGCACAAGACAGGAGGGGCAGCCACAGCATCCTCTTCTCCTTGGTCACCCCCCTGGTCAGGCTGGCCAGAGCGGCTCCTGGCAGAGGACACGCCGACTTCTGCCCTCCGTTTCCCCTCTATGGGGAGGAGAGTCTGTGGGACGCCCTATTGAGATAGGTTATCTGTGTGGTACTTGACCCAGAGACAAGTTGAATGTTCCCTCAACAGCCTCACCCGCCCCCAAATCTACTCAGCGTCCTGCCCGAGAAGGGCATCTAAAGAAAAGGTGGTGTGGATCACCCATACTGCCCCTGCCCTGCCCGCTTGCCCCCTTTCAGCACACACTAGCCAGGTGATCTCAGACCATGCATTTGAGGCGTTACTAAATTAATCATTGCACCTGATTGCTACTGAGCAGTAACTGTGTGCATCACTTGTCTTAAGAGCTTTGTGTATATGACATTCACTTATTCCTCACAGCATCCCACAGGTTTATACTGTCGTGTCCCCATTTTACTGATGCGAAAACTGAGGCACAGTTGCCTGCTCACATCCCCACGGCTGCTGAGTGCCGGCTTCGACAGGCTGGCTGTGGAGCCCAGGTCAGGACCTCTGTGTGTGTGTGTGACAGTTACACAAGCTGACGCAAGAGCAGTTCACCATGACACTGCCCTCGTATGTAGGGTCGGCTTTAGAAGTGGCCAGGAGAAGAGTCACACTGGTGGAGAGGAGACTGCCCCACGAGAGGAGCCTTGCTCCTGCTGCCAGCTGTCCTTCGGCCCTGGGGCTGGTGAACTGCAGCGGAAGTGCCCCTCCCCCACCCTCCCCAGGTTCAGCATGCTCTGTTCTGTGACCCCACTTCTGGCAACAGCTGTGTGGTGTGTGTGGCTCAGAGAGATGGGCTTACACCACCGGGTCGTGCCTGTCTCCCTCTTCCTGTGATGGCCCTGCAGCCTTCAGAGGTCAGGAGCTCCAGGGTAGGGGTGCAGGCCCGGGGAGAGCTGCCATGCCTCACCCAAGATACCACTCTTCCCTGCTCCTGGGTAGTTTCCTGGTCTTGCGGGGGGAGTGGTGTCCACCCTGCTGACCTGGAGGCTGAAGGTCTGGCATCTGCAACTCCCAGGCTATTGGGAGGTCAGGTATGGGAATATGGACTGGGAGTAAGCAACAACTTACTGGACCACAGATTTAAAAAATGGATCAAGCCTTTCACACCCATTGGACTAGCAGAAAATTACAAAGTCTGACTCTGCCAAGTGAGGCAAGGTCTGGGAACAATGGAGACTTTGATAAGCTGCTGGTGGGAGTCAGGACGGTTATACAATATGGGAACCTTCTTTCTAAAAGAATGCAAAGCAAGCCAGAGTCCTGGAAACAGTCTGCGCAAGCAGGGATCCTGAGCTTAATTAATATTTATTAGCTTCCTGGTAACTCCACTCCTGGGCTGTGTAAGGGGGAATAACCCTTTTGGACAGTGATGTCCTAACATCTGGGAATAGGAGGACGTGCAACCCCTATGACCCAGTGTGTGTGTTCCTGAAAGAAATTCCCAACATACAAGTAAAGGGAATACATGAATGTTCTTTGGCAGTGCCGTCTGCAATATCAAAATGAAGCAGATTGGAAATCGCCCAAATGCCCATCAACAGAAGATGGATAAAGAGTGTCAACATGTATAAACCTCAGAATAAGGCTGCATGAAAAGCCTGTTGCAGAAGGATATGTACAGGGCAACAAAACTTTCATAAAGTGAGAAAACATAAAACCACACCACGTGTAGTCAGAGGTAGTTAGGGGTGCAGTCAAGTTTTAACCTTGAACACACATTCAGCCCAGGGGTGGTTCTGTAGCTGGAAGAAGAGACAGTAATAAGCAGAGTATCCAGGGGGCTTACATGTCGTCTGAAAGTTCTATTTCCTTAATACTGAGAGGAACATTAAGATTTGACAAAACTGAGCGATAATTACAAGGGTTTTCATTAAAGTATTATACATAGTATAGTGTCCATCACTAGGTCGTGTCCGACTCTTTGCAGCCCCACGGACAGCAGCCCGCCAGGCTTCTCTTCCCATGGAATTCTCCAGGCAAGAATACTGGAGTGGGTTACCATTTCCTTCTCCAAAAATATTATATATACTTTTCTATAATATTTGAAATAGTTCTTAATTTTAAGAAGCTGAAGTGGAGGGACTTCCCTGGTGGCTCAGTGGTAAAGAACCACCTGCCAATACAGGAGAGGCAGGTTTGATCCCTGGTCTGGGAAGATCCCTCGTGGCTCGGAGCACTTAAGTCCGTGGGCCACTTCTGAGCCTGTGCTCTGGAGCCCATGTGGCTGAGGCCCGTGTGCCCTCGAGCCTGAGCGCTGCGAGAAGAGAAGTCACTGTGACGAGGCGCCCACACACCACAGTGGGAGTCAGCCCACTCCCATAACTAGAGAGAAGCCCGCACAGCAACGATGGCCCAGCACAGCCCAAATAAATAAATTATTCTTATTATTATTTTTAGATTCACTTTATATTTATTTTTTTTGGAGGCTAATTACAATATTGTATCGGTTTTGCCATACACTGACATGAATCCGCCATGGGTGTACATGTGTTCCCCATCCTGAATCCCCCTCCCTCCTCCCTCCCCATCCCATCCCTCTGGGTTATCCCAGTGCACCAGCGCCGAGCACCCTGTCTCATGCATCGAACCTGGAAAAAACAAACTGACGTGGAATTGGCACAACAGGAAGTGAACCGTTTCACCTTGACCAGTTCGGTGCTTTTAATGCATTCAGGACGTTGTGCAGTCCACCATCTCTAACTCCAAAACACTGTATCACCCCAAAAGGAAGCACCATGCCCAGTAAACCGCTCCCTGTTTCGCTCTCTTCTCAGGCCCTAGTAAACCACTGGTTCGTGTTCTGTGTCCATAACCTTATCTCTTCTGTGCCTTTCATATAAATGGGGTCCTACACCACGTGACCTTTTGTGTCTGGCTTCTCAGCACAGCAGTTTCACACTCATTAACTCTATAGTATGGATCGGTGCTCCATTCCTTTCTAAGGCTGAGTAATAGTCCATTGCACGGAAGGTCACAATTTCTTTATTAATTCACCCACTGATGGGACATTTGGGCTATTTCTCCCTGTTAATTACTGTGAATGGAGCTGCTATAAACATGCATGTTTATGTACCTATTCAGGTCTCTGTATTCAATTCTTTTGGTCATAAATCTAGGAATTGCTGGGTCATGTGGTAATTATTATTATGTTTTAAAATTTTTAATTAAAAATTTTAATTTTATCTTGGAGGATGGGTGATTAACAAAGTTGTGTTTGTTTCGAGTGCGCAGCAAAGTGATTCATCTGTACATACACACACACCTATTCTTTCTCAAACTCTTTTCCAATTTAGGTTATTAAGTAATATTGAGCAGAGTCTCCTGTGCTATACAGTAGGTCCTTGTTGGTTATCTGTTTACAACATAGCAGCGTGTACCTGTCAATCCCAAACTTCCAATCTATCCCTGCCCCCCACCCTTCCCCCGGGTAGCCGTTAATTTATTCTCTGTGAGTCTGTTTCTGTTATAAATAAGTTCACTTTTATAATTTTTAAAAGATTTGCATATAAGCAATATCATATGATGTCTGACTTATTTCATAGTATGATCATCTCCAGGCCCACTGATGTTGCTGCAACTGGCATTATTTCATTCTTTTAAATGGCTGAGTAATATTCCATTGCATGTATGTGCCACATATTCTTTATCTATTCATCTGTCAATAGACATTTAGATTGCTTTCATTTCTTGGCTATTTTAAACTGTGCTGCAAAGAACACTGGGGTGGATATTTCCTTTCAGACCATGTTTTTCTCCAGATATATGCCCAGGAGTGGGATTGCAGTATCATACGGTAGCTTTATTTTAGTTTTTTAAGGAATTTCCATACTACCGTTCTCTACAGTGGTTGTACCAATTTACATTTGCACCAACAGTGTAGGAGGTGTTTCCTTCTCTCCACACCCTCTCCATTATTGTCATAGATTTTTGTGATGATGGCTGGTAATTATTTCTGAGGAATTACCAAACTGTATTTCATAGCAGGTGAACAAATTTACATTCCCACCAGCAATGTCTCCTAAGTCGCTTCAGTCGTGTCCGACTCTGTGTGACCCCATAGACAGCAGCCCACCAGGTTCCCCCGTCCCTGGGATTCTCTAGGCAAGAACACTGGAGTGGGTTGCCATTTCCTTCTCCAATACCAGCAATGTCTGAGGGTCCCAATTTCTCCACATCCTAGCCAGTACTTATTTTCCAGTTTTTTGATAACAGTAGTCCTAATTTCACGTGAAGTAGAGCTCATTGTGTTTTTAAGATAGTTTACTTATTTATTTTCTTTTCATTGCTGTGCAGGCTTTTCTCTAGCTGTGGAGCGCGGCTCCTCTCTGGTTGCAGTGCGCGGGCTTCTCATTGCAGTGGTTTCTCTAGGTGAGGAGCGCAGGCTCCACGGCCTGCAGGCTCAGTAGCTGTCGCACACCGGGTCAGTAGTCACTGTGGCTTTGATTTCATTTTCCTAGTGATTAATGATGATGGATATCTTTCCACGTGCTTATTGACCATTTGCATGTCTTCTTTGGAGTACTGTGCATTCAAGTCCTTTGTCCATTTTCTTAATTGGGTTGTATATGTTTTGTTGTTGAAACAGTTCATAATTTAAAAAACATAAACATCCCTCCCAGATTGGCCAGCTCCTTCTTAGGCCCTTTTTAGTTCTCTACTCTTTCCACACATCAAAACACGTACAGCTTTGTATGTGTACAACTTGTACAGATGAAAATATAAAGAACGGGCATCTGCTTTCTTTTCTGCCCTCCCAGGCACCCTATGAGCCCATCCTCAATTCAAGGAGGAAGTAAAAAATTTAGGATGACACTGAGGCACCAGGGCCCTCTGGAAGTGGGAGGGGTGTGATCCGGTAAGCAGGGGTTAATGGGGTAGAGAAACAAATGACTTCTAAGACAGGTGTGAGAGAGGTATTTGGGGCAAAGGAGACATTTTTCTTAGAAGCCGCTACTATCTGCAGGCATCAAAACGATGCATTTCAGGTAGTCCATAGATCTGAGATTTCCTACACCTGGTTTTCTACTTTTGTTGATTTAGGGGGATCCTCCTCATCACCCAGGACTCCCCCCAGCAGGCTGGGCTCATCCTTCACTCTGGCACTCCATCCACTAAGCTGTGATGACAGAGGAGGCAGAGGGCGCTGGGAGGCTGTCCCTTCTGTGGCGCCAGGATCCCCCTACCCCCAGCACACACGCCTGCTGCCACCTGAGCCAGACCTTGTCTGCGCAAGAGGAGGAGGGTGCACCAGAGTCTCCTGCATGAAGCCCAACTAACACACTCTCTCGTGACTCTTGTTATAATGCTCCCCAAACAGTTACAAAGGCAGAGCAAGCCACTCATCAGGGCAACCTACGAGACACTAGCAAGTCCTTTTGTTGCTTAAAAAATCTCTCTGCCCCACCACACCTCACTTTTAGCCAGCATCTCTTTTGGTCACAAAACTTGCCTTTGTAAATACAGTAGGCTCTGAAGGAACTACTCATTCACTACTTATTCCCTGGTCTTAGGTTCTACAGGATCATTTCCAGAAACCCAGCCTTGAGCAAACACAGGCTCAGTGCTGACTGGAAGCAGAGATGAGTGGTCTGGGAAGGAACATTCTAGTGGATGCCAGTCCTTTCCACTCTGGGCCCGAGTGTCCCCACCTACAAATGGTGTGGCTAGGTCCAGAGGTGTCCAGGGCTTCTCCTAGATGTCAGCTCCTCCACAGGGGTGCGACCAGGCTACCTTGACCCCTTCTGCCATCTCCCCCAACCCTCCAGGGAAGACAGAACCTGCTCCCTTTGCTGTTCACATCTCCTTGACAATCAGGAGACAAGAAGCTGGGGTCCCGTTTCTAAACAGGTCTGGACGTTTTCTTTTCCAACGGACTCTCCAGGCGGCCATTTATGCGGTGGGGCTGCAGGGAAATGAGTCTCGCGGCTTCTGGCGTTAAAGCCACAGAAGGAATACAGCCTGCCTGCCACCCCTCCACCGCCTTTAGGCGAGGCCCTGGGAAGTTTAGCCTGAGTCCCACAGGGAGCACTTCACAGGAGCCCAGAGGAAGAAGCGCTTTCCCGCAGCCTCGGGTTGAGGCTGTGCGGCTCCAGTGTAAGGAAGGACCAACTGCAGGGGAAGGAGTCCTTGGATGCTCAAGGTCAGCCAAGTCAGGGCCCGGCTCTCACAGGCCCCTCTCCCTCCCTCCATCCTTCACACTGGGTACAATGACTGTGGCGAGCAAACGACGGCTGGTTTTATCATTTCCAGATTGCCAAAATTTCGTTCACTCTCCAGAAACGTCCAAGAGAAAATAATCCGGATTCGGTTCCTCCTGCAACACCAACCCTATCTCCACACCGCTTTCGGTAATACTTAATCTTTCTTTTGCCGATTTTTATATTTTTTAAACAAATTCCTGACCATGGAGAGAGCTGGGCGCCTCTACAAGGACGTCGATCGCCAAGAAGCCCATGGGAAGCAAGTTAGGAGCGCAGCTTTGGTACCTGCGCGCTGCCGGTGGAACCCGGCCAGCTTTCCGACCACTGAGCCCTGTGAGTTTGGTTTCTCCACCTAAGCCCCGGTGACGGTCTCCCCGTCGTCGCGGGCTAGAAGGGGCCAGAAGACTGCATGTGGCGGTGGGGAAGAGACAGTCCTCACCCTCCTTCTCTACCCCACCCAGTGCTCCCGGACCAGGGCCGCTCTGGGACGGGCGGGCGGGGAGAGCGCGCGCGGCACTGCCCATCCCATCCCGTCCCAGCCCGCCCTCCCTGGTCCTCAGCGACTCACAAACTCGAAGATGAAGAGCAGGTCGGGGAAGGTGGTGAAGACCGCGGAACCCCTGGGCAGCCTGCGGCCGCCCGAAGCCGTTCTGGTGGCCATGCGGGCGCGCGGGTGTCCGCCTCGGAATCAGAGGCGCGCGTCTCTGGCTCCGCGCTGACCGAGCACTTGCTCGGGGAGCCCGGTGAGCCGGGTGCACCCGCGAGGGTTGAGGCCGGGATTTCCGGGCCAAGAAAAGAGGAGCCCCAGGCCGCTGCCTGCGGGGCCCTGCCACCGCCCTAGACCGTCGGGCTTCGCCCTGAACCACCCGGGAGTAGGGGCGGGGACTTGGCTTCTGCGTCCCAGGTCTGCGCTCCACCTCCAAACCCGAGCCTAACAAAACCACTTCGGCTAGGCGCTTCGCACGCTTTGGGTCTTAGCAAGTGATGATCACCATCCCTTAAGAATGATCTCTGTCAAAAACCAGCACTCAGAACTCCTTGTCTTCGCACTCCTCCGGTCACCATTGCTCCAGCTGTTCTTAAGGTGGACTTCTTTTGTCTTTCTGCTGGGTGAGTTAGTATTTGTGACCTCTGGTTCCAGGCTCCAGGAGGGGCCAGTTCCCAGTCCTGCCCACGGCTGCAGGGACGGTGCTGAGACTCGCTCTGGCTTCCCATCCCCTTTCCCTGAGCCGTAGGAGCCAGCAATGGGGACCCTGCCCCCGTGGTCCCCGCACTCCGAGCTGGAGCTGCTGGGCAATGGATTAAGGGCAGTCACAGCGGCCTTGAACCTTTGAGCGGGGAGGGAGCCAGCACTGCCCAGTGCTTGCTAAGTGCCTAGCACCCCATAGGTTCTTTGTTCACATGACCTCATTTGATGCTGGGAGGAGAGTGCAGGGAGACCCAAGAGCACCCACCAGCCCAGCCTGGCTTGGGCTCGGGGTCCAGGGAGCTTGTTGAGGAAGGGACACTTGAGGAGTGAGCAGTGGTTAACTGGAGGGAGGAGGCAGCCTTCCCTACAGAGGAGCAGCAGGCACTGGCCCTGCAGGATGGTCAGGCCCTGTTCCTCATGCTGGGAAGCTGCTGGATAGATATGGGAATCCCTGAGGGGGTCAGAGCCACTCTGCTGGGGGAGCAGGGGGAAGAGCCAAGGCATCCAGGGCAGAAGGAAGCAAGCACAGACATGTTCTTCGAGAAGACAGGGAGGAGAGCCAGAGCAAGAAGAGGCGGGCAAGGTGCGCCTGGAGAGTCCTGGAGGCTGGAAAGGCTCTGATCTCTGTGGGGAGCAGAGTGGCTCCTGGGGCAGAGCTGGAAAGGCCAAGGGCAGGCTGGGCTCAGGAGGAAAGAGGCAAAATTTTGTATATGTTGCTGTTGTTCAGTCGCTAAGTTGTGTCCAACTCTTTGCGACTCCAGAGACTGCAGCACCCCAGGCCTCCCTGTCCCTCACCATCTCCCAGAGATTGCCAAGTTCTTGTCCATTGAATAGGTGATGCTATCCAACCATCTCATCTTCTATCCCTCTCTTGTATGTTAATGAGCCTCATCATAGAATCAGAACTTTAAAAATTGGTGTTATTTGCCTCAAAGACAAACCTGCTAAAGAAACACAGGCCATGGCGATTTGAATTCTGAATGTAGAAAAACTCAAGAGTTTTTTCCTCTTCTCATTTAAGATTAAAAATACTTCCCCTTCTTTTGTCTTTTTAAAGTAACTACGTCAAACTAAATAGTATAAGGCGTATCTCAACTTAGTCTTGTCCCCCCATTCAGCCCTGAGACTAATGTGACTCAATCTCCCTGTCCCAAAGAGGGGCGGGACCCTGTAGCTCTGCAGCAGAATTTGCCACGTGCCCATCAAGTTGCACCTGGAATCTGACCCAAATCAAAGGCTGATCTGAGCTCACCAGGTAGCGCTAGTGGTAAAGAACCCGCCTGCCAGGGCAGGAGACACAGGAGATGAGGATTCGATTCCTGGGTTGGAAAGTTCCTCTGGAGAAGTGGCAACCCACTCCAGTATTCTTGCCTGGGAAATTCCATGGCCAGAGGAGCCTGGTGGGCTATAGTCCATAGGGTTGTAAAGGGTGGGATTGAAGCGACTGAAGCAACTTATCACCCAGTGCATGGAGCACCATGCACCCAAAGGACGATCTGTGTACATCACCACTGCCTCACTTTGAACTCTTAAAAGGGGTGGGTCCTCATGGCCTTGCAACCCCAGGGAAGGAAACAGTTTCAAAAAGGAACTAGAATTTTCATCAGCAAATAACATCTCTCAGCCCAGGAGAAACCCATCCTTGGTGGGATCGTTCCTCCCTGGATCACCCCATTGTGCATACAATATCATCATCTGGTACCTTGTCAGGATGTGAACTGAGGACCACACCTCCCAACCCCGGCCCTTAGGGGGCCAGTGGGCTTACTCTTCCCTTCCTCTCCCCACCTCAGTCACCCACCCAGCCCTCTGTGGACGTTCCACCCTTGGGTGGCCTGCTGGGACTGTGGGGTGATTGAGGTCTATCCAGCTCAGAAGTAGGTACAGAGGCAGCAGCCCCTTTGGGCTCAGTCTGGGGTCAACTGTGGTCACTGGGGTTCTGAGCAGCTGCCTTCAGCCCAGAAGGTTCTATTTCTCCCCTATGAAAAGCTCAGGCCTCAGGTCCAGCATCTCCTGCTCAGAGGGCCTGGGTTCTCTCCCCCTCCGCCCTCCTGCATCCAGCTAGTGTCTGAGTCCTGGCCCATGGAGGTGGTGAGGGCAAGCATGACCACCCTCCCCTCTCCTAACCCCTGGGCTCCCCACCCCCACCTTCTCACTCTTTTCCTGCCCCCCCCCCCCCCACATCTGCAGGAGCCCCTCCCTGCCCCAGGCCCCTCCTCTAAACCAGCCCAGGCCCCGCCCAGTCACCGACTCTCGGTCCCTCTCTGGACCTCTCTTGTAGTTCATGCAACAGCTGTACATCCGTCTTCCCATGACATGTGTGGGAGTGCGTGTACCTAGTCGTGCACACAGTGAGGGGCCCTCTTTGCTCAGGTGATTCCCTGGGCTCACTATTCTGCATACCTTCTCTCATTACTTGCTCTACGACTCTACTTGGAACACATTTTTAATTGTGGTGGAATACACGTAGTGCTCACCACGTCCACCACTTTCACTGTACAGCTCAGCGCGGTCCATTCGCGCTGCTGGCAGCCGTCAGCCCCATCCATGCCTGTACTCTCTTCCTCTTGGGAAAGTGCATCCCTTACCTCCTAAGCAGTAAATCCCCATCCTCTCCCCTCAGTCCTGGCAATCACTGTTGTATTTACTGTTTCTAACTTTGATTATTCTAAGTACGTCATACAAGTTGAATCAGGCAATATGTATCCCTGTCCATTGGACTTCTGTCCCTTTGCATAATGTCCTTTAGGGTCATTTTTGCTATTACTGGTATCAGAATTTCCTTCCTTTTTAAGACTGAATAATACTTCATCGTACATACAGACCACCTTTTCCTTGTCTGCTTATCTTGAGACGGAGACGTCAGTTGTGCCCTGAATAGTGCGGCTACAAACGTGGGGGTGCAAATACTTCTGTGAGACCCTGATTTCAATTCTCTTAGGAATATACCGAGAAGAGAACTTGCCAGGCTGTACGGTCATTCTAATTTTAATTGTTTCAAGAACCCACCGTATTGTTTTCCATAGCAGCTGAACTACTTTACAATCCCATCTACAATGTGTAAGGGTTTAAATTTCTCCACATCTTTGCCAACACTTTATTTTCTGCTTTTTAAAATATTAGCCACTCTAATGGATGTGAGGTGCTCTCTTTTCATAATTTTCATTTGCATTTTCCTAATGAAAATTATACTGAGCATCTTTTTATGTGCTTATTAGCCATTTATACATCTCCTTGGATAATGTCTATTCAAATCCTTTGTTCTTTTTCTTTTTTTGGCTGCTCTGCATGGTAGGTGGGATCTTAGTTCCCCAATCAGGGATTAGATCCACATCCCCTGCAGTGGAAGTGCAGAGTCTTAACCACTGGACCACCAGGGAAGTCTCTCTGTTCATTTTTGAATCAACTTGTTTGCTTTTTCATAGTCAAGTTTCCACAGGCCTGTCATTTATATGATTTGCAGACATTTCCCACTGTTCTTTAGGTTGCCTTTGGACTCTGTGGATAGAGTTGCTTGATGGACAAATATGAGAAACTTTCATGAAGTCCAATTTGTGTGTTATTTTTCTTTTAATACTTGTGCCTTTGGTGTCATATCTAACACATCATTGCCAAATCCTCATTTGATGCTTCTGGCATTTGTTTTCTTCTAAGTGACCTGCCTCTTGAGAAACCTGTATGCAGGTCAGGAAGCAACAGTTAGAACTGGACATGGAACAGCAGACTGCTTCCAAATAGGAAAAGGAGTACGTCAAGGCTGTATATTGTCACCCTGCTTATTTAACTTCTATGCAGAGTACATGTTGAGAAACGCTGGGCTGGAAGAAGCACAAGCTGGAATCAAGATTGCCGGGAGAAATATTAATAACCTCAGATATGCAGATGACACCACCCTTATGGCAGAAAGTGAAGAGGAACTAAAGAGCCTCTTGATGAAAGTGAAAGAGGAGAGTGAAAAAGTTGGCTTAAAGCTCAACAGTCAGAAAACTAAGACATGGCATCTGGTCCTATCACTTCATGGCAAATAGATGGGGAAACAGTGGAAACAGTGTCAGACTTTATATTTCTGGGCTCCAAAATCACTGCAGATGGTGACTGCAGCCATGAAATTAAAAGACGCTTACTCCTTGGAAGGAAAGTTATGACCAACCTAGATAGTATATTGAAAAGCAGAGATATTACTTTGCCAACAAAGGTCCATCTAGTCAAGGCTATGGTTTTACCAGTAGTCATGTATGGATGTGAGAGTTGGACTGTGAAGAAAGCTGAGTGCCAAAGAATTGATGCTTTTGAACTGTGGTGTTGGAGAAGACTCTTGAGAATCCCTTGGACTGCAAGGAGATCCAACCAGTCCATCCTAAAGGAAATCAGTCCTGCGTGTTCTTTGGAAGGAATGATGCTAAAGCTGAAACTCCAGCTAAAGCTGAAACTTTGGCCACCTCATGCGAAGAGTTGACTCATTGGAAAAGACCCTGATGCTGGGAGGGATTGGGGGCAGGAGGAGAAGGGGATGACAGAGGATGAGATGGCTGGATGGCATCACCGACTTGATGGACATGAGTTTGAGTGAAGTACGGGAGTTTTTGATGGACAGGGAGGCCTGGCATGCTGTGATTCATGAGGTCACAAAGAGTCGGACACGACTGAGCGACTGAACTGAACTGAACTGAAGAGGTTTATGTTTTACATTTACATTCAAGAATATTTAGGACACTTACCACTATGGTCCAGAAAACAAGTTTCAATCAGTATAAAAGGATTCAAGTCATACAAAGTGTATTCCGGATCAAATGTTTTAAATTAGAAATCAATAATATCTGAAAAATCCAAATATCTGGAAAATATTGTAAATAGCACAAGGCTGTGAGAAAATTAAATGGGGCAAATTAGAAAATATTTGGGATTAAATAGACTATAAAGCTGGGCTTCCGTGGTGGTTCAGATGGTAAAGAAACCGCCTACAATGTGGGAGACCTGGGTTCAATCCCTGGGTTGGGAAGATCCCCTGGAGGAGGGCATGGCAATCCACTCCAGTATTCTTTCCTGGAGAATCCCCACAGACAGAGGAGCCTGGGGAGCCTATAGAGTCAGACACGGCTGAGTGACTCAGCATAGCACACAGCACAGACTAGAAAGCTACAGAAATTGAGATGTATGGTATTGGTATCAATATAGACAAATAGATCAATGGAAGAGAATAGAGTGTATAAAAATACATCCACCAAATGTGATCAGTTGAGTTTCAACAAAGACATAAAGGCAATTCAGTGAAAAAAAGATATAACCAACAGTGCTGGTATAGTTGGATCAGTTCAGTTCAGTTCAGTCGCTCAGTTGTGTCCGACTCTTTGTGACTCCATGGACTGCAGCATGCTAGGCCTCCCTGTCCATCACCAACTCCCAGAGCTTGCTCAAATTCATGTCCACTGAGTCAGTGATGCCATCCAACCATCTCATCCTCTGTTGTCCCCTTCTCTCCCACCTTCAATCTTTCCCAGCATCAGGGTCTTTTCAAATGAGTCAGTTCTTTGAATCAGGTGGCCATAATATTGGAGTTTCAGCTTCAGCATCAGTCCTTCCAATGAACTGATATGGGACTGATTTCCTTTGGTTGGATCTCCTTGCAGTCTAAAGGACTCTCAAGAGTCTTTTTCAACACCACAGTTCAAAAGCATCAATTTTTCGGCACTCAGCTTTCTTTATAGTCCTACTCTCACATCCATACACGATCACTGGAAAAACCATAGCCTTGACTAGATGGACCTTTGTGGACAAAGTAATGTCTCTGCTTTTTAATACACTGTCTAGTTGGTCATAGTTTTTCTTCCAAGGAACAAGCGTCTTTTAATTTCATGGCTGCAGTCACCATCTGCAGTGATTTAGGAGCCCCCCAAAATAAAGTTTGTCTCTGTTTTCATTATTTCCCCATCTATTTACCATGAAGTGATGGGACTGGATGCTATGATCTTCATTTTTGAATGCTGAGTTTTAAACCAGCTTTTTCACTCTCCTCTTTCACTTTCATCAAGGCTCTTCCCTTTCTGCCTTAAGGGTGGTGTCATCTGCATATCTGAGGTTACAGATATTTCTCCCTGCAATCTTGATTCCAGCTTGTGCTTCATCCAGCCTGGCATTTCACATGATGTACTCTGCATTTAAGTTAAATAAGCAGGGTGACAATACACAGCCTTGACGTACTTTCCCAATTTGGAACCAGTCTGTTGTTAGAACCTGCTTGGTTCTAACTGTTGCTTTTTGGCCTGCATACAGGTTTCTCAGGAGTCAGGTAAGGTGGTCTGATATTCCCATCTCCTGAAGAATTTTCCACAGTTTCTTGTGATCCACACAGTCAAAGGCTTTGGTATAGTCAATGAAGCAGATGTTTTTCTGGAACTCTTTTGCTTTTTCGATGGTCCAATGGATGTTTGCAATTTGCTCTCTGGTTCCTCTGCCTTTTCTAAATCCAGCTTGAACATCTGAAAGTTCACGGTTCACGTCCTGTTGAAGCCTGGCTTTGAGAATTTTGAGCATTACTTTGCTAGCGTGTGAGATGAGAGCAATTGTGCAGTAGTTTGAGCATTCTTTGGCATTGCCTTTCTTTGGGATTGGAAGAAAACTGACCTTTTCCAGTCCTATGGCCACTGCTGAGTTTTCCAAATTTGCTGGCATATTGGGTGCAGCACTTTCACAGCATCATCTTTTAGGATTTAAAATAGTTCAACTGGAATTCCATCACCTCCACTAGCTTTGTTTGTAGTGATGCGTCCTAAGGCCCACTTGACTTCACATTCCAGGATGTCTGGCTCTAGGTGAGTGATCACACCATCGTGGTTATCTGGGTCATGAAAATCTTTTTTGTATAGTTCTTCCGTGTATTCTTGCCACCTCTTCTTAATATCTTCTGCTTCTGTTAGGTCCATACCATTTCTGTCCTTTATTGTGCTCATCTTTGCATGAAATGTTCCCTTGGTATCTCTAATTTTCTTGAAGAAATTGAGTTTTTCCCATTCTATTGTTTTCCTCTATTTCTTTGCATTGATTGCTGAGGAAGGTTTTCTTATGTCTCCTAGCTACTCTTTGGAACTCGGCATTCAAATGGGTATATCTTTCCTTTTCTCCTTTGCCTTTAGCTTCTCTTCTTTTCTCAGCTATTTGTAAGGCCTCCTGAGACAACCATTTTGCCTTTTTGCATTTCTTTTTCTTGGGGATGGTTTTGATCACTGCCTCTTGTACAATATCACAAACCTCCATCTATAGTTCTTCAGGCATGCTGTCTATCAGCTCTAATCCCTTGAATCTATTCCACTGTATAATTTTAAGGGATTTTATTTAGGTCATACCTGAATGGTCTAGTGGTTTTCCCTACTTTCTTCAATTTAAGCCTGAAGTTTGCAATAAGGAGTTCATGATCTGAGCCATGGTTAGCTCCTAGTCTTGTTTTTGCTGATTGTATAGAGCTTCTCCATCTTTGGCTGCAAATAATAAATCAACAAAAGGGTCCAAAATGCTGTACTTGGATGCAATCTCAAAAACGACAGAATGATCTCTATTCGTTTCCAAGGCAAACCGTTCATTATGACAATCATCCAAGTCTATGCCCCCAACCAGTAATGCTGAAGAAGCTGAAGTTGAATGGTTCTATGAAGACCTACAAGACCTTCTAAAACTAACACCCAAAAAAGATGTCCTTTTCATCATAGGGGACTGGAATGCAAAAGTAGGAAGCCAAGAGATACCTGGAGTAACAGGCAAATTTGGCTTTGGAGTACAAAATGAAGCAGGGCAAAGGCTAACAGAGTTTTGCCCAGAGAATGCACTGGTGAAAGCAACACCCTCTTCCAACAATAGTTGGATGTTCATGTACAAAAAATGAACTTTGATTCATATTTCAAACCATATACAAAAACTAATGGAAAATATTTCCTAGACTTATTTGTAATACCCAAATTTGTGACCATGGGTTAGGCAAAGATTTCTCAGATACAATATCACAGACATGATCCATGAAATACTGGTAAATTAAGCTGCATCAAATTTAAGAATTTCTTCTCCTCAAAGACTCTGTTGAGGATGTGGAAAAGGTAAGCCAGAGGCTGGAGAAAATATTCATGAATCACTTGTCTAATAAAGGACTTGTACTCAGATACATATAGAATTATGAAAACTCTCAATAAGAAAAGAAACAACCCCATAAAAAATGGACAAGACACATGAACAGACACCTCGCCAAAGAATATATAGCGCTGGTAAACAGGCTTGAAAAGATGTTTATTAAGAATTGTTTAGTTGCTAAGTTGTGTCCAACTATTTGCAACCCCATGGACTATATGGCCCACCAGACTCCTGTGTCCATGGGATTTTCCAGGCAAGAATACTGGAGTGGGTTGCTTATTTCCTTCTGCAGGGGATCCTCCCAACCGAGGGATAGAACCCACATTTCCTGCATTGACATCATTGGCAGGCAGATTCTTTACCACTGAGCCATCAGGGAACCTCTTATCAATAACTGCCAAGTTGCTTCAGTCGTGTCTGACTGTGCAACCCTATGGACCATAGCCGCCAGGCTCCTCTGTCCATGGGATTCTCCAGATGAGAATACTGCAGTGTGTTGCCATGCCCTCCTCCAGGGCATCTTCCCCACCCAGGTATTGAACCTGTGTCTCCTGCATCTCCTGCATTGCTGGCAGATTCTTTACCACTGAGCCACCAGGGAAGCCCTTATCAATAATTAGGGAAGTGCAAATAAAAACCACTAAGATACCACTATGCCCCAATTAGGATGTCCAAAATTAAGATTTACTCTCAAATGTTGGTGAGCATCTGGGACAACTGAAGCTGTTGTGCGTTGCTGATGGGAATGCAGACTAGCACACCCACTTTGGAAGCAATTTGACAGCTTAAATGTCAAAGATACACTTACAACTTGGCCATTCTCCCTCTAGGCATGT
Organism: Bos indicus; assembly: GCF_029378745.1. Lineage (NCBI taxonomy): Eukaryota > Metazoa > Chordata > Mammalia > Artiodactyla > Bovidae > Bos > Bos indicus. The sequence continues at coordinate 1,828,006 of NC_091770.1, read as the reverse complement.
ATTTAAGAGAAAGCAAGCCTTACCAAGACGAGTATAAATGTTCATAGCAGCTTTATTCATAATAGGCAAAACCTGGACCGATGCAGGTATATTTCAACAGGTGAAAGTATACACGCCCTGGACTATGTCCACATGAGGATTACTGCTCAGAGATAAGCAGGATACATACCCAACATGGATGCATCTCAAAATAGCCATGTTGAGTAAAACAAGCCAGACAAGATTTATCTCATTGTATGATTCCTTTTTTGTAATAATCTATAAAGTGCAAGTTAATGTATAGTAACAGAAAGTAGATCAATGGTTGCCTGGGGATAGGAAAGGGCGGGGAGAGGTGGGAGGGAGGGATGACAGAAGGGTATAAGGTATGAACAACAGGTATGTTTATTATCTTGACTCTGGTGATGGTTTCACTGTACATGCAATGTCAGCATTTTCCAAAGCGTATACTTTAAACGTGTGTCCTTTGTTATTGAAACGTCATTAAAATGGTTAAAAAGTTATAGTTATGAGACCACCCTGGTAGTCCAGTGGTCAAGAACCCGGCTGCCAATGCAGGGGATGCAGGTTTGATCCCTGGTTCGGGAAGCTTCCACATGCTGCAGATCAACTAAGCCCTGGGCCACAACTGCTGAGCCTGAGCTCTAGCCCCACTGTGCAACTAGAGAAGCCACCACAACCAGAGGCCCGCGCACTGCAACTAGAGAAAGCCCACGCGCAGCACCCACGTGCAGCAAGAAGACCAAGCTCAGCCAAAACTAAATGAATAAAAGTACATTTAAAAAATTATAGTTACAACCACCAGGGGGCAGGCAGAGCTCCCCCAATAGTCCCTGTTTGTTTACTGAATGAGGCAGTACCTGCTACCCTGTAGAAACTGATCATTCTAGTAAAAAGTCATCTCTCTTCTCAAAGAAATATCGTGAAGTTGGAAATGCTTGCCCGCTACACAGGTAAATCATTCCAACTTGAACTGCTAGATGTGGGATTCCTAGGAGCTATAATCCCCTACTAGCATCCCAGTTCAGGTTAAACATATTCCAGATTTGTGCTACAAAGACTAGTCTTGAAAGAATCCCATTTGCCTCTCTTCCTCTCATGCAGGGCTTGCAAACGGTGATTAGGTGGCAATGGAAATCTTCAGAAGGTTCTTTCTTTGATTAGTGATGCAAAGAGAGAGCCTATGGACTAAGGGGCAGAAAGAAAAAAACCTTTACTTGTTCAACTGATGGAAGACTCAGTCCAACCTCTGCCATATGGTCAATGAAGAAGTCAGAAAAAGCCAGCTGTGTGGGCTGGGGCTGCTGTTACTTCTCAGGGTCTCTGTTTCCCCCTATCTAAAACAAGGAGATAGGGCTTCCCTGGTGGTCCAGTGGTTAAGAGTTCGCCTTCCAATGCTGGGGACATGGGTTCAATCTCTGGTCGGGGCACTAAGATCCCGCCTTCCGGGGGCCACCAAAGCCTAGGCACTGCAACTGCAGAGCCCACGTGCTCTGGACCGGCATGCCACAACTAGAGAGAAGCCTGCACGCCACAAGGAATGATCCCACATGCTGCAACTAAAACCCAATGCAGCCAAAAATAAATAAATACATATTTTTAAAATAAAAGAAGTAAAAAATTAAAAAATAAAACAAAGGGATAGACCAAGTGGCTCATTAACTGGGGCTGAGACTGCTGTTCCAGGCTCATGGGGAACAGTTCCTGACACTCAGTAGGCACAACCCTGGGTCCCTGGCCCCTCACTCAGGAGACTGACACAGCCATGAGACCCTCACGGGAAGCCCTGCCTGAGTAAGCAGCTGTAAGTCCTGAGCTTAAGTTTACTTTGGACAATGGTGATTTCTTAGAAAGAAAGCTGTCCCTGCCTCAGGGTGGATCTGTAGGGCCCACACAGCAGGGCAGTAGTATTTTTGTTTCATCTCATTCCTGGGGATGAGCTCAGTGTCTGGTAAACTTAAACTAGGAGTCTCTCTCTTTGGGAGCATCGCAGATATAACCAAACAATCAGGGTAAGATTTTTCATCTTACAAATGGAGCTGTTGCTGTGGAAGAGGCGATGACCTCTGGTTCATAGGAGCTTGGTTACTAAGATTCATGCTAACAAATACTCTTTTTTTAATATTTATTTATTTGTGGCTGTGCTGGGTACTCGTTGCTGTGCCGGCTTTTCTCTAGCTGCAGCGAGAGGGGTTATTCTAACTGTGGTGCACAGGCTTCTCAGTGCAGTGGCTTCTCTTCTCGCAGAGCTCTAGAGCACAGGCTCAGTAGTTGTGGTGGATGGGGTTAGTTGCTCTACAGCACGTGGGATCTTCTAAGACCAGGGATCAAACCATGTCTCCTGCACTGGCAGGTGGATTCTTCATTACTGAGCCACCAGCGAACACTCTTAAAAGCATATCATCCTGAAGGCCAGGGAGAGCAGCCCAGTACATGTTCTGTCTGCCTCCTGAGCTGGGTCTGGGACACGTCTTCTGGGCAGCTACCAGGGAGCATCATGGGTGGGGGGATTGCCATCCCTATAGCCAGGGTCATTCCTTGAAGCCCACGAGCCATGTTCTCCGTGGCCCTCAGGAAACCCGTGTGTGTCCTTTTAAAGGGGTCTTTAACCTCAGGCCCTCTGCCAGTGCTGGGACCACGCAGTCCTCAGAAGAGACCCCCACAGCCGCACCCCTTCCTGAAGTCCCGCTTGGTGACGTGCTCTCTGGCCATCTGCAGTCTCTTCCTTCCTGAACCTGTCCTGCCCTTTCCAGAGGCCCCACGGGGATGTGAGTTACACTCCCCTCCTGAGTCCCAAGCTGCTAGTGGGGAGCAAGACTTCTCTCCAACTTCCAGCTGTCCTCACCCGCCACCCTGGTGGTTTTATTTCTGTTTACTCCAAGCCCACCAGCTGTGAGCAGGCTTCCAAGAGCCCTCACCCTCTGCTCCCAGGGTTGGCGAGAGCCTCCCTCTTACCCAGAGCCTTCTTGGTAGCCCTCCCTGGCAGCTTCTGCCCAAAGCTGGTGGCCTACAACAAAGCAAGAGACCACTCTCAACACCGGGTCCCATCCAGTCCCTCCTTCCCTTCTACTGAGCTAAAAAGAACCTGAAGGAATTTCTGTTATTAAGCTGTACAGCAGGAAGGCAGCTTCCAAAGAAACTGCTCCGAAGTGCTAGAGCAGCAAAGGGTATTTCAGGATTTGGAAATGGAGATACTTGGAGACCAAATTTCTGAGAGTGGACACAAGAGCAGCAATCTGAGCATGTGTCATGTCAGCTTTAGCAAAACAGAGCACTGGTTGGCCGGAGCGAGAACAAGACCTGAGGTTCCCTTGAGAAGGTCGGAGGGATGATTTTTCAGAAGCTCAGCAGGACAAATAGGATTTCCCAGCTGGAGTGAATGGGCTTGGGGGAAAAGCCATGAGAACAGGGTGGAGATTCAAGACAGTTCAGGAGGGACTTGCCTGATGGTCCAGTGGTTAAGACTCTGTGCTTCCAATGTTGGGGGCTGCGGCTCAACCCCTGGTCGGGGAACTAGATCCCACATGCTGCAACTAAGAGTTTGCCTGCTGCAACTAGTGATCCCGTGTGTGTGTTCAGTCAGTTGTGTCCACCTCTGGGACCCTACGGACTGTAGCCCACCAGTCTCCTCTGTTCATGGGATTGCCAGGCAAGAATACTGGAGCGTGTTGCCAATTCCTACTCCAGAGGATTCTCCCGACCCAGGGATCAAATCCAGGTCTCTTGCATCTCCTGCATTGGCAGGCGGGTTAAGTCCAATGATCCCGTGCTCAGTCACTCAGTCATATCCGACTCTTTGAGACCCCATGGACTTCAGTCTGCCAGGCTCCTCTGTCCATGGAATTCTCCAGGCAGCAATACTGGAGTGGGTTGCCAAATGATCCCATACACCCCAACAGAGTTGGAAGATCCTGCATGCCACAACCTAGATCTGGCATAGCCAAATAAGTGAATAAATACATATGTATTTTTGAAGAAAAGATAGTGGGAAAATACAGTCTTTTACTTACACATATGTGTGCAAACATACACACACACACACACCCTCATACTGCTGCATACTCTCAAATGGCAGCATTGTCCAGGCTTCTGTGTCTTGGGATGCATAGGAACAAAGTCTGCCCTCCCCTCAGCAGGAAGCCACGTGGGACTTCCAGTGGCCAGGACATCTGATGTGAGCTTGTGAGTCTACACTCACTGCTGCTACTGCTGCTAAGTCACTTCAGTCGTGTCCGACTCTGTTCAACCCCACAGACAGCAGCCCACCAGGCTCCCCCGTCCCTGGGATTCTCCAGGCAAGAACACTGGAGCGGGCTGCCATTTCCTTCTCCAATGCATGAAAGTGAAAAGTGAAAGTGAAGTCACTCGGTGGTGTCCGACTCTTAGCGACCCCATGGACTGCAGCCTACACTAGGTCTCTCCAAATTCACTGCTTGGTCACACCTAGAGAGGGGCCTTGAGTTTGGCTCGCCAGTGAGGGCTTGTTCCTGGTGTGCTGGGGCCTCACGGCAGGCTCTGAGGCTGTTAGTGCCCAGAAGCTGGGTGTGCTGAGAAACCCCTAAGAATGTGAGTCAGCCTCAGTGGGGCGGGGAGGCATCCGCTTGGATGGCTGCCAGGTTGTCTCCCCTTCCTGCATCGGTCAAATGACTCCCTCCCTTCCGAAGCCTCCCTTCGTATGAAGCCCTCCCTGTCACAGACTGGTGTGGCTCAAATCCTTGATGTCATCTGGCCAGTGGGTCACCCCAGTGGGGCGGAGCTGGGGGGGGGATGGCTGCTGGCCACACAGCTGCTCCTTAACTCAAAAGCCATTGCTGATTCTGGGGAGATCCTCTCCCCTCGAATTTCCAGCCTTTCCATGGATGAAGATCTTTATTTAGAATCTGGAAAATAAAAAATAAAAACCATATACTGGCTCCTTCCCTGAGGTATATCTAAGAGTAGATGCAGTTCTAATGATTGCTGATAGAGAAAATAAAAACCAATAGAAAGCTGCTCTGAATTTGGTTATGTTTTTAAATGATACTTGTTAGCATCACAAACACATCTACACACATCTGAAAAAAAGCGCTGAAGGGCATGTAGGAGCTTGAATTACAGATGATGCTCAGATCCAGTCCCCAGGGTCCTCAGGGTGAGGGCCATAGGTTTATAAAATCAGAAAGTCCCCCAGCTCTCTAGGAGAGCGGGACTTGGCAGTGTGCATGCGCGTGCACACACACACACACACACACACATTCCTGCTTCACTCTGGCTACAGCTGGCCCTAGTAGATCAGGCTGTAAGGTGTCCAGGTAATCTCTGAGACCCTCCGTGAAACTCTAGGTTTCAGTGATAACAATGCTGAAGTCAGGGCCTTCCAAAAAGGATGTGAGATATATGTATACACAAACACCACAATGGAATATTACTCAGCCATAAAAAGAAATGAAGTAATGCCATTTGCAGCAACATGGATGGCCTTAGAGATTATCATATTAAGTGAAGTAAATCAGACAGAGAAAGACAAATATCATATGGTATCACTTATATGTGGGAGCTAAACAAATTGATATAAGTGAACTTATTTACAAAACAGAAATAGACTCACAGACACAGAAAACAAATGTATGGTTATCAGAGAGGATAGTAGAGGGTAAGGGGGATAGATAAATTAAGAGTTTGGTCTTAACATATACACACTGCTATGTATAAAGTAAGTAAACAACAAGGGCCAATTGTCTAGCACAGGGAGCTATATTCAATGTCTTGTAATAACCTAGAATGGAAAAGAATCTGAAAAAGTATACACTGGGTTAGCCAAATAGTTCAAGTTTGTACGGGTTTTTGGTAACATCTTACAGAAAAACCCAAACAAACTTTTTGCCCAATTCCACATATATACAGATACACACACACATATATGTAGACACACACACAGATGCATGTATAACTGGATCACTTTGCTGTACACCTGAAGCTAACACAACATTGTAAATTAACTATATTTCACTTGCTGCAGCTGCTGCTAAGTCGCTTCAGTCATGTCTGACTCTGTGCGACCCCATAGACAGCAGCCCACCAGGCTCCCCCTTCCCTGGGATTCTCCAGGCAAGAACACTGGAGTGGGTTGCCATTTCCTTCTCCAATGCATGAAAGTAAAAAGTGAAAGTGAAGTCGCTCAGTCGTGTCCGACTCTTCGAGACCCCATGGTCTGTCCATGGGATTTTCCAGGCAAGAGTACTGGAGTGGGGTGCCATCGCCTTCTCCGATACTTCACTTAAAAGTGGTTAAAAAATGGACTTCACCGGTGGTGCAGTGGATAAGAATCCACCTGCCAATTCAGGGGACAGGAGTTTGATTCCTGGTCTGGGAAGATACCTCATGCCACCGAGCAACTAAGCGTGTGTGCCTCAACTACTGAGCCTGTGCTCTAGAGCCCGAGAGCCACAATTACTGAGGCCACATTCTGCAGCTACTGAAGTCTGCATGCCCTTGAGCCTGTGCTCTGCAACAAGAGAAGCCATCACAAGGAGAAGCACGAACACCATAATGAAGAGTAGCCCCACTCTCTGCAACTAGAGAAAGCCCACACGCAGCATTGGAGTAAAAGTAAAATTTTTAAAAGGGTTAAAAAATGATAATAACACTCTAATCAGCTTCTTAAAAGTACAGATTCTTGTATTAACCTTGGGGCAAATGGATGAGAATCTCCAGGGCTTGGGCCCAGGGCTGTATTTCTTTAAAGCTTCCCAAGTCTGGGCAACACACAAAAAGACAACTCTATCAACCCCACATGTGCATCCAAAGAAAAATCCCAAATAAATTATGGCTTACATAAAGAACACTACAGCATTAGTATGCTGGCTCCTGCTGGAATTATTCCTCTTTCTGCATAAAGCTTTACTTTGATTCCTTTGCTATCTGGGAGCAAAGTTTCAAGACAATAAGACACGGAGGCCAAAGGACTGTTCATCCCTAGCCATCTCTCTAGCCAAGGTGCAGTTTCTCCTGAGCCTGAATGTCCTGGGCTCCGGTGTCGGTGGCACCCTTGTTCCAGAGGTGAACTGGAGGGGTTTGGCTACAATCCATAGCCAGGTCTCAAGGGCATGACTGAGGGTGGGGGTGGGGTGTTCTGAGTGCTAGCTTTCTGAAAGCAGAAATCACAGGTCTGGAGCACAGCCTACCTTGGCTCCTTCCTCCTTCAGAACATGAAGAATGAAACTGTTCTCTAAACAATAAGCAAGCCTGATCTTCAAAGACTGGTCAGAAATGGAAAGTGTGCAGACCTACACAGTGCTGCTATGTGAGCTTCACAGATCCTGGTGAAACCAGCCTGAGAACATGAGCCCTGGTTTATTCTCTCTGTCTGATCCCTTGAGAAGGAGAAATCATCACATGATGGGGTTAGTGTGTCCAGGAGGCTGCCAGAACCATGGCTTCTGAATCGGTTCACTAGTCTATCAGTTTAATTTAGTAGTGTGTGCACGCTAAGCCGATTCGGTCGCGTCCAACTCTTCGTAACAAATAACAGCTTAAAAGAGAAAACCTTGGGATTGCTCCAAGAGAGGCCCAAAACACTGATCAAAGTTACACACACTCTTGAAAAGAATCTCTTGGCAAACTAAGAGGAAAGAGAGTTTCCTTAATGTGATTCATTGTACAGACCAGAGTAAACCTGGAACTTAAGGGCCTTAGAAACATGCCTTCCATTTAAGGATGAAATAGGACATGCATGCCCACTCCTCCACCATTAGCTCTGTCTCTGCGGTTGACCCAGTCTTCATTTGTAGTGGACATGATCCTCCTACATAGTCCAAGAATATCAATGGACAAACTCTTAGAGCAAATACAAGGGAGGCTTAGGATGGCCAGATACAGGCAACCCCATAGGAAATTGTCAAGTGGCCAGTGTCCCAGAATGACCAGTAACATAAAAGAGATTCTAGCCATGATAGCAACACAAATTATAAAGAACACAAGAACACACATAACAGACAATGTGCAAAATTGCTAAGGGGGAAACAATAAATCTCTACTGAAAGATATAAACAGCTCAATCAAATGGAGACATGATTTTCAGGAGTTAGAAGACTCTGTAGGCAGTTGTGTCCATAGGTCTGGAGCTGAGATAAAGGGAGGTGATAAATGGACTAAAACATCCTTCCCATGGGTGTGAGTAATTTCTTCAAGGAAGAATGTGGACACAGAGCAGAAAGCAAGGTAGCTTCACATGGAATGCTGCAGGTCACCAAGCCAGAGAAATAGACGGGAGACAGGACAGTGTGAAGTCACTGAAGCCCAGGAAGGAAGCAGTGTCAAAGCAAGGAGGCCCAGTGGTATCGACAGCTGATGAGAGGTCGAGGAAACTGGGGTTGACCCCAGGTCAACTACATGCAGTAAGGAGGAGTTAATTAGTGACCTGCAAAGGAGTAGCTTTCTTGGGATAGATAGTGATGTTGAGATTCCTTCACCAAACAGCCCATCCACATTACCCTTCAGGGACCCTCCAGGGGATTCCCCATTTGAACTTCTAGACCACATTTTAGAACTTCTGAGCAGCTTTTAGACCTCCTTATAGATGTGAGCTATCACACAAATAAAACTTCAGGTGCAGATTAATTTAACCAAACATTTTAAAAAGAAAATAATACCAATCCTGCACAATTCAGAAAATGGAAAAGGAGAGAAAACTTCTCAACTTATTCTATGGGACAGGCCTTACCCTAATATTCAAACTAGACAAACACATTACAAGACTATTATAGAACAACAAACCTTATAAGCCAAGACACAAAAGACACAAAATCTTTGGCAAATATTAGAAGGTTGAATTCAACAAAAACCATTTTTCTACAAATCCATTAAAAATACATCATGACCAAGTGGAGCTTATTCTACAATGCGAAGTTAGTTTAACATTTAAAATTCAACTGATGTAATTCCCCATATTAACAGACTAAAGAAAACCCATTTGATTATCTCAACAGATGATGAAAAAGCATTTGACAAATCTGACTAAATTCAGCAACTTTTCATGGTTAAATCTCTCAGAAAATAAAAAACAGAAACTTCAACAACTTTCAGTTCAGTTCAGTTCAGTCGCTCAGTCATGTCCAACTCTTTGTGACCCCATGAATCGCAGCACGCCAGGCCTCCCTGTCCATCACCAACTCCCGGAGTTCACCCAGACTCACGTCCATTGAGTCAGTGATGCCATCCAGCCATCTCATCCTCTGTCGTCCCCTTCTCCTCCTGCCCCCAATCCCTCCCAGCATCAGAGTCTTTTCCAATGAGTCAACTCTTCCCATGAGGTGGCCAAAGTACTGGAGTTTCAGCTTTAGCATCATTCCACCCAAAGAAATCCCAGGGCTGATCTCCTTCAGAATGGACTGGTTGGATCTCCTTGCAGTCCAAGGGACTCTCAAGAGTCTTCTCCAACACCACAGTTCAAAAGCATCAATTCTTTGGCTCTCAGCCTTCTTCACAATCCAACTCTCACATCCATACATGACCACAGGAAAAAACATAGCCTTAACTAGACGAACATTTGTTGGCTAGGTAATGTCTCTGCTTTTGAATATGCTATCTAGGTTGGTCATAACTTTCCTTCCAAGGAGTAAGCGTCTTTTAACTTCATGGCTGCAGTCACCATCTGCAGTGATTTTGGAGCCCCAAAAAATAAAGTCTGACACTGTTTCCACTGTTTCCCCATCTATTTCCCATGAAGTGATGGGACCAGATGCCATGATCTTCGTTTTCTGAATGTTGAGCTTTAAGCCAACTTTTTCACTCTCCACTTTCACTTTCATCAAGAGGCTTTTTAGTTCCTCTCCACTTTCTGCCATAAGGGTGGTGTCATATGCATATCTGAGGTTATTGATATTTCTCCCGGCAATTTGATTCCAGCTTGTGCTTCTTCCAGTCCAGCGTTTCTCATGATGTACTCTGCATAGAAGTTAAATAAGCAGGGTGACAATATACAGCCTTGACGTACTCCTTTTCCTATTTGGAACCAGTCTGTTGTTCCATGTCCAGTTCTAACTGTTGCTTCCTGACCTGCATACAAATTTCTCTTCTCAACAACATTAGCCTGACAAAAACCATCTGTGAGATACATCCAACAAGTACCTTGTTTAGTAGCAAAAGACTGAATGCTTTCTCTCTGAGATTAGAAACAAAGCAAGAATACTCACTCTCACTATAACTATTCAGTGTTTTAATGGAGGTCCTAAACAGTGTCGTAAGGCAAGGAAAAGAAATGAAAGGCATCTAAATTGAAAAGGAAAAAATAAAATGTCTTTATTCACAGATGACATGATTGTATCTATATAAAATCCTACAGAATCTATGAAAAACTATTAGAATTATTAAATGAGTTTAGCAAGGTCATACAAGATCAGTATACAAAAATCAATTACATTTCCACATATAGCACCAAACATTTAAAAATGAAAATGTCATTTACAGTAGCATAAAAAGGAAGGATATTAACAATGTGTGTAAGATCATGAAAAAATAGTTGCTGAGAAGTTAAAGATTAAATAAATGGAGAGATATGCCACATTTAGAGATTAGAAGACTCATATTGTTAAGATGTCAGTTTTCCCAAAGTTGATCTGTAGATTCAGTGCAATCCCAATCATAGACTCATTAGGCAGAAAATTGATATGGAAATGTAAAAGACCTAGAAGAGTCAAGCAATTTTGAAAAAGAAGAAAAAAGAGGGCTTACAATAGCTGATTTAAAGGCTTATTATAAAAGTACAACAGTTAAAAAAAAAAAGTACAACAGTGTGGTATTGCCTAAAAGATAGAAACAAATCAGGGGGTACACAAAAGAGAATCCAGAAATAGACCTACAGTATATTGTGAAACCATTTCTGACAAACACGGCCAACTGATTTTTGACCCAGGCTCCAAGGTAATTCAATGAGGAAAAGGATAGTCTTTTCAACACGTAGTGCTGGAAGCCTTGGATATTTGTACAGGAAAAAAAAAAAATAATGATCTTACTTTAGGCTACACACAAAAATTAACTGAAAATGGAACGTAGATCTAAACATAAAAGTTAGATCAATAGAATTTCTAGAAGATAGTGTAGGAAAAAGAATCTTCAAGACTTTGGGGTAGGCAAAGACTGAGGTATCTTAGAAATACAAACAGCAAAAAAAAAAAAAATGCCGTTACTGAGTGTAACCCAGTGGGGAGCAGGTGGTGACTGATTTTTGGTAAATCAGTCTTCATAAGTATAAAATCTTCTGCTTTTCAAAAGACAGTATTAAGAAAACAAAAAGCCAAACCACAAACTGGGAGGATATACTCAAAAAGGTCTTGTATCTGCCAAATGTCTTGTATCCAACTTCAGTCATGTATTCTTCAACGATATGTACAATTATTGTTGTTGTTGCTCAGTTGTGTCTGATTTTTTTGAGACCCCATGGACTGTAGCCTGCCAGACTCCTCTGTCCATGGGATTTCCCAGGCCAGAGTACTGGAGTGGGCTGCCATTTTCTTCTCCAGGGGGTCTTTCTGACTTAGGGATCAAACCTGTGTTTCTTGTTTGGAAGGCAGATTCTTGACCACTGAGCCACCAAGGAAGCCAAATGTACAATTAATTGCCTCTCATTAATTCTGGTTCTGTATTGTGAGTTGACCCACTTGCTAATATTTACCTGTAACCCCGAAATCAACCCTCATGGCACTTCTACAGTCGTTTGTGGACATGTGCAGACTACTTAGGAACTTGACTCGCCTGATATACAATTTTTGGCTGAGGTTGAACAAGGTGATGCTCTGCCTTCAGGTTTCAGCCCTTGTCCTGATATCAAGCATCCTTTTCATGGTCCATTTAGTGCCATGTGTTTTGCATTTTTGTGCTTTGTGTTGGTGATCTTGTTTTTTCAAATAGTGCCCAAGCATAATGCTGGCGGCTGTTGACCAAGTACCAAAAGCTGCAATGTGCCTTAAAGAGAAAATGCCTGTGTTAATAAGGTTCATTCACGAATAAATTAGAGTGCTTTGACCATGAGTTCAACGTGAATGAATCAACAAATTACATTAAACAAGGTACCTTTAAATAGAAACAGAACAAATGATGTATTTGCCAGCTGGTGAAAATGTAGTGACCACAGGCTTACAGAACCCGATCCTACATTTACCCTAGGAGAAGTAGTTCATTATTTACTAAGCCAGTGTCTGTGGTGACTTTACCAAAATAACTACTGCAAATAATGAGATTCAAATATATATCTGACTCTGTGTGTGTGTCTGAAGCATTGTCCTATTGCACTCAAGATTTCAGAGTTGCAATTTCTTTCGTGTTTGCAGGGAAATAATTTTCAATGAAGCTGGGACTACGTTATAGGTTCTGGGCTATGGAGGGCGTGGTGTGTTCCGGCAGGTCTGGCGCAGGCGCACTGCTTCCGGAACCTCAGACTGATGGGCGGGGCAGCGTCTGTGCACATGGCCCACTACCGCCATCTTGGGTTGACTGTGGGGGGCAGCTTCTTCTCAAGGTGGCTGCCAGTCAGGGTGTTGGTTAAGTGTTAGGTGCCAGGCATCTGCACAAGCTCCCTGTAGGCCACTGAAACTAGGTTTCACACAAAAGAGGTTAGTCCTATCACCTGAATTCCAGCTTATTTGTCTTGGGGAGCTCATAGGTTGGTAGTGACCACTATCGTGCTCTAAGTGGCTCAGCTCTGAACGGGCCTGGAGCCGATTCTCCCGGAAGTCTGGCTGTGAAGGGGAAGAGCACAGTGGGCGGAGATCTTTGGGGTTTTTTTGGTTTGATTGGGGCTGTTGCTGGTTTCTTATATTTGGGTCTTGCTGTTACTCTGTGGCTCCATCGGTGTTGACCTTGGTCTTGTTTGGAGGGACAGGACCTGAGCAGGAGCTGAGGTGTAACCCATCAGGGAGCGGGTTGTGGCTGAAGGTTGTGCGCTGCAAGGGATGCTGGGCGAGGCTTGGACAAGGGAAGGCCCCGCCCCCATTCCTCTCCCCGCCGCTCCGCGGCCACCACTTTCTAGGGCCCAAGAGGGTGGAGGTAGGTTTGTATTATGGGAAGGACCAGGAGCAAGCAAAGAACCCAGCGAAGACAAGCGAGCGGGAGATTGCTCTGAACAACTTCTTCCCTTTTTCCTTCTCCTCCTCCCTTTTAAAATTTTTAGTCCTTAAAAAAATTTTTTTTTTTAGAAGTAGGAGGTGAGATCACTCACTGTGCTGGAGTGGGTAACCAATAGGGACGTGAGAAGAGACCTGAGTCTGAAGTCTATTTCAATTCGTGGATGAGCCGCCATGGCTGGCTGAGGCCCTGGTGACTCTGGAGCCAGGCAGGTCGGCGGGACTCAAGAACACATCTGCTGGTGTGGCTGTGTCAAACAAAGTACAAGGTCCTTTTAGCCAGGCTGTGAGGGGGTGTCCACTCCGTGGGGGTCTGTTCTCTCACCCTAGCTGGAAGAACAGTCTCCTTGAGGGAAGTGTATCCTGGGTGGGAAGGATGGGGTCCTGGTGCCCACACATGCTCTCTGGTAGCACAATGATAAAATAATCCGCCTGCCAATGCAAGAGATGGGAGAGCCTTGGGTTCGATCCTTGGGTCAGGAAGATCCTCTGGTGAAGGAAATGGCAACCTACTTCAGTATTCTTGCCTGGAAAATTCCATGGACAGAGGTGCCTGGTGGGCTACAGTTTATGGGGTAGCAAAGAGTCAGACACGACTGAGGACGCATGCATGCATGTGCTGAAATACAAGCATCTTCAGGGGACACTGGCCCTTTGAAACTCCAAAGGTGAACAGGGGCATCTGAGAACCTGTATGTAGCTGGGGGAGTTGGGGAGACCCATCCTGGAAGGGACATGGGACTGTGGGGGGTGGAACATTTCTTCAGGGGTGGTTCCCCTGCCTGGGTACCCGCTCAAACTACCTGCTTCAGGACTGGTCTGGGCCTCTTAGCAGAGACCTCAGCGGGCTGTGGTCCAGAGTCTGTACAGTGGAAGTGGTAATAGCATTTGCCTGGTAGGATTGCTGTGAGATGACAGCAGAGAACGGGTGGGGAGCTCTTAGTTTCAGTCCCATTGAGAACGCACGCTGGCTGCTCGGGTCCCTCATGTTTAACACAGGAAGGACAGAGCTGAGCAGGTGGTGAGGGGCAGGATGGGCCCTAAGGTGACCACAGGGCAGCTTTCTCATCCATCAGCCCTCCCCACCTGCCTGGGGGTGAGGCCAGAAACCCCTGTTCCTTCCACTACAGCTAGGGGGTTGTGCATACAGGACACCCTGTGGGGAGACCCCCTGAGGAAGGTCAGGGACCCTTCCTCAGAATCAAAGGCTGGAAACCCACCTGACTCAGGTGAGTAGGGTGAAGGGCAGGCAGCCCTATCTGAACATCTAACTGACAAGGCCAGCTCCCCAGGCAAGCTATCTCAGGGTGCATTCTGGTCACTGTTTGCCCAAGGCAGGGTGCAGGCCGAGACTGGAGGCCCCTGCCCCGCTTTCAGGAGTCAGGGCTTGGCTAAAATATGCGGTCCGTCTACCTGCACTCCCTCTGCCTGCCAGCCCTTCCAGGCCTGGGTGATAGGAAGGAGTCATAGGAGGGGCCTCTGGGGCCTTTGCCTCCTTCTGCCACTCGCTCTCCTAGGAGTTGGTGAGAGTCCCTCGATCTTTCTAGCCTCACTGTGTCCTGTTGTGGGCTGGTTCTGCAGAGAAGCAACCAGTCAGGGCGTCTGCTTGGGCGGGGTGCTTGCTGGCTTAAAAAGCAGAGGCTGGGGGTGTAGGACAAAGGACACCCAAAAGTTGGAGCTGGCTGGGTGTGGGGACACATTGTCATCATACAGGAAGATAAGTGATCTGCACATGATTCTCAGGGATGGCTATGCCTTCCACCAGCTGCTGCTGGATGTGGTCTTAGGTGATCCACGAGGTTGTCATCAGATCTCACCCCAGAGACTGAAGACCGCAGGGTCTACTAGTGGCCCGGAGCCTGGGCACTGCCCCCTGCACTCACAGGGATGGCTCTTTTTGACCTCTGGCCCTGCCTTCAGTGCAGGTTGTTAATTCAGCTCCTCCCTGTCTGTCCTGCCGCGGTGCATATGGGAGAAAGCATTGGCGGTATCCTAAAAGAGGAAGGTGTAATGCCCTGTTTCCTGGCAGCGGACAGTTAGATTGTTTCTGTGTCTTGGCTTCTGCCGTGAACAGGTGGGTGCCGGTATCTCTCTGAGACAGTGATTATCTTATACTAAGGGAAGTTAAATCAGACAGAGAAGAACACATCTGTATCGTCTCACTTCTATGTGGAAACTAACAGGAAAAGAAATAGTAGAAACAGATCAGATTTATGGCTGCCAGCAGTTGCGGGCGGCAGAGGTGGGAGAACGGGGTGAAAATGGTCAAAGGTACAAATTTCCACTTAAGAGATAAATACGTCCTAAGCATGTATTATACAGCATAATGATGATAGATGACAGTACACTTCTGTATATTTGAAAATCATTAAGAGAGTAAATCTTAGAAGCTCTCATCCCCAGGAGAAAAGATTGTATTAACTGTGTGAGTGAAAGTGAAGTTGCTCAGTCTTGTCTGACTCTTTGCAACCCCGTGGACTGTAGCCCACCAGGCTCCTCTGTCCATGGGATTCTCCAGGCAAGAATACTGGAGTGGGTTACCATTTCCTTCTCCAGGGAATCTTCCCAACCCAGGGATCAAACTGGGTCTCCCGCATTGGAGGCAGACGCTTTAACCTCTGAGCCACCAGGGAAGCCCATTAAGATGTTAATTAAACTAATCGTGGTAGCATTTCACAGCATATATAGAGAGCAGTCATTATGCTGTACACTTTAAACTTCTCCAGTGTTATATGACGATTGTATCTTAATAAAACTGGAAGGGAGAAGAGGCGGGCAGCAGAGGCAGGAAACAAGGTGGGCGGCTGGCAGAGGAGGTGACTGGGAGGCCTGTGGCTGAGTGCCAGCTCCAGCGCCAACTCAGTGGGTGCTCTGGCCAGTCTCTTGGCTTCTGCAGCCTCCCATTGTTCATCAGTAATGTCCCAGACCCCTCCCAGCACTGCCCCATGACGGAGGAGGGAGGCTTCTGAGGTCTGGCTACTCGTGCCAGGGCAACTGAGGGACTAAAGGGTCTGGTCAGATGACCATGACCTTTCCTGGCCTTCCTAGTGGTCTGACCCTTCACTTAGTGGTCAGAGGGCTCTGGCCGAAGTGACTTCCTTCCCAAGGGATTAAAATCTGGTTTACTATGTTAACCAAAATTTGGGGAATGAAGACTTAATTCGAAAAATGTGTGTTAGTTGCTCAGTTGTGTCCAACTCTTTGCAACCCCATGGACTCTAGCCCACCGTGCTCCTCTATCCATAGGATTCTCCAGAAAAGAGGACTGGAGTGGGTAGCCATTCCCTTCTCCAGGGGATCTTCCCAACCCAGGGACTGAACCTTGGTCTCCGGCATTGCAGGCAGATTCTTTACTGTCTGAGCCATGGGTGAATTGGGAAAAAGAGGCATCATTGGGTTTTTTTTTTAGGACTGCAGCCCAGTAGACCGAGATTCAAGAAGCAGTTGAATTGTGTTGGATCACAAAATGGAGAGAACTTATAAAGGAAAGCCCACAAGGCCACAGTTTAGTTATATGAGTTGTTGATCAAGAATTGTAATTGGAGCTGGCAGGAAGTAAGGATCAGCTGGGGTCAGAAATTATTGTGTAGTTAGAAGGGGGAACAACCTTGAGACCACAAGTTTGCAGCTGGCAGATACTGTTTAAAAGCAAGTGGTGTTGTTGGTTTGATATAGTTCAGAAAAAAGTTGAAGTTGTCAGTGGCGCAAGGCTGTGTCTGAGACCAGATCCTTGATGCCCATGGGTCCTATTTTGTATGCCTGAACTGTGATTACTTCCTTATGATTTCAATCTGTGCTAAACTAGGTGAAGCTATTTTAAAGTGTGTCATTACTGACTAAATGTTCACTTTTGTGGGGAAAAGCAAAAGTATCAACCCAAATTTATGACAGTGTCAGGGGAACATGGTTAATTTATAAACACAATGCCAATAACCATCATCTGCCCTGGTTAGAAACAGGATCATTCTAGATCTTTCCCTCCTTTGTGCCCATCATGATGAGCCCAGCTGGCGTTTCCCTCAGCCTTCCTTGGTTTTAGGTGCTTAGCTGAACCAAGTCCTTGAATCCTTCCAACAACCTGTGAGGCAAGACGAATATTCCTGTTCTGCAAGCAAGGGCCGTGAGGCTAAGAGGCCACACTCGTGTGCTGGCTCAGGGTCCATGCCGTAAGCCACTGTCTTCCATGGGATCACTCTCCCAGCCTAGCCTGTCTGTCCACCCCTCTTCTCCTACCACCCCCTCTACTGCCCAGACCCACAGCATCCCTCACCAGGAGAGCTGCCACCGTCCAGTGGGTGCTCACCTTCAGGGCCATGCCTTGGCCCTCCTAACCTCCTGAGACCTCACCTCCTCCACCTCACCTGGCGGATCACTGCCCTGGCTCTGCCTGGGGAAGTTTTCCTGCCCCCAGCTGCTCTCGTCGCAGACACACCTCCTTGGGAGGTTGGGCTTCCCCCTGGATTTCTCTGACGCTCCCGTGTGTGGTTTGGAACCTTCACTATCGTCTGTCAGTGTTGTGGGTTGAGGGACTTGCCTGGCAGCTCTGCACCCCCTGATCCTGTGAGATGTGGCACATGACAGGTGGCGCTGGGGGATGTGGAGCTAGGTCCTTGGAACACCTACTTCATCTGTGACCTTGGGTAAATCCTTTAACCTCTCTGTGTCTAGAGTCTTCATCTGAATAGTATCCACCACATAGGGTTGTCATGAGGACTAAGTGACTAAAGAGCTTCAAGCAGCACAGGGCATCCAGTGTTGCTGGCATGTCTTATCCCATCACGTCCCTGGGTGCCTGCCTCCTTCCAGGCTCTCCTTGACTGTAAATCGACTGAAGGATATCTTGGAAGTTGAACTCCGTACATGTATCAAACCTCGCTGGGTACCATGTAGAGAGCCTGGCACTCTGATTGTCCCAGGTCATCTGTGAGAGAAGAGAGAGGTCACAGCTAGAAGCCCTGGCATCTGTCTTCAGCACCCCAGTTCTTAGATGCCGCCAAGACCATATGATGGAGACAGAACAAAGCCCATGGATCATGCGGAGAGAGGGGAAAATCACTTTAAATCTTTTTCTCAAGTCATGCTATTTTAAATGCCTTGGGCAGATGCCCATGTGTGCAGGAACACTTGGCAAGCCCACAGGCGCTTTGTGCCCTCAGAGGCCCCATTGTGACCCCGAGCCGCCCCGAGCAATTCCCTGAACAACAATCCCTTGTGTGGGCCTGAAGGCTGCACCAGCCCACGGCCCATGGCTGGCAGCGGGAACCCTCTGTCCTGCTAAGGTCACCAGGAGGAGGTCTTCAATCCCTCATTTGGGCTGTTGTGGGGATTCTGAGATTCTTGAGAGTCCCTTGGACTGCAAGGAGATCAAACCAGTCAATCCTAAAGGAAATCAACCCTGAGTATTCATTGGCGGGACTGATGCTGAAGCTGAAGCGCCAATACTTTGGCCACCTAATGTGAAGAGCTGACTCACCGGAAAGCCCCTGATGCTGGGAAAGATTGAGGCAGGAGAAGGAGGCAACAGAGGATGAGATGGTTGGATGGCATTACCAGCTCAACGGACATGAATTTGAGCAGGCTCTGGGAGATAGTGAAGGGCAGAGGAGCGTGGCGTGCTGCAGTCCGTGGGGTCACAGAGTCGGATACGACTTAGTGACTGAACAACAGCCACCACAAAAATCAGGCATGTAATGTGAATCTCAACTCCTCTAAACTGTGTCCTCCCCAGGAGAAGGGCAGATCTGTTGCCACTGACTGTGAGCAGAAGAGGGTGGGGGAAGGGAAGGGTATTAGAAGATAGTTCCCAGAGGGGGATTTTATGTGGCTGAAGCCCCTACCAGGTCACCTGCCCTCCATAAGAAACACCTTCAGGATGTCTCCCAGAGCCCCTGAGGAACATGGGGTCCACAAGACTGGAATCACAGGTGGAAGCCTCCAGAATGTCTGGGTGGGATGTGATCCAGAGCAGCCTCTCCCTCCTTTGGTTCGTGATGCAACCCTCATCCACGTTTATAGTCACCATGGTTTGTTCTGTGTTGCAAGCTTTGGCTCTCGGTCATGTACAGACATTGGCTTCTTTTTACCCCTTTCTCAGGTCCGTGGAGGGTCTTAGCTCTTTGTTCTATGAACTTAAAGACACCTAAAGTGTCAGCAGGACGGGGTCCTTGGCTTCGTGGGGGCTGCAATGTGGAGCTCGGTGGTTGCCTGAACTGGCCTGGCCTTGACTGCAGCTCAGAGCAGGCAGCCCTTTCAGGAAGTGCGCTGTGCCCAGGACCTGGACCCAGCCGCGTGGCCGCCTGCAGACTCCGCTGGTGGTCCAGGGCTGCCCCTGTGCCCGGTGTCATCCGCCCCTGATGTCCTCTGCCCACTGGCCTCAGGTCCACTACAAGGCCTTGTCTCACTGTCACTTCCTGAGAAGCCAGAGGACAGACCTTCGTGGGGACAGGTCTGGGCACCTGAGGGCAGGGAGTGACTACAGAGCTTCAGGGGGCAGAGGAAGCCAGCCCCACCAGCTCCAGTTCTCACCAGCGAGTGCATCCGTCCCCCTGCCTGTGAAAGGACAGTCGTGGCTGTGTCCTGTGCCCAACTGGGAGGAGGAAAGGAGGCTCTCTATATGGGAGCTGCCTGGCCCAAGGCAAGAGCCTTATTACACCCATTGCAAAGAGGAGGCAAATCAAAAGCTCAATGAAACTCCAAGTGATAAAAATGACTCAGGATAGGAGGAATGAGAAAGTCATGTCAGAGAATCTGCAAAGCTTGGAACTAATGAGGGTTTAGAGTTAGACAACTGGCAACTTTCAGTAGCATGTCGAAGTTCCTTTAAACTGGGTAAGTGCAAAAGCATTCAGTTAGCCTCTGGTTTCTTTCTTTTTTTGATGGGGTTGAATGTGAGCTTCTATTAGCATCTTGGCACATCATGAGAAAAATGAGACTTCCCTCAGTCAACACTTAATTGGAAATTTTGTTAAATATGTGACAAACTTCCTATCATTTCTTAACCTGTATTTTCATTTTTCAGGATATAGCCCCTATGTCCTTTTGTTCCTAATACTATAAAATTTTAACTTAAATGGACTGGGTGAAAATGGCCTTTTCCGGTACAATTACATGGGATAACAGACAGCTCCTGAAGACACCACTGAGACCCAGTTTAGTCACAGGTCCCTATACCAGAAGGGGAGTAAGATGTCAACTAGTTTAACCTCTGCTTGAGGTTTGACTCTTTGTTCTGCGTGCCCACTCAGAAGCGATTGTCCAGCCTCTGCCCCTTCACCTCCACGATGGGACCTGACCAGCCTCTGAGGCACCTGTTCTGGTGTCCCAGCTCGGGAACATCATGAACATCTTTGATTGAAGTGATAATGGAGCATTTCATAACAGGAGCTGAGCTTTTAGCATTTCTAGCCGAGGGCCCTCCTTCCTCATCATCCTCTTTCCTTCTGACCCAGACAACTCATACCCAGCATGGCACTGCCACTTGTCATCATGCTTCCTTTCCATGGTAGCCCAGTCCCCTTTATCTCCTATGGAGCGGCCCAAGGAAATTCTAAAAGCGGTTTCTAATTCACATTCCCGATGGGCATAGAACACAGAACATTGTTGTTTAGTTGCTAAGTTGTGACCTAATCTTTTGGACCCTGTGAACTGTAGCTTGCCAGGCTCCTCTGTCCATGGGATTTTCCAGGCAAGAATATTGGAATGGGTTGCCATTTCCTTCTCCAAGGAATCTTCCTGACCCAGGGATTGAACTTGCGTCTCCTGCCTTGGCAGGAGGATTCTTTACCACTGAGTCACCAGGAAAGCCTGACATAGAACATACTGCCCAGAAAATTTCTGATCAGTGTTTGTATAGAGTGAGAAGAAACGTCTAACCATTTTCTTTTGGTATAAGGACTTTCTCATTGAGCACAGGCTCCTTTGTTTTGTAGGAAGAAGAAGGGGTCCCCCAGGCTGATAACTTGGTGAGTTTCTAGAAAGAGTGAAGCCATCTGACCTCCCTGTTAGCTGAGGAGAATGGGATACCCTCTCTGGGCTCTCGGAGATGCAGGGACCAGGCACACACAGCTGTCATCTGAACTGCCCTTTGCAGCTGCCTCTGAGATTTGATCTAACCCAAGGAGTCCTCAGAAAGTGGACTGACATGATGGTGTTCCCATGCTGGAGAATTAAAAAATAAAACACTCCCACAAAAGTATTGAACATAAAGACACTTTATAAAGTATTTCAAGGGTTTATCCCATCCCACCATGGACATCTGCAAATATTTGCTGAATGACTTTTATTCCCCACGACAGGTAGATTATCCTTGAAGATGCAGAATATCCATGAAGATGGAGAAACTTGCTGCAAGATGGACCCTCAGAAGCGCCTGAGGAAAATTCCGGTAGGCAGTCCTCACGATCCAGTCCAGGGGCCAGCAGTCCGGTGTCATGGTTAGTCCTCAATCCCCACCCCACTGCCCCCTTTCAAATAGGAAACGATCTTGGAAAGACAGCCCAACAGTTGGAGGATAAACGTAGCAAGCCCCCTTACTCTGACATGAAGGTATACGGAAGAATAAACCTCTCTCTTTATCCGTTCTCAAGAACATTCTGCATTCTAAAGTGTTATGCTGGAAGGCTGGCCGATCGGTTAACACCTTCTTGGTGTTCAGTTAAAGTTCTGCTGCTCTAGGAAGACTTCCATCTGATTAAGGAAAACACGGCATGGACCACGTACAGCAGAGTGGCTACATACGAAAACACCTGCAACCGAGATAAATGACAGTTAACTGGGTATTCACGGGGGGAGTTCAGAAAGCCATGGGCTGTCCATGCTGGGCTGGCCGCTCTCGCGGTGCTCAGGGTTGGTAGCCCTGGAGCGTGTGGACGCCACTGCTTCCCATTACACATGCAGACGTACTCTCCTGTGGAGCCCGCGTGCGACCCAGAATGCCCTGAGCACAGACTCCAGGTGACCTCATGACACCCTGGACTTGGCTTGCAAGGTCAACCCTCTGCCTGCACATGTCATCACATCAGTGCTGCCTAACTAGAAATGAGGGCCCCCAGAGACCCCTCCAATGATAATTGCAGGCGAATATGCCCTGCTCTTCATGGAAAACTTCCTTCCTGCACACCAGTAGGACCAGAGTCCGCCACTGTGATCCCAGTGGCCTTGGCCAAGAGAGTTTGAACACATGGATTTGCCACCTGGGTATCTTCTGACCTCGACCAGAATTTTATTTGGAGGGAGCCAGGCCATAGGAAGTGAGGGGCTGGGATGGGGAGGAGGGATTTTGAGCTTTTGGCAAAAGGAGGGGGCTTACTGAGAGAGCTGCTGGGAGCAGAGGCCAGGAAATGCAGCAGAAAGGTCACTCCATGCATGCCCTTTTGGGGAGTATCACCCAGCTCTGGGTGGCTGGCCCCCAGAGGTTTCCTGCCCCTTAGCAAATACCTGCACCTGGCTTGTGACCTTGGGTGTGAGGGTCAAGAGTTTCCAACCGAGGCACAGCATCCAACTGGCTGCACTCCCGTGACTTGAAAATTCTCGTAAAACCAGCAGTCATGGTGCCCCCCCTCGCCCTGCCTCCACACCTGGGTGAACCCTCACCCTCATTGCCAGGGGCAGTGAGTAACTTGAGTTATTTAATAACCAGGCAAAAAAATCCATCTGGGAATCAGACACCCTGTCCAAAGGGAGCAGTCACAGATGAGTGAGAAGCCCTCAAAAGAGACCTCTGCCTATCAGGCAGGAGCAGTGTACCGTGTGGGGACTTGGGGCCCAACAGAGACCCTCAGCAGGAGCTCCTCAGAAGAGGGGCAGGAAGGCGCTACACTGAGGAGAGAGAGCCAGGACCAGGAGTGGACGTGAACTCAGACCCTCAGAAGCCCCTCTCCATGAGCAATGGCCATTGCTGTCCACCACAGTTAAGACCTCGGAACCACCAGATTTCTCCAGAAATTTCCAGCTACTTTTAGTCAACTCTCAACAATCCTCAGGATCCCTCTGGTGCAGGCTGTCTGCTGCCAGCCCAGGAGAGAGGGGGAAACTGAGCTCTTGAGGAAGGTGTGGAGTTACGGGAGAGAGTGAGGGGTGGTCAGATGCTCGTGAAGGCCAGGCACGTGGGGGAGAGGGTCTTGCCAAGCCTTCTCACATCCTCAGACTGCCCCCACATCCGCTGCCGCCACCCCACCCCAGATCTTGGGAGAGGCATGTGCGGTCTGGGCAAGGTCTGGGGTTAAATTCTGAGCCTGTCTTCAGGATCCCTTCTCCCCCATGCATGGACACAACTGATATTTTGAATACAAAGATGTGACTTTACATGAAAACGGGCTCATATTTCCCTTGGTTGGTGGGGGAGGGGGGTGTGTTCAGCCCAGCATATCGGGCCCGCAGGCAGCATTTAGATTCCTGATTCTGCCCCCGTGACTTTGCCAGAGTCTTCTCAGGGCTCTCCAACTGAGCTCACAAAGATATGGGGACATGATCAGTCATGAAAAGGATAAATAGATGATGCTGGTGTAGTCATCAGTGGAGCAGTAAACAGCAAAGAGAACAAACCTCTACTTCCCCACCCAGCGATGTGGAACAGCCTCACAAACCTGATGTGGGGAGAGAAGCCAGACATGGGAGCAGGCACACAGTGCTCATGGGGACCCAAAGCAGGTGGAGTGGACCCCAGAAGCTAGACACCAGGACGGGTTTATCCTGAGTGAAGGGCATGATGACTGGGCAGGGCACAAAGGGGACTTCTGGGATCCTGAGTGAAGGGGCATGATGACTGGGCAGGGCACGAAGGGGACTTCTGGGATCCTGAGTGAAGGGGCATGATGACTGGGCAGGGCACGAAGGGGACTTCTGGGATCCTGAGTGAAGGGGCATGATGACTGGGCAGGGCACGAAGGGGACTTCTGGGAGCTGCTTGTTATGTTCTGTTTCTTAGTCTGGACATTTGTTACACGGAGGGTCGTGAACTATGAATAATGGATGGATTATGGAATTCATCAAGCTGTACCCCTGTGTCCTCCCCTCTCTAGAAGCCTATTTGTGCTGTTATTTAGTTGCTAAGTCGTGTCTGACCCTTTTGTAACCCCATGGACTGAAGTCCACCAGGCTCCTCTGTCCATGGGGTTTCCCAGGCAAGAATACTGGAGTGGGTTGCCGTTTCCTTCTCTAGGAGATCTTCCTGACCAAGGGATCAAACCCACCTGTCCTGTATTGGCAAGTGGATTCTTTACAGCTGAGTCACCAGGAAAACCCAAGACATCTATGCTGTATTTTGATAGAAAGTAAAAAAGTCAGAACGTGGTGGAGCCCAGCAGTTTTCAACTAGAGGTTAGACCAGTGGACAGGGTCATTAACTCACCCCACTTGGATTGTTAGTCAAGTGCTGGCCCACTATCCACATTCCATCTAGGTTTCACTGCCCTTGTCTGCAGTAATTCTACAGAAATGGTTGTCAGATGCCTGACTGATGTCTGTTCAGAGAGAAGGCTTCTGGGGTCGGGTTGGGGGCGGTACCTGTGGTTTCTCTAGCGAGGGGGCAATGAAACAGTCATCTGAAGGTGATGGAGGCGGCAAATGATTCGTCTCAAGGGAAAGAGAGCCTGCTGTGATTCTGTTTAGAATCCAGCCATCTTGGGAGATGATCCCATATGGGAGAGGCTCCCACTCTGTGGGACAGTTGAGGGGGTCCCAGGGACCATGAGGGGGCCCTGCTTATGGCACTGGGCAGTGGCTGGGAGCTGAGGGGAGCGTGTGGCTTCCCCAGGGAAGGGGATGGGCCCCTGGAGGCTAGCAGACAGGCTTCGAGGCGCTCTCCCCGAGACCTGTCCCTCTGGGAGCAGGAAGGGCACCCCCTTCCCAGAGCCCAGCGGTGCCCACCCCGTGGGCTTTCTCTCCGCCTCTGTCCTGCCTTTCCCCAAAGGGGTGGGGCAGCACAGCTTTGGCACTGGGGGCGGGCATCTTGTAGTCTGTCATCACATCTGACCTTGGGGTTTACTTAATTCATAGGTTGCTCACTAGAAATCTGGGCGCTGTTTCTGAAGCTTTTTCTTAGTTTTTAAATAATATCCACAGTTAGAAATGTATCTGATATAACGAGTCAGCATACTGGGGCAAGCCCACACATGCGTAACTCTGGAAAAGAGTTTTATTAAAGGATAGATTCTCTTATTCCCTGTCATCCTGACCCATCCCAGCAACAAGAAGATTCAGATTATGACCTCACAGCCTGCCAGAGGGTCTGGCTTCCCAGGCAGAGGACGTTCCTTTCAGAGCTCAGAGACTTGCAGGCAAGGTGCCCCCCAGATACACAATCTCATCCCCTCTGTCCTCCTAACGGGGGGAAGGTGGTTCCAGCACCCGTTCCACCCGTAGCTTCAGGGGGTAAATAAGGTTGTCCACAGGAGCCCACACACTGCCCGGCCCCCACGGGCACGCACCCTCCTGCATCTGCCATCTCAAAGCCCGCCCAGCCTGGGCAGTGCGCACTGACTGGCGCCTGGGAGCCTGGGCACACCAGTTCCCTCCTCTGGGGCTCTGTTTCTTCAGAAATGAGGGGGGAGTTTTATTTTAATTGAAATCTCAGATCAGATCAGATCAGTCACTCAGTCGTGTCCGACTCTTTGCGACCCCATGAATCGCAGCACGCCAGGCTTCCCTGTCCATCACCAACTCCCGGAGTTCACTCAGACTCACGTCCACCGAGTCAGTGATGCCATCCAGCCATCTCATCCTCTGTCATCCCCTTCTCCTCTCGCCCCCAATCCCTCCCAATATCAGAGTCTTTTCCAATGAGTCAACTCTTTGCATGAGGTGGCCAAATTGAAATCTAGTGAACTAAAAAATAGCAGGGAGGGCCTGGGCAGCCTTCCACTCAGTACCTGTGACAGTGAGCAGTGGGAGCTGGGAACAGGGCACCTTGATGGGGGACTCACCACAGCAGAGATGTTTTCATGGTAATATTTGTAGAGGAAGCCGTCTTGCAGCTGGATGGCGGCCAGAGCTTCCAGGACCGAGGCACCAAAGTAAAACAGGGAGGCAACACAGTGGTAGGCTGCGTCCTGCGGGGTCAGAAAGAGCCATCAGAGAGATGGGGCGGCCAGCTGGGAGGCCTGGGGCGGCTGTGGTCCAGCAGGGCCTGTCCACCCCACCTGACCCTGCCTGGCCTGGGCCAGGCGCCTCCACCAGCCTCCGCCACTTCCTTTGTCACCCCGCCCCACCCCCTCCTCAGAGACACTGATTGCCCAGGGTCGATGGACTGAGCTCGGTCTCACCAGTCTGGGGGCAGAGTAAGGACTTTGATGGAGGAGGGGCACTGCTTTCCCGTGAGGTGGGATCTAGTCGTGGGTCGGGGAGTGGCCCTTTCTGCGTGCAACTGGTAGAAATCAGTTCTGGGCCCGAGAAGTGTCCGCTGTGGTCACAGTCCCCAGTTTGGATGTGGCCTCGGTGCTCAACTCAGAAACAAAGACTCAGGCCATTTGTATTGTTGTTTTGTTGTTAGCTTTTTTCTTGAAGGATGACCAGGGATGGGGGCTCCAGTTATGTTTAAAAGCAAAACAAAAGGAACTTCCCTGGTGGCACAGTGGGTAGGAATCCACCTGACAATGCAGGAGACATGGTTGGATCCTTGGTCTGGGAAGACTTCACATGCTGCGGGGCAGCTAAGCCCATGCGCCACAGCTACTGAGCCTGAGCTCGAGAGCCCGGGAGCCACAGCCAGAGAAGCCACTGCAGTGAGAAGCCGGGTACCACACGGAGAGAGGCCCCACTCACCTCAACTGGAGCAACCCCGAGCAAAGCAGCGAAGACCAGCACAGCCAAATAAATAAGTAAAAAAAATTTTTTTTTTTTTTGCAAAAAAGGACTAGAGCAGGCTTTGAGTAGTTATAATTTTCAGGGGGTTTCTGAAGTCCAGGCTGGAGGCCTTTGGAGAGTAAGGGGCCTGGCTGACGACCCCACCCCATCCAGGGGCGGTCAGGGCAGGTGGCCCAGGCGTCAGTCTCCCCCCTTCACGGGCCTCAAGGCAGAATTCACGCGGAAGGGAGATCACAGGCCATCTCTTCCCCTGCCAGGCTCCTCTCTGGTGACCCCGCATTAGAGGCCGGGACGGGAGTGGGGCAGTGAGCACGCCTCACACCGGGCAGCGGGGCCCACCCCCGGCGCCCCAGCCCCTCCCCGGAGGCGAAAGCCAGTCCTGCGGGTTGGGGGAGACGCCGACCGACCCCTGGCAGGTGCGGGAGGGAAAGGGAGGGATGCTGGGCTGCTGGTTTCCAGGAAAGGGGTGATCACAGAGGAGAAGGCAGAGCAGCCCCTGGAGAACCAGGCAGGGACAGCGTCAGTCAGCCTCCTGCCGCAGGACCCCTGGGCTGCTGTCGCCACTCGGCCTTGGAGGGCGCGCGGGAGACACCCACAGGGCTCCTCACCCAGCACTGGGAAAGCCCGCCTCCCAGGGGAAGCTCCCATCACTACCCCCTGCCCCAGACATGCAGGGCTGGACTCACCAGGGTGATCCATGATGTTCTGTTGCCGTGGGCGCCAATTACATACAAGAAGGCCAGGACAGTGGTGGCTACGAAGCAAAACACAGACGCGAACATGACCCAGCCCTGGATTAGCGGAATAGGCACGTGGGACGAGGAGACCAGGATCCACACCAGCCCCCCAAAGACCTGCAGAGGGAGGCAGAGAAGGGGTGACGGTCAGACCAGGAAGGCCAGACCCTGAGGCTGCGCTGGGGAGCCAGGGCACTGCACAAATACTAACTCAGTTCATCCTCACAGTGTCCCAAGTGTGGGCCTGACCCACTTGTGAGATGGAGAAACAAAGGCACATGTGACTTAATAGGTTATCCCTAGAAAGGATTTATACCATCCAGTTTTATCAGTAAAGGGCAAATTCTGGGATTATGTCTTTCCTGGTATTTCTTATAGAAAAATATCCTTTTGGTTGGAGCGGGGGGAAGGCTATGCTGTGCAGTTTGTGAGCCAGCGACTGAACCCAGGGCCACGGCAGTGAAAGCGCCAAGTCCTAACCACTGGACTGCCCGGGAACTCCCCCAAATATTCTTTCTTTTATAAAATGGTAGTGAGCAGCAGATTCTGTTGGTCTTGGCCAAACAAATTAGCCATACTATATCGTTAGCATTTAATAAAAAACTTGATTTTGAAATCCCCAAGTCTCAGAAGTTCTCTGACTGTTGGAGGAGGGGTGGAGTGGGGAGGCCCAGGCCAGCCTGATCTCAGGTTTCCTAGGACAGGCATGAGACGAACACTCCTCCCTGCCACCCTGCTTCATGTCCCTCAGGGTCAGGGAGCCCCCAGGATCGTAAGGACAGACATAGGGGTCATGACCTCAGTGCCCCGGTCTAGCTCCCTCTGTGGACAAGGCACAGTCATGCTGGGAGTCTCTGTGCCTGCTTTCCCTTCTTGTCCCTCTCCATCCTAGTGAGGTCACCTCAGCCTCCCCAGCGTCCCTAGCCAGAAAAGGCCTGGGCTGGGACACAGGTGCACGCGGCTTTGCAGTCAGAGGGTCCAAGGAGCGGCAGAGCTTGGCG
Source organism: Bos indicus (assembly GCF_029378745.1). Classification (NCBI taxonomy): domain Eukaryota; kingdom Metazoa; phylum Chordata; class Mammalia; order Artiodactyla; family Bovidae; genus Bos; species Bos indicus. Next base: position 1,799,371 of record NC_091770.1, on the reverse strand, counting down.
TCATCCTCCTGAGGGTCTGGGGGTTGAGGACGGGCCCCCCTCCTAGCCCTGCATCCCCTGTGGTGTGACTGCACATGGCCACACCTCGACCCTGTCTCCCTGAACCTGCTGCCCGCTTGCTGGGTAAGAGGCAGCACTTCCTCACAGGTGTTCTCTGAGCCTCTTAGCTGAGAAGCACCAGGGGACCATCACATTTGGGTAGAAAAATCAGTGCAGTGAAGAATCTGCAGTTATCAAAGCCAAGGTGGGCCCAGTGAATCAGATGCAGGCAGCTCTCACCAGAAAATTCCTCTAGTGGTGACTGAGAGTTAGTGGGACACACTTTCCAATAATCAGTGGAGCAAAGTCCATCAAATAAGCCTCTCAGACTGCCGTAGGGTGAGATGGGTGTGTAGGTTCATCCATAACTGCCTTCAAGATCAAACAGACCGCTAGGCCTTATTCACAGGAACAGGGACAGAAGGATGTGAGCGTGCCGAAGGGTGAGACGGATTTGGACTTGGAAGGCACGAGAGCATGGCTTGGAGAAGAGGGTGGATGTGGCATGCCCATTACACGAGCAGGCACATAATGTGGCAGTGCCTCCCCACCAAATCCGCTAGAGGAGGCCCCGGCTTCCTCCACTGCAAATGGCACTTAGGGTGGCGTGAACTGCCTGAAACTGTGGGCATGCGTGTGAAGCTTCAGGCCCTGTGCCTGGCATCACCCAGGCAGGGGGAAGACTCCTAACAGGATGCCAGCAGCCCGGGCCATACAGACCCCGAGTCAGTCAGTGACAACTCAAGACAATTACCAGCCCTGAGTGGGCAGAGTAGCACCAACTGGGACATGGCCCCAGTAGAGGTTTGAAGGGAGAGGTGGACTTAGCTGATTTCATTTGTTTTTAACCACTCAGTGATGTCTGACTCTGTGATCCCGCCAGGCTTCTCTGTCATGGGATTCTCTAGGCAAAAATACTGGAGTGGGTTGCCATTTCCTTCTCCAGGAGATCTTCCCGATCCAGGGATCAAACCCACATCTCTGCCTCTCCTGCACTGGCAGACAGATTCTTTACTGTGCCTGGCCAAGTGGTCAGGACGAGGCTTTCCAGGGGAGGAACAAGCACCTCACGGATCCAGAGGCTGCTGCAGCAGCAAGGACGGCTTAGGAAGGCAAGAGGTTGGGGCACAGGTGGGAGGAGTTGCAGCTGGAGGCAGTGTGACCTCCACACGAATTGCTGGGCCACCTCGAAGGCTTCCCTGGCCCCACTCAGTGGAAAGCCGAGATTCAGCATAAATCATGTGGCTGAGCCAGTGCCAGGCCACACTCCACCTACAAAGTTTGCAGAGAGCAAACAGAGCAAGCCGAACACCCACACCCAGGAGATAAGGCGTCCAGGGCAGGGAGCAGTCCACCCCACCCTGGCCTCAGCACCCCACCGGCCAAATATTTGTCAAGAGCGAAGGGGTAGGTGAGGGTTCAAGCACTTCTCCTCCTAAAGAAAAGCCGGAGGGGGCTCCCAGGAAGCACTCTGAGAGGCAATGGTTCTGAAATGTCAGTCACACCAGTGGAGGCATGGCCCCAGTTTCCAGTCATCTCTGTCACCAGGCCTGGTTCCCGCCACCCCTGGCCTGCACCCTGGACATCATCCTCCATAACAGAGATGGTGAAGCCAGCAGGGGTGGCCTCAGACGAATGTCTCTAAGCTGAGTGGCCCGAGGGTCACCAGGCTTGAGCTCTCTCTCTGGGTCCCTGATACCCCTGCTGGACAATGCAGGTGGCGCCTGGGCTAAGGCACTGTGGTCCTTAACCATCAGTCTACACTGCCTGGGTCACCTTCAAAACCCCAGTGCCTGGGTCTCATGCCCAGGAGAGGAGCAGAGTTCTAGGACAAGAAGCAGACATCCCAAACTCTTTGCAAAGGCTTTGGAATGTGTTTCCATAACACAATCGGTCCATGGATGATGTTCCGGTAACTCTTGTCAAACCCGAAGAAATGGCTTCTGTCTCTAGTGTCTAGCAATGCTGGCCAAGATGCCACTCCAGTTCCCAAGTGGCTCCAGTTCAAAGTTTCCTTTCCTCTTCTTAAGCTTCCATCCCTGTTTTCTTGAACGTGGGAGTCACTCCTCCTTGGGTGTCCTCAGGACGCAAGGACATAGCCTGTGTGTGTGTGAATGGAGTGGAGCTGGGGATCTGAGCCACCCTGGTGTTTTAGGACTGGAAACTGCCATCTTTCACTCTGTCTGGTTTTAGATGCTGAGCGGAGGTGAAGTGCTGTAAGAACCAAGGGTATTGTACAAAACTAGACAAAAAATTGCCAAAAAGTTTTTATTGGTTGTTCACTCCCATCGAATTATTTTTGTGAATAAAATTTCTTCAGCAAGTGGTCTTGGGGAAGGCTCTCATGTGAACTCAGAGTAGGTCCTTTCTCTTTCTTTTTTTGGCCACACCACAAAGCATGGGGGATCTTAGTTCTCCAAGCAGGGATCGAACCTGTGGCCCCTGCATCAGGAGCTCAGAGTCCCAACTACTGGACCACCAGAGAAGTCCTCTGTCTTTTCATTTCTGAGTTAATCAGGAGGCAGGTGAAGGTGGTTAAGGGTGTAGATTTCAGAATAACTGAGTTCGAATCAGCTCTGCCACATTTTGCTGGCGACTGGTTGTCCCTGGGCTAATTCCTTCCTCTCTGGTCCCTATCTGAAAAACAGTGACAGCAGCAGGTCCCGCCCCATGGGCCTGGGGTGAAATGGGTGTGTACCTGCAGGAGCAGCGCACACCAAGTGCTCTGGATACTCACTGTCACGACTGTCATATGATGGGGGGAAGCCTCACCTGTAGCCACGTGCAAGCCCCAGTCAGGATGGCAACATGTACTTATCCCCGCTAGACCTCGCTGGGACCCAGAATTTTAAAATAAAAATAAAAGTTCAAAAGCATCGAAAAGAGAAAACTCTACCATCTCCTAGAAATCAAAAGTTGGGGGAAATTTGTCTGGTTCTGCAAAAGGGAACAGAAAGGACATAAAAAGATGAGAAAGCCTTCCTTCAAACAATGAGCTTTGGTTACAAGAGAGGGAAAAGGATTCCATCGGCACATTCTTGAGACTGGCAGACCGCCTCCTTCGCTTGTGCAGGGCCCAGAGCTCCGGGTCCACAATCGTCCCAGTGTTTTCACTGCCGGACTCGGATCACTGAGGACAAGGCAGAATTGCTCAAATTCTCTGAATATTTTTCTGGGGTTCCATTTTACTCTGTCAAGGCCACCACGGGCAGGCACTCTTCCAATAGCAAGGCAAGACGTTTCCCAAAGAGGACGTCCCACGCAAGGTTGTTAAGACACACACCTAGTAGTGTGGTCCCTGGGGGCTCAGAGTCAGAATTCCCAAGCTCCCAGGGCAGGGGGTGGTCCTGAAGGCATGTGTGGACAGGAGCCTGTGCCTCTAACCCTGGACGGTTACAGGGAAGTGGCCACAGAACACAGCCAGCCGGGACCCCCAAGCCCTTAGGTGCTCTCCCAGGAACAGCAGCTCCAACTCGTGTTTCTGGAAGTGTCTGTGCTCACTGAACTCTTTTGGCAGTCAGGGATCATTGTGATGCCAGGCAGGTCTGTGAGGGTGGCCTGACCTGTAGAGGAACCATGTTCCTGGAGAAGCAGCAGTCCCAGCTCTAAGTCTTGGTTGATTGAAAAGAGCAATCATTCCATGAGGTAGAGTTGAGGGCATTTTCCTGTGTGTGTGTGTGTGTGTGTGTGTGCGCGCGCGTGTGCTGATTGAAAAGAGCAATCATTCCATGAGGTAGAGTTGAGGGCATTTTCCTGTGTGTGTGTGTGTGTGTGTGTGTGCGCGCGCGTGTGCACGCGTGCATGCACGTGTGTAGAGGCTGGGTAAGGATGAATTATTGCAAAGAACAGTTTGGCCACCTGATGCGAAGAGCTGACTCATGGGAAAAGACCCTGATGCTGGGAAAGATTGAAGGCAGGTGGAGAAGGGGACAGAGGATGAGATGGTTGGATGGCATCACCGACTCTAAGGACATGAGTTTAAGCAAACACAGGGAGATGGTGAAGGACAGGGAAGCCTAGCGTGCTGCAGTCCATGGGGTCACAAAGAGTCAGACACGACTGAGCGACTAAACAGTAACAGCAGCTGCAGAGAAGGGAATAGTCACCAAGTCAAGAGGACGGGAGCATCAAACAGCAGGAGGAAGCACGGAAAGGGAAGTCAGAGCACTGAAGACTTCCCCAGGACCCAAGAAAACGGGTCTGAGAGGGAGGCTGGGGCCTCTTCCGGTTCTGAAAGGCAGAGAGAACAGGAAGCAAGCACTAGTTCTGATATGAGCCCCTCCACTCTTGTGTGGAGGGACTGGGCTCCCAGCAAGTCTAAGGAAAGCCTTCTTTCACTTGCTCACGTACTCAGTCACCCACTCATTCATTCATTCACTCGTGCATTAGCAGACACTGAGAGCAAAGTGCGCTGAGGGCAGGTACGGCCAAGGAGGCAGACTTTATTCAAAGCTACACTAGTACCTGGGGCCCGCCTCTCTCTTCCTGTCCTCTCTCATCCAGTCCTACCACCAAGCCCCACCGGAGCAGCTCTGGGGCCACCGAGGGCAGAGTCAGGTCCTGGTGAAAGTGTCGGGGCCCCAGTGAGGAGGACCAGCTAAGCACCACTGCCCAGGACAGGGACAGCGCCCAGAAATTTGCACAAGGTCCCCCCTCTGACCCTATGGAGGTGTCTGGGGCAGGTCAGAGATTCTCTGGGTGGGAACCCTCTCCTCCTCTACCAACTGAGACGTCTGGCCTCTGAGGCTACTCCCATGGTGAACACTAGGAGTGGTGCTAAGGCTTTGTGACTCAGTTTACTTATGAGGTGCTCTGCCCTTGTGGCCCCTTTGTCAGTAGGCTTGTTCTTTCTGGGGGACCCATTATGACATCACCCTCCCAATATAGACTTAGATAGTGTCCCTTTTTCTTCCCAGGTGGCTCAAGTGGTAAAGAATCCAGCTGCCAATGCAAGAGATGCAGGAGACTCGAGTTCGATCCCTGGGTTGGGAAGATCCTCTAGAGAAGGACATGGTAGCCCACTCCAATATTCTTGCCTGGAGAATTCCATGGCAGAGGAGGCTGGTGGGCTATAGTCCATGGGGTCATAAAGAGTTGGACCCAACTGAGCGTACACGCATGCACTCAGTTCAGTTCAGTTCAGTCGCTCAGTCGTGTCCAACTCTTTGCAACCCCATGAATCGCAGCACACCAGGCCTCCCTGTCCATCACCAACTCCCGGAGTTCACCCAAACTCATGTCCATTGAGTCGGTGATGCCATCCAGCCATCTCATCCTCTGCCGTCCTCTTCTCCTCCTGCCCCTTATCCCTCCCAGCATCAGAGTCTTTTCCAATGAGTCAACTCTTCCCATGAGGTGGCCAAAGTACTGGAGTTTCAGCTTTAGCCTCATTCCTTCCAAAGAAATCCCAGGGCTGATCTCCTTCAGAATGGACTGGTTGGATCTCCTTGCAGTCCAAGGGATTCTCAAGAGTCTTCTCCAACACCACAGTTCAAAAGCATCAATTCTTTGGCGCTCAGCCTTCTTCACAGTCCAACTCGCACATCCATACATGACCACAGGAAAAACCATAGCCTTGACTAGACGGACCTTTGTTGGCAAAGTAATGTCTCTGCTTTTGAATATGCTATCTCAGTTGGTCATAACTTTCTTTCCAAGGAGTAAGCATCTTTTAATTTCATGGCTGCAGTCACCATCTCCAGTGATTCTGGAGCCCCCAAAAATAAAGTCTGACATTGTTTCCACTATTTCCCCATCTATTTCCCATGAAGTGATGGGACCAGATGCCATGATCTTAGTTTTCTGAATGTTGAGCTTTAGGCCAACTTTTTCACTCTCCACTTTCACTTTCATCAAGAGGCTTTTTAATTCCTCTTCACTTTCTGCCATAAGGGTGGTGTCATCTGCATATCTGAGGTTATTGGTATTTCTCCCGGCAATCTTGATTCCAGCTTGTGTTTCTTCCAGCCCAGCGTTTCTCATGATGTACTCTGCATAGAAGTTAAATAAGCAGGGTGACAATATACAGTCTTGACGTACTCTTTTTCCTATTTGGAACCAGTCGTTGTTCCATGTCCAGTTCTAACTGTTGCTTCCTGACTTGCATATAGGTTTCTCAAGAGGCAGGTCAAGTGATCTGGTATTCCCATCTCTTTCAGAATTTTCCACAGTTTGTTGTGATCCACACAGTAAAAGGCTTTGCAATAATCAGCAAAGCAGAAATAGATGTTTTTCTGGAACTCTCTTGCTTTTTCGATGATCCAGTGGATGTTGGCAATTTGATCTCTGGTTCCTCTGTCTGTTCTAAAACCAACTTGAAATCTGGAAGTTCATGGTTCACATATTGCTGAAGCCTGGCTTGGAGAATTTTGAACATTACTTTTCTAGCATGTGAGATGAGTGCAATTGTGTGGTAGTTTGAGCATTCTTTGGCATTGCCTTTCTTTGGGATTGGAATGAAAACTGACTTTTCCAGTCCTGTGGCCACTGCTGAGTCTTCCAAATTTGCTGGCATATTGAGTGCAGCACTTTCACAGCATCATCTTTCAGGATTTGAAATAGCTCAACTGGAATTCCATCACCTCCACTAGCTTTGTTCGTAGTGATGCTTTCAAAGGCCCACTTGACTTCACATTTCAGGATCCTTCACATTGCAGGATGTCTGGCTCTAGGTGAGTGATCACACCATCGTGATTATCTTGGTAGTGAAGATCTTTTTTGTACAGTTCTTCTGTGTATTCTTGCCACCTCTTCTTAATATCTTCTGCTTCTTTTAGGACCATACCATTTCTGTCCTTTATCGAGCCCATCTTTGCATGAAATGTTCCCTTGGTATATCTAATTTTCTTGAAGAGATCTCTAGTCTTTCCCATTCTGTAGTTTTCCTCTATTTCTTTGCATTGATCACTGAGGAAGGCTTTCTTATCTCTCCTTGCTATTCTTTGGAACTCTGCATTCAGATGCTTATATCTTTCCTTTTCTCCTTTGCTTTTCACTTCTCTTCTTTTCACAGCTATTTGTAAGGCCTCCCCAGACAGCCATTTTGCTTTTTTGCATTTCTTTTCCATGGGGATGGTCTTGATCCCTGTCTCCTGTACAGTGTCATGAACCTCTGTCCATAGTTCATCAGGCAGTCTATCAGATCTAGTCCCTTAAATCTATTTCTCACTTCCACTGTATAATCATAAGGGATTTGATTTAGGTCATACCTGAATGGTCTAGTGGTTTTCCCTACTTTCTTCAATTTAAGTCTGAATTTGGCAATAAGGAGTTCATGATCTGAGCCACAGTCAGCTCCTGGTCTTGTTTTTGCTGATTGAATAGAGCTTCTCCATCTTTGGCTGTAAAGAATATAATCAGTCTGATTTCGGTGTTGACCATCTTGTGATGTCCATGTGTATAGTCTTGTGTTGTTGGAAGAGGGTGTTTGCTATGACGACTGCATTTTCTTGGCAAAACTCTATTATTCTTTGCCCTGCTTCATTCTGTTCTCTAAGGCCAAATTTGCCTGTTACTCCAGGTGTTTCTTGACTTCCTACTTTTGCATTCCAGTCCCCTATAATGAAAAGGATATCTTGTTTGGGTGTTAGTTCTAAAAGGTCTTGTAGGTCTTCATATAACCATTCAACTTCAGCTTCTTCAGCGTTACTGGTCAGGGCATAGACTTGGATTACTGTAATATTGAATGGTTTGCCTTGGAAACGAACAGAGATCATTCTGTCATTTTTGAGATTGCATCCAAGTACTGCATTTTTGACTCTTTTGTTGACCATGATGGCTACTCCATTTCTTCTAAGGGATTCCTGCCCACAGTAGTAGATATAATGGTCATCTGAGTTAAATTCACCCAACCAGTCCATTTTAGTTCACTGATTCCTAGAATGTTGTCATTCACTCTTGCCATCTCCTGTTTGACCGCTTCCAATTTGCCTTGATTCATGGACCTAACATTCCAGGTTCCTATGCAATATTGCTCTTTACAGAATTGGATCTTGCTTCTATCACCAGTCACATCTGCAACTGGGTATTGTTTTTGCTTTGGCTCCATCCTTTCATTCTTTCTGGCCTTATTTCTCCATTGATCTCCAGTAGCATATTGGGCACGTACCGACCTGGGGAGTTCCTCTTTCAGTATCCTTGCAGAAGCATGGCTGAGAGGAGCTACCCCACGTCCGAGGTCAGGGGCAGTGGCCAGGAGGAGCTACCCACATCCAAGGTAAGGAGCAGTGGCTGCAGTTTGCTGGAACAGCCGTGAAGAGATGCCCCAATTCCAAGGTAAGAGAAACCCAAGTAAGATGGCAGGCTCTGAGAGCGGGCATAGAGGACAGACACACTGAAGCCATAATCACAGAAAACTAGTCAATCTAATCACATGGACCACAGCCTTGTATAACTCAATGAAACTAAGCCATGCCATGTGGGGCCACCCCAGATGGGTGGGGCATGGTGGAGAGGTCTGACGGAATGTGGTTCACTGGAGGAGGAAATGGCAAACCACTTCAGCATTCTGGCCTGGAGAACCCCATGAACAGTATGAAAAGTATGCATGTGCTGCTGCTGCTGCTGCTAAGTCGCTTCAGTCGTGTCCGACTCTGTGTGACCCCATAGAGGGCAACCCACCAGGCTCTGCCATCCCTGGGATTCTCCAGGCAAGAACACTGGAGTGGGGTGCCATCCACTGCATGAAAGTGAAAAGTGAAAGTGAAGTCACTCAGTCGTGTCCGACTCTTAGCGACCCCATGGACTGCAGCCCACCAGGCTCCCCCGTCCATGGGATTTTCCAGGCACGAGTAGTGGAGTGGGTGCCGTTGAAAGCACGTGCTAGTGTCCCTTTAATCTGAAGGTGAGGCCAGGACCCAGGGGGCCTTGAGTCTGTTGGTGAGGAGATGGATAAAGGTTTGGGATTCAGAGATAGGCTGTGAGTTCAGATCTGCAGTTGATGTTAATAGGACGAGTATGGACTGTGGGCCCCTGTCCAGGCCGGATTCCCTTCTCCTGGGGGTTGCAGGGAAATCTCCTCCTCCCCAGTACCCTTCTCTCTCCATGGCCCTGGTTATAAGCATGAGGGGGTACTTCTCCCCCTCCTTCCTGCTCCTCTCTTCTTGCCCCTCCCCTCCTAGCCCGACGGCATTCTAATAGGAACCAAGGCTCCAGTGTGGAATTTTAGGTCAGCTGAGACTGGCTGTGTAGCCCTTCTTCCCACTGCCCATCGATGTGTGACAGCTTTTCTTCTAGTTCCTACAGATGTTTTTAGGTCCTAGGACCTTGGTGTATTAAAATGATTCAGCACGGGTCATTCTGTCCCAGTGTGAGTGCAATATTGATCACATAGTGGGAGGGACAGAGTCCCTGGGACGGCAAGGAGATCAAACCAGTCAGCCCTGCGGGAAACCAACCCTGAATACTCATGGAAGGACTGACGCTGAGGACGAAGCTCAATCACATAGTAGGAGGGAGAGTCCCCTGGATGGCAAGGAGATCAAGCCAGTCAACCCTAAGGGAAACCAACCCTGAATACTCATGGAAGGACTGATGCTGAAGATGAGCTCCAACACTTTGGCCACCGGGACTCATTGGAAAAGACCCTGATGCTGGGAAAGACTGAAGGCAAAAGGAGAAGAGGGTGGCAGAGGATGAGATGGTCGGATGGCATTACTGATGCAATGGACATGAACTTGGGCAAACTCAGGGAGACGGTGAGGGACAGGAAGGACTGATGTGCTGCGGTCCATGGGGTCACAGAGAGTCGGACATGGCTCAGCAACCGAACAACAACGAAAAGGGAGGGACGGGGAGCCTGGGAATTGAGGCGGAGAGTCAAGGCTGCTACATTACCCTCAGAACTGGTTACACCACTAGAGACTGCCCACCCGGAGGCTACCAGGAACCACAACTTCCCACCAGAATGCAGGAGGCAAGTCAGAGTCCCATGATGCACAGAGTACCAGGGCCCTGCCCTATGCGCCATGGGACAGTCTGGAAGCTGTGAGGAGCTGGCCCATGTCTCCTCAAGGCAGTGCCTCAGGGCCCAGGGGGTGTCAGTCACTTGCTGTCCTCACATCCCTCAGCATCCAGAAAGAGCACCCTCTGGGGCATCTCCTCAATGCCTAACCCCAGGGGCCCTGGTCCAAAGCACCAAGACCAGGTGACAAGTGAGAGCCAGGAGGAAGCCCAGCTAGGCTTGTATGAGGGGTGGAAGCTGGTGTTCAGCACTGAATCCAGGAAGAGGCAGCCCCCAGCCAGGTGCAGACTGGCCCCATCCCACCTTGAGGCCAGCCCCAGGTGGCCCAGTCCCCATAGCAGCCCTTCCCCCAGACAATGTGTCCTGAGTCCAGAGCAAAGCCCTTGGGTAAAGAAGACATGGTACACATACACAACGGAATATTACTCAGCTATGTGAAAGCACAAAATAATGCCATTTGTAACAGCATGGATGGAACTGCTTCTGCTGCTGCTGCTGCTGCTAAGTCACTTCAGTCGTGTCCAACTCTGTGCGACCCCATAGATGGCAGCCCACCAGACTCCCCTGTCCCTGGGATTCTCCAGGCAAGAACGCTGGAGTGGGTTGTCATTTCCTTCTCCAATGCATGAAAGTGAAAATGAAAGTGAAGTCACTCAGTCAGGTCCGACTCTTAGCGACCCCATGGACTGCAACCTACCAGGCTCCTCCGCCCATGGGATTTTCCAGGCAAGAGTACTGGAGTGGGGTGCCATTGCCTTCTCCCATGGATGGAACTAGAGAATCTCATACTAAGTGAAGGAAGTCAGAAAGAGAAAGACAAATACCATATGATATCACTTATGTGCATGTGAGCTAAGTCGATTCACGCATGCTAAGTCACTTTAGTTGTGTCCGACTCTTTGCCACCCTATGGACTATAGCCTGCCAGGCTCCTCTGTCCATGGGATTCTCCAGGCAAGAATACTGGAGTGGGTTGCTGTGCCCTCTTCCAGGGCATCTTCCTGACCCAGGGATCGAACATACGTTTCCAGCATTGGCAGGCAGGTTCTTTACGACTAGCGGCATCTGGGAAGCTCTGATATCACTTGTACATGGAACCTAAACTATGGTACAAACAAACCCAGCTACGAAACAGAAATAGATGCACAGACACAGTGATCAGACCTGCTTCCAAAGGTGAGAGGAGGAAGGCAAGGGGCGGACTGGGAGTCTGCGGTTAGTAGATACAAACCTCTGCACTTAGAATGGATGAACAACAAGGATCTCCTGTAGAGTACAGGGAACTATATCCAATCACCTGGGATACACCGTAATGGAAAAGAATATTAAAAACAGAATGTAAACCTATGGTTGCTTCATATTGATGTTCGGTAGAAACCACTGCAATACCATAAGGCAATTACCCTTCAACTAAAAATAAACAAATTAAAACAAATAAAACCAGAATGTATACATGTGTAAACCTGAGTCACTTTGCTGTACAGTAGAGATTGGCACAACACTCCAAATCAACTGTTCTTCAATTAAAAAAAAAAAAAAAAGCCAAGCCATTCCTACAGCGGCTCAGAGCTAGCCTCGGCAGGCAGTGTGACCCTCCTCCATGCTCTCTGGCAGCTGGAGGGGGAGGGGGTGGGGGGCATGGAGGTTGTGGGTACAAATAGCCAGCCTAACCCTGAGTGTGAGATGTGCCTTTGCAGGGGCATCTGGAACCTGCCTCGTCTCTTCTGACAGCTCTCAGACAGAGAAAGGGGCCCCATCAGCGTTGACTTGGGGGTGACTTACGGAAAACTTAAAAAGTAATCTTTTTCAAGGCGGCTTGGTCGTGATGACACATGAACTGAACGCACAGATCCGGGAGCTAAGTGCATCTTCACGCTTAGCATTTTCCAGAAAACAGCTCAAAGTCACTGTTGCCTGATCAAAGTAGCCTTCCCGTTCTTGAAAAACTTGAAAAGTCAAGTGTACCTCAGCTCCAAGGACAACCCCCTGAGAGACTTCCACCTCCCCTCCCTTTAGAGAAGAAGAAAGGTAAAAACCCAGCTGTGCCCTTAACAGCTGCAGGGAGGGGCCTGCAACACCGGAGATACTCAGGGCCAGGAGTCAGAGGGCACAGTCAGGGAAGCCAGGCTGGCCAGCACTGGCCAGCAGGGCCGGCCCCCACTCTCTGGTGACTGGAGGAGAGGTGCTTGCCAGGAACCCAGGGGAACCTCAGGGCGCCCGGCTCCCCGCCCAAGCCTTTCACTGTCCCTCCTTAAACATTCAGGGTGTAGACTGGCCTCCCAAGGACCACTCCAGACCCAGCTGGGTCACTGGGGGCCAGGCGGTGGCATCACGTGCAGACTCTTGGACCTGCCCAGCAGCTAGCAGCTCAGAGCCTCCAGGGTGTTTGTAGCAACAAGGCCTTGGTGGGTGTGGGCTCCCCAAGATCTCCGAACTGTCCCTTCACCCTCTGGGGGAGCTAGGGGAGAAGAGGGAACCAGGCCTCACCCAGGGCTGCCAGGTGGGCAGAATGATCCCATTTCCTGTAGGCAAAAGTTTGTCATGGGTGTTGGGGCGAATTCAGGACCTGCTGTCACTGCAAGGAGGCCCATCCTGGAGATGGAGTTCCCAAGCGAGTGCCTCCCCTCTCTGAGCCTGTTTTTCCCCCAGCTCTAGAAACTCTAGGTTTCTGGGATTCTACAGCTCTCATCCCCTAGGGGTCTCCAGGCTGCCTTCCCCGTGGAGCCAGAATGCCGACCTCCCATTAGAAAACTGCTTTCTTATCCTGGCCCCACCCCACCCCCACTGTCTAGTTCCCATTCTGTGGTTCTGCCTTTCCCCAAACAGGTGAAGCTCTAGGGTAAGTGCCAGGACTTTTCTCTGCTGTGCTTAGTCGCTCAGTCATATCCAACTCTTTGAGACCCTATGGACTGTAGCCCATTAGGCTCCTCTGTCCACGGGGATTCTCCAGGCAAGAACACTGGAGTAGGTTGCCATGCCCTCCTCCAGGGGATCTTCCCAACCCAGGGATCGAACTCAGGTCTCCTGCATTGCAGGTGGATTCTTTACCATCTGAGTCATCAAGGAGCCTGGGAATACTGGAGTGGGTAGCCTATCCCTTCTCCAGGGGATCTTCCTGACCCAGGGATAAAACGGAGGTCTCCTGCATTGCAGGCGGATTCTTTAACAGCTGAGCTACCAGGGAGGTCCAAGGACTTTTCTGGTCACCGTCAAATAATAAAAAGCCCCCAGTCACTTTGGGCCCCTGCAAGTCTCACTGTAGTATTAATAACTACTATGTTCAGGCTTCCCTGCAATGCGGGAGACCTGGGTTTGATCCCTAGGTTGGGAAGATCCCCTGGAGAAGAGCATGGCAACCCACTCCAGTATTCTTGCCTGGAGAATCCCATGGACAGAGGAACTTGGCGGGCTACAGTCCGTGGGGTAGCAAAGAGTCGACATGACTGAGCGACGAAGCACAAGCATAGCACATGTTCAGTTCACTGTAAGCGTCGACACGGCCAACGATTCCAGGTGGTTCCCAATCTTCACCCCCTAAAACTGCACACTACAGGCTTTGCCCCTCATCACTTGACCTTCTCTGATCCCTCGGGCTCCTGAGGTGTGCAGGCGGGGGTGGGGGGCAGCAGCGTGCCTGGAGAAGTGGATGGCATCCCCAGCACACTCTCCAAACAAAAGTTCTCTCTCAACGTCCCGGCCGTGCTGTCAGCGGCGCTGCCTCTAGCAGGCTGGGGAGAAGGGAGTTGGGTTAAAGATTATTACATAACTTGTTCTCAGGCAACCCCTCCAAAAGTTTTGAAAGGGAGGTGTCCCTCTCAACACTTTGTGAAAAAAGTTTCCTTTGGGGACCCTGGCTGGAGCTTGAGACAAAAGTATCCTATGTTAACATCCTGTTTTCTGAACAGTGTCATGAAGTCCCTGGCTTAGGCGAGGGCGGTGGCGGGCGGGGGAAGGGAAACCAGAACCTTGGCTCCAAAAGGAAAAATTCTCTCGGGTGGGTGAGGGGGAACAGGCCAGAGCACAGCCCTGGGAGCTGTTGGGGGAGGGGGACATTTGACATTCTGCCTGCGCCTGGAGGGGGGTGTACACCTGTGACCCGCTGCCTGCTGCAGCAGCAGGGCCTTGGTGGCTCTGGGGTGCTTATGGAGACAGGGTCTGCCACAGCCTTCAGAGGTCAGGAGCCCAAGGGTAGGGGTGCAGGCCTAGGGAAGAGCTGCCTTGCTCCACCCAAGCTACCACCCTTCCCTGCTCCTGGGCAGTTTCCTGGTCTTGGGGAGCTCAGCAGAGGTCCACCCTGCAGACCTGGAGGCGGAAAGTTTGACTGTGGCACCTCCCAGGCTACTGGGAGGTCAAGCATGAGAAAATGGACTGTGAGTAATCAACAACTTGCTGGGCCACAGATTTAAAAAATAATCAAGCCTTTCACACCCATTGGACTAGCAGAAAATTACAAAGTCTGACTCTACCAAGTGAGGCAAGATGAAGCACAATGGGGACTTTCATAAGCTGCTGGTGGGAGTCAGGAGGGTTATACAGTATGGAGACCTTCTTTCTAAAGGAACGCGAAGTCAGCCAGAGTCTTGGAAGGGGCCTGAGAAAGAAGGGGTCCTGAGCTTAATTAAGCTCCATCAGCTTCCTGGTAATCCCACTTATGAACTGGAGTAACCATTTTGGACATCAGTGTGCTAACACTGGGAAAATGAGGGTGTGCAATCCCTATGACCCAGTGAGTCAAATCTCTTTGTGTTCTTGAAAGAAATTCCCCAAAGTACAGGAGCAAACACAAGAATGTTCTTTGGCAGTGCCGTCTGCTGTATCACATTTGGAAATTGCCCAAATGTCCATCAATAAAAGACCAAATAAAGAGTGTCAGTGTGTATAAACCTCAGAACAAGGTTGTATGAAACCCGTGTTGAAGAAGGATGTGTACCATCCTTTTTATAAAGCGGGAAAATATGAAACCACACAGGTGTAATCATAAATAGTTAGGGGTGCAGTAAAAGTCTAACATTGAACACATGTTCAGCCCAGGGGTGGTCCTGAGGCTGAAGGGAAGAGAGTAAGATAATAGCAAAATATCCAGGTGGCTTAGATGACATCTGAAAGCTCTATTTCCTTACTACTGTGAGTAAATAAGGAAAAATATTAAGGTATAACAAAGTTGAGTGATAGTTACATGAATGCCTATTAAAGTATGTATACTTTTCTGTCATTTTTGAAACAGTTTTCAATTTTTAAAAAGTGAAAACGAAGTTGGCACAACAGAAGACTAACCATTTAAAACTGACCTGTTCAATAGCATTTAATACCTTCACGACGTGCACTCACCACCTCTATCTAACTTCAAAGCATTTTCATCACCCCCAAAGGAAACTCCACACCCATTAAGTTGCTCCCCATTTCTCTCTCCTCTCAGCCCCTGGCAAACCACCAATCTGTGCTCTGTCTCTAGAGATCTACCCATTCTGGACATTTCACATAAGTGGAACCAAATGCCATGTGACCTATTGTATCTGGCTCTTTCACTTAGCGTAGTGTTTTCAGGTTTACCAACCTGCACCAGTGCTTCATTCTTTCCTACAGTTGAGTAGTATTCCACTGCATGGAATATCGCTATTCATTTATCTGTTCACCTGTTGATGGGACATTTGGGCTGTTTCCACTGGTTGACTATTATGAATACTGCATGTTCACCTATTCAAGTCAGGGCAAGAGGAGGAAGGTGTGCCAGAGTCTTTTGTGTGAAGCCCAATGAACACATTTTTTAAAAATTTATTTATTTACCCATGCTGTATGGCTTGTGGCATCTTAGTTCCCCGATGAGGGATTGAACCCTGGCCCCTGGCAGTAGAAGGGCGAATTCTTAACCACTGGACCACCAAGGAATTCTCAATGCATTTTCTGATGCCTCGTGTTATAATGCTCCCCAAACAGCTACAAAGGCAGAGTAAACAACTCATTAGGGCAACTCAAGAGATACTAGCAAGTCCTTCTGTGGCTTAAAAATCTTTCTGCCCCATCACACACCTCACCTTTAGCCTTCATCACTTACAATCACCAAATTCTGTCGCTGTAAATACAGTAGCCTCTGAAGGAACGACCTATTGCTTACTATACATGCTCATTTTCAGGCTAAGTGCTGAATAGAAGCACAGAGACGAGCCGTTTGGGGAAGGAATTTTCCAGTGAATGCAAACCCCTTCCACTTTGGGACTGAGTGTCCCCACCTATACATGGTGTGGCTGAGCTTAGAGGTGTCTAGAGCTTCTAGTCCCTTCCTGCATTCTGGCTAGCACCAGGATTTAAAGTTACTCTGTATACACGCAGGTTCGGGCTCAATTTCAGTGATATGGTGCCACCAGGCAACCTTGACCCCTTCAGCCCTCTCCCCCATGGGTGCTCCCCCTCTACCCTGCATGGGCAACAGAACCTGCTGGGTTTGGTGTCCATGCCTTCCCCAACCGAGCAGGAGGTAAGAAGCTGAGGTCCATTTTTGAACAGGTTGGATGTTTTCTTTACCAGCTGACTCTCAAGGCAGCCACTACTGCGGTGGGGATGCAGGGACAGGAGTCTCCTGGCTCATGGGACCACACCCAGGAAAGAAATACAGCCCGCCCCTTCCCAGGTGAGGGTCTGGGACCCTGGGGAGTTTAGGCTGAGGATGGTTTGAAGCGTCCCCACAGAGAGCACTTTCCAGGAGCCCTGAGGAGGAAGCGCTTTCCCACAGCCTCTGGTTGGGGCTCCAGTGTAAGGAGGGACCAACAGCAGGTGCAGAAGTCCTTGGATGCTCAAGGTCAGCCAAGTCCTGGCCCAGCTTTCAGGTCCCTCTTCCTTCCCCCAGCCTCCACAATGACCACAATAACTGTGGCAGAGCAGTCACAGCCTGTTGTGTTATTTCCAGATCAAAGTGGTGGCCAATTCCTTCACTCACCAGAAACGTTCAAGGGAAAATAACCCAGATTCGGCTCCTCCTATGACATTAACCCCATCTCCACCCTTCGCTTGGTAATATGCAGGTGTCTTTTGCTGATTTTTAAATTTTAAAACAAAATCCCAACCCTGGGGAGAGCCGGGTGCATCTACAGGGACGCCGATCGCCAGTAAGCCCATGGGAAGCAGGTTGGGAGCGCAGCTTTGGACCCGGTGCGCTCCCAATGGACCCGGGCCAGCTTACGATATTTGATCCGTGTTGCGAGTTTGGTTTTTCCACCCAAATCTCGGAGACGGTTTATCGTGGGCTAGAAGGGGCCAAAGTAGCATCGCGGGGTGGGGGTTGGGGAGAGCCTTTCCTCCTGCGGCTACCAGAGGCTCAGGGACCCTCGCGGCTTGCGGCAAAGGAGAGCGCACTCCATGACCCATCCCGACCTGCCTTTCCCGGCGCCGGCGCCGGCGCCAGGCGCGCCAGCCACTCACAAATTCAAAGATGAAGAGCAGGTCCGGGAAGGTGGTGAAGACAGCGAAACCGCTAGGCAGGCTGCTGACGCCCGACGCCGCTGAGGGGGCCATGCTGGCGGGCTGGCGACGACCTCGGAACCGGACGGGACGAGCGCAGCTCTGACTCTGCGCTGACCGCTCTCTTGCTCGGCGGAGCCCAGTGGCCCGGGCGCCCCCGCGCGCGGGTTAAGAGCGGGGGCGCCCTGGCCGAAGAGGGAGGAGCCCCGGCCGCCGCCGCCGCCCGGTCCCCGCCCGAAACCGTGGGGCGCGCCCCAAGGGCCCTGCCCAGCGTCATAGGCGCAGCCCTGAAACACTCCAAGGTTGAGACTGGGGTTTGACTCCTGAGCCCCACGTCTGGGCGCTACCTTCCATCGGAAGCCGAATAAAGCCATTCGGTGAGGCGCTTTACACTCTTTGCAGGTGATCAGCATTTGTTAAGAATGATCACCATCAACAGTTGGCTCCCTAAACTCCGCAGGCACCGTGGCATCTCTTGGATCAGCATAGCGCAAACTGTTCTTAAGTTGGGGCTCTTTTATCTTTCTGCCGGGTGCGTTAATATGCATCCAAGTTCACCGTGGGACTAGTTCCCTGCCTTGCAGGGACTGCTGAGACCAGGTACGGTCACCCATGCCTTCTCCCTGTGCCCTCAGAGCCTGGAGCCTGGAACTCTGCACCACCCCGATCCGCACCACTCGGCGCTGGAACTGCTGGGCGATGGATTAAGGGCGATCACACCTGCCTTGAATCTTGGACCTTGGAGGGAGCCAGCACTGCTGAGGGCCTGCTAAGTGCCCAGCACCCCCTAGGCTCTTTGCCCACGTGACCTCATTTAATCTCAAGGAGCCTTTCCAGCGGGTGTCACCCCACCTCCAGGCTCAGAGTGGAGAAGGAACATGCCCAGGAGAGCAATTGGGCCTCTTGACTGGCGACGGCTGACAGTCCCCACTGCCTCTGTGTCCCTTGCATAAAACCCACACACTCGAAAACTGTATCTGTGAGTCTGCTTCTCTTTTTATTATATTAGCTAGTTTGTTGTATAGTTTTAGATTTCATATATGAATATCACACAGCATTTGCCTTTCTCTGACATTTCATTTAGTCTGATGTCCTCCGAGTCCATCCATGTTACTACAAACGGCAAAAGGTTTTTCTTTTTTATGATTTAGTAGTATTTCATTGCGTATGTGTGTGTGTGTGTGTGTGTGTGTCTCACATCTTCTTTATCCATTCATTTGTTGATGGACAGTTGGGTTGCTTCTATACCTTGGTGATTGAAAATAATGCTGCTATGAACATCGGGGTGCATGTACCTTTGCAGAGGAGTGGTTTGGTTTTCTCGGACATATACCCAGATGTGCAATTGCTGGGTCAGATGACAGTTCCAATTTTAGTATATTGAAAACCTCCATACTATTTTCCAAAGTGGCTGCATCATCAATTTACATTCCCACCAACAGTGTATGGGGGTTCTCTTTTCTTCACATCCTTGCCAACATGAATTGGAAGTATTAATATTGTTAAAGATTCAATACAACTCCTATCAAAATACTAATGACATTTTTTGCAGAACTAGAGCAAATAATTTTGAAATGTGTACTAAAACACAAAAGACCCTGAATAACCAAAATAATCTTGAGAAAGAACGGAGCTGGAGGAATCACTCATCCTGACTTCAGACTATACTACAAAGCTAGTCATTAAAATAGTATGGTGCTGGCACAAAAACAGGCACACAGATCAATGGAACAGACTAGAGAGCCCAGAAACAAACCCATGCACTTACGGTCAATTAATCTGGGATGAAGGGAGCAAGAATATACAATGGAGAAAAGACAGTCTCTTCGGTAAGTGGTACTAGGAAAACTGGACAGCCATATATACAAGAATGAAGTTAGTACATTCTACTATACCACATACAAAACTCAAAAGGGATCAAAGACCTAAATGTAAGACAAGAAACCATAAAACTCCTAGAAGAAAACATAGGCAGAACATTCTTTGAAAGAAATTGCAGCAGTAATTTTTTGGATCTGTCTCCTAAAGCAAAGAAAATAATAGCAAAAATAAACAAATGGGACCTAATTAAACTTGAAAGCTTTTGCCCAGCAAAGACAACCGTGAAAGGCATGGCAACCATGACAAATGAAAAGGCAAACCACTCAATGAGAAAAATGTTTGCAGATGATAAAAGGAGTTAATATCCAACTTATCTAAACAGCTCCTATAACCTAACATAAAAAAAAACCCAATTTAAAAATGGGTTGAAGAACTGAATATACATTTTTTCAAAGAGGAAATGGCCAACAGGCGCATGAAAAGATGCTCAACATAATCAGGGAAATGCAAATCAAAACCATGGTGAGGTCTCACCTCACACCTTCCAGAATGGCTATCACTGAAAAGAACACAACAAATGTTGGCAAGGGTGTGGATCCCTGCCTTTCTGAAGCTCGCCCTAGAGCACAGGAGAGAGAGGTCAATCAAACACTGCATGATAAATGTGTAAAGGGTTTGGTGCTGGGAGAGAGTGCAGGCAGACTCAAGAGCACCCAGCAGCCTAGCCTGGCTTGGGCTCGGGGTCCAGGGAGCTTGTGGAGGAAGGGACCCTTGAGGGGGGAGCAGTGGTTACCTGGAGGGAGAAGGCAGCCTTCCCTACAGAGGAGCAGCAGGCACCCAGCCCTGGAGTTTGGTCAGGCCCTGCTCCTCATGCTGTGAGGTTGCAGGATAGATATGGGAATCCCTGAGGGGGTCAGAGCCACTCTGCTGGGGGAGCAGTGGGGAGACCTGTGGCATCCAGGGCAGAAGGAAACAGCACAGATGGGTTCTGGCAAAAGAAGACAGGGGAGTCTGAGGAGAGCCTGAGCAGGAAGGGGGAAACGGGTGTGCCAGGCCAAGCGAGAGGCATACATGGGTCCTGGAGGCCGGAAAGGGTCTGATTTCTGTGGGGAGCAGAGTGGCTCCTGGGGCAGAGCTGGAAAGGCCAAGGGCAGGCTGGACTCAGGCGGAAAGAAGCAAAATTTAAAGAGCATAAAGCACACCTCAAGCTGAGTCATTTCTCTCCTGTTCAGCCCTGAGACTGCTGCATGCTCGTGCTAAGTCGCTTCAGTCGTGTCCAACTCTCTGCAACCCCGTGGACTGTAGCTTCCCAGGTTCGTTTGTCCATGGGATTCTCCAGGCAAGAATACTAGATTGGATTGCCATGCCCTCCTCCAGGGATTTTCCCGAACCAGGGATCAAACCCATGTTTCTTATGTCTCTTGCATTGGCAATCGGGTTATTTACTGCTAGCATGACCTGGGAAATCCAGCCCTGAGACTAATCCGACTCAATCTCTCCACCCTGGAGAGGGGCAGGACCCTCACCTCTGCAGAAGAAGCTCACCCTCTGCCCCTCGAGTTGTGCCAGAATCTGGCCTAAGTCACCCAAAATATCAGGAAGCACTCGGTGCACAGGGAGGGCTGGGCCGGGGGCCCCCAGAGGCAGACTCACCCTCCAAACAGGTTGGGGCAGACCGGCTGCTTCCTGTTAAGCTTGTCCCTTCCAGGTTTCACTCAAATAGCCTTTGCCACACAGCATGCATTTCAGACTGTGAAGAATTGAGTAAACATTAGAATTTTGCAGGTGCATCCTGGAACAGCCTTGATCGCAGGCATTTTGCTCTCAGACTCACACTTCTACCTGGGCTTCCTCCTAAGGCCTCCCTGTGGAAACTGACCTCTTCTGGAGGACCAGTCACCCACTCCCAGAGAAACCACTCGACTGGGAAGCCTTTTGCCTCCCACCTACTGTGCTGGTGGGCCCTCTTTTGCTGTCTGTTCTCTGCATTTGTTTTCTCTTGGGAAAAATACACTTACTAATGTATATTAGTAAGGAAAGTTGTACTGATGCCACCACCCATCTCTTCCAAACCAAGGCAACTATTTTCACTCTGTACATTATTTTTAGTTTTATTTTGTAAGATACTGATTGATCGATTTAGCTGTTCAGGTCTTAGTTGCGGCACACAGGATCTTCAGGCTTCATTTTGGTGTGCGGATTCTTTCAGTTGTGGCCTGTGGGATCTAGTTCCCTGGCCAGAGGTTGAACCCTGGCCTGCTGACTTGGGAGGCGGAGTCTTGGCCACTAGACCACCAGTGAAGTCCCGCACATCACCTTTTAGGACTCGTGAAGAGGCAGACCTGAAACTCAGAGGCAGAAACTCACTGAGCTTCAGTTTCCACCTGGTGACCTGTTCATTCAGTCAGTCTCAAACACACCCTCCAAGCGCCACGCCCACGATGTCTGAGCACAGGTGACCAGGCTAAGGAGGGAGGGATTCGAGAGCCTGAGAGGTGGAGGGGGGCCCACTGTCCCTGGGAGCATCCCGTGTGGCAGCCATGAGGGCCTTTGCCAAGGCCAGTGTGAGTTCTCCAGGGAAGAGAGGGGAGTCCAGCAGGTGCCCATGTCTCTTTAGTCCTTGGAAGGCGTGGTCAGTGCCAAGAGCTTGGGACAAAAACAGGGGTCCAGGGACCAGCCCGTAGTTCTATGCATTGGCATAGGGACCCTGGAGATCTGGGACAGCATAAAATCAGAAAACACAATAAAACCGTAAAACTTCAGCCAAGCAGATTATGAAACTCAGTGCAGAAGAATGGCATGTCCTTTTGAAGAGTAGCAGGAACTTGTTTTTTCAGCCCTTGGTTTTGTTGTTTAGTTGTTAAGTCATGTCCAGCTCTTTGTGACCCCCTGGACTGGAGCCCACCATGCCCCTCTGTCCATGGGGTTTCCCAGGCAAGAGTACTGGAGCAGGTTGCCATTTCCTCCTCCAGGGCATCTTCCCCACCCAGGGATCAAACCCACATCTCCTGCATTAGCAGGCAGATTCTTTACCACTGCTGCTGCTGCTGCTGCTGCTAAGTCGCTTCAGTCGTGTCCGACTCTGTGCGACCCCATAGATGGCAGCCCACCAGGCTCCCCCGTCCCTGGGATTCTCCAGGCAAGAACACTGGAGTGGGTTGCCATTTCCTTCTCCAATGTGGAAGCCTATGACCCTCACCTCTCAATACCTAGAATTTAACACAGTGCTTGCAGCATGGGAGGAGTGGTGACGGCTTGTTCAAGGACAGGGAGGGAGGGTGGGGAAGGGAAGGCAGTGAGAAAGGAGGGCAACATTACGCATGCCAGTGGGCTTCCGGGGAACCCAGGACCCTTCAGGCTCCACGGTGGCTGTGTCCCACTGGTCTCCTGGACTTGCCAGGAAGCATGTCCTTTGGGTAAGTTGATTTCTATCACTATAAACAGACCAGTTTTTGCAGCTCTGGGGCTTAAAAAAAAGAAAGGAAAGTCTCTTGGCTGCCCCACTGCTTGGTCCATGACTCAGAAGAGCAGAGCTCTTGTAAGGAATGGAGGGGAGCTGCCAGTGCTTCACCTGGGTGATCGAGACGGAGGCTCCAGAGAGCTGCACCCAGAGGTTTGCAGGACACAGCCTGGCTGCCCGGAGTGGATAGCACCTCAGCCCCTAGAAGGAGGCTGCAGCTCAGCTCTTTGAGGGCAGCAGGCCTGACTGTGTGGAGCTACCATTGCACCATGGGAGGTGTTTCAGACCCTGTAGCCTCACAGGCCCACCCCTCCTAGACAAAAGACTTTCTAGACCTCATCCATTTCCCAACCGTCAATCCCCTAGCCACATCACCCCTTGGGTCCGTCATCTCCTATAAATCCCTTAAACATCAGAGGGACCAGAGTCCTGGGATTACCAGATCCTCTGGGGCAAGATGTCACCTCCCCAGCTCCCCTGTCCCCACCTCTGGTTAGTTGATGGGAAGGAGCAACTCTGTGCGAAACCCATTCTTAAGAAGGCCTGTGACTATATCCACTCAGCACCCGGGCCCACAAGGGCTGTGTCTGCACTGTGGGATGCCATGCCATCTGTGCCGGAGAAGGACACTAGGCATCCACGTGCAGACTGAGGAGCCAGGAAAGCCCACCATTCAGAGATGAAATGGGGAGGCTGCCGGCCAGTACACTGCACGCAATCTTCTTTTAAGAAAATATCAATTTGTAAATATGTAGATAAATGATTCCCTCGTAGGACAGAAGCCACACTTTTCACAGTGGATCCCCCTGGGGGCAAGATTGATGGGTAAGGGAATGGGGAGGCTGAGGGGAGGAGAGAGATGTCAGTTTTTCATGAATAGTGGACATGAAACAGGGGACTTCCAAAGTGGCACAGTGGTAAAGAACCCGCCTGCAGTGCAGGAGACCTGGGTTCCATCCCTAGGTTGGGAAGATCCCCTGGAGGAGGAAATGCCAGCCCACTCAAGTGTTCTTGCTTGGAGAATCACATGGACAGAGGAGCCTGGTGGACTACAGTCCATGGTGTCGCAGAGTCGGACATGACTGAGCATGCATGCACGGACAAGGACCAGAGAGCTTGTCGTTGGAAATCCCATTCAGGAAAGCATCTTGGCTCCAGCCTGCTGACCTGGGGAGGCTCTGCATTCTGCCCCACCAGGAGCTGGTGCCTGCAGCCCAACCAGCTGGGGGTAGGAGACCATGAACCTCAGAGCTCCCCACTTTTGGAAACGCCATCTTCTTTCTCTCTGCCCTCACATGGTCCTGCCGTCTAGCAGGCAGGCTGGAAGTGTGGCTAGGCAGAGACAGCTGCGCCTCTGAGGCCGTGGGCAGGGAGCCATGGGGTCCCCGCTGATGAACAGCTCTGCTCTCTGCTTGCCTGGGCTGGTGTCACAGTCCCCTTGTCCTGGGTTTCCTTCCTGCAAAAAGGACCTGATCATTCACATTACCATCCAGGAACCTGGTTGTTCTGAACTGTGGCCCCTGGCTTTCTCTTCTGCAGAGCATCTTCCACAAAAACAGCCACATACAGGCTCCACTGGTAGTCCAGTGGTTAAGAATCCATCTTGCAATTCAAGGGACACCGGTTCAATCCCTGCTCTGAAAAGATCCCACATGCCTTGGAGCAACTAAGCCGGTGTACCAGAGCTACTGAGGCCGTGCTCTAAAACCCTTGGGTCACAACTGCTGAGCCTGCATGCTGCAGCTACTGAAGCCTGCGTGCCTAGAGCCCATGTTCTGCAACAAGAGAAGGCACCTCAGTGAGAAACCCGTGCACTGCAACAAAGGGTAGCCCCGCTCACCACAGCTAGAGAAAGCCCGCGTGAGGCAAAGAAGACCCACCACAGTAAAAAAAAAAAAAAAGGAAAAACAGCCGCATAGTGCGTCAGGGTTGCACCCCTAATTTTATCACAGTTACGGCCCTCTCTCTCGTCCCACCTTGAATATACAACAGGCATCTAACCAGACACCTTGGAGAACCCTCAGCTTGTTGAGAGTGAGTTTGGTATATCTGGGTTGAAAACCTCTTCTGTTTACTCACTGAGCAACTTCAGATGAACGACTTGATTTCTGGGTCTTGATTTGCTTGTCTATAGAATGAGAGTAATCCCCTCCCACAGGGATATTTGTGAATTAAATGAGATAATGGGTGTCGTGTGCCCTTTGTGGTGCCTGCCACGTGGTCACCTTCGGGACTTGGAAGCCCGAATGAACCATCGCTCACCAGAGTCCCCTGGGATGCGTCACTGTCACCGTGTGCCCTCTCACACACCTTCATTCTCAGCGGAGACGTCCTCTCCCTTACTGGACCCAGATTCCATTAGAGAACATTCTGGCTGTTACTCACATACCTGCAGCCCCACCCCTGTTCCTGGCTGTCACCTCCGGTGCCTGAGGCTGTTTTTGTCCCTTCCTCTTTCTGCAAGTGGGGGTTTCTGTACTCATCGCTTGGGAGACGCCAGCTGTGAATTCCTGTAACTCAGAAGATGCCAAAGCTATGGCAGTCCATCCACACCGACCCCGAGACCTAAACCAAAGGGTGATCCGTGGGCGTCACCACCGCCTAACTGTGTTCCTAAAAGGGGTCCTCCTGGCCTTGCAACCCCAGGGAAGGAAACAGGTTCAAAAAGAAACTAGAATTTTCATGAGCAAACAAAATTTCTCAGCCCAGGAGAAACCCACCCTTGATGGACGTGCTTCCCCCGCAGCTCACCCCGTGATGCCCACTGTGCTGTCAGCTGGCGTCTCATCAGGATGTGAACCAGGCGCTCTCCCCCGCCCCCAGGGCTGCAGTGGGCAGATCCTCCCTTCCCTCTCCCCACCACAGTCACCCAGCCAGCCTGCTGTGGACGTTCCACCCCTGGTGGCCTCCTGGGACTGTGGGGTGAGTGAGACCCAGCCAGCTCAGAAGTATGTACAGAGGCAGCAGCCCCTTCGGGCTCAGTCTGGGGTCAGCCTTGGTCACTGGGGTTCTGAGCAGCTGCCTTCAGCCCAGAAGGTTCTATTTCTCCGCCATGAAAAGCTCAGGCCTCGGGTCCAGCTCAGAGGGTCTGGGTTCTCTCCCCCTGCGCACACCTGCATCCAGCTAGTGTCTGAGTCCTGGCCCATGGAGGTGGTGAGGGTGTGACCACCCTCCCCTCTCCTAACCCCTGGGCTCCCCACCCCCGCGTTCTCCTCACTCTTTTCCTGCCCCCCCCCCCATCTGCAGGAGCCCCTCCCTGCCCCCAGGCCCCTCCTCCTAACCAGCCCAGGCCCCGCCCAGTCACCATCTCTCTGTCCCTCGCCAGAGATCTATGGTAGCTCACACAGTTGGTGACACAGCGTGGGTGTGCACGGCCCTAGTTGTGCTAACCAGGAGGGATCAGCTCAGCTAATTTCCTGGGCTCACGATTCTACATACGTTCTATCATTAAAAGCCCAACAAAATTGCTACTTAGAAAACAATTTTAAAAATTGTGGTAAAATACACTTCACATAAAATTTGCCATCTTAACCATTTTTTGAGTGTGCAGTTCAGTGGTACTAAGTCCATTTACAAACTGCTGTTCCTTAACCTGCTGAGCAATAACTTCTCACCCCTCTTATCCCCAGCCCTTGGCAGCCACCATCAGACTTACTCTTTTTATGAAGTTGACTACTCTAAATGCCTCAAATCATATAACTCAAATGATACAGCATTTTGTCTTTTCGTGACTGGCTTATTTCACTTAGCATATTGTCCTTAAGGCTCATCCATGTTGTAGCTTGTGTCAGAATTTCCTTCCTTTTTAAAGGCTGAATAATATTTATTCCACTGTATGTGTTAATGTGTAGCACATTTTGTTTATCCTTAAATGAACACTTGGGTTGCTCCCTCATCTAGTGTCTGTGAAGAATGCTGCTATGAACAGGAGTGTACACTTATCTTCCCAAGACCCTGCTTTCAATTCTGATGTATACCTAGAAGTGGAATTGCTGGGTCATGTGGTCATTTTCATTCTGTTTGAGGAATCCACTATACTGTTTTTCTTGTAAAATAGGAAGACCCCCTGGAGAAGGAAATGGCAATCCACTCCAGCACTCTTGCCTGGTAAATCCCATGGACAGAAGAGCTTGATAGGCTATACTGTCCATGGTGTCGCAAAGAGTCGGACATGACTGAGTGACTTCACTTTCGCTTTGAACCATTTTACATTCTATATTAGTTTTAATAGTTTTCTGGTGGCTTTTTTTTTTTTTTTGGTGGGATATTTAGGGTTTTCTACATGTAAGATCAGACTGTCTACAAACGAGACAATTTTACTTCCTCCTTTGCAGTTTGAATGCTTTTTGTTTCTACCTCTTGCCTAATGATCTTGCTAGAACTTCCAGTACTATGTTGAAGAGAAGTGGTGCAAGTGGGCACCTCACCTTGTTCCTGGTCTTAGAGGATACACCTTTAGCATCTCACACTGAGTATGATGTTCATCATGGATCTGTCATACGTGCTTTTATCATGTTGCCATAGTTTCCCTTCATTCCTAATTTGTCAAGTGTTCTTACCATGGAGGTTGTTGAATTTTGTCAAATACTTTTTCTGCATCAGTTGGGATGATCATATGGTTTTCTCCCTCTTTGTTTTGTTGATGTGGCTATTCTCCAGAGTACCAATCCTGTAACTTCCTGTCTTCAAGACCTAGCATTCTCAAACTCTTTAAATTTTGCCAAACTAGTAGGTCTGAGAAGGTATTTGTAGGTGGTTTTTTTTTTTTTGTATTTTCAAGTATTAGTGCTGGGTCAGTTTTATCCTTTGGAATGTTTTTCCGCAGACTAGGACTTGCCTTTTGACTAACAGAAGCTTTTATTTATTTCTGGCTGTACTGAGACTTCGTGGCTGCTCGCCGGCTTTCTCTGCTTGCGGCGAGTGGGGGTTCCTCTTCGTTGTGCGGTGCTTGGGCTTCTCTTGCGGCAGAACCCAGGCTCTAGGCACATGCGGTTCAGTAGTCGTGATGCCCGGGCTCTAGAGCTCAGCTTCAATAGTTGCTCCGCGGGCTGCGGGCTCCTCCTGGACGAGGGATCGAACCTGTGTCCCCTGCATCGGCAGGCAGCGTCTCATCCACTGCACCACCCGGAAAGCCCAATTTGTTTGTTTTTAATGAAGTAGATAGACTTTCTCAGCCTTCTCCCTCATGGTTCATGTTTTCTGTGTTTCAAGAAACTCATCCCTATACTGATTATGGTTTTTCCTTTTTTCATTCAGGATTTTAATCCATGTAGAAGTGACGTGTATGCATGGTGAAGGTAGAGAGCCAATTTCCTCTTTCCGTAAGATGGGTTGCTGTCCCAGCCACACGCAGTGTGTTGTCTGGCCTGCCCCCACTGGTCTCGCACCTGCTTTTAGGTGGCTGTGATGTCTGGGACGTGTGCACAGGCCCTGGTAGTGATGGTTGCCTCCTGCGAGGTCAGCTGGGTGGTTGAGGGAGAGACGTGAAAAGAAACTTATTTTTCTCCATTCACCCTTCTGAACCTTTTGAGTTTCATTTGAACTAATCCATAAAATAAAAAGAATGGTTTATTTAAACAACTTAAAAGGAAACACTTTTCTAACCATGTGTGTGTTAGTTGCTCAGTTGTATCCATCTCTTTGAGACAGACTTCTCTGTCCATAGGATTCTCCAGGCAAGAATACTGGAGTGGGTAGCCATTCCCTTCTCCAGGGGATCTTCCTGACCCAGGGATCGAACTCAGGTCTCTTTTGTCTCCTGCATTGACAGGTGGGGTTTTTTTTAACTACTGAGCCACTGGGGAAGCCCTGGAGTAAGGTCACCACATCACACATGTCACCCCATTTTTTTCTCATGGGTTTCAAGTGCCACTATACTTGTGTTAATTAATACAGCATTAGAGTAATTTGGTGGAGAAGGCAATGGCACCCCACTCCAGTACTCTTGCCTGGAAAATCCCATGGACCGAGGAGCCTGGTGGGCTACAGTCCATGGGGTCACTAAGAGTCGGACATGACTGAGCGACTTCACTTTCAGTTCTCACTTTCATGCATTGGAGAAGGAAATGGCAACCCACTCCAGTGTTCTTGCCTGGAGAATCCCAGGGACGGGGGAGCCTGGTGGGCTGCCGTCTATGGGGTCACACAGAGTCGGACACGACTGAAGTGACTTAGCAGCAGCAGCAGCAGCAGAGTTATTTGGGGCTTCCCTGGTGGCTCAGACAGTAAAGATTCTGCCTGCAATGCGGGAAACCCAGGTTCAATCCCTGAGTCAGGAAGATCCCCTTGGAGAAGGAAATGGTGACTCATTCCAGTATTGTTGCCTGGAGAATCCATGGACAGAGGAGCCTGGCGGGCTGCAGTCCATGGGGTTGCAAAGACTTGGACACGACTGAGAGACTAACACACACACACTAGAGTAAGTTAGGTGGCACTAGCGATAAAGAATCTGCCTGCCAGTGCCGGGGATGTAAGAGACATGGGTTCAATCCCTGGGTCAGGAAGATCCCCTAGAGGAGGAAACGGCAACCCACTCAAGTATTCTTGCCTGGAAAATTCCATGAACAGAGGAGCCTGGTGGGCTGTGATCCATGGGGTCGCACAGAGTCGGACAGGACTGAGCGTCCTGAGTGAGTGAATGTGGAGTAATGAACTGCTTTCTCCCACTGATTGCTTTGCTCCTGTGCCGATGCATCATTTCCACTGTGTTGTGGTCTTTGTGGCCACCAACTTCTCCCTGCATTGGAAAGCAGGAGGCGGTCTGGTGACTGGCCACTAAAAACTTCACAACTCTTGGTTCAAAAGCCCCCAGGCTGGGGCCAGAAGGGAAGTTGTATGTAATCTTGGCTCCTGGCTCTGGATTCTGTCTGCCAGCGCATCCACTGCTGCTGCTGCTGAGTCGCTTCAGTCGTGTCTGACTCTGTGTGACCCCACAGACGGCGGCCCACCCGGCTCCCCGTCCCTGGGATTCTCCAGGGAAGAACACTGGAGTGGGTCGCCATTTCCTTCTCCAATGCATGAAAGTGAAAAGTGAAAGTGAAGTCGCTCAGTCGTGTCCGACTCTGTGTGACCCCATAGACAGCAGCCCACCAGGATGCCCCGTCCCTGGGGTTCTCCAGGCAAGAACACTAGAGTGGGAGGCCATTTCCTTCTCCAATGCATGAAGGTGAAAAGTGAAAGTGAAGTCACTCAGTCATGTCTGACCCTCAGCAACCCCATGGACTGCAGCCTTCCAGGCTCCTCCATCCATGGGATTTTCCAGGCAAGAGTACTGGAGTGGGGTGCCATTGCCTTCTCTGGCATCCGCTAGGGAAAAGTAGCAATTTGGGTTTGTTTTTATCAGCTGTGGCCTGATGGACAGAGCTGACAATGCAGAGAAGAGAGCTCGGCCCTTGAACAAACTGTAGAACCCTCAGCTTTGGGTGGGGCATGGAGGCAGGGCAGGACCAGTGCATAAATGGGTGGAGGGCATGTAGAGCCCTAGAAAGCAGAAGTGAGACTGAAGCCAGAAGGCACTGCTCTCCTGGTGGAATGCCGGGTCTGTGGACATCCCCTGGGCAGCTTGACTTCCCGCTCATCATCCTGACACCACGACCCATGGAGACTCCAAAAGGTTCCGCCCTCGGTCCTTTTTCTCCCTCTCCCCCACCGCCCTGGTCCGAGCCCGAGGACTCCGTTGCCACTGCCACGATGCGGCCTCCATGCAGGTCTGGAGGTGGTTTTCTCCAGCCATGCTCAGGGCACATCAAGCCTGCGCTTACAGCCTTCTGGTGGGCTCTCCTCCCCAGTGCCGCCCAGCTGCCCTGCCCACCCCACCCTCATCTCAGGGTCTCACCACCCTTCTTTCCACTCCTTGAGCAGAGGAAGTATGTTCCCACGTCCGGGTCTGTGTGTTCTCCCCAGCTGATCACTTTTTCCTGGGGGACTCAGGCACCTGATCTCTCAGAGACCTTCCCTGACAAACCCGCCTCCCCACTTCACTTATTTTTTCCCTACATCATTTCTTATGGCACTTTCTTCAGTTGAAAATCAGCCACTTCTTCCCTGGCTGTCCAGTTGTTAAGACTTCACCTTCCAATGCAGGGGCTGTGGGTTCGCTCCCTGGTCAGAGAGTTAAGATCCCACATGCCAAGGGGCCAAAAAAAAAAAAAAAAAAAGCATGAAACAGGAGCAATATTGTAATAAATTCAATAAAGACTTTAAAAAAATGGTACACATGAAAAAAATCTTTCAAAAATAAAATTACTGGTTTAATGAATATGATTACTATTTACAGGGCTTCCTCAGTGGCTCAAATAATCCACCTGTCAAAGCAGGAGCTGCAGGAGATGTGGGCTCAATCCCTGGGTCGGGAAGACCCCTGGAGAATAGAATGGCACCCCACTTCAGCCTTCTTGCTGGGATAATCTCATGGACAGAGAAGCCTGGTGGGCTACAGTCCATGGGGTCAAAAAGAGTTGGACACGACTGAAGCGACTTAGCATGCATGCATTACTAATTACTTGTTTAATGAACATTTGCCCTCTGGAACGCCTGCCTTGTTCTCCAAGCCTGCAACACTGCTGGCACAGAGAGGGTCCTCAGTAATAGTTGCTGAGTGAGTAAAGGAATCTCAGCAGGTAGCATGGTGAGATCCTTTGAAAAGCCAGCCTAATTCACAAAGCATCGCTGGTCGTTCACGTTTCTACACACAAGAACTGGGCTTCCCCAGTGACTCAGATGGTAAAGGATCTGGCTGCAAAGCAGGAAAACTGGGTTCAGTCCTTAGGTTGGGAAGATCCCCTGAAGCAGGGAATGGCAGCCCACTCCAGTGTTCTTGCCTGGAGAATCCCATGGATGGAGGAGCCTGATAGGCTACAGTCCATGGGGTTGCAAAGAGTTGGACATGACTGAGTGATTAACACACACACACACACACACATACACACATACACACACACACACGCACACACGTGCAAATTAGTCTGCAGTTAACGCAATCAATACTGGAGCTGCCTTAGAGCAAGTGCTTGCAGCCGCGCCCTGGGTTGGAAAACTTGGGCTTCTGAACAGGATCCGGAAGTGCCAGTATCTGAAACATCTGAAGTTTGGGTTATGATGTGCGCTGCCTACATGAGGCTACCATACTTTCTAAAATCTCCCATTGGCATCCTCATTTTCTCTGTTGATGTACATTTCCTCATCCTTGGAGATCAGCCAGAATTCCATCCACAGGCTCTCATTTTTCCCTTGAAGTGATGTCTGATGTGATGCTCACAGGTGGCGAGAAACTTCCCTGCCCTGTCTGTGTCTGTGCATTCACCTTTCGCTTCTTCTCTAATTGGTGCATCTCGACTCCAGGTACACACCTGTGTGGCCCCACCACCTCTCCTTCCTGCACTCTAAGGCCGGCTTCTTCCCAGGGCTCTCCTGGCACCTTATGTCTCCCACAGTAATTATTTATTACCCGTGGAACAGGTCTAGGAGCTTTTCAAGGAAGGAACAATCTTAATCATCTTTCTATCCTTATGGCCTGCAGTGTACATGTTTGATGAACAAGTAGTGAGTCAATGTGTGAATGACCAAGAGTGTGGATAAGTGAGGGAGTGAATGAATGATCCGTCTTCCTGGCTGTCATGGTGTCTCTCTGGTGGTTCTGACCCAGGACAAGCAGGGGAATAGTTTCGAGTGGGCAGCAACTTCCTTTGTCCTTTTGGGCTGCCCCTGGAGGCAGCCTACCCACATTCACCCCCACACGCCTTCTTCTTTGCTCAAGACCCAGATTTTGGTCAGGTCCCAGGTCCCTGAAAGCTCCGTGACACCCGCTCAGGCTTAGCGCTTCCCAGTCTTTCCTGAGTCAGAAAGGGTTTGGTCTGCTGGTGTTTTACAAGATTTAAAGATTCTTTTTTAGTATTTATTTATTTGGCTGTGCTGAGTCTTAACTGCGGCATATGGGAGCTTCAGTCTTTGTTGGGACATGCAGGATTTTTGGCTGTGGCATGCAAACTCTCAGTTGCAGACATGTGGGATCTAGTTCCCTGACTAGGATTCAAACCTGGGCCCCCTGCATTGAGGGCACAGAGTCTTGGCCACTGGATCACCAGGAAAGTCCTTAAAGATTCTTTTGAGAGTGGACACAACCCTTGGATGCACATGCGCACACACACACACACTCGGGTAGATGAAAAGCAGAATTTTTTGTTACTTACAGCTCCAGGTGGGAGAAGGCCTCCAGACAGGGCCAGTCTGGGGGACCCAGCACCTAGGGGTAGAAAAACAGGCAGCTGGAGCTGTGGGGAGCAGCCTGGGTGTGGCAAGTGGGATGGGGCTAACTAGATTTCACAGGCTCCCCACGGACTGGCTAATCTGAATGACCTGGCATTATAAACCCCAGGGCCTAGGGCCTACCCCTGGTTGTCCCGTACGAGTGGCACCTGGTCACAGGCCATGAAGCAGAACCTGATAAGGGAAGTGGCTGGAGTGTGGACTTGATCAGCTGCTCAAGAAAGGGAAATGACAAGCTTCCAACTGCGGCCTCAAAAGTGGGTCAAGAGAGTGTTCAAAACAAAGCTCTATTGCAACTGAGCCCTTTAATGTGAGTCCCACAGTGAGTTATGCAACCATAAAGCACCCGAGCAGCATGCACAGTGAGACGAGGATCGTTTCTCTACCTCGGGGGGGGGGTCCAACCAACACCTCCTTCCTCGGGAATCGCCCGAGACAGAGAAATCAGGGTCCTGCCCCAAAGGACTACTTAAAACAAATGACTCTGGAGATAGGACGAGGTTCTGGATAAATGCAGGTTCTTCTGGAGACAGAGGAACGACCAACCCAGAGAGTGCTGCTCGATCAGCCACATCTCCCCTGTGGCTCTAGAGAGGGCTGCCCGAAGGCACGTGCGGTCCTGGTGCTTGGCCAGCGAGCACCCTTCACGTGGACATTCTCGCGCTGAGGATGCTCGGGCGAGGGGAGAGTCGCGGTCACGGAGCAGCAGCAAGCCCGACCCAGGAGCCCCAGCTCTGTCTCAAGCCTTCTCCTCTCACTGTGGACTAGAACCAACAACTAAATCGAGAGCGGTCTCCCTACAGAGCTGTCCAAGGGCCAGCGGTCACGGCCACGCCATCCTGCTCACAGCACCAATTGTTCTCTGAGACTTAAAGGTCCCTTTGATGGTGCCCAGCACAAAGGTCCTCAGATAGATGAAAGGCAGACTCTTTGTTACTTACAGCTCCAAACCAGAGCAGGCTGCCAGCAGGGCCACACAGGCGCTCACACCCGCGGACCAGGGACCAGGCAACCGTTGCTGCAGAGGCCACTCGTGTGTGGCAAGTGGGGTGGGGTCAACTAGGTTTCTCAGGCTCCCTGTGGATGGGCTAGCTTGAGTCACTTCTCATTTCTTCTGGAGTCAAATCCTAGGCTTCCCATCACAGTCACGATGACCCCGCCGTCTTGGCTCTCCCACTGCAGAGCATCCCCCCCACCACCATGGCCTCTGATGTGCGGGGACTGGACAGGTACCAACTATGTACACACAAGGGTGTCCACACACCTCTTGCGACCAGCTCCAGAGTGCACGGCTGGATGAGAGACCCTGGAATGTGATTTGGGTTTCCAACACTCCACAGCTGGCACAGGACTGGCCATTGCCAGCGTGTGCTGGGCTGTGCCACTGGTCACTGGGTGCCCTTAATCCTCCGTCTGGGTGGAGAACTGGAGCCCACGAGCCCACGACGGGACTGACTCAGGGCGGGCTGGGCCCTCAGCCCTGCAGCTCTGGTTACGGGGAGGTTTGTCCCGGCTCCTGGTCCCTGGAGTGGATATTGTCGTAGCTGTGGGGACCTCAGGAAGGGACCCTCAGCCAGCGCTGGGAGGGCTGCTGGATGTGGGTCACATATCGTGAGTTCAGGTCTGCTTCTGTCACCAGAGGCTGTGTCGTCATTCCACCTCCCCCCCACCCCCAGAAGCCTCAGTCTCCTCACTTGTGAAGTAGACACACTCGTGGTTCCACCTCTTGAGCTGCTAAAGGGTTAAGCCAGCCTTTCCTACCTGGAGCCCATCCAGATGCGTGTGTGATAAGTCACTTCAGTTGTGTCCAACTCTTTTGTGACCCCACGGACTGTAGCCTGCCAGGCCCCTCTGCCCATAGGATTTTCCAGACAGGAATACTGGAAGGGGGTTGCCATGCTGTCCTCCAGGGGATCTTCCCAGCCCAGGGACAGAACCTGTGTCTCTATATCTCCTGCGTTGTTAGCAGGAGGGGCCAAGTGCAACCTAGTAGAAGTCGAGAGGCCGGGTTCTGCACTTGACCGAGGGCTTGGAGAATGTTAGGGTGCAATACACAGCTGTGCGAGGTGGGGAATGTTCTAAAAAGTTCAAGAACAGAGACCAGAGTGGAACCAACTTCACGGGAGTGAGCGTGGCACTGTGAGGTCATGGGTACCTGATGGGGAAACCTAGAAAGGGCCCGGAGGTCAGCTTGGCAGCAATGTCATGGCTTTAGGTCACACTAGGGGCGCTTTGGCCGGACAGACAGCGAGGCTCTTGTGGGAACCCCCAGGTGTGCATGTCCTACAGCTTGGTGATGCAGTGGTGGAAATCAGTTACAAGACCCTAACTGTGGGCTCACATCTCAGGGTAAAAGGCTGAGATTTGGAAATGAGAAGGAGTTTGGCGGGGGGGCCTGGAGCTTATCTCCAGGGGAAGGGAGCGGGGACAATCTGCTTCAAGTTCAGGCCTTGGAGCCTGCTTGAAGAGTCTAACCTGTGACTGCACAGTCTGAGGGACACAGGGACTGGAATCAAATTTGAGCCTGAAAAGTCCAGAGAGGGAGGGACTGGCTGGTGGCCTGCTCCCCTGCTGGAGCCCAAGTATGGGTGGTGTGGGGTGTGGGGGCAGGGATATGGGGGGATGGCGGCTAAGGGGGTAGGGGGTGGGGGGTGTCAGCGAGTGAGGGCCCTGGGGTGGTCTTGCCTCTGGTGGGAAGGGGCCACACTAAGGGACTGGAAGGACTGGAGGCCAGGCTGGCTTCCCAGGGTCCCTTAGTAAGCAGAGTAAGCAGCAGGGCGGACAGAAACACAACCTTCCTCATGTAGGGTCTGCGGATCACAGCTGCCCTGCAAAGCCCTTGAATCTGGGGGTGAAGAGTGAACTGAAGGGACAGAGGAAAATTAAAATGTAGCAACCTCCCTGCTGAGTCCAGTGGCTGAGGCTCTGTGCACCCCACACAGAGGCCCTGGGTTCGATTCCAGGTCAGGAAGCTAGAGCCCACACACTGCAACTAAGGCCTGACACAGCCAAATAAATAGACAGACATATTTAAAAAAATGAAAATGCAGCTGCTTTTCAATTGCCTCGCACAAACGCTCATGAACGTCAGTCTATGGGAGGGGCTGGGCTTGCTAGGAGATATAGAAGCTACTTTATTTCCTTCTTCCTCACCCTGCCCTTCAAACACCATGCAGAGTCCTTCTTCTCCTGACTCCTGGTTGAAATCTCAGCTTCTCTCCTCACAGCCTTGTTGTCCAACAAAAAGATAACACGAGCAAGCCACATGGCTGCACGTTTAACTCTAACATTCTAGTAGCCAGAGTAGAAAAAGCAAAATGGGATGAGTAGAGTTAATTAATTTTAATAAAGTATTTTATTATAATGTATAACGTATGGGCTACCTGATGTGAAGAGCTGACTCAATGGAAAAGATCCTGATGCTGGGAAAGATTGAGGGCAGGAGGAGAAGGGGATGAGAGGACGAGATGGTTGGATGGCATCACCGACTCAATGGACATGAGTTTGAGCAAACTCCAGGAGATGGTGAAGGACAAGAAAGCCTGGCGTGCTGCAGTCCATGCGGTCGCAGAGTCGGACACAGCTTAGTGATCGAACAACAATGATAACAATGTATTTTATTTAACCCAGTATATGTAAAATATTATGATTTAAACAGTTAATGTAAAATAGGAGATATTTTACACTTTTTCCCCATACTAAGCCTTTGAAATGCAGTGTTTTTAAACATTTTATTTTTTTGATGGTTTTCTTGGCTGAACATAAGCTTTTTAGTTTGATGTAGTCCCATCTGTGAATTTTTGCTTTCATTTCCAGTGCCTTTGGAGTCCGATCCAAAAAACTACCGCCAGGAGCAAGGTCAAGGAGCTTACTGCCCATGATTTCTGCCAGAGGTTTTACGGTTTCTGATTTGACATTCAGATCTTCCATCCATTTTGCCTTAGCCTCGTGTGTGTGGTGTGGGGTAGGGATCCAGCTTGGTCCTCTTGCACAAAGCTCTCCAGTTTTCCCAGCACCAGTCATTGAAGAGACTGTCCTTGCCCTGGTTTGCATTCTTGCCTCCTTTGTTGTAAATTAACTGACCATAAATTTAGCATTTATGTCAGGGCTTTATGCTATTCCGTTGATCTATGTGTCTGTTGCTAAAGAAAACAGAACAAATGAACAAACAAAACAAAAAACTCATAGCTACAGAAAACAGACGGGTGGCTATCAGAGAGCCCGGGCCTGTGGGGAGGACAGAAGGGTGAAGGGGCCAGTCGTGCAGCAACAGATGGGAGCCACGCTTTTGTGGTGGCCACTTTGCAGTATACATGAATATGGAACGGTTATGTTGTACACCTGAAGCTAATATACTGTTCGTATCAGTTTTATGTCAATTAACAAAATGAAGTGCAATATGTATTTTATAATTCTAGATTATCTCTATTCAGACTGGCCTCATTTCAAGAGCGCAATAGCCTCATCTGACTCCCAGATATCGAGGAATGGTTTTGTTTCCAGGTATTTAAAAAATCTGGTCCAGTCTGGAACTAAAACTGTGATTTATTCAATTCAAAAGTTCCTTCCCCACCCTGGACAGCTCTGGGCTTGGAAACCAGCAGTAGAAGAAGGTATGTGTGTCGGGGATGGGGGGAATAGGTGGTCTTCCACTGATGGGTGGTCTTTCTGCCCCTTTGCTCCATCCCTCTTCCTCTGCCCAGGGCTAGGGGCCAGGGACAATTAGAGGTCAAGGACAGAATCCTGGGCGTGTGTCTCTCTCCGATGTTGTACCTGCTGGAGTAACATCCTAGGCTGCCTTCTTCCATCCTGTGCTTCTGTGCTGGGGAACAGTCACCTGCGGTTCCCTGATGCTTGCACTCAGCTCTGGGCTGCTGGCTGTCCTCCACTCCTGGATTCCCTTTGGGGCGGTCACCTTGCCTCTCAAGGCCTCCCGAGCCCTTCAGAGATGCCCATTCCTCTGACTGCCCCAGCGGCCCACCTGCGGGGGCAGTGCACACCCGCCATTCCTCTCCCATTTTGCTCCAGGAGCAGCGCCAGCCCTGTTCTTGCTCTTAGACGCTCCACGGACAAATCTGGTGCTGCTCCCTGATGCCCACTCCCCCACCCCCAGGGGACCCAGTGACTCCCTTGATGCCCATTTGTTTGGTCTGCGATCACTGTCCTCCCTTACCTTCTACCTTCAAAGTGGATAACAGAGAATAATAGAGGCAGAACCTCCCTTTGCTGAAACCTACGTGATTGGATTTCTTGTCTCTCTATGGGGACGCCAAGACCCCTTATCAGCCTGTGACATTTACAAATACAGTCAGGAAGGGTGCGCCCGCACCAAAACATTAACATTGGCAGTCCCCAGGTATAAACATTCCAAGGGATTTTTATTTTTGCATCTTGGAATTTCTTATTATATAAATGTTTGATATTTATTATTTTTATTATAATTTAAAAATTATAATAATGAGATTATATAATCATAATAATTAAATTATAATTTAAATTTATTATACTTTTTTGAGGAAACCAATGACTCTGGGAGTCAAGTAAGATAAAAATATGAATATTTAAAGAAAGCATACATCAAGAGTGAAGTGCATATCAAGTGTTTGTGTTCCAGGTCTGTGCCCACATGTGTAAACAGGATGCTGTGTATTCGGAGAGGAAAGCTTCTCTGCTCCCCTCCCTGACTCTGTTCTGCGTCATCTCCCAGGCTCCTCGCTGGCTGCTGCTGTTTTATTATCTTTTCTAGTGGCAGAATCTGGCCAGACGTTGGAAGGTGATGCAAGGAAAGAGGAGTTGTTCTTTAACCTCTGCTTGTAGTGGTCGTGTGGCTGCTACTGCTGCAGCCCAGGACTCCAGGGGCCTCGGGGGTCCCCCTGGAGCAATGGTCCACAGCAATGCCTCCTGGCGTGGCCACCTTCCCTCTCTGCTCCCCTGGCACTTGCCTCCTGCAGTTATAGTCTCTGAGATACCTCTCATTCCCCTTTTTGCTCTTCAGCCCTTCAAACCATGTGTAATGTCAACTACAAATTGGCACTTGCCATCCATCTCTACAAGGATTAAATCATGTGCTGCTGCAGCTGCTGATTTTCAACACCCCTTGAAAGGAGTTCAGGGTGGAGAGCAGGAATGAGGCACTCTGTACTCTGGGAAAAACTGGCAGGACAGGTCTTCAGATAATTAGATGCTTTCAGGAGCTGATTTTATGAGCCCAGTTCTTGTGTCTCCCCATACCTGTTGTTGTTCAGTGGCTAAGTCATGTCCGGCTCTTTGCGACACCATGAACTGCAGCACGCCAGGCTTCCCTGTCCTTCACCATCCCTGTGCCCCATATCTAGAAATGCACTAAATCCTTCATGATGGTGACTGTTTCTCCTGACTAGCAGAAGCTTCATAAGACTAGTAGAAACCTTTTGCAAAAACTTTTGCAAAGTACATGCTTGATTGCATGTACTCCCCCTTCACCAAAATCAGATATGCACTGACATTTCCTCCCTGTCTCTTGGGAGCAGTTTCTTAGAGCT
Source organism: Bos indicus (assembly GCF_029378745.1). NCBI lineage: Eukaryota > Metazoa > Chordata > Mammalia > Artiodactyla > Bovidae > Bos > Bos indicus. The sequence continues at coordinate 1,759,854 of NC_091770.1, read as the reverse complement.
ATCTCAGGTGCTGTCTCCTGGGCTGCAGTCCTCATTTAGCCCCAAATAAAAATTAACTTGCAAGTCTTGTGCATTTTTTTAAGTCGACAGAAGAACTTTCCTGAGTTAAATCCCATCTCTTTGAAACACCTAGCATGGCTTCATTTCTCCGCACTGGACTCTGGCTGTTTCACAGTCAGCCGAGTGCTTTCCCATCATCAGCCCATGTAGCTATGTGGATGCAGCATCATGGTCCACTCTGCACCTCCTGGCTGGGTTCTCCACTTCCCCGGGGGGATCAGGTGTGTTGCTGTAACATGGCACACTGGCCCTAGGTCAGCCTGGCCCTGGACCTGCAGCAGCAAGTGACCTCTCAGGTCAGGCCTCCTGGGCTCTGTGCCTAAGGTCTTCCCTGGGACACCACCTCTACCCCCAGCGACAGGGCTCACCTCTGGAGATCTGTCCCATCGACCTGAGGAGCCTTTCACATTTGGCCTCGGGTCACGCTGACACCCCAGCTATGACTCCAGACGGTCTGCACTGAAGGACACCTTTGGGACATTTAAACCTTCATCTTCTGGATAAGGAAATGAAATTGACACAGAAATGGAGAGAAATGACCTGTCCAGGGTTACACAGGGACTTGATGGAACAGCCACTGCCAGATTCCAGGCCTCCTACTTCTTGATCCAAACCACTTAAAAAAATAAAAACAAAACTTAATTTTAGATCATTGTAGATTGCTATGCACTTTTAAGAATAACACAAGAGAGACCCTGGTACCCTCTGTGCAGTCTCCCTCTGGAATAACAGGTTGCAAACCATCATGTAGCATCACAACCAGGATGTGACATTGATGCAGACCCCTGGTCATGTTTAGATTTTCCTACTGCTATTTCCTGGAGAGGGAAATGGCAACCCACTCCAGTGTTCTTGCCTTGAGAATCCCAAGACGGGGGAGCCTGATGGGCTGCTGTCTATGGGGTCGCAGAGTTGGACATGATTGAAGCAACTTAGCAGTAACAGCACTGTTTACTTATTTGTATGTGTGTGTGTATTTAGTTCTGTGCAGTTTTACCATGTGTATATTAGTGTCTCCACCACCACAGTCAAGATACAGAACGTTTCCGCCACCACAAGGATCCCTTGTGAGTCCTTTTTTTTTTTATAGCACAGAGAACTGTATTTAATATCTTGTAATCACTGCAGATGGTGACTGCAGCCAAGAAATCAGAAGACATTTGCTTCTTGGCAGGAAAGCTATAACAAACCTAGACAGTGTGTTGAAAAGCCGAGAGAGACATTACTCTGTCGACAAAGGTCCGTATAGTCAGGCAATTGTCTTCCCAGTGGTCACATACGGTTGTGAGAGCTGGACCGTAAAGAAGGCAGAGTGTGGAAGAATTGATGCCTTCAAACTGTGGTGCTGAAGAAGACTCCTAAAGAGACCCTTGACCCAGGAGATCACACCAGTCAATCTTAAGAGAACTCAACCCTAAATACTTGTTGGAAGGACTGATGGTAAAGCTGAAACTCCAGTATTTTTGGCATCTGATGCAAACATTAGAAAAATCCCTGATGCTGGGAAAGATTGAGGGCAGAGGAAAAGAGAGAGTCAAAGGATGAGATGGCTGGATGGCATCACCAATGCAATGGACATGAACTTGGGCAAACTTTGGGAGATGGTGAGGCCTGCAGTTCATGGGTTCGAATGAGTCAGATGGGCGACTGAATAACATCAAGAACAACAAATAACCTATAAGGGCTTCCCAGCTGACGCTAGTGGTAAAGAATCCACCTGCCATTGCAGGAGATGCAAGAGATATGGGTCCAATCCCTGGGTTGGGACAATCCCCTGGAGGAGAGCACAGCAACCCACTCCAGTATTCTTGTCTTAGAAATCCCTTGGACAGAGGACCCTGATGGGCTACAGTCAAAGGCAAGATCATAGTGTCACAAGGAGTCAAACATGACTGAAGCAACTGACTGTGCATGCTTTAAGTTATGATGGAAAAGAATATATAGGTAGGGGCTTCCCTGGTGGCTCAGACAGTAAAGAATCCACCTGCAAAGTAGGGGACTCGGGTTCAATTCCTGGGTCAGGAAGCTCCCCTGGAGAAGGGAATGGGTACCCACTCCAGTATTCTTGCCTGGAGAGTTCCATGGACAGAGGAGCCTGGGCTACAGTCCATGCGGTCATGAAAGAGTCAGACATGACTTAGTGACTAAGCAACAACAACAACAACATATATATGTGTATATATACAAAACTGAATCACCCTGCTGTACACCTGAAACCAACACATTTATAAAAATTTATTAAAAATTTATAAAAATTTATTAAAAAACACTATAAAATTTTTTAAAACAAAAAATATGATTCTCTAATAAATATTTCTAACTGGATCAGTAGAAACTTTGCCTTACTACCTTCTGAATTTAGCACACTCATTTACTATGAAACCAATGGTTTACCTGACTTATGAGTCCTTTATAACCACACTCACTACCCGACTGCCCCACCCTCTCCTCAGCCCCCAGTCCACTGATCTGTTCTTTATTTCCATAATGTCATTCTAAGATTTTTTTTTATAGAATCATATGTAGTATATGGGAATTTTTTTTAACTCAGCATAATTCTCTGAAAATTTATCCAGGTTGTTATATGTATCAATTATTCCTTCTTTCTAATTACTGAGCAGTGTTCCATGGTATGGATGTACTACTGTTTGTATAACCAGTCACCCGTTGAAGGTATCTGGGTGGTTTCCAGTTTGGGGCTGGTACAAATAAAGCTGCTGTGTGCACTCATGGGCAAAGAGTTGTGTGAATGCAAGTCTTCGTTTCTCTGGCACCAGTGCCCAGGAGTACAATCACCGAATCATAAAGAGGTTGCATGCTTAGTTTCACGGAGTGCTATGTCATTTTACATACACTCCCATCAACAATGTGTAAGTGATCCAGTTTTTCCGTATCCTTGCCAGCATTTGGTGTTAGTCATCGTTTAAAATTTTAGCCATCTTGATAGGTGTACAGGTTTAATGAGCATTTTTCTACTGGTGAATGAAGAAAAACAACTTCGCATGTGTTTATTGGCCACTTGTATATAATTCTTTCTTTCTTTCAGATCTTCTATCCGCTTTTTAATGCAGTTCTGTCTTTTTACTATTGAGTTGTCAAAGTTCTTTATATAGTCTAGATACGAATCCCTTATGAGATATATAATTTGCAAATACCTTCTCCCATTCTGTGAGCTGTCATTTCACTCTTTCAGAAGCTGTCCTCGGCAACTTCCCTGGAGGTCCAGTGGATAAGAATCTGCCTGCCAGCACAGGGGACACAGGTTCGATACCTGGTCTGAGAAGATCCCACACGCCTTGGGGCAGCTAAGCCCGTGTGCCACAGCAATAGAGCTCTGCTCTAGAGCCCAGACACGGCAACTACTGAACCATGAGCTACAATTGCTGAAGCCGAGCACCTGGAGCCTGTGCTCGGCAACAAGAGAAGTCACTGCAATGAGAAGCCCACGAGCTGCAACTAGAGTGTAGCCCCTGGGCAACAGCAAGGACTTAGGACAGTCAAAGATAAATAAATAATAGAATCCGTTGAAGCCTAAATGTGTTTAATATTTAGCAAAACCAGTTTCTTTCTTTCTTTCTTTTTTTTTGCTTGTAGCTTTGGTAACATATTTAAAATTCCATTGCCTCCTTCAAGGTCATGAAAATTTATTCCTATGTTTTCTTCTAAGACTTTAGCAGTTTTAGCTTTTACATTTAAGTCTTTGATTCATTTTGTGCTAATTTTTGTATCTGGTGCAAAGTAGGGATTCAAGTTCATTCCTTTGCATGTAGATAAAGCACAACATTCAGAAAACTAAGATCATGGCATCTGGTCCCATCACCTCATGTCAAATAGATGGGGAAACAGTGGAAACAGTGGTTGACTGTATTTTTCTGGGCTCCAAAATCACTGCAGATGGTGAATGCAGCCATGAAATTAAAAGACGCTTACTCCTTGGAAGGAAAGTTATGACCAACCTAGACAGCATATTAAAAAGCAGAGACATTACTTTGCCAAGAAAGGTCTGTCTAGTCAAGGCTATGGTTTTTCCAGTAGTCATGTGTGGATGTGAGAGTTGGACTATAAAGAAAGCTGAGCGCCGAAGAATTGATGCTTTTGAACTGCAGTGTCGGAGAAGACTCTTGAGAGTCCCTTGGACTGCAAGGAGATCCAACCAGTCCATCCTAAAGATCAGCCCTGGGATTTCTTTGGAAGGAATGATGCTAAAGCTGAAACTCCAGTACTTCGGCTACCTGATGCGAAGAGCTGACTCATTGGAAAAGACCCTGATGCTGGGAAAGATTGAGGGCAGGAGGAGAAGGGGACGACAGAGGATGAGATGGTTGGATGGCATCACCGACTCAATGGATACGGGTTTGGGTGAACTCCGGAAGTTGGTGATGGACAGGGAGGGCTGGTGTGCTGTGGTTCATGGGGGTCGCAAAGAGTCGGACACGAATGATCGACTGAACTGAACTGACTGATCCACTTGTCAGCACTGTTTGTTGAAAAGACAATTCTCTCTCCGTTGAATTGTCTTGGCACTCATGTCAAAAAACAATTGACCATAAATGTAAGGGTTTAATTCTGGATTTTCCATCCTGTTAGTTTGATCTGCTTGTCTAACCTTTTGCCAGATCCACACTGTACTGATTATTATACTTTGCATTTAGTTTTAAAATTGGGAAACGTAAATATTCCAGCTTTGGTTTTTCTTTTTCAAAGTTGTTTTGCTTATTCTGGGTCCTTTACATTTTTGTATGAATTTTGGGGTCAGTTTGTCAGTTTCTACAAAACTGCTACTGGGATTTTTGATAACGATTGCACTGAGTCTGCTGGTTAATTGCAGGAATATTGCTATCTTAACAATATTAAGTCTTTTGATCTATAAACATGGAAGTTCTTTTTTTTTTTTTTCAGGTCTCTTAAAATTTCTTTCAACAATGTTATGTAGTTTCCAGTGTATACAAGTCTTGCAATTTTTAAGTTAAATTTATTCCTAAGTACTTTTTTCCTTTTTTTATACTATTTTACAATGGAATTGTTTTCTTAATTTTATTTTGGATTGTAAACGGCTAGGGTACAGCTAGCAATCACTTTTAATGGGCTTTTGATTAGCATGTGTTTTCAATTGCAAACTTAGTTAAGGAAACATCTTCTGGCATTGAAAACTGCATTTGTAAGTTTAACATGTGTTTTCCTTAAGTATTTCAATGGTCTGATAACAAAGTCATCTTGAATGAATTTGGAATATGATGAAACTTATATTCTCTTAAATGTTCCAGCACTGTTTATAAACTTAGATTTCAGCCTAAACCAGAAATTTAAAGCAACTACACACCAGAGTGTGAATCCCCAGTCTCTACTTGCAGAAAAAAGTTCCAGACCTGAGATCCCTTTCTGACCCCCAGACCTTAATACTGAACCATTTCTGAATTCATGCCTAGTCCTTCCGATCTGAGTATCTGGGTGCCTGCTGAGAAGAACAGTTCCTGCCCCAGTTACCTGCAGACCTTAGGGGCAAATGCACTCACTCAACTGAGGAATCAATTAACAGCCTAGATCAGGAGCTGATTGTAGCCAGTTCAAACAAACAAGGTTACCCCGCAAAGCATGCACATAAATGCAAGAGCAAGTTTTTTTTTGAAACATATTTTGATGTTTCATACCAATTCCACACTTAATATCGCTCCAAACTTTTAAATTTATCTTTATCATAATTGTTTATAAAGATAACGTAATGAATTTTTTTCCACTAAGCCCTATATAGTTATTCAGTTTATTCCAATGTGCAAAAAGTTGTATTATTTTCTGTGTTCTGTCATGTGAGACTCCCCTGGTGGCCCAGCGTTTAGGACCTCGCCTTCCAACTTGGGGAATGCGGTTTTGATCTCTAGTGGGGGAGCTAAGGTCCGACATGCCTCTGGCCCAAAAAGCCAAAGCAAAAGACAGAAACAATATTGTAACAAATTCAATAGAGACTGTACAATTGGTCCACATCAAAAAGTCTTTAAAAAAAAGATTGGGAAGTAAAATGTAAGGATGTTCTGCTGTGTGCCTGTCTGTCAACTCCGGGTTACCTTGCTTCTCACCTGATAGCGGAACACCTGGCTGTCAATATTTGCTAAGGAAGGAATGACCCCTGTCTGTCATTTACACTTTCAGCCAGTCAGGTCAGTCCCCAGTCATGTCCGACCCTTTTCGACCCCTGGACTGCAGCACGCCAGGCTTCCCTGTCCATCATCAATTCCCGAAGCTTGCTCAAACCCATGTCCATCAAGTCAGTGATGCCATCCAATCATCTCATCCTCTGCCATCCCCTTCTCCTCCTGCTTTCATCCTCCTGCTCTCCATCTTTCCTAGCTTCAGGGTCTTTTCTAATGAGTTAGTTCTTCGCATCAGGTGGCCAAAGTATTGGAGTTTCAGCTTCAGCATCAGTCCTTCCAATGAATATTCAGGACTGATTTCCTTCAGGATGGACTGGTTGGACCTCCTTGCAGTCCAAGGGACTCTCAAGAGTCTTCTCCAACACCACAGTTCAAAAACATCAATTCTTCAGCGCTCAGCTTTCTTTAGTGTGAATTTATTTATAAGGTGGTTATTTCACTTCTCGGTGGGACAGGAAAGGCAAAGGTTCTGTTTACACTGCACCAGTAAGAGATGCCTGTGGGGCTGGCTGGTTTCAATCACACAAGTGTTTAGCTTAGACCCAGAGCTGCAGAATACTCTGAACTGATTCAGCACCAAAAACAGAAAGTTTGTCAATTTTGGGCAGATGACTCCACCTTCCTTGGGACTCATGACTGCATTTCAGGCCAGAAGGGAACCAGCAGCTCTGTGTGGGAAGTCCAACGCTTTGCAGACAAGCTTGCTCCTCCCTCATTTTTTTCCCCTTTCTTTCTTTTCTTTAATTGAAGTATTTAGTTGATTTACAATATTATATTAGTTTCAGGTGTACAGCACAGTGATTCAGCATTTTATAGATTTTACTTCATTAAAAGTTATTATAATAAATGTATATTATATAACATAATATATACAGAAGGACTATACAAAAAAGATTTTAATGACCTGGATAACCACGATAGTGTGATCACTCACCTAGAACCAGACATACTGGAATGTGAAGTCAAGTGGGCTTTAGGAAGCATCACTACGAACAAAGCTAGTGGCGGTGATGGAATTCCAGTTGAGCTATTTCAAATCCTAAAAGATGATGCTGTGAAAGTGCTGCACCCAATATGTCAGCAAATTTGGAAAACTCAGCAGTGGCCACAGGACTGGAAAAGGTCAGTTTTCATTCCAATCCTAAAGAAAGGCAATGCCAAAGAATACTCAAACTACCACACAACTGCACTCATCTCACATGCTTGCAAAGTAATGCTCAAAATTCTCCAAGCCAGGCTTCAACAGGACATGAACCATGAACTTCCACAGTCAGCTCCTGGTCTTGTTTTTGCTGACTGTATAGAGCTTCTCCATCTTCAGCTGCAAGGAACATAATCAATCTGATTTCAGTATTGACCATCTGGTGATGTCCATATGTAGAGTCTTCTCTTGTGTTGTTGGAGGGTGTTTGCTATGACCAGTGTGTTCTCTTGGCAAAACTCTGTTAGCCTTTGCCCTGCTTCATTTTGTACTCCGAGACCAAATTTGCCTGTTACTCCAGGTATCTCTTGACTTCCTACTTTTGCATTCCAGCCCCCTGTAATAAAAAGGACATCTTTTTTTGGGTGTTAGTTCTAGAAGGTCTTGTAGGTCTTCATAGAACTGTTCAACTTCAGCTTCTTTGGCATTAGTGTTTGGGGCATAGACTTGGATTACTGTGCTATTGAATGGTTTGCCTTGGAAATAAACAGAGATCATTCTGCCGTTTTTGAGATTGCATCCAAATACTGCATTTCGGACTCTTCTGTTGACTATGATATGGCTACTCCATTTCTTCTAAGGGATTCTTGCCCACAGTAGTGGAAGGGGATGACAGAGGATGAGACAGTTGGATGGCATGACCGACTCAATGGACATGAGTTTGAGCAATCTTCGGGATTTGGTAATGGACAGGGAAGGCTGGCTTCCTGCAGTCCATGGGGTCACAAAGAGTTGGACACGACTGAGCGACTGAACTGAATCCCGGACCGTAGTCTGTCCCTCCTCACTCCCCTCTCCCACTGGTAACCACTAGTTTGTTTTCTATTTCTGCAAGTCTGTTTCTATTTTGCTAGATACATCCTTTTTTTTTTTTTTTTAATGTGGACCATTTTTAAAGTCTTTATTGAATTTGTTACAATATTGCTTTTGTTTTATGTTTGGGTTTTTTGGCCCTGAGGCATGTGGGGATCTTAGCTCACCTGCACCTCCTGCATTGGAAAGTGAAGTCCTACCACTAGACCTCCAGGGAAGTTCCTGCATTTGTTCTATTTTTTAGATTCTACATCAACACGTGGGCACTAAACCACATGCTACTAAAAATCCCAGTGGGTTAACGAAGAAACCAAAGCAGAAATCAGGAAACACCCTGAGACAATTAAAATGGACACACAACTTAAAAAATCTAAAATCTGTGGAACTCAGCAAAAGCAATTCACAGAGGGACGTTTATAGTGATACAAGCTGAACTCAAGAAACAAGGAGCATCTCAAACAGACAACATAACCTACGACACCCCGCTCTCTCTTGCCTTTCTGGGATGTATGCGAGGGGCCACCAGCCCGTCACTCACACAAGCTGTCTGAGGTTAGCGGAGGAGTCCTGCACCTCTCCATCTTCCCCTCAACTGTACGAGCCCTGGTGGGGGGTGGCTACGCTGGTCAGACCCAGGCCTGAACACCGTGGCCCCACTGGTCATGGGTTGTGGCCTGGCTGTGTCCCTCCTCCCACTTATCCAGGAGGGAAGCAGGTAGGACACACCTTTAAAGAATGACATAGCCATAGGGCGTGACACAACGCGGTCCAAGATGACGGAAGACACAATTTCCAGTGAACCCTACGCTTCAGCATACCCTCATTGTAATGCATTGCCATCTAAATGACACACCCACAGGTGCCAACACAGTTCTGAAGCCAACCATCAGAGGCCAAAAAGTGGGCAGTGGCCCAATTCCTGGAAATCCCCACCCCTTCCTGAAATAGTTGGAATAACCCCACCACTCATTAGCCTATGAAATTACCCAGCCCATAAAAAGTAATCACCCCACCTTCTGAGATGACCCATACTTTGTCTGTGGAGTGCATTTCTCTCTAAATAAATCCACTTCTTACCTATCACTTTGTCTCTCACTGAATTCTTTCTGCAATGAGACATCAAGAAACCAAGCTTCATGAAGTCCTGAGACCATGTGTGATCTCTGTTAAAAGACAGTGGGTTCAAGTCCCAATCAGAGTTACCTGCTTTTACTACCACCCATGGGGCTTCCCAGGTGGTGCTAGTGATAAAGACCAGCCTGCCAATGCAGGAGACATAAGAGGCTCGAGTTGGATCCCTGGGTCAGGAAGATCCCTGGGGCAGGGCATGGCAACCCACTCTAACATTCTTGTCTGGAAAATTCCATGGACAGAGCCTGGTGGGCCAGTGCCATGGGGTTGTAAAGAGTCGGACACGACTGAAGTGACTTAGCACACACACACACACCACCCATGAGCCCTCAGCGCAAACTGAGTGAGGCCCAACCTCCTTTCCAGCAAAACAGGTGACTGACTTGGCGGGGATCCCGCCGGTGTCCTGGGAACAAGGCTGTATGGAGCAGGGCTGTGCAGGGGGCGGGGCTGTGCTGGGGGTTGTGTGTCCTTTTTTTTTTTTTTAAATAAATTTATTTATTTTAATTGAAGGCTAATTACTTTACAATATTGTATTTTTACAATATTGTATTTTACAATATTGTATTGGTTTTGCCATACATCAACATGTATCTGCCATGGGTATATACGTGTTCCCCATCCTGAACCCCCCTCCCACCTCCCTCCTGGTACCATCCCTCTGGGTCATCCCAGTGCACCAGCCCCAAGCATCCTATATCATGCATCGAACCTGGACTGGCAATTTGTTTCATATATGATATTATACATGTTTCAATGCCATTCTCCCAAATCATCCCACTCTCTCTCTCTCCCTCTCCTACAGAGTCCAAAAGACTGTTCTATACATCTGTGTCTCTTTTGCTATCTCGCTTACAGGGTTATCATTACCATCTTTCTAAATTCCATATATGTGTGTTAGTATACTGTATTGGTGTTTTTCTTTCTGGCTTACCTCACTCTGTATAATAGGCTCCAGTTTCATCCACCTCATTAGAACTGATTCAAATGTATTCTTTTTAATGGCTGAGTAATACTCCATTGTGTATATGTATCACAGCTTTCTTATTCATTCATCTGCCGATGGACATCTAGGTTGCTTCCATGTCCTGGCTATTATAAACAGTGCTGCGATGAACATTTGGGTACATGTGTCTCTTTCAATTCTGGTTTCCTTGGTGTGTATGCCCAGCAGTGGAATTGCTGGGTCATAAGGCAGTTCTATTTCCAGTTTTTTAAGAAATCTCCACACTGTTCTCCATAGTGGCTGTACTAGTTTGCATTCCCACCAACAGTGTAAGAGGGTTCCCTTTTCTCCACACCCTCTCCAGCATTTATTGCTTGTAGACTTTTGGATAGCAGCCATTCTGACTGGCGTGAAATGGTACCTCATTGTGGTCTTGATTTGCATTTCTCTGATAATGAGTGATGTTGAGCATCTTTTCATGTGTTTGTTAGCCATCTGTATGTCTTCTTTGGAGAAATGTCTATTTAGTTCTTTGGCCCATTTTTTGATTGGGTCATTTATTTTTCTGGAATTGAGCTGCAGGAGTTGCTTGTATATTTTTGAGACTAGTTCTTTGTCAGTTGCTTCATTTGCTATTATTTTCTCCCATTCTGAAGGCTATCTTTTCACCTTGCGTATAGTTTCCTTCAGAGAAGGCGATGGCACCCCACTCCAGTACTCTTGCCTGGAAAATCCCATGGACAGAGGAGCCTGGTGGGCCACAGTCCATGGGGTCGCTAAGAGTCAGACACAACTGAGCGACTTCACTTTGACTTTTCACTTTCATGCATTGGAGAAGGAAATGGCAACCCACTCCAGTGTTCTTGCCTGGAGAATCCCAGGGATGGGGGAGCCTGGTGGGCTGCCATCTATGGGGTCGCACAGAGTTGGACACGACTGAAGCGACTTAGCAGCAGCATAGTTTCCTTTGTTGTGCAGAAGCTTTTAATTTTAATTAGGTCCCATTTATTTTTACTTTTATTTCCAATATTCTGGGAGGTGGGTCATAGAGGATCCTGCTGTGACATATGTCGGAGAGTGTTTTGCTTATGTTCTCCTCTAGGAGTTTTATAGTTTCTGGTCTTACATTTAGATCTTTAATCCATTTTGGGTTTATTTTTGTGTATGGTGTTAGAAAGTGTTCTAGTTTCATTCTTTTAAAAGTGGTTGACCAGTTTTCCCAGCACCACTTGTTAAAGAGATTGTCTTTTCTCCATTGTATATTCTTGCCTCCTTTGTCAAAGATAAGGTGTCCATAGGTGCGTGGATTTATCTCTGGGCTTTCTATTTTGTTCCACTGATCTATATTTCTGTCTTTGTGCCAGTACCATACTGTCTTGATGACTGTGGCTTTGTGGTAGAGCCTGAAGTCAGGCAGGTTGATTCCTCCAGTTTCATTCTTCTTTCTCAAGATTGCTTTGGCTATTTGAGGTTTTTAGTATTTCCACACAAGTTGTGAAATTATTTGTTCTAGCTCTGTGAAAAATACCATTGGTGGCTTGATAGGGATTGCATTGAATCTATAGATTGCTTTGGGTAGTATACTCATTTACACTATATTGATTCTTCCAATCCACGAACATGGTATATTTCTCCATCTATTAGTGTCCTCTTTGATTTCTTTCACCAGTGTTTTATAGTTTTCTATATATAGGTCTTTAGTTTCTTTAGGTAGATATATTCCTAAGTATTTTATTCTTTTCATTGCAATGGTGAATGGAATTGTTTCCTTAATTTCTCTTTCTATTTTCTCAATATTAGTGTATAGGAATGCAAGGGATTTCTGTGTGTTGATTTTGACGTTCTTCCAGGTTTTGCACTGCTCCTCACCTGGCCCACTCGGCCCCTACCTCTCGAACAGATGCTGCCTCAGGTAGAAGTGTTTTCCTTCAGCCCCTGCAGGTGTCCCCTGCAGGTTCCAGCCAGTCCCCACAACACAGCAAGGGGTGACAGCTCTTCTTTGCTTGGGGGCCTTTGTTTGGGGGCTGAACAGAGGAAGAAAGGCAGTTGGTGTCCACAAGTGCAAGTTCAGGCTCAGAGATCTCTCTGTGGGCAGCACTCCATGTTGAGGGTGTGTGTGTGTGTGTGTGCAGGTGTGTATTTGTGTGCAAGTGTGTGGGCTTCCCAGATGGCACAGTGGTAAAGAATCCACCTGCCAATGTAGGAGACACAAGAGACGTGGGTTTGATCCCTGGGTCAAGAAGGTCCCATGCAGGAGGAAATGCCAATTCACTGCAGTATTCCTACCTGGAAAATTCCATGGACAGAGGAGCCCAGCGGGCTATAGTCCATGGGGTCACAAAGAACCAGACACAACTGAGTGACTGAGCATGCATGCATACACATGTATGTGTACAGGGGTGGGTGTGTGTATGTGTGGGTACGTGTGAGCTATGCAGGTTGTAATTTCCAAAACTAAAGTGGACTTTTTCCTCTTGGCACATTCTTTTATATGAAAAAATTTTACAGAAGCATAAAAATGAAATCATATTTAGCTACAGTTCCAGTGGATTGCCTTTGAAAAAAAAGAAAAAAAAATTACCTTCCATGAAATTAGGGCTCTTCTAAGAAACTCCAACATCCACAGCAGTAAAGATACCAGCTAAAGACAAACTTGGCCGATGGTCAAATGGCTGGAATGGTTACAGGGCTCACTGTGGTCCAGAGCACGTTGGTCAGGGGAAGTTTCCACCCTGGTGCCCTCCTCAGAGCAAACCCCCAGCTCCTTGCTCAGCATCTTTTCCCTGGTTTCTCAGAGTCTGTGAGCTCCTCAATAGCAGAGGCCATTTCTTATTCATCTCAGCATCCAGTGCCCAGACTGGATGCTGTAGGTGCCCCCAAATTGTCTAAGAGCATCTGAGACAGTGTCCTGGGTTGGTGGGAACATAGATGGCCCTGACTCAGTGCTTTGACCTTCCTGAGATTCAAACTCTTCTCACTCTGCTCCTTCACATCTCCAATGACCTCCAATCAGAGCCTGATGTGAAGAGCCGACTCATTAGAAAAGACCCTGATGCTGGGAAAGATGGAGGGCAGGAGGAGAAGGGGACAGCAGAGGATGAGATGGTTGGATGGCATCACCAACTCAATGGACATGAATTTGCACAAACTCCAGGAGATGGTGAAGGACAGGGATGCCTGATGTGCTGTGGTCCATGGGTCACAAAGAGTCAGGTACTATTGAGTGAGTGAATAGCACCAAGGCCTCCCAGCCTCCTTGGAGACTCAGGCTCCAAGTGGACTTGGGAGAGGGCCATATTCGGAGCAATCCCCAACCCCCTTCTGAGCTGAAGCCTCCTGGGAGCTCCGATGTGGGGGTGCATGTGGGGGCCTTGACGGTGTGGCTGTGGTGCGAGCCCTCACCCCTGCCTGGAAGCCCCGGGCAGAAGATGGGATTTCCCACTCACTTACAGTGAGGGTGGCACTTAATACCTGTCAGGTCTCCTCACGAGTAGACACCACCATGGCCAAGGGAAAGGTGGCCGTGTGAGGGCTTGGGTCTACCAGCTTCTATGACAGTGTTGGCCATTATTCTTAATTACTGATAGAAATGACCAATTTATTACTAGTATGAAGAGTGTGATCCTCCTTGTAGTTGTACCATGATGGGGAATCCAAGGTAGTAGTCAGATCAGATCAGATCAGTCGCTCAGTTGTGTCCGACTCTTTGCGACCCCATGAATCGCAGCATGCCAGGCCTCCCTGTCCATCACCAACTCCCGGAGTTCACTCAGACTCACGTCCATTGAGTCAGTGATGCCATCCAGCCATCTCATCCTCTGTCGTCCCCTTCTCCTCCTGCCCCCAATCCCTCCCAGCATCAGAGTCTTTTCCAATGAGTCAACTCTTAGCATGAGGTGGCCAAAGTACTGGAGTTTCAGCAGTAGTGTTTTGTTTTTTGGAAAATTCAAAGATACAGATTATTTTTTTGTTTTGGTCACACCTTGCGGCTTGTGGGATCTTAGTTCCCTGCCCAAGATTGAACCCAGGCCCTTGGCACTGAAAGTGTGACGTCCTAACCACTGGACTGCCAGGGAATTTCCAAGGATGTTGTTGTTGTTTAGTCGCTAAGTCATGTCTGGCTCTGCAACTCCATGGACTGCAGCCCACCAGGCTCCTCTGTCCATGGGATTTCCCAGGTAAGAACACTGGAGTGGGTTGCCATGCCCTTTTCCAGGGGATCTTCCTGACCCAGGGATCGAACCCACGTCTCCTGCACTGGCAGACAGATTCTTTACCACTGAGCCATCAGGGAAGCTCCATTCTCAAGGATGTAGATTCTTAATGAAGACATGTCTCCAAAGATCCTCTAGTCACCTCCTGAGAGGGTGGCCAGTGTGGGCACAAGGATCTGCACTCCTTGCTTAACCCCCAGGTCTCCCCCCAGCTCTTCATCTCGGCGGGAGAACCAAGGTCACAGCTAATATCTGAAAGCCCAGGCTTGCTGATATTACCCGGGACCGGCTGCTGTTGGCTCCTGAACCATGGCCGCTGTTGGACTCAGAGCCCTTCCTTACACTGTTGCCTATCCCGACTGCCCTCTCCACCTAAGACTGCATCTCCCCTTTAGACCCCCAGCCTGTGACTCCAGGCAGGGGAAGGGCAGGTGGCTGATGGTTCTGATAACTTCCTGGAGGTCCCATTTCCTGGGAAGCCTTTTGTAAATCCCTCCCTGCTTCTTCCAGTTTGGGTCAGTGCCCCATTGCCCTAAGACATGAGCCCTCTCCCCCCAACACACCCCACTCCCAGTCCTTGAGAGCAGAGCCCCACCCAGGCACAGAGCAGATGCTCAGCAAACACTCAGGCAACAGAATCAAACCTGTGAGATGCGCTCTGGGCAAACATGGAGGTTGCCCCACAGAAGGCAGGTGCCCTGGCACCAGGCTCTCTGCTGCTCCCACCGGTGTCTGCTGTATCTGCACCAGAGGACCCTGAATCGGAGGGGAGGGCTTTGTGATCTGCCCTCCCACTGCACACAAGTGGCCCGGGGAATCCCTCGATTTTCTCCTCCACCTTCCCTATCTCTCTAGGAGGAAGCAGTGACCCCAGAGGGCCTTCGAGGGCATCTTTGCCACAGAGAAGCAGGCCAAGGCCCAGAGAGCAGGCAGACGTTCAGGGTTGTTGGGTGTTAGTGCACTCTGGGGGCCCCTCTTCAGATGCAGCTGTAGAATTTCAACAGAGGTGGGGCTACATAGCAGATGTGTGTGTGTGTTAGTCACTCAGTCGTGTCCAACCCTTTTGCAAACCCATAGACTGTAGCCCACCAGGCTCCTCTATCCATGGAATTTTCCAGGCAAAAATACTGGAGTGGGTTGCCATTTCCTTCTCCAGGGGATCTTCCTGACCCAAGGATCAAACTCATTGGGGCCCAAAACCCCTACATAAAGGTTTGGGGTGCTGGAGGGAGCTGGGGAGCTGGGTGGGCAGGGTCAGGGGTGCCCCTGAAAGCTTCTAGAAACCTGGGCATATACCTGATAGGCAGAAGCTGATGAAAGGAAAGGTTAGGTGTTAACACTGTGCCTTAGTGGGATCCCCCACGCTCTACCCCACCTCCCTCAGTGGTCCCTGGGAGCAGCCTTGGGTCAGCTCGGGCCAGCGTGGGCCCCTCCCCAGCACAGGCGCATCACTCCAGGGCCCAGGAGTCTGCGTGTCCCGGTGAACTTGGCCAGGCACAGAGGGTACAATGGGGAGTGATGGCTGTAAGAATATCAGACAGAAGTCCCTCCCCCCGCCCCTACACCCCTTCAGGTGGAGCAGACCTTTCCCCTGGCTCGGGTCCAGCCATCACCTGGCCACATTGATGATGGATGGACCGAGGGGCCCTCCATGTGACACCTGCCCCCTCACCTTCAGCCTTAACCCAACAGGCAAACTGTGCCAAGGCAGGGCCCCGGGCCTCTTTCTCCACGGAAGCTCCAAGGACAGGGAACATCCCTGTCACCCCCTGTGGCAGGGGCAGCCTTCTCTGGCAAAATCCCCAAGGACGCCACTGGGGATCGGGATTTTCTGCAGCCTCTCGCCCTGACCGCTTCCCACCACCGAGAAGGCCTTCTGTTTCCTCATGGGAGTGGAGCCCGCGCGCCACCCAGTGGAGGGCTTGGATAACTGCACCGACCTCTCAGTTTTCCACCTCTATCTGGCTCCTTAATTATTTCCCCTTAAAAGGCGTCTTGAGCTTCCCTGGTGGCTCAGTTGGTAAAGAATCTGCCTGCAGCGCAGGAGACTCAGGTTCGATCGTGGGTTGGGAAGATCCCCTGGAAAAGGGAACGGCAACCCACTCCAGTATTCTTGCCTGGGAAATCCCATGGACAGAGGAGCCTGGCGGGCCACAGTTCATGAGGCTGCAAGAGTGGGACACAGCTGAGTCATAAACCACCACCACCGCAAAAGGCGTCTTAACACTGAGAAGAGAAATAATTTCACGACCTTAATGGTGATGGAGTCATTTCCTATGGTTGCTGGAGAAAAGGCCCTTAACTCAAGGGGGCCCTGGTGCGTTCCTGCGGAGTTTGATGATGCAAGTCTTTAATGATCCCACTCACAGGGATCACAGGTTTCATCCTGCTGGCGCCACTGCGTCTACAGGTGCCCCAGAGCTGACCTACACCTTGCAATAACTTGCTCTAAGTACACCTGAACCCAAGTACATCTTAATCCATCAGCACCTTGCCATAACCCCTCTTGACATATCTAATCTTGCGTAACTGCTTCTTAATGTGGTGCACCTTAATGTTACCCCACTTCCGCATAGCTACACCTTAGCCCGCCTGTGTGTGTGTTAGTTACTCAGTCGTGTCCGACTCCTTGCGACACGGACTCTAGCCCACCAGGCTCCTCTGTCCATGGAACTTCCCAGGTAAGAATACTGGAGTGGGTTGCCATGCCCTCCTCCAGGGGATCTTCCCCACCCAGGGACTGAACCTGTGTCTCCTGCATTGGCAGACGGGTTCTTTACCGCTGAGCCACCAGGGAAACCATTCTTACTGAAGTGGAAATGATGCCACAAACCCAAACGCTGGAGCCAGATGTGGCATCTCGGGGCAGCTGCCCGTGAAGCAAGGCTGGGTGTGCTGGGCCTTGGACTCTCCATGGGTTGGGGGCGTGGGGTCTCAGTACAGCTGCTGTTGGGACCTGTGCCGTGGTGTCCAGCCCCAGTGGTGAGGTCACAAAAGAGACGAGCTCCAGGCGTCACACTGTAGAAACCACTTTTATTTGGATGTGACTGCTCAGGAAATACTGAACATCCCACACAGATGACGGGCCAGAAAGTCACAGATGAATGGTGACTTTTCAAGCTATGGGGTGATTAGAAGGTGAGCCGTCAAGGCATGAAGCCAATTTTCTCTCCGGTGATCTCCCCGCCTTCCTGACCCTCTCTCCCCCAGGAGCAGAAAAAAGTTGATCCAAAACTGTAAGCCCTCAAACCGGCTCAGACAAATCACTCCCACAGAATAACTTATTGCATTTCAAAATGGCAGCAGGTCCACGCAGCTGGGGGCTGAGCACTGACTCTCCTCAGAGACTGAGCCAGACAGACGCCTGGACCCCCAGCACGGGGCCAGAACTGTCCGACAGCACAGCCTTCCTTTGAAAACAGTTCAGCGGGGGATCCAGCCCGTGGTTTACGTTTCTCTGTGTCTTTTCTTTGAGAATGCCCTGGAACACATGCCTTAGCACATCCCGGCCCCGGGAAGCCCTCCGCTGCAGGAGGCTGGCTGGACAGTCCAGGCCCCACCCAGCTGGACCACTGTGGGGAGGAGGCTCGCGAAAGAGCAGGGACCCTGGGATGGGGTCCTTTCCAGCCTCCTTGATATCCTCTGTGTGACCGGAGCCCAGAGGAGAATCCTGGCACGTAATGTCCTTCTTGCTTCCTTGATGGTCTTTTCTGAGGGACAAGGAGTGGGTCCCGCAGGCCTGCAGTTCTCTGAGCAGCCTGACTTACTGAGAATCGGAAAAATGGGTTGTAGCCTTCCCTGTCCGACCCCTCCTCCCCTCCCTGGTCTTGGTATATAACAATTTTGTGGTCAGTCCCTTATTTTCCCAAATCTAGATTTTCACAAATCTACCCTCAGATTTCCCTTGGCTCCTATAACTGTAGAGGAAAGAGGAAGGGGGCATGAATTGGAGTCAGGCAGTGTGGGAGGGGGTAGCGGGTTTGTACACCACTGCACCGAAGAGGCAGGATCCCGGGACAGGAGCAAGGTCTGTGGTTCTTCAGAACCGAAGGCGTTGACAGCACCATTTTGATTTTAAAAAAATAATGAAGGTTCTCATCAGTCAGCTGTGTGGACCCTCGTTGCCGAGGCAGATCCCCAAACAGGCAAGATGGTGGTAGACCTGGAATTTTCCACATGAGATGTTAGTTTTCTAGAAGAGCGAGGGTCATTGTCAGATAATCCCAAGAGACAATTACTTTCCCTGGGCCAAACAAAACAAAATGAAACAGCAACAAAGTCCTCCCCCCACCAGCCTTTTCATATTCATCACAATGAATTAAAATGTCCAAGCAGATCTGCCAGCGTGTGATTTCATCGCTCAGTCTGAAAAGATGGTCTGTGGATCCCGTGATGTCATCGTTGGTAAGCTGTTTATCATCCAGATGGCGAAGGCTGAACACCAGTTTTGGAAGCTGACACTCCTGGTTTTGAAAGAGCATCTTCCACGTCGGCTGGTCCCCTGCTTCTTCAGTGGTAATAGATACTGAAGGCATGCAGGATGTAGAGCAAGGTGGTGACGAAGGCAAAGAACTGGAAGAGCCAGGGAGTTACTGCCTTAGAGATGCTGGCAGTCACTACCTGCTCCCAACCCCACACAGGCCCATGGCAGCCTGGATGGCCCTTGTTTTGACCCTGCTTCACCCGCTGTCTGCCAGAGCCCTGCCTGGCCTGAGGGCAGCAGCCACGGGGCAGCCCCTCCACCCCCTCGTCCCATGGTGGCTGTGCAGCAGGACTCTCGCCTGCAGACCTGGGCCCCTCTACCTGTCAAAAAGTGGGCCCGTCTCCACGCCCGCCCTGGGTGCCCTCGCCTCTTTCTGGTCACTCTCCCCTTCCTCCACCTTCAGCCACAGTCTGTGCTCAAACGACAGTTGCACTCACAGGTCCAGAACTCAATTCTACGCACCACCTCTTAGATCTTCAGAGGCTCAGAGGCCCCACAAGCTCTCTGGTCAAACTGAACTCCTGAGATTCCCTCACAAGCCCAGTTGATCCCAGGATCCTCATCTCGTCCAGCTAGTCAAGCCCAAAACCTGTGCTCCCCCCGACCCCTCCCTACCCCACGGCCATGTCCAAAGATAGCCCACTGCACTGTCTAATGATCTCTCAGTCCAGCGGAGGACTCCATCTTCACTTTGCCCCACCCTGTCCAATCACACTCTGTTTCATTCATTCATTCAACACATATCTTGTAAGCATCTGCTATGGGCTTCCTCGGTGGCTCAGTGGTAAAGAATCTGCCTGCAGTGCAGGAGACGCAAGAGAAGCAGAAGACTCGGGTTCAGTCCCTGGGTTGGGAAGATCCCCTGGAGGAAGGCATAGAAGCCCCCTCCAGTATTCTTGCCTGGAGAATCCCATGGAGAGAGGAGCCTGGCGGCCTAGGGTCCATGGGGTCACAAAGAGTCGAACAAGACTGAAGCGACTTAGCATGAGCATGCGTGCTTCAAGCACAACCATGGATCTAATGGTGAACAAAAATTCAAAAATTCCTATCCTCATGGAACTCGCATTTTAGTGGCACATGCATAAAAGACCCAAGATAAACCAGGAGAGAAGTAGGAGCTTCTACTCTGAGTGGGGCTGAGTGGCGGCCTCACCGAGAGGTGACAAGTGAGAAGAGAACAGAAGGAGGTGAGGGAGCCGGGAGCTGAGGCCCAAGTGAGAGGACCCAGGGACAGCAAGGAGGCTGGTGTGACGGGGCCCTGAGCAGGGCGAGCAGCACCCCGAGTGGCGGGAGGCAGAGTGGCGCTGGGCTGGGGGGCAAGGAGGCAGACAAGCAGGAAAGGCATCCTGGAGGGTCACTGCGTTGGCCTGGTATCTTTCTGACAAGGACGGCAGCACCCCATATCACACCCCCTCCTGCTGCTGCCCGATCCCTGGGGAGCCCGACTGACACAGGACTTTTCTGGCCACAGAGACTGGAGCTGATGGGCTGGGACCCAGCCTGGGCCTTAGATCTTCCTGAGAAGGAGTGAGGAGGGTTAGGAGCACTTGTGGGCACACAGATGCACGCTGCCGGTCATGTGAGTCACCTGCCACCTGAGGGCGCCATCCCCCCAAGAGAGGGAAGCAGCCACACTCGGCCTGGAAAGGCTGTCGGGCAGGCAGGCAGTGAGCCCGAGGTCCAGAAGTCCTGCTCGGCCCACACCTCGTCTGGACCACCTTGCCTTGGATTGCATCGGCCAATATGTAACCTCGTGGATGTCTGTCACTGAAATAGAAGGATGCAGGAACTTGAGCCGTGATGAGCAATTGAGCTCCATTCCATCAGCAAAGGGAGCCACTGAAGGATTTTCTTTCTTCATTTTTAAAATAAATTTTTATGTGGACCATTTTGAAAAATCTTTAGTTAATTTGTTACAATATTGCTTCTATTGTTTATGTTCTGGTTTTGGGGCCATGAGGTATGATGGTCTTAGCTCCCCGACCAGGGATTGAACCCACGCCCCCTGCCTTAGAAGGTGAAGTCTTAACCACTGGATTGCCAGGGAAGTCCTAAGGATTTTCAATGAGAGATGTGCATTTTGGAAAATTTGTGTTTTGGAAAAACATATTCTGAGGGCAGCGTAGTTGGTATGAGTGAAATGTTAGTCCCTTGGTCATCTCCAACTCTTTGCGACCCCATGGACTGCCAGGCTCCTCTGTCCTGGAATTCTCCAGGCAAGGATACTGGAGTTGGTAGACATGCCCTTCTCCAGGGGATCTTCCTGACCCAGGGATTGAACCCGGGTCTTCCTGCATTGAAGGCAGATTCTTTACTGTCTGAGCCACCAGGAGGAGAGATGACACCTGCACGAGGGCTTGGCACCCTGTGAGCTTGGGTGCCACCCAAGCTGACTGCCAGCACATCTGCATGCGCGCACGCGCTCTCACACACACACACACACACACACCCCCTCCCATCCCGCAAGACTCCTCCAGTCTGAGGATATAGGGTCATCTGTTCCAGAGGAGACAGAATCGAGCCCCTGGCTTTCCCCCCCGGTGGCGCCTGCCGTGATCTTTCCCAGCGCTCACCGAGGCCGAGCCCCTGGCTCTCCCCCCCGGTGGCGCCTGCCGTGATCTTTCCCCGCACTCACCGAGGCCGCAGTATTTATATAGTAGTTTTTCAGGTCCTGGGTCTCCGACACGATGGTGGCGTGCACTTGTAACACGGCGGCGCTCATGTACAGGATGCCCGTGGTCCCGTGATACAGGCTGTCCTGGAAAGATGCAGCAGAGGCCATGGCCACTGTCACACGGGCACGCAAGCAGGTAACGCCTTCTCCTCTGACTCAGCCCCTGGGCAGAGGGGGCCAAAGAGACAAGCCTGCTCCCGAAACTCCTGCTTTTTCCTTTCGCAGTGTTTCGAGTGAAATTTCTATGTCGTGAGCAATAGTGGATTAAATAAATGGCAATACCAGTATGAACCAAGATTTATTGAGTGCTTCTTCCCGGTCAAAGTGTAGGCTAAATCTTTTCCTCGTTTATCTCATTTAACCTTGTGAACTATGAGGTCGGTTCTATTTATCGTTAATGCCATTTTGAGGAAATAGAAGTCCAAGGTTAAAGTCAATGACCACAGGCTGAGCCAGGATTTGAAACCAGGCCACATTACCACCAAGCCTGTGCTCCCCAGCTGTTAGTGCTATGAAGGCCTGCTGTTTGCTGGGTGCTTTCCTAACTGTATATACTTGTGTCATTAAATCTTCACAGCTGATTTCATAAGGCAGCTACTAGTAACATGCCCACTTTAAAGATGAGAAAACCAAGGCTTAGCTGACACATGGCAGAGTCAGGCTAATCTGACTCTAGGTTCCATCCATCGTTGAACCTTTATGCTAAACTCTCAGCAGTGTCCTTTAACATCATAAGAATACCATAGTATTCTGGAAGGAATGTCGTAAGGCAAATTGGCATTTTGCAACCCCTAAAGAATATTCATCAGAAGATGAAAGAGGACATTGGAGAAAAGAGTGATGGGGTAAGGTTGTCACAGTGAAAGAAGGACCCCCAGTCACCATGTGTGACGTGACTTGGAGACGCTTACGACGCATCCTTGCCAGAAAGGTTTAACCCATTTCAGTTTAGCCTTTAGATGCGAACTTCTGGCTTACAGAAAATTCAGGGACCAGAGGAGCAAATCACACCAGGAAGAAGCAAACAAATCAAAATGTGGGCCCTTCTACAGCAGCGGTCCCCAGCCTTTTCGGCAGCAGGGACTGGTTTTGTGAAAGACAATTTCTTTTCATGGACCGTGGGTGGGGTTGGTTTCAAGATAATTCAAGTACATTATATTAACTGTGCAATTTATCTCTATTATTATTACATCAGCTCCACCTCAGATCATCAGACATTAGATCCCAGAGGTGGGGGACCCCTGGTCTACAGGAAAGCTGACCACCCAGTTTTTTCACCAGCAGGGAGAACCATGATAGTAAGAGTGTAATAGGCAGGAAGGCCAGGGGTCTCCAAATGGAGGAAATAAGCTGTAAGTGTCAGACAGTTGAAAGCAATGGCACCCCACTCCAGTACTCTTCCCTGGAAAATCCCATGGATGGAGGAGCCTGGTAGGCTGCAGTCCATGGGGTCGCTAAGAGTCGGACACGACTGAATGACTTCACTTTCACTTTTCACTTTCATGCATTGGAGAAGGAAATGGCAACCCACTCCAGTGTTCTTGCCTGGAGAATCCCAGGGATGGGGGAGCCTGGTGCAGCAGCAGTAAGCGGCAGGAGGAAACAAACAAGTGTTAGGTTTTTTCCCCCTTCTCTATACAAATTTAAAAAGAGGTTTCTCTTAAAATTCTCTGCTGCCATGAAGATACCAGGCTCCACCTGAACTTAACTTTTCTCAAACCTGGAGCTAAGCAATGCGTGTTTCTCCTGGAAATGTTTGTCTTAAGCTATGTTAATGAGCTATGTATTTACCCTAGACTCTGTCTTCAAGTCGGTTCTGCCTAAGACTCAGAACCAACTAGACAAACCAGAATGTTTTACTCATGCAAATGTTCTCTTAAGCTATGTTAATGAGACTGTTTTTGCTTGGAAACCTGCCTTTCTTCAAGAGTCATGTCAATCATTTTACGGCCTGGGACAACTCACCTTGGGCCAATGTTATCTCAAAATGCATGTTGTGGGTGAGGGGCCTGGTGCCAGTCTCTGAGTTTTGAGACATCTCCTTTCTCTAATTTCTTTCTGCTGATAGGTATATAACATACCACTTAAAGGCTAGCAGGGGGCACTCTTTCTGCCCCCTTCTGATGTCTATGTCAGAAGCGTTCTCTATCTCTTTTATACTTTAATAAAGCTTTATTACCGGAGAAGGCCCACTCCAGTATACTTGCCCGGAAAATCCCATGGATGGAGGAGCCTGGTAGGCTGCAGTCCATGGGGTCGCTGAGGGTTGGACACGACTGAGCGACTTCCATTTCACTTTTCACTTTCATGCATTGGAGAAGGAAATGGCAACCCACTCCAGTGTTCTTGCCTGGAGAATCCCAGGGACAGAGGAGCCTGGTGGGCTGACGTCTAGGGGGTCGCACAGAGTCGGACACAACTGAAGCGACTTAGCAGCAGCAGCAGCAAAGCTTTATTACACAAAAGTTCTGAGCGATCAAGCCTCGTCACTGGCCCCGGATTGAATTCTTCTCCCCCGGAGGCCAAGAATCCTGGTGTGTTTCGTGGTTCGGCAACCACCTACTGAAAAATAGATTAAAGGTACTCAAGAGTCACCACTGCCAAGTGCAAGTGGGCCTGTGAGGACCCTGATCAAACAGGCCTGTGAGGACCCTGATCAAACAGGCCTGTGAGGACCCTGAATCAAACAGGCCTGTGAGGACCCTGATCAAACAGGCCTGTGAGGACCCTGATCAAACAGGCCTGTGAGGACCCTGATTCAAACTGCAAAAACATATTTCAGTTATAATGGGAAAAAAACTGAAGTCACTCACTTGTGTCGGACTCTTTGCAACTCCATGGACTATAGCCTACCAGGCTCCTCCGTCCATGGGATTTTCCCAGGCAAGAGTACTGGAGTGTGTTGCCATTTCCTTCTCCAGGGAATCTTCCTGACCCAGGGATCCACCTGGGGTCTCCAGCATTGTAGGCAGATGTTTTTACTGTCTGAGCCACCAGGGAAGTGGCTGTGTTATAATGGGGGACAATTATAATTTTCCAGAACTGTGACCCGTGCCTTTGATGATAATGAGGAATTATCATTAACTTTATGTAAGTTTGATAATGTAAGAAAGCTTGTATAGTTTTTGGAGGCATTCTGCAGTGAAGTGTGTAGAATGGAATGACATGGTGTTGGGGATTTACTTTAAGATTCTTTAGGGGAAAAAAAAGCTAGGTGAAGCAAATGTGATAAAGTCTTGAAAATGCTGGAATCTGGGTTATGGTTACATGAGGATCCATAATATCAATACAATCCTCCCTACTTCTGTTTTGAATTGTTCAATAGAGAAATATTTCCAATGGTTATCAGGATGGTGTGATGACATGAAAAACATTTAATGGATGGCATAATAATAAATGAAAGACTCTACATCTAAAATGATTGCTTCAGTGAGATTTATACATTTTGCATAAAATTTGCCAGGAATAGGGAAGAATGAATCGTGATAGGTGATTGTGGTTAGACCTTGAGATCGGGGTTATTCTTTTCCTACTATATTTCTTTCAATACCGCTCAAATTATTTTACCATAAATTAAAATTAGAGGGGAAATACGTCAGGGTGTGCTTGCTACGGGAGGAGCTGGGCTGTGCGTATATTACCTACAAAGGGAGGCAGTGGAGGGGAATACAAAGCAGGAGGATTCCGGCAGAGGAATGCTTTTATTCCCATCTAATAGTTGTTGTTGTTTAGTAGCTAAGTTGTGTCTAACGCTGCAACCCCATGGACTGTACTCCGCTAGGCTCCTCTGTCCATGGGATTTCCCAGGCAGGAATCCTGGAGTGGGCTGCCTTTTCCCTCTCCAGGGGATCTTCTCAACCCAGGGATCGAACCCCTTGTCTCCTGTGTCTCCTGCATTGGCAGATGGATTCTTTACCACTGAAGCCCTCTCGAATAGGTGTTGTTCAGTTGCTAAGTCATGTCCGCCTCCTTGGACTGCAGCATGCCAGGCTCCTCTGTACCTCACTATCACTTGGAGTCTGCTCAAACTCATGTCCATGAAGGAGGAAACAGACAGAACAGGCTCCACCTTGAAAGCAGGACTCCATGATGGGCCGGACTGTGGACTTTGAGCTCTAGGCCTAGTATCTATGGAAACGACATACCAGTGGAAAACCAGACCCCCGATGAAGGAGCCTCTGGACTCTCACCTCGACTCTCTGTCACCTAAAAGAGTATGGTAATTATCTCTGTAACAGAACCAAGTCGTAAATCCCATTATGCTTTGGGGGTATCGCCACAGGCCTATTGATAAAAGTCCACTGTTTAACTATCTAGGCTTATGACACATGAATCATGGGTTAACTTTGATCGTATCTCTCTTTTACCTTGTCCAGACTAGTTTCAGGGAATTTGGGGAGGTGGGTTTGAGCACGTACACTTAGGGTATGTAAGGTTTTACAGAAACTGGTCGGGGTCCTTGGCTAAGAGGAGACCACCTTGGGCCCACTGGTGTAATAAACTGCTCTCCACTATCTGCATTGTCCTTCTGAGTGAGTTTGTTTCCTGGAACGGGTGGCTACAGCACATTGAGTCGATGATGCCATCCTACTCTTTCATCCTCTGTTGCCCCCTTCTCCTCCTGACCCCAGTCTTTCCCAGCATCATGATCTGATAGTAAACACTTTCAGATGAAAGGTTGAGATTCCCTAGGGGCCCAGCCCAGGAAGCGGCTCTGGTTCCTCCTCCCACCCGGGTTTGTCCTCAACCACGCCCAGGACGTTGGTCTGGGAGGAGCCTCAGGCCCTGGGACTCTCTCCCTGATTCTTACCAGAATTTTCCAGGACTCATATCTTTTGTAAAATCCAAACACATAAGACAACAGGAGCATCAGGGAGATGAGGAAAGAGGTGAGCGAGACGTACATCACCCATCCTTGTAGCAGCGGGCTTGCTACCTGCGTGGCTGCCACCAGGATCCAGACCCAGACCCCAAATATCTGTAAGAGAAAAGCACAGAAGAAGGCGCTTTAACGGCTGGCATGAGTGTGATGCTCTTTGCATATTTCCCACCTCTGTCCTCCTCTGGATTTGGTTAAGCACTCTTCAGGGGCTTCCCTGGTGGCTCAGATGGTGAAGAATCTGCCTGCAATTTGGGAGACCCGGATTCGATCCCTGGATCAGGATGATCCCTTGGAGGAGGGACTGGCTACCCACTCCAGTATTCTTGCCTGGAGAATCTATGGACAGAGGAGCTGGGGGCTACAGTCCGTGGGGTCACTAAGAGTGGAGCACGACTGAGTGACTAACACTTTCACTTTCATTTTTGGTCTTCTACAGTTTGTGCAATGGGGATACAGTGTGTTGAGGTATGGACATTTTTTATTAAATATGCTTGTCTTCATTTTATATTCAATCTGATGATCCCTTTGTCTTGGTCTTGAGAGCCTGATTCTGTGGTTTGTGGCTTCTGTTAATATTCATTCCTGTTCACCTTTTCCCTCCTATATTTGTTGAAGGTTGATTGTGATCATGACTGTAGGCTTAGCTCAGTTCTAAATGATTCTTTTAGAGACTTTCTGTATAAAGGGCTCCACTTACTTCTGTCTGGCTCGGATGAAAGATACACAGCTTTCAGGTCCTGGGACTAGCAGCTCTCATCTTACAGATAAATGACATAGACGCAGATATGGGGCTTCCCAGGTGGCTCAGATGGTAAAGAACCTGCCCGTAATGCAGGAGACCTGGGTTTGATTCCTGGGTCAGGAAGATTCCCTAGAAAAGGGAATAACTGATGACTCCAGTATTCTTGCCTGGGAAATCTCACGGACAGAGGAGCCTGGCAGGCTACAGTTCATGGGTTGCAAAAGAGTGGGACTCGACTGAGCGACTAACACTTTCACTTTCAGACATAAATTAGTCACCCCATCCCTTATGGGGCTCCCACTGCTGTTGTCCTAGAGGCAAAAGCACTTTTGAATTTGTGGAGAATTCTCAGGCTTTCCGAAGCGAAAGGCAACAGGAGGAGAAGCCAGAAGAGACGGGGAGTGGACCACAAGGCAGGGCTTCCCAGCCTCCTGCAGGGTTGGAAAGACCCCCGGGAGCCTGGCTGCCTCTCACAGCACACTGCCCCAGGCCTCAACAATCTCCAGGTGAATTGTGGAAGCCCTAAGCTGGACCCGGGACTGCCCATGAGCGAGCTGGGGCCGCCTCGTTCCAAGCAGGAAGAGAGGAACAAGAGCCGCTGTCCTCCTGAGCTGGGCTCTTGCGTGTTGATTGCAGTGACCAGGTGGCCGATGCCAAGGGAGGTGCCAGAGCATGGCTTGGGGGCACCTGCCAAGCACCTTCCCCACCAAGCCATGAGAAATGCCTGAAGATGCTGGCCCACTGCCAGTACCCAAACAATGCTGGTTGTTAGTTGCAATGGCATTCAGGACTTAGTGACTGTGGAACCTATAAAATTTTACACTCACATGAGACCTCTGAGGGCAGAGAATGGTCTGTGCCATTCACCGATGATTCCTGGTGCCCAGCCCAGGGCCTGGAGAAAAGCAGGTAGGGAGGGTGTCAAATAGCATTCTTTGGAATGACTCAGTGATAAACCCATGGGCTTCCTGCTGGTAAAGAGTGCACGTGATGCAGAAGACCCAGGTTCAGTCCCCGAGTGGGAAGATCCCCTGGAGAAGGAAATGGAAACCCACTCCAGTATTCTTGCCTGGAGAATTCCATGGACACAGAAGCCTAGTGGACTACAGTCCACGGGGCTGCAAAGAGTCGGACACAACTTAGCAACTAAAGCACCGCGATGATAAACCCGCCACCACGACCTCTCGTTCACTAGGGGCTTTAGAGTTTATAAAGCGCATTCACAGAGGTGCATTCACACTGGTGGTCCAGCGGCTAAGAGTCCAGCTGGACATTCAGGGGACATGGGTTCCATCCCCGGCCCAGGAAGACCCCACCCACATGTCTGTGTACCTCAACTACTGAGCCCCATCTTTAGAGCCTGCACTCCGCAACAAGTGTAGCCCCCACTTGCTGAAACTAGAGGAAGTCCACACACAGCAATGAAGACCCAGCACCAAAAAAATAAATCTATAAATAAAATGCATTCACTCAGATGGCCTCATTTCATCTGTACAGGAATTCAAACTCCCATGGGCTTTCTACAGAGAGCGGCCACTTGATACCTGCTGCCTCTTACTGCCAGCTTCCCTGCCTCAGCCCTACCAGGCCCATCAGTGCTGGCAAAGGGTCTCCCCACCCCGGCTCCTGCCATCAGAGGCCACCCTGGGCAGACACTGCCACACGCGCCCCATCTATGTGTCCACACTTCATTCTCAAAGTGTGTGAGACGCTGCCCTCCTGGGGAGCATCTGGAGGAAATGGAAGGAGGGACTGAGGTCTGAGGCCGTGTGGGACATAGAACGGGGCGCTGGTGGGGCTCTCCACCTCACCAGATTTCACGCCCCAAGGTGGGGCCCTGAGCATTTGGGAGAATCTACTCAAATTGCCTCTTCTTCTTGGCATAAAGGTTGCACAATCAGCTTTACGCAAAGGAATGTTATTCACTTTTTATTTCCACACCCTCTATCTTCTGAACATTATAAGGAAACCAAGGCCAAGGCCAAACTCCAGGTGAATTTAAAACCAGTGGAGTTTGCTATCCTGTTTCTGTCTCAAGCAGCCTCGGTTGGATTCATTACAGGGAAAACAGTTTTGAATATTTATCTTGACTTTTTTTTCTAAATTTATATTTAGCTTTCCAAATTTGCTTGGCAACCTAAATCATTCTCTACTTTTAACCCTCGGTTTTTGATATCTCAAGAGCTGGAGATATTTTTAGATGTTGGGGGCTGGCCTTCAACGTGGAAGAAGATTGTATTAAAGCAAGTGTATTTCAAGTACGATTTTGGCAGTCTGTTTCTTAAGAACACAGATTACTCACCTGTGCATTTTCTAAAGGTTGAACTGAAACTGGAAGGGATCACTTAAGGGAGGGTAGAACTTAATAAGTTTATTTATTACTCATTCTTCTCTACAACATGGAGAATAGGCCCCTCACATTTAGAGAGCTGGTTAAAGAGCTAGAGGATGAGAACTGGGGTAACAGCACCCAGATGCAGTCAGGAGCAATGGCCAATTCCAGATCGGGGCTGGGGAAGCTGACATATCATCAGAGCAGACCGAAAAATATATTCAAAGGCTCTTGGGCTTAGGTCAGAAGGACTCAGAAGGCTGCTGCTGACTAAAGATGGGGCAATTTGACCTTCAAATAAATATAATAACGACTGTGATTGCGCCTAGTCGCTCAGTCTTGTCCGACTCTTTGTGACCTCATAGACTGTAGCCCGCCAGGCTCCCCTGTCCATGGGATTCCCCAGGCAAGAATACTCGAGTGGGTTGCCATTTCCTTCTCCAGGGGATCTTCCTGACCCAGGGATCGAACCTGTGTCTCTTGCATTGGCAGGCGGGTTCTTTACCACTGCACCACCAATGGATTGGACTGTATCAACCAGTTGAAATCCATGAGTTGAAAATGATGCTTTTTAAAAGGTCTACTTTGGTCATTTTTGGAGGATGCTTATTATTTCGGAAGGCAGTTCACCACTATACCGCCAATAATTATTCTTTTGAAAAATGCTTAATAAAGGAAAATAATCATACCAAAGCGTGGCATAAGGGTTAGGCGCTTCTAAAACACATAATTTCCTGAGCCTGAACCCTCAGAGCCACACCCTGAGTCCTGCTACACCTGGGACCATCCGGGGACTTCGAGGAAGCCCCATGGTCTGGATGTTGCCCCAGAGGTGGTGAGGGAGGCTGCATTGTTAAAAATGTCCCAGGTGATGCAGTGAAGACTGAGAAGCCCCAGGGCCCATCCTGTTGCTTCCAGGCTCTTCCACTCCAGTTCACGCACAAGCAGTTCTGATGCTTCCGGGTTCAAATCCTAGCTCTGCTAAAGGGGCAGATTATTTAACTCATTTCTGCATCCATGTCCAGTTCATCAAACAGAGGAGGCGGGGAGGACTCCTCTTTCCTGGTTCCTGTGAGCATTAGATGAGTCTCTCACGCACGGGGTGAGTGTTGAGCAGCCACTGTTGGCCCTGTTATTGGCTATAAGGACACGGGAGGGAATCTTCCCCAAGAAAGACCCAGGAGAGGGAAAGTCCAAGGCCAGTCTTCCTGAGGGATAGGAGGTTCACTTCTGGAAGAGCTGGGACACCAGTCAGCGAGGAGATGAGATAGCACTGAGGGCCACAGACCCTTCTAAGGAGTTGATGAAAGCTTTGGTCACCTAGAAAAATGTACCTGCATACACGTGTGATTTTATCTACAGATGCGGGGACTCACAGTCCCTCCAAGCCCACCTGCAGCCCCCAGGTTGAAGTCCGTTACCATTTCCAGGATAGATGATGGTGCCATCAGCCAGTCTACTATTTTGACGCTGTTGATCAAGACATTAAATGCATATGCTCTTTGACCCAAGAATTTCACGTTGGGAATTTGTCCTATAGACAACGCATATGCACAAGATGGTGAATGTACAATGTTGTTTATTGAAGCCTGCTGGTTACAGGAAGATAAAGAAGCATCCCAAATGTTTCATCCGGTGTGAGGGGGGGTCACGAAAGCAATTATGTCATACAGTGGAAAACTCAGCAGCCTTCAAAGAGAATGAAAAACTCTGTATATCAGAATAGAACAAACCCTAGAATTGTACAAGGCAGAGAGCAGCGTGCCCAGCGTGCTATGATTTACGTAGAAGAAGAGAACGTATGAGCGTATGTATGTATATATGTGCATTGGTTTGAGTATTTCTGGAATGAGACCCAATAAACCAATCATGCCCTGACCTCCCGGGAGGAGAATTTCTTGGCTCAGAGACAAGATCTTTTAAATGAATCCAAATCACCAACATACACATTGAAAAAGAAAGAAGAAAGACACTGGGCTGGATGATGGGGGCTCACTTCAAAAGTCAAGAGATTTTGCAGCAAGATGAATGGACCTAGAGACTGGCATACTGAGTGAGGTAAGTCAGAAAGAGAAACGCGAATATCATATGATACCACTTATATGTGGACTCTTAAAAATGGTACAACTTATTTACAAAATAGAAATAGAGTCACAGATGTAGAAAAGAAACCTATGGTTACCAAGGGAGAAGGGGGGAGGGAGAAATAAATCGGGAGATTGGGGTTGACACATACGTACTACCATATACGGACAGCTAGCCTGGCGGGCTACAGTCCACAGGGTCGCAGAGTCGGACACGACTGAGCGACTGAGTACAGGGAGCTCTACTCAATACTCTGTAATGACCTATATGGGAAAACAATCTGACAAGAGTGGATATGCTGTGTACAACTGATACACTTGGCTAAGGCAACATTGAAAATCAGCTATACTTCAACAAGCATTTTTGAAAAGATTTTGAATGGGAGAGGCAAGAAGAGGATTGCCTTTCCTTTGGGGAGAGTGGATCCGTCCTAAGAGGACAGAGCAGGAGGGGAGCCAGGGGCCTCCGAGGGGCTAGGGGCAGGGGCTGGGTGCACTGCCACAGGCTGGGAACTTCACTCTGATCGCCTGTGAGGACAGAGCTGCCCTTGCAGTGACCCCGTGTGAAGGGGGAGGAGGGGCTGAAAGACACCAGGCTCAGGGCCGAGCCTGGGTTCCTGGCCGCTGCTGGGAGGCGTGGTCCCGGTGGGGCCGGTCATGGGGTTGGGAGTAGGAGGAGATGCTGGCCATACGATACTCTGGGTGATACCAGTGGCAGGTTTTTCTGCATAGCTGGGTGTTACTTCAGCCTGGCTTGTCCATTCACCACTGACACTGCATTCCTTTCCTTACCACTTGGCTTAATCTTCACAAAGCGTTGGTGGCCCCTCCTCCCCTTCACTGGTACTTAGGTGAACACAAGCTGCAGGAAAAAGGCGAGACTCTTTTTCTGGGACTTCCTGGGACTTCCCTGGCAGTCCAGTTGTTAAGAATCCACCTTGCAATGCAGGGGACGAGGGTTCAATCCCTGGCCAAGGAACTACGATCCCACGTGCCGTGGAGCAAGTAAGCCCACACTGCAGCTACTGAACCTGTGTGCTGCAACGGAAGACCCAACGAGGTCAAATAAAGAAATAAACATTCAAGAAGCAAAAAAGAAAAGGCCAGACTCGAGACAGGGAGGCCCAGGAGGGCAGTGGGGCCAAGTGAACGGGGGGCTCCTGCTCCCTCTGATGGCCCGGGAAGAATGAGCTGAATGAAGAACAAGGTCTGGCTTGTCCACGATGGGAACTAGGACCATTTCGGGGCCCCTTCTGATGCTGAGATGTTTCAAGATGAAGAAAACTATCGTCCCACACGTTCAAGTGGCCACGGCCCACATTGTGTGAGTCCAAGCCCCTTGGCCATTGTTTACCTTCCCCAAATTGTGATAAAATGCACTGAACAAAGTGTGCCATTTTAACTGCTTTTAAATGTACAGTTCAGTGGCTTCCCTAGGGGCTCACACTGGAAAGAATCTGCCCGCAATGCGGGAGACCTGGGTTCGATACCTGGGTCTGGAAGATCCCCCGAAGAGGGGAATGGCTACCCACTCCAGTGTTCTTGTCTGGAGAATTCCTTGGACAAAGGACCCTGGCGGGCTACAGTCCATGTGGTCGCAAAGAGTTGGACACAACTGAGCGGCTAACACTCACCTTACTCAGTGGTATTAAGAGCATCCGCAAGGCTGTGTACCATCTCCACCACCCATCCATCTCCAGGACACTTTTCATCTGGCAAAACTGAAACTCTGTCCCATTCAACACTAACTCACCATACCCCCTCCTCCAGCCCTTGACAACCAGCATTCCTCTGTCCCTAAAAGTTTGACTACTCGACTTTGTACGAATGGAATCATAGAGTATTTGTTCTTTTGTTTCTGGCTTATTGCACTCAGACTATTATCCTCAAGCTTCAATCATGCTGTCAGAATTTCCTTCCTTTTAAAAGCTGAATAATATTCCATTATGAGGGCTGCTCAGATGGCTCGGTGGTAAAATATATAAATATATATATATATATATACACATATATATATCTGCCTGCTGATGCAGGAAACACAGGAGACGTGGGTTCCATCCCTGGGTCGGGAAGATTCCCTGGAGAAGGAAATGGCAACCCACTCCACTATTTTTGCCTGCAAAAGTCCATGGACAGAAGAGTCTGGCAGGCTACAGCCCATCAGGTCACAGAGTCAGACAGAACTCAGTGACTGAGCATGACAACATTTCATTATACGAATATACCACATATCTATTTTATTTCATTTGCAAAATATGTATTTACTTACTTATTTTTGGCTGGGCCAGGCCTTAGTATTGGCATTCGGGCTCTGGAGTGTAGGCTCAGTTGTCCCACGGTATGTGGGAGCTTAGTTCCCGAACCGGGGATGGAGCCACGGGATCACCAGAGAAGTCCCCTCATGTCTATTTTATTTACTCATCCTTTGACGGACACATGGGCTGCTTCCGCCTTTCAGCTACTGGGGGTAGTGCTGCTGGGAACATGAATGTACAGCTGTATGTTTGACGCACATCCTTTAGAAGGGAAAAAGAAGACGAGCCCCATGCAGGAGCTGCTGTTTGGAGCCCATCTGGCAGTTCTGGTACAAAACGCCCAGAGAGTCACAGCCCCTTCAAACAGAGCACCCCGTTCGTGTCACCGAGGCCAGCACAGGCGTCCCTCAGGACTTTGGTACCGCCCACTCAGCATGCCTCAACCCCAGGGTGATTTAACGGTTTAAATGGTACAACAGGAATCAGATCTGTGCTTTATTTTCTGATCATGTGGCATGTGGAGTCTTAGTTCCTAGACCAGGGATCAAACCCGTGTCCGCTTTAATGGAAGCGTGGAGTCTTAACCACTGGACCACCAGGGAACTCCCTAGATCTGTTAATCATTTTTTCAATCCTAAGATTTTAAATCGCTTGTAAAATTAAGGTTAATGTTATCAGCAGAGGAATTCTTCTATGTTGTGTTCCTTTCGGGGCCGAGTGCTGGTTGCAAACTGCGGGGAACATACATTTTGTATTCAGGTTTTTTTGCATTTTTCCATTGTGCTACGTGGCTTAATGATATCGTCGATTCTTGGTAGTTCTGTCAAGTTGCCCTGAATGCTGGCATGTTTAGCTGTGAATCGTGAATCATCGCTCCTTGGGAAATACAGACTACATTCCTAGAAGCTTGTGGTCAAAATAGCGTCATCAACTGATCAACAAATAACTTTGTTTTATGTATCTTTCTGTTTAAAGACGCATTATTCAATATAGTTAATATGTAATGTTAATCCATTAATATCGAGCTGTCACCAACAGCTCTATAACGATGTGCCTACCTAACACTTACTGTGTAAGGCAAGTCACTGCCTTGCCAAACTTAGGAACACTAGACATAACTTCAGCAGTGTACTTGCACTATTTTGAATACTAAAATCAACAAAAAGCCAAGCACAAAAATGAGCAAGATGGGGCACTAAACAGACTTGGGAAAGGACCCTGTTAACACTCTGAGCTGTAAGAAGGCAAGGGCTTCCCCACTGGCTCAGTGGGTAAAGAATCCACCTGTGATGCAGGAGACGTAGGAGCTACGGATTCGATCCCTGGGTTTGGAAGATTCACTGGAGGAGGAAATGACAACCCACTCTAGTATTCTTGCCTGCAAAATCCCATGGACAGAGGAGCCTGGTAGGCTGTAGTCCAAACGGTCAAAAAGAGCTGGACATGACCGAAGAACTAAGCATGCATTTAAGAAGGCAGGTATTGACCTCAGGTTGAAATGTATGTGTCTCAGATTTGTGACTCGAATTTTTTTCTGCACTGCCTTGAATGACACGTCCTCGAATCTGCGTGACAACACCTTAAGTATGGATTGCGGGGTTACAAATAAAGTTTAGTGAGCAAAGGGAACTTGGAAATGCAGAATCCGTGAGTAATGAGGCCTGCCTGTACTTTCAACGGCACTATTACGTTCCATCACGTTGGTAAAACTTCACTTAGTCAGTGAGGCCCCAGGGCAAAGAGGGTGGATGTTTGTGGATTTTCCCTGTTATAGATGATGCCACAGTAGGCAACGTTGCAAAGAGAGTTGTCTTTTTTTTTTTAATTCTTTCCATGGGGCTTCCCTGGTGGCTCAGTAGTAAAGAATCTGCCTGCCAATGCAGGAGACACGGGTTTGATCCCTGATCTGGGAAGATCCCACATGCTGCAGAGCATCTAAGCCAGTGCACCACTACTGAGCCTGCACTCCAGAGCCCAGGAGCCCCGCAACTGCTGAGCTCACGTGCTGCAACCGCCACAGCCCGCCGCCCTGGAGCCCACGCTCCACAGCAAAAGAAGCCCCTGCAAAGAGCAGCCTGAGCACTGTAACGAGAGGGTAGCCCTGCTTGCTGCAACTAGAGAAAAGCCCGAAGAGCGATAAGATAAATAAATAAATTCTTCCTATGGAATAAACTGCCCAACTGGGTGTACTGGTGGGCAGTGGGGTGGGATGGGGATAGGAGATGTAGCAGGTGACTTTCCAGCATCCGTTAGGCTCAACATATCTCTTGGCTGGGACACATATGTGACCACCCTGGACAATGAGATGCAAGGCTTCTGGGTCCTGGGAAGGGTTTCTTCCTGCCTCGGGGATGAGACAGTTCTGTCCTTGCTCTGGCCGTGGCTTGTCTGGGTTTAGGCCTGGAGCTATGATGAGGAAGAGGAGAGAGACGGGAAGAGGCTGGGTTGGATGACACAACTGTGCTGCCAAAGAACCAGCCTGGGCAGAGCCTGCCAGCTCCTCCGGGCTTCCGGGGATGTGAGGTCTTCACTTCCCTTCTGTTCCAGCCGTTCTGAGCCAGTGGCAGCCCTCGCCACAGCACTGCTAAGGACCTGGGATGAGAGTCTGCTCACATGACCTATGCCCTTCACCACCTCTTAGAACCCCACCCCAGTTGGCTTCCCGGAATCCCCAGGCCAAACTCGGCCAGCGCCCAGCAGTCTCCCGAGCCTGTGCAGTGCCCCCAGTGCCCAGCCTTCCAAACGGCAGCTGAGATCTGTGAGTGGCTGATGAAATCCCCCTGCTCACTACTGGCATTAAAAGGTTAGGCAGGGACTTCCCCGGTGGTCCAGTGGCAGGGGGCCCGGGTTCAACTCCTGGTCAGGGAGGTAAAGATCCTGCGTGCCGTGATGAAGACAGAAGACCCATGCCACAGCCAAGACCTGGAGCAGCCAAATAAATAAACAAATACATATTTTTTTAAAAAGTTAAATAGACTAGCAGCAACATGAATGGACCTAGAGATGGTCCTCCCAAGTGAAGAACGTCAAAGACAAATGTCTTATGATAGCACGTACACGTAGAATCTTATAAAGATGCAAATGAGTTTATTACAAAGCAGACTCACGTAGAAAGCAAACTCACGGTTGCCAAAGGAGAAAGGGGTTGGGAGGGATCCATCTGGAGTTTGGGATTAACAGATACACAGCACTATATATGAAAAAGATAAACAACAAGATATACCTACTGTATAGCACAGGGAAAAACCATATTCAGTATCTTGTGAAAACCTATGACGGAGGGGGACTTCCCTGGTGGTCTAGTGGCTACTCAATACAGAGGACATGGATTCAATCCCTTGTCCAGGAAGATCCCACGTGCCTTGAGCAGCTGAGCCAGTGCTCACAGCTACTGAAGCCCTCTCGCTAAGAGCCTATGTCCTACAGCAAGAGGAGCCACCGCTCGCTGCAACCAGAGAAAGCCCACCAGAGCACCGAACACCCTGCTCAGCCAAAGATAAATGAGTAAATCCATCTAAAAAAAAAACATAATGGAAAAGAATCTGAAAGAATATATATGAATCACTTTGCTCTACATCTGAGGCTAACACAACATAGTAAATCAACCTTACTTCAATAAAAAGTAGTTTGTTTTGAAAAAACAGGTAAGTAGACCACTGAAGAAAATACAGTGCATTGTTCATAGGAAAGGGAAATACTGTTTCCTGAATCTTCTGTTTTAATTAGTCACACACAGACACACACACACACACAAAGTTGCCACGGAAACACATTTTTTCCGTGCATCACAGCCAGGAGTGGACCCCTAGCTCCAGTCTTCCTCTTTCTGTCTGAGAGCCTCAGTCCAGGCTGGTGCGGGTGCCCTGCCCCCCACAGCCCCCCGTGCCCTCCCCGGCGTCAGCTCCCAGCTGCGGTGGCTACGGCAGCAGGAGCCTCAGCCCTGGTCCTGGGGGATCACGCTGAGGTCTGCGGGAAGCTGAGCCTCTGAGAGGAAGCGAGAAGGGATGAGGGGCTGTCAGACACTCAGAGGAGTTCCTGGAATGTCTTCCGTCTGCGGTGATGGAACTTGGCATAAAGGCACCAGGGCCTGCACAGCTGGGGGGTAGGGGCCCAGCCTCTTTCAGGCCCTCCCAGGGGTTGGGGCAGGCACCCCTGAAGTCCTCACCTAGCTGCGGCCCTCCCTGTGGGCGGCGCAGGAACCCCAGCGCCCATGTGGGTTCTGATTACCACCATCTCTGCAGCCTGTGAAGCTCTTTGGGCTGGCATGCCACCTCCTTTGATGGGGGAGGAAGCTGGTTCTGAGAGATCAAGCTACTTCCCCCAAGTACCCATGAGCAGGGGGCATGTGGCAGGCCTGGGCTGCAAGCCGGGACTCCCAAACCACTGGCTTTATGAGGAAGCTCTAGGCGCCATAATTCAACCCAGGATCCTTCCAAAGACCAGTCACTGCGTACTGACTCTTGCAGTGAGAATTTTCTCTCTGTGGCTTTAAGGGTAACAGGAAATTGCCTGCCCAGGCCCCTTGAATACCACGAGGACCCCTGTCTTATCCGGTCCACTCCAGAAACAATGGTGCGGGCCAAAGCTCCGTCCACCCACCCCCTGCAGAACAAGCCATATTAGGAGCTCCTGGTACCCTCAAGGGCTCTCAGGCCTGGGCTGGCCCTGCGCCAGGGAAATCGGTGCCTGCCCTGGGGTGTGAGCCCGGGAGGGGCAGGATGCCGTCGGGAG
The DNA here is from genome assembly GCF_029378745.1 of Bos indicus. Lineage (NCBI taxonomy): Eukaryota > Metazoa > Chordata > Mammalia > Artiodactyla > Bovidae > Bos > Bos indicus. The sequence continues at coordinate 1,721,160 of NC_091770.1, read as the reverse complement.
GGGCTGGTGAGTCAGTGGCCCGGCCTCCTCTGCTTTCCTCCCCTCCCTCCATGGCTTCCTCCCCTAGGACCGCACCCACCCATTCAGACCCCCCCACCCCCCTTCCCACTGGCCCAACTTCTCATTGACTCAACAGCACAGATTTACAATGTGACATAAACTAGGATAATAAAAACATTCTTATTCCTCCAAAGTCTAAAGGGCTTTTCCTTCCAGTCTCAAAAAAACAAAAAAAACTAAGCATTTTGGGGAACACATTCTCCCCCACATTTTTAAAAAAGCTTGTGTACCTTAGAAAAGTTAGAAAGTATAGGAAAGATGTAAAGAAGCAGTATAAATGCATCCTGCTCCCCACAGTGGCCTCACAGACAGACTTCCCCATTCCCCAGCCCCACCACCTCCCTTCTTGGCTCCACTATGCTTATTAACCTTGTGACCCTTCCTATTGTCCCCAGAAGGTCCCCCGATGAGCCCCTGGGCTCAGGGGAGGTCCCCACCTCCTCCTTCCCACAGGAACAGCAGACATCTTGTGACCAGTGCCGTGTTCCTGCCCTCAGTTGGGCACCGAGGACCCAAGGATGTCACCATGCACTCTAGTCCCTGGGACTCCTGCCCAGCTTGCTCCTTCCCTGCTAGTCTAAGACCAGATCCTGGAAATGTCACCTCCTCCAGGAAGCTGCTCTTGTTTACTCCTTCCTAGGTCCTGGATGGAGGACTCTGCCCTGTGGTCTTCGAGTCCTTGGTGTGGGGCAGGGAGCCTGGCATGGCGCACAGGTGCCCAGCGTGTGCTGTTGATCGCCTTGAGCAGGAGGCAGGAGGTAGCCTGCTGGACTCTCTGCTCACTGGCAGCTCAGGCTCGCCTTTGCGGGCCTGATGCCCACCCAGCTGGCCGCCCCTGACGCCTCTGGGCCACTGGCTGGCCCAGACACAGACGGGCATTTCTGCCAGGTTGCTGTTGTTTAGTCCCTAAGTCATGTCTGACTCTTGCGACCCCATGGACTGTAGCCCACCAGGCTCCTCTGTCAGTGGGCTTTCCCAGGCAAGAATACTGGAGTGGGTTGCCATTTCCTCCTCCAGGGGATCTTCCTGACCCAAGGGTGGAACCTGAGTCTCCTGCCCATTTCTGCCAGGAGCTGGGACCAAGTGGGAACAAACACCCATCTGTTTTATCCTCACCCATACCCTCACACACAGGAAGGACTAGCCAGGAACATGCTGTCAAAGAGGACAGTGTTCAGGGAATTTCTTGGTGGTCCAGTGGCTAAGACTCTGAGCTTCCAATGCAGGGCACCTGGGTCTGCTCCCCGGTCAGGGAACTAGATCCAACATGCTGCAACTAAGACCCAGTGCAGCCAAATAAATTTTTAAAAAGCGGGGAGGATGTTCAAATAAACACACCATTCCTCCCACCCAGCGTCATGTGGGCAGAGAGAGAGAGTCAGAAGGGCAAGTAGGGGCAGAGAATCCCTCCAAGGGAAGGGGCTGGGGGAGGGGGTGTGTGCCACCTCTTTGAAATAGATCAGAGGACTCTGGAGCCCCACACCTGTGTTATCTGGACCCCCCGGGCTGGGGGGAATCCATGGAGACCCCACCCTGGGCTGCACTCTGGGTCCATCCTGTGGCAGGAGTGACAGAGCTGGGCACCTGAGGAGCCGTGGGCCTGTGGTCTGCTGCAGCAGAGCTGGCCAAGACAGAGAACATCTGACTAGGTAGGCAGCTGAGGGGACGGTTGGCTCACAGTAGGGGAGGAAGCAGGGAAGGGCTGGTGAGAGCAGTCAAGGCCAGGGAACCTGCGTGGGGCTCTTCTATCCCGCCCACTCTGGTCTACTCCCTGCCCCTGCCAGTCCGGACAACACTCTAGAAACCTCTCCTAGCCCCGGGGAAAGTTCTCCAGGCAAAGCACCCCTGGTAGGGCGCTGGCTGCAGGTGGGGCCTGCTTATCACTGAGACTTCTTATCTGGGGCTCCACGGTCAGGGCACCCGGCTGTTTCCTTCAGGGCACCTGCTGTGAGAGGAATTCTTCTGGGGACTGGCCTTCCAGCAGCAAGACTTGGTGGCCTGTCTTGTCTGAACTGAGAGAGGCCACCAGCTCAGGGAAGGTTGCATGTGGTTCAGCCGAATTCTTGGAGGAAGAACAAGCTGAATTCTTGAAGGAGGGGAGTGTGCAAAACTGACAATGTGGGCTGTTAGTTCCGAGGGTCCCTCAGCTCAAACCTATCCTGCTGTGGTCTGCTCTGCCAAGCGGGCGGGACTCTGCCAGCCACAGCTCCCAGCTCCCTCCAAAGCTGGATTCTTTCTCAGTTTTTTAAAAAAATATTTATTTATTTACCTGCACCAGGTCATAGCTAGGGGCTTCCCAGGTGGCACAGGGGTAAAGGATCTGCTGGCCAATGCAGGAGATGAAAGAGAGGCTGGTTCAATCCCTGGGTCAGGAAGATCCCCTGGAGTAGGAAGTGGCAACCTGCACCAGTACTGTTGCCCGGGAAATCCCACGGACAGAGGAGCCTGGCAACTTACAGTCCATGGGGCCACGAAGAGTCGGTCACGACTGAGCATGCACGCACACAATTTGACTCGGTCCTTAGTTGCGGCAATTGGGATCTAACTCCCTGACCAGGGATCGAACCTGGGCCCCCTGCACTGGGAGCATGGAGTCAGCCACTGACCATCAGGCAAGTCTGGAACCTGGATTCTTGCAAGGTTCTGGCACTGGGAGGACTTGAGTGGGTTCCTGTCGCTATCACTCCTTGGGTCTCCAACCTTAAGCGATGATCTCCAACCTTAAGGTCCCTGTGCCTCTGCTCTGGGGAGACCAGTGGCCTCAGCACACCCTCTCCCCACAAGGCCCACAGCCCGCTGGGCGGGGCCCCCTCTCATGGGACTCCTGGGTGCGTGGCAGTCGTTTTGTGTGCTCATCAGCGTCTGGGGCTTCAGCTTCTTCTCTCTGCCCTTTCAGCCTTGCATTAGTGGTGCAAACAATCCCCTGTGCTGCATCCTATCTGTGGGCAGATCTTCCTGGGCATTCCGTTCTCTCCCAAACATGACGGGCACCACTTGCTGTCCTTCCCACCTAGTCTCTATCTGCCCCCGTCAGGCATCAAACTCCCCAAGGCGGGGGCCATGTCTATCTTCTGCTTCTTCACAGTCCTGTGGTTGCCATGGGGTAGGGGCTCAATGAATATTTGTTGAGTGAATACATGGGATTTAAGTGGGATTGTCTTCCTCTTTCCCTGCAGTCTGAGTGTACAGGTTTGTATACACTTCCTTACAGTCTGAGTGTATACACTCCTCTGAGTCCTGGGAAGCCCTGGTCTGAACAAGTGAATATCTAATCCCTTAATCCAAACCCTGGAAAGAAACCAAATTCTCACCCTGAGCAAGCTTGTCCTGACAGCGTCTCTAAACTCCAGGAGCCTTTAACAATTGAGGCTGTGCACCCTTACTTTTTCCATGTCTCAGGGTGCTCTTTAATGTTCATGCATCACCCCTTTAAGACAGGATCCATGACTTACCATATCCTTTTTATTATTGCCTTTTTATTCTTGTAACCCCCTGAGAGCAAAGCATGGGTCTAGAATAATAGTAACACCTCAGTAAATATTTCTTGGTTTGCAGCTGAAATTCGTTCATGAGAGACTCACACTTTCTATAAAACTGTATTTATTTATTTAGCTGTGCCAGGTCTTTAGCTGTGGCATACAAACTCTTAGCTGTGGCTTGTGGGATCTAGTTCCCTGACTGGAGATTGAACCTGGGCCCCCTACACTGGAAGTGAGGAGTCTTAGCCACTGGACCACCAGGGAATCCCAAAGACCCGCGCTTTTTAGTAAGAGGTTTAAACATACCACCAACAATAATGTGGTGTGGGCTCACATTTCTTGTGTGGATGCTCCCAGGAAAGTCCTTACTGCAAACCCAGAGTTGTCTGAGGAGATCTTTGCTGATGCTGCCCTGCCGTTGAGGCTCAGAGTGGTTCAGTCACCTGCCCACGGTCCCACAGCCACTGGGCAACAGAGCCAGGCTTATCCCTCTCAACTGACTCTGTGTGACTGAACCTGAGCACATCAGGAGCCTCCGAGGGTAAGGGCTGGGCTTGGGGCCAGGAAGCCAAAGAGGGCCCAGGTCCTGGGGAGGTTGGAATCTGGGTCCTTCTTACACGGCCCCTCTCTGCTCCTGCTCTGCTCCTCTGCCGTCCTTCTCGGGAGCCTTGCTCTCCCCCAGCCTCACACTTTTCCCTCCCTGTTCTCTCTTCCTGCTGCAGCTTCCCAGGGCCTCCATGGGCATCATTTCGTTGCTTCTCAGTGGTACCCTGGCCATGGAGGCCTTTGGTCCCCTGGTCCTGCAGGGGCTGGGCGAGGTCAGAGGGGGCGAGGCCAGGGACCAGGCATGGAATGAAGGGAAGGACAGATGCCCCGACGATGAAGAAAAGCTGGGGCAAACTGAGTTTGCTTTGCTGCTTCCCAGAAGCATAGAGAATTGAAAGCGGGGCAGAAGGGAGCAAGAGGTACGACTTTTCCTTTTGGAAAACTCAGCTTCTAAAGAAGTTTTGCAACAAAGAGGAAGGAACCTGCTTGTCCTGAGCCAGGCCTGAGCGGAGCCCTGCCTCCCTCTCTCTCTGCCCCACGCAGTTGACAGATGGCTCCAGGGTCCAGAAAGTTCCCAAACAGCGCTTTCACATACAGCCTTGCCTTACGTGTGTGCTCTGTCGTGTCCAGCTCTTTGTGACCCCACGAACTGTAGCCCTCCAGGCTCCTCTGTCCTTGGGATTTCCCAAGCAAGAATACTGGAGTGGGTTGCCATTTCCTCCTCCAGGGTTCTTCCCAACCCAGGGATCCAACCGCATCTCCTGCATGGCAGGTGGATTCTCGACCACTGAGTGAGCCACCAGGGAAGCCCATTTACATACAGACAGAGCAGAAAAAGAAACCGGCTGAACTGCAGGTGAAACTGGGGATGTGGGAAGCAATGTGAGCTTCCCAGCTGGAAGGTTCTGGAACGAGCTTCTGGGGGAGCGGGTGGGGGAGTGTGGGTTGGGAGAGGGGGTGGGGGTGTCAGAATATTTCCTTCTGACCGTTGTGCAGGCAAGTTAAAAAGCTGAAAACATTGAACACCGAACAGAGTGTTCATCTTTCCTTTTAATCAGCTGACTCTAGAAACCTTCTCAGCTGTTTCTTCATAATTAGTCAAGTATCTCATTAATAAGTGAACTACTGAAAAGGTTGAACGACTTCCTAAAACTCTCCCTCAGTTGTAGTCGCTGTTCACGCTTTCATCTTGTTAAAAAAAAGCCGATGAGCCAGCTTAGAGCAGCCAGGGCCTCAGGGGGCCACGTGCTCCCTGCCCCAGGCCGGACACCCGCACAGTGTTTGCTCTTAAGAGCCAGGCAGCGAGACTGTGAGTCACCTGGTCCCCTGCCCACCCAGCGCTGGCACCAGAAGACTCCCATGCTAACAGAGAGATGGAGAGAGGAAATAAACAACGTCTGCTCTCACCTTAAAATGCACGGATTCAAAGCCTCCTCAAGCTTGGAACTTAGGTTTTGAAATTAATACTGTTTTCAGATGAGAAATCTGAATTCAACTGTAAACCAAACAAAATGCAAACTTAAACATTAAACTCTCTAAAGGCTCATCCGTTGCCTGTGGAAATGTAAAATGGTCCAGCCACTCTGGAAAACAGATTGTCCATTTCTTAATAAAAAATGAAGCAGACACTTACAGAAATCATACTCACTCTGGCATTTACCCAGAAAAGTGAAAATTACATCCACCCAAAAGCCTATATGTGAACGCTCACAGGAGCTTTATCAGAATAGCTAAAAATCGCAAAAGACCAAAATGTTTCTTACTGTATCAGTGGTTAAACAAACTGTGGTAAAGCCACACTGTGGAATATTACACAGCGATGAAAAGGGACACACTACTGAAATGCACCTGATTTGGATGGACCTCAGAGGCATTACGGAGAAGGCAATGGCACCCCACTCCGGTACTCTTGCCTGGAAAATCCCATGGACAGAGGAGCCTGGTGGGCTGCAGTCCATGGGGTCATGAAGAGTCAAACACGACTGAGCAGCTTCACTTTCACTTTTCACTTTCATGCACTGGAGAAGGAAATGGCAACCCACTCCAGTGTTCTTGCCTGGAGAATCCCAGGGAAGGGGGAGCCTGGTGGGCTGCTGTCTATGGGGTCACAAAGGGCTGGACACAACTGGGCAACTGAAGCATTCATGCAGACATTATGGTGAGTGGAAGAAGCTAATCGTTAAAGACCAGGTACTGTATGATGCTATTCGCTTCTGTGACTTTCTTGAAATAAGAAAATTACAAAGACGGAATTAGTGGTTTCCAAGGGTGAGGAAGGGTGGTGAGAGAGGAAAAGGTAGGGTGACCGTAATACGGAAGCAAGGGTTTCCCTGTTGGCCCAGTGGTTAAGACTCCACGCTTCCACTTCAGGGGGCACGGGTTCAATCCCCGGGCAGGCAACTAAGATCCTGCATGCCACCCAGCGTGGCCAACAAAATTTAAAACAGAAGCAGGAGGGAGGTCTTCACGGTGATGGAATGGTTCTGTGTCTTGATGGTAGTGATTACATCAATCTACACATGTGAGAAAATGGCATGGAATATAGACATAGCCTACGAACATTAGTTACCTGGTCGATATTGTATTAAATAGTAGAGAGTTATTATGAAAGCTGTGACTACTGTGTGGGAGACCTCTCTGAAATGTCTTTGCATCTGCCTATTAATCTATAATCATGACAGAAGTTTTAAAATGTGCATTTTAGTGTGAAAGACTCTAAAATAAAGTTATCTGGGCAAAGATCTGTAAGAGCAGTCTTCGGGGAGCAGAGCTAGCCGGGAACATGCAGACCCCCCGCGTCCATGCTGTCCCAGTCTGTCGCCATCACTGATACAAAAGAGCCCGAGATTCTTGGCAACAGAGGTGGTGCGAGGACTCAAGGCCCCTTGTTGAATTCTGCACGCCTGGAGGTTTTGGCCCCTTGCTCCATGGGAAGGCCCTCGCTGTCTTGCGGAACAGTGGCTGGATGGAAGTACGCCTGCGGTCACCACAAGTGTACACTCTGGCCACCCCATTATGGACCACCTGCGAGTCCACGTCACGAATTTTGCCTTCTCTGCCCCTTTTCGCTGTCCTAAGCTCCCAGTTTTAGAATCCACTCTCTGGAAAAATCTGCTCTCTGCCTTAGAAAAGCACATGCCTGTCTGTGATGCCTTAGGTCCACAGACTGAGAATCTGGGACCCCAGGGCCTGGGGCTCAGGGGTCAGCTCTGTGGGTAGAAGTGGTCAGCATACTCAGGAGGCCCAGGACAGAGGAACTTCTGCGAGGCTGGCCCTGCTCTCTCCTCTCTAGCCCAGCACATCTGCTCATGGCGATCAGAATCAACCACCAAGGACTTCCCTGACCATCCAGTGGTTAAGATTCCAAGCTTCCACTACAGGGGGGCTCAGGTTCGATCCCTGGTCGGGGAACTAAGATACTGCGAGCTGCTTGGCATGACCCAAACAAAACAGAACAGCATCAATCACCAACTGGAATTCTCCCCTCTCCTGTTTACCTCTCCATCCATGCCCCAGATAGGATGCAGGCTTGGTCTTACGTTCCATGCTGCTGCTGCTGCTGCTAAGTCGCTTCAGTCATGTCCAACTCTGTGCGACCCCATAGACGGCAGCTCACCAGGCTCCCCCGCCCCTGGGATTCTAGAAGCACTCATTTAAGGAGCAAGCAGATGCAAAAGAGCATGTACAGAATAAATCCATTGAACACACACATATGTGTATAAATGGGCTTCCGTGGTAGCTCAGCTGGTAAAGAATCTGCCTGCAATGCAGGAGACCCTGGTTCAGGAAGATCCCCTGAAGGAGGGTACCCACTCCAGTATTCTTGGACTTCCCTGGTAGCTCGGATGGTAAAGTATCCAACGAGCAATGTGGGAAACGTGGGTTCAATCCCTGGGTTGGGAAGATCCCCTGGAGGAGGGCATAGCAACCCATTCCAGTATTCTTGCCTGGAGAATTCCATAGAAGAGTCTGGTCAGCTACAGTCCCTGGGGTCACAAAGAGTCAGACATGACTGAGCACGCCTGCATACATGCATATATATGGATTATATTTCTTTCTGTAATCTTCTAAGTGTTCAATAATGAATAAGGATTCCTTGAGAATTAAAACTAAATTTGTGATGAGGAAACATCAGACAAGGCTGAATGGAGCGAGATGGTACACAATAATTGATCAGTATTCTTCAAAATACTCAAGACAAAGATGGTGGGAATTGGCCCAGATTAAAGTAGATGACGGACTCTCCTGGTGGTCCAGTGGTTAAGACTTCACCTTCCAATGCAGGGGGTGCAGGTTCAATCCCAGGGAGGTTGATTCCACATGACTCGTGGCCAAAAAGCCAAAACATAGAACAGAAGCAACATTGTAACAAATTCAATAAAGACTTTAAAAATGCTCCACATCAAAAAAAAAAATCTTAAAAAAAAAAGTACTGAAATGGTCATGTACACATGGCTATGTTAAAAACAACAACCACAAGGACCTATTCTTTAGCACACGCAGCTCTGCTCAGCGTTATATGGCAGCCTGGGTGGCAAGGGGGCTTGGGGGAGAATGGATACATGTACGCGTAAGGCTGAGTCCCTTATAGCTTGTATATGGCTATACCCCAGTACAAAATAAAAAGTTTTTTTTTTTTAAATGAAATGTAATCAGAAAATCAAGTTAAAATTAAATCTACTTAATTAAAAAAAAAAAAGAGTAGATGAAGGAATTATGGCCACCAAATGCCACTCGGAATTCTGAGCTGGATCCTGGGTCAGGAGGAAGACATCTGTGGGGAGTTCAGGACAATCTGAACAATTGATAGTCTAATATCGATGCTAATTCCCTGATTTTGACAGTTGTACTGTGTAAGGCGTGGTCCTGAAGGGAAGCTGAGTAGGGAGTACCTGGGAGCACTCGGACAATTATTGCCAGCGTTGCTACAAATCTAAAATTATTTCAAAAGAAAAATAAATGAATGAAATGCTAAGTGACAGTCCCCCACCCCATGAGATACCTAAAGCCCTAGAGCCCAGCACAATCATGCACTTTTCTCTCCCCAGAAATTCCATCTGAGGAGCCCAGTATCCTGGGGGTGACTGACCAGATGGCCCTGCATTCCTTACTCTGGAAATCCCAACCCTCCAGCCTTCTGCCAGCTGGCCTCTCCTGGAGTCCAGGCCCTTCCCCCTCCTGCCCCCCAACCTGGAGATTCAGCCTGTCCTTTGAGGTCTAACTGCAAAGTTGCCTCCCAGGGGATAGGCCGGGGCTCCTCCCTGCCTTGACAAGGTTGAGCGGCCTCTTCTTGCTTGTACCCGGCCCAGCAGTGGCCACCCCCCCACGCATCGGCTGACTGTATCGTGGAAGCGCTCAGGGGCCTTCCTGGGCAGATGGGGAACCTGCAGGGTAGTGGTCCTGTCACCAGTGGCTGGTGCGGCTGACATGGAACACATGCTCCAAATAAGTGGGGGAGTCCAGCCCCACCCCAGCCATTCTTGTGGTTGTTCCAAGGCGAGGGGCACACCTGGTCCAGAGAACTCTCGGGAGCACAAAGATGCATTAGTCTGGTGGGACGCCCTCCCTTGTACAGCCAGGCCTGGCAGAAACCTATTCTTGGCTGGGGTTTCAGCTGGAGCCACCCAAACGCCGGACCCACCCCGCCTGGCTTCCCTTTCTTATTGCCACCAATGGGCATCCTTTAGCCAGTTTATGTCAAAAGGTGCTCAATCAGGCTGGCCTTCTGGGCAGACGACAGGATGAGAGGACCTTCCCGCCCAGTTGGACGCTGGAACCACGCTTTGTCTTTTCCTCCCTGTCTGAGGCCAGTGCTGCCAACTCAGAGCAGCACCACAGAGGTATGGAGAGAGTAACATGGCAACATACATTACCACATGTAAAGTAGACAGCCAATGGGAGCTCAAATCAGTAACAACCTACGGGTAGGATGCGGAGGCAGGTGGGAAGGATGTTCACGTGAGAAGGGACATGGGTAAACCTGTGACTGATTCGTGTTGATGTTTGGTAGAAACCAACACAATACTGTAAAGCAATTATTCTTAAATAAACTTTAAAAAAAGAAAGAAAGAAAATACCTGCCACAAGCTAGATATTTCAGAAGGTGTTCAAAGACTGAAATAAACTCTGCCCTAAGTCGCTCACCAGGCTCGCGTCCCCGTCAGTGAAAAGGACGTGGTGACAACCGGCTCAGAGTGGACTCAGGTTCTGATGTCCCCTCTGCACTCGGCAGGCGTGGGGCCAATTCAGCCATAAAGACAGTGAAGGAAAGGAAGGCAGTGAGAGGTCGCAGACAGCACCCAAGTGTCTCACTGTTTTATGGCCCATGTTGTCATAAGCAACCTCCCCTGGGGAGTCCACGCAAGTCAAAGTTCAGGGTCAATTAGGAAAATACTGGAAGGGTTACTCTCAGCAGGAAAGACAGAGTGCGCCTCCCTGATTTGAACTTTAAGAAAGTACAGAAGGCAGGTAGTTGGAGGAAAGAGACCACAAAATAGAAGTCCATTCCTAACATCCTCTTGAGGATCCAGGACGCTTTAGCGATTCCTCCAGGCCTCCGATCACCAGGTGGCCTGCCCACTACCCCAGCTGGTTTCGTTTTGGGAGGAGGAGACCCACTCACTCTGCAGAAGCCCAGAGGCGCTCTGGGAGGGACTAGGGAACCCCGGGCCCTGAGCTCCACAGGAGACCAGAGGCCACGGCAGCTCTGGATCCAGTGCTCCTTCCCCAGGGGCCTGCTTCCAGCTCCAGGCCAGCCCCTCCTTGCTCCCTCCCACCCCTCACCCGGCCACACTCTGTGCAGTGGCCCCCGTGGCCGCACTCACCAGCTCGGGCAAGAAGAAGGCGTAGGGGATGGTGAGAAACAGTGAGACCCCGGAGGGCACGTCAGGGGGAGCATGGCTGGTGGCGGGCGGGTCCCGGGAGGCCATGCTCTCACCCTCTGCCTGGCGCCCTGGCTTGGCAGCCCGTGCCCGCAGCCCTTCAAATATCACCTCCTGCCCGACACACCCATCAGACGTCGCCTGGAAGGGAAAAAAAAAAAAAGTTCCAGCCAAGCAGGTCCTTCCACTGGCTTCGGCCAAGAGAATCCTCAGTGAAATGCAGTTTGTGTATCAGACAGGCCTTCCACCAGCTGTGGCAGAGCCGCTCAGGAAGGCGAGCAGGAGCCTCTTCCTAGACTTTTTCCTCCAAGGAAGTTCTGAATCCCAGGCATGCTATTCCAGGGGAGGCCAGCTGCAGTAGCTGCTTCCACCTGGTGCCCAGGACAGGAATGAGCTGCCCCTGTGACAAGGACTGTTTACTGAGGGACTACTGTGCGCTGTGCTCAGTCGTGTCCGACTCTGCGACCCCACGGATCTAGCCCGCCAGGCTCCTCTGTCCATGGAATTTCCCAGGCAAGTATACTGCAGTGGGTTACCATGCCCTCCTCCAGGAGATCTTCCCAACCCAGGGATCGAACCAGGTCTCCCGAATTGTAGGCAGATTCTTTATTGTCTGAGCCACCAGGGAAGCCCTGAGGACCTCCTAGGAACCACGAAAACTTCAGACACCTCTGGGAGCTACAGCCCGACTCGTGGCTGCTTTGCTTCTTTTCCAAGCAAGGAGACCCAGATTCTGCCCTGTCAAGTCAAGGTCACAGCTTGCTCTGCTTACCGCTGCTCATCCTTGAGGACCCCACGCCGGTCGGGCTCCTGCCCGGCCCTGGCAATGCGACACTTCCTTCTCTGTCTGCACTCTTTGTCACCGTCAGTCTCTCCTAGTGTTCTCACCCAGCAGATGGAGGTCTCTGTCTCTGGGATGAATCTACCCCAGTGGGCACCAGAGCCCTCCTCCCCTCCCTGCCCTGGCCCCCTCACTGGGCTGGTGCCTGGGAGCCGGGCTTGGAGCCAGGTCAGATCCTTCCTGTCTCCTGCCTGCCTGCCTGCCTCCAGGGCTGTGACCCAGCAGCCAAGAGGCTCCTTTCCCGCTAAAGACAGGGCCTGGAGATGTGGGCCCTTTGCCTGCCTTCCTCTCGGCCACCCTGGAGAGTGGCCTAGCACCCCAGAGTCCGATGGGGATGCTCCGGGTTGGGGTGGGGGGTTCCTTCCCACTGGAGTGGAGGGGTTGCAAGAAGGCCACCCTGCGTGCTGGGTCAGGAGGCGTCCACCACGAAAGGCCAGTTCCTGAGCAAGGACAGTGCCTGCCGGGGCCTGCCTCCCGCCACCTCCCCTTCTGTGGGGAGAGCTGGGAAAGAGCCAGGGAACAGGGGAGATGGACGAATGAGCCTACAGCAAAGGCACGGCAAAGACAGGCAAAGTGTTCGTGCATGTCGAACCAGCCTGGCTGTGCCCTCCTCCAGGCCTGCGGGATCTGGCGAGGGGAGTGAGGCCCTGGTCCCACCGGCCTTCCAGCCCCAGCTCGTCTGTAGGATGGACGCAGCACGCAGGTGCTGCCTAGGACTCCCACCTCTTGCCACCTCTCCCGACTGCTGTAACTCACCGTGGCCACTGTCTTGAGCCGTAGGATACCTTGTACTTGGCCACCGACAATGCAGTGTTCATGGGAACAGCTCAGGGAAGGCAAGCAGGATAAGAATCTTTCTCCGGCTCATTTCACATCTGCAAAGTGAAGCTAATATCTGAGGCTGGAGCTCCTGAGAGATTGACAGAGCTTGAGCCACTTCTACCTTCTGACACAATTCGTATGTTAAGAAGTGAAGATGTGACAATGTAAAGTTGTAAAAAAAAATGGCATATTTTAAATATTCTATAGTGCTTTCCTGGTGGCTCAGTGGTACAGAATCTGCCTGCCAATGAGGGAGACGCAGGTTAGAGCCTGGGGTCGGGAAGATCCCCTGGAGAAGGAAATGGCAACCCACTCCAGTATTCTTGCCTGGAGAATCCCCATGGACAGAGGAACCTGGCAGGCTACAGTCCATGTGGTTTCAAGGAGTTGAACACGACTTAGCAACTAAACCACCACCCACAAACATTTTATATTTAGCCAAGTCATGTTTTATTATATGCAACAAAGTATGGCATACTCCCTGGGATTATATGTATTATAGATGCATATGTTGAAAATCACATCAGATAATGTTATGATTTTTGCTTTCAACCATCATACATATTTTAAGAGAAAAAAATTATTATGTTTACCTAGATATTTACCCGGAGAAGGGAATGGCACCCCACTCCAGTACTCTTGCCTGGAAAATCCCATGGATGGAGGAGCCTGGAATGCATGGGGTCACTGAGGGTCAGACACGACTGAGCGACTTCACTTCACTTTTCACTTTCATGCACTGGAGAAGGAAATGGCAACCCACTCCAGTGTTCTTGCCTGGAGAATCCCAGGGACGGGGGAGCCTGGTGGGCTGCCGTCTCTGGGGTCGCACAGAGTCGGACACGACTGAAGCGACTTAGCAGCAGCAGATATTTACCATTTCTGCTGCTGTCCTTCATTCCAGATGTCCCAAGCTTTCCTCTGGTGTCTTTCCCCTTCTGCCCAAAGAATTTTATTTATTAATAGCATTTCTTTCAGAGCAAGTCTGCTAACAATAAATTCCCTTAGTTTTCCTTCATCTGAAAATGCCTTGATTGCATCTTTCTTCCTGAACAGTATTATTGTAGAGTATGGAATTCATGTTTTCTTTCGGCACTTAAAATATGTTCTACCACCTTCTGACTTCTGGTTTCTGATGCAAAATTCTCAGTAATTCAAACTGTTGTTCCCTATATTGAAAGCACTGTTTTCCTTTGGTTGCTTTCAAGACTGTTTTTCCTTTGTCTTTCATTTTATGCTTTGATTCTGTTATGGCTGGGCATGGCTTTCTCTGAGTTTATCTTGTTTCGGTGTTCACTAACCTTCCTTAACGGAGAAGGCAATGGCACCCCACTCCAGTACTCTTGCCTGGAAAATCCCATGGACAGAGGAGCCTGGTAGGCTGCAGTCCATGGGGTCACTGAGGGTCAAACATGACTGAGCGACTTCACTTTCACTTTTCACTTTCATGCATTGGAGAAGGAAATGGCAACCCACTCCAGTGTTCCTGCCTGGAGAATCCCAGGGATGGGGGAGCCTGGTGGGCTGCCGTCTTTGGGGTCGCACAGAGTCGGACATGACTGAAGCGACTTAACAGCAACCTTCCTTAATCCATAACTCTTAAGTCTTTAACAAATTTTAAAAGTTTTCCTTATTTCTTCAAAAAAATATTTTTTTCTGCACCACACTCTTTCTGTCCTTCTACTGAGACTCTGGTGATGAGAATGTTAGACCTTTTGGAATTGTCCCACAGATACTTAAAGATCTGTTTATTTTTTTCAGTCTATTTCCTTTCTTTTGTTCAATTGGACAATTTGTATTGATCTATATATACTGATTTATATTGATCTATTGAACTATAAGTTTACTGAATTTTTTTTTTTTTATCATCTCCATTCTGTTGTTGAGCCCATCCAAATTGATTTTTTCACTTTGGTTTTATTTTTCATTTCTAAAACTTCAGTTTGGTTCTTTTCGTATCAAATGTTTCTCCAATGAGACTGTCTATCCATCTGTTCATTTTGGGGTTTTGCTCTGACTTCTTGGTACACGATTGTAAGTAGCTACTTCAGCGTCTCAATTCGACTGTGTCATCTCAGAGTTGTTGTCTCTTCCTTTTTGTTGCTTCCCTTTGAAAGATATTGAGATTTTCCTAGGTCTTCAAATATCAAGTCACTGTGGATTGTATCCTGGAAAATTTGAATATTACGCTATAGGATTACGGGGCTTCTTTAAATCCTGTAGCAAATGTTGGGACTTCCCTGGTGGTCCAGTGCTTAAGAATCCACCTGCCAATGCAGGGGACATGGGTTTGATCCCTGGAATGGGAAGATCCCACATGCCACAGGGTGGCTAAGTTCATGTGTCACAACTTCTGAGCCTGCGCTCCTCAAGGAGAAAAGACGCCACAGTGAGCAGCTCTCGCACTGCAACTAGAGAACAGCCCCCACTCGCCGCAACTAGAAAAAGCCTGTGCGCATCAATGAAGACCCAGTGCAGCCAAAAATTAATTAATTTTAAATATGTTGTTTTGTTTGTTTTAGCAGCAACGGGCCTGATTAGATGCAGGCTGCAAGTTCCTGCCTACCTTCTCTGGTATGAAATCTCCTGAACAATGTCAGCTCATCTTTTAAAGTTGTGCAGCGCTTTTCAGATCCATTTGGTGTGTGTGCTAGTCTTGGACCTGGGATCGGTCTGGGACCGGGCTGCTCAGTTATAAAGTCCTCTGGTGTGTTGTTTAGGGGCAGCTATGCTTCCCTGGTTGCTCAGCTCGTTAAGAATTTGCCTGCAATGCAGGCCAAAATGCAATAAGATATATTTATACAGAGAGAAATCGAGAGTGAGAGAAAGAGGGATTTGCCACCATGCTATTAGGACCACGGTCCCTTTGGTCAGAGAGAAGGACTCTCCTCCTCAAAGTTTAGACACCTGTCTGGCTGCCACTGCCCAACAGTCACTAGATTGCCTAGGCTTGAGGGCAGAAGAGAACGGGGAAAAAAATATAAACAAACAGAGGTTTTCTATACTCTGACCAGTGGTGGTGCTGGTTGAGTGGCTAAGTCACGTCTGACTCTTTGCGGCCCCACGGCTTCTCTGCCCATGGAGTTTCCCAGGCAAGAATACTGGAGTGGGTTTCCATTTCCTTCTCCAGGGGATCTTCCTGACTCAGGGATCGAACCTGGGTCTCTTGCACTGCAAGCAGATTCTTCACCGATGAGCCACAGGGAAGCCCCCGTATGACCAGTACAGGCTCTCTTTCCCAGTCCTCAGCCCAGAAATGGAGCACTTTTTTGGAGATGTGTTTTGTCTGTATCCCACGCACATTCTGGACTTCATGTTGCTCTGAGCCCAGGCCTGGAGATACTACAGGGGGGAAAAAAGGGGATACTGCCTACCACTAGTTTGGTAGTATTCGGAGTTCTGTTTTCCTTCCCAAATGTTCCCACTTCTACTTATTTTCAGAGTCCTTAGAAAACTGTTCCGTGCATTGTGTCTAGGACTTCTGTCACATTCAGTGGGAAGAAAATGCTGAAATACCCATCTCTATATGACCAGAACCCAAGCTCCACCAACCTGTTTTGATTCTCTGCATAGCACTTACTCAAAAAAATTTTTTAATTTATGTCTTTATTTATTTGGCTGCATCGTTGCAGCATGGAGAATCTAGTTCCCTGATCAGGGATAGAACCCGAGCCGCCTGCACTGGGGGCTCAGAGTCTTAGCCCCTGGACAACCAGGGAAGTCCCACTCCCTCATATTTTTGTTTATTGATTTGTTTGCCTATTGCTTGTCCCCCATCCTGCCCCTTCCTAAGATGTTAGCTTCAGAGTAGCTGTGACTTTATTCATATTGAATATTTCTGGGCACAAAGTAAGCACTCAATAAAGGCTTTCAGATGACTGACTCTACCCTCTTGGTCAGAAAGATTTTGAAGACTACTGCTTCTCTCTCTCTTTTTTGTCTCCTCTTCCTTAACTGACTCCTTGTGAGTAAGTTACCTTATACATTTTTCAGAAAAGATTTATTGGTTACCCAACAGATAAGGGGCAGGTCAGGAGAAAGCCAGAGATGCTCGGGGAAAGAACAGACATTGTACCCATTCCTCCTACTACAAATGTTAGAATAACCCATCCCAATTGGTTTTAACAACCAAGGAGACATATTACCTTGGGTAGGTGAGAAGTTGAGGAAATGTTGGCTTCAGGTGAGGCTTGATCCAGTGGCTAAACAACGCTACAAAGGACCTAGATCGTCTCCGTTAGTCAACCCTGCCTGTTGCTGTCACACTGTTGGCTTTTTTCTTAACCTCACTCGGCACACCTCCCACGCACACAGCTCTAGGCTCTGGATTTCTGGAAGTGAAACTGCTACAGGGACACTCATGTCCCACAGGCTCTGGCCTGTTCACTCAGACATAGGTGCATTGCAATTACTCTTTCAACCAATCAAGGTCACTTCAACCTTCAAATGAGGGAGTTAGAATACACATGCCCAAAGGACCAGGCTTGGGAGGAGGCTGTGGTTAATGCTGTGTCTGGGGCCATCTGGTTCCCAGTGCCCTTGCAGTCTGGGCAGGCACAGAATTCTTCAAGGTCAGAGGGCAGCTGGCAGGAAGAGGATAGACTCATGGGACAATTTTGGGGTCACCCAGAGAGCTCTGCCCGGTGAAGAGCTCAGAAAGCCTTGAGTCCTTTTTGTTATTGCCCTAAGTGGCCTCTTCAAAAGGACAAAGTTCTGCAAAGTTAATCTTCGTTGGCAAAGTCAGGCGCAAATGAGATTAAGGTTCAGTCTGTCTCCAGAGCATGAGAAATGGACTGCACGTTAGCCGTGTTTCCGAAGTCCCGAGTTCAAACTGACTTCCCCCGTGATTTCTGACCCCCACCTCGCACACTGCCTACACCCCAACATGCTCTCGTTCAGCGTCAGCCGCCGAGGCGTAAAATCCGAGGCTTCCGTTGTCCTACCGACACAGCACCGCCCTTCACTCACCGTTCATTTATCACTTCTCCCATTCCTCCCCGTCCAAATCTGAATGATTACTCAACTATTGCCTTCAAATATCAGAATTTCAGAGGATGAGATGTCTGGATGGCATCACCAACTCAACGGACATGAGTCTGAGCAAACTCAGGGAGAGAGTGAAGGACAGGGAAGCCTGATGTGCTGCTGCAGTCCATGGGGTTGCAGGGTCAGATACGACTTAGTGACGCAAACAACAATCAGAGAATTTCAGCCAGCAAGCCTGGCTCCTGAGGGAGCCACATGTTATTTAATCCACGTATTCCTGAATTTCAGACAGCGAATGGTGGGAGTTCACAGAGCGAGGGTTTCATTCAAACTGAGCAGATGGTGGTCCCCAACATGGGATGGTGGTGTTTGGAGAGCGAGACTAGGTTTAGAAGGATCACCTATGCTGACCCTTACTTAGTGCCTGTTGCAGGGCTCTTAATACCCCAGCTACAGGACTGTTGGGATTTGGATGCGTCCGGAACAACAGAAAGACACGGAGGGAGGCCCTCTGGCAGCCTGTGCCCTTCTTCACTTCTCACACACGATCACTTCCACACTGCATCGTCAAGTCAGGACAGGGATCCCAGTGGGGGCTGCTCCCACCACCTCCTCAAAGCCAAATGCTGTGCCTGGATGGTAGTGTGTGCTGAGTCATTTCAGTCATGTCCGACTCTCTAAAACCCATGCACTGCAGAGCCCCAGGCTCCTCTGTCCATGGGATTCTCCAGGCAAGAATACTCGAGTGGGTTGCCAGTCTCTTCTCTAGGGGATCTTGCAGACCCAGGGATTGAACCCAGGTCTCCTGCACTGCAGGCAGCTAGTAGCTGCTCAGCAAACACAGAGTGAATGAATGAATGAACAAATGAACAAACGGAAGATTGTAAACCTCAGACACGAGGTGTCTTGCGTCAGTAGGGTTCTGCCTTGGATTCTCTACTTTGAAGAAACAGAACACAAAGCAGCTAGGTGACAGCCAGCTCTAGTCACCTCCATGCCCCGAATAAACCTCCCAACTTGGAATGCTTCACACCAGAGGAAGTGAGCGAGTCCACGGTGAGGGATGTCCTGTAGCACTGTGAACTGACAAAGCCCTGGGCTGGCAGCTGGCACCTCCAGCGCCCAGCCGGTTCCCTTGGGGCTACCCAGATGCTGACTGCACTGGCAAGTCAAACCTGCTCCATTTGTATGTGGGTAACGCATTTCAACCAGCCCCTTGTGAGTTGTCCTGGCCTCAACCTTAGACCATAAAATCCACTGGGACTGAGGTGGTACCTGCTCTGAGGTGCCCCACCCATCACCGTGCAGCCCAGGTGAGGGAATTGCAGTATTTCCCACCACCTCCAGCAGACCCGTTGGATGTGACGCTCCACCTATCGTATGAGGCTGGAGGTGGGGGCGGTGGGTCGCATCATTTACAGTTCAGAGCCCTGCTCCCCCACAACGGTTCTGACGTGGGGACTCCCCTCACAGGGGCACCCAGCACTGGGTGTCCCTCCACCGTTCCCCAATCTGGGTTCACAGTTAAGTCGCTTTGTTGCCGAGTCACACTCCTGGACACAACCCCCTGCCCCAGGACTGGCTTCCAGGATGTTTTTGGCTCCTTGACAACCTCTTCCTGTTTTGGAAGCTAAAAAGTGGCAGTGAAAAGCCAGAGAGGTTTCATTGTTTTGTTCTCTTTTTTAAAAAAAATCCTCCGCCGACTGAAGCGAGAACTTGTCTTTCGCTGGCACAGCCGCCCTCGCCCCTGCGGAACCGGCACCTCTGTGCAGGCTGACCTCCTTTGAGTCTCGCTTCTGGGCCCAAGCCTTACTGAAACTGTTTGCTCTCCTCTGTTTTTCTTATGTGTCAGAAACACTAAAGTTGGCTACATTCGTCAGTCATGACACATTTCAAATGAATACAGAAGACAGTTTGTGAAAACACCCTCTAAAGAAAGCTCCCTCTCTCTATGCTGTGCATTCATTGAAAGGAATTCACCGGCCATCATTTCTTTCATAAAACGCCCCACCTTTGACTGGATGCTAAGAATAACCTAAATGATTAGAAAGATGAAAATGTGGCCATTAGGAATGAAAGATTCTATAGAAAAATGACCTCCATGGTGGGGAGTGACGGGGTTTCATGTTCTTGCATATAATACAACAGGGGCCTAAGCTGAGACGACCCGAAAGGATGGGAAAACTCTGTACACCACCTCCATTTGCAAAGGTGGGAGCCCCTTCTTGTCACAGGAGCTGGGGAGGGTCATAGTCTCAGAGCGGGGCAGGCATAGCCTAGGGAACTGGAGAGGCAGCTTGTTATGTTAGACAGATGAGTGGTGCCTGGACACGCTGCTTCCCACACACCAGGGTGGGGTTGGGGGGTGGAGACATAGTGAAATTTCTTTTCCAAGGCCACATTCTCGTGACATCTGTGCCCCTTTCACACATGAACGTCTGAGATGAAGGCCCAGATTGTTTCCCTTAAGGGTTTAGCAGAAGCTAACTGAGATGTTAGCTTCCGAAATCACTGCAGATGGTGACTGCAGCCATGAAATGAAAAGACCCTTGCTCCCGGAAGAAAAGCTATGACCAATCTAGACATATTAAAAAGCAGAGACATTACTTTCCCAACAAAGGTCCGTCTAGTCAAAGTGGAGAAGGCAATGGCACCCACTCCAGTACTCTTGCCTGGAAAATCCCATGGACGGAGGAGCCTGGTAGGCTGCAGTCCATGGGGTCGAGAAGAGTCGGACACAATTGCCCAACTTCACTTTCAGTTTTCACTTTTCATGCATTGGAGAAGGAAATGGCAACCCACTCCAGTATTCTTGCCTGGAGAATCCCAGGGACAGAGGAGCCTGGTGGGCTGCCGTCTATGGGGTCACACAGAGTCAGACATGACTGCCATGACTTAGCAGTCAAAGCTAGTCACGTATGGATATGAGAGTTGGACCATAAAGAAAGTTGAATTGATGCTTTGGAACTGTGGTGTTGAACACTCTTGAGAGTCCCTTGGACTGCAAGGAGATCAAACAGGTCAATTGTAAAGGAAACCAACCCTGAATATTCATTGGAAGGACTGATGCTGAAGCTGAAGCTCCAGTACTTTGGCCACCTGATGGGAAGAACTGACTCATTGGAAAAGACCCTGATGCTGGGAAAGACTGAAGGTGGGAGGAGAAGGGGACGACAGAGGATGAGATGGTTGGATGGTATCACTGACTCCATGGACTTGGGTTTAGGTAGACTCCAGCAGTTGGTGATGGACGGGGAGGCCTGGCGTGCTGCAGTCCATGGGGTCACAAAGAGTCGGACACGACTGAGCAACTGAACTGAAGTGAGATGTAGCCCTGGAGTTTCGTCATACAATGGAGCTCTAAAAGTAACCCCCTCCTAGAACACTGCCCTGGTGGTTCAGTGGTTAAGACCGATGCAGGGGACCTAAGTTCGATCCCTGGCCAGGGAACTAAGGTCTCACATGTTGCGTGGTGCAGCCAAATAAAATAAAATAAAAAAAGTAAATGCCTCCTTTAAGGCAGTACGTTTCAAGACAAGTTCCTCAGTCAGCACTCTGATAATTTAGATTAAACTCTGATTTGATTGTATTTTTCATCCAACAGACTTCTCATGTTATATTTCATGTACAATTTTTTTTATTTTATTTTTAAACTTTACATAATTGTATTAGTTTTGCCAAATATCGAAATGAATCCGCCACAGCATGTACAGTTTTTAAATGTCTCCACTGAGGAGGGGAACGTCTTCGGTTGTAGAAAGTCATACTTGATGTCTCTACGCAGCATATTAGCTGTGCCACTTACTACCTCTGACCTTAGGCACATTACCAAGTGTGCTTGGCCTGTGTCTTCAGCAGCAGTATTGATGACACTGGAAAACCCAGTGCTGGCCTCCTACAGCACTTGTGAGCGGTAACCTCGTAAAAGAGGACGCCACAGCAGGCGCCCAACAAATGCTAGCTGAACTATTACCATTAACACGAAAGGCTTGGGACGACTCACCAGCAGTCACAGGATTGTTTGAAAGGCAACAAAATCTTTGTTCTTTGACACAGAGGTAGGTCAACACACTGTCCAGAGCCTGGAAGTGTTTTTGTTTGTTTGTTCTTTAATGAGCGCTAATTATACGGGCTTGAAAAAGGAAAACTGGATTTTGTTTTTATGGCTTCCCAGGTGGCTCAGGGGTAAAGAATCCGCCTGCCAATGCAGGAGATTCAGGTTTGATCCCTGGGTGGGGAAGATCCCCTGGAGGAGGAAATGGCAACCCACTCCAGTATTCTTGACTGAAAAATCTTGTGAACAGAGGTGCCTGGTGGGTTACAGACCAGAGGGTCGGAAAAGAGTCAGACATGTCTGAGAAACTGAGCAAAAGAGAGAGCATGTTCAAATGTTAGACTGAAGTGAGTGATCAATAACACAGCTTTCTCAAATATATTATCCTGATTTCCTCTTCATTTCACAACATAAATTTTATTAGCAAAAATCATGCGTGTGTGCGTGCTCAGTCACTTCTGTCGTGTCCAACTCTGCAACTCCGTGGACTGCAGCCTTCCAGGCTCCTCTGTCCGTGGGATTTTTAAAGCAAGAATACTAGAGTGAGTTGCCATGCCCTCCTCCAGGGGATCTTCCCAATTCAGGGGTCTCCTGCATTGCAGGTGGATTCTTTATCACTGAGCCACCGGGGAATCCCCATTCTGGATTCTAGACACTTACCAGATATATTATTTGTAAATATCTTCTCCTATTCTGTGGGTTGTATTTTCACTTTCTTGAATAGTCATAAATTTGACTTTTGATACAATCTTGCTTTTATACAAATGTATAGATACAGTCAACTTAAATGTTAGTTGGTGTTACATATAGAAGGGCTTCCCTGCTGGCTCAGTGGTAAAGAACCTGCCTGCCAATGCAGGAGATGCAGGTTCAATCCCTGGGTCAGGAAGATCCCCTGGAGAAGGAAATGGCAACCACTCCAGTGTTCTTGCCTGGAGAGTACCATGGACGGAGGAGCCTGGTGGGCTAATGGCAACCACTCCAGTATTCTTGCCTGGAGAGTCCCATGGATAGAGGAGCCTGGTGGGCTAATGGCAACCTCTCCAGTATTCTTGCCTGGAGAGTCCCATGGACGGAGGAGCCTGGTGGGCTACAGTCTGTCACTTCAGTTCAGTTCAGTCGCTCAGTCGTGTCCAACTCTTCGCGACCCCATGAACCGCAGCACGCCAGGCCTCCCCGTCCATCACCAACTCCCGGAGTTCACTCAAACTCTTGTCCATCGAGTTGGTGATGCCATCCAGCCATCTCATCCTCTGTCGTCCCCTTCTCCTCCTGCCCCCAATCCCTCCCAGCATCAGGCTGTTTTCCAATGAGTCAACTCTTCACACGAGGTGGCCAAAGTATTGGAGTTTCAGTTTGTGGGGTCGCAAAAAGTCAGACATGACTTAGTGAGTAAATAACAACAAATTACATATAGAATGGATGGACAACAGGTCCTACAATATAGCACAAGGAGCTATATCCAATATCCTGTGATAAACTGTAAGGGGAAAGAATATTAAAAAAGAATGTATATATGTATGTGTAACCGAGTCACTTTGCTCTACAGGAGAAATTAACGCAACATTGAAATCAATTGTACTTCCATTTAAAAAAAGAAGCAGACACAGAGAACAAACGTGTTACCTGTGGGGAGAGGAAAATGGGGATGGGAAAGATAGGCGTAGGGGATTAAGAGATAAAGCTATTAAGTATAAAGTAAACAGTGCAAGCAAATCTTGTACAACACAGGGAATATAGCCAGTATTGTATAAAGCTTTAAATAGAACATAAGTTTTAAAAACTGTTAACCACTGCGTTGTATACCTGAAGCTCTCATATTTCACATCACCCACGCTGCTGTTGTTCCGCCACTAAGTCGTGTTCGACGTTTTATGACCCCACGGATGGCAGCACGCCAGGCTTCCCTGTCTGTCACTGTCCCCCAGAGTTTGCTCAGACTCATGTCCATTCAGTCACTGATGCTATCTGACAATCTCATCCTCAATACATTGTACTCAACTATACTCAATTTAAAAGAAATGCAGCAGTTGTTTTTTGAAAAAAAAAATTCTCTTTAAACGTATACAATATTACTTATAAAAATTTGTTTTACTGTACTGACACATATTCAAATGATCAGATAAATGTTTCCTATAGAATGTGGCTGTACGGAAAAGTGATGGGACGTTAGTTCCGGTTAAGTTCAGCGGGGAGCTGAGGGTCAAAGGCCACTGCTGTCAGGTTACGTTCTTTCTTCTTTCACCCAAGAAGTCATAGGTCTGCTTGGAAATGTCGAAAGGTTCGTGGACCCCCTCTGGCGACAGCAGAACCTGGAGGGCGCCCTCATTTTCCTGGTTTTGCTTGAGGAAGTCGGCGATGCCCTTCCACCGGGCAGCCTCAGTCTCCTCCTCTGCCCATCTAGACGGGGGCAGGAGCGCAGAGTGCAGCAGGGGGAGCGCGCAGTCGTGGTAAACCAGCAGGAACACCGCCTTCAGGAGCTCCCTGTCTCCCTGGGAAAACACCCGCAACAACAGTCACTGCGAGCGGACCCAGGCCGTTACTTCTCAAGCGCCACATTCCAGGGACTCTGTGAACTAGAAGCCGTCGAGGGAGGGGGTGGGATGGAGGGGCCAGGGATGCCTGGCAGGTAACGGGCTCTGAACCAGCTGTTCAGTCAGGACGTGGACACAGCAGGAGTCACCTCGGGGACAAATGAGGTGTTCTATCAGCTCCCCGCTGAACCTGATAGAACCTCCTCAGAGGTTCTCTCTGAGGGTCTGAGAGGGACTCCTTGAAGCCAGGGCGCCCACTGAGCTCCACTGAGGATCTCGCGCATTCCATCAAGGAGACTGGGGCACTGGAGTCTAATTCTGGGGACAAGGGTGCGGGTCCAGGTAAATGGAACTAAGAAGACAGTGTGCAGCCAGCTGGATCACCGAATTAGCTCAAGGTGTTACAGGAGGACAGCAAGGGCCCTGCCTGAAATCCAGAGAAAGAGCCCAAGGAGTAAAGGAGGTGCTGTCAAGCCCACCTCCCCCAGAACAGGAGCCAGGTGACATCCCAAGGGCAGGCAGCCCAGCTCCACAGCTCAGGTGGGCATTGCAGGGGTGCAGGCGGTGTGCACTGAGATACGACCCCTCCAGGGGGAGCTGGAGAGGCCGCTTCTACAGGCCTGAGGCCCAGCACCTGTCCACTACTGACCGAGAACAGCATTAAACCTGCCAATTTGGGTTGAATGGAAGCTCAAATAAGGATACAATATATACACCTTTTTTTTCCTTTCAATTTTTAGTGCCTTTCTTTGTTCTCCCATGTTCCTTGAGATAAAGTCCAAAAAGCATGGGCCGTGGGCCCATGCAGCCACCTCCATCTCTTTTTGTAAATAGTCTCACAGAACCGGCCCTACTCAGGTGTTTATACCGCCTGTAGCTGCCTTGCATTACAAAGGCAGAGCTGGGTATCTAAGACACAGAGCATGTGGCCCGCAAAGCCAAAAATATTTACTCTCTGGCCCTTTACCAAAAAAGTTTGTCAGTCTTGGACTAGAGGAGTCAGCCGCTGCACACTGATCGCTGCGAGTCTGCTTGGCAACGACACGCGCTGGGCCACGGATGCAGTCACGCGTGCTCGCAATGTGAGGTGCAGCTTATGCCAATTTAACTCTTACTTCTCTGGGCCTGATATGGACTTTGAGAGCTAGGGATTTTTTTTTTTTTTAATGAGAGAAATTTGATAGGCAGCTGGAACATTTTGGCTTAGAAACTTCCCCTCAGTTCAATAAAACTCAGTGGTCTGACTCGGTAAATGTCACGTTGCACTTGATACGTGGGTTATTTTCAAAGATTTTTGGTATTGATTTCTAACATAATTCCACAGTTAGAAACACAAGAGAACAGAGTCTGTATGATTTCAGTACCTTTAGACCATGACATTTTTGTACTTGTTTTGTGTCTCTGGATATGTTCCAGTGTCTCCTATAGTCTATGGGAAGCTGAGTAGAACTTGTAGCCTACTGTTCTGGGAAAACTATATATACTTAATTATGTTGAACTGGTTAATGGTGTTTTTCAGGTCTACTATATCCTTCTACTTTCCTGCATATTCATTCTGTTAATTTTTGAGAGCTTGATATTGAAACACCAACTAAAAATCTTAATTTGTCTACTTAAAAAAATAACTGTAATATACAGTGAAATTGTATGTAACTTTGCTCTATATTTCCAAGTTTCCGGTAAATGTGTTATCATACTTTCATAATTTAAAAAATAAAAAAGAAACAGAAAAAAAAAATCTCCCCAAGGAACATGGGAGAAGATAAAGACACTAAAAATTGAAAGGAAAAAAAAAATGTGTCTGAAATGACTGTGTTGATCAAGTATTTTTTTAAATGCTTAGAATCGATCACCCATGCCCTTCTTGGAAGGAGTCTTTGGAACCATAATAACATGGTTGAACTGTCAACGGGGATTATGAGTGTGGCTACTCCAGCTACAGAAGACGTGTGATTAGGACGTGTAGTGAATGCTGAGCACAGAACTGTGAAGTTCGGGGCAGACCGTCACGTTACCTTCTCTGATCTTTTTAATGTACTCTCTTTCTCAGCCCAGGAACTCTAAAAAGCAAACAGAAACACTAGATTAACCTGAGTATTCGCAAGTCTTTGCCACGTCTCTAAGTAAGCTTCCATCAGGGTTCAACACGAGGTATAGGAGCGGCTCACGTAGCAAGTGGGTCTCTATTAGGCATCAAGTCTAAGGACCCAGAACCAGACGGAGCAGGCGGGATGTGTCAGCAAGCGACCCTTCACAAGCTACAAGTCAGCACTAAGCTAACACGTTTCCCTGGTGGCTCCGTGATAAAGAGCACGCCCGCCAACACAGGAGTGCAGGAGACACGGGTTCAATCCCTGTTCCGGGAGGATGCCACATGCCATGGATCAACTACGCCTGTGCACCACATCTACTGAGCCTGTGCTCTAGAGCCCAGGAGCACAGTTACGGAAACCCATGCACGCCAGAGCCTGTGCTCTGCAGCAAGAGAAGCCACTGCCATGAGAAGCTCAGGTACTAGAGAATTCTGCAGTTAGAGAAGAGCCCCTGCTCACTGTAACCAGAGAAAAGCCGGTGCAAGCACCCCGCCCAACCAAAAATAATAAATACATAAAATTAAAAAAAAAACTAAGAACAGAATCAGAGAAACACTAACATATCCA
Organism: Bos indicus; assembly: GCF_029378745.1. NCBI lineage: Eukaryota > Metazoa > Chordata > Mammalia > Artiodactyla > Bovidae > Bos > Bos indicus. The sequence goes on along the minus strand of NC_091770.1, from coordinate 1,694,297 downwards.
TGCAAACTGCACCAACACAGCACTTGAACAGTAAGGTATCATTAAGCTTTTAAGGTAAGACAGTCATGAAAACAGAAAACTCTGCCAAATACCATACTTCTGTACAATTGTATCTGCTGAGGTGAGGAAATGGTCAGGGAGAGACAGAATGAAGTGCAGGCTTCCCTGGTGGCTCAGACAGTAAAGAATCCCCTGCAATGCAGGAGACCGGGGTTCGATCCCTGGGTCAGAAAGATCCCCTGGAGAAGGGAATGGCTACCCACTCCAGTATTCTTGCCTGGAGAATTCCATGGACAGAGGAGCCTGGCGGGCTACAGTCCACGGGGTCGCAAAGAGTCAGACACGGCTGCGTGACTAACACTTTCACTTTCATTTGCAAGTAAATATTTCTAATCTGTGCACAAGGTTTCAGAAAAGCTTCTTTAAAGAAATAAAACACCCAGAGTTCAATTAGCTCCACGAAAGTATGAAATGAAGACCTTCTGGGGCCCAGCAGGCCTCCATCATGATGCACACTACCCACCCTGAGTGCATCCATTATGTCCGACTCCTCCAAGAGCTTGGGGAAGGTGGCCAGCACTGGATTACTAATTAAGTCTGAAAATCAAAAGAACAGGAAGGATTTTATATAAGCTTCATCCAACATAACTTATGGCAACAGAATGAATACAAATATTCATCATTGAAATTACTGTGCCAGATGATTTGCTGATTACACACTCTACCCACTTCAACCTCTTGGGGGGCTGGAACCTGTCCCCCCCATCCCCACCTGTCTCCACATCCACACTCCTGGGGTTCTGAAATGAGCCTGGTATCAGGTAGAGCCTTCCGGATGGGAGTAAGGTGGCTCTGAACAGAGTAAGACCGTAAAATCCTGATTTTTCTTTCTGTGTGTTTTTCCTACCTCCCTTCCCTCCTCATGACTGAAGTGTGGTGTGGTAAGAGGAGTCTTCCAATTACAAGGCACCCATGCTCTCAGAAGGCTGAGCGGGAACCAGGAGGCACCAAAGTAAAGGCGGCAGAGGACGGGCAGGTCAGGCCTGGCTCTAGTACCCCGTTGCTCGGAAAGGACCTCAGCCTGGGGCCAACAGACGGTGGTGGTGACGCTGAAAGGACTCGGGAGATGGCCATGTGCCTACATGCTATGCAGGAGAATACTCACATTTCACAGTCAACAAGGGTGCGTGCCAAGACGCACACCAGGAAGGGCACTCCACAATGGCAAGGCAGCGGCTTCTACGATCCTGCGTTCTCAGTTGAGAAAAACCCTTCCTCTAGGTCTTACCAGGCTTATTTGGATGCTCAGATCCAAATGAAGTCAACAATTCTGAGTAGCCTTCTTACCTATAAAAACCTAATAAGCCGTATCCTCTTTAAGGCGTCATGTCATTCAGGAAGTTTTTCTAGAGGCACCGAAACAAATTCAAAGGCATGTGATGACTGAAAGGCTTAAACTGTGCCTCCTTCAGAGTCACAGTTACTCCTGAGGAAGGCTGGTGCTCCTCCAGAGTCACAGTTACTCCTGAGGAAGGCTGGTGCTCCTCCAGAGTTACAGTTACTCCTGAGGAAGGCTGGTGCTCCTCCAGAGTCACAGTTACTCCTGAGGAAGGCTGGTGCTCCTCCAGAGTCACAGTTACTCCTGAGGAAGGCTGGTGCTCCTCCAGAGTCACAGTTACTCCTGAGGAAGGCTGGTGCTCCTCCAGAGTCACAGTTACTCCTGAGGAAGGCTGGTGCTCCTCCAGAGTCACAGTTACTCCTGAGGAAGGCTGGTGCTCCTCCAGAGTCACAGTTACTCCTGAGGAAGGCTGGTGCTCCTCCAGAGTCACAGTTATTCCTGAGGAAGGCTGGTGCTCCTCTAGAGTCACAGTTACTCCTGAGGAATGCTGGTGCTCCTCTAGAGTCACAGTTATTCCTGAGGAAGGCTGGTGCTTCTCCAGAGTCACAGTTACTCCTGAGGAAGGCTGGTGCTCCTCTGAGGTCCATTTCTCCTTGCCCACCCAGGTAGTGCGTCCCCGGGAGAGAGCTCGTGTCTCGTTTGTCCACGAGCGCTACGCCACCCTGGGGTTCTCTCTCCTTACTCTATTCCGGCCACACTGCCTGCTTTCAACTTCAACTCCTCCAGTGCACTCAGCACCTTCTGGCCTTGGGTCTTCAGACATGCTGGTCCTTCTGGCCAGAAGGGACCCAAGCCCACCCGTCGCCCCTTGTGTCTCACTCCTGTCTCAGGTCTAGTCTTACACATTCCTTGCTTGGAAAAGCCTTCCTTCATCCTTCACATTAATTCAGGTGTTCCTAGTGTACGCTCTTGTTGTGTATTTCCCTTCAAAACATTTAAGGTTAAAAAGGATTATTCACATAATTTTGTGTTTGAAGTTTGTGGCTCCACCAGGATAAGGATGACAGTGCCTGTCTCATTCATGGCAGGGCCCTGGCGTGTAGTACCCACTCAATAAAGAATATCCAATAAAACGAAACTTTTGTAGAGGCCATTCTTACAACACACGCCAATCTCTGGCCAAGAACAATCATGTGTGACAACTCACTGATTTTTTTAAAGTTACTTTTTAACATTTTACTGGGGAAAAGTTTCAAGCTGACGAAAAAGTTGCAATGTAGAACCCCTGAATACCTCTCACTTGGTCTCACCAATTTTACTGATGTTTAAACTTCTTGCATTAAAACCAGTCATCTGGGGGTAATTTGTTCTCTTCCCAAAAAGCAGATATGTATACCAAACACACAGTAAAAACATTATTAAAGACATTAAGGGAAAGATATGATTATATATGAAATTTGGATCTCAAGTCTCCAGAATTTAAGATGTGAAAAGTGCATATGGTAAAGAACAGAACCCACACTGAACTCACAGGACGCACGCTGAGCACAAGACTTTGCATATGAAGCCAGTGGCAGCCACTGATGCTCTTCTGAATACTTCACTCCAGCTGTCACCATGAGAAGCAGAAGACACAGGCCGGCAGAGGCCACATGTACTCAGAGCATGGGCACTGTTACAAGTAAGGGGACTACAGAGACGTCTCACCTGCACTGTTCAGGCTCATCCTGTCTTTCAGGAGAACATCTCCAAGAATCTGGCGATAGAATATCAGCAAATGAACGCAGCACATGCTTCCGATTAATGTTTCTGGTAGTAGACTATTAAAGAAGAAAGAACACGTTGTTTAATGTATTCATTAAACAATCCCCTATGATCCAACCTATGGTGCTGAAGCTGGAGCGCCAATACTTTGGCCACCTGACGCAAAGAACTGACTCACTGGAAAAGACCCTGATGCTGGGAAAGGCTGAAGGCAGGAGAAGGGGAAGACAGAGGATGAGATGGTTGGAGGCATCACCAGGTCGATGGACATGAATTTGAGCAGGCTCTCGGAGTTGGTGATGGACAGGGAAGCCGGGTGTACTGCAGTCCATGGGGTCACGAAGACTCGGACATGACTGAGCGACTGGGCATGACTGAACTGAACTGATTGTGCTTTTTAAATGTATACTCACCACTCTAATGAAGAGTTCTGAGTTTTGCTTAATTATTGAAAAGAATGTTAAGGAAAATTTCCTTAATGGTAAGTATAAGTTAATGTTATATAAGTTAACTATAACATTAACTATAAGTTGGCCATGTTAAACTTCAAAAATCTTTTATTTTTATGTATATACTTTCAAGTCACAACTTTAAGTTACACTTTCTGTTCCACGTTTGCATATACATCCATGTCAAATGTCAAATAAAAAATAAAAGTCATCAGTTACAAAGAACAGGACTAGTCAGCTGCAAGTTTTAACAAAGCCATGTTGCCACCCCCACGTGATGTGATGAATGCAGAGGAAACATGAGTTCAAGCTTTTTACAGTGCTGGGTGGAACATGGGAGGGTGTGACAGATCAGACTGAATTCTGACTTAGCTACTTCCAAGCTATGTGCTCTGGAGTTAATTTTATCCTTGAGTTTTGGTTTCTTCATTTGTAGAATACAGATAGTCATACCTGCATTTCAGGTTACTAAAAAGATTAAAATGAGGTAAATGTGGAAAGCTTAAGGGAATGCCTGGTGCATAGTAAGTGTTCGAGAACAAGAAACTTTCAATATTGAAGGTATGTTGATATCAGTTTAAAATAGACCGTAAGAACTTTAGGATGTTGTATGTAATTTTCATGGTAACCACAAAGAAAAAAAATCTATACACAAAAGGTAATGAAAAGGGAATCAAAATGGATCGCGGTGAAAAAGTCAATTAAAAACAAAAGGTGGGAGTAAGGGAGGAAATGAGGGGCAAGGAAAAAAAAGATGTACAGAAAATGGATGACAAAATACAGACCTTCCCCATTAGCAGTTACCTTAAATGTAATGGGTTAGACCCCTCAGTCCAAAGACATAGATTGGCAGAACAGATTTTTTTAAAAGCAGGATCCAACTGTATTCTACCTACAAGAGACCCACTTTAGATGTAAGGACATTCATCGATTGTAAATAAAAGGATAGTTAAAGATACTCCATGCAAATAGTAAACAAAGAAAGAAGATATACTGCTCAGATATACTGATATCAGATAAAACAGACTAAAGATGTTATGTAATGATAAGAGGGCCCAATCATTAAGAAAACATAACAATTATAAACATATACAATAAACATCAGAGCTCCTAGATATAGGAAGTGAACACTGACAGAAGTGAAGAGAGAAAAAGATCTACAGTCATAGAAAGAAAGTGAAAGTGAAAGTGAAATCGCTCAGTCCTGTCCGACTCTGTGACCCCATGGACTGTAGCCTATGAGGCTCCTCCGTCCATGGGATTTTCCAGGCAAGAGTGCTGGAGTGAGTTGCCATTGCCTCCTCCAGGGGATCTTCCGGACCCAGGAATCAAACCCGGGTCTCCTGCATTGCAGGCAGACGCTTTACCGTCTGAACCATATGTCCACAGTCATAGAGGAGACCTCAGTACTCCACCTCCAATAAGGGGCAGAACAGCCAGCACACAGTGCTGCGTCACTGCAGTCGTGTCTGACTCTGTGAGACCTTGGGGACTGCAGCCCGCCAAGCTTCTCCTGCCTGGAGGACAACCAGACAGATCAGTAAGGAAAGGGAACCTGAACTACACTGTAGACCAACTGTAACCGACAGACGTACGCAGAACATGCTCAGTAGCAGAATATAGATTTTTCTCAAGTGATCAAGGAACATTCTCCAAGATAGCCATATGCTGGGCACAAAACAAGTCCTAACAATTTAAAAGACAAATTATATAAAGCATGCTTTCTTTTTTTCCCCCAAAGTATCTTTTCTGATCGCAATGGAATGAAGCTAGAAATCAACAGCAGAAGGAAAACTGGAAAATTCACAGCTATGTGGATATTAAACCTGAAGCCTGGGGCTTCTCTGGTGGTCCGGTGATTGAGAGTCTGTCTTGCAATGTAGGGAATGTGGGTTCAATCCCTGGTTGGGGAACTAAGACCCCCACATGCCGAGGAGCAACTAAGCCTACATGCCACAATTATTGAAGCCTGTGCCACAACTGGAGAGTCCACAGAGATCCCAAATGACAATGAAGATGCTGCATGCTGCAGCAAGACATGACACAGCCGGAGGAATGATCTAAAAGCCAGAACCTGGTGCACACTAGGCACTCAGTGGGGACATTGAGCACTGGAGTTAACCTTAGCAGACACTCGGGAAAACGTCCTCAATCATTCTAGACATACATTTTCTGAGGGTTATTTTTAGAAACACACGAACTCTGTCACTAAGCATGAAGAATCTCAAAAACCTGGCAAACAGTGTGCTCTCATCAAAGGGGAAGACGTCTTTGAGCTAAGAAAAACCACCTCACGTTACAGAGCAGATCTTAATTTCAGAAATTAATCCTTTATTCTAATTTCTAGGATGAGAATTTTAGAAGGCAAAGTTAATCACACAGGTAACACCCAGCCTTCTAGCCAGCTGGAAGAGAACAGAATGAATGTGACCCCCACGGGGAGTTTCACATAATTTAGATAAGAAACCTTGACCACTCTATAACTCTTGCATTTCTAGAAATGTCAAAAATACAAGATAGATTCTCTTACCACACTTAAATTCATATACCACATTTGGTACACAGAGTCAGAAATCATCTTTTTCCAACCCTGCTAAAATTCTGATCTTGTATATACCTGACCTAGATTTCAAGGACTGGCTGCAGAGGAACATGGCAGCTGCCTTGATGCCACCACAGGCCTTCCTGTTTTCACGCTGTGATTCCCAAGGCTTGTCATACCCCCCACCCTTTGCTCTGCGGCTCATGTGGGCAGTGTTTCAGATGCATGCCCAAACTCGTCTCATGCTGAAAAACAGCCATTAATTCTGCGAGGGGAAGGGGTGGAACCTTCCTTCCATTCTCCCCTCCCCTTCTCTCCCAGACCAACCTGCTCCATCTGGCAAGCGCTGTGGCCAGCCTGTAGGAGAGGCCTTCAGCGCCCACTGTGTGGGCACTCCTTTCCTTCTGGCACCTCACCATAACACAAAGCAATGCTGCTGGCTCTTTATCAGAGTTTCCTTTAGGGAAATTTTTTGATTTTCCCAAACCCAAGATGGCCAGAAAGCTCTAAGCTGAAGAAGTAAAGATATACCTTTCTGACCTCACAGACAGACCAGCAGAAGTACAATAAACATGATAACAGGCCCCAGGCAAGTAACTTCTGGTGCTTCCCTGGGGGCTCAGATGGTAAAGAACCTGCCTGCAATGCAGGAGACCTGGGTTCGATCCCTGCGTCAGGAAGATCTGCTGGAGCAGGGAATGGCAACCCACTCCAGTATTCTTGCCTGGAGAAGCCCATGGACTGAGGAGCCTGGCGGGCTACAGTCCATTGGGTTGCAAATAGTTGGACACGACTGAGCAACTCACACACACAAGTAACACTACTATTTCCTTTATTTTTAGCAACAATACAATGGAAGTAAAGGAGAAAAAAAGATGAGATACATCAAAAGGCAAAGGAAAATAAATTTATAGCAAATTTATGCCCAGGCATATAATCTACTCCCATAGACCAGGGTTTGCACTGGGAGCCTGGGTCTAAATTTAGGGCTTTCCCTCATCAGGAGTTTAAAAACATGCCTTTGGTTTAGGAGTTGACACGTATACATGGCTATGTTTAAAATGGATAACCAAGAAGGACTTACTGTAAAAAAAAATTTAAAAAATAATTAAAAAAATTAAAAGTCATAAAGCAGAGAGAGAGAAAAAGCATGCATTTGGTCAAATCGCATCAAGTTACATCCCATCAAAAAACAGCTCCAGAATCAGAAAGCCAAGTCTTGGTGAAAGGCAAGGATCCGTTTGCTCCCTGTTTTGTCTCAGCTGAGGGCGCACACAATCACAGTTGTCTCTGTAAAAGGAGATCCAGGCCACTTCTCTGGTCAAGAAAACGAGCCCAGGGCTTCTCCGGCGGCTCAGTGGTGAAGAATCCGCCTGCCAATGCAGGTGACGTGGGTTCCGGGAGGATCCCAAGTGCAGTGGGGCAACTAAGCCTGGACGCCACTACTGAGCCTGTGCTCTAGAGCCCGGGAACCACATCTGTTGAGCCCACACTCCAGAGCCCTTGCTCTGCAACAAGAAAAGCCATAGCAATGAGAAGCCCATGCACTGCAACTAGAGAAGAGAAAGCCTGTGTGCAGCAACGAAGAGCCAGTGCAGCCAAAAATACATAAATAAAAAGACGAGTCCACACTAATCCACCTGCTCCTGACACAGGGCACACGGCTGGCTTATGAGAGGGCAGGATGAAGCTGGCCAGAAGGATGCTGGGGAAACTGGGCACTGATACAGATTGCAACTGGGCTTCCTGCCCTCAGCTCTGCCCACACTGGTGTATGGCTTGGCGTGACAAAAAAGAGCCCCTGTCCTTTCTGTTTCAGGCAGAGAAATTTGGCTAAACAAAGATGAAGGGGTTTTTGTTTTTGTTTTTGCAGCATGTGGGACTAGTTCCCTGACCAAAGATCAAACCTGTGCCTCCTGCAGTGGAAGTGTGGTGTCTTAACCACAGGACTGCCAGGGAAGTCTCAAAAGATGAAGTTCTTAAATACTGGGCAGTGCGGACAGAGGTGGGGTAGACTTTTGGAGCAGAGAAGGAGGCTGGTAGAATTGTGTGTGTTTGTGTGTGTGTGCACGCTCAGTCATGTTTGACTCTTTGCAAACCCATGGACTCCGTCAGGTTCCTCTGTTTATGGAATTTTCCAGGCAAGAATACTGGAGCGGGTTGCCATGCCCTCCCGACCTAGGGATAGAATCCAAATCTCCAGTATCTCCTGCATGGCAGGCGGATTCTTCACTGCTGAACCACTGGGGAAGCCCCATCGGTAGCATTAATGCCTTCTTTTTCCACCCACTATGAGAGGCAGGTCAGGGAGAGGAGCCTGAGCACAGTTAGCCCCAATTCAAGGTCCACCTCCAGGGCGCACCTGAACCCAGCCTCTCACCTTGAACCCACAGCACTGCCCTTGCACCATAGCCCACGGCTCTGCAGCAAGGCCCGGGCGTCTGGCTTCTCCGTGCCCACAGCCTGTCTCTGGGACAGCCTGCCTGAGGCCACAGTCCTACTGGTAGGTCCCAAGGCCCACAGTGGACACTACAAGGAGTGCACATTTCTGGATCCTGCAAGTCAGTCAGTCGTGTCCGACTCTTTGTGACCCCATGAACCACAGCACACCAGGCCTCCCTGTCCATCACCAACTCCCGGAGTTTACTTAAACTCATGTCCATTGAGCTGGTGATGCCATCCAACCATCTCATCCTCTATCATCCCCTTCTCCTCCTGCCCTCAATCTTTCCCAGCATCAGGGTCTTTTCAAATGAGTCAGCTCTTCACGTCAGATGGCCAAAGTATTGGATTTCAGCTTCAGCATCAGTCCTTCCAATGAACATTCAGGACTGATTTCCTTTAGGATGGACTCGTTGGATCTCCTTGCAGTCCAAGGGACTCTCAAGAGTCTTCTCCAACACCACAGTTCAAAAGCATCAATTCTTCGGCGCTCAGTCTTCTTTATAGTCCAGCTCTCACATCCATACATGACCACTGGAAAAACCATAGCCTTGACTAGACAGACCTTTGTTGGCAAAGTAATGTCTCTGCTTTTTAATATGCTATCTAGGTTGGTCATAACTTTCCTTCCAAGGAGTAAGCGTCTTTTAATTTCATGGCTGCAGTCATCATCTGCAGTAATTTTGGAGCCCAAAAAGATAAAGTCTGACATTGTTTCCATTGTTTCTCCATCTATTTGCCATGAAGTGACAGGACCAGATGCCATGATCTTTGTTTTCTGGATGTTGAGTTTTAAGCCAACTTTTTCACTCTTCTCTTTCACCTTCATCAAGAGGCTCTTTAGTTCTTTGCTTTCTGCCATAAGGGTGGTATCATCTGCATATCTGAGGTTAATGGTATTTCTCCCAGCAATCTTGATTCCAGCTTAAGCTTCCTCCAGCTTCCCCCAGACCAGCGTTTCTCATGATGTACTCTGCATATAAGTTAAATAAGTAGGGTGACAATATACAGCCTTGATGTACTCCTTTTCCTATTTGGAACCAGTCTGTTGTTCCATGTCCAGTTCTAACTGTTGCTTCCTGAGCTACAGGTTGCTCAAGAGGCAGGTCAGGGGGTCTGGTATTCCCATCTCTTTCAGAATTTTCCACAGTTTATCATGATCCACACAATCCAAGGCTTTGGCATAGTCAATGAAGCAGAAATAGATGTTTTTCTGAAACTCTTTTGCTTTTTTGATGATCCAGTGGATGTTGGCAATTTGATCTCCCATTTTTCTGCCTTTTCTAAAACCAGCTTGAACATCTGGAAGTTCACGGTTCACGTACTGCTGAAGCCTGGCTTGGAGAATTTTGAGCATTACTTTACTAGCATGTGAGATGAGTGCAATTGTGTGGTAGTTTGAGCATTCTTTGGCATTGCCTGTCTTTGGGATTGGAATGAAAACTGACCTTTGCCAGTCCTGTGGCCACTGCTGAGTTTTCCAAATTTGCTGGCATGTTGAGTGCAGCACTTTCACAGCATCATCTTTCAGGATTTGAAATAGCTCAACTGGAATTCCATCACCTCTACTATCTTTGTTCGTAGTGATGCTTCGTAAGGCCCACTTGACTTCACATTCCAGGATGTCTGGCTCTAGGTGAGTGATCACACCATTGTGATTATCTGGGTCGAGAAGATCTTTTTTGTATAGTTCTGTGTATTCTTGCCACCTCTTCTTAATATCTTCTGCTCTGTTAGGTCCATACCATTTCTGTCCTTTATTGAGCCCGTCTTTGCATGAGGTGTTCCCTCGGTCTCTCTGATCCCTTGGTGTCCCGTGGATCCTCAGAGTGGAGCCCAATTTCACGATGGCCCTCAGGGCTCTCTCTGGGCTCTGGGAGGAGAGTTGCGTGCACGCAGAGACGAGACGAGGGAGGCCAGGGATCACAGGTGGCAGGGCAGAGCTTTTACACCGGCAGGAAGAGCTCTACCTTGAAATCACTTCACAAACATTTTTCGGGTGCCTACTATGTGCTGTAACCAACAAGGGCCTCTACTCCTGAGGTCGGGGCTGAGGGCTGGGGGCCCTTCTTTGAGAACCCAGTACACAGAAGAACATTCGCGGCTTTGGGAGAATGGGCCCGGCGATCTGACCACTGCTCACCCAGTCAGATTGATCTCTAGATTGTAAAGCATATCTCCAAGCCAGTATCTGAAGCCAAAGAAACACTATTAAAAGCTGTACTTGAAAGATATGCTTGGAAGTGCTTTAGACTCTGGAAAGCTTATCAACCAGAGAAGCAGCAGGTGGTTGAAGAAGTAGGAAGAATGAGGCTGAACAGGATTCTAGCTTTCCTTTTACAAAGACCGCTCCTGTGCTGCTGCTTCTTTTTTTATCTGGAAAAATATAAATTGTCCAAGAAAAGACTGGCCAGAAAGGGGGAGTTTATAGGCTCCATGGACATCCGGGGTGGTGGGCAGGGTGGGGGCAGCCAAGAGTGAATACTACCCACGAGTACACAATTAATGGCTGTTGAAAGATTGAACTGTTAACACTATCATTATAAAACACATTTCAGTACTAGTGATAAGAGCCAGGGATATTTAAACTGGGAGCATGATCCCAACTGAGGAAAGCAACCACTCACAGAGTGCTCCAAGTCTCCCTGAGCCTGAGCATCTGCCAGCAGTCAGCGTCCCGGCAGGGCTGCCCCGCCGCCTCCGCCTGTTCGTAAGCCGTGCGCTCCCATCCACCGCCTGTGCCCTGTGTTCTCCACAGCCCCACATCGTCGCATGGCACCTCCTTCCAAACTTCAAAGCCCGATTTGAATTTCTCTGATCTTACCAGCTACATAGCACATCCTCACTTGAACAAACTTTATGACAGCACTGCTATCTGCTATTATATTTACATTTATCTACACATATGACATTTACATTTACTTACACATATGACAATACCAGGGCTTCCCTGGTGGCTCACACAGTAAAGCAATGCAGGAGACCCGGGTTCGATTCCTGGGTCAGGAAGATCCCCTGGAGAAGGCAGTGGCAGCCCACTCCAGTATTCTTGCTTGGGAAATCCCATGGACAGAGGAGCCTGGCGGGCTATACAGTTCACAGGGTCACAAAGAGTGACTGATCCACTGAGTACACATGCACACATATGATAATAGTAATAATTACTGTGATACTTATTGGGTATTACTGTGAAGCATGCACATAAATACTAGGCAAATGCTGTATATATTCTCATTTCCTTAAACCTCATTAGAGCTTGATGGGCTTGATATTATTATGTCCATTTTAAAGACACAGACCTTGAGACCCTGAGAAGGATGGTCAATGGCTTGTCTACGAGAGTCCTGAGTCGGACATGGACAGACCCGGGACGCCTCCCATGTAGACGCTCCTGGAAGAAGACGAAAACTATAGACCCGGGACGCCTCCCACGTAGACGCTCCCGGAAGAAGACGAAAACTAGAACCACCGTGAGATACCACTCATCACTTACTAAAACGGGCAAAAAGGAAAAAATCGGTCATATCAAGTGCTGTCAAGAATACTGGAGTAACTGGAACTCTCATATGTTACTGGAGAGAGTATAGAACAGCCTGGTCATATTGGAAAACAGTTTGGCAATTTCTTACAAAGTTAAGCAAAGGCCAGATGATCCAGTAATCTCACAAGAAAGGAAGATATAAGTCCACACACACAAAAAAACTGCTATGCAAATATTTAGAGTAGCTTTATTCATGATTGCCCAAACCTAGAAACAACTCAAATGTCTCTGAACTGGTGAATAAATAAACACATGGTGTATATCCACCAAATGGAATACTAGTTAGAACAAAAAGGAACAAGCCACTAACATATGGGGCTTCCCAGGTGGCTCAGTGGTAAAGAATCCTCCTGTCAGTGCAGGAGACGCAGCAGACTTGGGTTTGATCCCTAGGTCGGGAAGATCCCTTGGAGAAGGCAGTGGCAGCCCACTCCAGTATTCTCGCCTGGAAAATCCCATGGACAGAGGAGCCGGGCGGGCTACAGTCCACGGGGTCACAAAGAGTCAGACACGACTTAGCGACTGAGCACACACGCAGGCATGCGCTGACACACGCAATTTCATGGATACATCTGAGTTATGTTACGCTAAATGGAGGAAGCCAGACGCGAAAGGCTGTACACCGTGTGACTCCATTTGGAGACCATTCTGGAAACGGTAGAACTGGGAGAAGAAAACGGACCAACTGTTGCCTGAGACCAGAGCCAGAGATTTGATTACAAAGGGGCATGAGATCATCTTCAGAGTGACAGAAATATTCTTTATCTCGACTGTGTGGTAGCTACATGACTGTATACACTTGTCAAAACTCAAAGAACTTAAAGTAAAAGGGGTAAATTTTACTTGTGTGTAAATTATACCTCAATAAACCTGACATTTTAAAAAGCTCCCCAGGGAATTTCCTGGCAATCCAGTCATTAGGACTCTGAGCTCTCACTGCTGAGGCTGCGAGTTCAATCCCTGGTCTGGGAACTACGATCCCACAAGCCATGTGGTGTGGCCAAAAAAAAAAACCAAACAAATTCATGATGATTTTTTAAAAAAAGTTCCCCAAAGTTCCCTAAGGGAAAGATCATGGATGATAAGCCCTGCTTAGTCAAAAGCGTCTATACTACTTTTGACCACATCTATCATTTGTACCAACTGGTAAACTGAAGAGTAAGTTAATCTGAAATGTATCATTATTCCATTTCCCTACTGATCCTTGGCTGAAGAATCAGTGAGGAAAAAAAAAACAAAACTAACAAATGGTGACTGAGCAGGAAGAGAAGCTGGAAGCAGAGACGGTCCATAAATGCTGACTAAGCCCAAGTTCGCCAGACAGGTAACGGCGGGTACTAACCTTAGTGTGCTCCTGGATCTTCTGTTCAAAGATCTCAGTTTGACTAGAAGTTGAGGCTGCCTCCGCATTGTCATCAACTGATGGAAAACACTACCATGTGCTTTTAAAAAAGAAAAAATAAATATCAAAACTTAGTGCTTAGGCAGTGAACGTGATAAAACAGTATTTCACATAAAATTTTATAATAAAAATAAGACAAAGTTTCTTCAGCACCAGGAGTGCTGAATTGTATGAAAGGCAGCAGCTGTCCATATACTCTAAATGAACTAATGAAGTACCATCTGCCCTAAAGACCTTCAGAGGTCTTACCTGATAGCTCAGCTGGTAAAGAATCTGCCTGCAATGCAGGAGACCCCAGTTCGATTCCTGGGTCAGGAAGATCCCCTGGAGAAGAGATAGGCTACCCATTCCAGTATTCTTGGGCTTCCCTTGTGGCTCATCTGGTAAAGAATCTGCCAGCAATGTGGGAGACCTGGGTTTGATCTCTGGGTGGGGAAGATCCCCTGGAGAAGGGAACAGCTACCCTCTCCAGTATCCTGGCCTGGAGAATTCCATGGACTGTATAGTCCATGGGGTTGCAAAGAGTGGGAAATGACTGAGTGACTTTCACTTTCATTTTCAAAGACCCTCGAAGGTTCCCAACTGACCCACCCCGGGAGCTGCCACTCCAGCAGATTCTTAGACAGCATCATTGCTGCTAGATTAGACGAAAGGGGAGTTTAAAAAGCATCTCTGACTTCAAGTGGAACTAACTGTATCCCAGACCCCAGGACCTCCCTGTTCCAAGATGGTGGGGCTAGCATTGCTGCGTGTCCTAAATCATGAAACAAGGAGACGGCTGTCTGAGGAGCCAGAGGGGAGTTTTAGATCTGTCAGGCTCTAAATCCAAGAGGCAAGTGCCATAAATATTTGCCTGGCTCTCCATGTTCCCGTTATCTAGCACAGCGCCTGGTCAATGGACACATCGAAAGCTGCTCAGTGTTTCTAGAGGGCAGCCTGGCATATATACCAGTGACCAAGCAATATGAAAGCACTGAATTGGCCTGTTCTGTCAGTTCTGAGGCCCTGTGCTCAATGAAAAGGAGCCAATACAGAGCCCTTACACTTCCTAATTTCCTATGTTAAAGTCTCACATGTGCCACCAAGGAAATATTCACTTAGATGAAAATGATTAAGATTTTAATATCAAATGACATGCTTTTAAAAATGTGAATTCAGGTGAAAAGTGTTAGGCTTTTTAGACTATAGCTGTCTTCTTTGGTGCATCTTCTGCTTGTTTAATCTTTAAGGAAAGGGAAGAAAGCAACAGAAAGAAAGTGGTACCTCTTCTGGATACTGAAGGGTCCACTTCAACACCTTTTTCATAAGGGGTGCCTCCGTTCAAGAAGAGCTTGTAAGTCCTACAAAAGAAAAGCACCAGTGTGCACGCGACACCCACAGTGGAGCCAGCAGCGGAACATGATTTTAGCACAAGCACGTTCACAGACATTTTATTCATGCCTCATTCACTGGTAAATGAGAGTGAAAGTTGTTATCCTTCCCTAGGGTTATCCTCTCAGTAAACTGAGTCTCCTTCTTAACTGTGAACGATAGAAAATACATTTTCCACATTAAAGTGAGAAAGATTAACTGACGTCATTTTGAGACTTTAATGACTTGTGCCATTTAAATGTCTTTTTCAAAAGTTTTGAATCATCATCGGAAATAAAGCTATCATGAATTTATACTACTTTTAAAATGCAAAAGTAACATGTAGATTGTTGTAAAAACTTCAAATGACATAGAAATGATCAATAAAAACCCGAAAACTCCCTCCTTGTCCTTTCCCACCTAGTTTGGTAAGCCCCCTGTCCTATCTTTTTTCTGTACAAATTATTTTGAAACAAATTCATACACACAATAAATCTCAAACTGACACACATTTCCTTCTAAAGTTGCCTCTTTAACCCGTGGCATGGCCTCCCCAACTCTGCTCCCCAGAGACGACCTCCAGGAACAGTTTCCACAGGCACACGAGCACAGCACTCCGTGAAAAGAAGGGGCATCAGCATGCTCGTGGCCTGCACCTTGCACGCTCGTGGCCTGCACCTTGCCGGTTTCAGCTTCGAACACACGCTGGAGATGTCTCTGCATCAATACACAGGCCTCCGTCTCATTTTAAAAAATGGTTTAAGACTTTAAGAAAGATTGGATAGACACACTTTTCCCTCCTACTAAGCACAACTAAAAACCCTGAACATTATTAAAAACAGAAAAACAAAAAACCCACAAGGAGCCTGGGCTTCTACATCTACAGGCGGTATTGGGTTAGGGCTGAGGGGTGATAGGTGCCCGCCCCTCCCACCAGAGTGCCATCAGGAGGACTTTCACCTCTGTTCTGTGGTAAGGTCATGCCCACCCGTGGTGTCAGCAGAGGAGGAAGGGGGCAGCATTATCTGAATTAAACCTTGGGGACAGGAACTATTATAATCCCATTTTAAAGCTGGGGGAAATTGAGGCTTGGAGACATTACAGAACCCACTGACAGTTACACAGACAGAGCCCAGGCTATGGCCCTGAATTCTATCATTCCAAACCTAGGGTCTCCTCATCATCCTACTGACTGCCCCTATGCATCCCTTCTGTGAGTTTCTTGTTTATATCCTAGACTTAGATTTGTGTGTGCACCCACTTTCAAATTCAGATTCTCTTCTTAGTTTTTGAGAGCTCTTCTTATATTAAAGATAATAATCTTGTGACTGTTAGATACTGGATATATTGGAAATACATTACAAACATTTGCTTTTGGTCTTAAATTTTAAATTTGTTTACAGTGGCTGCCGCTACGGGGACCACTGACCTAGCTTTCCCACTCTTTGGTGAGAATCAGGCTCTATTTTGGGCTTCCCTGGTGGCTCAGTGGTAAAGAATTCACCTGCAATGAAGGAGACTTGGGTTCAAACCCTCAGTCAGGAAGAGGCCCTGGAGGAGGGCATGGTAACCCACTCCAGTGTTCCTGCCTGGAGAACTCCCTGGACAGAGGACCCTGGTGAGCCATAGCCCATGGGGTCGTGGAGTCGGACAGGACTGAAGTGGACTGAGCACGTGTATACACAGGCTCTGTCCCGGCACTGTGAAGTGTGCTAACACCACAGGAAGTTACTGAAAGAATATTCTCAGCAGACAACTGGTGCAAACATCATTTAAAATACTTTGCGATCTGTGTCACGTCTCCCCGCTAGGATGAGATCACGTATGCTGTTTTCATATACTACCTTAATAGAGTATTAAAGTGAAACTGAAAGTGTTAGTTTGCTCAATCGTGTCTGACTCTTTTGCAGCACCATGGGCCACAGCCCGCCAGGCTCCTCCTTCAGGAGATCTCCCAGGCAAGAATACTGGAGCGGGTAGCCATGCCCTCCTCCAGTGGATCTTCCCAGTCCAGGGATCGAATCTGCGTCTCCTTCATTGCAGGTAGATTCTTTACCATTTAAGCCACCAGGGAAGCCCCCAAAGAACATTAAAATCAACATTAAAAAGCCTTCTCCCCTCAAGTTACTGAAATGTGAAACCTCTGGAAACCTGAGGTGTCTAGATTCTAAAAAATGAATTTCCACAAAATTACCCACTTGGAGGGAATATATAAACCCAACTTACTTTGCTGGAATAGGAATTCCAGTGGCATCAAAAAGTTTCAGAAACACCCAGCCACAGCTCAACTCTCCTCTTTCACCAGTGGACTAGAAAATAAAACTGGGTATGAACCTTCGTGTCTGAATCAGTCAAATCTATAAGCATATACCAAGTTCTTATAAAAGGAATAAAACAAGTATTTGCCTTTAGAACTAAAAAGTTCTTCACAAGAAAACAAAGTGAAAGCCAGGGGAGGCCTACTGGACTTGCAGGGCAGATGGTAAAGGCAGGATGTCAAGTGAAAATCTGACCTTGTTAAGTCGCTCCTGAAAAAACCCTAAGCCTGATGCTAGGACTACCGCTGCTCTTGTTTTTTGAGTGATATAAATATGCTGGGAAGTGATCCCAGGTCACATCAATGCTACCTGCAAGCAGGAGGCTTTGGGTCTCAGTGAGAAATGGAACGAGTCACTTAAGTCACTGAAGGGGCGCCCTGCTCAGAGCTTCACCCCCAGCCCCCGTCAATCGTCAGAGGCCAGTGCATTCACCTGGGGGTCCTGCTCCTCGCTCCTGTCCTACACAGCAACACGCACGGATGAATGCGCCTTAAAGGAATGCAAGGGCAGGACTTCCCTGGTGGCGCAGTGAGAACCCGTCTGCCAACGTGGGGGACATGGGTTTGATCCCTGCTCCGGGAAGATTCCATGTGCCACGGAGCAACTCAGCCCACGCTGAGCCCGCGCTCTGCAACAAGAGGCGCCGCCGCAGTGAGAGACCCGCCCGCCACGACTGCAGGAAGCCTGCCCGCAGCACCGGAGCCCCAGCGCAGCCAGAAATCAACGATGAATGAGGAAGTTTTAAAAAAAGAAATGAAAGGCCAGCATAACTCCATTAATGGAATTTAACAGCCGGCTCTCTGGGTTACCATGAAGCCAAGCACACACACCACACCCGTGAAGCTATTATTAAAATATGGAAACATATATTACCACAGACCCACATCCGCTGATTCAAGAGTTTATATGATGTAAGTTAATCCAAGTTTCTGATGTTCCCTTAATAAAAATGACCACTCTGCCAGGTCCTTTTATTAGAACCCCCATTTACAAGGTTAAGGGCACACTGACCCTCAAGGACAGAGGTACCACTCTGTGCTGGAAAGCCACTATACATCTATCACTTTCTGTAAAGTCCCATCTTTTTCAAATCTTCATTCTTATAAAGCACTGGAGTTCATTCCAGCTATAAATACAAAGAAAAAGATTTGCTTTAAACGCTGCTGAAAAAAGCAGCATCATAAAAAAAAAAAAATTAGAATCACTGCCATTCCCATTCCTCAAGAGGTTAATATTCTATTACACAGAAAAATCTCAATTATTGTTACTAAGAACAGACATTTAGAAAAAAACTTCCCTTTTAACTGATAATCAGAAAGCTTTATCTTTCAACTGACATACATTGCGAATATAAGAAATTCCAAGTTCAAATAATATTCCAAGATCTGGAGAGGAAGAGTTGGATCTGATGAAACAGTCGCCATCAAGCAGGCAGGGCAAGATGCCAGTAACCTGAAACAAGGCAGAAAACGGAGGTTACTAAGAAGCACGGAGAACAGAGGGAGGAAAAACAGCGAGGTCCCGCTGTTGGGCAGGGAGCAATAGTCACTGCCCTGTGACAGACCATAATGGGAAAGGGTATGAGAAAGACCAAATATACACGGTAACCTAATCACTTTGTTGTACAGCAGTGACGAGTACATGCTGTAAATCAACTACACTTCAATACAATAAACGCTTTTAAAATGGCAGGACAGTTCAGCTGTATCATCTGCATCATAATAAAGGTCTTTTTTAAGATTTTTAAAATATGTAGACCACTTCTAAAGTCTTTATTGATTTTGTCACGATATAGCTTCTGTTTCATGTTTTGCTTTTCTGGTTGTGAGACCTGTGGGATCCTAACTCCCCGACCAGGGAGTGAACCCACAGCCCCCACATTGTAAGGTCAAGTCTCAACCACTGGACCATCAGCCAAGTCGTCAAGGTCTTTTAAAGGAAAGAAAAAGCAGATGGATTGGACTCATCTATACCAATGGTGTGAAATTTTAAAATGTAATTTTTGTGCTAAAGAAAACTACCTTTACGTTCACTTACTCTTTGCTTAGAGAGGAAGCTAATGCAAAACAAGCACTGTACCAAGGTCTTCGGAGGTATTACAAACATAGTTTGATATAGGATAAGATTTTTGGAGGGCAGGGGGGATACTGCATGGCACACGGGATCTTAGACCCCCGACCAGGGGTCAAACCTTGCAGTGGAAGCTTGGAGTTCTAACCACTGGACCACCAAGCAAGTTCCTGATGAGATATTTATATTAACCACTGTCCTTTGCAGACAGGACTAAAATTATAACCTGCATACACACTTGCCCAGCTTCCCTGAGGCAGGCCTTGGAAATTTTCCTTTCCTCTCACTCTTCCTGCACCACAACATCCCTCTTCCTTGCCTATAAAATCCCACACACCCTTCAAGATCAGTTTCTCTTCTATAAAACCTGTTTCTCTATGTTCCACAGTACCAGGAGCCCCGCAACAATTACACTCTGCCTACGTCACAGCTGCCAATAGCACCCACTGCACGGAGTGACTCTCAGGATTCAGTGAGAAGACACCCTAGCGGCTGCCTCGGTGCCCAGCACGCGGTCAGAGCTCCACACACAGAGGATATTGGCGCTGTACACATGTCTGCCTCTTCTGCACCAACACAGACGCTCCCACAGCATCTAGGAAGCATGCCTCACACCTAAAGGATGGACGGTTAATTTCACTCACAAAGGAGCCTATACGTACTAGTTATCCCTTCCATCAGTTCATCTTTATATCCAGGAGAACATTAGAAAAGTTGTTGGGCCAAAATGAAAGCAGAGGATGCTTAAAAGACCAAACTGGAGGACTTCTCTGGTGGCCCAGAGGGTTAAGACTTCACCTTCCCATGCAGGGGGTGTGGGTTTAATCCTTGGTCAGGGAGCTCAGATCCACGTACCTCTCGATGGGAAAACAAAACAAAAAACAGAAGCAATGTTGTCACAAATTCAATAAAGACTTTAAAAATGGTTCACATTAAAAAAAAAAAAGATCACACTGGACTTGGAGGGGTGGTGCTGTGGACAAGTGTGGACCTGTGCAGCCCACAGGCGAGGTGGCCGGGCTCCTCCCCGTGCTGTGCCCACGTGGTGAGCCTCTACCTTGCTGTGAGATCTCTTGATGCAACAGGAAAAGTTTAATGAAGGGTTCCTGGGGTCAGTGACACAAGGGAGTGAACCGTGGGAAGGAGGCAATGAAACTGGAGGTGGAAAAAGTAAACAGAACTATAGACAAGTAATGTTATTAAAGGAAAGACATCTTCATCTCCCCGGCATCTATACGACACTGACTCAGTGGCTTGAAGCCACTTAACCTCATTTCTGTCTTTGTTTGTCTCAATCTTGACAGTCCCTGGATGTCAAGGGATGATCGGTTCCCTAGCTGTCACCCATGAGTTTACCTGAAGAAAGCACAGCTCTCCTGAGCACAGCTGGAGACCGCATTAAAAAAAAAAACAAAAAAAAAAACACCACTTCTTAAGAGATGCTAAGAGTCTCTTTTAAGGTTTCTCTTTTTGTTTTCATTTTCCATCAGACAGAACTTTCTAAAATTGAACCTTGTGATTCATTGAATGAGATGATTCATAGGCATGGTAACTTTGGTGAAGCAGAAACGAGTGATTTTTATTAAAGTTCTCAGAGAACATTAAATAATGTAAAGGTTCAAACCTGGCACCATATAGTCTGTGTTAGATAAAAATACGTTATTTCAGGAATTTGTTGTTCCTGTTCAGTCACTCAGTTGTGTCCTACTCTTTGCAACCCCATGAAAGGCAGCACACCAGGCTTCCCTGTCCTTCACTATCTCCCGGAGTTTGCTCAAACTCATGTCCATTAAGTCAGTGATGCCATGCAACCATCTTATCCTCTGTCACCTCCTTTTCCTCCTGCCCTCAGCATCAGGGTCTTTTCCAAAGAGCCAGCTCTTTGCATCAGGTGGCTAAAGCACTAGAGCTTCATTTTCAGCATCAGTCCTTCCAGTGAATATTCAGGGTTGATTTCCTTTAGGATTGACTGGTTTGATCTCCTTGCTGAACAAGGGACTCTTAAGAGTCTTCTCCAGCAACACCAAATACATCAAAGTGTATTACCAAATACATTTTGATAATCTTACCTTAGAAACTAATTGCATAATACTTAATGGGTAAAATAAACTCATGTTTCACTCAATTCACTCAGCAGATGCCTTACCTGGGGAGAAAAGGTCCATGTTTTGGGCTTCTTAGGTTGCCACGTGGCCCTGACTGTGTGAATGTTGCTCAGAACCTGAAATGAGATTTTCCCATTTGGAATCACTGTTGGAACATCAGCACCTCCATGCTCCAAACAGTGAACAGCGGAGCAGAGGGAAAGAGGGTATCTTTCTTCTTTGGGCGGTTCTGTATTTCTTTTTTTTCTTTTTACATCAACTACATACATAACTTTTAAAATGATTAATAAAAGGGAACATGTGAATGCTCTTGGAATGGGATGGGGTGTGGGTGGGTCCACGGGGCCTTGGGTAACCGGCAAGCTGAAGTGTGGCCCCACAGGCTGTGCCCTAAGTGTCCCATCGCTGAGACCATCCCGCATCTTCACGAAAAGGAATATGTCGGGCTGAAGAGCTGGGTGACTGGGTGGGGCAGGGGCCCAATGGAGGGAAACAGGGGAGAAGGATGGGAGAAGGTGAGCCTGGCAGGGCTTCCCTGAGGAGCAAACTTGTGTTAGTCACTCAGTCATGTCTGACTCTTCGCAACCCCATGGACTGTAGCCCAGGAGGCTCCTCTATCCATGGGATTCTTCAGGCAAGAACACCGGAGTGGGTTGCCGTTTCCTTCTCCAGGGGATCTTCCTGACCCAGGGATGGAACCCACATCTCCTATATTGCAGGTGGATTCTTTACTGTCTGAGCCACCAGGGAAGCCCTTGAGGAACAAACTAAAGTGAAAGTGAAAGTCACTCGGTCACGTCTGACTCTTTGCGACCCCATGGACCATACAGTCCACGGAATTCTCCAGGCCAGAATACTGGAGAGGGTAGCCGTTCCCTTCTCCAGGGGATCTTCCCAACCCAGGGATCAAACCCAGGTCTCCCTCACTGCAGGCAGCTTCTTCACCATCTGAGCCACCAGGGAGGCCCGAGAATACTAGAGTGGGTAGCCTATCCGTTCTCCAGCGGATCCTCCCGACCCAGGAATTGAACCGGGGTCTCCTGCATTGCAGGCAGATTCTTTAACAGCTAAATGAACTAAGCCAACAGTAAATCATAGTGATCCTCTACACGCTTCATTACGTTAATAGTGCTATTTCAAACATATCCTTATACATAAACATATATAAGCAGCCTTGTGAGCGGTCCCCTGTCTGCTCCAAGCTTCGCTATAATCCTTGGGCACTTCATTATCCCTCTGAAATACCCATTTGTTTGTTCATGTAACATATAATTGAGATATTTTTGTAAACCAGTACTGTTCTAGGCACTGGAAATACACAGCAGTGAACACAACAGACAAGTATCCCTTGTTCATGGAATTGGCAAGAGAATAACCAAACAGACTCACGAAAAGTGAACAAATCTGCCTGGCGCTGATGAGCACCGCAAAGTAAAAGCTGAGGAGGAGGGTAAGAAGTGTGCTCGGGGGTAGGGGAACAGTGATTAACACAGCCAAGTGTTACAGCACTTATAAAACAACAAAAGAGCTGGCAAGTGAATTCAGACTCAGATTTCTGCGCTAATAATAAACTGTACTAAGTGAAATACATAATATCTGAGAGAGATTAACCAGAAAACTAGGAGAAATTTTAGGTATAACTGACCTTTCAAGAAATATGGCCCACAGGAGCATTTTATGTGCATTGATAACAAGATGGGGGCAGTGGGGAGTTACATGTGAGTATCTTGGTGTGTTAAGGAGGAATATAGAAATACAGAGTGATTTTAGATTTATGAGAATAATCTACAGCTAAGTAGGAAGCCTAGAAATTTACATACTGCAAACTGAGAGGCTTCAAAAGAACCAGGTGACAAGGCCATGGATGGCTATTATTTTTTTTTCTGCATGTTTATATACATTTGAAATAGTTCCTAATTTAACAAATATTGCTAATTTCAATAAAAGTCAGATTGTAGTGTGAAATGCATGTAAAATGAAAAAGAATAAGCAAATTGGAAGATTATAATGTTCAAAGAGTCTAAACGTGAGATTTAGATTTGTTTTCTATTTCTCTTATTATTGGCAAAATAGGTATATAGTTTGTTGATGTATTATTTCTTACTGAGTTCTTAAGGCTTTTCAATCACTCTTTAAGGATGAAACATACAACGATGGTTGATTATAAAATGTGTCAAATATACCAGACAAGTTAAAAGAAACTTACAGCACACCCTAAGCTTATCACCTAGATTCTGCCATCAACATTTTACTTCACTTGCTTTATCACATATCCCATCTAGCCATCCATCAGTTCATCTTATTTTTTGATACACGACAAACTTGCAGACATAAGTAAACTTTTCTCTAAATATGTTAACATGCATAGCATAGAGTTCATTATTTGTTCACAGTTCTCTTTTTGATGGAAAATTTAATATAATGAAATTCAGAAACCTTATTTTTATCGGCTTGTAATGTCCAGAGTGGGGAAAGGAACGTGGGCTGGCTAGGGACCATAGGCCCTAAGGAATGACACGGCAAGTGCTGTCACTGGGGGCCTACAGAGGAGCCTGAGCCTCATCAGGGTCCCAGTGCAAGGAGACACGCCTTTCCCCAGAGGTGTGTGCAGAGGCCAGGAGGTGGGCTCGCTCTAGCCTGGCAGGAACGGCGCCAATGTGTGTGCCACAGTAGGAGCAAAGCTTACCAAGATCCAGACTCCCAGCTCTCAGATGTCTAAGATACCATTTTTAAAGAAAAAATCATTCATTATACCAAATACCAGGAAAATCGCAACTTAAGTGAGAAAAGAATCAAAAGATAACAACACTAACTCTGCTCAATGTCTTGCGGCAGCCTGCATGGGAGGGGCGTTTGGGGGAGAATGGATACCTGTGTATGTATGGCTGAGTCCCTCTGCTGTCCACCTGAAACCATCACAACATGGTTAATCAGCTGTATTCCAATATAAAGTTAAAAGTTAAAAAAAAAAAAAGATCCCAACACAAAGATGACTGATGTTGGAATTATTTGAAAAGCATTTTAAAGCAGTCATCTAAAAATGCTTCAATAAACAACTATGGAGATGCTTAAAATAAATTAAAAAAAAAAAAAAAAAACAGAAAGAAATATGGGGTTTCAAGAAAGAAATAAGGAAATTTTAACAAAAAAAGAAAAAGAAACAGGACCCTAATGGAAATTCTAGAACTGAAAAATACAATGAAAGTGAAGGTGTTAGTCACTCAGTCAGCCAGGCTCCTCCGTCCATGGGATTTCCCAGACAAGAATACTGGACTGCGTTGCCATTTCCGTCTCCAGGGGATCTTCCTGACCCAGGGATTCAACCTGGCTCTCCTGTATTGCAGGTAGATTCTTAACCATCTGAGCCACCAGAGAACCCCAAGTTTGAAAACAGACACATACACACACCTACACAAGTCACTGAATAGACTCAACCACAGAACAGAAAAGAGAGAAAAGAATCAGTGAGCTTGAAGACAGGCAAACAGAAACTACACAGTCTGAACAACTGAATAGATGGAAAGATAATGGTCACAGCCTCAGGAACCTATGAGATTATAACAAAAGATCTAATGTTCATGCTATCTGAGTCCCAGAAGGGAAGGGAGTTTAGAGTTGGAAAAGTATTTGAGAAAATAATGGCTGAAAAATCCCCAAATCTGGCAAAAGACATAAGCCTACAGTTTAAGAAGCTGAAAAAACCCTAAACAACATAAAATCCAAGAAACCCATGACAAAGTATACAAACTTCTAAAAATAAACACAATATCCTTAAAGCAGTGAGAGAGGAACCACCTAGATTCACCCCTAGAGTAAAACCAATTCCAGTGAAGCGGAACAATATTTTTTAAGTGCTTAAAGAAAAGAACTGCCAACCCAGAGTTCTATATCTAGTGAAAATATCCACCATGAATAAAGGGAAAGCAGGCACTCTCAGATAAAGAAAAACTAAGAGAATCTCTAGCCAGCAGACCTACCCTAAAAGAATGGTTAAAGGAAGTTCTCTAAATAGAAAAGAACACGATAAAAGAAGAAATCTCTGAATATCAGGAAGGAAGGAAGAAAGAACAATGGAAAGAGTAAAAACAAGGGTAGGGCTTCCCTAGTGGCTCAGTAGTAAAGAATCTGCCTGCCGATGCAGGAGACGTGGGTTCAATCCCTGATCCCGGAAGATCCCACATGCCCTGGAGTGACTAAGCCCATGTGTCACAACTACCAAGCCCGAGCTTTAGAGGCCCGGGGCTGAGACTACTGAGCCCACGTGCGGAAACTGCTGAGGCCCCCGCAGCCGAGAGTCTGTGCTCTGCAATGAGAAGCCACTGTGATGAGAAGCCCACACACGGCAACTACAGTAGCCCCTGCTCTCTGTAACTGGAGAAAAGCTTAATGGTTGAGGCAAAATTATCACACTGTGTGATGTGGTTCTCAATGTATGCAGAGGAAATTCTGAAGATAATTATAAAGCAGTGAGAGGATTAAAGTTTCTACTGATCACTTGAACTGGGATGTTGACAAGCAGACTGGGGGAAAGTTATGCATGTATAAAATAATACCTACTTATTTTATTTTCAGTATTTCAACTACTGAAAAAGCTGTACAAAGAGAGCCACTCAATAACACGGCAGGCACTTCAGAATGGAGTTCTTAAAAAAATGTTTTAAGTAACACACAGGAAGACAGAAAAAAGAAAATAGAGGAATGAAAAATAGAGGGAAGGAAGGGAAAAAATAAAACAGCAGACTCCAGAGGTAAGATTTCCCTCCAGGATCCACCTGCTTTGGGATGCTTGTCAGGGACTTGAGGGAGTGGCTTTTTGTATATTGCCCAAAATTTACAGCTGTTACCACTATGTTAGTTATTTGAAGAGGAGCTTATTCAGTCATTATTGGAAGCAGTGTCTTATTAATTAGTTTTAGTAATAATGCTTTCTGTTTGTGATTTGGCTTAAATTTACTAAAGTATTCTTAAGTAAATAGATTCTCCAGGCAAGAATACTGAAGTGAGTAGCCATTCCCTTCCCCAGGGGATCTTCCCAACTCAGGGATCAAACCTGGGTCTCCCACAAAGGAGGCAAATTCTTTACCAGCTGCCAGGGAAGCCCAAATAAATAGAATGAGCATGTAACTATTAAATACGTTCTATAACTCCATGATTTGGAAAATTTGACATAAATTTGCTTCATAAACTAACCTCTATTATTTTTATATAAAATAACTTCTATGATTTTGATATATTAGTCAAAATAAAATTCCAATCTTTATTTTATGTTGTCATGTATAAGAACAGCGAGAGGCAGAGCAAAAAGTATGGAACCAGATTGCAGAAGGCGGTTCATCTCTTCTTGAACACTGGTGCCACCTAGTGGTTCCTCATGGCAGTGGTTTTGTGCGGTTCCCTCGTGCTGTGAGTGAGAGGTATACTCTTAGCTGCGGTGTGTGTGCTTGTGTCTGACTCTGCAGCCCCGTGGACTGGGGCCCACCAGGCTCCTCTGTCCATGGGATTTCCTGGCAAGAATACTGGAGTGGGTGGCCATGCCCTCCTCCAGGGGATCTTCCCAACCCAGGGATTGAACCCAGTCCTCCTGCATTTCCTGTATTGCGGGCAGATTATTTACCGGTGAGCCACAGGGAAAGCCCCACCAACAGAGGAATGGATAAAGAAGATGTGATACATATAGAAAACAGAATATTACTCAACCATCAAAAAAGAGTGAAATAATGCCATTTGCCACAGCACGAAGGACCTACAGAGTGTCACACTGAGTGAAGTGAGTCAGACGGGAGGAGAAACGTTGTATGCCATCCGTCCTATGTGGGATCTGAAAAGACTCACACAAATGAACTTACAAAACAGAAACAGACCCACAGACTTCGAGAACGAGCTATGGCTGCTGGGGGGAAGGGCGGGGGAGGGGATAGTTAGGGAGCTTGGAATGGAAGTGTGCACACTGCTGTGTTTAGAATGGGTCATCGACAAGGACCTGCTGTACAGCACAGGGAGCTCTGCTCAGCGTCATACGGCAGCCCGGATGGGAAGGGGGTCTCGGGGAGAATGGACGCATGTCTATGTATGGCTGAGTCCTTTCGCTGTTCACATAAAACTATCACAGCATTGTGTGTTAATTGGCTATACCCCAACACAAAATTTAAAAGTTATTTTTTTTTAAATAAGTATACTCAGCGGGGACCAAGATAAACCCAAGAACTCCTCCATACCTGGGCTGCTATCAGTGCTCTCTGCCTCAGGGCAGGTCCCCGCCATCCACCCAGATGTGGGAGTCAGAGACCCGGCTTCACGCCTGACGCCCCATGCTCCCACACGCCCCACACTCAGCCCATGACCCACCAAGCCTCCTGAATGTCCCTCCAGCCACAGCCCTCGTCTCCACGTCTCTCAACAAGTCGCCGTCATCTCCCTCCTCTGGTGATCTCACGATGTTGCGTGGATTGGTGTAAGTGCTTTGTTGTTGTGTTGTTCAGTCGCTCAGCCGTGTCCCACTCTTTGCGACCCCATGGACTGCAGCACACCAGCCTTCCCTGTCCATCACTATCTCCCAGAGTTTGCTCAGATTCATGTCCATCGAGTTGGTGATGCTATCTAACCATCTCATCCTCTGCCGTCCCCTTCTTTTGCCTTCAATCTTTCCCAGCATCACGTTTTTTCCAATGAGTCGGCTCTTTGCATTAGGTGGCCAAAGTATTGGAGCCTCAGCATCAGTCCCTCCAATGAACACCCAGGACTGATGTCCTTTAGGATGGACTGGTTGGATCTCCTTGCAGTCCAAGGGACTCTCAACAGTCTTCTCCAACACCACAGTTCAAAAGCATCAGTTCTTTGGTGCTCAGCTTTCTTTATAGTCCAACTCTCACATCCATACACGACTACTGGAAAAACCATAGCTTTGATTAAACAGACCTTTATCAGCAAAGTGATGCCTCTGTTTTTCAATATGCTATCTAGGTTTGTCATAGGCTTTCTTCCAAGGAGCAAGCGTCTTAATTTCATGACTGCAGTCACTGTCTGCAGTGATTTTGGAGCCCAAGAAAATGAGATCTGCCACTGCTTCCACTTTTTCTCCTTCTATTTGCCATGAAATGAGGGGACCAGATGCCATGATCTTAGTTGTTTAAATGTTGAGTTTTAAGCCAGCTTTTTCACCCTCCTCTTTCACCTCCATCAAGAGCTCTTTAGCTCCTCTTCACTTTCTACCTTTAGAGTGGTATCATGTGTATATCTGAGGTTGTTGATATTTCTCCTGGCAATCTTGATTCCAACCTGTTAGTCGACCAGCCCAGCCTTTCTCATGATGTACTCTGCATATAAGTTAAATAAGCAGGGTGACAATATACAGCCTGGACATACTCCTTTCCCAATTTGGAACCAGTCTGCTGTTCCATGTCTGGTTCTAACTGTTGCTTGTTGACCGCACACAGGATTCTCAGGAGAGGTAAGGTGGTCTGGTACTCCCATCTCTCTAAGAATTTTCCACAGTTTGTTGTGATCCACACAATCAAAGGCTTTAGCACAGTCAATGAAGAAGATGTTTTTCTGGAATTCCCTTGCTTTCTCTATGATCCAATGAATGTTGGAAATTTGATCTGTGGTTCCTCTGCCTTCTCTAAGAACAGCTTGTACATCTGGAAGTTCTTGATTCATGTACTGCTGAAGCCTACCTTGAAGGACTTTGAGCATAACCTTGCTAGCACATGAAATGAGCACAATTCTGCGGTAGTCTGAACATTCTTCAGCGTTGCCCTTCTTTGGGAATGGAATGAAAAACTGACCTTTTCCAGTCCTGTGGCCACTGCTGAGTTTTCCAAATGTGCTGGCATACTGAGTGCAACACTTTAACAGCATCATCTTTTAGGATTTGAAATGGCTCAGCTGGAATTTCATCACCTTCCACTAGCTTAGCACTTAACTTCACGCTCCAGGATGTCTAGCTTTAAGTGCTTTACTTATACTAACTTACCTAGTCTTCACATTGACCCTAAGGAAGGTACACCAGAGAGAGCAAGGTAGGGTCATTTGGTCGGCATCCCACATTCAGCTGGTGGAGCCTGGGTTTAATTCCAGGCGGAATGGCTCCAGATTTCAGATTTCATTTTCTTGGAGGCGTGGACACTTGCTGCCTTTTGACCACCACATCGTGACACAGCTTCCAAATGGTCTACTGGGGTCCCTCTGGCCACCCCTCCAATCCATCTCCAGTGGGTAGCCAGAAATCACCCTCAGATGTACATCTAAGTCATGTCACTCTCTTCCAACGGCTTTCCTGTTTTTAGGACAAAGACAAAAGCTTGCGGCTTACAAGCTCTTACACAGCGTGCCCCACCTCGCCCCACCCTGCACTTCCTCTGCTCAGCCACGCCCGTGCCCCTCCCCACACCTTTCCTCTCAAGGCCCTGCCTGTGCTCCTGTTCAGTCAGGAACACACTGCCGTCTCCTTATGGTCTATTCACCCCTCAGATCTCATGGCAAGCCTCACCCCCTCGAGAGTTTAGATTATGGAAGTGAGAATTCTTTTCTAGTGT
This sequence comes from Bos indicus, assembly GCF_029378745.1. Taxonomy (NCBI): domain Eukaryota; kingdom Metazoa; phylum Chordata; class Mammalia; order Artiodactyla; family Bovidae; genus Bos; species Bos indicus. The sequence continues at coordinate 1,664,441 of NC_091770.1, read as the reverse complement.
GACAAACTTCCCTCTAAGCAATGCTTTTCTTAACTCATTGATTATTTAGAAATCAGTTGCATAATTTCCAAGGATTTTTTTCCTGTTCTCTTTCTGGTTTTGGTTTCTAATTCAATTCCATGTGATCAAAACCCTACACTGCATGATTTCAAAATCTGCTCAGGACCAACTGTTTTGGTGAATGTTCCACATTCACTAAAAAGAATGCAAGTGGGGGGTGAAGTGTTTTACAAATGTTAATTAGATCCAGTTTGTTCACGGTGTTATTCTGTTCTTTCATAATCTTACTAATCTTCTCTCTGTTCTACAGTATTGTAGAGAGAAGTATTAAAGTCTGTAATTATAAGTATGGCTTTGCCCATTTCTCCCTTCAGTTTGATCCATTTCTACTGCATGTCTTTTGAAGCTCTGATGCTCTGATGCTGGGTGTACACACATTGAGGACTGTTACATCTTCTTGCTGAATGGTCCATCCTATCGTGTAATGTACCCCTTTATTCCCAATAATGTTCCTTGTTCCGAAGTATACTTTGTCTGATATTAATATCTTTTGAATGGTGTATCTTTCTCTACTCTTCAACTTTTAACCTGCCTGAATTATTATGTTTAGGGTGGTCTTTTAGTCTATAGTTGGATCTCTTTCACTCTGGTTTTCATTTGCATTTCACAGATGACTCATTATGTGCTCAGTATCTTTTTATATGCCTGTTGGCCTGTCATATTTTCTTTTTTTAAGTGCCTGCTCAAGTCTTTTGTCAATTAAAAAAAAAAAAAAAAAACCTAAGCTATCTTCTTATTTCTTGGGTATCTTTGAATCGTTACTGACCGTAGCGGATAGTGTTCAGTATTTTACATTAAGTATGATGATACTAGCTTTGCTTTAGTTTTCTCTTGTTGCCCTTCAACTCACATGACCTTTATATCTACTACTGTGGGCAAGAATCCCTTAGAAGAAATGGAGTAGTCCCCGTAGTCAAGAAAAGAGTCCAAAATGCAGTACTTGGATGCAATCTCAAAAATAACAGAATGATATTTGTTCGTTTCCAAGGCAAACCATTCAATATCACAGTAATCCAAGTCTATGCCCCAACCAGTAACGCTGAAGAAACTGAAGTTGAACGGTTCTATGAAGACCTACAAGACCTTTTAGAACTAACACCCAAACAAGATATCCTTTTCATTATAGGGGACTGGAATGCAAAAGTAGGAAGTCAAGAAACACCTGGAGTAACAGGCAAATTTGGCCTTAGAGAACAGAATGAAGCAGGGCAAAGGCTAATAGAGTTTTGCCAAGAGAACGCACTGGTCATAGCAAACACCCTCTTCCAACAACACAAGAGAAATCTCTACACATGGACATCACCAGGTGGTCAACACCGAAATCAGATTGATTATATTCTTTGCAGCTGAAGATGGAGAAGCTCTATACAGTCAGCAAAAACAAGACCAGGAGCTGACTGCGGCTTATATCATGAACTCCTTATTGCCAAATTCAGAATTAAATTGAAGAAAGTAGGAAAAACCACTAGGCCATTCAGGTATGACCTAAATCAAATCCCTTATGATTATACAGTGGAAGTGACAGATTCAAGGGATTAGATCTGATAGACAGAGTGACTGAAGAACTATGGAATGAGGTTCATGACACTGTACAGGAGGCAGGGATCAAGACCATCCCCAAGAAGAAGAAATGCAAAAAGGCAAAATGGTTGTCTCAGGAGGCATTACAAATAGCTGAGAAAAGAAAAGAAGTGAAATACAAAGGAGAAAAGGAAAGATACACCCATTTGAATGCAAAGTTCCAAAGAATAGCAAAGAGAGATGAGAAAGCCTTCCTCAGTGATCAATGCAAAGAAATAGAGGAAAACAATAGAATGGGAAAGACTAGAGATCTCTTCAAGAAAATTAGAGATAACAAGGGAACATTTCATGCAAAGATGGGCTCAATAAAGGTCAGAAATGGTATGGACCTAACAGAAGCAGAAGATATTAAGAAGAGGTGGCAAGAATACACAGGAGAACTATAAAAAAAAAATCTTCATGACCCAGATAACCATGATGGTGTGATCACTCAACTAGAACCAGACATCCTGGAATGCAATGTTAAGTGGCCTTAGGAAGCATCACTGTAAACAAAGCTAGTGGAGGGGATGGAATTCCAGTTGAGCTATTTCAAATCTAAAAGATGATGCTGTGAAAGTGTTGCACTCAATATGCCAACACATTTGGAAAACTCAGCAGTGGCTGCAGGACTGGAAAAGGTCAGTTTTCATTCCAATCCCAAAGAAAGGCAATGCCAAAGAATGTTCAAACTATCACACAATTGCACTCATTTCACACGCTAGCAAAGTAATGCTCAAAATTCTCCAAGCCAGGCTTCAACAGGACATGAACCGTGAATTTCCACGTATTCAAGCTGGATTTAGAAAAGGCAGAGGAGCCAGAAATCAAATTGCCAACATCTGCTGGATCATGGAAAAAGCAAGAGAGTTCCAGAAAAATATTTACTTCTGCTTTATTGACTATGTCAAAGCCTGTGACTGTGTGGACAACAAACTGTGGAAAATTCTTAAAGAGATGGGAATACCAGACCACCTGACCTGCCTCCTGAAAAATCTGTATGCAGGTCAAGAAGCAACAGTTAGAACTGGACATAGAACAACAGACTGGTTCCAAATCTGTATTTGGAAATGCTGTATATTGTCACCCTGCTTATTTAACTTACATGCAGAGTACATCATGAGAAATGCTGGACTGGAAGAAGCACAAGCTGGAATCAAGACTACCAGGAGAAATATCAATAACCTCAGATACGCAGATGACACCACTCTTATGGCAGAAAGTGAAGAAGAACTAAAGAACATCTTGATGAAAGTTAAAGAGGAGAGTGAAAAAGTTGGCTTAAAGCTCAACATTCAGAAAACGAAGATCATGGCATCTGGTCCCATCACTTCATGGCCAGTAGATGGGGAAACAGTGGAAACATGAGACACCTTATTTTCTTGGGCTCCAAAATCACTGCAGATGGTGACTGTAGCTACGAAATTAAAAGACCTTTGCTCCTTGGAATAAAAGCTATGACAAAGCTAGACAGCATATTAAAAAGCAGAGACATTACTTTGCCAACAAAGGTCCGTCTAGTCAAGGTTATGGTTTTTCCAGTAGTCATGTATGGATGTGAGATTTGGATTATAAAGAAGGCTTAGTGCCAAAGAATTGATGCTTTTGAACTGTGGTGTTGGAGAAGACTCTTGAGAGTCCCTTGGACTGCAAGGAGATCCAACCAGTCCATTCTAAAGGAAATCAGTCCTGAATATTCATTGACAGGACTGATGTTGAAGCTGAAACTCCAATACTTTGGCCACCTGATGTGAAGAACTGAGTCATTTGAAAAGACCTTGATGCTGGGAAAGACTGAAGGTGGGAGGATAAGGGGACGACAGAGGATAAGATGGTTGGATGGCATCACTGACTCAATGGACATGAGTTTGAGGAAGCTCTGGGAATTGGTGATGAAAAGGGAGGCCTGGTGTGCTGCAGTCCATGGGGTCGCAAAGAGTCGGACACAACTGAGCAACTGAACTGAATTGTTGCCCTTTACCAACGTGAAGTTCCCTTCTGTTCTTAATTTGATGAGAACTTTTTAAAGAATCGTAAATGGGTGTTAATGTTTGTCAAATGCTTTTTCCGCGTCTATTGAATGATCACATTTTTTTTTCTTCTTTACTTATGTTAATATGGCAAATTACAATGATCTATTCTCAAATGTTAAATACCGGCTACACAGGAGGGTACCTTTGAATTCCTGGAATAATCCCAATTAATCATGATATATTGTCCTTTTTTATGTTCCCAGGTGGTGCAGTGGTTAAGAATCCTCCTGCCAATGCAGGAGGTGCAAGAGACACATGTTCGATCCCTGGGCTGGGGAGCTCCCCTGGAGTAGGATATGGGAACCCATTCCAGTATTCTTGCCTGGAAAATCCCATGGACAGAAAAGCCTGGCAGGTACAGTCCTTGGGGTCGCTAAGAGTCTCACATGACTGAGGACGCACATGCGCCTGTACTTCAAGGGAGAGCTGCGTGCTAACAGTGCTAACCAATGTCAACAGAGGAGCAGGTAAGTTAACAGTAGTATAGATTTGAGCTGGATAATCATCAATCAGGTTCAATTCACTCACATTTTGTTTAGGATTTTAGTTCATTATATTCGTGAGGAGTACTGGTCTTGTAATTTTTCTTTTTTGTAATGTGATGTCTTATTTTGGTAGCATGTTTTTCCTGGCCTCATGAAACACGACGGGAAGCATTCCCTCTTCATCTGTTCTCTGGAAGGGTTTGTGTACTAGTGGTATTATTTCTTCCTTAAATGTTCAGCGGAAACCACCAGTGAAACCATCTGGGTTCTGGAGTTTCCTCAACTGGAAGAGTTTTCATTTCAGTTTTAATATCTTTAACAGGGGTTATTCAAATTGTTCTAGTTCTTCTTAGGTCAGTTTCATTAAATCGTGGTTTTTGAAGAATTCCTCTGTTTAGTGATTTTATCAAATCTATTGCCATGAAATTATTTATAATATCACCCTTCTCTTCTTTCAGGCTTCCCAGGTAACACTAGTGGTAAAGAACCCACTTGCCAATGCAGGAGACACAAGGGACATGGGTTTGATCCCTGGGTGGGTAAGATCCCCTGGAGGAAGGCATGGCAACCTGCTTCAGTGTTCTTGCTTGGAGAATCCCATGGACAGAAGGGTCTGGCGGGCTGCAGTCCATGAGCTGGCCACGCCGTGCTCCTTTAACACTGTAAGACTTCTCACTGCCCCTCCTCACCACCTCACCTCCAGGGTGGGACACACAGTTTTGAGGGCCTTCACCAGCTGTGGAGCCCTTTGCCTTGCAAAGCAATAAAAGCTACTCTTTTCTACTTCACCCAAAACTCTGTCTCCATGTTTCTGTTGGGCACTAGTGAACAGAGGCTGAGTTTTGGCAACAATCATTTGTTTTCTTTCTTTCTCTCTTTTTAAAATTTATTTTTTAAAATTATTTTACTTATTTTTGGCCCCACTAAGGCATGTGGGATCCTGGCTCCCCAACTAGAGATCAAACCTCTGCCCCCCACCATTGGAAGGTGAAGCCTTAATCAATGGACCACCAGGGAAGTCTCTCTTTTTAAAATTTCTTGATCAGTCTCACTAGGCATCTCTCAATTTTATTAATCTTGTTAAAGAATAAACTTTGCCTTTTCTGACTTTCTCTTTTGCTTTCTATTTCATTCGTTTCTTGTCTTTACTAGCTCCTCCATTCTACTTTCTTCAGGTTTCATTCACTCTTCTTTTCTAGACTCTTGAGTTCCAGCTTAGGTCACTGATTTAAAATCTTTCTTCTTGCCTAGTATATTCAGTCATAAATTTCCATCTCAGCACTGTTTTAGCTGTATCTCCTAAACAAATCAATTAACTAAGAGTCATTCAAATCCTTTGGTTGGTAGTAGGTGGAAAATACTCTCTTAGGAATGAGAGAGGAAGGGGTGGAAAAGGACGCAAGGCAACTCTGCCAGGTGATGGCAGTGCCCCGCAGGTTGACGGGAATGTCGGTTACACAGGTGTGTACACCTGTCAGAAACGCAATGCTCAGCCCTCCCTGCTGGTCCAGTGGTTAAGAATCCACCTGCCACTACAGGGGACATGACTTTGATCCCTGCTGCAGGAAGACTCTACGTGCTGCAGAGCAGCTGAGCCAGAGGGCCACAACCACGGAGCCCTTGGGCTCTAGAGCCCACGCTCTGCAACAGGAGAAGCCGCTGCAAGGAGAAGCCTGCGCACCGCAGCTGGAGAGCAGCCCCCGCTCCCACAGCTAGAGAAAGCCCACGCAGCAACGAAGGCCCAGCACAGCCATAAATGAATCAGCGTTTTAAAACGCAATACTCTATACTCAAAACCTGAAGTGTACATAGTACTAGGAGGCAGGCATCAGTACCTTTTTGTAAGCGAAAAACCTATGGCTCACGCGAGCTAACTGTGATATACAAATGTCGTACATTTAGCCAGTGAGAGAGTCTGGAGTTAATAGACCTGTATCATCAGAACCCTTGCCGTTTGCATGCTACCATACAATATCTGGGGCTTCCCCGGTAGCTCAGATGATAAAGAATCCACCTACAGTGCAGGAGACCTGGGTCTGATCCTGAGTTGGGAAGATCCCCTGGAGAAAGCAATGGCAACCCACTCTAATATTCTTGCCTGGGAAATCCCAAGAACAGAGGAGCCTGGCAGGCTACAGTCCATGAGGTCGCAAAGAGTTAGACACAGCTGAGCGACTAACACTAACACTATACATTATTTTATCTAGATACTTATACACACACAGAGAGATTGAGAGAGAGAGAAAGAGACAGACAGATCCTATGCAGCATGCGTTTAATAGGTGGTTGGGAGGGAGGGGGGTTTGGAGGAGAATGGGTACATGTATATGCGTGGCTGAGTCCTTTCTCTGTTCATCTGAAACCATCACAACATTGTTAATCAGCTATATTCCACTACAAAATGTTTTTGGTGTTTAAAAAAAATTAAATTAAAAAAATGCATGTGGCGGGAACTAGTTGGACTCCCCAGCAAGCTCACCTCACTGCCGTCAAACAGACAGAGGCGCACGTGTCTGCTCAGAACTTGGATGCTCACCCCTGGAAGAGGAATCATCTTGCAGCTCCAGAGAGTCAGAATCAAGGAGACACGGCTCGGTCTTGACCTGATCTGCAAGAACAATCAGTTACGAGGAAGGTCTGCTTGTATGACTTATGAGACAAATTCACTTTCCAAGCACCTTGAAGAGTAACCATACTTACAGAGCCGGTTTTTGCATCCCACATCAGATCTCTGAAGGCCAGTTGGGAAGGTGTGAGCTCTGGCTGTAAGAAGTAACTTGCTCGGAATTGATTCCCTGCAAAAATAATTTTTCCTTTATATTCTTACAAAGAATGAACGAAATTCAAAACCCCAAATCCATGATGTTACGGTTCACACTTAGGAAACAGACGTCGAAAATACCATGCATACTGTTTGCTAGAAACTTGCTTCCTAAGACAGACATACCAACAGAGATAAGAACAACAGGAGGAAACGAAAAGATGGAAGCACATAAGAGCTGATCTTAAGCAGCTTTAGGAAAGACCTTAAAGACTCTCAGGCTGGTAACATGCCCCCTAATGAAGATGACCCATTCAAATATTTTTGTAAAATGCAGAAAATATGTAACCACTTTTTGGACATTCTAGAAAAAGTGTATCATCATTAATTTTACTTCTTTACATAAAAGTATTTTAATGCTGTTTTTCCATAATTTAGTCATGAATACTTATTACAAAATCTATTCCGCAGAGAGTCCCTTAACAGCAAGGAGATCAAACCAGTCCATCCTAAAGGAAATCAACCCTGAATATTCATTGGAAGAACTGATGCTGAAGCTGAATCCCCAGTACATTGGCCAACTGACACGAAGAGCTGATTCACTGAAAAAGACCCTGATGCTGGGAAAGATTGAAGGCAAGAGGAGGGAGTGACAGAGGATGAGATGGTTGGATAGCATTACCCACCGACTCAATGGAAATAAATCTGAGCAAATTCCAGGAGATAGTGAAGGACAGGAGAGCCTTGGCATGCTGTAGTCCAGGGGGTTGCAAAGAGTCAGACATGACTTAGTAGCCAAACAACAACAACAAATCTGCTAGGAACTGGAAACACAAACATGAATCAGAGAAATACATCCCCTGCCCCCATGAGCTTACAGCTCAGTGGGCGAAAATAATTAAGAAAAATAAGGAGACAAAAGACTAAATAAAATAATTATAAGCTGACTTAGACCTACAAAGGGTACTGACATGGACGAGAGCGGGAGAACCTACAAGGAAGGTGTCTCTGGGAAGGTGGCGTTTTATCCTGAGACAGAAGCATGAGAAGGAGGTGGGTGTTTAGGGGTTGCTGAGAAGAGCCTCCCAACAGAGGAGCCTCAAAGCAGTCCCTACATAGATAACAACTCAGAGAATCCAGGTGAGCCTCTCCCCAAAATCGCTGCTCTTTAAAATGAGCTAAGACTCCAAACTCCCGATGCGGGGAGTCTGCATTCAATCCCTGGTCAGGGAACTAGACCCTGCATGCTGCTACTTGAACGTCTCACGTGTCGAAACGAAAAAGATCTTGCATGTTGTAATGAAGATCAAAGATCCTATATGCTGCTACTAAGACATGGTACAGCCAAATAAATGAATAAATATTTAAAAATAAAATAAAACGAGCTTATGAACAAATGGTGCCAAGTACAGGGCAATCCAAGAAGGAGTAAGAAAACAGAAACAGCGAGGAGAGGTAACTCTCGGGAAAAGTCTTGATGTGAAGAAAAGCAGAGAAAGGGAGGCCTCAGCTGGCGTGTGACGGGGCTGAGGGGGCTGGTGCTAGGACTACTATGAGGCAACGAGCCGGCGGGGCAGGGGACAGCAGCACAGCAAAGGGGTGGGCGCCGAGAGCCCTGCTCCCGAAATAAATGAAAGTGGGCTTGGCGTCTGGCAGGATCAGGGCTCCCTCCTCCTGTCACAGGCAAGACGAGGGGCAAGATGAGCGTCCAAGAGACGTGAGATCCAACATCTTTATCAACAACCTTCTCTGGCTGTGCCAGCAAAGTTAGATGTAAACCATGACGGCTTCACTGAAAGTCTGTGCTGGCTGATGGGCACCTGGTACCTTCCTCCAGGAGCTGGAAGAGCGTGGAAGGCCTGAACCCGGCAGGAATCGCTCCCATCGCGGTCAGCACGTCGACGGTGTTTATCTGCTGAAGAGAGTAAAACAAAATTAACTTCCTTGCTTTTGTTCAGGTTTTCTCACCTCTAGAATACTCTCTTTATCACTATAGCAGCTACAACTCCCCAAACAAAAATACAAATGTCCAGACTTTAATGGAAGAATACAGCAGTTTAGCCCCCAATTATGAGAAGATGCTATCGCTGATACCTGGCCTTTCCCAAGGATGGCCTTTCCCAAGCCCCATGCAGCTCTCCAGGCACCGAGCTCTGCACTTTAGACCGGCTGCTTCTGCGTGGTCCCTGTCAAAACGGCCTGTCCTGCCCCACCAGGGAGTGTGCCATGTCACAGATGAGCTGACACCATAAACTGACGTGCACTGAAGACTGAATGGCTTTGCGTGTGTGTGTGTAACATACACAGACGTGCACGTGCACCCATGTCCATAAACAATAAATACAGTAAAAATCCCACAAAGGATGCATTTACTAAACGGTTAGTGGTGATTACTTACGGAAGGAGTGGAGTTTCATTTCATTATGTAACTTTTTAAATGATAGGATTATGGGTAGTTTCTTACTTTTTTGAGCTTTTTGGAATTTTTACATGTTACAAAACTAAAATTTAACAATTGTCTTTACCCAAATGACAGAAAATTCAAGCAGACTCAAAGTGAGACATTTCCAAGCCCTCAAATCTACTCTTCTGAACAGAAAAGACCTAATGGGAAATGTGACTCGGAGTACAGACTTACTAAACCAGAGGTACGTTTTAATGTCCTGTGCATTCCAGGCCCTGTACCCGCTTAAGACCCAATGCTTTCATTTAAAGTTGTTTTGAATCTGAACTCTAATCAGAACTATTAGGTAACAAAATGAGATGTTATTAATAAGATGAAGTGAAGTTATTAATAAGATGAAGTCGCTCGGTTGTGTCCAACTCTTTATCACCCTATGGACTGTAGCCCACCAGGCTCCTCCGTCCATGGGATTCTCCAGGCAAGAATACTGGAGTGGGTTGCCATGCCCTTCTCCAGAGGATCATCCCAACCCAGGGATAGAACACACGTCTCCTACATTGCAGGCAGATTACCACTGAGCCACAGGGAAGCCCCATTATTAATAAGACAGGAGATACCAACCTCTGAGATGGCCTTCCGTACAGCACTCCAGTGAGAATCGGTTCTAGGGAGACAGGGTAGCTAGGTGAGTGCACGGAAAGTTTATGCGTGTTCACTCAATCAGAGAACTTCATTAATCAAAGAACAGGGTACATCATTGTATCTTCTGACAATCTAACACTGCCTACATGAAACTAGGATAATATCACCTGCTAAAAGCAACCACAAAGGTAAAGCTGTGATGACCTTAAGCAGATGGTGATGAGAAAAGCCCCCAACTATAAGTTGTCTCCATTTCAAGAAATTCTTCTAGTATTTATAACAGTAAAGATGAACAAATACAACATTTCCTGAACCTACTTTTAGGTCCCCTCGCACCAATTTACCTTTGCTTGACTTCGGCTCCGTCCACTGTTCCATCCCCTACCTCTGTATCTTCTTCACTGTCTCCTTCACTGGATTCTTGACCTCCTTCTTTATTATAGGGCTGAAAAATAATATGAAGTGCCTTTTACCTAATGGGAAAATCAACCAATAAATGTACTTTCAGAAAGATGTGAGTGTAGGTAGGGGTTTAGTATATGACAGACATGTCAAAAATCAGTGGATAAAAGCTCAAATAACGATGTCATTATTCGAAAAAAGTACAAGGATAAAGGTAGAGAACAAGTTTAATCAGCCTGAGTGCCAGATGGAACTGACTCAAATGTAAAAAAAGAAGAAAAGATATAAATAAAAGAACTACGGAAGTGTTAGAAGAAAATAATCTTGAGATGGGGGAATCCTTTCCACTCATGATAGCAAAACCAAAACTCATAAATGGAACACTGACAGATTTAACTACCTAAAAGTAAATCTGGTTGAAAGTCAACAAAGACAATATCTGCCTCAAGTTTCCAAGGCTTAATATCCTTATTATTAAGATAATACAAAAACTCTTCCATAGCAATACAATTTTCAAAAACCCCTTTGAAAAATGAATTAAAAAGGCAATTTTCAAAGAATAAATAGAAATAGAAATAAATAAAGCAAATGAAATGACACTCAACCTCACTAGCAATACAATAAATGCAAGCAAAAAACAACGAGCCCCTCTTTTTTTGGGCATCACTTTGGCAAAAGACTGGTGCCAACCATCAGTGGCAAGTGTGCAGACAGACAAACACTCTCAGCTGCTGGGCACGGGAGTCCAAGTAAGAATAACTCTCCTAATTTGCAAAATGGCAAACTCGACCAAAATACCAAGGCTCGTGCCTTTCAGCAGCGATGAGCATCTAGGAATTTATTTAAGGGGAATAATGGGACAAGGTTGTGTGCAAACTGATCACAACGCAGGTTCTTCTTTTCCAAGAGTCCCTGATTATAGCAATGAATCATGCTAAAAGGGGCTTCCCAGGTGGCTCAGTGGTAAAGAATCCTCCTGCCAATGCAGGGGAGACGTGGGTTCGATCCCTGGGTAGGCAAGATCCCCTGGAGAAGGAAATGGCAACCCACTCCAGTATCCTTGCCTGGGAAAGCCCACAGATGGGGAGCTTGATAGGTTACAGTCCATGGAGTTGCAACAATTCGGACATAACTGAGCATGCACGCAACCTAAGAAAACTACATTTTCCAAGCCCTCCTCACAGCTAGGTGTTGTCAAGAAACTGAATGCTGGTCCAGGAGATATAATTGGAAGCTTTTTGTGTAACTTCCAGGAAACCTTCTTACAAGACTGCAGCTCTTGCCTTTCAACTTCTTCCTCACTTTTCTTCTCTCTCTGCTTGGAATTGTTAAAAGACATAGCTGCCAACCTAGAGATGACAACCCTAGGGAGAGCTGATGGCACCTAACCATAGAGTAAAATATTGCTTTTGCTGTTGTTTAATCGCTGTCATGTCAAGAGTGTTTTGCTACGCTATGGACTGTAGCCCACCCAGCTCCTCTGTCCATGGGATTTTCCAGGTAAGAAAATCCCATGGACAGAGTGAGTGGCCATTTCCTTCTCCAGGGAGTCTTCCCGACCCAGGGATCGAACCTGTGTCTCCTGCATTGGCCGGGGGATTCTTTACCACTAGGCCACCAGGGAAGCCCCAAGTAAAATATGAGGTAGGGCCTTGCCATGCCTTGACTGCCCATCTCCACACTTTCTCCACACACAAGAGAAATGTGCATCTACCTTATTTGGGCCACGATTTCGGAGATCTTTAGCTCGTAACGGAAGTTAACCCAAGCTCCCATGAATGTCACTTCTAGGTATGGATTGCTGCTCCTGCTTTGCTCAGTTGCGTCTAACTCTGCGACCTCATGAAGGAGCCTGCCAGGCTCCTCTGTCCAAGCAATTTTAAAATTGCTTTTTAAATTTTATTTACTGCTTGATTCATTGATTGACTGAATTTTGGCTGTGCTGTATCTTCATTGTGAGCGGGGGTTAATCTCTACTTGCAGTGTGTGGGCTCCTCACTGGTGGGTTCTCTCATTGCAGAGCACGGGCACTCAGTAAGTTCGGTTTTCAGGTTCATGAGTGTGGGTTAAGTAGTTGTGGTATACTTTACATATAAGTTATATATAACTTAAATATAAGTTGAGGCTTAGCTTGAACCTGCATCCCCTACATTGGTAGGCTGACTCTTAACCACTGGACCACCAGGGAAGTCCCCAAAGTGGGGCAGTCTTGCAGGACTGCGCCCTTATCTTGTGGGGTCTATGCTAAGTCCAGGAGTTAGTGCTAGAATTGAACTGCACTGTTGGACACCTGGTTGGCTTCAAAGAAACAGTGTGAAAAACAACATGTATTTGGTGTCAAAAAAAACCCTCACACAGCTAGTGTCAGAAGTGGTATGAGGAAAAACAAGATGTCTCAGCGTGGTTACTAGAAAATTTTAAATTACATTTGTGGTTTGCATTATACTTCTACTGAACAGCACTGATCTATATTTACTGGACAGCAAATGACCATGCCATATTATGAAATATGAAAGAACTGGGCAATCAACATGCTTATATACTATGTTCACATCTTAGTAAAGGATCATGTATTTGTGGAAGGTAAGACAAAGTTAACTGCAGTTTTCTTTCACAATAAAAAATAAATGTCTATTCATTTTTATGATCAACACGAACCCACAGAGCATCTTCACCGTGCGACGACATTCTAGAGCTCACCTGCATGAGGGCAGAACACTATAATCACTGTTTAGTCACTAAGTCGTGTCCGACTCTTGGTGACCCCATGGACTGTAGCCCGCCAGGCTCCTCTGTCCATGGGGTTTCCCAGGCAAGGACACTGGAGTGAGTTGCCATTTCCTTCTTTAAGGAATCTTCCCAACCCAAGGATCAAACCCATGTCTTCTGCATTGGCAGGCAGATTCTTTTACCACTGAGCCACCAGGGAAGCCCCAAATTTTTCTCATGCTCTAATCCTCTAAAATTGAAGCAAATTGTATATCTTAAGTCATTTACTAGCCAATTGATCAAAGAATACAACTTAGTGTTTTGTTATAAATGAAAAAAAAAAAAAAGTCTTAAAGGAGAAAAAGGAAAGAATAAACAAAAAAGACTAACCTCCAAGTAGGTTTTAGGAATAAGGCCTTCGTTTCCTTTGGCGTTCTTAGCCATCCACCAACCATCAGAGTTTTTTTTTATTATACAGAGAATTTCCCCTTTCTTAAGGCAAAATAAAAGTAAAAATGTTTTAATTAGAATTTACCCCTAAGCTCAGAATTATCAACATTAAAACTATTTGTATTTTCAAAACCAGAGGAACATCTACTCGTTTTTTTCTCCTTACCATTTTACTAGCAGGTAACTTTGATAACAGAATTTTACGACTACTGCTTGTAAATGGTAATTATCACCTATTTTATTTAAACAGACTGAGTCTTTAAAAAGTGAGTATCAGGACTCTGTAATCCAGATGTACAGGTAGCCTTCTTGCTCTGTTAGGTATGCAAATTTATCCTTAGGTTTGCTTCCGGTTTGTTTCTGCTTACTTTAAATGTCAGGTCTCCCACTTGCTGAGCCGTAAAATCTCCAAGAGCAATGTATTCTCCACTCGTGGCCTCTGGCTGAGATTCACCTTCCTGTTTCTCTTCCTCTTCCTCTTCTGTTTCTTCGTCCTCACCCCCACTTTCTTCACTTTCTTCTTCGTCGTCGTCTTCTTCCTCATCTTCTTCATCAGAGTTCTCCTCTTCCTCTCTTTCAGCAAGTGCCCCAGTTCTGCAGAAAATAATTGATGAGGATCAGTAGAAGTAACGCAGAAGAACAGATCAAGTATAACTTCTACATACAGCAGAACTGGCCCATATCTATAACAGGCAAATTAAAAAAATAAATAAAGGGCAAGTACAACTAACAGTTTTACCATCTAGCGAAGAATACGTGACCTGAGAGTAATGAAGGAGTTAAAATATCTGAGGAATGTATTGACATGGTGGAGCAAGTGCTGGTCTTGAGGCCAGGAGACTTGAATTTAAGTCCTGGATTCATCCATTCAGCAAATGCTGCTTGAGCGTTATTGCACAGTGGTTAGAGCATGGATTCTGAGATGAAGTTCTGGTTCTGTCTCCTCTTCGCTGATTGGTCTTAGGTACATTTCTTTTAGATTCTCCATTTCTCATTGGTGAAGTAGAGATAATAACAGAACCTGCTTCATAAGGTCCTCATGAAGACTAGAGGAGTTACAGACTTGCCAAGTGTTTACAACGGTGTCTGACCACAGCAAGTTCTCAACAAAAGTTGGCAGTGACGATACTCATGACGTCACCTGTCAGTTTCCATGTCAGACACAGTAGAAACAAAGGTAAATCAGACAATCCTCTGTCCTCCAGGAGAACAATGAGGCAATCTAGCAGATGGATACTTACAAGATAGTTCAACAGATACTGCAGTAGAGGTAAACACAGCGTGCTAAGGAAATACACAAGATGGGCACCCAACCAAGACTGCACGGGTGGAGATCAGGAAAGGCTCAGAATTAGGACTTGATGGATGAGCTGAAATTAATCAGGTAAAGGGCGGGGTGGGTAAAGAGGTAGGGAAAAGAGTGGAGGAAGAAGGCTGGAAAAGAGGGAACCTCAGGTAGCTCATGAATGGTAGGAAGAGGTCTGGGAGAAATGAGCAAGAGATGAGGTGGAAAAGAGATGAGCAAAATGCAGCCCATGTGAGCTTTATCTTGAAGGTGCTCCCTAAAAATGAAGGCAGGGAAGGGTGTGATCTGACCTGCTCTGAGAAAGATGATCACGCTCCATGGAGACTGAAAGAAAGGCTAAACACAAAGATGGTTATTAAAAGTGAGGTATGAAATAGTATAAACTAAGGAAGCCTGAAGCTCAGCTTCTCTGTGTATCCGTGCCAAATGGAATCCTGGAGACAGAGTTTTGGGCGAAGTAGAAAAGGACAGGGTTTCCCAGGTGGCACCAGTGGTAAAGAACCCACCCGCTTGCCAGTACAGGAGACATAGGAGACTTGGGTTCAATCCCTGGGTCAGGAAGATCCCTTGGAGGAGGGCATGGCAACCACTCCAGTATTCTTGCCTGGAGAATTCCATGGACAGAGAAGCCTGGTGGGATACAGTTCGTGGGGTCTCAAAGAGTCTGGACAAGACGGACACAATGGACAGGAGAGTGACTAACAATACTTTGAAGCAAATAGACAGTGCTAACCATAAAACTAGCCAAATGACTCTTTTTTATTATGCTAATACAGTAAATTTCAATTACTGATTTTTTCAATGTTAATCTAATCTTGCAGGGACTTGCCTGATGTTCCCAATGCAGGGTGCTGAGGTTTGATCCCAGTTGGGGGAACTATTAATAGATATCACATGCTGCACTAAGAGCACACCACAGGGAAGATCAGAGCTCCCTGAGTGCTGTAATAAGCCCCAACACAGCCAAATGAGTAAAAGTAAACACTGAATTAACCTTGCATTCTAGAATGAATCCCACTTAGTTGTGATGTGGGCTTCCCTGGTGGCTCAGAGGTTAAAGCGTCTGCCTGCAATGTGGGAGACCAGGGTTCAATCCCTGGGTCGGGAAGATCCCCTGGAGAAGGAAATGGCAACCCACTCCGGTATTCTTGCCTGGAGAATCCCATGGACAGAGGAGCCTGGTGGGCTACAGTCCACGGGGTCGCAGAGAGTTGGACACGCCTGAGTGACTTTTCTTTCACTTTTAGTCATGATGTATTGTCATTTTTATGTGCCCTGGGTTTTATTTGCTAACACTTTATATTGAGTTTGTGCATTTGTTCATATGGCTTTCTATTTATAATATTTTTATCATGTCTTGATGTTGAGCTTCCCTGGTGGCTCAGATGGTAAAAAATCTGCCTGTGATGCGGGAGACCCAGATTCGATCCCCGGGTCAGGAAGATCTCCTGGAGAAAGGAATTGCTACCCACTCCAGTATTCTTGCCTAGGAAATCCCATGGACAGAGAAGCCTGATGGGCTACTGTCCAAGGGGTCACAAAGAGTTGGACACAACTGAGCAACTGACACTTTCACTTTTCATAACGCTCATAAAATGATTTGGAAATGTTTCTTTTTCTAGTCTCTGGAAAGATTTCATAATACTTGTGCTACGTCTTACTCAATCATTGCAGAAGTTTGTGTCAGTGAAACAATCTGAGGATTTATTCTGTGGAAAGGGTTTTAATTATACATTCAACTTCTTTAGTAGACATTTCGGTAGGATTATTAAGATTTTCTATTCATCTTCTGTCAATTTGAGTATATTTTATTTTTCAAGGAACTTATTTCATCTGTATTTTCAAATTTATTGGCATAAAGTTTTTCATAGCATCTTCACAGTATCTTTCAAATTTCTGTCGGCTCTGAGTGGTTAGTTTTCATCCTTGTTTTTTGCTAGTGTTTTCCCTCTTTCTCTTTTCTTGATCAGTCTTGCTAGGAATTTACTCATTTAATTACTTTTTCTAAAGAACTAACTTTTCACTTATTGATTTTATCTACTATATGTCAGTTTATTATCCAGTTTTCTCTCTTATTTTTAGTATTTCCTTATTTCTATTTTCCTTGGGTTTCATTTGCTGTTCTTTTTCTGGCTTCTTCAGTTGGAAACTTTAGTAGATGATTTTCAACTTTTCTTCTTTTCTAACTGTTGCACTGAGAGCCATGAATTCCCCTCTAAGCGCTGCTCTAGCGGCAGCCCACAACTGCATTTTGATTATCATTCAAAATATTTAGCTGTCCACTGTAATATTTTTTTTGATCTTTATGTTATATAGAAGTATGTGATTCTTTTTAAATTATCTATTTATTTGGCTGTACTGGGTCTTAGTTTAGGCACATGGAGTACTTTGTCATGCTACACAGGACCTTTTGTTGAGGCACATGGGCTCTGGAGCTCAGTAGTTACATATGAAACCTTAGTTCCCTGACCAGGAATTAATCCCACATCCCCTGTGTTGCACGGCAGATTCTTAACCACTGAGCTACCAGGGAAGTCCCAGAAGTATGTGATTTAATTTGCAAACATTTGGAGATTTTTATTTATTTCTCTGTCATTTGAGTTTTTTTTTCTTTAACTGAGATATAATTGACATTCACCATTGTATTAGTTTTGGATTGTCATTGAGTTTTAATGTAATTCCAAGTCACCAAAATTGCTGCATGATTTCAATCCTTTGACATTTGTTGACAGTTGCTTTATGGTCCATTATGATTCATTTTGGTTAATGTTGTATATGCACTTGGAAGAGACATGTATTACCTAGTGGGATACAGTGTTCTACAAATACATTTTTAATTAGGGGGTTAAGGTTTGTGGATTATATTGTCAGCTTCCCTGTAGTGCTGGCAATTTTTGCTTTCTATGTTGTAAAGCAGCTATTAGGAACCTACACATTAAGGGTAATTTCTTCCTAGTGAATCGGTCCTTTTATTACTATAAAATGTCTTAATCTATTAAATTAGTTTTGACCTTAAAGTCTATTTCACCTGATATTACTGTACCTGCATCACCTTTGTTTTGGTTAGGGTAGACATGGAATATCTTTTTCCAATCTTTTACTTGCAACCCATTTATGCTATCTTAAATGGCCCCCAAACACAGTGCTGAAATGCTATGTAGTGGTCCCAAGCAGAAGAAAGCTGTGATGTGCCTAATGGACAAAATTAGTGTGTTATTATTAGATTTCTTCAGGCATAAATTACAACGCTGTTGGCTGAGTTCAATATTAATGAATCAATAATACATATTAAATAAGGTATCTTTACACCGAAATACACAGAATACAAGGAGGTATATTACTCAGTTGACAAAAAACATTTTGTTCACTGCTTCATAGGAACCTAGCTTCTCCTAGAAGCTACAGGGCAGTATTCACTATTCAGGGTCTGCAGCAATTTTGTGGGGTATAACTACTGCAAATAATGAAAACTGACTGTATATTATCAATTCTCAAATTTACATTTTGCTTTACACAATCAAGTGTTTTTTAAAAAGACATTTAGAGAAGAAAAATAGTCTTTTCTGTTTACCCACATACCAGGGCTTTTCACTCCTTTTTGCCGATCCAAGTTTTCACATGGGATTATTTCCTTCTAGCCTGAAGAACTTTCTATAGCAAATTCCTCAGTTCTTGTCTGACAGATTTCCTCAGCTTTTGTTTGTCTGAAAATGTCTTCTTCCACTTTAATTTCTAAAAGATACTTTTGCTCTACACAGAATTCTGGGTTGACAGATTTTTTTTTCCTTTCAATTCTTTTATGATATCCCTGCATTATCCTCTGACCTGTATTTTTTCCTCACAAGATGTCAACTTTAATTTGAATTGTTTGCCTGTACATGTTTATTTCCCTGGCTGCTTTTATGATTTTCCATTATGTTTACTTTTCAGCAGTTTCACTGACACACCTATGTGTACTTTCTATATATTTATTGTTTGGGGTTGTCTGAGGTTCTTGGATCACTGAATCAATAATTTAAAAAAAATTCTCAACTAAAATTTTATTTACAGATTTCCTGTGCCCCATCCTCTCTCCCCGCCCCTTCTGGGACTTCAGCTGCAAATGGGTTGCAGCTTTTGGCCATGTCCTTAACCATTCCTGTGTTCCGTTCTTCCCATTCTTTTTTCCTTTTTGTGCACGAGTTTGAGAGTTTTTCATTGCTCAGTGTTTGGGTTTGCTAATCTTTTCCTCTACTGTATCTAGCTATCTGTCAAACCACCAAGTTAAAAAAAAATTATATACTGTGTTTTTTAGGTTCAGAGTTTCCATGTTGGTCTGTATTAGTTTTCATTTCTCTCCTTAAGATCCTCTCTCATCAACCAATCTGCCTATCTCTCCAACATATTCCTTAACACACTGAACATAGTTCTTTGATAGTTCTGATGTGCTAATTTTCACATCTGGGTCACCTAGGTTTCCACTGATTATTTTTTCTCTTTATTATAAGACATTTTCTACCTTTTTGAAGCTATATATTGAATCAGAAAGCTCTCAGCCATTATTCTATCAGGTATTATATTTTACAGTTGTAGAATGTTCGTTTGATTATTTTCTACACTTGAATTCTCTTAAAATATTCTTTTTTTTCCCCCATTTCATCCATCTTTTCTTCTATTTTCTTTAACATATTAATCATATTGTTTAAAAATCCCAGTCAGATTACTCTACACTACCTAGTTCGGATCTGGGTCTGTTTTTATTGACTGTCACTGCTTAATTATCTATTATTTATTTTCCCATACTTTTTTTTGCATCTCTAGTTATTATTTTTAATAATTACTGCACATTGTGGACGATATATTTAGAGACTCTGAACTATGTTGTCATCCTTTAATGAGTAGTGAATTTTGTCCTGTTATCTTTTTCCTATTAAGGTCTGGTTTTAGGTTTTGTTGGGAAAGATTTCCTTCAGTTTTGTCTGTATTCCAAGATCACAGTTTTGAATATTAGGGTGTACTCTGTACTCCTTACTCCTACACATGGGTCTTACGTGCTCTCTAGCCAGATGCATGAAGCATTCACCAAGGTCTCTCTACTCTGCTGCTGCTAAGTCACTTCAGTCGTGTCCGACTCTGTGCGACCCCATACACGGCAGCCCACCAGGCTCCCCCATCCCTGGGATTCTCCAGGCAAGAACACTAGCTGGGTATAAACCCCAACATTTTTCCAGGATTCTGTGACCTCCAGAATCTTTTAAGCTCTCAGTCTCCCAGCAGGTGCTTTCTGCCAGGCCTTCTGGATTCAAGCTCTGTGTAGCCCAGGAGCCCCCTCAGACTTCTGGAGTTGTCTCGCTGCAAGTCTTTTCCCTCTCCCTACATGTCCCAGGAGTCTCAGCAACTCCAGAACTTTTAAGACCTTTTCTTTGTTTATGTGGATCATTTTTAAAGTCTTTATTGAAACTGTTACAATACTGTTTATGTTTTATGTTTTGGGGTTTTTGCCCCAAGGCATGTGGGATCTCAGCTCCCTGCATTGGAAGGTAAAGTCTTAACCACTGGATCACAAGGTCCCAGCAACTCCAGAATTTGATCTCTGGAGCCCAGAGAGACTGCTGCTCCCTGTCTGGGATGTACCTTCCTGCATCACACACAGCCCATAAACTATCGCCAGGGAGAGGGTCTGGGTGAATACAGGAGTCACCTCTTATGTCTCCCTGTATTAAGGATATCAGCCCTGCTCAGCGGATGTTCAGTGAGTTCAGACAGCCATTTTGTACATTTTGTCCAGATTCCGCAGCATTTTTTTGGTAGGAAGGTTAAGTCCAATGCCAGCCACTTAGTCATTCTCAGTACTGGAAATCAATGGAAATTCTAGAAACCTTCTAATAATATATTCTTTAGTGTTTTTTTCCCCAGAATATAGTGTAAAAGTATGGGAACAGCATTTGAAGAGTCTAAATAGTTGACTTTTCCCTTTTTATCTCCCTATGAATTGAGTTTGTTTACACCGTCAAGTTTTCTTTCCACTTTACAAAGCCTATTACTAACATCCACTCCATCAGGAAAAGAATGCATGTTTCTGCTTCCATTTTTAAAAGAATATTTATAAAAGGAAGAAATAAGCAAATAGATAATTCAGATAATTCTGTTTTTACACATCAACCCTGACATTAAAGGCATGACCCTTACTTTCTAACGTCTGTTTATTGAGCTTTTCACATCTCTGTTTTGCTCCCCCAACTAGCTTATGAATTACCTGAGAGATTATGGCTTCTACTGCTTTACACCTCTCCTGGAAGTTCACACTTTCTTCTATATACAATAAGTAACTGTTGACAGATGATACTGTTACAGTTTTATCTATATGCAACTTAATAGAATAAAACATTTAAACTGTTGGTGATATAATATTTGAAAGGAAGAAAGAAAGGAAGGGAGCATACTCAGTGACATTTTCTCTGCTTATGGACACAGCAAGCTCCTGCAGTTGGTGGGTAAGCTTATCCAAAAGATTGTGCTCCTCTTCTTTCTTCTGATAATAATTGCCCACAGGTGCAGGTTCATCAGCCTATGAGAGAATATAAGTCTACTTCACTAAAAAAAAAAAAAAATTCCGTTTTTATTACATTTATTGTAATAGAAAAAAAAAACTCCAATAAGTGATATAAGACAAAGCAAATATCAATATGAGACTATGCCTACCTTAGATAAATAAGTTTAAAAGAAATGTAGATTATGCTGGAACGTGAATCAAATGGCATAATAAAGTTATGCCTCCAATTATTTTTGTGTTGTTTTGTTGCTAGGTATTGCAGACCCTCTACAGCCAGTAAGGGACAGTTCCAGACGGAGGACTGGCTTTGGAGTTAAAAGGACAGGTGCCAAGTCCAGGCTCAGTCGCCTCCTGGCAGTGAGACACTGGGAAAACTGCTTCGCCTTTGCAAGCCCCAGTAGTTAGGTGTTCCAATTTAGGGTCGGTCAGTCTCCTGAATTACAGTTTCTCATCACTGGAGAAATTTGGAAGAGATGCTTAGAAACCACCTGTCTCCAATGCAGTAAAGGAGACTCACTCACAGGCAGGGCGACGACTCCTGAGCGGCTTCCACCCTAAGTGCTGTCTGAGTAAAGGAGACTCACACACCGGCAAGGAGACGACCTCTACACGCCTCCCACCCTACACGTTCTCTGAGTCTCTGGCCCTGAACACTTCGCTCAAGTTCAGGCTCATATTAAAAGAGGAGATCCTGATGGAATTGCCAAGAGAAATTTCTAGTTCCCCCCATTTCTGCAGTCACCGATCTCAGAACAGCTGCTGTGATTCAGGAAGCTTCTCTACCTCGTACCCTCTGGGCCAGATAATCTACTTCCCCACAGTGTGATTAAAATGAAAACAATTTTAAACTGTAAAACATAAAACTTACACAACACAATAATAAAAAGAGCTTCTTCCAAGTTCTTCTGAGTCCTCAGTGCTGGGTGAGTTCATCACAGCTGAACTTTTATCAGTATCTGGGGCCCTGGTTCACACTTCAACACTTATATGAACCCAGGAACCTACCCACTCTAGGGGTAGGAACTCCCACGTAATAAAATATTCAGGTAAAAACAGATATTAAAAAAAAAATAATGTGATCAACTATAATACTTACTTTTTTTAATTTTTGAAGAGCATTTTTATTTTCATCTATTGCCTGTTTTAACTGGATACATCTAAATTTTCAAAAAGAAAGAAAAATGTTGATTTTTTAATTGTCATAACCAAAAAAGCTATTTTATAAAATCATATGTTCAGTCTTTAAGCAGGCAAGGAAATTTCTATTGTATGAATGATGTTTAAAAACTCATATGTAAGTGTCTTTCCACTCATTAGCTTGGGTGATCCTCACAGCAAGATCTAGGGTATGAGGTATGATAATCAAAACTCAGAAGACAAGTGACTCTGGGCTTCAGTCTCCTAATTCTAAAATAAGGAAAGCACTGGACTTTTAACTGCTTCCATAGCTCTAAAATTCCATAAACCCACGATTCAGCCCAGAAGACAATATGATACGCCTCATCAAAGAAAGAAGAGACAAAAACTATGTGATCATCTCAACAAATGCAGAAAAAGCATTTGATAAAATTCAACATCCATTCATTATAAAAATGTTTACCAAAGCAGGTGTAGAGGGAACATATCTCAACATAATAAAAGCTACTTATGACAAACCCATAGCCAATATAATACTCAATGCTGAAAAGCTGAAAGCCATCCTGCTAAAATCTGGAACAAGACAAGGATGCCCACTCTCACCACTCCAACATAGTACTGGAAGTCCTAGTCATAGCAATCAGGTAATAAAAAGAAATAAAAGGTATTCAACTTGGAAGAGAAGAGTATGCAAATTACATGATACTATATATAGAAAACCCTAAAGACTCCACACAAAAACTATAACTGATAAATTCAGCAAGGTAGCAGGATACAAGATTCACAGGCAGAAATTGGTTGCATTTCTTTATCCTAAAAATGAAATATCAGAAAGTAAAAATAATAATTCCTTTAAAAATTGCATCAAAAAATAAAATAAAATACTCTTTGTGTAATCTACAATACAAGTCAACATATCTATGATACAGAAACAGACTCACAGATATAGAAAACAGACTTGTGGTTGACAAGGGATGAGGGGAGGGAAGGACTGGGGGTTTGGGATCAGCAGAGGCAAACTATTATACATAGGATGGATGAACAATAAGGTTCTACTGTACAGCACAGAGAGCTGCAGTCAATGCCCGGTGGCAGACTGTAACAGAAAAGAATGTGGAAAAGAGTGTGTGTGTGTGTGTGTGTGTGTGTGTGACACTGAGTCACTTTGCTGTGAGAAGAAATGAACACAACAGTGTAAATCAACTATACTTCAATAAAATTAAAAAAATAAAATATTTAGGAATAAATGACTAAGGAGGTGAAAGACATATGCCAAGAACTATAAAACAATGATAAAGGAAACTAAAGATAATTCAGAGAAATGGGAAGATGATCCATGTTCTTGGAGTGTGTGCACGCTTGGCTGCTCAGTTATGCCCAACTCTTTGCAACCCCATGGACAGTAGCCTGCCAGGACCCATGAGATTTTTTCAGCAAAAACACCGGAGTGGGTTGCCATTTCTTCCTCCAGGGGACCTTCCTGACCCAAGGATGGAATCTGTGTCTCCTGTGACTCCTGCACTGGCAGGTGGATTCTTTACCACTGAGCCACCTGGAAATTCCAGGTTCTTGAATTGGAAGGATTATTATTATTAAAATGGCCATACTATCCAAAGCAATCTACAGATTTCATGTAATCCCTATCAAATTACCCATGGTATTTTTCACAGAACTAGAACCAATAATCTTAAAATTTATACAGAACCACAATTGCCAAAGCAACCCTGAGGAAAAAGAACAAAGATAGAGGCATAGCCCTCCCAGATTTCAGACAATAGTACAAAACTACAATAATCAAAACAGCATGGTACTGGCACAAAAACAGGCAGAGATCAATGCAACAGAATAGAGAACCGAGACATAAACCCACACACCTGAAGTCAATTAACCTTTGACAAAGAAGGCAAGAATATACAATGAAGAAAAGACAGTCTCTTCAGCAAGTGGTGCTGGGAAAGCTGGACAGCACATGTAAATCAATGAAGTTGGAACTCACCCTCACACCAAACACAGACATAAACTCAAAATGGCTTAAAGACTTAAATATGACACGACACCATAAAACTCCTAGAAAAGAATACAGGCAAAACATTCTCTGACATAAACCATACCAATGTTTTCTTAGGTCAGTCTAATAACACCAAGGCAATAGAAAATAAAAGCAAAAATAAACAAATGGAACCCAATCAAACTTATAAGCTTTTGCACAGCAAAGGAAACCATAAACAAAATGAAAAGATAACATATGAACTGGGAGAAAATATTTGCAAACAATGCGACCAAAAGGGCTTAATTTCCAAAATATACACACAGCTCACACAGCTCAACAACAACAACTGCAACAAAACCACAACCACTCAGTCAAAAACTGGGCAGAAGACATAAGCAGACATTCCTCCAAAAACGACACACAGATCGCCAGCAGGCACGTGAAAAGATGCTCAACATGGCTAATTACTAGAGAAATGCAAATCAAAAATACAATGAGGTATCACCTCACACGGGTCGGAATGGGCATCATCAAAAAGTCTGTAAGAAAACAAACGCGGGAGAGGGTGTGGGGCAAAGGCGGAGCCTCCGACACTGTTGGTAGGAATATACATTGGTGAAGCCACGGAGAAAAACAGTATGGAGGTTCCTCAAAAAAACTAAAATTAGAGCTGGCCTATTGATCCAGCAATCCTACTCCTGGGTATGCATCTGAAGAGAACTCGAACTCGGAAAGATACACCGCATGCTCACAGCGGCACTGTCTGCAACAGCCAAGACGTGGACACAACCTAAACATCCATTAAAAGGTGACTGGATACAGCAGGTGCGGCACACGCGTGTTAATATAACGAAATACGACTCAGCCGCTCAAAAGAATAAAAGAAGGCCATTTGCAGCAACACGTACGGCCCTGGATTATCACAGTAACTGAGGTAAGTCAGAAAGAGAAAGACAAACACTGCCTGATGTGGTATCACTTACGTGTAAAATCTAAAATATGACACAAATAAACCTCTCTAGGAAACAGAGGCAGAATCACAAACGAAGACAGCAGACTGGCGGCTGCTAAGAGCGGGGAGGGGAGGAGAGGGCGGACTGGGAGTTTGGGATTAGCAGATGAAAGCTATTAGATAGCAGATGGATAAACAACAAGGTCCTATGGTGCAGCACAGGGAACTCTATCCAATATCCTGTGATAAACTATAACGGAAAAGAGTTGAAAAGAATATATATATATTTATAACTGAATCACTTTGCCTTACGCCAGAAACTAACACATCATATTAATGAATCAACTGTACTTCAATAAATAAATAAATTATGCATTTCTTGTTGGCTTTAAAACATTTTTATTGCCTTCCCACTTTGATGTTTTATAGTTGAGTAATATTAGACATATTAATTAATCACTGTAAACCTTAATTTTCTCATCTATATTAATGAGTAGCTCACTAACTTTCAGCAACTTTCAGATGTTATTATGAAAGTTAATTAAGAAAAAATTTTTACAACGCGGACCACACTGTCTGGTATGTACAAAAGTACAAAATAAATGTAAGATACTTCTTTTTAACATTTGTCATCCTCTATTTAACCTTATTCCAACATTTAGGCTTGGTTGACATAGAAAACTGTAAGAAATATTTCAAAATACTTTTGGAAAATTTCATTCATTTTTACCTCAATATTATTTCCTATTATTACTGTCTTTTCAGAAATTGTATTAATTTAAAAAATATAGTGCCTCAATTTCTATGCTATAAATACTGCTCATTGAAATCTAAGTACAGCCTCTACAAAGCTTACATAACTTAGTATACTTTACCTTTGGTACATATCTCTCCTTTTACTTGCTTCTAGAGCTCCTTTCAGTCGACTCTCAAAAAGCAACCCATCGACCTACAATAAATGGAGAGTGTCTAAAATATCACGTTGTTAAATACCATATAACCTTCAGTTCAGTTCAGTTCAGTCGCTCAGTCGTGTCCGACTCTTTGCGACCCCATGAATCGCAGCACGCCAGGCCTCCCTGTCCATCACCAACTCCCGGAGTTCACTCAGACTCACAGCCATCGAGTCAGTGATGCCATCCAGCCATCTCATCCTCTGTCGTCCCCTTCTCCTCCTGCCCCCAATCCCTCCCAGCATCAGAGTCTTTTCCAATGAGTCAACTCTTTGCATGAGGTGGCCAAAGTACTGGAGTTTCAGCTTTAGCATCATTCCTTCCAAAGAAATCCCAGGGCTGATCGCCTTCAGAATGGACTGGTTGGATCTCCTTGCAGTCCAAGGGACTCTCAAGAGTCTTCTGCAACACCACAGTTCAAAAGCATCAATTCTTCAGCGCTCAGCCTTCTTCACAGTCCAACTCTCACATCCATAAATGACCACAGGAAAAACCATAGCATTTACTAGACGGACGTTTGTTGGCAAAGTAATGTCTCTGCTTTTGAATATGCTATCTAGGTTGGTCATAACTTTCCTTCCAAGGAGTAAGCGTCTTTTAATTTCATGGCTGCAGTCACCATCTGCAGTGATTTTGGAGCCCAGAAAAATAAAGTCTGACACTGTTTCCACTGTTTCCCCATCTATTTCCCATGAAGTGGTGGGACCGGATGCCATGATCTTTGTTTTCTGAATGTCGAGCTTTAAGCCAACTTTTTCACTGTCCACTTTCACTTCCATCAAGAGGCTTTTTAGTTCCTCTTCGCATATAACCTTAGGACATAAAATTTTAATTTTTCCCCAAATAATTTATAATGAACACTTTGAAACACACAGTAAAGCTGAAAGAATCGTACAGTGAACATCCATACACCCACCACCTGGATTCGACCATTAGTATTTTACTATACTTTTTTGATCCATCTATTCATCAACCCATCTAATTTTTTACATATTACAAAGAAAATTACAATCATCAGTATGTTTTCCCTTAAACAATACATCATGGGTATCACTAACTAGACTTCAGTATTTGGTGTGAATTTTACGTACAATGAAATACACATTTCATCTTAAGACTGTATTTGCTAAGTTCTGGCAAGTGACATGTAATCCAAACCCCTACCAACCTACAGAAAATTACTATTACTCCAGAGAGTTCCCAGAATGTACTCTGTTGTGTGATCATTTCGTGTTTCTGAGATACTTCCATATCAGAAGTATACTTCCATATACACTGCCGTGTGTATCGTCAGTTTATTCTTTCTTATTGCTGAGGAATACTCCCTGTATGAATAAACCACCAGTTTTTTTCTTTCTTATCCTCATTCTTATATCTTATACTGTGACTTAGCAATTTCCAAATACTACCTGTAACTTTCCCAACATACCCACAAAAGAGGCACATACATCTTTTGGGTTCTATAGATGTGGAAAAGATAAAGTGATTGACAAAAATAAAAATTCTCTACTCTTGCCATTCTGCATCTGTTATTTACACCATTTACACACATGCTGACAGTC
Organism: Bos indicus; assembly: GCF_029378745.1. Lineage (NCBI taxonomy): Eukaryota > Metazoa > Chordata > Mammalia > Artiodactyla > Bovidae > Bos > Bos indicus. The sequence goes on along the minus strand of NC_091770.1, from coordinate 1,636,503 downwards.
AGTCATCACAGGCATAACCCAGACGGGTCCTTCGTAACTTGTCCCATGGACAACAGGGTGGAAGTCTGTGCCATTTTTTGCTTCACGTGTCCTCTGTGGAGGCTTCCCTGGTGGCTCAGACAGTAAAGAATCTGCCTGCCAATGTAGGAGACGTGGGTTCAATCCCTGGGTTGGGAAGATCCTCTGGAGAAGGAAATGGCAAAACACTCTAGTATTCTTGCCTGGAGAATTCCATGGACAGAGGAGCCTGGTGGGCTACAGTCCATGGGATCCCGAAAAGTCAGACACAACTGAGCATGAGCAGCAGCACATCCTTTATGGGGCCAGGGAAGAAGGACCCCACAATATCACAGAGCCCTTCCCAGACACACAGGGTATCAAAAGGCTCAGGAGCCAACTGGGTTCCAGCTTCAATAACCCTGGTGATTGTTTTGTTTCATCTTTGTATCAGTAACAATTGTTGTGGCTTCCTTCTACAACTTTTCCTGGTTCTGTTAATATCCCACTAAATTTAAAATTCAATACAATACAAAGCATCTGGCCAAAGCTCAGCTTAAGTCAGTGTCTCATCAGCTTTTATTTTTATTTCCACCAGAAGAGTATTCTATTTTGTTGTACCACTATAATTCCAATAGAGTTCCTTAAGAAATATTTATCCACCCAATCTTTTGCACTTTTTAAATGAAAATCCAAAACTGGATAAAATATGAGCATTCAGTACATCCTTTGCTGCTGCTGCTGCTAAGTCGCTTCAGTTGTGTCCAACTCTGTGCGACCCCATAGACGGCAGCCCACCCCGCTCCCCCGTCCGTCCCTGGGATTCTCAAGCCAAGAACACTGGAGTGGGTTGCCATTTCCTTCTCCAATGCATGAAAGTCAAAAGTGAAAGTGAAGTCGCTCAGTCGTGTCTGACCCACAGCGACCCCATGGACTGCAGCCTACCAGGCTCCTCCCTCCATGGGATTTTCCAGGCAAGAGTACTGGAGTAGGGTGCCACTGCCTTCTCCGTCTTTTGTCTGCTAAAGATTATAAAATCATTTTATTTAGTGGAAATAATACTTGGTAATATTAACAGATCAGTTCAGTCACTCAGTTATGTCTGACTCTTTGCGATCCCATGAACTGCAGCACGCCAGGCCTCCCTGTCCATCACCAACTCCCGGAGTCCACCCAAACCTATGTCCATCGAGTCGATGATGCCATCCAACCGTATTATCCTCTGTCATCCCCTTCTCCTCCTGCTCTCAATCTTTCCCAGCATCAGGGTCTTTTAAATGACTCAGCTCTTCGCATCAGGTGGCCAAAGTATTGGAGTTTCAGCTTCAACATCAGTCCTTCCAATGAACACCCAGGACTGATCTCCTTTAGGATGGACTGGTTGGATCTCCTTGCAGTCCAAGGGACTCTCAAGAGTCTTCTCCAACACCACAGTTCAAAAGCATCAATTCTTCTGCGATCAGCCTTCTTCACAGTCCAACTCTCACATCCATACATGACCACTGGAAAAACCATAGCCTTGATTAGATGGACCTTTGTTGGCAAAGTAATGTCTATGCTTTTTAATATGCTGTCTAGGTTGGTCAGTGTTCTTGCCTGGAGAATCCCAGGGACGGGGGAGCCTGATGGGCTGCCGTCTATGGGGTCGCACAGAGTCGGACACGACTGAATCGACTTAGCAGCAGCAGCAGCAGGTTGGTCATAACTTTCCTTCCAAGGAGTAGGCGTCTTTTAATTTCATGGCTTGCAGTCACCATCTGCAGTGATTTTGGAGCCCAGAAAAATAAAGTCAGCCACTGTTTCCACTGTTTCCCCATCTATCTGCCATCAAGTGATGGGACCGGATGCCATGATCTTAGTTTTCTGAATGTTGAGCTTTAAGCCAACTTTTTCGCTCTCGTCTTTCACTTTCATCAAGAGGCTCTTTAGTTCTTCACTGTCTGCCATAAGGGTGGTGTCATCTGCATATCTGAGATTATGGATATTTCTCCCAGAAATCTTGATTCCAGCTTGTGCTTCCTCCTGGAAATGCAATTACACAGCCTAGGAGCATAAATATCTTCTACATCTTGTCAAGGTGCTTTCCAGAAATGCTGTGCCTTATACCCTGGGGCAGTAAAAGTGCCTGTTTCATCACAGCCTCCCCAGTACTGAGCATCAAGATTTTTTAAGTGTTTGTGGTATCTTATTTCCTTTGCAATTGCTTATCTTAGAAGTCAACTTTTCTCATGTTTATGTGACCAGTATTTCTTCTTCAGTTCATGTCCTTTGCTCATTTGTCAGGTCTTAATATTTTTCTTCTGTGTATTCCTGCCACCTCTTCTTAATATCTTCTGCTTCTGTTAGGTCCATACTATTTCTGTCCTTTATTGAGCCCATCTTTGCATGAAATGTTCCCTTGGTATCTCTAATTTTCTTGAAGAGATCTCTAGTCGTTCCCATTCTGTTGTTTTCCTCTATTTCTTTGCATTGATCACTGAGGAAGGCTTTGATCTTCACGACCAAGATAATCACGATGGTGTGATCACTTACCTAGAGCCAGACATCCTGGAATGTGAAGTCAAGTGGGCCTTAGAAAGCGTCACTACAAACAAAGCTAGTGGAGGTGATGGAATTCCAATTGAGCTATTTCAAATCCTGGAAGATGATGCTGTGAAGGGCTGTACTCAATATGCCAGCAAATTTGGAAAACTCAGCAGTGGCCACAGGACTGGAAAAGGTCAGTTTTCATTCCAATCCCAAAGAAAGGCAATGCCAAAGAATGCTCAAACTACCGCACAACTGCACTCATCTCACACGCTAGTAAAGTAATGCTCAAAATTCTCCAAGCCAGGCTTCAGCAATATGTGAACCGTGAACTTCCAGATGTTCAAGCTGGTTTTAGAAAAGGCAGAGGAACCAGAGATCAAATTGCCAACATCTGCTGGATCATGGAAAAAGCAAGAGAGTTCCAGAAAAACATCTATTTCTGCTTTATTGACTATGCCAAAGCCTTTGACTGTGTGGATCACAACAAACTGTGGAAAATTCTGAAAGAGATGGGAATACCAGACACTTGACCTGCCTCTTGAGAAACCTATATTCAGGTCAGGAAGCAACAGTTAGAACTGGACATGGAACAACAGACTGGTTCCAAATAGGAAAAGGAGTACATCAAGGCTGTATATTGTCACCCTGCTTATTTAACTTATATGCAGAGTACATCATGAGAAATGCTGGGCTGGAAGAAGCACAAGCTTGAATCAAGATTGCCAGGAGAAATATCAATAACCTCAGGTATGCAGATGACACCACCCTTATGGCAGAAAGTGAAGAGGAACTAAAAAGCCTCCTGATGAAAGTGAAAGACGAGAGTGAAAAAGTTGGCTTAAAACTCAACATTCAGAAAACGAAGATCATGGCATCTGGTCCCATCACTTCATGGGAAATAGATGGGGAAACAGTGGAAACAGTGTCAGGCTTTCTTTTGGGGGGCTCCAAAATCACTGCAGATGGTGATTGCAGCCATGAAATTAAAAGACGCTTACTCCTTGGAAGGAAAGTTATGACCAACCTAGATAGCATATTCAAAAGCAGAGACACTACTTTGCCAACAAAGGTCCGTCTAGTCAAGGCTATGGTTTTTCCAGTGGTCATGTATGGATGTGAGAGTTGGACTATGAAGAAAGCTGAGCGCCGAAGAATTGATGCTTTTGAACTGTGGTGTTGCAGAAGACTCTTGAGAGTCCCTCGGACTGCAAGGAGATCCAACCAGTCCATTCTGAAGGTGATCAGCCCTGGGATTTCTTTGGAAGGAATAATGCTAAAGCTGAAACTCCAGTACTTTGGCCACCTCATGCGAAGAGCTGACTCATTGGAAAAGACTCTGATGTTGGGAGGGATTGGGGTCAAGAGGAGAAGGGGACGACAGAGGATGAGATGGCTGGATTGCATCACTGACTCGATGGCCGTGAGTCTGAGTGAACTCCCGGAGTTGGTGATGGACAGGGAGGCCTGGCATGCTGCGATTCATGGGGTCGCAAAGAGTCGGGCACAACTGAGCGACTGAACTGAACTGAATTATTTTTCTTATATATTATTCCTTGATGCATATTTGGCTTGGCTTCATGGGAAGTAAAAACACTCAAGAGCCTCCACTGAATGAGAGATAAAGGAAAGGAAGCATGGAGAATGGAGGAAAGTGATGTTGAATGCAGAGATGGTTGGAATGTTATTATTCGTTTAGATTTGGAGGTGAGATAGGATAGAAGAGTTGTTAGGTTGCAGATGGAGCTGTTAGGTGGGGTGGAGGGAGAGGAGGACAGCACTTAGTCGAGCACCCCATTTTCTAGCCTCCCCGGGGTTGGTTTGGGAGCGTGAGGGGGTAGAATCAGGGTTTGGTCCCGGGACGTTGCGGGTGGGGGCGGTTACAACTTGGAAAGGTTGCGTTGGGGTTGACTCTCAGAGTTAGGGTGCGCCCCAGAGCTCGCCCTCCGCCAGAGCCCAGGTATCTCACCAGACGGTACCTGTTGCTTCAGCTCCTGATTGCGGCGCTGCAAGGACTGGAGTGGGTCGCGCTGCCGCCTCGCCAGCATCTCCGTCGCCTAGGCGCGAAGAGTACACCAGTCGCCAGGGAAACCATGGCGGCTGCACCGGGACGTGACGCCATCACTACGCGTCCGCCTCGGCGCCCTGCAGCCCGCTGGGAAGCTGATTCTGGAAGAGTGTGGCGTTGGTCCTCTGTTGAAGCGGCTCCTTCAACCTGCAGGGCCGGAGCTCGCTGCTCAGGTTCACTGCCCAGCAAGTCACTTTTTCATAGCCCGTCCCAAAGGATTGGGGTGGAGGTGCGGGAGAATGTGCCGCTGCGTCCGAAACTACAAGTCCCATAATACTCAGTATTACCACATTCCTGCAGGGTTGCTCGGAGTCCCCAGTGGCTCAGCGGTAAAGAACACGCCAGCAATGCGGAAGCCAGCAGGGTGGGGAAGATCTCCTGGACGAGGGTACGGCAACCCACTCCAGTATTCTTTCCTAGAGAATCCCATGGAGGAGCCTGGCGGGCTACAGTCCATAGGATCGGAAAGAGTCGGACACGACTGAAGCGACTGAGCCTGCACGCACCAGTTTTGCTAATCTTGTGTTAGTCGCTTAGTCAGTCGCGTCGGACTCTTGCGATCCCATGGCTCCTCTGTCCATGGAATTCTCTAAGCAAGAATACTGGAGTGAGTTGCCATTCCCTTCTCCAGATCTTACCCACCCAGGGATCAAACCCAGGTCTCCTGCATTGCAAGCGGACTCTTTGCTGTCTGAGCTACCAGGGTACTTGAAGCTTCTTAATGTCTTAAATGAACAGTACAGATAGTTTTGTTACATGGCTTATACGGGATACGTGCTGCTGCATACTCTCACTTCACAAAGGCAGTATTTAATTCTTTGCTATTTGGTATATTGCTGGAGTATCACTTAATTGCAGTTTTTGCATCCTGAGTTCTATGGTCTAGGGATGTTCATTCTACAGGAAGTCTATAAACCGTGATTATGCGCTGCATTTTACATCTCTCAGGGAGGTTGTAATAACATTTCCCCAAGTGGGACTCATTCCTATAAATCCAATTCCCAAACTCTTCCCACTACACAGAAGCTCACTTTTTAAAAGATGAACCACATTGATACAGGTTTACAAGTTAATCCCACAGGCCAAGAGCCATGCTATTTGCATTCTTTCTTCAACAGAAAAGTGATAAGAACCACCTAATTTTCACGTTGAACACAGCTCCATGTAACATCAACCAGATTTGGATACTGATGGTATCCAACATCCTAATAGTGTTCCCTTTTTCTCTAGTCCTCGCCCACCTCCACTCCTACACTAAAAGTAAACTCTACCCCAACTTCTAACTGTAAAAATTTGTCTTCCTTTTGAACAAATAACGGATTCACACAGCGTCCTGGCATCTTGTCAGGCTTCTTTCACTTAACCTGTTTGTGCAATGCATCTGTATCATCATGTAGGTTGTTCCCTCATTGCTCTCTGACATTTCATTGTATGGCATACTCTAGTAGACTCAACTATCCTACTGTTGCTCTGCTTTATTTATAGCTCCTGTCTTTATTTTGAATTAACTTCTTCATGATGGCTCCTGATACTTAAAATTCACTTAAATAGCCAGTTTTTCCATTAAAAATCCAACAACTGAGGTAGTGTTATAAAGTATTTTCAGATGGACTGACAAATCAGTACTTCTAATGATCTTTTAAGAGGTAAGAAAGAAAAAAAACTGCACTAAAAACAATCTGTCATTTAGGAAATCCTTATTTATTTTACGTATATGTCTCTAAATAAATTAGGACAACTTTCTATTTTATAGGGAGCTCCATATTTAAAATGAAAAATTACAGTCATTTCTGCTTCTGCTAAGTCGCTTCAGTCGTGTCCGACTCTGTGCGACTCGAGACAGCAGCCCACCAGGCTCCCCCGTCCCTGGGATTCTCCAGGCAAGAACACTGGAGTGGGTTGCCATTTCCTTCTCCAATGCATGAAAGTGGAAAGTGAAGTCGCTCAGTCATGTCCGACTCTTAGCGACCCCATGGACTGCAGCCTACCAGGCTCCTCCATCCATGGGATTTTTCCAGGCAAGAGTACTGGAGTAGGGTGCCATCACCTTCTCCACTTACATCTACAAGGCTCTTGAAAAGCCAGGTCCTTTGAGATGGTACAGTTCTATGTTGGTAAAAATAAACAAATAAACAGCTTATATACGTGTACCTGTATGGGGAATGAGGAAGGATGAAAAAAAGTTTATTACTCTTGTTTACCTCCACTGGAAAGATGACAGATTTTATACACTTTTGTACCCTATTCAGAGTGACAAACATTTCCTATGAGTCTCGGATTGGCATCATCACCACCTGTAAGTCTGTTAGAAATGCCTCTTCTCAGGCCTCAGCCCAGAACTACAAGATCAGAATGTGTACTGTAATAATACTCCATGGCTTTATGCACATATTCAAGTTTGAGAAATACCACTTCAGTATTCACCATGCTGTAAGGAATGCGATTACTCAGCTATGTTCTTTTTTAACTTACATTGTTTTACTTGTAACCCTCAGCAGTCACTTTAATGCTAGTCATTGCTTCTCCATTGTCATCACTTAATGCCCTTATGAAAACCAAGAGTAACGTAAGACGAGACAGTTCTGAAGTGAAGCAGCCAAAACCAAAGCAAACCACAGCCACTGTTTCTCCTGAGAACAATCTACTTCATAAAACTCATGATTTTCTTCCATCAGAGTGTTACAGTGAACATCGACCTTGTATGGCTTCCTCATAGGAGCTACTGAAAAAGAATTTAACAGCTTTGGGAGAGGCTTGTAGTGGAGAACTAGTCCACTACGAGTCTCTGAAACTGTTAAAATTTTACATTTTACATCTCTTATGGAGGTTTGTAATAACATTTCCCCATGTGGGGGTCATTCCTATAAATGCAATTCCCAAACTCTTCCCCCTACACCAATGATCTGAGCTCACTTTTAAAAAGATGAAAAAGAATTTAACAGCTTGAGAGACACTCATAGTGAAGAACTAGTGGCTAACACGGAGAAGGCAATGGCACCCCACTCCAGTACTCTTGCCTGGAAAATCCCATGGATGGAGGAGCCTGGTGGCCTGCAGTCCATGGGGTCCCAAAGAGTCAGACACGACTGAAGTGACTTGGCACACAGGGACCTGGTCACTCACTCCTGATTTTTAGACACAGCTGGCCCTTGGTACCATTGGAGGACTGGTTCCAGGAGCTGCCACGGATACCAAAATCTAAGGATGCTCAAGTGGCATAGTTGATCATTGCTGTCCATGTTTCCACATGCATGGACTCAACCAACCATGGATAGTGGTTCACTTACATGTAGATTTATTGAAAAAGAAATCTACATGTAAGTGGATCTCTGCAATTCAAACCCATGTTGTTCAAGGGTCAACTGTATTTGGGATTTATCACTAAGCTCTATTCAATGAGTTTTCTCCTTTACATGTATGTTCTGTTAACGATACAAAAGAAATTTCTGTCAATAAAAATTTATACTTTGTGCTTGGAGTATGCTGTCACCCTCAGAAGCGTAAAGGTCTTACATATATTCCCTTACCTCAGGTATTTTTACACAGTTGTTTGGTTTCCAGAATGGCTCCAGCAAATCTGCTGAGCAAAGGGACTGGTAATGGTTCCTAGACCAACTTTGCTTTGCAGTTGTACCAACGAACTAGCACAGATTCCTTAGAAAACAAGGTATATGATCAAAAACAGTAATTATCAGTTTTGAGGCTCCAGCTCTCTTTATGCAAGGATACTGATACTCCTTTCCCTTTTAATAAAAGGTTCAAATACGTTTACATTTTTTATTTTAAAAATAAAATTGATTCATAAAGTGCAAGGAGAATTATTTCTCTCCAGTTCTCCATATCCATCTTCAGTGAGCTGTTGGAAACATAAAAGAAAAATAAAAATTAGAAATACGTAATGGATAACTTCCAATTATTTTTACTGTTTAGTTAAACCATGACCAACAAGATCTGGTGTTACAGATAAGAAAACTGAGACCCTGAAAGTTTGCAGAGCTCTAATGAAAAAGCCAAGACTAGGTTCAAAGCTCCTGACTTACAAGCCACTGTTCTTTCCACTTTCCCAGCCTGCCAAAAAGCTAAGAATTTAGACTGGAGATGACAAAGCATGAATGCAAAGATGTACTATGATGCTATCAAAGATATTTTTAAATATAAACTGATCAGGGAGAGAAAAGGATGGTAAGAACACCTCTACGGTCCGTCTTCTTTCTTTCTATTCTTTCGAGTGTTTTCCATTTTGAAGCTTAATGTTGTCAAGGTGCAATGACTTTGCACGTGGTTAAGGCAGTCCCGTTAAACACGCGCAGGGAACTGAACTATGGAACGAAAGTGTGCGTTACCACGGAAAATAGAACTTTCTCCTCTTTCTGGGGCCCTTGAAACCCTCTTGCCGCAAGATATTGGTCTATCCCCAAAATCTCCCCTTAAAGCGCTGCTATAAATACTGCTCACCAACTCCAAGACAAGCCTGGCACTGCGGGCGCAGGGCGTGAGACGGGCCTAGCTATGGCCGAGGCCCCGCACGGGACAGGGTAGATGCCCTCGAGGTGGTCGCGCGGGAGTCGGCGGGGACCAACAGGGCGGGGATCTCAGGCCAGATCCAGCTTCTTCTGCGTCGCCGCTAGCTTATCTTGCAGCCTCTTCTTCCTCCAGTCCAGGTAGCGCCGCCGCAGCCGGTTTGCCTGCCAGCCCACGAGCACTCCGGAGGCGAATGCCACCAGTACAGACAACTGCAGTGTCCTCTCGGACACATCCGCCATCGCGAACCCGGGGCGTGCAGCGCGGCTACGGCGGGGCGGCGGGGTCAAAAGACCCAACGCGTTCAGGGGCGGGGCACATCCTGCGGTGCATCTCTTGAATCTCGCGGATTGGTAGAGAATACGCCTGCAATGCAAGAGACCCGAGTTCGATCCCGGGGTCGGCAAGATCCCCTGGAGGAAGAAATGGCAACCCACTCCAGTATTTTTGCCTGGGAAAGCCCACTGACAGAGGAGCCTGGTGGGCTACAGTCCATGGAGTCGCAAGAGTCAGACAGAGACGTAGCGACTAAACCACCACCACCGGTTGAAGACTTGGTTGGCTCTCTTACATCCCCATCTTTCCCTTCTCAGAGCCCTTACTGCAAATGTTGTTTGGCGTTCATCAGATATTTCCTTGCATTATTAACTAACTTCAGTGGTGCCTCTTTCTAACCCCATGGGCAGTTCAACCTCTTTATATTTTCTCGAAGCAGTAGAATGTGAACCAAGTATGTGACTTTAAATTTTCTGAAAAAAATTTTTTTTTAAATTTTCTGGTAACTTATTAAAAATGCAAACAGATGAAATTGTTGTTAATAATGTATTTTATTTAGTTTACATTTGTTGCTGCGTCGCTTCAGTCGTGTCCGACTCTGTGCAACCCCATAGACCGCAGACCACCAGGCTCCCCCGTCCCTGGGATTCTCCAGGCAAGAACACTGGAGTGGGTTGCCATTTCCTTCTCCAATGCATAAAAGTGGAAAGTGAAAGTGAAGTCGCTCAGTGGTGTCTGACTCTTAGCGACCCCATGGACTGCAGCCTACCAGGCTCTTCCGTGCATGGGATTTTCCAGGCAAGAGTACTGGAGTGGGTTGCCATTGCCTTCTCCTTTAGTTTACATAGAGAAGTTATTATGAAGTTTTTAAATTCTTTTTTATATTGAAAGTCTATGAAATCTGGTGTAGATGTTATAATTAACCGAACATCTCAATTTGAACAGTAAATTTTTAGTGCAGATATTTGATCAGTTTCTAGAATTTGTAGAAGTTAGTTGAAAAGTTAGATTCATATACCCACATTGTTCCAAAGACGTGTAAAAATTTCTGCAATGACTGAGTTGAATATTGGTTTTTATATTAAAATTCATTAAGTTGTTTTTATAGATGTATTTTATTTGGCTGCAGCAGGTCTGGGTTGCAGCACACAGGATCTTTTCAGGTGTGGCATGGGAGCCTTTGGCCTTTCCTGGTAGCTCAGCTGGTAAAGAATCCGCCTGCAATGCAGGAGGCCCTGCTCTGCATTGGCAGGGTCTCTGGCCTGGAGAATTACGTGGACCGTATAGTCCATGGGTTGCAAAGAGTCAGACACCACTGAGTGACTTTCACTTTCACCTGTGAGGTTTTAGGTGTGGCATTTGAGCTCTTAATTGCAGCGTGTGCGATCTAGTTCCCTGACCAGGTATCAGACTTGGGTTCCCTGCCCTGGGAGTTTGGAATCTTAGCCCCTGGACCACCAGGGAAGTCCCTAAATTGTTTTAAAAAATTCAAAACCTGGTTCTTCAGTCACGCTAATCACATAGGCGGCTTTGTTGTTGAGTCGCTGGTTGTGTCCGACGCTCTGGGACCCCGTGGACCGCAGCACTCCGGTGTCCTCCCCTGTTTGCCAGAGCTTGCTCAAACTCAAGTCCACCGAGTCAGTCAGTAACCATCTCGTCTTCTGCCGTCCCCTTCTCCTGCCCTCAGTCTTTCCCAGCATCAGGGTCTTTTCCTGTGAGTCAGCTCTTCACATCAGGTGGCCAAAGTATTGGAACTGCAGCTCCAGCATCAGTCCTTCCAATGGGTATTCAGGGTTGATTTCCTTTCTGATTGACTGCTTTGATCTCCTTGCAGTGCAAGGGTCTGAGAAAACCGTAATTCAAGCAGACGTATGCTCATTGTTTACTGAGCTCACTAGGCAGGGTGCTGCCTGAGAACGTTTCCAGGTGCAGTCTTCCTGCTTGGTATACTTTCCCCCTAGACACCTTCAGGACTGACTCCTTCACCGCCTTTAGGTTTTGTCAACTGCCACTTTCTCAGTGGGACCTATTTAAAAGTCACAAGCCCAACAAATCCCCGCTCTCTGGTACTTCTGCTCTCTGTTTTCCTGCTTTGTTCCCCTACTCCATCCTTACCACCCTCCACATGCTGTAGAATTTATTGGGCTGGCAAAAAAATTCATCCAGGGTTTCCATAATATGTTCCCAAAAATCCAAACAAACATTTTGGCCAACCCAATACTTATCGAATACAAAAACTGTTTATCTCCAGCTCCCCTGCTTCTATGTAAGCTACTTGAGGGTGGATTTTCTTTTTGTTTTGTTTGTTTGTTTCAGTTGTATATTGATGAGTCCCAAGTGCCTACAATAATGGCTGGTACATGGTGTTAGTTGCTCATTCATGTCTGACTCTGTGTGACCCATAGGCTGTAGCCCGCCAGGCTCCTCCATCCATGGGATTCTTCAGGCAAGTATACTGGAGTGGGTAGTCATTCTCTTCTCCAGGAGATCTTCCTGACCCAGGGATCAAACCTGGGTCTCTGTCATTGCCAGTGGATTTTTTAGCCTCTGAGGTTTGCACAGTAGCAGACACTCAGTAAACATTTGGTGTTGAGTGACAGGCGGGGAGTGGTTACAAGAGGCTTATTTGTGGGTGACCGAACTAAATCTTAAGTGGAATAGATAAGTAGGATAATCCAAAGAAAAAACTTAATTTCCCTGAATCTTCGTTTTCTCAGTTGTAAAATGAGGAGTTTGGTATCGTTCAATAGCTCTGAGGCATGTTTAAAAGCCAGTTTTGGCAGCCTGACGTGCTGTACTTGAACCACTGCTGATATTGCAATTTGAACTTCACGTGGAATCCATGTCTCATCCCTAAGTGGCCCTTGGGTTAAAAATAAGCCAGATCATGTACACGGGAGCCTTGAATATGGGAGAACCTTAGACACATAGACCTGGCAGAAACCATAGAAAATTGCCCTTGTTTTATTTTCATTTTAAAAAATATTTATTTTTTTTTATTTGGCCGTGCAGGGTTTTAGTGTGGCACGTGGGATCCTTGGTCTTCATTGAGGCATGCGGAATCTCAGTTACAGCATGTGGGGTTTAGTTCCCTGACCAGGCTCCCTGCATTGGGAATGCAGAGTCTTAGCCACTGGACCACTAGGGAAGTCCCCAAATCCTCTTGTTTTAGCAGGAGGTAACTCGGGCCAGAAGGATGAATAGAGCTGATGGGAAGGAGTTCAGAGGTATAAGATTTAAATCCCTTTTAAAAAGCTAGTGTGCCCCTGACTTGAGATTTTGTATTTTTCTCCTGGGTACATTGTTTCAGTGGGGCATTTTAGTAGACTTGATAATGGTCAACTGGCTTTGAGGTGATGATTACTGGGGATTTACAGGCTGAATAGTCAAGTGTAATGAGTTAAAGGATTACAAGAGTGTCTTTTGAATGATACATTAACTACCACTGTTGAGTTTGCATTTCAAAGTGCTTGCCAAGCAAAAGATATTGCCATTTACAGTATTAGACTTACATTTGTTGTAAGTTCATTTAATGTATGTATGCAAATAGAATTGGTTTCCTCTACAACTCTTTTTGTCGTTACCTGTGCGTTCGGCATCATACCAAGAAATCATTGCAAATCCCATGTCATGAAAGTATTTCCCTGTGTTTTCCTCTAAGAATTGTATAGTTTTAGCTCTTACATTCAGGTCTTTGATTCATTTTCGAGTTACTTTTTGTATATTGTATAAGGTAAAGTTTCAACCTCATTCATGTGGATGTTCAGTTGTCCCAACATCATCTGTTGAGGAGACTTGTCTTTTCCCCATTGAATGGCCTTGCCATCCTTGCTGAAAATCAATTGATGGTATATGTTAGGGTTTATTTCTAGGCCGTCTATTCTATTCCATTGATCTATGTGTCTGTTCTTATGCCAGCACCACACTGTTTCATTACTGTGGTTTTGTAGTAAGTTTAGTAATCAGAAGTGTGAGTCCTCCAACTTTGTTCTTTGCTATTTTTTTAAATTTTGTTTTATCACAAACATTCTCATGTGAAGTAGTGGTTTAGTTGCTAAGTTATGCCTGACTCTTCCGACCCCATGGAATGTAGCTGCCGTGCTCCTGCGCTGCAGGCAGATTCTTTATCAACAGAGCCACCAGGGAAGCCCCATGTGAAGTGGTGTGTCACTGTGATTTTCAAATTGCTTTTTCCTAATGATGAGTGATGTTGAATATCTTTTCATGTGTTTACTTGTCCCTAGTATGTCTTCTTTGGAGAAGTGTCATTTCCCCACTTTATAACTGGGTCGCTTTGTGCCCTGGTTCAGTTCAGTTCAGTTCAGTTCAGTCGCTCAGTCATGTCCGACACTTTGCGACCCCATGAATTGCAGCACGCCAGGCCTCCCTGTCCACCACCAACTCCCGGAGTTCACCCAAACTCTTGTCCATTGAGTCGGTGATGCCATCCAGCAATCTCATCCTCTGTCGTCCCCTTCTCCTCCTGCCCCCAATCCCTCCCAGCATCAGAGTCTTTTCCAATGAGTCAACTCTTCACATGAGATGGCCAAAGTATTGGAGTTTCAGCTTTAGCATCAGTCCTTCTAAAGAACACCAAGGACTGATCTCCTTTAGAATAGACTGGTTGGATCTCTTTGCAGTCCAAGGGACTCTCAAGAGTCTTCTTCAATACCACAGTTCAAAAGCATCAATTCTTTGGTGCTCAGCTTTCTTCACAGTCCATACATGACCACTGGAAAAACCATAGCCTTGACTAGACAGACCTTTGTTGGCAAAGTAATGTCTCTGCTTTTGAATGTGCTGTCTAGGTTGGTCATAACTTTCCTTCCAAGGAGTAAGCGTCTTTTAATTTCATGGCTGCAATCACCATCTGCAGTGATTTTGGAGCCCAAAAAAATAAAGTCTGACACTGTTTCCACTGTTTCCCCATCTATTTCCCATGAAGTGATGGGACCAGATGCCATGATCTTAGTTTTCTGAATGTTGAGCTTTTTTTTCCGCTCTCCTCTTTCACTTTCATCAAGAGGATTTTTAGTTCCTCTTCACTTTCTGCCATAAGGGTGGTGTCATCTGCATATCTGAGGTTATTGATATTTCTCCCGGCAATCTTGATTCCAGCTTGTGCTTCTTCCAGCCCAGCATTTCTCATGATGTACTCTGCATATAAATTAAATAAGCAGGGTGACAATATACAGCCTTGAAGTACTCCTTTTCCTATTTGGAACCAGTCTGTTGTTCCATGTCCAGTTCTGTTGCTTCCTGACTGTATGTAAGTTTCTCAAGAGGCAGGTCAGGTGGTCTGGCATTCCCATCTCTTTCAGAATTTTCCACAGTTTATTGTGATCCACACAGTCAAAGGCTTTGGCATAGTCATTAAAGCAGAAATAGATATTTTTCTGGAACTCTCTTGCTTTTTCCATGATCCAGTGGATATTGGCAATTTGATCTCTGGTTCCTCTGCCTTTTCTAAATCCACCTTGAACATCTGGAAGTTCACGGTTCACATATTGCTGAAGCCTGGCTTGGAGAATTTTGAGCATTTTACTAGCGTGTGAGATGACTGCAATTGTGCAGTAGTTTGAGCATTCTTTGGCATTGCCTTTCTTTGGGATTGGAATGAAAACTGACCTTTTCCAGTCCTGTGGCCACTGCTGAGTTTTCCGAATTTGCTGGCATATTGAGTGCAGCATTTTCACAGCATCATCTTTCAGGTTTGAAATAGCTCAGCTGGAATTCCATCACCTCCACTAGCTTTGTTCATAGTCCTGGTTACTTTTATGTAAATTCTCTGTATATATTTTAATCCTACAAACAGTTATTATTGTTGTTTTACACAGCCAATAATCATTAAGATTCACCCACATGTTTATTGGGTGAATAAGTTGCTTTTTATTGCTCTTCATACCTCCTCGTGTCTCTGTGCTTCCATGTAGAATTATTTTCCTTCTACCTAAAAAATCCACTTAATATATTCTGTAGCAAGTCTGCTGCTAAAGAAATTTCTCCATTGTAATTTGCCTAATTATCCTTATTTCACTTTTGCTTTGGAAGGATAATTTTCAGGGTATAGAATTCTAGGTTATCGGTTATTTTTCTTTGTTGCTTTGAAGGTATCATTACCTTTTCTTCGGGCTGAGAAGTCAATCATAAGCTTTGCTTTTGTGTCTTTCATGGTAGCATGAATTTATACCTTTCTTCTGGCCAGTTTTAGCATTTTCTCCTTTAAGTTTTGGTAATTTGATGTGCGGTTTTTAAGTGAGTTTTTGTTTGTATTGATCCATCTTGTGTTCATAGTTTCTTGGATCTGTGACTTGTCTTTTGTCTTGTTCTGGCAGTACCACACAGCTTACAGGATCATAGTTCCCTACTAGGGATTGAACCAGGACTCCTGGCAATGAAAGCACTGAGTCCTAACCCCTGCACCACCAGGGAATTCCCTAAAAGAAATTCTTGATAATTTGAATCTTTGGACAATATCGTAATCCAGAGAGAATTTATCTTGCTTCCAGGGCAGAACTTATTATTCCCTTTTCTGTCTTTATTAGTTCATTAATTATGCATTCTTTTACTTTTGATATTTTCCCTAGACCTTACGACATTCATCTTTGACTTACTAGAGACTAACATAACTGTGTCCCATTAGGGACTGAGTGAATTAGAAGGTAGGCTTCAGTCCTTATAAAGGTGGATCTACTTCTACTTCATACTTCGTTATAGACTGTATACCTTCAGGGTCCATCCTGAAAGCCTGAGGTGTTCTTCGTTTGGTCCTGAACCCGAGTGTTTGTTGGTGCACATGTTCTTAGTCGCCTCAGTCGTGTCCGACTCTTTGTGACCCCAGGGACTGTAGTCTGCCAGGCCCTCTGTCCATGGGATTCTCCAGGCAAGAATACTGGAGTGGGTTGCCATGCCCTGCTCCAGGCGATCTTCCCAATCCAGGGATCAAACCCTTGTCTCTTACGTCTCCTGCATTGGCAGGCGGGTTCTTTACCACCAGCGCCACCTGGGAAGCCCCCGAGTGTTTGTCCTCCCAGCTCTGACACATCACCAGCTCTCCCTTCAGCATCTCAGCATCTCATCTGCTGCTCTTGGCTCAGCCTGTCAGTCCCCACTTGCCAACTGGCAAATGCCTTGAAAGGAGAATCAAGCCAAGTTCAAGCTCAAGTTCAAGCTCACTCTCTAGGTTCCTTTTTGCCAGGATGCTGGCTCCCTGAGGTTCCCTGCAGCTCCTTGCTGCCTTAGATTTAAAAAAAAATTTTTTTTGCCAGGATTTTCTAGTTATTCTCAGTGGGAAGTCTGCCTGAAACAAACTATGGCCAGAAGCAAAGTGACATATTAAAATTTGACATATTAAAATCAAATTACGATACCAATCCCTCTCTCAGAGGGATTCATTGGAATTCAAATACTACCGTCTATCATCCATTCAAAAACTATGTGAACAAGCCCTTCGGTAACAGTGTCTTCCCAGATTTTATCTTATTCCAATATGTATTTTTATGCTTATACGTAATTTGTTCCTATGTCCCCCATAAATGGGGCTTCCCTGGTGATTCTGTAGCCCACCTGCCAATGCAGAAGACACGTGTTCAATCCCTGGATTGAGAAGATCCCCTGGAGGAAATGGCAACCCACTCCAGTATTCTTGCCTGGAGAATCCCATGGACAGAGGAGCCTGGTGGACTACAGTCTATGGGGTCGAAAAGAGTCAGATACAGCTTAGGGATTGAACAGCAGCAGCAGGTGCTGCTGCATGATAGGTGAATACATTTAATTTCCTGTAATAAATGTATTCTAACAAATATAATTTTCAAAAAATTTTCAGTATATTCTAACAAATATGTATTTCCAAATATAATTTCCAAACTCACTTCCAGAATGAGTTATATGTACTCATTCTGTAAATTATATTTGTTAGCATAGAACAAATAATATATATATTATATTGTATATATATGTATTATATTTTGCTCAGTCACCCACCAGACTCCTCTGTCCCTGGCATTTTTCAGGCAAGAATACTGGAGTGGGTTGGTATTCTCTTCTCCAGGGGATCTTCCTGACCCAGGGATTGAACTCACATCTACTGCATCGGCAGGCGGATTCTTTACCACTGCGCCACCTTGGAAGCTTAGCATACACCTATTTGCTTGCCATCAGCCTAGATCAGTTTAACGCAATCTCAGATCTCCTGTTACTTTATCCATCAACATTTTGGTATAAGGACTCTGAAAAATAATCTAAACACCATTGTCACATCTAAAAATTTAATAATGCCTTTATATTACTAAATATATAGTCAGTTCAAATTTCTTTTTCAATGTATTTGTTAAAGAAATCAGGTGATTTATGGAAATATCCTGATATTAATACAGAAATATTAATAAAATCAGAATTTTATTAGTCACATCCCTTTGGTGTCATTAAACACATTCCTTAGTTCTTTATGCAGGCATAATGTGTTTTATTGTATTTCGCTTTATTTTGCTTTGCAGAAATTGCATTTTTTACAAGTTGAAGGTTTGTGGCAACCCTGCATTGACAGATGATGGTTGGTATTTTTTTTTAGCAATATCACATTTTAAAATGAAGGTATGTACATTTTTTAAAGAAATAGTGCTATTGCACACTTAATAGACTACAGTATAAACATAACTGAGAAACCAAAAAATTCATGTGACTTGCTTTGCTGCAATATTCACTTTATTGAGGGGTCTGGAACCAAACCTGCAGTATCGAACTATGCCTGTAGTCCTCAAAACTGATCGTTTGATCTAGAGTTTTGATCATATTAGGTTCCAGTTTGGGGCAAGAGTATGCCATAGGCAGGGGTATGTTCTCCTATAAGGATGCAAAAGACATCTCTTCTCTCTCTCTCTTTACATTAGAAGTCATGGATAATCATTGCCTGAATTCATTGACTCATCATGGATTGCAAATGGTCATATTTTAATTCCACAGTTCTTCATTATTCAGCTGGAACACTTCAATAAAGAGAAACTTCCCATCAGCCACTCTTTAAAAAAATTTATTTTTGGTTGTGTGGGTCTTTGTTGCTGCATGTGGGCTCTCTCTAGTTGTGGCGCGAGGGCTTCTCGTTGCGGTGGCTTCTCTTGTGGAGCAGGGCTTCTAGGCACGCGAACTTCAGCAGCTGTGGCACACAGGCTTAGCTGTTCCACAGCATGTGGAATCTTCCTGGGCCAGGGATTGAACCTGCATCCCCTGCATCGGCAGGCAGATTCTTAACCACTGGACCACCAGGGAAGTCCCTGTCATTCACTCTTAATTACTCTGAGTATCATTTAATGGAGAAAGGTGAGACAGGTGCTCGCACCTTCCCCTCTGTTTACCAGTTTTCCAAATAACGATTTAGTTTCCTAGCATTCTGTAGCTATCTTTTAAAAGGATCATTAGAAACGCAGAGATTTTAACACACATAATATGTTTCTATCTATTGCATTGTATTCCTCATTAGTGTTCAGATCATTCCATTGTCGGCCAGTGGAAACTCTTGAGTCATCTGTGCTCACTGCCACGCGTCACAGCCAGGAGGCCACTGTCCAGGACTCCAGCAGATCAGATGACTGGAAGGAAGCTCTGTGTTGCAGAGCACTCTATTCCATGGACTCTGTCCTATGCACTCTGCCCTTGGCTGGTTTTCATTTGTATCCTTCCTTGTAATAAACCTCAGCTATGAGCATAACAGCTTTCAATGAGTTCTGTGAGTCTTTACAGCAAATTACTGGTGGCCTTGGGAACGCCCCAAATTTGTGATTGATGTCGGAAGTGATGGCAGTCTTCTGGGGACTGCTTCCTAGACTTGGCAATTTGGCTCACTTCTCATACCAAGAAACTAAGGCGAGAACTCCTTTTTTTTTTTTTAATATAAAGAAGTTGTTCTTTGTTGCTTTTCTTTTTTACAATTTATTTATTTATTGTGGCCATGCGGCATGTGGGATCATAGTTCCCTGGCCAGAGATTAAACCCACGCCCCACCCGCAGTGGAAGCTCAGAGTCTTAACTGCTGGACCACCAGGGAAGCCCTTAGAGAACTGCTTTTTTCAAAAGCAGAGACTTCACAAAAGAAGAAATGACTCCAACAAAATAGAACTATAAACAGCTTTTATGTGAAATCATCCACAGTGATGCTTCATTTCATCCTTTGCTTTAATAACTCAGTTTTGTTTATAAAATTTTCAACTTGGAATAGATCAGCACTTTAGGCTGAGAACTATTTTTGGACTCTCATGTGGCTTCAAAGAATACCTAGGTAGTTCAGATTGGAGTTCTGGCCCTGAGCCTTCAGCCAGGGGCAGGGGAGGGGGAAACAAGCCATCACCCCCAGTGAGAACACAGGCAAGATGCCAAACGTAGCTGTGGGTTCCCACGGGGCACGGGGGAGGGGGCCAGGGAGCCCTGAGAAAACTGTGTCCTCTGGGAACCGAAAGCACAGAATAACCTCCTACATCCTCTTTTCTGTGGTTAATTGGAAGGTCTTCATGGAAGCCATTCCACACTACTTCCAGAAATTTCCACTCAACACACACTTACCGAAAACCTTTTATTTTCCAGATACTGTATCAGATGCTTTGAGAACTGTCTGTGGACAAGATCAAGATTTCTACCCTTGTGGACAGTACATCATTATCTATGGATAATAAACAATAAACGTGAGATGAGAAATTGTAGGGTTGAAGGTGATAAGGGCAATGCAAGAAAGTAAGAGACGAGGAGAGGGGTCAGAAGGATGGGAGTGGGCAGGAGAATCAAGTGGGACAGTCAGGGCCCCCGAGAAGGTGGGGGCTGAGCAAACACTGGAGGGGCAGGGAGCTGGGCAGCTGGGTGCGGGGGAACCAGCCATCTGGGCTGAAGGCGTGGCTGGAGCAAAGACCCTGAGGAGTGTTGGAGAAACGGAATGGAAGCCAGCGAGGCTGGAGCAGAGCGTGTGAGAAGGGGGCGGTGGATGGAGTCAAAGACAGCAGGATGGCAGTTGGGTTGTGCTGCCAGAGAAATACGTTTGAGAAGGGTTTTTGTTGTTGTTGTTCTTTTACAATGTATTTATTCACTTTGGATGCATAGCACATGGAACATTAGTTCCCAGGACCAGGGATCGAACACACAGCCCCTGCATTGGAAGTGCAAAGTCTCAGCCACTGGACCAGCAGGGGAGTCCTGTTTGAGGTTTGCCCCTTACCGTCCCTCGTGGCTCAGTCAGTAAAGAATCCACCTGCCAATGCAGGAGACGTGGGTTGGATCCCTGATCGGGGAGATCCCCTGGAGAAGAAAATGGCAACCCACTCCAGTATTCTTGCCTGGAAGTCCCAAGGACAGAGAAGCCTGGTGGGCTACAGTCCCTGGGGTCGCAAAGAGTTGGATACGACTTAGCAGCTAAACCACCACCACCTGTCTATCACCCATGACCACCTGTCAACCATGTGTCCTAACTGGCTGCCTTGCAGTGTTCAAAATACTTCTACAAATCTCATGGGATTGTTAGGCAGAATTAGGCAGACTTCTTTGGTAAAATATGAACTTTTTTCATTTTCTCAACTGAAAGTCCCCAGGAGCTCTTTCTGGACAGAGCAGAGTGAGTGGAGTGGAAATTCCACAATGCCCGTAGCTCTGGGTTTGTAATCCTGGTGCTACACTTCCAAGCTGTGTGACCTAGGACAGCTTGATTCTCCTCTCTGAGCTTCTTTTTTCTTAATTCTAAAGTGGGGTGCCGGCATGCTTGGTCGCTTGGTTGTGTCCAACTCTCTGTGATCCCATGGACTGCAGCCCGCCAGGCTCCTCTTTCCATGGGATTCTCCAGGTAAGAGTACAGGAGTGGGTTGGGATTCTCTTCTCCACGGGGTCTTCCTGACCAAGGGATCGAACTCACGTCTTGGGCATTGGCAGGCGAATTCTTTACCACTGAGCCACCAGGGAAGTGTAACCAACATCTGTATGGGCCTAATTATGTCCTCCACCACTCCAAATTCATGTACTGAAGAGCTAACCCCCCAGCACCTCAAAATGTGAAGTTTATTTTTTTGCCACATTATCTTTTGCGGCATATGAACTTCTCTCTAGTTGAGGCACACAGGCTTAGTTGCCCTACAGCATATGAGATCTTAGTTCTCTAACCTGGGGTGGAACTCACATCTGCTGCATTTGGAGGCAGATTCTTAACCACTAATCCACCAGGGAAGTTTCAGAGTTAGGGTTGTTTTTGTTTTTTACAAAGGTAATTAAGTTAAAATGAAATCATTTTGGGTGGATATTTGCCAAGCTTCTCATACAGTGTCTGAAAAATAAAAGGTTTTCAGTAAGTATTTGTTGAATGGAAATATCTGGAAGTGGGGTGGGGTGGTTTCCATCAACAGCTTGCAAGTAATCATTGTTCTTATAAGAGAGGGAAATTTGGGCATGGACGGGCAGAGCGGGAACCCATGTCAAGACACAAGGAGGAGAAGATGGCCATCTACAAGCCAAAGGGAGAAGCCTCAGAAGAGACCAACCTGCCAACACCTTGAACTTGAAGTTCTAGCCTCTAGGACAGTGGGAAAACAAATTTCTATTGTTGAAGTCCCTCACCTCCCCAGTCTGCGGCACTTCTATGGTCACTCTGGTAAACCAATTTAGTACTCCAAAAGGCTGTAACACGGTGAATGCTTTGTTTCAGCTGGCCTCTAAAAGCAGTGCTTTCTAAACTGAATTCCTTCTTACCCTGCAAATGTATATTCTCCCTACTAGCAGAGATGCTGCCAGGAACAGGCATTTTCAGACATAATCATCAATGTTAATCTTTTCCATTACAGAAAATATTCTTTCATTAAACATCCAAAATTGCCACTTAAGTTCCATCCCTCATCCTTGTGAAGTTTATGATGTGCAAACACGTGATAGTAATAGAGTGAAAATGAAACCTTACTGAAAAGTGTAAAATGAGAGGAAAAAAAGTTCTTCTCACTTCATGTTTCTATTTTCCCTGTTGTTTCAGTTTTGTGCTCAAAGGCAAACCGATTACAGTTTCCTGATGTATCCTTTCAGGAAAATACTTTATGCATTTATCAGAAAATAGAGGTATATGCATCCTTTTAAAATTGTATACAAAAGAGATCAAACTCCTTGCAGGATACTACCACCCTTAACTATCTTGCTTCCACCGCCCCCCCCCCCCCCGCCCCACCCCGCCACATCAGCCATAGAGGTCTACCACATTTTGTCTCCTGGGTCCTATGATACAGCTCACATAATTCTCAGGGCCTGGGCTTCCCTGGTGGCCCAGTTGGTAAAGAATCTGCCTGCAGTTCAGGAGAAAGACCCACGTTCGACCTCTGGGTCAGGAAGATCCCCTGGAGAAGGGAATGGCAACCCGCTCCAGTATTCTTGCCTGGAGAATCCCATGGACAGAGGAGCCTGGCGGGATACAGTCCATGGGTCACAAAGAGTTGGACACGACTGAGCAACTAACACACACACACCATTCTAAGGGCAAAGCTTATATTAGGGGAGGCACACTGACGGAAACTGCCCACCCTGGCCAGGCACCATAGTAACCATTGCATGCGTTTTATGACAGGAGGTCCTGGTAAGGAACACGGGACTAATAAGCCACCATCAACCGGAAGAGTTCAGGAAAGTTCAAAAGAGGACACCACATGTCAGACCACCTCCCAGAATCCTCTCTGGCATCCATCTTGGCTGAACAAGGTGTGCACCACCAGGAAGGACTCTGAGTCAGATAACTGGCTAAAGACAACCCAGAAACTAATCCCATCACCATAAAACCCGAGACTGCGAGCCACGCGGCAGAGCAGTCCTCCTGGGTTCCCTTTCCCTACTGCCCTCCACCCAGGTGCCCTTTCCCAATAAAATCTCTTGCTTTGTCAGCACATGCGTCTCCTCGGACAATGCATTTCCGAGTGTTAGACAAGAGCCCAGTTTCGGGCCCTGGAAGGGGTCCCCCTTCCTACAACAGTTAGACAGTTGTAAGGAGGGAGGTACCAAAAAGCAGTCTCTCCACAAGGTCCTCAGAGACCTGGATGCCTGTATATATCTCTCTGCTCTACCATCCACAGCATCATCCTTACCCAAGGCTGGCTGGAAGACGGTTGTCAGTGGCCATTAGGAAAATGTGTTTCTTGAGTTTTAAAAATTTACGTTTATAGAAAGGGAGGGAAGAGAGAGAAAAAGTCTTTGCTCTCAAGCCAATAGCTTTTTTAAAAGTATTTTCAGGCTGTGTGTGGGGTTCTTCATTGCTGAGAGTGGGCTTTCTCTAGGTGTGGCGAGCAGAGGCTTCTCTCCAGTTTTGGTGCTTCTCTTGCGGTGGAGCATGGGATCTCAGGTGGGCAGGCTCCTGAAGCTGTGACTCCTGAGCTCCGGAGCACAGGCTCAGCAGTTGTGGCACACGAGCTTAGCTGCTTGGCAGCATGTGAGATTTTCCCAGACCAGGGATCAAACCAGTGTCCCCTGCATTGGGAGGCGGGTTCTTAACCACCAGGGAAGCCCAGCCCATGCCTTTTTAAAAATGGGTTGAGCTACCTTAAGTTACATTCTTCCCTTGGTAACTGTTGGCAGGAAACACCTTGTATAGATTAGCCTGTATAGATTCTCTTAGTGAGAATCCTCATTAAGGATTCTCCTCTAGTGAGGGTAGAAGTCTGGCCTGATTCTGGGTTCCTGGGTAGGAAGGATGTAGATAGAAGATCAACAGCATCTTCAGGGTAGAATATAATCTCATGTACACAGAACTGCATACATGTATGTTTGTGTGCACACATAGAGAGATGCGGAGAAGGCTGCTCGCCGAAATGCACTAACCATGGTTATCTTTGATGAGTTGTTTTTACTTTAAAAGGGCTTCCCTGGTGGCTCAAACGGTAAAGCGTCTGCCCGCAAAGCAGGAGACCCGGGTTCAATTGCTGGGTCGGGAAGATCCCCTGGAGAAGGAAATGGCAACCCACTCCAGTATTCTTGCCTGGAAAATCCCATGGACAGAAGAGCCTGGTAGGTTACGGTCCACGGGGTCACAAAGAGTCGGACACGACTGAGAGAGCTCACTTTCACTCTTCTGCTTTACAATGCGCACATTTACACTGTACTGATGAAAAGCCATTTTAAAAGACCCCACCATAAAACAACCATTCCATACGTCATGATTTTGGATAGAAATAGAATCACTGTCTTTTCTCAAGAGCATGTAGAGAGTTTTAGGGTAATCCACACAATAAACAGTGACAAGAACTCATTATTGCAGACACCCTGTAAACAAGAACCACCGGCCACAAGCTGCTATGAATTCCGTTTTTGCATTTCACTTACCTGCCACGTGCCTGCTCTGTGCCAGGCACTGGAGATTCAGACATCACTGTTCCCAGTCCCTCCTCCACCAGGTGCTGGTGGCCCGGTGGTGTGTGACAAAATATACAAATAGAAGAACTGAGGTACCACATGGCTGTTTTCATGAAGAGCATGGGACCACAGAGAGGAAGTGATCCACTGCTGGGAGAAGTTGAGGAAGGGCCTCCCAGAGGGTGTAAAGCTTGAATTGAGGGGGGGAAAACCAGAAGAGGTGGATGGTGGCAAATGCAGTGCCCAGCATGCCTACTAAGGATCTGGGGCCACCTGCCCTTCTCACTGCAGGCCAGCCTCACCGAAAGAATTTGACTCTGGCATTGAAAAGCAGTCTAGGGTCCTATATTCATTTTCTCTTGCATGTAACCAAGTGCCACAAACTCAGGGGCTTAAATGAACATCGATGTATTAGCGCGGTCTGTGGTCAGAAGTCCAGGAAGGTATGGCTGGATTCTACGCTCTGAGTCTCAAGCCACTGAAACAAAGTTGGTGTGTTCTTTCCTGGAGATTCTGGGGAGAATTCCCATTCAGGCTCATTTAAGTTGATGGCAGATTCGGTTCCTTGTAGCTCCCCTTCATCTTCAGGACAGCAGCATTCCCATCAGGCACACCGAGTCCTTCCAGGACCACCATCTCTCACCTCTCATTCTGCGTTCCTCCTCTGTTTCTAAGGGCTCCTGTGATTGCACTGAGTGACTTTAGATAATCCAGGACAATCTGTGTTTTAAGATCAACTGATTAGTAACAGTACTGTGAAGTCTTTTTAGAGCATTTGTCCTCAAACTTTTTGGCACCAAGGACCAATTTCATGGAAGACAACTTTTCCACAGATGGGGTGGTGGGATGGTGTGGGGACACATTTATTGCGACTTCATTTCTATTATTATTACATCAACTCCATTTCAGATCATCAGGCATGAGATCTGGAAGGTTGGGGACTCCTGCTTTAGAGGAGTAAAGTGACAGATTCGCAGTCCTAGGCATTAGGATCTGGAATCTTGGGGTGGGTGGGTGATAATTCTGCCCACCACAGTACCCTACCTGGACCTTGGCATCCATCAGTACCAAGCACAGAGTAGTCCTGATGAGCCCAGAGGAACACTGTGCCTCTTGCTAGGTGACCAGGGTCAGTCCCTGCCCTGCCAGGCTTCTTCCTCCTTTGAGAAGTATTAGTGAATTTCTTGGGCTTTCCTGGTGGCTCAGTGGTAAAGAATCCACCTGCCAACGCAGGAGAGAGGGATTTGATCACTGGTCCGGGAAGAGTCCCCTGGAGAAGGAAATGGCAACCCACTCCAGTATTCTTGGAGAACCCCATAGACAGAGGAGCCTGGCAGGCTACAGTCCATGGGGTCACAAAGAGTCAGACAGGACTGAGCAACTAACACTTTCACTTTTCAGTGAAGTTCACTGGTGCAGGAGCCCAGCACTGCCTGCCCTACAAGCAAAAAAACAAAAAAAAAACAAAAAAAAAAACCCATGTAAACATTTATTATTATTATTTTAAAATTCATCCCAACATTAAAAAAAATCAGGAATAGTCTCATGAAAATCTAATCTGCTTTCTTTCCAAATTCAGAGGCTCTGGTAACCCCAAGTTCCTGGCCAGGCTGACACTGGGGTGCACCAGGGAAGGGAGGAAGGTTAGCACACCCCTTCTCAGAGGTATCTGCCCCAGGAGGCCCTTCTCTGGGTCCACACCCAGCTCTCCAGGGGGTTCCACTCGGAAGGAAACATAATTTACCGGGCAGCTGCCAGTGGCAGCAACTGAATACAGTAACTCCTTTAATTCTCGCAACAACCCTGGGAGGAAGGTCTTGTTCCTATTTTATTGATACAGAAAGCTAAGCGCAGTCACACGCCCAGGGCGCACGGCTGGGACCCTTCGCCAGCTTAGCCTCTAACCCCGCACTGCCCCTCGGATCCGCTCAGCCCCTAGCGTCCCGCCCCCACCGCCCCCGCCCCGGACGAGACCGCGTCCCCGCCCCCGGCTCCAGCACTACTCCGGGGGCAGGGCGGGAAGGGGCCAGAGCCGGGGACCCGCCGCGCCCGCCGCCAATCCTCCACCCTTGGGGCTCCGCCGCAGTCACGCGAAGGGCCGTGCGAAGCGCGCCAAGCCCGTGCCTCCAGCAGCCCGAGGGCTGAGTCCGCTGCCCGGGGCCCAGTTCTGCCCCATCCCCGCCCCGCGCGTCGCCGCCGCGATGCCCGGGAACAGCCGAGCCGCGGGGACCCATCACTCGCGCCCGTCGTCCTCCGAGGAGCCGCCCGACCTGGAGGTAAGGGTGCCCCGAGGGCTGGTGGCTGCGCGCGGACGGCAGCGCCTCCAGCCCCGCGTCCGCGGTCCTCGGGACTCCTGGATGGAGAGCGACCCCGAGCCCAGCCAGTACCAGCCGCTGGGAACGAGGGCCCCGGGATGGAGATGCGGCTGCAGAGCCCCTCCGCCCCCGGGCTTCTTCGGTCCTCTGGGTCCTCTGGGTGCTCGGGTGCGGGAGGCGCACCGCCGCTGGAGCGCAGAGGCGCCGTGCCCCTGGCCTCAGCCCCGCGCATTCGGGTCGTTACTGGAGCTGTCAAGCCCGTACCCGGAGGCCGGGGCCAAGCTGGGATCGGCACTCCGGCTGCGTGTTGGGGATCCTGTCTCCGTGTGGCGCGCCCCCGGGTCTGGGTGGCCCGTGCCCGCAGCACGGAGCTCCATGTCGGCAGGAAGCCAAGCGAGGGTCCCGCCGCAAGGGGAAAGCCTGGGAGGCTGGAGGATGTGAGGCGGGGAGCGCTGCTGTCGCCCTGGCTCTTCGGATCCCTGCGGCCGGGAAGACGCGCTGCGCAGTCGCTCAGCTCTGCTTTCACCCAGACCGCCTGAGCTTGGGAAGACTGGGAACTGGAAAGAGTTCTTCTCGGGCTGTTTCCTTTCCCTGAACAAGAACTCAGTGGAGAGGCAGGCAGGGCGCCAATGGAAAGAGCCTCGGCTCTGAGTCAGGAAATTTTAGATGTGAATGACAAGACGCTGGAAGTCTCTGGTTTCCCACTTTGTAAGGCTGGCGGTGATAAATCACACCCGTCTCGAGAAGACGGTGTCGGTGAGGCCCAGGGCGCCTTGCTTGGCACACGGAGGCGTGTCCTTTACTCCTGCAGGTGTGTGGGAGGTGATAGGCGTTTTAGTCCTTTGTCTCCTTGAGTGTATGGAGAAGTCTTCCCCTTCCTCCCCGCTTCAGCTATGTGGCCCCTGCAGCCTGCTCAGGATGGTCCAAGGGGCAGGCTTCTGGGTGGGGTTAAATGCCCTGTTCCCCCAGTGCTCCCTGGCCTACTGGCCTCTCAAAGGGGCTTGGCAACTTCCAACAGGCAGATTCTACCATGTCCCCTGTCCCTTAAAGGATTAAGCAGAGAAAAGCAGGTCAAGAAGGAAGAGAAGGAAAAGGATTCTTGGTCCCTGGCTCTGACCCAACCCAGGTCTTGCTCCCCTCATTCCGCAAACTGATGACGCTGACGGTGAGCACCAGTCTTCTGCAACAGGAAAATCTTTTGAGACTGTTGTCAAAATTAAAGAATGTAAAAAAGTAACTGCAGGCCTCTAGAAATGCCAGGAGGGCTGAAAACAGCCCAGAGTCCCGGCTGAGTCCTGAGTGAGACATAAGCTTAATGCATGCCTGCAGGGGTCAGCCTGGAGCAGGCAGAGCGGATGAAGAGCCTGGTACCAACAGGTCACTGTCAGCAGAACCCTAGTTTCTGAGATAACAGTATCGACTAAGTCATTAAACTGCAGCTCAGACCTCAGACACTAGGTACCAGTCTGACCTGGTTAACCTTTTTAAAAGTTAGTTTGGGGTCACTTAATAAGAAACTGCCTAGTCACCTGAAATGCATTTCTGTCCTCTCCTTTGAAGCAGTTTTTTAGAACCCTTTTCTGCCTGGTGTTGCTTTTGGCTGCCAAGCCAGGCTTCAGCAATATGTGAACTGTGAACTTCCAGATGTTCAAGCTGATTTTAGAAAAGGCAGAGGAACCAGAGATCAAATTGCCAACATCTGCTGGATCACTGAAAAAGCAAGAGAGTTCCAGAAAAACATCTATGTCTGCTTTATTGACTATGCCAAAGCCTTTGACTGTGTGGATCACGATAAACTGTGGAAAATTCTTCAAGAGATGGTAATACCAGACCACCTGACCTGCCTCTTGAGAAACCTATATACAGGTCAGGAAGCAACAGTTAGAACTGGACATGGAACAACAGACTGGTTCCAAATAGGAAAAGGAGTATGTCAAGGCTGTATATCGTCACCCTGCTTATTTAACTTACATGCAGAGTACATCATGAGAAACGCTGGGCTGGAAGAAGCACAAGCTGGAATCAAGATTGCCGGGAGAAATATCAATAACCTCAGATATGCAGATGACACCACCCTTATGGCAGAAAGTGAAGAGGAACTAAAAAGCCTCTTGATGAAAGTGAAGGAGGAGAGTGAAAAAGTTGGCTTAAAGCTCAACATTCAGAAAACGAAGATCATGGCATCTGGTCCCATCACTTCATGGGAAATAGATGGGGAAACAGTGGAAATAGTGTCAGACTTTCTTTTGGGGGGCTCCAAAATCACTGCAGATGGTGATTGCAGCCATGAAATTAAAAGACGCTTGGAAGGAAAGTTATCTATGACCAACCTAGATAGCATATTCAAAAGCAGAGACATTACTTTGCCAACAAAGGTCCATCTAGTCAAGGCTATGGTTTTTCCAGTGGTCATGTATGGATGTGAGAGTTGGACTGTGAAGAAAGCTGAGCGCTGAAGAATTGATGCTTTTGAACTGTGGTGTTGGAGAAGACTCTTGAGAGTCCCTTGGACTGCAAGGAGATCCAACCAGTCCATTCTGAAGGAGATCAGTCCTGGGTGTTCATTGGAAGGACTGATGCTAAAGCTGAATCTCCAATACTTTGGCCACCTCATGCGAAGATTTGACTCATTGGAAAAGACCCTGATGCTGGGAGGGATTGGGGGCAGGAGGAGAAGGGGACGACAGAGGATGAGATGGCCGGATGGCATCACCGATGACACATAAATTTGAGTGAAATCCGGGAGTTGGTGATGGACAGGGAGGTCTGGCTTGCTGCGATTCACGGGGTCACAAAGAGTCGGACATGACTGAGCGACCGAACTGAGATGGCAAGCCATTCTGGTGCTTTGACCAATACTTTCAGTTTTGAAACAGAAATAATCTGATGCTAGTGATTCTCAGCCTTACTGTTGGGCAGAATTACCCGGGGAGTTTTTAGAAACGTATCTCGGTTTGGTGGGAGATGGGAGGGAGGTTCAAGGGGTAGGGGACATATGTATACCTATGCCTGATTCGTGTAGATAGATGACAGAAACCAACACAATATTGTAAAGCAATCACCCTCCAATTAAAAATTAATTAATTAATTAAAAAAGGAAATTATCTGGGTTTAAACTCTACCTTGAGATTCTGATTTAATTGACCTGGGTGTGGCCTGGGCAATAGTAATTTTTTCTCCTGATTTTGGCTGCACCTTGCAGAATGCAGGATCTTCCCAACCAGGGATCAAACCCACACCCTGTGTATTGGAAGCCTGGAGTCTTAACCAGTGGACCACCAGAGAAGTCCCAGCAACAGTAATTTTAAAGCTACTAAGTATCGAAAGGGCAGCCAAGGCTGAGAACAGTCCTAGGCTGTTTCCTTGTGCCTCTGTGTGATTACCTCTTGATACTTCGTGTGCTTCTTTTTTTAATGTTCTTCTTAAACCTGTTCATCCCAACTCTTAGCTCACCCTGTCTGGGGGCTCTTGGTTCACTGGTGTTCCCTTATAGCAATTTTCAGAGAGGTTCCTTGCAAGAGGAAAGGGCAGTGACCAGGAGGGCTTGGGAAGGTGTTCATTAAATCAGGTAGAGATCAACTCATGCATGTGTCTGCAGTCCTGTCTCGTTCTGCACGACCCCACGGGCTGCAGCCCGCCAGGCTCCTCTGTCCATGGGATTCTCCAAGCAAGAACACTGGAGAGGGTTGCCATTTCCTCCTCCAGGGGAACTTCCCAACCCAAGGACTGAATGTGCATTTCTTGGGTCCTGAACTGGCAGGCAGATTTTTTACCACTGCATCCCCTGGGAAACCCTACATCAGGTGTGGTCACGAGCTGAAATGTCCACAGGGCCCAGGGAGCAACATAAAAGGAGTGACCTGGACGGGAACAATCCAGCTGGGGAGGGGACTGGGGCTTGTGACCCGGAGGGCACGTCCTCTGGACAGTGAGGACCACAGCTCCCCACGACCAGTTGGTTGTGCCACGTGGGCTATCAATTGCAGAAATGGCCACACACTCCATCTTGGATCTATTCCCCCTCTGCAATGGGCCTTTGCAATCCCTCACATCAGGAGGTGGAGTCTGTTTCTCCAACCCTTGAGACCACTGGCCATGAAACTTGCTCTGGCCAGTGGGAGGTTGGCAGATGTGACGCAAGCAGAGGTATGAAAATTACTTGAGCGTTGGTGTGTGTTCTCCAGATGCTTCTGGGACCCAGCGACCACGTAGGAAAGGGCCCTGGCCAGCCTGCTGCGCGGTGCACACAGCCGAGATGTGTGAGCGCAGCTGGTTCCAGACCATCTAGCCCCAGATGACCACAGAGACCAGCCAAGTTGGTCCTGACTAGAAGGACTGCCTGGCTAACCCACAAAATTGGGGAAAATACTAAGCGTTCCTTCAGGTGACCGAGTATCAGGGCGGGTTGCAAAAACTTATTGCAGTACAACCCAACATGGCCGGATGTTATGATCCTTTGAAGAGAAACCAGAAGTTCACATTTTTGTGTTGGCTCCGGTTTTGTAAAAAATTTGAATCAGTAGCCAGCATCCAGAAAGCACTCTCTAGGCCAAACAAAACATATCTTCAGGCTGCCCTTGGCCCTTAGGCTGTTGCTTTCTGCACGGAGGCACACGATTTGTTTATACCCACACCAAGTCGTCACTGATATTCTCGCCTTTCCTGCCCAGGCTGCTGTGCCTAGGTTAGCCTCAGAAGCCATTTCTTTGTATGGAACACTCACCATACACTTCGAAAGCATCCCTTGGCTGTCTTCCCACATGGAAATGGAAGCTGCTGGTGTTGGCAGTCCTCAAGGAGAAAGTGAAATTTGAGATGGGTCCCCATGGAGGAGGGTGGAAAGGATATTCCTGGCTTTAGGCATGCAAGGGATCAGGCGTGGGTGTGGAGCTGGGAGTGGGACAGTCAGTCCATCAGTTTGGGCCAGAGAAGGGGATTCCTGTAGGGAAAGTGAGGGAGCCAAGGCAGAAGGGAGAGGCCCTAAGGGCTAAGCCAGGGAGTTGACGTTTGATTCTGTGGGCACACCAGGCAGTGTTGTTGACTGAAGGTTTGAGTGAGGTGCATAGGGAAGCAATGATCTGCTGTATTCTGGACATCAGAGTGCCCTATGGAAGGAGAGAAGGAAGGCAGAGAGAGAGACAGAGAGAGGGGATAGTGTTTCTAATGACACGGGAAAACAGACAAGGAGAAGCACTTTGCTTGAAATTTATGGTAACTTCTCTTTACCTTAAGTTTTATAAATTTTCTTCTATATCTAAATAAGACATATTGGCTTTGTTCTCTCTTTGAATTTTTTTTTTTTTTTTTTTGATGTGAACCATTTTTAAAGTCTTTATTGAACTTGTTGGGGCTTCCCTGGTGGCTCAGTGGTAAACCACCCACCTGCCATTGCAGGAGACTGGGTTCGCTCTCTTGTCAGGAATATCCTCTGGAGAAGGAAATGGCAACCTGCTCCATTATTCTTGCCTGGGAAATCCCATGGACAGAGAAGTCTGGTGGGCTACAGTCCTTGGGGTCACAAAAGAGTCAGATTCCTGACTTAGATTTAGCAACTGAACAACAGCATTTAACTTGTTACAATATTGTTTCTGCTTCTATGTTTTGTTTTCTTTGGCTGTGAGGCATGTGGGATCCTAGCTCCCCAAGAAGGAATCAAACCTGCAACCCCTGCATTTGAAGGTGAAGTCTCAGCCAATAGACTGCCAGGAAGATCGCTTGGCATTTCTCAAAGCACGTTTATCAACAGCTTCGGTTTTATCAGGGTTTCTGAACTTAAAGGTATCTGGAGCTTCTAGTTGTTCATTCCACTGGAATTTCTGGACTCCATCTCCCCCTCCCTCCTGGACACCCTCCTCCCTCTTGCCCTGAAGGATTTAAATTATTCACCTTCCTCAGAACGGAGGCTTACAAAGTGGGGAGGGTAGGAGGAGAAAATGTAAAACTCTTACACATGTTTTTAAATCTTGGGGAGTGGAAAGGAAATGTCATGGCTTTGAGAAAAGGGAAGAAAAAAAAAATCAGAAGTCAATTATTGTCCAAGTGCCATGAAAATACAAAACCTATGAGAAACAGTAGTAAAATGGCCATATTTAGACCAGTGATGTTTTGATCTTGACTGCACATTGGAATCCCCTGGCCGCTTTAAAAGTTCAGCGCTGGGTCCCACCTCCCAGAGAACGATGTAATTGATCTGGGCTGGAAGATCTTTACAAGCAAACTTTCTGAAGGTGATTGTATTGTGCCTGGGAGGTGAGATCTATTGTCCAGGCAGTCAGCGGTGTCTCCCCTAGACTGGGGCTACTGTTTTGAGATATGAAGCCACTTTTCAGCTTGTCTGGAGGAATGCCTGATATCCAGTCTTCGCCATTTTCACAGTAGACATGGGTACGCATACGTGCTAAGTTGGCTCAATTGTTTCCAACTCTTTGCAACCCTATGGACTCTAGTCCACTAGGCTCCTCTGTCCATGGGATTCTCCAGGCAGGAATACTGAAGTGGGTTTCCATGCCCTCCTGCAGGAGATCTTCCCGACCCAGGGGTTGAACCCACATCTCTTATGTCTCCTGCATTGGCAGGTGGGTTCTTTACCATGAATGCCACCTGGGTAGTGATTCCCATGTAAACTTGAAAAGTATATGCAGTTTTGGAACGGCATATCTAACATAAGCCACATTCTTGGGTTGGATGAAAAGTCATTCATTTTACAAGGAGGATACAAATGGGCTTAATACAGGTGAGAATGTTCACGTACCGTAACTCTGCCTGTTGAGAGTACTTCGTCCCAAGCACAAATGGGCAGAAGTCACATACACATGGGATGGAGGGAAGGAAGACAAGAAAAACCAGAGGACAGAGCAGATGGAATCCTAAGAAGAGACAGGTGTCAGAAACAGAATAGCCGTTAAGAATGGGAAAGCTTTGGAACATTAATGTAAGTTAGCTGTTATGAAAGTGTAAGTGTATTTAAAAATGACAGGCAAGGGGTCATTTGGATGGGGTGCCACGATGCTTACATATTCATTGCAGGGAGTCTGGGTGGGGTCTGAGGGAGGTAGCCCCAGGGCCCAATTGCCTGAGAAATTACTTTGGCCACCTGATATGAAGAGCCAACTCATTAGAAAAGACCCTGATGCTGGGAAGAATTGAGGGCAGGAGAAGAAGGGGACGTCAGAGGACGAGATAGTTGGATGGCATCACCGACTCAATGGACATGAGTTTGCACAAACTCCAGGAGATGGTGAAGGACAGGGAAGCCTGGCCTGCTGCAGTCCATGGGGTTGCAGAGTGTTGGACAGACTGAGCGACTTAACAGCAACAATGTTTTTTTTTTTTCCATTCTCCACCTGGAGGCTGTATGGATGATTGCCCTCAAATTAGTAGCTGTCAAACTGTTTATATTTGTGGACAAAGGGTTGCCCTGGGACTGGAAAGATTTTCTTGTATGTGTGTGTGTGGCCGAGTCGTGTGGCATGTGGGATCTTAGTTCCCTGACCAGTGATCACTAGAGAACTAACCTGAACAGTGAAAGTGTAGAGTCTTAACAGTGGGCCACCAGGGAGTTCCCTCATCGTTTTTAAAAAAATTAATTAATTAATTAATTTGCAATGGGTCTGAGTTGTGGCACGCAGGATCTTTAGTTGTGACATGCAAACTCTTAGTTGCTACATGTAGAATCTAGTTCCCTGACCAGGGATCAACCCTGGTCTCCTGCATTGGGAGAACATGGTCTTAGCCACTGGTCCATCAGGGAAGTCCCTCCCTCATCATCTTTAAAAATCTCTTAATGTCTTTAAGAGATTTCACTTTAAATATTTTCTTTAAAAAAACTTTGGTATCAGAATTCTTTGCTGTCCCAGTGTGATCTTTTAGGAGCTTAATGGAATTTTCTTAAAATTAATGTGTTCATTAAAAACCAACGTTTGCTGATGCCAGCTATTTTATAACTAAAATATTATAGCTGTCTAAGCATGTCGTGGGGAACTCTAGTGTTCCTGAAGGTTCAAGATATTCCACAGAACAATAATTGATATTAGGTTTTCTGCTGCTGATGCTGCTGCTAAGTCGCTTCAGTCGTGTCCGACTCTGTGCGACCCCATAGACAGAAGCCCACCAGGCTCCCCCGTCCCTGGGATTCTCCAGGCAAGAACACTGGAGTGGGTTGCCATTTCCTTCTCCAATGCATGAAAGTGAAAAGTGAAAGTGAAGTCGCTCAGTAAGTGTCCCACTCTTCGTGACCCCATGGAGTACAGCCTACCAGGCTCCTCCATTGATGGGATTTTCCAGGCAAGAGTACTGGAGTGGGTTGCCATTGCCTTCTCCGAGGGTTTCTACTAAAATATTTTTTAACTGCATAAAAGAAAATATGTAGTAATTGTTTAACACATTTATATGATGTTTCTTAGGCTTTAATGACCTGTCTTTAAGACCCCTGAGACCCCTGAGAATGCATGTGAATCAGTAGATGTTATATTCTTATAGCAGTTAATTCACCTGTGAGATTATTGTTCCACATCAAATTTTAATCCAAATGTTTTTTGTTGTTATTGTTGTTGAAGGGGGGAGGGCAATTTTTAACAACTTCATTAACTATAATTAATATGCACCAAACCATACATATTTAAAGTCTATAGTTTGAGTCTTGGTGTATGAATGTGTTCAGACGCTGTCATGTCCAACTCTTTGTGAACCCATATTCCGCAGCCGCCAGACTCCTCCGTCCATGGGAGTCTCCAGGCAAGAAGACTGGAGTGGGTTGCCATGCTCTCCTCCAGGGGATCTTCCTGACCCAGGGACTGAACCTTCATCTCTTAGGTCTCTTGCATTGGCAGGCGGGTTCTTTATTACTAGGGCCACCTGGGAAGCCCAATATGAACGTAGAAATATACCATTTAAGCACATTTATTAATAGATCTATGCGGCTTCCCTGGTGGCTCAGACAGTAAAGAATCTGCTGTATTACCCAGGTGGTTTTCATCTCCTCCTCTGAGAGCCTGTATTTGAATTCCCGAACGCTAAGCAGGCTTCTCACTGCCCAGAAAGCACCTGGAGGTGACCAAGCGGCAGCGTTAATGCTGGCTCCTCCCTGCGGGAGTGGGGTTATTAATGCTGGCTCCTCCCTGTGGGAGGTGGGCGCAGCGTGGGGGTGGGGGCATTAATGGTGGTTCCTCCCTGCGATTGTGGGGGTATTAATGTTGGCTCCTCCCTGCGGGGCTGGGCGCAGCATGGGGGGTGGGGATATTAATACTGGCTCCTCCCTGTGGGGGGGTGCGGGCATTAATGCTGGCTCCTCCCTGCGGGGGTGGGGCATTAATGCTAGCTCCTCCCTGCGTGGGTGGGGGCAGCGTGGGGGTGGGGGAGAGGAGAAGAGGGCTTTCCTTTCGCGCCCAGTACTTACAAACAGAAAAGCCCAGTGTCCCTTCTGGCTCTGACTTGTTCTCCCCTTTCTTTCTCCCACTGAGGACCAGGAGCTTCTCCTGGCAGCTGCCTATGTCTCGGATGCCCAGTACAACAGAAACGTTCCGTTTGAGACATCCCCTCAGGCCATCAGGTAATTCAGGTGTTCAACTGTCACTGAAACACTGAAACAGTGTTAAACCTAGAGTCGCCTGTCCTTTAGCACTTCATATTCTTGAAGTTGAACCCAAACTAAAGTCACTGTATCAACTAATATTTGGAGCAATATTTGGGGTATGGCGCGCAGCGTCGGGCAAACCCCAGTGGTGGTGTTCTTCCACGTTTTAAGAGCGCGGTCCTCACAGGTCGGGAAGCGCTCAGCACACATGCCAAGGTCAGATAACCGAGTGAGTGACACCCGGGACAGGGAGAAGACATCCGCGTGGGAAACATGGCGTCTTTCTCGCTCGCTTAGAGCTTCCCACGTGATAAGAAGACTTGTTCTTTTACTTTCTATCGCCTTTTGATGGAACTCATATGTTGGTTCTTTTCATGACAATTCAGCTTTTTCTCCCTAACTCCCTAAAGGTCGAACTAAAACCAAAGATTCATCTCAGAATAAGACAAAAAAAACTCTTACCGCCAGGACTGAGGTGTCAGTACCTCCAAAGGCAGCAGCGGATGCCTCATGCCTGGATGCCGTCTGGCAGTTTGGGGGATACCCCCTACAGAAGAGAACCGTGTGCCGGGGATCTCTCTGGGTCCACCATGCCGAGATGGGCTGATAGACATTATAAATCAGTTAGGCCCCTGCGCCATGTAATATTAATAACAGGTCACTCTGACTGAGGGCTTGCTCTGTGTCAGCCCTCCAAAAGGACATTTCAGGGTCTCCAACACCCCACCAGGAGGGTATTCATCCTAGCTTGAGACTGTTAAGAGAATGCACTTTGACAGCTGGTGACTTTTTTCGTTGTGAACATTTTGTAGTGCGCACTCAGTCAAACGCTACCCCTCACTCCTTAGGATTGAAAGGAGAGTGGTCAGAGCCTGGACTTTGTAGTTTATCTCCTATTCCTCCTCTTCGAATGGGGCTCGGGGTAGCCGTTTAACTTCTGCTTCTCGCTTGTAACTTCCTCTGTTCTTCTCCGCTCCAGACTTTACCACTTCTATAACCACTGGACGATGCGGGCAGCCACCTACTTCTTCATTTGGGTCAACCTTGCGCTTGCCCTCTTTGAGGAACCAGCCGTGTTCCCGCTCCCTTTCTTGGTAAGCTCTCAGCACAGAACGGCTAATCAGACTTTGTCACAGATGAATTCAGTCGCATTCTTCCCCTCAGATTTTCAGTACCTATGAATTTGGTTTCCTTTTCTTTCTGGGGGAGGGGTTGGAAGAATTCTGCAGAGCTGATGCTTTTCCTCACTAGACAGTGGAAACAAAGTGGCAGTTTTGGGTCTTCTATATGTTCAGTGCAGTTCAGTCGCTCAGTTGTGTGGGACTCTTTGCAACCCCATGAATCGCAGCACGCCAGGCCTCCCTGTCCATCACCAACTCCCGGAGTTCACTCAGACTCACGTCCATCGAGTTGGTGATGCCATCCAGTCATCTCATCCTCTGTCGTCCCCTTCTCCTCCTGCCCCCAATCCCTCCCAGCATCAGAGTCTTTTCCAATGAGTCAACTCTTCGCATGAGGTGGCCAAAGTACTGGAGTTTCAGCTTTAGCATCGTTCCTCCAAAGAAATCCCAGGGCTGATCTCCTTTAGAATGCGTACAAGGGCACATTGCACAGACAAGTGATGTTTGAAGGCATGTTTACTTAATGTTGAGTAGACAATGTGAGCATATAGTGTAATATGTGTCTTGTACTTGCCACACTTCCAGCTCTTTTCATAGTAATAAGTCATTATTTATAGGTGCTTTGAAGTAAAGCATCAGATTACCGAGCTACTGCAGATGGGTTCCAAGTAATAAATTGATGACCTGCCCACATTAATTCCCGACTCACACTGCTCTCGCCTCTCTGTGTACATGTGACAGAGACTGTATGACTTGCAAAGCCTAAAATATTTACTGTCTGGTCCTTTGACAGACAAAGTTCATTTGACCCTTGCTTTAAAGAACAAGGTTTTCCTGCCTCCCATGAGTCTGCGGGTGACTGGCTCAACTGGGCAGATTTTTCTCTTGGCTGGGGTAGTGCGTCTGGTGGGCAGCTGGGGGCTCACGGGGCTGGAGTGCCCCTGCTCTCTGCTCTGCTCTCTCTCGGCCTCTCCCCGTGGTTCAGGCTTCTCCCTGTGGATGGGGGTCTAAGAAGGAGCTGCATCCTAACATGCAAGCACCGTCAACCTCTGCTCACACCATACTTGCCAAAGCCCAGGTGCCCAGAGCCCATCACATGCCCAAGCCCTGAGTCAGCAGGGGAGGACCCTGCACAGGGAGGTAAAAAATCAGAGTTGTGTTTGTTGGTGAGTGCTTCCAAGGTTGGTGGTATCCATTTGATGAGGATGTCACAATTAATGACGTCTCTGGGCAGAAAACTTTTAGCCCAGTGTCTGTCAAAATAAACACCAAACCTGAAGAAGCAGAGCTGTGCGTTCACAGACCTGAACAGAGCTGGTCCCCGGCCCCCACCGCCCGGCACTGGACGAGGTGCACTCCCAAGGATCTCTTCTCAGCCCCTTGGCTCTCTTCTGTGTCCCCACCCTGCTGTTTATTATTGCTCACACACAGCTTGGGCTTGGCTATCTGTTCAGCCAGTGTTTGCACTTCACGTCTCTAAAGTCAAATTATGGGGGATGGGTGGGGAGGAGGGGACGACAGAGGATGAGATGGCTGGATGGCATCACTGATTCGATGGACAGGAGTTAGAGCAAACTCTGGAGATAGTGGAGGACAGGGAAGCCTGGCATGCTGCAGTCTGTGGGGTCACGACTTAGTGACTGAACAACAGCAGCATTACCAAGAAAATCTCATCTTGAGCCAGGGTGTCCTGGAATGCCCCAGGCCCTTTTGTAAGCCTAGTCGTGACAGTCTCTATAGCCCCTCAAGGA
The DNA here is from genome assembly GCF_029378745.1 of Bos indicus. Lineage (NCBI taxonomy): Eukaryota > Metazoa > Chordata > Mammalia > Artiodactyla > Bovidae > Bos > Bos indicus. The sequence goes on along the minus strand of NC_091770.1, from coordinate 1,597,021 downwards.
TGAACAGGCTGAGAGCTAGAAAGTTTGAAGGGGCTGCAGCCCCTATCTGAGCCCAGGGCTCATGAGGGCTGGGGTCAGGGGTGGAGAAATTGTGCCACCTGCTGCTTTCAGGGCCCAGAGCCAGCCCCCTTCCTCCTTCCCTTGAGAAGTTCATTCCCTCCACCCTCACTGAGCTCTTCTCTCCCCACTGATGGAGAGAAGTACTCCTGTTAGGGAGGATTTACTGTCTCTTGGCAACCACAGGCAAAGTATTAATATGAGTTGCACTCACAGACTGCAAAGCTAGCTGCCTGTGGGAGTTTGGAATTGATACCTGTAGCTCAAGGAGGAGATGGTCAGGACATTGAGGTAGGTCTGGTAGCATCCAGCCAAATCCGGGCAGCAGGCTGGGAGGGCAGCGATCTAAGGAATGATCTGGCATTTCAAAACACATCTCTGGAGCATTATTATTAGAGACACTGAACTTCTACATGTCTATTCTGAGTATGAACACGGGGAATTTGAGAGCATAGCAGAATCCCATTTCTGCCAATCCCTGAGCCCCACTTTTCTGAGGAATGCCTTCTGGGGGTCCTCTGCATGCTGATTTACGCCCCTCCCCGCCCCTTCCAGGAAACCCTGTCAGTTGGGTCATGGGATTTGTGGTTGAGAGGCAGGTTTCGTTTTAAGAGAAAACATTCCAACCAGCTAAAAGTTTTGCTGTAACTTTCAGTAATATTAAGCCAAGTGTTAGTTGCTCAGTTGTGTCCATCTCTTTGTGACCCATGAACTGTACCCTCCAGGCTCCTTGTCTGTGGAGTTCTTCAGGCAGGAGTACTGCAGTGGGTTGCCCTTGCCTCCGCCAGGGGGCCTTCCTGACCCAGGGATTGAACCTGCATCTTCTGCATTGCAGGCAGATTCTTTACCATCTGAGCCACCAGGGAAGCCCAAGTAAAACTGAGGGACATTGCTCAGCTCACAGGGTGGTGTCAGGGAGTAAGAGAGAATTAAGCCATAGCTCTGTTTTTTTGCCACAGGTTACCTCGATAGCAGAAGTGCTCTGTCTGACTGCCTTCTTTGGGAGACTGGTTCACTTTGCCAAGGTCACTCCTCAGAAGGTCTTCTGGAAGGATACAAAAAACATCTGCGTCATGGTAACCATAGTGGTGAGTGCTTGTTACAGTGCCTTCCAGAGGCTGTGGTCAAAGGCAGAAGGTATGAAAAGACTGGGTAGGTTTGAGTGGGTTCAGGAAAATGACGGATGCTGGGAGAGCAAGCACCAGCAGCACAACTGCAAGAAAACCACAAGGGAAGCGCAAATTGGGCAAAATGTGATGATGTGAGAGCTTTAATGTTTCAAGGGCACTTCCAAATTAAAGGAAAAAGAAACAGAAACCACAGTTTTAAAAAATGTGCTGCAGGGCAGCCTCAGAACAGAGTGCCTGTTCCAAGTCCGGCATATATCCTTCCATTCCTTTTTCCCTGAATTGCATTTACACATATGAACATGATCGTTTTGTTCCCTGCTGTATATTCATACTTAAGTTCAGGAACATAGTACCTGTATTATATATACCTATATATAGTATATCTGTATGAATGCTGCTCAGTCATTGCGATTGAAAGATTAATGTATTATTTGACTATTTCTTAGCTTTTTCATAGTTCAGTATAGCATAAAGACCAAATAGATGTTTTGATTTTTTTTTAAATAAAAATGCTCAACTTTTCTATGAAAAATATGTGCTGAAAACTGGTGATGGCATCTCCTGAAAGAGGAAGTAAATACTAGCAGATAAGAAAAAATGTTTAACTTGACTAATTAAGAAATACATGTGGGAGGGCATGGTTCTTGAGGGGCTAGCCTACTGTGTTCCCCCTTTTCCTGGAAAAGAGATAAAGCCACTCTTTATACCACCCCCCATAAAAGAACTATACATGAAAGCAACAATAAAAGACCGTGCATTTGCCTGTAAAACAATCAGAGCAAGATTGAAAACATTTCAGTCCTTTCATCCCTTCAATCTTGTCATCCTTTACTCGAGGGAAGAATCAGTTGTTTTTTCTGGAAGGCTGGTTAGCTATTCCTTTGGAAAAGCCTTTTGTGTGCAAGTGCTTGCTCCCATATTTCCATTCCTGGGACTTGATCTTTAGGGAAGAAGGATGTGTTCAAAGATTCATCCACAAGATTAGTCATGGCTGAGCTGTTCTTAGTATTGAAAAATTGGAAACAACTGGATTTCCTGACAGTCGGTTCAGTTCAATTCACTCAGGTGTGTCTGATTCTTTTTGACCCCACGGACTGCAGCACGCCAGGCCTCCCTGTCCATCACCAACTCCCTGAGCTTGCTCAAACTCATGTCCATCGAGTCAATGATGCCGTCCAACCATCTCATCCTCTGTTGGCTTCTTTTCTTCCTGCCTTCAATCTTTCCCAGCATCAGGGTCTTTTCTAAGGAGTCAGTTCTTTGCATCAGGTGGCCAAAGTATGGGAGCTTCAGCATCAGTCCTTTCATTGAATATTCAGGGTTGATTTCCTTTAAGATTAAGTCATTTGATCTCCTTGCAGTCCAAGGGACTCTCAAGAATCTTCTCCAACACCACGGTTCAAAGGCATCAATTCTTCGGCACTCATCTTTGTTTATGGTCCAACTCTCACATCCATACATGACTACTGGAAAGACCATAGCTTTGACTTGATGGACCTTTGTTGGTAAAGTAATGTTTCTGCTTTTTAATATGCTGTCTAGGTTTATGACAAACCCAGGAGCAAGTGTCTTTTAATTTCATGGCTGCAGTCACCATCTGCAGTGATTTTGGAGCCTAAGAAAATAAAGTCTGTCACTGTTTCCATTGTTTCCCCATCTTTTTCCCATGAAGTGATGGGACCAGATGCCATGATCTTAGTTTTTTGAATGTTGAGTTTTAAGCCAACTTTTTCACTCTCCTCTTTCACTTTCATCAAGAGGCTTTTCAGTTCCTCTTCACTTTCTGCCATAAGGGTGGTATCATCTGCATATCTGAGGTTATTGATATTTCTCTCTGCAGTCTTGGTTCCAACTTGTGCTTCATCCAGCCTGGCATTTCACATGAGGTACTCTGCATATAAGTTAAATAACCAGGGTGACAATATACAGCCTTGACATACTCCTTTCCCAATTTGGAACCAGTCCATTGGTTCTAACTGTTGCTTCTTGACCTGCATACAGATTTCTCAGAAGGCAGGTAAGGTGGTCTGGTATGAAGCAGAAATAGGTGTTTTTCTGGAACTCTCTTGCTTTTTTGATGAGCCAACGGATGTTGGCAATTTGATCTCTGGTTCCTCTGCCTTTTCTAAATCCAGCTTGAACATCTGGAAGTTCCCGATTCATGTTCTGTTGGAGCCTGGGTTGGAGAATTTTCAGCATTACTTTGATCACATGTGAGATCAGTGCAATTGTGCAGTAGTTTGAGCATTCTTTGGCATTGCCTTTCTTTGGGATTGGAATGAAAACTGACCTTTTCCAGTCCTGTGGCCACTGCTGAGTTTTCCAAGTTTGCTGGCACATTGAGTGCAGCACTCTTACAGCATCATCTTTCAGGATTTGAAATAGCTCAACTGGAATTCCATCACCTCCAGTAGCTTTGTTCAGAGTAATGCTTCCTAAGGCCCTCTTGACTTCGCAGTTCAGTCTGGCTCTAGGTGAGTGATCACACTGTCGTGGTTATCTGGGTCATTAAGATCTGTGTATTCTGCCACCTCTTCTTAATATTTTCTGCTTCTATTAGGTCCATCCATACAGTTTCTGTCCTTTATTGTGCCCTTCTTTGCATGAAATGTTCCCTTGGTATCCTTAATTTTCTTGACGAGATCTCTAGTCTTTCCCATTCTGTTGTTTTACTTTATTTCTTTGCATTGTTCACTGAGGAAGACTTTCTTATCTCTCCTTGCTATTCTTTGGAACTCTTCATTCAGATGGATATATCTTTCCTTTTCTCCTTTGCCTTTCGCTTCTCTTCTTCTCCTGACAATAGGAGATAAATAAAATACGGTACATCCACATCTGTTAAAATGGCCTTATATGCACTTATGTGTCTGTGATCAAGGAGAGATTGCTTCTTGTTTATTAGGTCAAAAGAGCAGGTTACAGTATAGTTGGAACACATCTTTGTTAAAGGAAAAGAAGAAAGAGTGATAGAGCTTCACAGCATAATCTGGAAGGACCCTAGCTAAGGGGTTATGCCAAGTGAGGCAGGGTGACATATTCTGAAATGCTGCTGTGATGAGAGTGGTCCCTGGCGGTGATTAGCTGAGGGCACTTTATAATTAGCATCTCAGCACAGCAGCCAGCCGGCCTCAACCTAGAGCGTCCACTATCTTTTCTCACCCTTCCTCAATTTGTTTTGACTTCCTTCATACACGTGCTGAACTCCCGAAATACACAGAGTTATCTCTCTGGTCTCATTTTTTTAGAAATATCTTCACTTCCTATTATTAACAAATGAATACAGTGAGTCCGCTACCTACGAACCTGCAGCTTGCAGACTTTCAAAGATATGAGCCTGTGTTCACACGTACGATCGTGTGAGTGAGGTCATGTGTCTGGTGTATGTGGTCATGTGCGGGCACCTTCTACAAGTCGCTGTGCTTTTGTGTACTTTTCTGTACGGGACTGTAGAGAGTACGTTTGTACGTATCTTTAGTTCAATCCCAAGATGTCCATGAGCAACCGTAAAGGCAGCAGGGATGTAACTGGAACTGCTGTACTTTTCAAGGTACTGTACTCTAAGATTAAAAAGGTTTTTTTTTTAAATTTTTTGTGTTTTATGTAAAATGTATTTTATGTGAAAAGTATTATAAACCTTTACAACAGTAAAGCTGTTGTTGTTTAGTCACTAAGTTGTGTCTGACTCGTTTTCGACTCCATGGGCTATAAGCCCACCAGGCTCCTCTGTCCATGGAATTCTCCAGGCAAGAATACTGGAGTAGGGTGCCATTTCCTTCTCCAGGGGATCTTCCCAACCCAGGGATGGAACCTGCATCTCCTGCATTGCAGGCAGATTCTTTACCTCTGAGCCACCAAAGAAGCCCCATTACAGTAAAATAAAGTACTATATCGGAGAAGGCAATGGCACCCCACTCCAGTACTCTTACCTGGAAAATCCCACTCATGGAGGAGCCTGGTGGGCTGTAGTCCATGGGGTTGCTAAGAGTCAGACACGACTGAACGACTTCACTTTGACTTTTCACTTTCATGCATTGGAGAAGGAAATGGCAACCCACTCCACTGTTCTTGCCTGGAGAATCCCAGGGACGGCGGAGCCTGGCGGGCTGCCGTCTATGGGGTTGCACAGAGTTGGACACGACTGAAGTGACTTAGCAGCAGCAGCAAAGTACTATATAGTAAAGTACTGTGTATAATTGGGTACCTAGGCTAACTTTGTTGGACTTACAAATGCGCTCTTGGGACAGAACATATTCATATATGAGTGTCTTACTGTACAAGAACCCTCGATCTGAGATGGGACTTGTGACGACATCTTCAGTTCAGTCCATAACACAGTATTGCCTGACACAGGAAGGTGGAGGATGAGATGGCTGGGAAAACTTAAAAAAAAAAAAAAAGAAAAGAGTTGGAAAGCATGTACGTCTTTCAAGGCTGTGTTTGCTGCATGACCCCCTCCTGGGACAGGGTCGGAAGTCCATCCTCATCTCCTAAGACTTCCAGCACAGAGCCTTGACTATGATGGACACGTGGGCACTTTTCAAGCCCAAGTCCGACCCAGTCACCATGCTCCCTTCTTTAGAGCATCCCGAATCCCACCAAGAAAAGCCAAAGTCGGTGTCGGAGGCTCTGTGTCCCTCCCACCGGAGGTCCTCCTGTCCTAGACCTGCACGGCCATCCCTCCTACGCCACCTCCTCAGAGCCCCGCCCCGCACACCCTCAGCCCCTGTCTCATCCAGGTTTCCTCCAGAGAGCTCTGAGCGCTTTCTCTCTCTAGAGCTAGAACGATGCCTTGCATGAAGAGGCACTCCGCAGAGGTGTATGGAGTGAACTGGATGAGGGTGCAGAGTGCCCCGTCCAGGTCTGTCCTGCATCTGTAAGCAAAAGGGTCTCACTCCTTCACCTCCATCCCCCTTATTTGAAAGACTTCCTGGGCTCCCCAGGCTCTGGGAATAAGACTTATCTTTGTAGCCTGATCCTCAAATTCACCTGCCTTCGGTCTGAGGGCTTGTCACTTCCTGCTCCCCTCTGCCCCCACTGCCAGGAATCCCTGCTTCCTGAGCGTCCCTTTGCTGTGTCTGCCTGCCACAGCTCTTGACTGCTCAGAGTTGTGTGCTTTTAAAGCTTTTATTTGCTTTAAGATTACATCAAAGGGGACTTCCCTGATGGTCCAGTGGTTAAGAATCTGCCTGCCAATGCAGGGGACCCAGGTTCGATCACTGGTCCGGGAAGATTCCACATAAGGTGGGGCAACTAAATCCACGTGCTGCAGCTACTGAAGCCTGCACGCCTAGGAGCCTGTGCTCTGCAACTAGAGAAGCCACTGCAGTGAGAAGCCCCTGCACCACGATTAGAGAGTAGCCCTTGCTCGCTGCAACTAGAGAAAGCCTGAGCACGGCAACGAAGACCCTGTGCAGCCAAAAATTTAAAAATTAATTAACAACAACAGCAAAAGATTGCATCAGGGAGTGCTTCCTCCAGGAAGCCTCCCCAGATACCGTGACCCTTGGTGAGCTGTCCGGCCACCCCTGCTGCCCTGGAATAACCCCTCTGACTCCCTCCAGGTGGCGCCCCCGTGCAGCGGCCAGCACCAGCCTCTTTCTGAGACTGTATTTTCTCTCCCACTGTGATTGAGCTTTCTCAGTCCTCAGTGCCTTGCCTCCAAAGGGACTGATCTAACATTTCTGATGATGGTAGATTATTCTTTTTTAACTTACATTTTTCTAAACTGCTCTGGGTCCTTCTTCCTTTGTCCATCCTCAGGATCACAGACTGACCTTAATAAGGATTGATAAGAATTTTCTGTAATCTGCATATTTCTATCCTGTTGTATGTGTGCATGCTCCGCCTTGTCCAGTTCTTTGCGACCCCATGGACTGTAGACCAGTAGACTGCAGATTCTCCAGGCAAAGTTACTGGAGCGGGTTGCCATTTCTTACTCCAGGGGATCTTCCCAACCCAGGGATCGAACCTGCGTCTCTTGCATCTCCTGCATCGGCAGGCAGGTTCTTTACCACTGGTGCCACCTGGGAACTAGGCTAGAAACCTGCCTCGTATGTGGAACTGAAGAAAAGTACCACATGGTGGTAGGTAGTGCTGGTAACTGCCGAGGCTCTGTTACCAAGCCTCCTGGGTCCAGTCCCAGGCCTGCCCCTCTTGCTGGCTGTGTGACTGGGGCCTCATGATCTCCCTCTCTGTATGTCAAACATTTCCATCCAGGAGTGGTACCCTCTGCAGGGGGCGTGGAATAGTCTATGGAAAGCTTATAGAGGCCATGGCACATAGTGAACTCTCGGATGACAGCCGCTGTTAATGTTCTGTTTTTATGCTATGAATGTGGTTCTTTTCCCATGATATATCATGACCTTCCTCCTGGGTCAGTGAACATGCGTCTGTATGGCACTTCCTCAGTCCTCTAGCAGTATTGACATCTCCGCCCCATGTCTGTCACAGCTGACCTTGATTGATCTGGTCATCTATGGGTCCCTGGAAGCTGTTAACATCCGCGGAGTTCGATGGTCAAGGGCCTTGAGGCCAGTCTTCCTCATCAACTTCCCTGAAAGTCGTCAGGTAAGGATATGATTTAGGATACATAAGGGGGTGTTTAAAAAAATTTTTTTTTATTGAAGTGTAGTTGAATTACAGAGTTGTGTTAATTGTTGCTGTACAATAAAGTGACTCAGTTATACATTTGTATGTACATTCTTTTTCATGTTCTTTTCCATCATGGGTAGGGTGTGAGCGCAGTTATCGTGGGGTATTGAGTACAGTTCCCTATGCTATACAGTAGGACCTTGTTGTTTACCCATTCTCTGCACACACACCAGTTTGGCTTCCCTGGTGGCTCAGTGGTAAAGAATCCTCCTGCCAATGCAGGAGACATGGGTTAGATCCCTGGTTTGGGTAGATCCCTTGGAAAAGGAAATGGCAAGCCACTCCAACATTCTTGCCTGGCAAATCCCTTGAACAGAGGAGCCTGGCGGGCTACTGTCCATGGGGTTGCAAAAGAGTCAGATAGGACGAAGCAAATAAAACAACGTATCCCAGTCTGCATCTCCTAAGGAAGCGGGGTTTTTGTTTTAGCAGAGAATTAGCTGATTGTGTGTAAATGATCCCAGTCTGCATCTGCTAAGGAAGTGGGGGTTTTGTTTTAGCAGAGAATTAGCTGATTGTGTGTAAATGAAACGAAATTTTGTTGTCACAGATCCGAAGGACTTTCCGAAGCATCCGGAACACTCTGCCCGACATCCTCTACGTGTTCCTCTTGTTCCTCTTCAGTATGATGATTTTCTCCCTCATGGCCTTGAAGCTTTTCGGGGATAGGTGAGCAGGCTGCTCTGGAGGTTTCTGCCGGAGAACTCTCCCATGTGTGTGTTCAGCCTGCCGGTGGCAGAGTTGGTCACCAGTGGCTGTCTTCCCCATTCAGACACTCCAGGAGGGCTCCACAAGGGGAAAAGGGTGTCAGAAACCACAGCTTCATTTATGTCTGTGGGTTTTTTTCACTCTGTGTCGCTGATTCCTCTTTAGGGATCTTAGGACTGTGGAAGGGTCACCGTACTTCACCAACATCCTGGACATAGCGTTTGAGCTCTACGTGCTGGTCACCACTGCAAACAGCCCTGACGTCATGTACGTGAGTCACCAGTTCACATCCACTGACATCTGTTCTATAACAGAATCCACTTTCTTAAAAACAACTGTAAGAGAAAAAAATAGCAATTTTCTGTTTATTCATATTTGTTGTAAAATTTTTGTTGTTGTTGTTGTAAAATTTTTATACAGTTTTTTTTTTTTTTTGCCACACCATGAGGCATGCAGAGTCTTAGTTCTCCCACCAGGGCTCCCTTACTCTCAGGAATAGAAGCTCAAAGTCTTAACCACTGGACTGCCCGGGAAGTCCCTATGTAAACTTAGATTTAAATAGAGAGGGTAGGCTAGTGCCAACACTTTGCACTCTTCAAAAATTTTATGAGGGACTTCCCCGGCAGTCCACTGGTTAAGACTCTGAGCCTCCATTGCAGGAGGCACTGGTTTGATCCCTGGTTGGGGAACTGAGATCCTGCATGCTGAACAACATGGCCAAAAAGAAAAAAAATAGGTTAAATTAAAACTAAATTTAGATGACCTTTTAAAAAAAACCAAAAGCAACAGGAGACATATCTGGAGACATAACTTAGATATTTGAACTCAATTCTGTTCTGGAAGGTTCTTTGAGTCTTGAGTTGAAACACCTAAGCCATTTTTGTAAAGGAAGCACAGCTTTTCTCCTAAGCATTGATGTGGTTTTCTGGCTAAATGAAACAGGAAAGAAATGTAAAGGTTAGGAGTTGTCCCCTCCCCCTGTCCCCCAGTGCCAATTCTCCACACACGTGGACATTATTTAGGAGAAAAACATCAGGCTCTTTTTTCCCCCTAATATCCTGTGTATTATGGATTTGCCTTGTTTGTGGAGGTAAGATTATTCAACAGTGCCCCCTGAACAGATGACTCTTGGGTCCTAGAGTGTGGCTGGAGCTCTAACTGCGAATGTCTGCCCCGTCTCCTCCCATAACTCGCTGTGGGGGAAGGGCGGGCTTCCTGTTGTCCAGTTGTGTGTAGGACCCTCGTGTCAACTTGTCCCGGGTTCCTGCTCGCTCCGAGGCCTGTCTCTAGCAAAAAGTGAGCGAGGGAAGCTCCTGGCCCCCCTGTTTTTTCTTGGCTCTTTCCCTCTGCTGACTCCCTCAGCGTCCCCTGCTGTACAAAACCGTTTCCATGAACGGGGGTATGAGCATGCATCCTGATTGGTGCCTTTTGTCCCGGCACCGTTATTTTTTAACATTATTTTTAATTTATTTTTGGTTATACTGGGTCTCTGTTGCTGCACTGGGGCTTTCTCTAGTTGTGGCGAGTGGGGTCCGCTCTTCGTTGTGGGACCTGGGCTTCTTCTCATCGTGGTGATTTCTCTTGTTGCGGAGCACTGGCTCTAGGCTCACGGCTTCCATAGTTGCAGGACATGGCCTCAATTGTTGTCCTCCACAGGATTAGTTGTTCTGTAGCATATGGAATCTTCCTGGGCCAGGGATCGAACCCATGTCCCCTGCATTGCCAGGCGGATTCCTATCCATTGTACTCCCAGGGAAGGCCCCAGTGCCATTGTTAATGGTACTTCTTTCATTCTCATAGTCCGAATGTGGATACAAAATTATCTGCCTTCCCTGCATCCTGGCAAGGCATTCTGGTGTCCCTGAAAAGCCTTGAGTGTAAACCCAGCTCACAGTTCAGATTCTTCCTGTGATTCTGGGCAAGTGAATCTCCTTTCTGGGCTTTTGATTTTCTCACTGGGAAGGGAGGGAGTGGGATGGGGGCATCTCCCAGATCTTGCCTGCTCTGGAAGTTGGCACCTCTCTAAGGCACGAAGGACTTCAGAAGGCAGGTCTGGAGTGAGCCATTTAGCATGAAGCATGGTGATGGCTTTGAGGCCCCGTCGCACTGTCTGGGGGAGACGTAGACGGAGTAAAGGTTTTCCTTGCCCCACGCACGTGGACTGTCCACGTGGGATGTCCCCTGTGGTCAGCCTTCTATGCACTGTGGACCTAGGGCATGGAAAACCGTGACACGTAGTTATTTCCTTCTAGGATGCCTGCCTACGAGCTCAACTGGTGGTATTCTCTGTACTTTATAACCTACATCATCATCAACACCTACATCTTCATGTCTGTCTTTCTGGCTGTTATCTACAACAACTACAGGAAGCACTTGAAGGTAACACGCCTGAGCGGGGGGCCCAGCGGGGTCTGGCACCCAGCCGGGGTGGGAGCAGGGAGGCCAGGGAGCGCTTGAAGGTAACACGCCTGAGCTGGGGGCCCAGCGGGGGTCCGGCACCCGGCCGGGGTGGGAGCAGGGAGGCCAGGAAGCGCTTGAAGGTAACACGCCTGAGCAGGGGGCCCAGCGGGGTCTGGCACCCGGCCGGGGTGGGAGCAGGGAGGCCAGGGAGCACTTGAAGGTAACACGCCTGAGCTGGGGCTCCAGCGGGGGTCCGGCACCCGGCCCGGGTGGGAGCAGGGAGGCCAGGGAGCACTTGAAGGTAACACGCCTGAGCGGGGAGCTCCAGCGGGGTCTGGCACCCAGCCGGGGTGGGAGCAGGGAGGCCAGGGAGCACTTGAAGGTAACACGCCTGAGCGGGGGGCCCAGCGGGGTCTGGCACCCGGCCGGGGTGGGAGCAGGGAGGCCAGGGAGCACTTGAAGGTAACACGCCTGAGCGGGGGGCCCAGCGGGGTCTGGCACCCGGCCGGGGTGGGAGCAGGGAGGCCAGGGAGCACTTGAAGGTAACACGCCTGAGCGGGGGGCCCAGCGGGGTCTGGCACCCGGCCGGGGTGGGAGCAGGGAGGCCAGGGAGCACTTGAAGGTAACACGCCTGAGCTGGGGGCCCAGCGGGGTCCGGCACCCGGCCGGGGTGGGAGCAGGGAGGCCAGGGAGCACTTGAAGGTAACACGCCTGAGCGGGGGGCCCAGCGGGGTCTGGCACCCGGCCGGGGTGGGAGCAGGGAGGCCAGGGAGCACTTGAAGGTAACACGCCTGAGCTGGGGCTCCAGCGGGGGTCCGGCACCCGGCCGGGGTGGGAGCAGGGAGGCCAGGGAGCACTTGAAGGTAACACGCCTGAGCGGGGGGCCCAGCGGGGTCTGGCACCCGGCCGGGGTGGGAGCAGGGAGGCCAGGGAGCACTTGAAGGTAACACGCCTGAGCTGGGGGCCCAGCGGGGATCCGGCACCTGACTGGGTGGGAGCAGGGAGGCCAGGGAGCACTTGAAGGTAACACGCCTGAGCGGGGGGCTCCAGCGGGGTCTGGCACCCAGCCGGGGTGGGAGCAGGGAGGCCAGGGAGCACTTGAAGGTAACACGCCTGAGCGGGGGGCCCAGCGGGGTCCGGCACCCGGCCGGGGTGGGAGCAGGGAGGCCAGGGAGCACTTGAAGGTAACACGCCTGAGCGGGGGGCCCAGCGGGGTCTGGCACCCGGCCGGGGTGGGAGCAGGGAGGCCAGGGAGCACTTGAAGGTAACACGCCTGAGCTGGGGCTCCAGCGGGGGTCCGGCACCCGGCCGGGGTGGGAGCAGGGAGGCCAGGGAGCACTTGAAGGTAACACGCCTGAGCTGGGGGCCCAGCGGGGATCCGGCACCTGACTGGGTGGGAGCAGGGAGGCCAGGGAGCACTTGAAGGTAACACGCCTGAGCGGGGGGCTCCAGCGGGGTCTGGCACCCAGCCGGGGTGGGAGCAGGGAGGCCAGGGAGCACTTGAGGGTAACACGCCTGAGCTGGGGCTCCAGCGGGGGGTCCGGCACCTGGCTGGGTGGGAGCAGGGAGGCTTGCCTGTGCACTTGCTAAATGTTTGAACACGCTCATTTTCCTTTCGCTTTGATGAATCTGAAGATTCACTTGCCTTGCTGAATGCTGCTAGGCCAGGTGGCTCTTTGTCAGTCTGGCGTGGGTCTGACAGTGTGTCCCAGCTTCAGGGCAGATCCCGGATTTTCTCCTCAGTCTTTTTCTTTTTTTTTCTCTTTTTGACCGGGCCACTTGGCATGTGAGATCCTGGTTCCCGACCAGGGACTCAACCTATAGTGGAAGTGCAGGGTCTTAACCACCCGACCACCAGGGAGGTCCCTTGTCCCTCACTCTTAATGCATCTGATTGTTCATGGCTCCTTGAAGTCTTTTATTCTTTATTTTAGTGCTTTTATTTACTTATTTTTAAATTTTTATTGAGTATTAAAATAAAGTCTTTATTTTAGTGTTTTATTTTTAAATTTTTAGTTGATTTACAATGTTGTCTTAGTTTCAGGTATACAGCAAAGTGATTGAGTTGTACACATACATATATCCACTCTTTTTACATTCTTTTCCATATAGGCCATTACAGAGTATTGAGTAGAGTTCCCTGTGCTATACCGAAGGCCTATTTCAGTATCTATTTTATATATAGTAGTGGGTATATGTTAATCCCAATCTTCCAATTCATCCCTCCCTGGCATTCCTCCCTGGTAACCATTAGATTGTCTTCTATATCTGTGACTCTATTTCTGTTTTGTAAATACGTTCATTTTTACTATTTTTTTTTTTAGATTCCACATGTAAGCAATATCATACGATATTTGTCCTTTTCTGTCTGACTTAGCTTCATACAAAGTATGAAGGAGCCAAAGCTGATGAAGACATAGCTGCACCCATTAAGAATTTAAGGTCTTTAAATAATAAATACTAGAGAGGGTGTGGAGAAAGGGGAGCCCTCCTGCATGCTGATGGGGATGTAAACTGGTGTAGCCACTATGGAAAACAGTGTGGAGGTTCCTTAAAAAACTAAAAATAGAGTTACCTTATGATCCAGCAATCCCCCTCCTGGGTGTATGTTCAGAAAAAACTCTTAATTCAGAGAGATAGCTGGACTCCCATGTGCACTGCAGCAGTATTCACAACAGCCAAGTCATGGGAGCAACCTAATGTCCACCAGTAGATGAGTGAACAAAGCAAAAGCGGTGCATGTCTACAGTGGAGCATACAGAGGAGGAAACATGCCATTCACAGCCACAAAAGAGAGTGAAATAATGCCATTCGCAGCAACACGGATGCAGCTAGAGATGATCACACTAAGTGAAGTAAGCCAGAAAGAGAAAGACAAGCATCATATGATATCACAGATACGTGGAATCTAAGATATTATACCAATTAACTCATTTACAAAAAAGAAATAGACTCAGACATAGAAAACAGACTTGTGATCACTAAAGGGGAAAAGCAGGGAGGGATCTGTTCAGTTCAGTTCAGTTCAGTTGCTCAGTCGTGTCCGACTCTTTGCGACCCCATGGACTGCAGCACGCCAGGCCTCCCTGTCCATCACCAACTCCCAGAGCTTCCTCAAACTCATATCCATCGAGTCGGTGATGCCATCCAGCCATCTCATCCTCTGTCATCCCCTTCTCCTCCTGCCCCCAATCCCTCCCAGCATCAGGGTCTTTTCCAATGAGTCAGCTCTTCACATGAGGTGGCCAAAGTATTGGAGTTTCAGCTTTAGCATCGATCCTTCCAATGAACACCCAGGACTGATCTCTTTTAGGATGGGCTGGTTGGACCTCCTTGGAATCCAAGGGACTCTCAAGAGTCTTTTCCAACACCACAGTTCAAAAGCATCAATTCTTCAGCGCTCAGCTTTCTTTATAGTCCAACTCTCATGTCCATACATGACCACTAGAAAAACCATAGCCTTGACTAAATGGACCTTTGTTGACAAAGTAATGTCTCTGCTTCTGAATATGCTGTCTAGGTTGGTCATAACTTTCCTTCTAAGGAGTAAGCGTCTTTTAATTTCATGGCTGCAGTCACCATCTGCAGTGATTTTGGAGCCCCAAAAATAAAGTCTGTCAGTGTTTCCCTTTTTTCCCCATCTATTTGCCATGAAGTGATGGGACCAGACACCATGATCTTAGTTTTTTGAATGTTGAGCTTTAAGCCAACTTTTTCACTCTTTCTTTCACTTTCATCAAGAGGCTCTTAAGTTCTTCTTTGCTTTCTGCCATAAGGGTGGTGTCATCTGCATATCTGAGGTTATTGATATTTCTCCCTGCAATCTTGATTCCAGCTTGTGCTTCATCCAGCCCAGAGTTTCTCATGATGCACTCTGCATATAAGTTAAATAAGCAGGGTGACAATATATAGCCTTGACATACTCCTTTTCCTACTTGGAACCAGTCTGTTGTTCCATGTCCAGTTCTAACTGTTTCTTCCTGATCTGCATATAGGTTTCTCAGGAGGCAGATCAGGTGGTCTGGTATTACCATCTCTTGAAGAATTTTCCACAGTTTATCGTGATCCACACAGTCAA
The DNA here is from genome assembly GCF_029378745.1 of Bos indicus. Lineage (NCBI taxonomy): Eukaryota > Metazoa > Chordata > Mammalia > Artiodactyla > Bovidae > Bos > Bos indicus. Next base: position 1,581,998 of record NC_091770.1, on the reverse strand, counting down.
AGGCTTTGGCATAGTCAATAAAGCAGAAGTAGATGTTTTCCTGGAACTCTCTTGCTTTTTCGATGATCCAGCAGATGTTGGCAATTTGATCTCTGGTTCCTCTGCCTTTTCTAAAACCAGCTTGAACATCTGGAAGTTCACGGTTCACATCCTGTTGAAGCCTGGCTTAGAGAATTTTCAGCATTATTTTGCTAGTGTGTGAGATGAGTGCAATTCTATGAGAGTTCTTTGGCATTGCCTTTCTTTGGATTGGAATGAAAACTGACCTTTTCCAGTCCTGTGGCCACTGCTGAGTTTTCCAAATTTGCTGGCATATTGACTGCAGCACTTTCACAGCATCATCTTTCAGGATTTGAAATAGCTCAACTGGAATTCCATCACCTCCTCCACTAGCTTTGTTCGTAGTGATGCTTCCTAAGGCCCACTTGACTTCACATTCCAAGGTGTCTGGCTCTAGGTGAGTGATCACACCATCATGATTATCTGGGTCATGAAGATCTCTTGTATAGTTCTTCTGTGTATTCTTGCCACCTCTTCTTAATATCTTCTGCTTTTGTTAGGTCCATACCATTTCTGTCCTTTATGAGCCCATCTTTGCTTGAAATGTTCCCTTGGTATCTCTAATTTTCTTGAAGAGGTCTCTAGTCTTTCCCATTCTATTGTTTTCCTTTATTTCTTTGCATTGATCACTGAGGAAGGCTTCTTATCTCCTCTTGCTATTCTTTGGAACTCTGCATTCAGATGTTTATATCTTTTTGTCCTTTGCCTTTTGCTTCTCTTCTTTTCATAGTTGTTTGTAAGGCCTCCTCAGACAACCATTTTGCCTTTTTGCATTTCTTTTTCTTGGGGGTGGTCTTGATCACTGCCTCCTGTACAGTGTCATGAACCTCCATCCATAGTTCTTCATGCACTCTGTCAGTCAGATCTAATCCCTTGAATCTGTCACTTCTACTGTATAGTCATAAGGGATTTGATGTAGGTCATACCTGAATGCTCTAGTGTTTTTCCCTACTTTGTTCAATTTAAGTCTGAATTTTGCAATAAGGAGTTCATGATTTGAGCCATATATATATACATACATATATATATGTATGTGTGTGTGTGTGTATATATATACATATATGCAACTGTGTGTGCTGAGTTGCTTCAGATTAACTCTGTGTGACCCTATGCATTGTAGCCCCCCAGGCTCCTCTGTTCATGGGGATTCTCCAGTCAAGAATACTGGAGTGGCTTCCCATGCCCTCCTTCAGGGGATCTTCCCAACCCAGGGATCAAACCTGCATCTCTTGTCTCCTGTATTAGCAGGCAGATTCTTTACCACTAGCGCCACCGGGGAAGTCTTATCTATCTATCTGCCCTATCTATCTATATATAATTAAATCGCTTTGCCGTATACCTGAAACAAAGACAACATTGTAAATCAACTCTGCTCAATTTGAGAAAGAGAATTTCTGGTCTAACTATGTTATCAGCTTACAGGGAGCAGTCGGGATGGGCATCCACATGGCCCATTATAACATGAAGAGGGGTTCTCCTCTTCTGGAAAATTCTCTGTGCACAGTCAGGCTTCATGGCAGCCCTGGACCCCTTCCTTCCAGGCCACTTCTAGCCTCGTTTCACTCCCCTGCTTTCCCCCCTCTCTTCTCTCTGTCTTCATCGACTTAATGGCAGGTCTGTCTTCTCCCTCCGAGCGGCTCCCTCTCTCTCAGCAGCGTGCCTCATCTCCGTCCTTTCTGGCATCTGCCTGCTCCTGGGCACAGCGGAGTGTGGGCCTGTCTGCTTCCTGCTACTTTGTCTCTCAGCGTTCTGATTATCCTTCCTGGGTTCACTCACTTGCACGCGGTAAGTGGAGTTCTGTTTTCTTCAGACTCTAGATAGTTAGCCATCTCTGGAGCGGGGGAGGGATTTTGTACCTTGCGAATTAACAGACTTATCAATGACTTCTCCCTGCGATTCCTCCTGTGGCATGAGTTCCTGGGTTGCTATTGTTGTAAACCCAGGAGCAGGAAGTATTAGGAGTCCTCGTTAGGCATGGAGAGACCTTTACACTCGAGCATCTCCTGCTCATCCAGAAAGGATACACGTGGTCCCCAGGACGCATTCATCTCAACTCTTCCATTACCTTGAAATATTTAAAGCCGAGAAATGAGGCTTCCTTGAATCTTCCTCTTAAAAAAAAATGCACACACTTCTTTTTTTTTTTTTTCAAGAATGAGATTCACACACTGGCATACCTGAAACATCACAAAATGACGGAAGCTTTCAACATCCTGAAAGTCAAGGTGGGCACAGAGTTTGTGGTGAAGGAGGCCCGGTGGAGGCGGCTGGTCAAGGTGGTGGCACCAGACGTCAGCAGTTCCCACCTGGAGCTCCTGTTGAGGATCTCCGACGAGGGACAGAAGGGGCACGTGGGTAAGAAGCCTCAATGGGAAGTGGGGGGATTGGATTTTTTTTCATTTTCTTTTTAAAAAAGCTATGTATGTATTTGACTGAGTCCCATCTTAGTTGGGACACATGGGTTTCTCTCTAGCTGTGGTGTGTGGGCTTAGTCACCTGTGGGATCTTAGTTCCCTGATCGGGGATCAAACCCTCAACCCCTGCAATGGAAGGCAAGCTCCTAACCACTGGGCCACCAGAGAAGTCCCTCACTTTCTCACGTTTGCAAATAGAGATGTGTATTGGCTGGCAGTGTTACAGTGGAATTAGGGTCCTGAGCTGTGACTAAGCGACTTCACTTTCACTTTTCACTTTCCTGTATTGGAGAAGGACATGGCAACCCACTCTAGTGTTCTTGCCTGGAGAATCCCAGGGACAGGGGAGCCTGGTGGGCTGCCGTCTATGGGGTCGCACAGAGTCGGACACGGCTGCAGCGACCTGGCAGCAGCAGCAGCAGCTGTGTTCTGACTAGGGTGCGTGTTGTCAGCATGTGATGAGCCTTCCAGATGCCCTTTACCTTGTAACATGGTCATTCCCTGTCTGGGATTCTGCTTTAGGGAGCACATCTAAAACATGGAAAATGGCTGTCTGAAGTGCATTTAGCATTTACAAGCGAGAAGTTGAAAGTAACCGATATATTCATGTATACGTGGTTGATGCGATTATCAGTAACGCTTAATACTGGTAGCCTGCTTGCTGTGTGTGCCACTGTTGTGACTATTGTGTGTGATCTTCCCCAAACTCAGGGGAAGCGGGGTGGGGGTCTTGTTATCCGCTTTTGTCAGTATGGGAACTGAGACTCAGGAAGGTCAAGTCATTTGCCAGGGCCACACAGCTGCAGTGTGGTACAGGCTAGACTCCAAGGCCCCTGCCTTTTATCATTATTCTAAACTGCCCCCAATTCTAAGGATCGCTTAACAGGAAATGTTGGTGACATCAAAAATGATCATGAAGGGACTTCCGTGGTGGGCCAGTGGCTATGACTCCACGCTTCCAAGGCAAGGGCCATGGGTTTAATCCCTGGTTGGGGAACTAACATCCCACATGTTGTGCAGTGTGGTCACATAAATAAATACACTTTAAAAGATGCTTTTAAAAATGACCATAAAGATGAGGTAGCAATGGGGAAAGATATACAATGACTGCAATACACCCCAACTTCACTTCACCAGTTCCAATAAGAGTCTAGAGGGAGACGCATCCAAATGGAGAGGTAAGTCTGAGAGGATGTAAATTCACATGAGACAAGGAGTCTCAAACCAGTCCAGCAGAGCCAGGGCTTTATTAGGACTCATGGCCTGTGTGAGAAGAAGGAAACAGTGACAGTGATCCTCTGGAACTTATGAGAGTGTCCCGGGAAAAGAGGAAACTGTGTGGCAAGACGCTGTTAAACGGGGAGTGCCAGCATCCTCCAGGAGGCAAGGTCAGCAGGGTTTGAAGGCATCTTCGCTGAGCCGTGGGCATGTGCCTTCAGCCACCCAACTCGATGGCTCAGAAGCCAGGCTTCTCAGACCCTGAAGAACCGGCTTTGGCGGCCCTGTTAGGGATTGGCAGTGATACACCGTGGGTCCTCATGCCAGACTTAAGGTTCTGCTAATGATGGGGGGAGAGTGGCTGGGAAGCCCCTGAGCACCAAACTTTTCAAGTTCTTTGGAAAGTGCATGAAGCTTTTAAATTTCTAGCCCTCCGTGGATCTGTATACTTGGCTAAAATACAGCAAAGATGAATGACTAGAAAGGTGGAATTAAAAAAAAAACGTAAAATTCAAGTCCCAATTTTTCATTATTAAATTTTCCTTCCTGGGTGGATATTTTTTTTTTTTAAGTTTTTTTGTCCACACTCTGCTGCATGTGGGATCTTAGTTCCCCGACCTGGGATCGAACCTGCATCTTCTGCATTGCAAGATAGATTCTTAACCACTGGACTGCCAGGGAAGTCCCTCCTCTTCTTATTAAGGGCACCAGTCATATGAGATCAGGGCCCACCCTAATGATCTCCTTTCTGCCTAATTGCCTCGTCAGAGGCTCCATCTCCAAAATACAGGCACACTCGGAGGTGCTGGGAGCTAAGCCTTCAGCATGTTAAATCTCAGGGGACACAGATCAGCCCATAACTCCTGTTTGGCTGGTTCCGGCCTTAGACTGTTGCCTTCTCTAGAACTTTCTTCTGTCTCTGGTTCACCATCTCCCATGCCCTAGCACTGCTAATCTTCGAAAGCTTGTGTCAGATTTATAGCCTTAGGTTATCAAAACCTCAAACTTGAACATTTACTCAAAGCATAGCACCGCTGCGGTTCTGCTTCATCCGCGGCTTTCCCCCTCACATGATGTGAGTCCACCTGGTCTGAGGCTGCAAAGCTGCAGCATGACGACAGCTCCAGACCTCACCCAGGCAGTGCCCTGACTTTCTGATGCCCTGGGGACGTTCAGCAAAGGATATTGCACGGCCTTATGAGCAGGTGAGAGGGGGCAAAGGAGGTCAGCAGATGCCCTTGAGACATACATACCCATGACCTTGGCTGCCATTGGTTGGTTCATGGCTGGAGTCAGCAGGCCTCGGTCCTCAGCTCTGAGCCCTGCTCAATTTTTTGTTTTTAAACTTTTTATTTTGTATTGGGGTATAGCTGATTAACCATGTTGTGACAGTCTCAAGTGGACAGCAAAGGGACTCAGCCATCCATAAACATGTATCCATTCTCCTCCAAACTCCCCTCCCGTCCAGGTTGCCACATAACATCAAGCAGAGTTCCTGTCCTTATTGACTATGCATTTTAATTATAGCAATGTGTACATGTCTATCCCAAACTCCCTAACTATCCCTTCCCACCCATCTTTCCCTGCAGCAACGTTTGTTCCGTAAGTCTGTGAGTCTCTTTCTGTTTTATAAGTTGATTTGTATCATTTCTTTTTAGATTCCCCGGGTAAGGGGTGCCATATAATATTTCTCGCTCTCTGACTTACTTCACTCAGTATGACACTCTCTAGGTCCTCCCATGTTGCTGCAGATAGCATTGTTTCATTCTTCTTAATGGCTAAAGCAATGGCACCCCACTCCAGTACTCTCGCCTGGAAAATCCCATGGACGGAGGAGCCTGGTAGGCTGCAGTCCATGGGGTCGCTAAGAGTAGACACGACTGAGCGACTTCACTTTCACTTTCATGCATGGGAGAAGGAAATGGCAACCCACTCCAGTGTTCTTGCCTGGAGAATCCCAGGGACGGGGGAGCCTGGTGGGCTGCTGTCTGTGGGGTCGCACAGAGTCGGACACGACTGAAGCAACATAGCAGCAGCAGCAGCAGCAGTGGCTAAGTAATATTCCGTTGTATACATGCACCACATCGTCTTTATCCATTCTTTCGTCCATGTACATTTAGGTTGCTTCCATGTCTTGGCTGTTGTAAACAATGCTGCAATGAGCACTGGGGTGCAGGTATCCTTTTGGATCACGCCCAGGAAGCCCTGCTCAGTTTTGCCACCTGAGTCATGATCCTGTTTGTAAATTAAATGAGACCAGGACCTATCTAGTTTGAAAAAAGGAGTCTATCCGAGTCCCAGATTTTATGAGTGCTCCATGGAAGTGGCAGGAAGGTGCCCACAGACTCATGGCTTAGCAGACTTCCCCGGTATTTTGCCTTTCACAAAACAGGGATGTCAATTTAAATACTGTTACCAGGGCAAACATGTCCTCAAGGAAGACAGCCAATTAGATTTGTTAACTTCTAGGGATCGTAGGTTATCTTTTAAGGGAGATAGTAGTTATTTCTGAGGGTGTGCAAAGACTCCTTTCGTTAACCAACGTTTCCTTTTTTTTTAAATTTTTTAAAGGTTTTTTTGATGTGGACCCTTTTTCTAAGTCTTCATAGAACTTGTTACAGTATTGCTTCTGTTTGATGTTTGGCCTCAAGGCATGTGGGATCTTAGGCCCCCTCCAGGGATGGAACCCCAACTCCCTGCATTAAAAGGTGAAGTCTTAACCACTGGACCACCAGGGAAGTCCGTAACCGACACTTTCAAAGACAGTTTTAATAACAGAAAGACAAACAGAATTTCGCACATCACTGTAGTCTCCACTCAGTACGAGCGGGGAGACCACTGGCTCTGTGAGGCATGCTCGCTTTCTCCCTTGATCTATAACTATGGGCATGTGTGGTTTCCAAGGTTAAAGGCTGGAATTCCGTTAGTGCCGAAAGTGTTAGACTTAAATCTGGTGTTATACTGAGAAAGATGAAACTTACAGACGTGGAAAGAAAAGAGCCGAATAGAATTGTTAACAGAGAGTACAGAGAATAATGTGTCTACAACAAGAGTTGGTAGACTGTAATCCACAGGCTATATATGGTCACTGCCTGTTTTTATAAACACATTTTACTGGAACACAGCCAGGCTTACTCATCTGTGTTTTGTTTACGGCTGCTTTCATGCTAAAGTGGCAGAATTGAAAAGTTGAAACAGGGATCAATTGGTCCACAAAACTTAACATGTTTACTCTTTGCAGAAAAGAATTTGCTGATCCCTAATCTCCAACATATAGTACCAGATGGGCACAAATTTCTTGACACAAAATTACCATAATTTGGATTCTCTTTGTCCTTTCTTGTTCTTGTTCTTCTTTTTTTTTAATGTTTATTTATTTGGTCTGCAATAAATGAGCTGGGTCTGCAGCATGTGGAATCCTTAGTTGCAGCACATGGGATCTAGTTCCCTGACCTGGGATCTAACCCTGGCGCCCTGCATCGGGAGCATGGAGTCTTAGCCAGTGGACCACCAGGGAAGTCCTGTCCTTTCTTGTTCTACAGAATCTTCTGGATGAAAAGATGTGAGCCCAGTGATACTGATAGATTCCCTGTTGGTTGAGGTTATTTGACGACTGAGGTTTTGGGTGGATTCTGTGTACGCACACACAGCAGACACACACACACACACATACACACAGAATTTCATTTATTTATTTGACTTGTCAGGTCTGAGTTGCAGTACATGGAATCTTTAGTTGTGGCATTTGAACTGTTAGTTGCAGCACGTGGGCTGGAACTCCTTGACCAGAGACTGAACCCCAGGCCCCGGCCCTGGGACCTCAGAGTCTTAGCCACTGAACCACCAGGGAAGTCCCTTGGCTGGATTCTTAACAGTAGGTTCCCCTGAACCCTATTTGTGGCTGTCATGTCAGTGTCTCCCTGCCCTCTGATGGTGGAGTTCACATAGCCCAAGTCTCTGAACTCAAGTTATCACATCATCTAATTTTCCCAGGCTGCCCTTCCCCCTGAGTGGGTACTACATGCTTTGGCTATTAAGACAAATATATGTGTTTTGGTTCTAACTCTAAAGACCCAGAATCGAATCTACGAATAAGATATTCTTAGATATCCTAAGATATCTAAGAATGCTTTCATCCAACTTGATGTTCTTAGGATCATTGAGTGTGCAGTGTTAATCTCTTAGTCATGTCCTAGTCATGTCCGATTCTTTGCAACCCCATGGACTATCGCCCACCAGGCTCCTCTGTCCATGGGATTCTCCAGGCAAGAACACTGAAATGGGTTGCTATTTCCTTCTCCAGGGGGTCTTCCCAACCCAGGGATCGAACCTGGATCTTCCGCATGCAGGCAGCTTCTTTACTGTGGCACTCCTAGAGAATATAAGCAACATGACTGTTGAATATCACTCAGTGTTTTGTCTAATTCAGGCTCCTCGCTCGGATGAGGCCCCACTTTGAACATGGCTGGGGCTTTCTCTTTGCCTGGGTGTCTGTTGACAGCAGTTCACTGTCATCTTTCTCAAATTAATTATTATGGTGACATCTGTAGAACCATGACTGGTTGTTTACTTCTGAAACCTTGGAGACCTGGCCGTCGTCTAGGCCTCTAACCGCGAAGCATTCTAGAATTTAAAAACTCTATCCCGGGACTTCCCTGGTGGTCCAGTGGCTAAGACTGTGTGCTCCCAAGGCTGGGGGCCTGCGTTCTATCCCTGGTCAGGCAACTAGATCCCGTATGTCGCGACTGAGAGCTTGCATGCCACAAGTAAAGGTCCCACATGCCACAACGAAGATAAAAGACCCCGAGGGCCGCAGTTAAGACCCAGCACAGCCAAATAAATAAATATTTTTTTAAAATAATTCTTCTAAAAAATTAAAAAAAAATCCACCCCACTCTTTAACAACTATCTCAGCTATACCTGAATCTGTACCTGCAATTTACAACTTTCTTTAAAGCGTAACAAAGCCTTCAACTTGGTTTTCAAAGAAGCAGCAACACTCTGTGTACAATCTGATTTCATCCATCGATGTGATGTTTCTTGAAGTTGTATGTAACAGGAAGTTCATACGTGAACAGTGGACTCTTGGTCAGTACCCCACATGCCTGGTCGGGGAGAGGTGCATGAGGTGATGTAGAATAGTCTGCTTGCCCTGGGCATTCAGCAGGTCCTGAGTGCATTGGCTCAGCAGCTGGGTGGGTCCAGGCTAGTCAGGAGAGTGATCACTGTGGACTTCCCTGGTGGTCCAGTGGTTAAGAGTCCACCTGACAATGCAGGGGACACAGGTTCTATTCCTGGTCTGGGAAGATTCCAAGACCCATGCCAAGGGATACCTAAGCCCGTGTGCCACAGCTACTGAGCCCGTGCTCTGGAATCCATACTCTGCAACAGGAGAAGCCACTGCAGTGAGAAGCCCGCATACTGCGGCTAGAGAGTGGCCCCTGCTCGGGCAACTAGAGAGAGCCCGCACAGCAGTGAAGGCCCAGCGCAGCCAAGCATTAATTACCTAATTATTTTTAAAAAGAAAGTGATCACCGTACTGTGGCCTGGGATGACGCGCCAGTGTGTTGTGGAGGCTGTGGGTTTGACTGAGTCCCTGAGAAGGGGCAGAGAGGAGGGTGGGCCGAGAAAAGGGTGGAGGTTGAAGGGTAAGGGTTATGCCTACCTTGGAGGTTTTGAGGGGCGGACAGGGACGTGGGATTGAGGCTGGAAACGCAGGTCAGGCAGACGCGGGAGGCAGCGACTGTCCTCACTGAGGAGGAAAGTGAGGTGGGAGGCAGGGAGGGAGGCAGTGGCATCTGTGAACCAGCAAAGTCACATGCTTGGTTTGGCTGCTTTAGGCTGGCGCAGGGTCTGCGTGAGGACAGGCGGGAGGCGGGGCCACTCGTTGGCGCCTTGGCCTTGGCCTTTGCGGCTTCAGATCTTCATCTGTGACATGCAGATCCAAGAGCGCGGTCTTGGTGTCACTCTTTGGACCTTAGTGTCACAGCGGCCCCGTATTGGGGGGTCGTCTTTTCATTGCAGACAAAGTGAACTTTCTACGCTTGGCTGACCTCCTCAACATCCGGGTAGTCGCCATCAACATCAAGAAACACCCACTGGAAACTTGGATGCCTCGGGTATACCAGTCATCCACAAGCCTCTTGGTCCAGAAGATGGTTCAACACAGGCAAGTGAGATGGAGCCGGTTTTCTCTCAAGTTGCTTTCAAAGTACTGCAGTCAGTTAGTGCTGTCTGGACTGAATACATTTCACCATTGAAGCTATAAGTCACTCCCTGTTCTGTGCGTTTTTGTTTTTTCAGGGAGGCATGGAAAGGGTTTTGGACAAGCTGTGTTTAACCTTAGCCAGAGGCCAGGCTTTTAGATGACGCTTCCTTCTTCGATTTTTTTTTTTTTTAATGCTCAAGAGCCACAGACTGGCTGTGCTTTCTGAGTCAGGGAAGCGAATCACTCTCTGATTTCAGAAAGTTCTAGTCCTGTCAGAGTTATTAGGAAGTTGATGGCAAGTGGGGTATTTTGACTCTGTAAAATGTGGTAGGAAGACGTGAGTTAGCATCACGGGAATGACTGTTAAGAATGTCAATTGAATCTTTTATTCTCAAGTAGATGGACTTGGTGAAAAGTGACTGATTGGAAAAGACCCTGATGCTGGGAAAGACTGAGGGCAGGAGGAGAATGGGGGGCAGACCAATGGTTGGATAGTGTCATCAATACAGTGGACGTGAGTTGAGTAAACTCCGGGAGATGGTGAAGCACAGGGAAGCCTGGAGTGTTGCAGTTCATGGGGTCGCAAAGAGTCAGACGTGACTGAACAACACGATGGACTCCAGCAAGAGTCCTTTATCCTGGTTGGAGACCTTATTTTTGCTACACATTGCCTGGAATACTCCTGTCAGCAGAGATTTCCCCTCTTGATGTCTTTGAATTTATTGTCTCATAAAAGTGAATGATGGGACGTCTCTGGGGGTCCAGTGGTTAAGACTCCACACTCACAGTGCAAGGGACCCAAGTTCTGCCCCTGGTGGGAACTAGATCCCACATGCCATGACTAAAGATCCCGAATGCCGCAACAAAGATCTGAGATCCCACGTGCCACAGCTAAGACCTGTTGCAAATAAATAGTTTTTTAAAAAGTAAATGGTTCAGAAGTCCTTGAAAGTAGCCCAGCCTATGATGTTGATAAATATCCCTTTCAGTGCCCATATTTTATATTAACCAAAACCATTTATGTAAAAGGTCCTTTCCATTCATCTCAACATTGAGCTACAGATGTGTTTCACTTGGTGGATGTTTGTGTGTCCACATGTGGCCTCCAGGGCTGGCCCCTGCAGTCTGAAGCTTCCCCAGAACAGTGGGCTAGGACTCTGTCTTCCTGCGGCCACGTCCAGGATTCGCCCAGGAGCACAGCACGCAGATGCCTGCTTGGGGCAACCCGCTCTGTCATTGAAAAGTTGATCCTGAGCCCAAATATCACGTTTTTTTCATCCCTTTTCACCCCTGACTTGGTGAGAAAATAGGACATGTTGACTCCCTGGAAGTCTCGTGTGTGTGTAAAGCGACTATATTCCAATTTAAAAAAAAGACACACACACACACACGCCGGATTTCAAAGACTTCATACCAAAAAAGGATGCCAAATATCTCATAATTTTTATGATCATTACGTGTTAGGCAGATAGTAGTTTGGATGTGCTGTGTTAAATAGAAAATATTGGTAAAATAATCTTAACCTGTTTAGAAAAGTAAAAGAGAATTTGGTTTTTTTTTAAAAAAGAAGTTTTCAGGAGCTTTCTTAGCAAAGGATTCCAGTTTTCCAGGGACAAGCAGTGGAGATACAGTGGTCCCTTCTCCTTGCCCCCGATTCTACTGAACCTTTCCTCTGACCCAGCCGCTGTGCCGGAAAGGTGAACTTGGGAACACTGGGCCTTCTCCCTCATGCTGTCTTCATTTTCTCCTGGTAGGAAAGCCTGGGAGGCAGGTGAATTTCAGGGCCCTGACCATGATGGAACCTTTCTTTCCATGAGGGGTAAATGTGTGTTTGTGTGTGTTGGTGGAGTGGGAGGTGGTGAGTATATCACATTCATCCCATTGACAGGAAACACATCTGTCCCTGTAGGGCTCTAAACCTGCTTTTTTCTCTTTTAACTGCAATATATGACAGAATCTCTTCTTTTTCTCTCCTGCCAGGATTTTTGTCTGGGTTTACGATGTCATCATTCTAATAAATGCCATATTCATTGCTTTGGATGAGAAGGACTCCTTAATTTCCTACGCAGAATGGCTTTTCCTTTCTCTGTATATCATTGAGATTCTCCTGAAATTGTACACGTATGAACCCAGCGCTTATTTTGGAAGGAAGCAGTTCTGGAACTGGTGAGTCTGTGTGTTTTTTTGTGGGTAGTGGGGAAACTGTGGGTGAAGACAGGGCTTCCTGTCACACTGTGGGAACACAGCTCCGTCTGCCTAGTTTTGAGGTTTCTTTTTTGTTGCTCTTTGCTCATTAGTCTTGTTTTGTTTTTTTGACCATGCTGCAGAGCATGAGGGATCTTGGTTCTTGGTCCTCCCAGGAATCGAACCTGCGCCCCCTGCTGTGAAAGTGTGGCATCTTGACCACTGGACTTCAGGGAAGTCCCCAGGCTTCTTAGAATGAAGTCTTGAGGACATGGGAACATCTGGTTGTCAGAGCTGTGATTTATGATGTCAGTTCGAATGACTGGCTAAAATTAGAATCACATCTTGAATTTGAAAAGGAATCTTAGGACACAGGCCCAGTGAGACAGTTCCCTCCAGAACTGCTGGGCCCCACACTCATCTAGTCTTATTATCAGAAAACATGGCCTGCACGGCTGGATGATGAGGACCTTAGTGAGCTCTTTCCTGGGCTGGATGTGTCTCTGTGACCTTCTCTTCTCCAGGCTGTGTACCTCCTGGCCTCAAACCATCGCCTGCATGCTGCACACCGTCTCGGGTGCCACTGAGTGTCAGGCATCATGGAACACAAACTTTAGGAGGACACAGTTTGGAAAGTTGGATCTCTGTGGTCACTGCTTTCAGTGCCAAGAAACTCACTAGAGTTCTTGTGTGGCCCAACAGGAGGGACCTGACCAGTGTTGTCCAGGACCATGGCACCTTTGTCAGAAAGAAAAGTAATGGCATGATGAATTTCATCTTTAATTAGAAAGTTGCAGAACCTCCCTGGTGGTCCAGTGGTTAAGACTCCATGCTTCCAATGCAGGGGATGTGGGTTTGATCCCTGGTCAGGGAACTAAGATCCCACACGTTGCTCAGTGTGGCCAAAACACAAAAAGAAAAAAAAAATTTAAGGTGCAATGCATTTAGTAAAATTAATGCCAAAAAAAATTATACTGTGTATTCTGAAAATGTGTCAAAGTGTTCTTGCAAGTATGTAGCTATGTTGGAAGGCAGAGTGATATGAATTAGTTGATTTCTACAGATTTCCCAGAATGGTTAATTGGAGCAGCCAGTCAGTGATTAAACACAGTGTTTCTTTTTGTATCTGCTATCCTAAAAATCATGGAAATGAGTCTGATGGCTGGATCTTGGCTTTCCCTAGGAGATGGGATTCCGCATTTTCTTAGGATTCACTGTCCTGAGCTTGACAGACCTTTCTCTTGATTCCTTACTGATGCTGCTTCTTCACTGTTAGGTTCGACACGCTGATCATCATCGCAGCCCTGCTGGCCACTGTGGCCAACACCACCATTCAAGGTCAGTGTCATCACCCACTCCCAGCTTCTCTGCTTCCTGGATCATGTGTTCAATCAGTGATCTTTGTAGAACATCTACGGTGCACTCTTAGGGTGTTTGGAGCAACGCAGAGGGGATGAAAGAGAATCGGTAACAGTGTTCCGTGTTCTGGAGAGGGATACTAGCTTTGTCTGTGTTTAGCTCTGTGGTTGTTGTTCAGTCGCTCATTCGTGTCCAGCTCTTTGCGACCCTATGGACCACAGCATGCCAGGCTTCCCTGTCCTTCACCATCTCCCAGAATTTGCTCAGACTCACGTCCATCCAGTCGGTGATGCCATCCAACCATCTCATCCTCTGCATCAGGGTCTTTTCTAGTGAGTCAGTTCTTCACATCAGGTGGCCAAAGTATTGGAGCTTCAGCTTCAGCATCAGTCCTTCTAATGAATATTCAGGGTTGATTTCCTTTAGGATTGACTGCTTTGATCTCCTTGCAGTCCAAGGGACTCTCAAGAGTCTTCTCCAGCCCTACAGTTCAAAAGCATCAAGTCTTCGGTGCTCAGCTTCTTTATGTAGAGATTCATGTATAGGCATCATCATACCAACCACTCACCTGGTTATTTCTCCAAAACTGCCCTTGGTCTCAGGGCTCATCCTTGACCTTCTGCCCATGCTGACCCCTGACCCCGGATCCAGCTGTAGCATCAGCCTCTGCCCACCATCCTCCCACCCTCTTCCTTCTACCCTCTTCTGGCTTCCCCACTTGTGCCCTCACCACCCTGCACACTCCTTCCTGTAGAAGGCAGAGAAGATTATTTACAGATAAAGCAGGTTCTCTCTCTCTTTTTTTTTTCCAAATGTTTATTTCTTTATATTTTTGGCTGTGCTGGGTCTTCATTGCTGCGCGTGGCTTTTCTCTAGTTGCAGTGCACAGGCTCATGGGTTCTTATTGCACCGGCTTTTCTTGTTTCAGAGCACGGGCTCTGGAGCACAGACTCAGTAGTTGTGGCATGGGCTTAGTCACCCTGAGGCACGTGGGATCTTCCCAGACCAGGGATTGAACCCATGTCCCCTGCATTGGTAGTTGGATTCTTAACCACTGGATCACCAGGGAATTCCAGACAGAGTAGCTTCTTAACCTGAATGCTGGGGGAGAAGGGCTTGCTGAAATGTGTTCCATAGAACGGGACTCACAGTCCCTTCTTGATGATGGTCTGAAGTCTGGTCCTGCACTTATGAGTCTTTGCTCTAGGGCTGGCAGGGCTGCTCAGCTCAGCTCTGATCAGCTTGCAGAACCCTCCCTTCCTTATTGCATGGAGCCATCACCCTGTTCTTGAAGTGTGTATTTCCCCAGGACCCACAGAGTCTCAGGCGTTGTTGAATTATGGGACAAGCTGGAGGTGCTCAGAAAGAACAATGAGAGTTGACTGTGCTCTTTTTCCAGCGAGAAAATACAACAGTCAGCAGGTACTGGATATTGTCTTGATTTTGAGAATACTCCGGCTCCTTCGGGTCATCGTCAGCATCCAGAGGTAAGGATGAAACCATGGGGAACCGTTGCACCTGGGTGGTTTCCCCTCTCTGGGGCTCGACAGAGACCATCCTGCCTGGGAGCTAGAAACACGCCCAACTGTGTCCCCAGGGTGGAACTTGTATAGAGGACCTGGGTTCTCTGGGGGCAGTGGGCGGGGGCAGTGGGCAGTGGCAGGGACCCTGTGAAGATGGTGAAGGGGACCCGTGGCAGCTCCCTGAGGGCAGGAAATCAGTCCATCACTTTCATCCCTGTGACCTGGTCCCTCAACTGTGCTTGCGAGTCTTGACAGCAGCTAATGCTGGCCCTGGTGGCTCAGACGGTAAAGCGTCTGCGTACAATGCGGGAGACCCAGGTTCGATCCCTGGGTCAGGAAGATCCCCTGGAGAAGGAAATGGCAACCTACTCCAGTACTCTTGCCTGGAAAATCCCATGGACTGAGGAGCCTGGTAGGCTACAGTCCATGGGGTTGCAAAGAGTCAGACACAACTGAGCGACTTCACTTCGCTTCACTTAACTTCAATGCTAACAGTGTGATAACCATCGTCTTATTGTTGTTCAGCCCCTGAGTCGGGTCTGGCTCTTTGTGACCCTCTAGGCTCCCCTGTCCTTCATTGTCGTGTCCATTGAGTCGATGCCATCCAGCCATCTCATCCTCTGTCACCCCTTCTCCCCCTGCCCTCAATCTTTCCTAGAATCAGGGTCTTTCCCAGTGAGCCAGCTCTTTGCATCAGGTGGCCAAAGTATTCAGTTCAGTTCAGTTCAGTCGCTCAGTCGTGTCCGACTCTTTGCGACCCCATGAATCGCAGCACGCCACGCCTCCCTGTCCATCACCAACTCCCAGAGTTCACTCAAAATCATGTCCATCGAGTCAGTGATGCCATCCAGCCATCTCATCCTCTGCTGTCCCCTTCTCCTCCTGCCCCCAATCCCTCCCAGCATCAGAGTCTTTTCCAATGAGTCAACTCTTTGCATCAGGTGGCCAAAGTACTGGAGTTTCAGCTTTAGCATCATTCCTTCCAAAGAAATCCCAGGGCTGATCTCCTTTAGGATGGACTGGTTGGATCTCCTTGCAGTCCAAGGAGATCTTCTCCAACACCACAGTTCAAAAGCATCAATTCTTCGGCGCTCAGCTTTCTTCACAGTCCAAGTCTCACATCCATACATGACCACAGGAAAAACCATAGCCTTGACTAGACGGACCTTTGCTTGTTAAGTCCTTCCAACAACACTTGATGTAGAGGCTTTAATGATCCTGAGTTCATGGGTCATGACACTGAAGCTCAGCGAGAGCGAGAGGTTTCCCCTGATGCACAGCGAGAAAGAGACAGACGTAGGGCACAACCCGGGAGTCTGATCCCCAAACCTGGAAAAGCCCACTCTGCTTGGGATAGGCTAGGTTCCTTTCCAGGAGCATAGCGGGATGCCTCCATTCGAGGACTGGCCTGCTACCCCACAAGGTACTCACTCTTTCAACCTAAGTCTCCAAGGAAGCTTTAATACAGACTGGATTTTTGATGAAGAAAAAAGTGGAGGAAAAAATCCAATGAGACTGTATGGTTTTTCTTTTTTTACAAGTTTTTTGTTGTTCTTGTGGACCATCTTTAAAGTCTTTATTGAATTTATTACAGTATTATTTCTGTTTTATGTTTTGTTTTTTTGGCCGCAAGGCACGTGGGATCTTAGCTTCCCAATCAGGGATCGAACCCTCACCCACCTGCATTGAAGGGTAACGTTTTAACCGCTGGTCCACCAGGGAAGTCCCAGGCTGGATGGGTTTTCAGCCTCAATACCCACCTTTGTCTTACTGGTGAAACTGATGACCTTTCTTTCTCTCTCTCTTTTTTTTTTAACTGCCTTGCTTTGCTGTAGGGGAAATACAGGTTAACCACCTGCTGCCCCTCCCACCCAGTTCAGTAGATGGACTGACACCGACAAAATTGTAAAGGCAGATTCCCAGCGGCATTTAGAGGACAGATCCAGGGCAGGAGGGAGAGGCATTAGACCCAAGGTGCTAGGATGGTGTCAGTTTTATTCTTACCTGCCCTTTTCCTTGTGTCAGAAACTTCATTTTATCCCAGGTTTCGGGTGATCGTGACCACCTTAATTAACATTGGCCCCACAATGCTGACATTCGGCGGCCTGGTCTTGGTGAGTGTTTTCTTTCTGATCCACGTGAAGCAAGTGGTAAAATGTTCATTTTTTAAAAATTACTTACTCATTTCTGGCTGCACTGGGTCTTCGTTGCTTTGCATGGGCTTTCTCTAGTTGTGCCAAGCAGCGGCTGCTGTCCGTTGCAGTGGGTGGGCTCTTCACAGTGGAGCTTCTCTTGTTGCAGAGCGCAGATTCTAGGGCTTTAGTGGTTGCAGCACCTGGGCTCATTGGTTGTGGCACATGGGCTTTAGTTGCCCAAGGCATATGGAATCTTCCCGGACCAGGGATCAAACTGTGTCCTCTGCTTTGACAGGCAGATTCTTAGCCACCGTACCACCAGGGAAGTCTTAAGAAATTCATTCTTAGCAGCTCTCTCTGAGCCTTATTTTAAGTGAGGGAAAGAAAGAGATGTGAAATCAATGAGTTCAGTGGTTTCTAGGAGTCATTTTTAGAAATATCAAATGTGTATAAACATCAGGCATTTATACCTGCAAACAGTTCAGGTACACTGGCTGCTGTAATGAACACCCCAGCCTCAGCGGGTTAATCGCGTTACAGTTTTTCTCACCCGCAGTCCAGGGGGTATTCCTAGCCCTAACCACCAGGTGGTTCTCAGGGATTTAAGCTCTTCCAGTGCATGGCTCTTGTATCTGGGTTGTTTTTTAAACTCTACTGGGAAATCGCTATACGATATGACAAATATGCACAATATGACCAATATTCGAAATCTAATGATTTCTAACTTTCCTGGTGGCTCAGCAATAAAGAATCCACCTGCTAATTCAGGAGATGTGGGTTAGATCCCTGGGTCAGAAAAACCCCCTGGAGAAGGAAATGGCAACCCACTCCAGTATGCTTGCCTGGACAATCCCATGGACAGAGGAGCCAGGTGGGCTGCATTCCATGGGGTCACAAAGAGTCAGACAGGAGTGAACAACAATAGTGAATTTAACCCCCTGACTTGTTAGCAGCATCACTTTGACTTTGTAAATGGAGACTCTGGGAGAGGGCAAGGTGTGGTCCAGCTGGGGTGTCTCCTGTCCCTGAACAACCCAGTGTTTGGTGGGCAAACCCCAGCCACGCTTTTTCCTGATGTTGCTGGAACCCATGGCTGGGGGGCAGCCATTCCTGGAATGAGGGTAGCAGCCTTCCCTGCTGGCTGTTGTCACCTGGCCCGCCTGTGTCCATGTCCTCCTGCCTCCCCTCACCCCGCGTGCCACCCCGTGACCCTGCCGCCCACCCTAGGTGGTCTACTACGCATTTGCCATCATTGGGATGGAAGTGTTCCACGGCAAAATCCACTTCCTGGACCCCGGTTCTGGCAGTCCTGATGCCCTGGTGTGTGGGAACCCAGCCTTAAAAGACTCAGCATTTGCCCAAGGCAGGTACTGCAAGAACAACTTCAACGACCTGGCGTCCTCACTCATCCTGCTGACGGAGCTCACCGTGGTTAACCAGTGGCACAATATCCTTTCTGAGGAGGCGGCGTGGTGGGGGATGCTCAGAGCAGCTCCTGGGAGGAGGAGGAAATGGGAACCCGCTCCAGTATTCTTGCCTGGGAAGTCCCGTGGACAGAGGAGCCTGGCGGGCTATAGTCCAGGGGTCGAAAAGAGTGGGACACGACTGAGCGACTAAACAACGACCTGGCAGGTTTGGTGCCTTAGCTTCGCACTCCTCGCGGACGGCTTTGCCCTCGTGACACACCAGGCAGCAAAGCTGTATTTCATCGGCTTCCACGTGGTGGTCGTCATTCTCATTGTGAAGTGAGTTTGCTCCTGCCAGTGGGCCTTTCCAGACCTGCCCCCCCCACCACCCTCAGACCTACAGCCGCTCGCACCTCCCTCCTCCCTGGCTCCACCCTGGACTTCCCTGTGGATGGGTCCCATCTCCCTTGCTAGATGCCCAGGACACCAGAAGGGAGGCGTCTAATTTCTGTTCACACTCGTGTTCTTCAGTGTCAGCCAGCCGTGCATGTCAGTATATCATATAAATATCATAGCCTCACAAGTTGTTTGGGTCAGAAGGGCTCTGGGGTCCTGGTGGGTCTCCCTACCCTTCCCCACTGGGATGAACATCCTTGTGAATTGCATCCACCCTCTGCTGAAATCTGCCCAATTCCTGGGATTCCTTAGAACCTAAATGAGTTAGTTTCCTTGTTGGCCAGCTCTGGTCCTCCCCTGTCCTTGCACAGGGAGAATGGAAAGGTGCCACTGGTTACTTCTCTGCATTGGTTCCAGTTCTGTCCTGATCCGTCTTCCGGGGGTGTGGGAACTCAGCCACTATTTGAGAGCAGTTATGACATCTCAGTGCTTCAGAGGGCTTTCCTCCCAGCTTGCTGATCTCTGATTCTAGTCCCATTGTTCCTTGTGGGAATCTGAGTTCCCTTGATCACAGGTTTTCGTTTCTTTAATAATTTTGGTTATTTATTTATGCGTTGGCTGTGCTGGGTCTTCGTTGCTGCTCAGGCTTTTCTCTAGTTGCAGCAAGTGGGCACTACTCTCGTGGTGTGTGGGCTTCTCCTCATTGCAGTGGCTTCTCTTTTGGCAGTATGCAGGCTCTAGGGTGCCTGGACTTCAGTACTCATGGCCCGTGGGCTCTAGAGCACAGGCTCAGTAGTTGCTCCGCAGCATGTAGGATCTTCCCAGATCAGGGATCAAACCTGTGTTCCCTGCATTGGCAAATGGATTCTTTACCACTGAGCCACCATGGAAGCCCTTGATCGCTGAGTTTTTTTCCCAGAGATGTTTTCTGGCTGTTGTACCCTTCTCAGTGCCCAGGGCACACAGCTCTTGGCGTGGCAGCCCAGCCCTGGGCCCTGTTACCTCAAGGTTGCTTTGGCCACCAACCTGCTGGTTTTGGCTGAAGAACGTCCCAGTAGAGGGAGGGGAAGGGAAGAACCGCTCAGCGCTGCTGGTCCTGCACAGTCTGGACAGAACATGCAACAGGAACAAGAGAAGAACGCCTCCAAGTGGCTCTAAGAGCGATTTTCAGGATGCTGGGGTGGGCCGGGGGGATCATGAAAAGCTGTAGGGGCTCCTCCCCAAGGTTCGTGGAGGCGGTGACAGCGGGGCTCCAACAGCACTGAGTGAAGGCAAGGTGGTGAGGGGTTGCGACTCCCTACTCTCTAGTCGACGGGTCACTGTGCATGCGCGTCACGTGTATGTAATGACAGAGCGAGACACCGAGGGTCCAAGGCAAAGAGCTTACGGAAGCTGCAGCCAGAGCAATACTTGGGTCTGCTCCCTGAGCCCTAATCCCCACTAAGCAGCGAGATGAGGGCCAGCTGGATGGGCTAGTTGTAGAACCAGAAATTCAAACTGAGGAAACTCTAATCTGTGTATCTGGGAAGACCTGCTCATCCTCCCCTCTGGAGAGAGAGAGAAAAAGAGAAATACCTTATTTTAAAATCTTTTTTCCTTGTATTGGCGTATAGCCAGTTAACAGTGTGATAGTTTCAAGTAAACAGGGGAGGGACTCAGCCGTACATATGCACGTGTCCATTCTCCCCCAAGCTCTGCTGTCCTCCAGGCTGCCGGGTGACATTCAGCAGAGTTCTCTGTGCTAGATGTGTGGGTCTCTGTTGGTTTTCTGTTTTATTTTATTTTTTAAATTTAATATATTTATTTTAAATGACATAATAGATACAATTATTGATAAATGGTACAATTTGATAATGATTGAAGGTACAATTCCTTGATAATGATAAATGGTACAATTCCCAAAGAAGATAGACATCATAAACTGTTAAACACCTTAACAGCAAAGAAACAAAGATACATAAAGCAAAATCAGAAGAAATAAAGGGAAAAGAAAAAACACATAATCATAGTGAGACATATTAACATTTCTCTGAGAATATTTTATCAAGTGCAGAAAAAAGAATAGGAAAAGAATAGGAGCATCTTGAATGATGTCATTAATAATTTAAATATAATAGATTTATATTTAATTTATGTTAATCATATCCTACACAAACATATTAAAAATTTTGTATCTCATATGTTGTTATTAGATGTCCAGGGGACATTTAGAAAAACTGGCAAAAAGATAAACATTACTAAATTTCAAAAAGTTTATCTGTTTTAAATACAGCAGTGTGTACATGTCCATCCCAGACTCCCTAACTGTCCCTTCCCCCCATTCTTCCTCTCTGGCAAGCATAAGTTCATTCTTTAAGTCTGTGAGTCTGTTTCTATTTTGTAAGTAAGTTCAAGAAAGACCATATTTTTACTTTTGAATGCAAGCAGGTCTCTGGGGAGGAGAGGTCTTTGCTAGCCACAGTGATCTCTGGGGAGGGGGCAGCGCCAAGCTTTACTACCATGGGACATCTCCAGAGGCTAGTGTACTGACTGGGTTGGTCAAAAAGTTCAGGTTTTCCATAGTGAATTTTTTTACAGTTAATACATCCCTAAATTGACTCCCAGTGCCCTTGCTCCAGGATCTAGACTGTGCAGAAACATGAGACATTCGTGGAGAGTTTTCTATCAACCATCATTTGGCCTAAGCTTCCCCTTAAACTGTATTTTTGTGCTTGGTCTGGCAACCCATGTAATAAAATTGGAACCATATACAAAGAAGATTCACATTGCCCCTGCACAAGGATGACACAAATTGGTGAATCAGTTGATACTTTTGCAGTATGGGGGTAGGGGATTCAGAGGTACAAACTGTTACATATAAAATAAGATGCAAGGACGGGCTTCCCAGGTGGCACTAGGAGTAAGAACCTGCCTACCAGTGTAGGAGACAGGAGAGACTCAGGTTCGATCCCTGGGTCAGGAAGATCCACTGAAGAAGGGCATGGCAGCCCACTCCAGTATTTTTGCTTTGAGAATCCTGGTGGCCTACAGTCCTTAGATTCCCAAAGACTTGGACATGACTGAAGTGACTTATCATCAGCTACAACACAGGGAATATGGCCAGTGTTTTATAATAACTATAACTGGACTATAACCTTTAAAAATTGTGAATTAAAAAACCCTCTATTTTCTTAATAGTCATTGTTTAAATAGGATGTAGAGGAAGACTGATTTTCCAGATGAAAGAAAGTTGTGCCCAATGCTTGAAAGACATGTTGTCATTTCTTCTTCATGTTATGTTTCTTTGCAAAGATGGGCAGCCTTTTTCTCATTTGGGCTTGAAAACTCTTTGGCATTACGGTTTCCCATCACTTAGACCACGGCTGACTCAACATAACATCCTCTTCCTTTTATTCTTTCTCAGTATTTTCATAGCGTTCATCTTGGAGGCGTTTTTTGTGGCATATTCGTTAGAAAAGAGCGAAGTGGAAACTGCCATTGAGAAGAAGATTCAGGAGCTTGGAGTGGGGGTCCAAGAGTGAGTAGCAGTTCCTGACACGGCTCGTGGACTTTGGAGGTGGGGTGTTCTTGTCAGGGTCCTGACCACCTTTAACCCCCGAGTCCCATGGCAGCCAGCTGGCTCCTGGGTGCCAGTCCTGAGACCCTCACCGGCTGCACGGGCGGCGTGGGGCCACGGCTGGGAGGACAGAGAGGGGCTCAGCTGAGGGACTCGGCCGTGTTCACACATGTCTTCCTCCCTGAAGGGAAGAGGTGCAGGACGGGGGGCTCATTGACAACATGGACGCCAAGGACAGTGGCTTCAGTGCGGATGAAGGAGACAACAAAAAGAAGGACTTGAAAGGACTGTACTTCAGAATTGCATCAAAAAGTAAGTTTTAACCCAACCTGAAACTGCCTCTGATCCATCCTTCTCATAGCAGCTGGTGTGATGTTTCCAGAATGCAAACCTGACCTTCAGGGGCTTTCTGTGGGTCAAGGGTAAAGACCTGCCATGGGCTTGGGGGCCCCATATCTGGTTCCCTTGAGTATCTCAGCCCAGGACCCCCTATGCCTTTGCCCTTCAGCCCTGCTGGCCCTACTTCCTTGGCTCCCCTGCTCCATCCTGCACAGGCCCTTTGCACATGCTGCTCTCTCCCCATGCCCTCATCCCACCCCACCTTGCCTAATCAAGGCCTCTCCACCTACAGGTCTCTGCTCAGGTAGTATTTCCTCGGGGAAGCACCCTGGGCTCCCCAAGAAGTCAGGTGGTCCTGTGAGCTCCCCCAGCTCTCCTCCCCACCTTTTAGCACAGGTCAGCGGCACATTCATTGCTGAGTGACTGCCTGGTCACCATCTGTCTTCTCTGCAGACTCAGAGCTCCACAGGTGCAGGGCTGTATCTTTTTTGCTCTCCATTGTGTCCCCAGGAGATCAGTGGAGAAATAACTCTAGAAAGAATGAAGAGGTGGAGCCAAAGCAAAAACAGTACTCAGTTGTGGATATGACTGGTGATGGAAGTAAAGTGCAATGCTGTAAAGAGCAATATTGCATAGGAAGCTGGAATATTACATCCATGAATCAAGGCAAATTGGAAGTGGTCAAGCAGGAGATGGCAAGAGTGAACATCGACATTTTAGGAAGCAGCGAACTGAAATGGACTGGAATGGGTGAATTTAACTTAGATGACAATTATATCTACTACTGTGGGGCAAAAATCTCTTGGAAGAAATGGAGTAGCCATCGTGGTCAACAAAAGAGTCCAAAATGCAGTACTTGGATGCAATCTCAAAAATGACAGAATGATATTTATTCGTTTCCAAGGCATACCATTCAGTATCAGAGTAAATCAAGTCTATCCCCTGACCAGCAATGCTGAAGAAGCTGAAGTTGAACAGTTCTGTGAAGACCTACAAGACCTCCTAGAACTAACACCCAAAAAAGATGTCCTTTTCATTATAGGGGAATGGAATGCAAAAGTAGGAAGTCAAGAAATACCTGGAGTAGCAGGCAAATTTGGCCTTGGAGTACAGAATGAAGCAGGGCAAAGGCTAATAGAGTTTTGCCAAGAGAATGCACTGGTCATAGCAAATACCCTCTTCCTACAACACAGGAGAAGACTCTACACATGGACATCACCAGATGGTCAATACCAAAATCAGATTGATTATATTCTTTGCAGCCGAAGATGGAGAAACTCTATACAGTCAGCAAAAACAAGACCAGGAGCTGACTGTGGCTCAGATCATGAACTCCTTATTGCCAAATTCAGACTTAAATTGAAGAAAGTAGGGAAAACCACTAGACCATTCAGGTATGACCTAAGTCAAATCCCTTACGATTATACAGTGGAAGTGACATTAGATTCAAGGGATTAGATCTGATAGAGTCCCTGAAGAACTATGGATGGAGGTTCATGACATTGTACAGGAGGCAGTGATCAAGACCATCCCCAAGAAAAACAAATGCAAAAAGGCAAAATGGTTGTCTGAGGAGGCCTTACAAATAACTGAAAAGAAGAGAAGTGAAATGCAAAGGAGAAAAGGAAAGATATACCCATTTGAATGCAGAGTTCCAAGGAATAGCAAGAGGAGATAAGAAGCCTTCCTCAGTGATCAATGCAAAGAAATAAAGGAAAACAATAGAATGGGAAAGACTAGAGATGTTTTCAAGAAAATTAGAGATACCAAGGGAACATTTCAAGCCAAGATGGGCACAATAAAGGACAGAGATGGTATGGACCTAACAGAAGCAGAAGATACTAAGAAGAGGTGGCAAGAATACACAGAAGAAATATACAAAAGAGATCTTCACGACCCAGATAACCATGATGGTGTGATCACTCACCAAGAACCAGACATCCTGGAGTGCAATGTCAAGTGGGCCTTAGGAAGCATGAATAAAGCTAGTGGAGGTGATGAAATTCCAGTTGAGCTATTTTAAATCCTAAAAGATGATGCTGTGAAGGTGCTGCACTCAATATGCCAGCAAATTTGGAAAACTCAGCAGTGGCCACAGGACTGGAAAAGGTCAGTTTTCATTCCAGTCCCGAAAAAAGGCAATGCCAAAGAATGCTCAAACTACCGCCCACTTGCACTCATCTCACATGCTAGTAATGCTCAAAATTCTCCAAGTGAGGCTTCAACAGGATGTGAACTGTGAACTTCCAGATGTTCAAGATGGTTTTAGAAAAGGCAGAGGAACCAGGGATCAAATTGCCAACATATGTTGGATCATTGAAAAAGCAAGAGTTCTAGAAAAGTATCTGTTTCTGGCTTATTGAATATGCCAAAGCCTTTGACTGTGGATCACAACAAACTGGAAAATTCTTCAAGAGATAGGAATACCAGACCACCTGACCTGCCTCCTGAGAAATCTGTATGCAGGCCAAGAAGCAATAGTTAGAACTGGACATGCAACAAAAGACTGGTTCCAAATCAGGAAAGGAGTACATCAAGGCTGTATATTGTTACCCTGCTTATTTAACTTATATGCGGAGTACATCATGAGAAATGCTGGGCTGGATGAAGCACAAGCTGGAATCAAGATTGCTGGGAGAAATATCAATAACCTCAAATATGCAGCTGACACCACCCTTATGGCAGAAAGTGAAGAAGAACTATAGAGCCTCTTGATGAAAGTGAAAGAAGAGAGTGAAAAAGTTGGCTTAAAACTCAACATTCAGAAAACTAAGATCATGGCATCTGGTCCCATCACTTCATGGCAAATAGATGGGGAAACGATGGAAACAGTGAGAGACTTTATTTTCTTGGGCTCCAAAATCACTGCAGATGGTGACTGCAGCCATGAAATGAAAACATGCTTACTCCTTGGAAGGAAAGTTATGACCAACCTAGACAGCTTATTAAATGCAGAGACATTACTTTGACAACAAAGGTCCATCTAGTCAAAGCTATGGTTTTTCCAGTAGTCATGTATGGATATGAGAGTTGGACTATAAAGAAAGCCAAGCACTGAAGAATGAGGCTTTTGAACTGTGGTGTTAGAGAAGACTCTTGAGAATCCCCTGGACAGCAAGGAGATCCAACTAGTCAATCCTAAAGGAAATCAGTCCTTAATATTGGAAGGCCTGATGCTGAAGTTGAAACTCCAATACTTTGGCCACCTGATGCGAAGAACTGACTCATTTGAAAAGACCCTGATGCTGGGAAAGATTGAAGGTGGGAGGAGGATGAGATGGTTGGATGGCATCACCTACTCAATGGACATGAGTTTAAGCAAGCTCCGGTAGTTGCTGATGGACAGGGAGGCCTGGTGTGCTGCATTCCATGGGGCTGCAGAGTCAGACACGACTGAGAGACTGAACTGAACTGAACTGTATTCCCAGGGCCTCACAATGTGCCTGGGACACGGGGTCATTAACATAAGCTGTTTAATTACTTTACTGATTTGCAGTGAATTATGGATTGACGGAGTAAACCCAAGGGGGCTTCCCTGGTGGCTCAGTGGTGAAGAACCTGCCTGCCAGTGCAAGAGATTTGGGTTTGATCCCTGGGTTGGGAAGATCCCCCTGGAGAAGAAAATGACAACCTGCTCCAGTATTCTTGCCTGGGAAATCCCATGGACAGAGGAGCCTGATGGGCTACAGTTCATGAGGTCACACAGAGTTGATAATACTTGGCAACTAAAGGACAAAATCGAGTGAATGCAAATCTGTCTGAATTCCAGCCAGGGCTTTGGTGGGGACACGGTACCTTGCAATTAGACACAGCACAGCATAGATGCAGGGAGGAGTGGGGCGGGCACGCCACCCCAGAGGTGGTCCTCCTGCCTTCAAGGAGGACCTTCTCCTTGCTCTGCAGAGCCTCCGTGGGGGTTGGGAGCTCCGTGGGAGGGGCTCCAAGGTCCTCCTTTGGGAAAGCCCAGCTCTGAGGGGCCGGGTGCGCCCCTCCTCCCCCACAGTCCGGTTCCATGCGCCCTTTCTCCTTTCTCCCAGAGTACAAGACGGTGGACACTTTGTTACAGCAGATGTTTGAGTCTGAAATAGCTCCAGAGGGTAAAGACCCTTCCTTGAAGGAGATTCTCAGCTTCTCACCCAAGAAGGTCAATTTTGATAACAGCGCCTGATCCCGAGCCTGGAATTGTGCACGACCGGAAACCAAGATAAGCTATCGTCACTGTTCGCGTTTCCTACCTAGAGGTTACTTTCTCAGCCCAGGCTCCCATCTGTGTTTTGATAAGACTGTGAATCGCCCTGCCCGTCCTGAGTTGCCGGCTCTGTGTGGTCATGCTTAGAGCTGATCATAGAAGTAAGGAGAGGAAAATCTATAAGGAGTTTATGGAGGGCATTGCTCATACATTTAAGTCCTTTTGATGGATATAGAAAAGATTTCCTTTATTTTTATATGATACTTTGCTGTTTTACTAAATGAATACTGTGCTGTGGTGTTACTGAATGAATTTAAAATACCGAAATATGCTAAAGGAACACGTCCTAGTATGGTAGCTTTTAGATGCGGTGTTTATTCGAAATGAACAACAATATGAACGTGAAGATCAAATTCTGTCACAATTGCTTCTTTTCAAGAGAGGCTCTCAAAGTTTGTTGAATTAAATTATAGCAAGATTTTGAGTCAGTTGCTCCCTGAGGCCACTTTCCCATTTCAAATCTGTCAATACATCAACCTACTCCTTCTGGGAAATTAAAGGGATTTATTTTATTTAAAGGGCTTCCCTGGTGGCTCGGATGGTAAGGAATCCGCCTGCCAAGCAGGAGACTTGAGTTTGATCCCTGGGTTGGCAAGATCCCCTGGAGGAGGAAATGGCAACCCACTCCAGTATTCTTGCCCAGAGAATCCCGTGGACAGAGGAGCCTGGTGGGCTGCAGATGGAGTCGGAAAAAGTCAGACACGACCGAACGACTAACATTTTTCATTTTATTTAAAACACTTTTAATTGTGGTAAAAAAGACATGAAATTTACCATCATAACCATTTCTAAGTGTACAGTTCAGTTGGTTAAGTGCTAGTTGCTCAGTCGTGCCTGACTCTTTGTGACCCCATGGCCTGCAGCCCATCAGGCTCCTCTGCCCATGAGATGTTCCAGGCAAGGATACTGGAGTGGGTTGCCATTTCCTTTTCCAGGGGATCTTCCCAACCCAGGGATTGAACCTGGGTCTCCTGCACTGCAGACAGATTCTTTACCGACTGAGCTACAAGGGAAGCCCAAGTAGATATTAAATCTGAACCTTGGTGAATCCAGCCCATACCTGGGCACTTAGGATGAGCTGGGCCCTTGCTCAGCTCGAGACAGGGGGTAAATGGAACCCAGCTCTGTCCCCAGGGAACTCCAGTCTCCATCGGTCTCCGTCGGTGAGTTGGAGGTTTCTTTGCCCCCAACACTGCTGTTTGTGGCATCCATCTGTTACCCCCCACCCCCTTTAAGATTTTTTTGTAAGGACCATTTTTAAAGTCTTTATTGTATTTGTTACAATGTTACTTCTGTTTTGTATGTGTTGATTTTTTTGGCCCCCAGGCCTGTGGGATTGGAGAAGGAAATGGCACCCCACTCCAGTGTTCTTGCCTGGAGAATCCCAGGGACTGGGGAGCCTGGTGGGCTGCTGTCTATGGGCTCACACCGAGTCGGACACGACTGAAGCGACTTAGCAGCAGCAGCAGCAGGCCTGTGGGATCTTAGCCCCCTGACCAGGGATCGGACCCTCGCCCCTGCACTGGGAGGTGAGATAACCACTGGACCACCAGGGAGGTCCCTCAGTTGCCCTTTGGATGCAGAGTTTTTGTCCTTGTGCAGATGAACCATGTATGTGGTCCAGACAACTAATTTATAATGAAATGAAGAGAACTGCTACAGTTTGTACCATGGAGAAAAACAAAAAACCAAAAACCCATCACTACCACCACCACCAAAAACGATCTACTTTCCTAGTGTGTGTTTAATAAAATGACTTCTTTATTTCAATGGAGCCTTCCTCCCTGGGGACAAGGCTGCAGCTAGGAAAGCTGACTGTGCAGGTGGTGAGTGGAGTCCTTGGCACAGACTGGGCACCAGATGGGTGGCAGCAACGCCGAGATGACACTGGTCAGGTTGAGGTTGCTGGTGTGAAGGACACAGAGGGTGTTTTGGGTGTGATAGGGCTGAAGATTCAGTAACAGCAAATGGGCTGGCAGGGAGGCAGGACATGTTGACAGGGGCTGGAAGCAGAGGCCAAGGGTCCTCCCTGCCCGAGACAAGAAGGCGCCACAGCTGTTTTCCACAGACGGACTCATTTAGCTCTGAGTTTAGTACAACAGGGGGCTTCCCTGGTGGCTCAGACGGTAAAGAATCTGCCTGCAGTGCAGGAGACCTGGTTTCCATCCCTGGGTCAGGACAATACCTTCGAGAAGGGAATGGCAACCCAGTCCAGTATTCTTGTCTGGAGGATCTCATGGACAGAGGAGCCTGGTAGGCTCCATGTGGTTGCCGAGTTGGACATGACTAACTGACACTTTCACTTTAGTAAAACAGCACCCTTATCTGTTTTAGTCTTGTTTCCACTGCAAACATTTTCAAGAGGAAAGAAAAAAATCCCACAAACGTCTTTATCAGTGCTCAGTTGTTTTGACACTGTGAGTAAATCTAATGTTGTTTTCCTTCTAATTTGAGGATATGTTTAATCAGTCATGTAGGTTATATTATTTTTAAAATAAAAACATATTTGCAGGACTTGCCTGGTGGTCCAGTGGTTGAGACTTCACCTCCTAATGCAGGGGCTGGTCCATGAATGATGTTGGCTGCTGTTATTTCAGAGCTAATTAATGATGTATGGGGTTTATATGACTATTTTCAAGATCTGGCATAGTCTTTTTCACGGTACTTTTAAAAAACAAGACGCTTAAGATTTATCCCTGCATTATTTCCCATGGATAGCAATGAAGAACAGGTACGACAAAGGGCATGTATGCGTGCTAATCACTTCAGTTGTGTCCCATTCCTTGTGACCCCATGGACTGGAGCCGCCAGGCTCCTCTGTCCATGGGATTCTCCAGGCAAGAGTACTGGAGTAGGGCGCCATGCCCTCCTCCAGGGGATCTTCCCGACGCAGGGTTTGAGGCCATCTCTTATGTCTCCTGCACTGGCAGGCGGGTTCTTTACCACTAGCGCCACTTTGGGGAGCGATACATATATATACATACACACACACAGTTATATATATAAAGGACATGCATATTTTATTCATAAAAACATGAAGTCCGCTGGATACATTTGGGGAAATTTTGCTTATTTTACGCAAATATAAACCTTTAAATTTGGGTGAAAAAAACCTGACGTGGCTCTTTTCTGGCTTAAAGTAAACAGGTCAGTGTTTTAAGCGCTTTCAGAGCACGTCCTTGTGCAGACTGTCCTCATAAATGCTCGCATCCACCCCAAAAGCCGTGAAATCAGCTGCTAGGCAGGGACCTTATCCTGTTGTGTATTTTATTGAAATATCTGTAACAACTATGTCACATGGATATACTTTGTGGGCTTTTATTTTTAAGAAACATTTACAATAATAGTAAATGTAGACATCGAGGTACTGAGTGAACGGGCAAGTATTTACAAGGTGATCTCCAGGGAGTGTCCATATTTTATTTCCGAGAACGCTTATATTCTAAGAGCAGTACAATTAGCCTGTTACACAGGGTCTTGATCTTGCTGGTATAGTGTTCTTGAAATGTTTTCTTTAGCTTCTGCCTTAACAAATCCAAAGATGGAAGATGATGACAATCAGGTATATTCAACATTATGTGAAAAAATTCATTCCACATGTCCAAGTGAGGAAGCCTGATGAGACAAAGCCATAAAAGAAGGATGAAGTGTAGCCTTCAACATACATGGCAACCCCACTCTTGCATCTGACTTCACTCTCACCTAAAGCCAACTTAATACATCAAGAATGGAAATGTTGGCTCTATTATAACTAAGAGAAAGTAGAGATTCAATTAACTGTCTACACACTTGTTGAACAAAAGTTACGAATGGAGAAACAGAACCGCTTAACTCTCAGTGCTCAGAGGGTCAGGACTATGCTATGTCACCCTGCTTCCCAAGGCATGGATGTTAGTGGCAAAGGTCCATCTTCCACCAGACAGAAGGCAACATCCACTGGAGCACCAACACTAATACCCACCTTCTGAAAAGACCTTCAGGCTTCCAGATGCCCCCTTCATTTTTCACTTTCATGTAGGTGCCAAAAAGCATGCAGTATATGGTTGCAGCAACTCCAAAGTAATCAATCTATAAAGGAAATATGGGTGTCAACAGGGCCCTCCCGTGCAGCACAGGGAGCTCTGCTCAGTGTCATGGGCAGCCTGATGGGTGGGGCGTCTGGGGGAGAAAGGATACACGTGTATGTATGGCTGAGTGTCTTCACTGTCCACCTGAAACTATCACCATTATTATTATTAATTGGCTATACTCCCATATAAAATAAAGTTTTTTAATAAAAGAAAATGAAAATATGGGTATGTATCAATGATTAAAATAGTAATTTACACGTAAGTTA
Source organism: Bos indicus (assembly GCF_029378745.1). Classification (NCBI taxonomy): domain Eukaryota; kingdom Metazoa; phylum Chordata; class Mammalia; order Artiodactyla; family Bovidae; genus Bos; species Bos indicus. The sequence continues at coordinate 1,550,615 of NC_091770.1, read as the reverse complement.
TCATGTCTGTCCAAGTTATGCAGCAAATACAATAAATCATAGGAAACAGTAATAGGATTTCAGTTTTAAAGAATTTTGGAAGCCACGTGTCAGCCCTCACACTAACATGCCCTATGAGTGGCCATCTAGGCTTTGCTGGAGGCTTCCACAGACGGCAGGTCACCCCCTCTGCACCCCGACGGAACATCTCAGAAGTTCTGTTCTTCTTGGGCCACTGTGTCGTTCACTCTGTCATGAGGCCAGAGCAGTGTTAACCCCGTGGATGCCCCCCTCCTCCCCAGGGGCTAGCTGTCGTTTCTGAGCTGCACCCCAAGCCCCACGAAGTGTGGCGTGCCTACGACTGAAAACAGCTCTGCAGTGTGGTCTGTCTCCAAGGCTAGAAGAGGACTGCTGCTGCTAAGTCACTTCAGTCGTGTCCGACTCTGTGCGACCCCACAGACGGCAGCCCACCAGGCTCCCCGTCCCTGGGATTCTCCAGGCAAGAACGCTGGAGTGGGTTGCCATTTCCTTCTCCATTGCATGAAAGTGAAAAGTGAAAGTGAAGTCGCTCAGTCATGTCTGACCCTCAGCAACCCCATAGACTGCAGCCTCCCAGGCTCCTCCATCCATGGGGTTTTCCAGGCAGGAGTACTGAAGTGGGGTGCCATTGCCTTCTCCAAGAAGAGGACTACACCAGCTCAAACTACCTGGATGCCCAAATTCACGTTGAGACTGCAGTGAACGTAATACAGGAAAGGTTCCACATCTCTAGTTCTGTACCTGGTAGTTCCATGGCTTGTTACTGAGCATCTCAATACACTGGAAACCAGAAGTTTCACACTTTCCTGTAAATGCAGTTCCTTTGGGAAAAAGTTTCATGTCTATACTCTGACCCAGGTCAATCAGGACCAAGCCGTTAGATAAGTCATCATCTTTGTTGTCTTGTTCCAAAAATCTGTGTTAAACACAAACAAGCACCAGGCTGTGTAAGCACAGAAAATAAAAGGCTGCTGGGGGGAGATGGTCAGAGAAGTACCCATTCAAAGTGCAACACTTGCCTGTTTCCGAGTATGAAATTGTCTGGCTTGATGTCTCCGTGGATGATTTCACAGTCATGGACTTGCTGGATCATGCAGAGCATTCTGATAGCAAAAGCGAGGACTAGTGCCTGAGGCATCACTTTTTCAGGGGTATTTTTATAGAGATTAATGGCATTCTAGAAATAATGGACAGTGGAATGTCCTGAGTTGGCTGCCCACGATTAATGAAATTTCAAACCAAGAGCTTTGCCCCACCCACCACTCCAATAAAAGCTTCAAGTGCAAAAAGGGATGTGCAAAGCAAAAAAGGTACTTCATGCTTGTGTCATCAAAGCATCACACTTACTAATAACGTGCCATAACTGTAGAGGTCTCCTACTAACACGCTGCCATTCTGGAACAGGTGGGCTGAATAAAATTTGATAAACATGTGTTGCATACTTGGCTTTAGTCTTTCCATCAGCTGGGTCCCAATGTAGAATTCCCAGAGGTTGGGAGGCTTCTGGACCTGCAAAACAGGTAATGTAACATTCACATCCAGCTCATCATGTTCTGTAAAATGACTGCAAGAAAGCAACTTCATCCAAAAAAAAGGGGGGGGGGGCATGGAGTAGAAAGGTATGACAAGCTATGAATTGCTACTGCAGTATGGGGATTGCTCCAAGATAATTTTGGCGGCAAGGCAGTTCGGAATCCCTGTGGGATAGTTTTGTTTCCTAAGTGCGGACAACATATCTAAATGAAACCATTACTATCTTTTTTTAAAAGACAATTTCTTTTAATATTTATTTGGCTATGCTGGGTCTTAGATTCAGCATGCAGAGTCTTAGTTGTGGCATGTGGGGTCCAGTTCCCTGACCAGGGCTTGAATGCAGGTACCCTGAATGCAATTTGATTTCAAAAAAGGAAAGATTTATCCATTTGAATGCAGAGTTTTAAACAATAGCAAGGAGAGATAAGAAAGCCCTCCTCAGGGATCAATGCAAAGAAACAGGAAAACAACAGAATGGGTAAGACTAGAGATTGCTTCAAGAAAATTAGAGATACCAAGGGAACATTTCATGCAAAGATGTGCACAATAAAGGACAGAAATGGTATGGACCTAAGAGAAGCATTAGATATTAAGAAGAGGTGGCAAGAATACACAGAAGAACTATACAGAAAAGATCTCCACAACCCAGATGACCACGATGGTGTGATCACTCACCAAGAAACAGACATCCTGGAGTGCAATGTCAAGTGAGCCTTAAGAAGTATCACGACGAACAAAGCTAGTGAGGTGATGGAATTCCAGTTGAGCTATTTCAAATGCTAAAAGATGATGCTGTAAAGGTGCTGCACTCAATACGCCAGGATATTTGGAAAACTCAGCAGTGGCCACAGGACTGGAAAAGGTCAGTTTTCATTCCAATCCAAAGAAAGGCAGTGCCAAAAATGTTCAAACTACCACACAATTGCACTCATCTCACACGCTAGCAAAGTAATGCTCAAAATTCTCCAAGCCAAGCTTCAACACGACATGAACCAAGAATTTCCAGATATTCAAGCTGGGTTTAGAAAAGGCAGAGGAACCAGAGATCAAATTGCCAACATCTGCTGGATCACTGAAAGAGCAAGAGAGTTCCAGAAAAACATCTACTTCTGCTTTATTGACTACACCAAAGCCTTTGACTGTGTGGATCACAACAAACTGGAAAATTCTGAAAGAGATGGGAATACCAGACCACCTGACCTGCCTCCTGAGAAATCTGTATGCAGGTCAAGAAGCAACAATTAGAACTGGATATGGAACAACAGACTGGTTCCAAATTGGGAAAGGAGTATGTCAAGGCTGTATATTGTGACCCTGCTTATTTAACTTACATGCAGAGTACATCATGTGAAATGCCAGATTGGATGAAACACAAGCTGGAATCAAGATTGCTGGGAGAAATATCCATAACCTCAGATATACTGATGACACCACTCTTACGGCAGAAAGTGAAGACGAACGAACTAAAGAGCCTCTTGATGAAAGTGAAAGTGGAGAGTGAAAAAGTTGGCTTAAAGCTCAACATTCAGAAAACTAAGATCTTGGCATCTGGTCCCATCACTTCATAGCAAATAGATGGGGAAACAATGGAAACAGTGACAGACGTTATTTTCTTGGGCTCCAAAATCACTGCAGATGGTGACTGCAGCCATGAATTTAAAAGACACTTGCTCCTTGGAAAAATAACTATGAATAACTATGACCAACGTAGACAGTGTATTAATAAGCAGAGACATTACTGACAAAGGTCCGTCTAGTCAAAGCTATGGTTTTTCCAGTAGTCATATATGGATGTGAGTGTTTGACCATAAAGAATGCTGAAGACCAAAGAATTGATGCTTTCGTACTGTGGTGTTGGAGAAGACTCTTGAGAGTCCCTTGCACTGCAAGGAGATCAAACCAATCGATCCTAAAGGAAATCAGTTCTGCAATATTCATTGAAAGGACTGATGCTGAAGCTGAAGCTGAAGCTCCAATAATTTGGCCACTTGATGTGAAGAGCTGACTCACTGGAAAAGAACTGATGCTGGGAAAGATTGAAGCCGGGAGGAGAAGGGGACGAGAGAGGATGAGATGGTTGGGATGGCATCACTGACTTGATGGACATGAGTTTGAGTAAGCTTCAGGAGTTGGTGATGGACAGAGAGGCCTAGCGTGCTGTACTCCATGGGGTTGCAAAAAGTTGGACACGACTGAGTGACTGAACTGGAATTGGAACTGTGTTGGGAGTGGGGAATTTTAGCGTCTGAACCATCAGGGAAGTCCATGAAACCACCACTGTCTTAAAAAGAGAATGGCAATCTCAAGTTCTAAAATTCATTTCTATATTGTTCAGATCATTTACCTTCAAAGCAAATTTCTCCTTATTTTTGCTGTTGTTCACATCTCCATGGGTAACTTCATAGACTTGGGCGAAAGCCCCTTGTCCAATAAAGTGATCAACGTAGACAAGCAAAGAACCTGAGGAGAGAGAGAAGTCAAAGTAAAAACAAAGCAGCAGCTCAAAACACTAAAGACTATCAGAATAAAGTATTTGTCAATTCTTCTTGGGCTTGAGTTGCTTTAATAAATAAACGTGGGTACAGCTCCCTTAGGAAGTGTTTGGCCAGTCTTCCATGGAGTGACGGGGGAGCCAGGGCAGCATGGCCGGGGCCCAGGCCCGTCCCCGAGCAGGCGGCCTCGGGCAGCCATCCTCGTCACCCGTGCTCTCGTGTCTAAAGGGGAGATACTTGTGCTGCCTAGTTGGCAAGACTGTTGTGATATCAAAGAAGACGTAAACATCATCTGCAAAGTGCTAAACAAAGGTCTAATGTGCCTATGAAAAATGCAAGCGTTTTAACATCAGAATAAAAGGGACAGGGCATAATTGTACGGGTATTTCTAACAGGTAATTTAAAAATTTTATTGCAGTAAACCTTCTGTATTAGAAGTTTTTTATTGATAGAAACGTTGCAAAGATAGTAGAGTTTCTGTTTGTTCTGCATCCAGTTTCCCTTTTGTTAACTTTTACATAACCAAGGTACACTGGTAACAAATAAGAACCAAGACTGGTAGGTGACTGTTACCTAGCTCCACACTTTTTTCAGATTTCACTAGTCCTCCCCTAATGTTCTAGGGCATATTCAAGTCTCCTCGGCCTCTACTAGGCTGTGACAGTTCCTGACTTTCTGTTTCTGACAGCTGTGGCAGCTCCATGGAGCACTTGTCTGATGAGCTGTAGAATGCCTCTCATCTGGATTTGTTTTGATATTTTTTAGTGACACTGGAGTTATTCGTTTTGGGAGAAAGACCACAGAGGTCAAGTTGTAATAGATTATTAAAAAAAAAAAATCACATGTTTAAAATCAAATATAAAAAAGTCGCTTTCTGGTTTCTAGCTGGCATATAAGGAGTTTGGAAGGCATCAGTGTATGAGTCAAAGAACAGAGCATCAAAATAGTGACGAAAAACACTGACAGACTTCCAAGGAGAACAGATTACTTCACTATCATAGTTGGCGATTTCTACATCCCTCTGTCAGCAACTGACAAAGCCAACAGGCAGAAAATCAGAAAGGGCATGGCTGACACGAACAGCACCACCAATCAACTGGATCTAATAGACATTTACGAAATAATCTAACAACAGCAAAATGTACATTCTTTTCAAGCTTACATGGAATAGTCACCAATAAAGATCACGTTCTGGGTCATAAAATACAATTAAAAAAAAGAAATCATACACTCATGGAATTAAACTAGTAATCAATAACAGAAGGAGAGCTGGAGAGCCCTCAAACACTTGCAGCTAAAATAACACATTCTGATACACACATTGAAATTGTGAGATGCATGAAATGCATGCTTAGAAATTTATTGCACTGAATGTATATGTTGCTAAATCCCTTCAGTTGTGTCCAACTCTGTGCGACTCCATAGACGGTAGCCCACCAGGCTTCCCCTTCCCTGGGATTCTCCAGGCAAGAACACTGGAGTGGGTTGCCATTTCCTTCTCCAATGCATGAAATTGTGAAAAGTGAAAGTGAAGTCGCTCAGTCGTGTCCGACTCCAGTGACCCCATGGACTGCAGCCCACCAGGCTCCTCCGTCCATGGGATTCTCCAGGCAAGAGTACTGGAGTGGGGTGCCTTTGCCTTGTCCGAATGTATATGTTAGAAAAGATCTAAAATCAATAATCTTAGTTTCTGCCTTAGACATCTAGAAGAAGAGCACGTTAAATCCAAAGTAGGCAGAGAAAAGAAATAATAAGAAATAGAGTAGAAATCAATGAAATTTAAAAGTAAAAATCAATACAGAAAATTAGTGAAAACAAAAGTTGATTCTGTGAAAAAAGAAGTTGGTTCTTTGAAAATATCAATAAAACGGATAAGCCTCTGCCAACCTAAGGAAAAATAAGAAGTACACATATCACTAATTGTAGAAATGAAAGACGGGGCATCACTATAGATCCTGTGGACATTAAAAGGATAATATAGCTTCCCTGGTGGCTCAGTGGTAAAGAATCTGCCTGCCAATGCAGGAAACACAGGTTTGATTCCTGGGTTGGGGAGATCCCCTGGAGAAGGAAATGGCAACCTACTCCAGTATGCTTGCCTGGGAAATCCCATGGACAGAGGAGCCAGGTGGGCTGCAGTCCATGGGGTCGGTCGCAAAGAGTCAGACCCGACTGAGCACACACGCGCGTTCCATCATTTATTTAAGCAGTCCCTATAGCTGTCTGTGTTGCTTCCAATCTGCTGCTTCACACACATCACTTTGAAGGTATGCAAGTGTTATCTGCAGGAATTCTTACAAGTGGGTGTCTGGGTCTAAACGTGTGTGTTTTTAATTTTGACAGATAACTGCCCAATTACCCTTTACAGTCACAGTCACAGCAGCAATCAAATCCTGTAGTTACGCCTTAACAAGATGTTCTCATCTTAACGCTACAGGTGAAACTACAGATGAAACCGGTTATTGGTGGGCGGGGCGGGGCGGTGACAGGAGGAGAAACACACACACACACCAGTCAGCACCAACTTCCTGTAGCGAAAAGAGAGGTTAAAGTTTTATTACCCATATGGTGCTTACCTAATTGGAATTCAGTCTTGGGCTTGATGGCTGGAAGCTTACATGGCCATTCATAAGTATTTGGATAGGAACTCACTGGTTTAGAAAGCCCGGATAAAAGTTTGAGAATCAACTCCTCATCCCAAGGGTTCTCAACAGTGAAGTCTTGAAGGAATGGGAACAAAAAAAGGAAATGAATTCAGTAGGCAAGACTTACCAAATAAATCATAAGACAAAGCAAGTGGAGACCTTAACCTTTTAAGTCTTATCTCTAAAGAGCATTGATTCAAATAATAAATTATCATTTCAAAAGTCAAAACTGGTAGTTCTGCAGTTCATCGTCTGTCATTTTCAGATCAACAAGTTTGTGTGTTCAGTTGTGACAAAGGAAATCAAAATGAGGAGCATCTGTTCATGATTCTGCCTTTAATAGAACTGGGGGTACACATCTTAAAGGCAGACTTGGAGATTCATTACGGATGTGCTCAGCTATGTACTCTTTAAACCGCTTTTCCACTTCTATCTAGAAAACATGCTGCCTTTGAATACTTAGAGTCTTGCTTGTCGTTCAGTCGCTAAGTCATGTCCGACCTTTTGTGACCCCACGGACTGTACCATGTGCAGTTTATCTGTATGAGACACACTTTGGATCCACAAAGAGAAACCATTTCTAAAGGGAAGAAAAAGGTTTCTGCCCAATTTAGAATGCTCTACAAAATTCTACTAGTGCAGTTATCAGTCTAAGCCAACATGACTGACATTCACCAGTGCTAAGCAGATGCAGGGCACTGTTCTGAGCCCTTCATGTTTAGTACCTCACATGGCCCTTACATAAGACTCTAAAGGAGGTACTACCACCCCCTCCACTTTACGGAAAAGAGGGCCACGGAGAAGTGAAACGATCTTGGCCAAGATCAAGGGACAGCCTAAGGGGGGTGGCTAGGATTAGAATCTAGCTAGTCTGGGGACTTCCCTGGTGGTCCAATCGTTAAGACTCCATGCTCCCAATGCAGGGGGCCCAAGTTTGATCCCTGGTGAGGGAACTAGATCCCTCATGCTGCAACTAAAGACTGAAGATCCCACGTGCCATAACTAAGATCCAGCGCAGCCAAATAAATAAAGTAGTTATGTTTAAAAAAAAATCTAGTCTATCTTCAAGTCTGTGCTCTTAACCACTATTCAAGACTACTTCTGTGTAGCCTTGGAGTAAGGACGGGGGTCCTTTGGTCCTGAGCCCGTTTACTTTTCTGTAAAATGGAGACAAGTGTCAGATTAAATGCCTGGCACATAGTGGGCCCCCAATTCCACCTGCTTCTTCCAACAGTGGTTATTTTGATATTTTAAAATTAAAAGTATTCCTTCAAGGAGGCTACTGTTGTATGCACAGTGAGATAACCTGCAAGTTTGTGTTCTACTCAACGGCGTTCAAGTTCCTACTCTTTTGAGTTTCTTTCATGAAACAGCTTTTACCCGGCTAGTGTCCTTATTCAGGGAACAATTAAGATTGAGCATCTGTTCATACTTGGAGCGTCGACATTCCCAAGCGGGCCAGCCGGCATCAGTTCAGCCTGGAGCTCAGCACTGGCTTCTGCCGGATCCTCTGCAGTGGCAAAGTCGGGGTCTGTGACTTTACAGGCCTTGAGACCCTGCTCTGCCTCGCTCATCAGCACGGCTACAGCAGGTTGGCCCAGATGGAGCAAGGATGCCGAAGGGCCATCTGCGGGGCACACTGGGTCTGGGCTTGTCTCTTCAACTGGACTAGATATGATAAAGGGATAGAGGAAGCAAAACACGTGATTACAAGCTTACTGGGTTTGATCGCATCAAAGTCCCACAGAACAGTTTCCTTTTCATTCTATGAAGGACATTTCAAATCTGTTTCACAAATAGTTGATTAAAGCACTTTCTTCGTACAAATACATGCGAATTACATGGTTCATACAGTATGACCAGAAATAAAAAACATGGTAATATATTAGATAAATAGGTGAGGTGAGACACTGGATATTCTTTAGCAGGATATGCTGGGAGGTTTATTTCCCTGAGTTGTCCTCTAAGCATCAGTACTCTAAACGAGGTTAAATATTTAACTTTATTACAAAAATGGCTTCTTTTATGACACTGAAACAAACAGAAAATGTCAGCCGTAATTCGATAACCTAACAGCAGTACATTTACACACACACACACACACACACACACACACACACACACACCGGGGGACACGCACACATGGACACAGTTGACCCTCATTACTCGCGGATTCCATATTTGTGAATTCACCTACATGCAAATACTAATTCTGGAGTAATTTTAGATTTAATCATCTGTTGCAAAGATGGTAGAGAATTCCCACAAGCTCCTCGTCAATTTCCTCTAATGTTACCATCTCACGTTAAGGTGGCATTCTCGTCAAGAGCAGTAAGCCAACCTCTGTCATGCTACCACTGACAAACTTCCAGACCTCGTTTGGATTTTGCCAGGTTTTCCACAAGATACCGTGTTTGCTCCGGGATCCACTTGTGGACACCGCGGTGCACTTAGTTGTCACCTTCCTTACTCTCTTCTCCTGTGAGTTTCTTGGTCTTTGCTGGTTCCCTAAGACCTTGTCAGTCCAGCTATTTCCTAGTCTGTCCCTTGATTTGGACCTGTCTGTTTTTATCATAATCAGACTGTCTTGGTATGGGAAGACATGCCCTTCTTCTCTCCTCCCATGATTTCACCATGCAGTTCTACTCCCCCAGTCAGCGGAAGTCAGGGATTCTCTGCTACCCCAGCCACTTCTCTCACTCCCTGATGTATTAAAACCAAGTGTTCCGGTTAATCATTGTATTTAATTTTTTTTTATCCTTTCAAAGTATTTATTGAATTTGTTACATTATTGCTTCTGTTGTTTTATGTTCTGTTTTTTTTTTGGCTGCAAGGCATGTGGGATCTTAGTTCCCCGACTAGGAATCGAACCTTCATCCTCTGCACTGGAAGGTGAGGTCTTAAGCACTGGAAGTGGTTAGGGAAGTCCCTAATCACTGTACTTACATCTGCAGAGTACCTGGTGACTTAAAGCTCTCAGTTAATAAAAACTCTGGCAGCCCTTAAAGACAGGAATGAGGTATTCCTTTACAGCTTAAAAAGCAACGCTACAATGAAAATGCAGAGAGACAGAACCACACACACCCCCACAATACCTGCACTTTCTCTCTTTCAAGGGTTCCACCTTGTTTCTTTCACAAGAATCCAAAGCCACACGGGTGTGCTGGTTTGCTACCATATTTTCTGAAACACACAAGAAAGTAGAGATGGACACTATACACACACGTATGATTTTAAATGGTTATAAAGTCTGGGATTCCTTTTTTGCACTGATTTTCATTACAGTTTCAAAACAGTGTTCCATGGTAAAAAGCAGTATATTTTTTAAAATGAGGGGAAAGTCACTTGAAAAACTTCTGTTATTGTATGTGAGCTTTTCAACCTTATACATCTAATCCGTACAATCCTTTAAGAGAAAACAGTCCAGATAGGACTTCTCTGGTGGCTCAGTGGTAAAGAATCTACCTGCCAGTGCAGGAGACATGGATTTGATCCCCGATCTGGGAAGATTCCATATGCCGAGGGGCAAACTAAACCTGTGAACCACAACTACTGAGGCTCGTGCACCCAGAGCCTGTGCTCTGCAGCAAGAGAAGCCACTGCCACGAGAAGCCCGCACACGGCAGCCAGAGAGTAGCCCCCGCTCGCCGAGACCAGAGAGAAGCCCTCATGGCAGTGAAAACCTGCACAGCCAAAAACAAGCAAACAAATAAATAAAATTATTAAAAAAAAAATCTACAGTGAAGTAAACGAGATAGGGTAGAAATACGGAGACTACTTCTACCAAGTGATGCTAACACAGTCTACAGCCAGGTGTTAACACAGGATGAAACTTTACTAGCTGTTGCCTCACTGAGCAGGTGCTAGTAATACTCTTCAGTCCTAGAACATTAGCCTCTCTTCATATGACCAAAGTGGCAAATACGCTAAGAAAGGCCAATACTGACTTTATGAAAGACGCTTGACTTAAAACAGATTAAGTTCTCCAAACTGAAATGTTTTAAATTAAAAAAAAATTAAAGTAGCAAGTCTGTGATAGCACTTGGAAATTGTCCAAGTTTCACTAAATCCTCCTTTAAAATTCAAGTAGGAAATATATTTGGTTAGTACAGTAAGAGATTTTTATTGCTTAGTTAAAAATGTTTAGGCCTATATGCTCAGACTTCATGTTAAAATAAGTTTCCATCCTTTCATCCAGGGGAATGGAATTCTTTGGCATCTGCTTCAGTGAACAACTGCTGCTTAAACACAGAAAAAGTGCCAGCAGTGATTATTTGGCTAGTGGTCCCAGATCTTACAGCACAAGTGTGCCTCTGAGACACTGTGGGTTTGGATCCATTCCACTGCAATAAAGCAATTACACAAATTTTTTGGTTTCCCAGTGCATGCACAAGTTACGTTTACACTGTACTGAAGTCTTAAGTGTGCAACAGCATAGAAAAACAATGTGTGCATCTTAATTAAAAAAGGCTTAATTGCTAAAAAATGCAAACCATCACTTAAGCCTATCTTTTGGCTCGTAGAGGGTTTGCCTCTATGTTGGTGGCTGCTGAATGACCAAAGTGGTGGTCGCTGAAGGCTGGGTTGGCTACAGCCATTTCTTAAAATAAGACAACCATGAAATTTGCCACGTCAATTGACTTCCTTTCATGAATGATGTCTTTGCATCCATAACTTGGCTAACTGGCTAAGAAGCCTGGCTTTCAGCCTAACTGGACTTTGACGTGCCTTCCTCACTGTGTTTAATCATTTCTGGCTTTTGATTTGAAGTGACAGACATGACATTCTTCTCTTCGCTTTAACACTTAAGAGGCCACTGTAGGTTAGTAATTGGCCTAATTTCAATATTCTCCTTTTTCAGGAAGAGAGAGGCCCGAGGAAAGTGAGAAAGGGAACAACCAGCTGGAGCAGCGAGAATACACACAATATCCATTAAGTTTACTATCTCCAACAGGCGAGGTCTGTGGCACCCAAAGACAGTTATAGTAACACCAAAGATTACCCATCACAGGTCACCATAACAAATGTAACAGTAATGAAAAAGGTGGGAATACTGCAAGAATGACCAAATGTCAGACATGAAGTGAGTAAACACTGCTGGAAAAGTCTCGCCAGTAAGCTTGCTTGACAGGTGGTTGCCGCCAATCTTCAATTTGTAAAAAACCCAGTTTCTGCACAAGCAACCAAGTGAAGTGCCATACAGCGAGGTACAGTGCTTAGTCGCTCAGTCGTCTCTGACTCTGTGACCCCGTGGCCTGTAGCCCGCCAGGGCCCTCTGTCCATGGGATTCTCCAGGCAAGAATACTGGGGTGGGTTGCCAGGTCCTTCTCCAGGGGGTCTTCCCCACCCAGAGGTTGAACCTGCATCTTCCTGAGTCTCCTGCATTGGCAGGTGGGTTCTTTACCACTGTGCCAAAAATGAGGTATGCCTGTATGATTTTGCAGGTTTGGTATTTAAAAGGTAATAATTATCTGTATTCAATAACTATATCATTTATTAAGCTTCATTTCAAGTGTATAAAGATCTTTGATATGAGAGTGTTATGTTTGGGGAAAATAGGACTATCTGTGAGTTTTATCACACCACTAAAAAAAGTTTTAAATATGATTTTCTGAGTATAGTATTTGCTACATCTCTAAAGTAATAAAATTTGTAGATACATATCAAGGATTAAACTTGCTATTAGTTATTCTTATCAAATTAGAAAATGTTCACTATTTTAGCATTTAAGTAATTTAATCTGTCTGTCCTGGCTATTTTATTTACTGTAAAACATGAAATAAACCTCTGTCCTGTGCAGATGGGTTGGACATTTGCCCTTCTGTAGTCTTTTCTTCTGTTCTACTTACAACCGAAGCTATTGAATTTGAAAAGGCACAGACTTTATGAGGACATTATATTTATGTAATACTACAATGAATGGATTTTAAGTTTCCTCTTTATGATTCTCCAGTGTCCCAAGTAGAATTTTCAAGAAGACGACTATCGTAGTAGTAGAGCTGCAGTTGGCGGGAGATAAGACACCAGGAGAGTGCAGTGCACACCTTTATCTTCTGGTGGGTGCACGCAGTCCGCGGGAAGCCTGTGGAAAGGTGTAGACGCCAGCTGCGCGGCGGACCTAAAGTCTCCTGGGCTCTTGGGGCTGGGCGCCAGGCTTTTGTTGCAGCGGACACCCCACACGGTTGAATCATCCAGAAACTCGTCACTGTGAGGCACTTCCTACAACGAAAGATGAACTGGAAAACAGGCAGCAGGCTCCCTGTTTTGCAGATGAAATTTAACACATCGACACTTTAGATTAAAAAAAAAAACAGGAATTTTGATTTTTTCAAAGGAATGGATGTAACCCCCGGCTAACACGCAGCCAAGGACATCATGGGTCTGGTTCTTCTCCCTGGAACTGGGACACTTCATCTTTAACACACGCCAGTGGAGTTGCATCACATGCAAGAGCCACAGTTTATTTACCAATTTTTAAAAAAAATTTGAAAAATCTGGATTTACAGAGGAATAACAAAGATATTACGGAGTTCCCATTTAGCCTTTATCAAGATTCTTAGGTCTGGGAAAAATATATATGCCCCCAGTGGCTCCTCTTGTCTCCAGGGAAGACTCTCAGAGGGCAAGGATTACATCAAACTCATTTTTCAATTTCACATCTGTCAGTATGTGTTGTGCAGACTGCAAATAATTATAGGATAATATTTTAAAAATATGATCTTCACATAATATTCTGTTTTTCCAGAACTGCTTTTTAAATACACCATCTCCTTTGAGTGGCACAATTGTTTGGTAAAAGAAAGCAAAAAGGGTTGCACCACCATTTCATGGATGAAGCACAGACTCACATTTGGTTTTGCAGGAAACCTGCTCACGGAACGTTCTCCAAAGGTCCTGGCTCCTGCAGGTTTATTTTTCAGCTGTGGTAATCTAAGGAAAAATTGACAGAATTATAAACAGTAAAATACCCTAAGGAAATAAATCCTACCACTTAAGTCACAGTGTTAAAAACATTCTCCACTTATCCTATTTAATTAGTTAATATTTATATACATATTTCTTACCTTTATAGCAAATCTGAGTGCAAGTTGAACTAACCTGAGTAGGTATATACAAGAAGATCTATAGTTAATTTATGTGAGGGTGGAAAATACGGAACTTTCTATGGCACTGAGGTTTAAGTTTTAAGGACAAAAGAGTGAGGGCTGTGACCAACAGGGTGGCGTGGACGCCAGATGCTGCTTCTCTTCCCAGTGCGTGGTCCAGCTACGGAATACACGTCTCTTCCACACCAGGACACTTTAGTTCACACCTCTCTTTCATGATTTAAATTATTAACAGTGAAACTTCCTGGTGCTACCCTACTCTATCGTAATGCAGCTCAGCCTTAAAACAAATGTTCTCTGCAGTGGGAGCCAATGTAAGCCACTTCCCTTTCTACTTCATCAATCCTGCAAATACATACAGAACATGTATGGATACCTGTGTTGATGAATTCATTTACAACTGACACAATTTCAAATCTGTAGGATACCTCGGCTCTTATGCTTTATAACCATACTGTTTCCTTTCATAATACATGCTTTTGTCATGGGAGGACTGCTTTCTTGTAACGCTGTAAATGTGGAAAGAACTTCAGCCACAGCCTCCTGGTCCTGTGGTCACAAGGCTCATCCCTGGCAGAGCTGGGGCTGAACACAGCCCGTCTGACTGGCAGGTGGTCTTCTCTCAACAGCCCCACCTGGACCCTACACCACCCGTCACTATGGCAACATGGTTTTCACTCAGAGTTATCTTAACCACACATGTCTTTACCCATAATTTTCTTTGTTTCCATCTTCAAATACAGGAAAAGCAGATGACAAAGAAGAGATGATCTTATTGACTCCCCAAGCCCCAGAAGATGGTGCATTTTCTGCAAGAGTACAAAAACTGTAGTTAATTGTTTTGTAGGACAAAAACACTACCCTTTAGTCGAAACTTTAATTACAAATAAGAAAATGGAATAAATAACTGATGTCAGGTTTGGAACTCCAGGCCATGCGGTAGTCCCTCTGCGCTGACAGGAAGGGACTGACTGCTGTTACAGGCGCTAGCACCCGGGCTTCCAGGCCTTGAGCCCCTGCCACATCTAACGCAGCGATCACCATGTTCCTAACACACAGCTGTGGTCACTGACACTGAACACAACTCTCCACGTCTTTTTCTACAATTAAGCTCTTAACTCTGTCTTCACTGTGCTCTCTCTCTGGCTTCCAGCAAAAGTCCTCTGACTTGAGACAAACAGGAGGTGGGGGGTGGGGCGAGTCCTGGTCCCCAACACTCCACCCTGAACACCCCTCTGCCCGGCAAGGCTCAAGTTCCCCTCAACCACTCAGTCCTTCCTGGCCACTCCTACCTACCAAGGCCTATTTTGCCTTTCTTTAGCACTTACTATTTTTAAAGAAACAAACCAAGTCTATGACACACACTGAGTACGTGGCAAAACGCTTATATTTTTTACTTCGCAACATGCCCGTACCTGACAAGCTAACCAAGGGCAGGCCTACTTCTTGCATAATCCTTGCTTTTTCCGTGGGCAACTACCTGCTATGTTATCCATCTAGTAGCTATTAAATAATTTGTTATTATTACTTTGAAACTGGGCTTCGAACTCATTTTGACTTAGAGATGGCCATTCCTCTTTGTCATCAGAAATATCAGGAAGTGTAGGAGCCTGAAACATATTCATGATGAAACCTTAAAAGAACAGAAGAATAACTGTAAACATGATTGTAAAAGAGCTTTCACTAAGTCACTGTCAGACGTCACATATTCAAACAACAGGCTTTACGTACCGAGAGCCTCCTTCGTGTGCACAGTGGGTGATGGCTGCGCTTTGGATGGTGTTGCCTGAACCAGTCCCAGAGATGTGTTTGGAGTTGTGTGAAAGGAACTCGTGTTAACAACCTTCTGTGTTTCACACCCTTTTAAAGAAATGGGGACAAAATGCCATGTCAGTAGAGAAATCAGAATAATTCGGAAGACACACAATTTAAGAAACTTACTATACATTTTATTATTGGTGCTAATTCTCACTTGTTGTCTAGTCACTAGATTGTGTCCACTGACCCCATGGACTGTAGCCCGCCAGGCTCCTCTGTCCGTGGGATTTCCCAGGCAAGAATACTGGAGTGGGTTGCCATTTCTCTCTCCAGGGGATCTTCCCAACCCAGGGCTTGAACCCGAGTCTCCTGCACTGGCAGGTGGATTCTTTACCACTGAGCCACCTGGGAAGCCAATTCTCTCTAGGAATTTCCATTACTCTAGTACTATCACGTCTCTTATTTGATCTTTATAATAGTCCCACAAGGTAGGTAAAGAAAGAATTATCTGTTAACAGAAAAGGAAATAAAAGCTCAAAAGAGTTAATTAAGCAGCTTGGTCTAAAACCATATCAAATGAGCCTAGTCATCAATAGCACCCTCTGTTCCACTCTATCCCAAGAAACAGTAGCTGTGCTGTAAATCTTAGGACCGGTTTTCCATCTCACTCAGCTGGAGGCCAGGTACGGCCCTGCACAGCCTGAGCCCTCCTAGCTCCGACCTCATCTTCCTCACCACCCCCACCCCTGGAGGCCACTGGCTGCTCTGCTGTGCTCAGAACACATGAGGGACATCGAGGACTCTGCCCTGCTGGTACCTCTGCCTGAAACGGGTTTTGCAAGCTGGCTCTGTCTTTACCCAAACCGCACTGTCGTTGTGAGCATCTTTCCTGGGTCCCTCTGAAGTTTCAGTCCCCTCCCTAACAGCCACACTTCCTTTGCCCCTCCGAGCGGGTGGGGATCTCTGCCCTTTCTGTTTGTGACTGCACCCGCAATCACTCAGAACAGCACTTGGCATCCGCTCGTGCTCAATTTGGTCCTGGTTCAATGTAGGTGTCACCTGCTTTTTCAAGTAGCTCTGCTTCCACTGAACTGTCATTGGAAAGAATGTCATGGTACATGGGAGTGGGAAGTGAATGCCCAATCCATGTCCTATTTTACTTATAAAACTTACTTTTATGTAAGTACCTCTAACGAAGTAGTACAAAACAGAAATATTATACATCACTTCCAACTAACCACCGTTGCTTCCTCACAACATATTAAAGACGACTCTTGTTTTAGAGTACTCTGCTGGGAAATTTAAGAGGAAAGTTTTCACAAATCAAGTTTCCAAAGGATTCTAACTAATAATCTGTGACTAACAAGTAGATTTCCCCCTTTATTGGAAATGGCCCAGGGCTTATCTAACCCCTGCAAGAGAGAGCTGACAACCAAGTTCGTTAGGGCCTAGAGTCCCCATAAACTGTGGCCAGCTAACAGACCCCTGAGTAACTTGGATGAGTCTGGGCAGAGATCAGACACAAGTGTATTACAATTAAACATTACCTTCTTTTATCTCTGCTCCACTCTGTGGCCTGAATTCATGAGTACTTTTGTTCACACACCTGGAAGAGAAAACTCTTGAGACACACTAACTCTCAAGAACAATAAAAAAATGTTGGCGATTACCAGCCTGTTTTTAAAATACAGATGGGGGACTTCTCTGGTAGCCCAGAGGTTAAGAATCCACACTCCCAATGCAGGGGGCACAGGTTTCATCCCTGGCTGGAGAAGATCCTGCATGGCACGTGGCATGGCCACAAATGGGACTGCCTAGGTCTACAGTGTAAGCGACTTTATTTTTTATTTCATGTCCTTTTGAGGACAGTAATTACTACAGATAAAGGCCAGGTGTTCACGTTTGCTTTACGTAGTGATGATAGACGTGAACACCTGATAATCATTTGCACACGTGGAAGGGAGTGAAGGGCCTCCCTGGCTCGAGCGATGCCATTCGTCACAGGCAAAGGAGCTGACCGGCACCTCTGGGTCTGGGTGCCCAGCGTGGCTCTCCTGAGTTACAATGCGGGAAAGCGCTGGTGCCTTTGCTGTGGAGCCGTAGTGCCTTATGCTCTAGACTTCACAGTTATCTAGAATGGAAACAATGCTACGGAGGCACTTACATCACAGTCTGGTCTAAGTCCAGTGGGGACAGTGGACTTCATCTGTCTCTTTAACACTGCTTCCCTTCATGAACCCTGTGAGGATGGGAAGTAAAAAGCGCAAGGCACCCTTAATTTCACAAATCCCCATTTGTGGATTTGTGAGTTTTATAAAAACCTGAGTTTTATATGCAGTACCAGAGGAAGGTGCCTTTTCTCTGCCACAGTCAGCTGTCCAGGCCACTGAGAGTGTGAGGGGGTCCACTCAGTCCCTTGCCTGGGCCAGGGTCAGGGTCAACTCGCAGTGCTTCTGAGATCTGAATGCTCATTAGGTTAAAGAGCCTCATCCTTTTGTAAGGGATGGCTGGATGCGCATGTCTACAGGGTCCGTCACTGCTGTTGTGACTATCTTATGGTCACAAGAATTAACTATGAAGAGCTAATGAAGTCACACCCCGCACACAGCAGTTCTCTTCTTAAAAAATTTTTTTGGCCACACCACATGGCTTGCGGGATCTTAGTTCCAAAACCAGGGATAGAACCCACACCCTCCGCACTGGAAGGGCAGTCCTAACCACTGGACTGCCAGGGAGGTCCCAGCAGTTTACTTTTTACATACATGGTTCAATATAGGACACAGGTCTGAATTAGTGTCCTAAGGTGACTGCAAAAGCAGGATCATTTAAAATCTTATTTCCAAGGGAAATCATTGGTAAGGTTAACCTCAGACACCAAGGAGAACCAGTCCTTAAGAACCATAATCTGTGCTAAGGGTTTTAGCCCAAGGGAAAGATGGGAGCCTCACTTTCATTTTCCTGGAAGAGCAAGAAAATTTTTTATATGTTTCAAAAAAGAGACAGAGCACCAAAGTGACTGAAGATAATATAAGCAGAACAAGTGATACGACAATAATTATCATCTCTGCCATCTAGGAAAACTGCCCAGAACTGGGGGGAGAAACCTCCCCAGCAGTGTATGAGACAGATTTTGGTATACTGCATAATGGGTATTAATCCCAAACTGTCCCAGGGGACGACAGAAGGAATATGAGAACACACTATCAAGTATCAAGTAAGAATCCAACAGTCAAGGAACTATCTGGACTGTAATAACCCCTACATTATGTTCCGTCAGAGTTGGTAAGCAGAGGCAATTTCAGTTTAACAGCTGCATATTCCTCAGTTACAGAAAGATTGTTAAGTTTCAGGGCATCAGAATTTTTAATTCAAGAGAGAAGTATGAAGTAGAACAAATATTCTTAAATAGAGTAAGTGAGGTTGAATGATTTGGGGCTAATGTTTTGGCAATTTGGTTTTTCCACTACATGCCCATCTAAAAATTATTTTGAGGAACAAGCCTCGCCCATCAATTGCACGCTGCTCTCACTACTGCAGGTCACACAAAGAAGCCACCGCGCACCATTGCCACCGCCACCATCTCTAGGGCCCCCTCTGGCTCACCTGGCATCTCTGCTGCCCCCTGAAAACACGGCGTCTGTCACGCGCTGGACTGCCAAAGGAGCCGGGCAAGCTACACCCTGGTTGGCGGCTGGGGACACCAAAGCAGTGGTGGCAGCATTCACCATACGAGGAACAGAAGATGCCTCTCTGGGTTTCTCGTCCACATTCTTCGAGGTCTGCTGAGAGATGGCTGGAAGACCCGGAGCTCTTAGTTCCTGCTGGGAGTCTGTATGCGGCTCCAAACATGCTGGACTGACCTTTCACGGTAAGCAAACAGACAAAAAGCCATGAGGCTACCAGTTAGGTCTTACGGCTTTCCAAAGACAGGCATCTGTCTTCAGTGGACGCCTGCCTCCCGAGGCAGCCTCTTAGCTCCCTAGGTATTCTGAAATGAACAGTCAACAACAACAAGGCCACACCCCATGCTGGATGCTTCGCTAGCTTACTTAACCACAGATTCAACTGGTGCTTCGTATTTCTAACCACTAAATAGCAGCCGCGACCGTGCATCAGTATTTAAGAACTGGTACATTTTTCTTTACTTAGGGAAAATACTAACAAATCGATGTCACCAAATGCTCATAATGGTGTTCTTCCCATTAAAATACCCTTGGTGACCATTTTCTCAATGAATAGGAAACATGAATATTAACTGTACTAACTGCCACAAAAGCATGGCTCATCATGGGAAGGACATGGACACAGGCCTTTAACTTAATTAAAATCTCTGCTTTTCTACTCATATGTACTTAGACTGCACATGTACACTCTTATATTACCAAGTTAAAAGACAAAGAATTAATTCCTCAGCATGTAAAAGTATTCTCACAAATTGTTCAGGAAACACTGAATAGCTAGGGCAAGAACAGTTATTTCACAAACAAATGGACAAAATATAAAGTTTATTCTCAGTAGTCATCAAAAAAGAGATCATTTAAATGACCTATACCATTTTCTTGTCTACTGAATTAGTAAAGAGCAAAAATAATCATAATATTTAGTTCTGAAGAAACACGTTAAAAAACATTCATCAGACCTTCCCACAGATATCAAAACATGCAACAAAGTTACAGAAAACACAACATGGAACGAGCAAGAGGAAGCCTACTGACCAAAGCAGAGGTGCTCATTTCAGAAATGGTCTCTTATACATTAAAAACTCAGTCTACGATAAAGACATTTTAAGGGCTTCCCCGGTGGCTCAGTGGTAAACAATCTACCTGCAATTCAGGAGATGCAGGTGTGATGCCTGGGTGGGGAAGATCTCCATTCGGAGAAGGGAAAGGCCACCCATTCCAGTATTCTTGCCTGGGAAATCCCATGGATAGAGGAGTCTGGCGGGCTACAGTCCATAGGGTTGCAAGGAGTTGGACACGACTGAAGTGACTGAGCATAATTGGGAAAAGCTGAGCTGGTGAATAAATGACTCAGGGACAACTGGAGATCTGTTTGGAAAATACATCCTCTGACTGCTCATATACAGAAATAAGTTCATTAAGAGAGGTTTCTGGTTAAAGACAGTGGCTTAAATATGTGTTTTATCATCCACATCCTCCCAAAACCTCACTAAAATGACAGTAAAGGAATCCTAACACCTCAAACAGCAGTCAGGGAGGTGATCTCCGGAGAAGCGCAGAAACTTGAACGTGTCTCAGAATGGAAGTGAAGGTAGAGCTGAAAACAGGAATGTGGCCACAGTAGGTCTATAGGAAAAGCAAGCTCTGAGACCCATTCCTGCAGGTGTTGCTGGCTTCTCAATACAAATTAATCATTATATTTGAATTTTCATTCTGTAACAGTCATTGTGCTACTGCTGCTGCTAAGTCGCTTCAGTTGTGTCAGACTCTGTGCGACCCCATAGATGGCAGCCCACCAGGCTCCCGTCCCTGGGATTCTCCAGGCAAGAGTACTGGAGTGGGGTGCCATTGCCTTCTCCGAACAGTTATTGTACCTCCCCTAAAAAAAAGAAAACCAGATAAAGGACTATATACACTAATGTACACACACACACACACACACACACACTACACACCCTGTTCTGTAACCTTGTTTCTCATCTTGCATTGTGACTGTCCTCTGGGCTGGTAATGAGAAGCCCAGTGTCACTCTGACTCCTGGCTCTTTAAACGTGACTTCCATCCTTGCTGGAAGTGTGTCGGATGGTCTTTCCCCCTAGTTCTCGGTGGGGGGAGGGGGGAATAATTCAGAAAGCTAGTAACTAAACTGACATCAGAATTAACTCTAAAAATAGAGCATGGAAGGGACAAACAGCAACAGAAATCACTGCAGTGGGTGTGGGAAGCGATGGGGAGCCCACACACCTCAGATGTTCCCTGGGAAGAGGGCAGGTTCTCCTGCGACATCTCCACCACTTGGTGCAACTTCTTATGAAGCTCATCCATTTTCTGTTTTAATAGTTGTTCTTCCAAAGCATTTGCTTCTTTCCTTTTCATATAATGCCTCTCTTCATTTACTTTAGTAAAGACAAAGTATAGTTTGCAGGTGAGATTTAAACTCAGGTCAACAGAAGAATCGTGCAAAATCAGCAAAAGGTTATCTTTAAGATGGCAACTATTTTTTACTAGTCTTTCCAAGAGTATTAGGTTTTTAGAACTGAAACACTACTTTTCAATTATAATTTTTACCTAACCTCAGCACAGTTACTTTTAAGTTCAGGGTGCTAAGTTATAAAAATGTACATGATAAGCAACAAAAATATTTGGTAATAGCATGGTATGATACCAAGCACTTTTAACAACCACGACTGTGCAAATCATTTGAAAATGGAAGTGTTTTTAAAAGATAGAAGTTTCTCGGTGCTTCCTAAGAAATAAGAGTAAAGTGCACTGAAAGGTCAGGATGTCAAGGACATTGCTGTCGGTCCCATTACCAGCAACTGGTTAACATAACCACATCACATACCAATCAAACTGTCCAGCTCAGATTTAGCATCTGTGCAAGGCACGAAAGGGTCCTCCCCAAGGGTCACTGACTGTCCTCTCGGTTGTTAACCAAACGAGAAATAATGAATAAACAAAAATTGGCCAACACAGGGGGCACAGCACAAATAGTCAGATGGTGTCGAAGTCTTGAGAACAGAGGTTCATTTTCCTCTGAGGTCCATGTTGTTACAGCAAACACGTGCTGTAAACTGAAGAGCCAACGCTGCTGCTAACATCCAGTCTTCCCCGCAGAGTCAGGGCCCACTGTACAGCACAGCCGTGAATAGCACAGCACTTTGATCAGAGGACTCCTGAACGTCTTATTTATAACAGCTGCAGACTTTGAAAAATCTCTTCTCAACTCTAGCTCTTAATTAATCCTTTACAGTATAAATAACTGACCCAGGGGTTTAGAATTGCTAGATACAGAAGCTCAGATCCATACAGATGTTATGTGAAAGCTTAAAAGTATCTCTGCGTTGGCATGGACATCTCCTTTAGTGCTGTTTCAGCTCTAAGCTTTGCTGTCAAGACATCAGTTTAGGCTTTGGACAAACGTAGTTGCTACACTAGTGTTTAACAAAGGTTTTAGGCTTCTGATGGAATGAGCTAGAGATTTTTTTTTTTTGAGATTCTTTCAGTACAATGAATTATCTACTACAAATGTAATTACTCAGAGATGAGAATCATGTTAAGTGACCTAGGCTATCTCAAATTTAAGACTGCAAGTACCCCATTGTTCATGCTTTCTCCGTAGATTGTATTTCTGGGCTCTCAGCTCTTCAAAGGAAAACTCCGAATCTCCGCGAATAAGCTTCTCCTTGCAATACATGACAACCTGCTGAACATCAGCTTTGTCTGCCACAGACGGGTGTGCAGAATATTCTGATTTGGAAATCGTGATCACCCTTTGTTCCCTAAAATGGGGAAAAACACATCGGTTATGACAGTGTACTGCAACGGCTCCGGGAGGAAAATCAGTCAGATGAAGGCACCGATTGTACTTGCGTGTCCGACCCTTTATCACCAGCTGCAGGTGTTGCTCCAGAAAGTTGTGGACCCTAAGACAGAAAGAAACACAAATAATCACTTATCTGAGAAGAATCCGTCATCCAGACGACTGCAGAAAGCAATATGGAAACACTTGAGGGGTCTCTGAGTCATCAAGTAGATTTATGTGTGCTCTTTCAAGTTACGATTAATCGCTGAAGCCTTGGTTTGCATGATCACTTTTATGACAGGTTTTACAACTAAAGTCCAATAAGAAGTGTTTGGACCTGTGGGTCTTCTTCCAATAAGAAAGACCCATAGTCTAGGGGCTGAGCCACAGGCCATAAGTGTAATGAGATTAATATTCCAAATAGCTACATTAGAAAAAAATTCTTAACATTTTCTTCTGGTACTGTTCTCTGCTCAGGAGTCCACAGTGCTAGCATTCAGTCACTAGACAAGTATTTACTGGACATCTCATCTGTGTCATGTCAGGTCCTGAGCACTGACTGTGAACAAGATCCACCTCTGCTGCCTAGACGCCTACAGCTGGGGCAACAGGAAACAAACAAGATGGCACGCATGAGTAGGATGTAAACTGGGGCAGCGTGAGTATCTGTCAAGGTTGGAATTCACAGTCTCCTTCTAAGAATGTGTTACATTAATGAAACGTAATACATGTGCACCTGGAACAGAGGCATTTCCATAGGATTTAGCTTAAAGCAGGTCCATAGCAAACTCAAAGAGCACCGGTACCCTGAGGAGGAAAGATGCTGGGAGAACGGAGAGAACGTGTACATGCAGATGAGTCACTTGGCCCCTGCCGTGGCAAGCAAGGGTCCAGTTATTTACTGGTTGGTGGAGGACATGGAGCTGTCATCTGAGCGCTTCTGCTGTCTCATTGAAAGTAAGTGTGCCAGTTCCTGACAAAGAGGTTAGATATAGTCAGGCCCCAAGTTTGAGGAGAGTAAAAAGAAGTTAAAAATTATCATTTGGCATCAGTGAATAGAAAAGGAAGCACAGGCAATGTGGAAAACATAAAGTGTGAACGGGGAAACTGGAAGCATAACTGCCAGGAAATAGAAGAGCTCTGGTTGAGGAGGCAGTTCCAGGATCAGAGCATTTGAAGTAGACTCAGGTGTCTGCAGATAGGTGTGACCTAAGCTAGAGACTCCTGGGCCAGGGAAGGGAGACCCACAGAGCAAAGAAGGACAAAGGCTGCTGGGGGGGCAGGCGAAGGCAGGAGGTCATGCAGGGGTGTCACCAGGTCAGACAAGTACAGGAAGTTACGGTCAGACAGTGAGTGATTTTCCATTTAATACTGGAAGTGGGCAGTGGGTGATGACAGGCCCAGAAAGGTGCCACAGCACAGGTGGCTGACGTGGAGCTCAGTCCTGGGAGACAAGGTCAAAGGAACGAGGTGCCCGAAGGACACGAATGGCAGGTGGGCTGGCCGTTCAGCACCCTTCCCGGTTTCCACGCAACTACAACTGTCATTACCTGATTCTTAGAAATGCAGGCTGGGTTACTTCCTGGATTTGAGCTTGATGTTACCATTTGATTTAAAATCTGAGCATCATGCAGAGGTTCTGAGGTTCTTACTATGACACGAAATGCATGAAAGAAAAAGAAATAAGGGTGAAACCATATTAAATGAATACAATACAAATACATTCCCCTGATCTTTCAATAAGTAGCACTGAAAAATGAACTCACTCACACTATCTCAAAAACATAATTAAAACACCTTATAAATAAAAGTAATGTTGTAGAAACTATTTTCTAATCAATTCAAAATGCCCAAGGAAGTCCCTGAAAGAAATGTAAACTCTAGCTATTTTAAACAGGATAAGTAGTGCTTATTGCTGAAATGTAATCTTTATTTCTTAAAAAAAAAAGAAGAAACTCCATTTCTTTAAAAGTTGCATTAAATACATTTAATTTAATTCAGAACAGATGTACTCCAGAATAAGTATTGTCACTCAATTTGGGGTAATTTTTACTTTTTGAAAATCCTAAAACTATAATGAAATTGCCAAGCTTTTTTGTTTTTTTTTTTTTGGTGAGTTTTTCTTTTAAAGTGCTAAGACAGAGTCCCTGCTATGCAGGGCTATGAAGCAGGCATTATTATTATCAGAGGGTCTTCCCCGTTACCTAAGATAATATAATCAATAAATACTGGATGGATGTGATTTTAAGGGGAAAAAGGCAGTGCAAATCAGAGACTAAGTTACTGATATTTTGGATATTTTAGAAAGTGTTATTTTACCTTGAGTAGGCAAATGGGTTTCAGTGAGGCGTGTCTGAAACATCCTAAAAGACAACAGTAAAGGCATCAATATAGATTACAATTCACAGTTTAATATGCATTTATATTAGAGTGAAAACTAAACAGGATAGACAGCTTACTGTGATCTAATAAAGACTGAGGTTAAAACAGATTGCAAAGTTGAATTTTAGATTTGCTTCAAAATTAAGAAAAAAAAAAACCTGGGCTTATTTTCACACCTAATGCACTTAATTAGAAAAATTCCTCCTTTTGCCTCATGGATGTCAGTATTTTATAAATTCACATAACAAATGTACCCTGCTCTGTGGGTATCAATATGCACATGTTACAACATGCACACATTGTAGGCTTTTGCTGGTGGCTCAGCAGTAAAGAATCCACCTGCAGTGCAGCAGACTTGGGTTCGATCCCGGGTTGAGAAGATCCCTTGAAGAAGAAAATGGCAACCCACTCCAGTATTCTTGCCTGGAAAATCCCTTGGACAGAGAAGCCCGGTGGGCTACAGTCCATGGGGTCACAAAGAGTCGGACAAGACTGAAGTAACTTAGCACGAAGCGTGTGCTGATCTTTGTGAAAAAAAAAAAAAAATGTTGGAAACAAATGTTCCATTCTAGAACAATGAAATTATGCCACTGCTCTGGGACAGATTTCACAACCACTTTCTAAGTGGTATAAAAGTCCATAATTTCTTAAGAGCAGCACAAAGCTCAGCATATACAACAGACACACAGTGCAGTTTACTACTGTAATACAGAGACTAAGGCACACACGCAGGCACAGAAAAGACACTGGAAGGAAGTGCTCAAAAATATTAATGGTAATATTTCTGGACAGTTTTTCTTTACACTAATTCCACATTTTCCCCAATGAGAAGCATTTCCCTGTACAAATATAACAATAAAAATCTTTAAAGAGCAAACCACTACGTTTCAAGGTAGGAATCACTGTGTGGAGTCTCACTGTCAAACTACCTGTACTGTTGTTGCAGCAGCTCTCTAGGTTCGGCCTGGTTCTGAATTCCTCTCCGAAAAACGGCATTGGCGTGCTGCCGCTCCCCCTGGGCTTCCAGATGCCCGGCCCAGGCTACGTACAGAGGAGCTGCTTGGGTTCCGATACCGTGGTTGTACAGAAACTCAAAAAACTGGTGAAGGTCACTGTTGCACTTGGCCTGCAGAAATCCAAAGCAGACAGACATGAGAGAAGGGCACCTGCCAGGCGCGGTGGGGCTCCTAGTTCAAACAACACTCAGTGTTCGTCTTCAAGGAGGCAGCATGATGCACTTGGCAGGGGAAGGCCTGTGTGGTCCTCCGATGGCAAGCCTCAAAGTCAGCTCATCCCCCTCCTTGACATTCAGCGTCCCCCACTATTTCCCAAGACAGTAGGTTCTGTGCCGTAATATTAATATATAAAGTTGTACTCATTCAAATTCCACAGGGTGTGTCTAATCCTCACATTTTGAAGCTTAGTAAAGATAGATAACAAATTCCTGTTTACTTTATCTATTCCATTCATGATTTTATGACCACAACTCGTGCCCCAAGCCTTTATTTCAAGATTGAACAGATCCAACCTTTCAAAGACTAATCTGAGGCAGCCTTCTCCTTTTAGCACTAAATTTCATTTCTGAGAGTTAATATTTTCTTAATTATTCACAATGAATTTAATTTACTTGAGGAACCCTCTTTAGCACCAGGGAATGCCTGTTTATCTACTCTTTCCTGAACACACTTCTCAGCTAACAAACCTTCTTTTCAAGGTTTCTACCTTGAAAAGTGAAAGTGTTAGTCGCTCACTTGGGTCAGTCTTTGTGACCCCATGGATTGTAGCCCATTAGGCTCCTCTGTCCATGGGATTCCCCAGGCAAGAATACTGGAGTGGGTGGCCATTTCCTTCTCCAGGAGATCTTCATGACCCAGGGGTCGAATGCAGGTCTGCTGCATTGCAGGCAGATTCTATACCACCTGAGCCACCAGGGAAGCCTGGTTTCTACCTTCTGTTGTCACATTACAGGCTTTACAGAGAAGGAGGATTTTAAAATTCAGTCACTGATTCCATAAGACAGACGCCAAAAGATTGTAAAATACAAGTCTCTGGCCACACAACTTAAAAAAAAAAAGTTATGACTTAGAAACATAAGGAATCAAATAAAAAATACCCAAAAACTGATCATAAAATCTGGGGTAAAAAGCAAAAGTACAGCATGACGAGGGATGTGATTATACCTCTGAAAGTATACTTACAAATTGTAGACAATAATTGATGAACCTTGGGTCATTGTGATATCTCTTCTTATCTAAAAATTCCTTCATTAGATGCTCTAATAAAGTTGTTAAGTATTCTTTATTCTCAGGAAAATTCTCTTCTACCCATTGCATGTAACTAGAAAAAATATGGACAGTGTTAATTTTTCAGGGCCGCATACAGTTTGTTTATAGAAAAAATAAATGAAATGCTAACCTTTCCCATTCACCAAGTGGGTCATCGCCCTTGTAGCTCTGCATATGGGCTTCAAACATTCTAGAATGAAGAAAAATAGGTACATGGGATTATTAGGAATACTTCCTAAAAGCAAAAGTTATATTTCATATTTATCATGAATATACCTTAAAATAGAAATCTTAGACATCAATTCAAATGCTATAATAAAAATGAAAACAGTATTCACTCAGAAGTCAGAAACTCAAAAGCAGCGTTGTTTTCAGAAGAAAGCAAGACGCAAGGCCCCTGAGGTGGCTCTACAGGAAGCAGCTATTAATAAAAGGTCTCCAGTTCCAATGTCACAGCCACCATGAGGGGCACTTTGCTGCTCCTCCTTCTAATGTTGGGACCCAGGTGTGGCGTTGACCCAGACCCCTCGCCTTGCTGCTTAGGAACTCAGCTGGAGATGTGAAGAGAGCTCTTGAAAGGTGCATGACAGCCCACGGCTATTCACCCAGTTATGTCTGACTCTTTGCAACCCCATAGACTGTAGCCCGCCAGCCTTCTTTGTCCATGGGGTTCTCCAGGCAAGAATACTGCAGTGGGTTGCCATTCCCTTCTCCAGGGGATCATCCCAACCCATGGATCAAACCTGGGTCTCCTGTATTGTAAGCAGATTTTTTTACTGTCTGAGTCAACAGGGAAGCGCGTGACAGCCCAGGGTCTAACAAATCGGGACTTCTAGGACATAGTTTGCTTTCTGGGCCTCAATGGGACACCAGGCTCCCAAGGGAGGCCACCCGATGACAATGCTCAGAAGTCAGTGGCTGTAGCTCCCTGAGAACTTGCCCCTACTTCTGCATACTCAGCCACAGCTTAAAAAATAAACCAGCCAAGCCAAGAAAGTTCTCCAAGAGGCCCCAGGTGCTAGCAGGATAAAGAAACCAACAAAAAGAAATCTGTAAAATAAGAACACAGAGGGGGACAACAAACACAAAAACCCAAAGGACAGAAGGGCTAAGAGTGCGACGGGGGTTACTGTTTTCAGGTAGGGCAGTCAGGGAAAGCCTGCCTCTCTGAGGGGGTAACGTTTGACAGGGCCAGAACCAAGCAGCTAAGTTAGGAGGAAGGTGAGGGGTGACGAGATCTAATGTGTATTTTAAAACTGTCTCTAAGTGACGAAGTGGGTGGGGGATGAGAACGGTTACGGAGCTATTGCAGAGTCCCAGCCAGTATGGGAACTGTTCAAATGCGGAACTGGGGTGTTTTGGAGAAAGAGACAATGAGACTTGCGGAAGGGACTGAACAGTGGGTAAAAGAGAGAGCCAAAGTAAGGAAGACTTTCAGGTTTCTATCAAAGAAGTTCGATGATCTTTTCGAGGGGAAAAAAAAAATTTGAAAGTAATATTTTCTTCTAGCCTTCACCTCACAATACAAATAAAATCAAAGTTTCTTATGACTCAAAATCCAGAAGCCACAAAAGAAAAAGCTAGGTAAGTGGACTACTTATAAATAAAAAGCTTCTCTATGTCAAATAAACAAAACACCAAGCAGAGTTAAGAGAGAAATGCTAAACGGGGATGACGAAAGAGCTTCTAGAAATTGGGGGGGAAAAACAAACCCAATCCAATTTAAGAAATGAACAAAAGGCATTTCACAGAAAAATACTCAACCTCTCTAAGGAGAGAAATTTGCTCACTGAGATAACTTCTCATCTGCCAAACTCCAAAAATATGACAACAATGTAGACGGGAAGTAATGGAAAAAGACACACTTACAACTTGCTTGGAGGTGGGAGTGTGCTCAGTTCCTGCCAAGGGAACTGGTAATAATATCACCAGAATTACAGATAGATTTCCTTTTGATCTAGCAAACCCACTCCTAGGAATCGAGAGGACAGATACATGAAAAG
This sequence comes from Bos indicus, assembly GCF_029378745.1. Classification (NCBI taxonomy): domain Eukaryota; kingdom Metazoa; phylum Chordata; class Mammalia; order Artiodactyla; family Bovidae; genus Bos; species Bos indicus. The sequence goes on along the minus strand of NC_091770.1, from coordinate 1,520,908 downwards.
CATGGTGGGTACAAGATTCTTCACCATGGCACTATCTATTATAGCAAAAGAAGGTCCGCACTCCAAGTGTCCATCAATAGGGTACTTTTTTAGGTCAATTATGGTACGTGAAATACCATGCAGTTGTAAAAAAGAATGAAAAAAGAATCTATGGAATGGCAGACTAAAATCTCCAAGGATAGCATTAAGCAAAAAAAAAAAAAAAAAACGGCAGTGCATATGCTCTGCTACTTTTTATGTTTAATAAAGGCAGGGATTGTACACATACTTACATATGTACATACCTATGTTCGTGTTATTATAAATATTTACATTCTTGAAAAATAAACTAGAAAAATGGTTACATACAAGGCATTGGGAGAGCCGTCAGATAAAGATCTCAGTGAACACTTTTCCTAAATCTTTTTTAACCACATAAACGTAATACTTATTTTTAAAAGTTAAAAAATATTCCTACATCTTGAAACTCCCTCTTGTGCATCATAGGGGATAAGCTCCCACAATTTATAAGCAGTTTAAAAGTTCCTAATTTAAGTTATGAAATAACTTTCTCCTGAAACATATGTAATAGGCTGCCCAAAGTAAGATGCCCATCTGATACCAATCACACTTCCCTAGTAATACAGTCTAAATACACTGTAAAGCAATACTAAAACACTCAGCTCATTAGTGCAAATTAGCCTTTGGAAAGTCAAAATAAGGTCAGAAATATCTGGTTTCTATTTTAAAATGGGGGAAGAGGAGTCTGTAAAATTGAAATCCTTTGCAGTCTGGGCTACAGAAAAAGTCTGAAGGCAGAGTTAAGGATCTGAGTCTTTTGATCCCAGTTAATATTAGACTGGTGTTAATAAAACTAACCAGTTTTAATTTCCGTAGCACAAGATTTAACTGTTTTAAATGCATTTGAAACAGTCTGGATAAATCACCTAAGTCATAAAAAGCAAAGACATGGGAATTTTAAAAATTGTTAGCAGGTAGACATAAATGACAAACAGTGCAACATTTTTTTCCCTTAAAGTGCACATTACTCAACGGTTTTTAATAATTGTGGGATTATGTGATAGTGCAATTTTAAGTTCTTTCCCTTTCTAGAATTTTAAAATAAGTGGTTTCGAAAATTTCTCATGAAACCTACATGCAAGTGTTAATTTTTGGGGGGTTAGACATTTTACTTGCACCGAGGCGATCTGCCCAGAGGAGAATTCCTTACAGACAATCAAGGAGCTCTGGGGGCCTCAATTTCATCCAAACCGCCCCCCCACCCCACCCCCCGCCCCAAACTGCCACTCTAGAGGCAGCTCGGTCAAAGGCCCGCGGTCTCAGCGGAGAGTCCCGGCTACACTGTGCTCCCTCTCCACGACTCCCGAGTGGCCCGCAGCGCAGCCGGGGAGGGATGGGGGTAGTGAGGCTGGAAGGGTACAAACTCCAGGGCCAAGGAAAGGGGCGGGAAGGCTAAGGGAGGCAGGTCTGGGGCGGGCCAGGGACCTACAGCCCACTAGGCCCGAACTCAGGTACGCCAGCCCCCGGCGGCCTGCAGCCGGGGATCACGCCCCCGCCCACCCTTCTCCCTCCCACCAGACCCACACCTACTGAAAAACATTTTCCGGGTTATCCATGGCGAGAGGAACCAGGGCAGCAGCAGTCCCAGCTGCGCCGTCGGGTAGTAGCCGCCGCCAAGTCGAATCTCCCGCGCAGCCTCAGTCGCCGCAACGACCGTTTGCAAGGCGCCTGGCCATTGGCCTCGGCTGCAAACGAGCTGGCCAATCACCTGGGCCGTTGCCTGGAGACCAAGGTCCGCCTCCCTCTGGTGCGCCGGCAGCTCCTCCCACTTCCGGCAACCCAGTTGAATCAAAAGCGCAAGCTGAGCGGAGGGCGGGTTAGGTTTCGGGGTGCGGCGTGACGGGGACCACCTAGTTTGGCTCAGGAGTAGGGGCTGAGTTTTTTCCTTAGCCGTGCAAGCTGTAGCTGGCTTACAAAATTACGTGATTAAGGCATCACCCTGAGGAAGGCATCCTGGGAGAAAAATAGTTTCTCGAGGTTGAAAAAATTGTGCCGCTTCGACGCTTTGCTTACTTATATAAACCAGAGTCGTTATGCCTGGTTTATGGAAAGAAGAAAAATAATCCCGTTTATACCGTTCAGACTTGTTTAAGGTCGCAGAGCCCGGGAGGAATGCCTACCTCTGGCTTAGGAGAGGCTGATGGGGTGAAAAACGGAATCCTGCCCAGTGGCACACCTCTCCATTTCCCGCAAAACAAAAAACTTTGTTCCGCGTCCTCTCTGTAAGTAAAGAACCTAGATGCTGAAGTCCTTTAAATTTTGGTTCCAGATCCAAAAAAGCTGTGGCAGAGAGGGAGTGATTCATCAAAAGCCCAGGGAAAAACCTAAGTGGGTTTTAGCTTAGTGGTTACAACGTAAGGGCATCACGTCTGTAAGCGCTTAAGGGTTAGTTAATGTAAATTACACATGGCAAATAAAGCAATAGGTTGATACCCTTGGAGACCTCCAGGCTTGATTTAACTGATATGAAATGCTCTGTGGGTGCTCTATAGCGAATGAGAGCTCAAGGGACTGGGCAGTTCCTACATCCAACTGGTGATTAAAAGAACAGAAGTTTGAATAGAGTACAGAATGGCGGCAGGACAACTTTCACCATCTTCTGTGGAACTTGGGAGCTGTGGAGACCATGGATTTAGGAATTAGAAAACCAAAAACGAGATCCTTTTGCAAAGGAGCCCAGAAGTCTAAGAAGAATTATGTAATACTCTGATGCTTCCTACCTGAGACTGAATTGGAAGAGTCAACCTAACCTTGCCTAACCCCTTGATTCTACTTCTCGAGGTTCTTTCAGGAGCCACTTGACAGGGCAAGTAAAATATAAAGAGCTATTCATGTGATTACTTCCTTTTAGAGAAGTGGTGTGCATGTTTTGCTGTCTTGGGGCCCTTAAGTTAAATACCTTTTTTAAAAAAATTAGCAGCTTCTGGAAATCCTGATGCTCTCAGAGTTCAGAATTTCTTTCAGGGAAATGATTGATTTGGATTACACAAGTATCCAATTTGTAGGGTTGTTAACTCAGAGGGTGCTCACTCTGGAGTCTTTAGACAAGTTTAGGTTCTGCTGATTATCACAGGAATTAACACAATTTTGTTCTCACTAACTCAAGTTTTCAACGGGTGTCTGATTCCACCTCAGTCACCAATCAGGAAATATTGATCAGGCATCTCTCGTATACTAGGTGCTACTGGATTTAATTGTAACCTTATCTGACTCAGACAGATCTTGTCCTTAAGAAACTAGTGGTATTATCTGGAAGATGGAGATACAGACATAAAACATTGTTGTTGTTTAGTCACTAAGTCGTGTCCGACTCTTTGTGACCCCGTGGACTGTAGCCTGCCAGGCTCCTCTGTCCAAGGGAGTTTCAAGGCAAGAATACTGGAATGGATTGCCATTTCCTTCACCAGGGCTCTTCCCAACCCAAGGATTGGACCTGTGTCTCCTGCATTGGCAGGCAGATTCTTTACCACTGAGCCACCTGGGAAGCCTGTATAGACATAAATAATATTAAGTGCTAAATGAATGTTTGGGACTTCCTTGGTGGCTCAGCTACTAAAGAATCTGGCTGCCAATGCAAGATTAAGTGCTAAATTAATACACATATGATTTCTGCTAGGGGAGTCTAGAGGAGGGAGGGGACATGGGGCCTGTCTGTCAGAGAAAGCTTCCTGGGCAATGGAGGGCTTGACTTGGGCCTTGAACGTGGTGGGGTGGATCTGGGCTGGGGGGAGTCTGGGGACGTCATTCCTGGTGTAAATAAAGGTCACTGAAGGAAATAACCCTTGAGGACTTCTGTTAATGAGCAGTGGAAAGTCTTTATGAAAGACGAATTTGATAGTTTGATGTCTGATCTTACATGCTAGATTAAGGCGTTTGTACTTGATCTTGACAATAAACTGGGCCTTTGGGGAATGAGCAGCATTGTGCTCATAGGACCTCATGGTAGGTATACTTAGCTCAACCCTGTTTTCTAGAGGCCACAGAGCTTGTCTGCCCTCCTTCATTTCTACTACTAGGAGCTTCTCTCCCACCAGGCTTGTTTGTGGAGTAAAGTATTGTGAATGCCTCTTCCCACACTGCCCCTTAAAAAGGGCACACTGACCCACTGATGCCAGACACTGGGGTATATCTAGAGGTAGCAGTAATAAGTATTACAGTTATTAGCATTTATTAGAATCTTACGTGTTTCTGGAAATAATTTCCTGGCTTACTCAATGCCTTCTCTTTTTCCTTAATTACGGACATCCCTCTCTACTATTATTCTTATTCTGTAGGAAAATTGTTGGGTTGGCCAAAATTCAGGGTTTTCTATAACATGGAAAAACCTGAACAAACTTTTTGGCCAACCCAATATAATGCTCCTTCCACACACTGTGTTCATCATAATGTCCCTGTTAGGTTAATCAACCAGTTCCCAATACATCAGGATTTTAGGGGGACAGGGAGGCCAAGATCAGTAATCTGCAGACTCTAAGCTGGCGTTGGAGGCAGAGGGACTGGAAGAAGGTAAGACAGGGAATCAGATCTCAAGGAGGGAGTGTTCTCAGAACACAAAGATGTCTTTAATATGTAAGGAAAAGAAGAGAAAGGTAATTTGATGGCCTAGAAGAATTGATAGAAACAGGCCACTGGAGCTGGGGAAGGCTGCTACTTGTGTAGAGATGTGTTGAGTTGGAGGGTTTACCAGATGTTTGACCTTCCTACGTAACAGGACTAAGCACCACTGAAGGAAAGCAGAGACTGGCCTGATTCAAAGCCGTCAGGAGCTTGTTGAAGTAAGTCTCATGTGCTGTTTCCTAAGTCTAGGATGACTGTATTTTTCTAAGAGCTTCACATTATCTCTACATGTCAGGAGTAAAGGAAGAACTTCCCAAGAGTGTGATGAAGAAACAGTTTGCTACTTTGATGAAAATCTATAAACCCCCAAATGCTGGCAATTTACATAAATCAATATAAGCAGAAAATCCTGAAGAGCTGGCAAATACGTTGCTCGTCTTTTAAAAAATTCACTAATTGGAAGTTCACACCACTGACAGCATTTCAAATTCCATCTGCTCCAACGGTTATCTTCTTTCATCTTCTCCCTTTGCCCTTTTCTCCTCAGGTTTGTGTTGAGAGTGTAGCGACTGCCATGGCATATCTGAAAGTTTGTTAAATAATAACTGTTGCTTCACTGATTAGCCATCCCTTTAATTTTTGGCATTGCTGTTGCCTTAGTGGGTCTGTTACCTTATCTCCCCAGACCCACCCCAGAATGTGAGTGGGGAGGCTTGTTCTGATCTGAGTGGGAGTAGTGGGTCCACATGTGTCAAGGTCTGCATTTCCTACCTCTGAGGCAGAAATGTGCAGTTACAACTCTCTCTTCCTCTAAAACTTTAAATTAGTTTATCTGCTAATTTCAATATTAAATGTCAATATTTAAATATTTCAATATTAAATAAGTAAAATGACTAATAGATTCTCTAAATTGGTAAGGCATTTTTGTTCATATTTGGGCTTTCAGTGACTTGTTTGTCCAAAATAGTAATTTCCCAACTTATTGGAGATGGAAAACCAGACTGCATCAGGGAACAAGAGCTCCAGACTTGACTTCCTCAAGAAGCAGATGTGCTGTGCTGTGCTCAGTTGCTAAGTGGTGTCTGACTCTATGCAACCCCATGGACTGTAACCTACCAGGCTCCTCTGTCCATGGGATTACCCTGGCAAGAATACTGGAGTAGGTTGCCATGTCCTCCTCCAGCGGATCTTCCCAACCCAGGGATCGAACCCATGTCTTCTGAGTCTCATCTCCTGCATTGCAGGCAGATTCTTTACCCAGTTAGCTACCTGGGAAGCCAAAGAAGCAGATAATGGGACTTAAACCCTGAATCTGGGTGTAAGTTTCCTGATCTGTAAAATGAAAACTATCTCCTTCTCTTCATAATGTTTCTCTGACTCCCAGTCTCCTATAGCCTCCACTCAATTTCTTGGGTTGTCCCATGATACCAGTCAGTGCTCTGTTAAGAAAAGGAAAATGGGGACTTACCTGGTGGTCCAGTGGTAAAGAATCCGCCTCCCAGTGTAGGAGACTCAGGTTCTGTCTCTGGTAGGGGAGCTAAGGTTCCATGAGCCTTGGAGCAACTAAGCCCAGGTGCCACAACTAGTGAGCCTGAACGCTGCAGAGTTTGTGCATCTCAACCAGAGGAGGCTGTGTGCAGCATAGCTGGAGAAGCCTGTTGCGGCCAAGAGCCCACATACTGCAACGAAGGCCCAGCGCAGCCAAAATGTCCTTCACCATCTCCCGGAATTTGCTCAAACTCATGTCTGTTGAGTCAAAATTAAAAAGAAAAGAGAAAGAAAACAATTATTCTTCTCTAGGTTCTGCCTGTTTGACACATGCAGACAATCACAAACACACATGTATCTTCCTTCCACTGGGAAATTTAAAGAAATTTATAGTAGCAGTATTAGCTGTGTTGCTGAAACATCATATAAGATTAGAGATTTATAATTAAAGTAGTGACAGAAAGCTGACAAGTGATTTCAGGGGCTACAGAACGTTAAGAATAAAGTTGATATGAAGATAGGAAAAAAATATAAAGCCCTATTCTAGAAATGTTTTTCATCTGAGGGTGTTTTGTTACTTCTGAAGATCCCTTGAGTGGTCAAAACCCAGGTGGACTTTCATATCACTGCAGCCTGGAAGGAAGGATGGGAATCCCAGCTCTCTGCTGCCATCAGTCTCCCCAAGAATCTCTAATGGAATGTTCAGTCCTATGTGCTATCCTGGTATTTGTATAATGGACACAAGTGATGCCCAGATGCTGTTTACATGTTAGCCTGGTTCTAGAGACCAGAGACCCTATTCCTTTCTCTTTCCTATTCTTCCCTTATTAGAGGCATCTAATCTTATGAGCTCATTTTTGCATCCTGATAAATGGCTGCACTGGTACTAATGGCTGGAATCAAGATTGCCAAGAGAAATATCAACAACCTCAGATACGCAGATGATACCCACTCTAGTGGCAGAAAGTGAAGAGGAACTAAAGAGCCTCTTGACGAAGGTGAAAGAGGAGAGTGAAACATACAAAAAAAACTAAGATAGTGGCATCCAGTCCCATCACTTCATGGCAAACAGAAGGGGAAAGTGGAAGCAGTGACAGACTTTATTTTCTTGGGCTCCAAAATCACTGCAGGCATTATTCAGTAGCACAACAAAGACACCAATCCCTTAAGAAATGCTCAGAGTTTTTGAAGGCTCTGTGTCAGGACCTCAGTCAAAAACCAACTAAATTTCTTTTCTTTTTTTGAAATTTATTTTGGCCGTGCCCACTGTCATGGAGGAGCTTAGTTCTCCAAGCAGAGATGCAATCCATGCACCCTGCACTGGGTGTGTAGAGTCTTAACCACTGGACTGCCAGCGAGGTCCCCAGACAAATTTCTTTTTACAATATTATACCTGCATCTCTGAGCATTAGTTCAAAATTTCTCTAGCATTTATAGCCTCTCTACCTTATAACAATGTTATAAGGCAAGGGCTAGGTAAACCTGAGCTAGTATCATTATTGGGATTCTCAAAGTACTGGGGGGTACTGGGAAACATTGTTGTTTTCAGTCTCTCAGTTGTGTCCAACTCTGCAACCCCATAAGCTGCAGCACACCAGGCTTCCCTGTCCTTCACTATCTCCCGGAATTTGCTCAAACTCATGTCTGTTGAGTCAGTGATGCCATCCTATCATCTCTCCCTCAGTTGCCCCCTTCGCCTCCTGTCATCAGTCTTTCCCAGCATTAAGGTCTTTTCCAATAAGTCAACTCTTCACATGAGGTGACCAAAGTATTGGAGCTTCAGCTTCAGCATCAGTCCTTCCAGTGAATATTCAGGGCTGATTTCCTTTAGGATTGACTGGTTTGATCTCCTTGCTGTCCAAGGGACTCTCAAGAGTCCCAGCACCCCAATTTGAAAGTAAGTTTTTCGGCACTCAGCCTTTTTTACGGTTCAACTCTCACATCCATACACAAGGAACAGTATAGTTTCCTAAGTTGCCCCATTTGCCTCCTGAAACCTAGCGCAGTGGTCAGATGGAGCCATTAGAGGCCATGCCCTCCAGAGTTCTCATCTGAAAAGAAAGGACTGACTGAAAATACTCCAGGGTGCTCCCTGCTCTATTTTCTGGTTCTCTGATTTCTACAGACACACCAAAGTTCCCTGAGAACAGTCTGTGCCTCACCACGGAACCCTAAGCCCTGGGCTGTAGTGTTTGTGCCCCAGGCCCTCATGAAAGCTGCCTCCAGAAAGGTCACCGAGGCCCCCAGGCCAGTCCCGCAGGGGAGTGTGATGTGGTGTGGGTCCTCTAGGGCCTGAGTCCTCTGCCTTGGAGAGCCAGGAGCCCTTGGGCAAGTCATTAACGTTCCTGGTCACTCATCTATGGAAGGAGCTTAAAGGATTCTTGCCTGCCACCATCCACGCAGGAGAACACTCTCTCAATGTCCAAGCCAAGGGCCTGCCTCTCTTACAAGGACCGAGGGGCTGGGGTAGTGCAAAATGAAGCCAGCAGCCATTACAGCCTCCCTCTTCTATGGAAAGCCCAGGGCTACAGGATGGCCCTTGAGCACAAACCTGGATGCCATGCCTGGTCCATTGTGGGTCACTGGACACCCTTCTCAGAGGCCTGGGCTGCTGGATTCCTGCATTTCCCTTATGAGGTCCTGCTGTAGGTACTCTGGTTCTGAGCCCAGCCTTTTTCTCCAGGACATACCTAACTCCTCTAGCAGGCATCTTGTTGGGGAAGGTTTTCTGATGCTGGCTCAGAGGTAACTGGCACATCTAGCCTGTGCTCTCTGACTTCTCTAAGTGGCTCAGACAGTAAAGAATCTGTCCCGTGTGCAGGAGAGCCAGGTTTGATCCCTGGATTGGGAAGATTCCCCCAGAGAAGGGAATGGCTACTCACTCCTGTATCCTTGCCTGGAGAATCCCATGGCCAGAGGAGCCTGGTGGGCTACAGTCCAAAGGGTCTTAAAGAGTCAGACATGGTTGAAGTGACTTAGCACATATGCACATACTGGATTGAAAGTTCATGTAACCTTATTGGTTAATGGAAACCTAATTGGAAAAATGGGTTTATGCAGATGTAATCAGGTTAAGATGAGGTCAGAGTGGAGTAGGATGGAGCCCAACCCATTGATTGGTGTCCTTATAAGGAGAGGGAGGTTTTCATTTTTTTTTTTGAGAAATCTACAATGAATATTCTATTCAGATTTTCTGCAGTCATTGTGGAATATGTCCACAATTTAAATAATCCCATCGAACATCCCACTGACCATCAGAGAGCACCTAATATGAGGCAAATATTATGTATACATAATTATAGTCTTTAAAAAAATGTAGATCATATTAGCCACAAGTTTCAAATGAAGAAATTGAAACTAAGAGAGATGAAGATTCTTATCTAAAGTCACAAGATCAGTCACAGACAAATTTGGGGTAAGTCAGGCTCCAGGGCAGGCCTTTGGGCAGAAGCAGGTTCACAGGAAGGGCTCGTGTGCAACTGGGGGTGCCCCTCCTGACAACACCCTCACAACAAACCAACCCTCACAACAAACATAGGCTCAGGTGCCCTGGAAGGGAGAGACCATCAGCTAAAGCAGAGCTGTGGCTCCAGGCAGGCCCCAGGGATTGCCCAGGCTCCAGAATCCTCAGGAGAAGAGAGGCACGGGGGCTCTATGCCTCAGAACAGTCCTTGGCTCACACAGCACCATGAAAATACAGAGCTAAAATCCTCCTGGACAGCAAGGAGATCAAGCCAGTCCATCCTAAAGGAAATCAACCCTGAATCACTGGAAGGACTGATGCTGAAGCTGAAGCTCCAATACTTTGGCCACCTGATGTGAAGACCTGACTCCTTGGAAAAGACCTCAATGCTGGGAAAGATTAAGGGCAGGAGGAGAAGGGGATGACAGAGGATGAGATGGTTGGATGGCATCACCGACTCAACGAACATGAGTTGGAGCAAACTCCAGGAGATAGTGAAGGACAGGGAAGCCTGGCGAGCTGCAGCCAATGGGGTTGGAAAGAGTGGGACAAGGCTTAGGACTGAGCAACAAGAAGGAAACTAATACAGATGATATTCGTTAACCTAATGACAGCAGACAGAGACCCAAGGGCCAGCTACAGCACACTCCCCAACAGTCATCTCCCCAGCCCACTGGTCTTTGAAAGGAAACAACTAACATTCCCTTTCCACTTAAATGGAGACTCAGTCAAGTAAATGAGACTTAGAGGAAAGGAATGAATGTCACTTGTTAGAACAACAGAAGGAGGATTCTGGGAGATGAGTTGATGTTTGTTCATCGTTTGTTCTTTCTGCATCTCCCAGCTACCCTGTAGCCCCAGGCCACCCCCCAGATTACGGTAATATTAAAGTTCGCTGGAATGCCAAGCTGCAGCTGACCTGGGGCCAGAGCATGGGCCAGGCCATCTTGGATCTTGGGCGCAGAGAGGCTGCTGACACAGGACGTCCGCTCCGTGAGGTGCCTCAGCTCTGAGCAACCAGGCACCGGCGTCTACAGACCAACTTCCCCTCTAGGGTTCTAATACCAGGGCTCTTGTGGGCCACCGACTGGAGGGACAACTGAGCCGAGGGCACAGGCAGCAGGAACTCAAGCCCCGGGGCAAGGCGGGGAGGAAGACCATTGTAAAATTCCTTGGACCTTTCTTTCTTCACTGGGTGCCCAGGCAGCAGCGTCGGGGTAGGGCCAGCGCGCGGGAGGGCGGGGCAAGCGGCGGAGGAGGGAGGAGACTGGCCAGCGGCGTGGAGCCGAGAGGGAGTGCGCTCCGGGCCACGTGCGGGAGGAGGCGCGCGGGGCAGCGGCCCCAGAGACGCGCCAGAGGCCCGACAGCACGATGGAGCCGGCGGACCTGGGGCTCGGGGACTCATCCTTGCACCATTACCTGGACGGCGAGTTCTGGAGCCTCAAAAACGAGCTGCGCGAGCTCCTGGGCGGCTGTCCGCTCTTCCGGCCCAGGTAACGCGTCCCCAAGGGCACCCCGCGGTGCACCCCGGGCAGGGCAAGCTGGCGTGTGTGTGCTGCGCCCGAAAACAGGTCCCTCCCGACCTGACAGAAGATGGACTGCCCGCCCCAGTCCTGTGGACGCCGCAGAGCCGGCGACTTCGTGGCCCTCAGGAGGCGTCCTCTGCCCACCGCTCTCCCTCCTACACGGAGAGCAGGGACGAACGGGCGCGCCCCGCAGCGGCGGACGGGATGCTCGGCCCAGAGTGGTAGCTTCTAAACCTGTTTCCTAACCTGTTTCTTGAGTCCCCGCTTTTGGGTGCCACCCTTTGCCGGGAGAGGGGGCAGAAAACCGGGTTGGAGCGGGCGTGGAGCGCCCCCAGGGCCACCGTGTCGCCTGGTCCGGAACAGAAGCGCGGAAAGTGGGGCAAAACAGCGTTATCCCGGGTCGTCCCTGCAGAGAAGTGAGGGCATTTTCCCGGCACAGGGATGGACTGGCTGTGCCCGGGGTCGTATCTGGTTGCTGGCATGCTGCGGACTCCCAGGGGCCTCGCGGAGTCCAGGTGTGCGCAGGGGCGGCCGAACAGCGGCTGGGGTGCTTGGGTTGTAAGGTGGATTCAGGCCCAGAAGTCATTTGATGGCAGCACAGCCCAGAAAAGTGGACAGAGGGCTTGGTGCAAGCTAAGTTTGCAGACGGAGAAAATAACCCAAGAACCAGCCCTTGTGTCTCGTTGAGGACTTTCTCCTGTGCTCTGCTGGGTGGCTCACCCCATCTCAGGTCGTCTGATAAGCCCATTTTTAGAATCAGGCTTTGGAGTTTTAATTTAAGAAAGCCCCAGTTAAAAAACACCAGTATGTTCTGAAGGAAGATTAACCAGTTAGCACATGTTTCTGTCTCAAGGATGAGCCAGGCTGAAGGAGGAGATGTTTGGAATAAAAGCAGGTCATCCTTGGGGAGGAAGCTGTGGTTTCAGCACTGGAGGTGGGGGGAGCGGGGCTTAGGGGAGGTGACAGGTGAGATGGTGGGTGGGCCCTTGTCTCCCCAATTTGTCCTTTCCCTCTCTCTCTCACACCGTCTTCTTTATGTTATCTTTCTCAAAGCATGGTCCAGGGACTCCTGGGGGTACCCAAGACTTTTCCAGGAGCTTCACAAGTTAGAAATTATTTTAGTGATAATATGAAGCAGTTACTGAGCCTTTCATCCTCATTTTCTCATGAAGGTACAGTGGTAGTTCCCAGAAACTATAGGATGCATAATTTCCCAACATATCTGCAGAAGCAGAGAGCAGCATCCAGTTATTTCAAGGCAGACGTTAACCAGACTCGTAAAGACGCAGAACAATGCCACTTTTCTAATTAAAAGTGTAGTTCTTTTTGTAAACATTTAATGAGTTTATTATTGTTACATTCAAATGATATAAATATTTAAACATTTTTTTATTTATAATTTCTGACATGATAAATACCCATAGACATTTGCGGACCCCAATAATTTTTTAAAAGACAATTTTAAAGAGCAGTGTTAGGTTTATAACAAAATTGAGAGGAAGGTACAGAAATTTCCTATATATTAATACCTCCTGTCCCCACACAGGCATAACCTCTTCTATTATCAACATCACTCACCAGAATGGACTTTTTTTTTTTTTTTTTGCCAAAGATGAATCTACATGGGTACATCATAGTCACTCAGAGACCACAGTTTACGGTGTTGTACATTCTGTGGGTCTAGACAAATGTTTAATGACACGTGCCCATCATTATAGGGGCTTCCCAGGTGGCTCTGTGGTAAAGAATCCACCTGCCAATGCAGAAGATGTGGGTTCAGTCCCTGGGTTGGGAAGATCCCCTGGAGGAGGAAATGGCAACCCACTCCAGTATTCTTGACTGGAAAATTCCATGGACAGAGGAGCCTGGCGGGCTCCAGTGCACGGGGTTGCAAAAGAGCCGGGCCGACTGAGCGCAGCGCGGCTCCCGTCACTACGGCGTCATCCAGTGTTTTCACCCCCGAAACACGGTCAGCACTCTGTGTTTCTCTCCTCACCACCCACCCCGACAACCACTGATCTTTTCACTGTTTCCATAGTTTTGCCTTTTTAGAATCATATAGTTGCGATCATACAGTAGGTAGCCTTTTCAGATTGCCTTATTTCACTTAGTAATATGTGTTTAAGCTTTCTCCATGTCTTTTCATGGCCCGAGAGCTCATTTGTTTTTTGTGCTGAATGCTGCTCTATTGTCTGGATGAACCAGTTTATTTATCCAGTTACCTACTGAAGTCCACCTTGGATGCTTCCATGTTTTGGAAGTTATGCGTAAAGCTACTATAAACATCCATGTACAGGTTTTTGTGTGGAGGCCTCAAGAATTTTTAAGAGGGCAAGGAGGTCCTGCTGCCCTAAGGTTCTGTCACATCCCTTTAAACAGGGGTCCCCAGCCTCCAGGATCTAATGCCTGATGATCCGAGGTGGAGCTGATGTAGTAATAATAGAGATAAAGTGCACAAGAAACGTAATGCCCTTGAATCATCTCAAAACCATCCCCCTCCTCGGTGTCTGGAAAAATTACCTTCCATGAAATCGGTGCCCAAAAGCTTGGGGACCACTGCCCTTACACACGTCCCTTTTCCTGTCTTCCTGTGTCTTTTCAGTTTAGTTCCTGGGCTGTCGTCTCTTTGTCTTTTCTTATTAGATAACTGCAGTTTAAATGATGGAATGCTAACATCTAAACCGCTGATTTGGACCAAATAGAAGGTTCTTTGCTGTGAATTGTGCAGTCTGCTTTGGGACAGAGGGAAAGGCAGGCTGGAGTTGGAAAGCCAACCAGCAGCCAGCAGCACATTACCTGTGTGATTGTCATCAAGTGAGATGTTACCTTCCTGAGCTTCCATCTGCAGAAAGGGGATAACATCTGTGCTGCTGGTTTAAATGAGAAACTATTGAGTGGCTTTTCACTAATGCTGGCTGTGGTATGACACCTAAAAAAAAAAAGTGGGGGGAAAGACATACAAACCCCATTACTTTAACAAATACTTTTCCATTGTCTCCAGTTCTTGTTTATTGACTTCATAATTTCAGAGTTGTAATAGCTTAAATGTCATACTGTTTTTTTTCGCCCCCAGTGATTAAAGATCTTAGTATCTGCTTGAAAGTTCACCTTGTACTATCAGATTTGATCTTATCCTGTGTTCAAAGACAGTGACCTGACTTCTTGTTGTTTTTAACCTTCTGCCACAGTAAAAGGCAGAGGTCAGAAATAAAACTCTCTGGTGGCTCAGATGGTAAAGAATCTGCCTGCGATGCAGGAGACCCAGGTTCGATCCCTGGTTTGGAAAGATCCCCTGGAGGAGGGCATGGCAACCCTCTCCAGTATCCTTGCCTGGAGAATCCCATGGACAGAGGAGCCTGGTGGGCTGCAGTCCATGGGGTGGCAAAGAGTCGGACATGACCGACTGACTAACACCAGACATGGATTCACACATACAATATGAGGCCTCCTGTAGCCAGTCCCCTAGCCCCAGGCCCTTGAAATTCAAGTAGGTGTTGGAGGGGGTGGGGTTCATGAGTGTGAGTGCTATGTGTATAGTGGGAAGTTCATATAGTGTCAGGCACTCCCAGGACATAAGAGCCCAGGAAACAGTTTGCTTCCCCAAAAAACCAAAATCCTGGTTTTGCAGTTTTCTGAGCACATCACCGCTGCCCTCCTCTGTGCAGGGATTCTTCCTCTGGGGTACTGCGCCAGCTGTGGTGCGGGTGCAGCCCAGCTTCCCCCCTCTCTCCCCAAGACCAGCCTTCCAGGCTGAATCCTCTGAGATCCATAGAACAGCATGCCCTTGGCTGGAGCAGCAGCGGATTCTGGGCCACTTGAGGCTCCTTCCTGAGGTTGCAGGGGATATTTAAAAACAGCATCCAGGGACTTCCCTGGTGGTGCAGTGGTTAAGACCTCGCCTTCCAATGCAGGGGTGCAGGCTCTATTCCTAATTAGGGAGCTAAGATTCCACATGCCTCCTGGCCAAAAACCAAAACAGAAAACAGAAGCAATCATGTAACAAATTCAATAGAGACTTTAAAACGGTCCCCATCAAAAAAAAAAAAAAAGAGTAACGTCTGAAACGTGATAAGCTTTTCAAACATTTCTGAGTTTGTTTCTTGGTAAAGCGGGGCTCTCTCCTGGGGGCCAGGCTGGTGGGTGGGTGTGCATATGTAAGGCTTCTGTGCTCAGTTGCTTCAGTCGTGTCCGACTCTTTCTGACCCCATGGACTGTAGTCCACCAGGCTCCTCTGTCCATGAGATTCTTGAGGCAAGAATACTGGAGTGGGTGGCCATGCCCCCTTCCAGGGGATCTTCCCAACCCAGCTATCGAACCCTCCTCTCTTATGTCTCCTGCATTGACAGGTAAGTTCTTTACCACTAGCGCCACCTGGGAAGCCCTGTAAGGCTCACAGCCTCACTAGAAGTTTCTAGACCCATGGGACCTCCCCACTATCTGTCCTCAGGGCTCCCCTCCCTGGCCTGGCTGTGCTGAGCCGGCTGCTTCCCTGTCCCCCTTCTTTCTCTTCACTGCCTTTTCTTTTCTTTCCTGGAGCAATGCACATTTCTCTTCCTAACCTTTGCAGAGATTTGGTTTTCCCCCACAGCCTTATTTATGCACTCAAGCATATGGTGAAGACTTTCTCATTGCAAAGAGTCAGATAATATTGAAAACCTAAAAGTTTCCCAAACTGTCCCCTCCCCCAACAGCTTATTTTTTTTAATTATTATTTATTGATTATTATTTTATTTATTTTTCTGGGCTCCAAAATCACTGCAGATGGTGATTGCAGCCATGAAATTAAAAGATGCTTACTCCTTGAAAGGAAAGTTATGACCAACCTAGACAGCATATTAAAAAGCAGAGACATTACTTTGTCAACAAAGGTCCGTCTAGTCAAGGCTATGGTTTTTCCAGTGGTCATGTATGGATGTGAGAGTTGGACTATAATGAAAGCTGAGCGCCGAAGAGTTGATGCTTTTGAACTGTAGTGTTGGAGAAGACTCTTGAGAGTCCCTTCGACTGCAAAGAGGTCCAACCAGTCCATTCTAAAGGTGATCAGTCCTGGGTGGTTCATTGGAGGGACTGATGTTGAAGCTGAAACTCCAATACTTTGGCCACATGATTTGAAGAGCTGTCTCATTTGAAAAGACCCTGATGCTGGGAAATATTGAGAGCAAGAGGAGAAGGGGACTTCAGAGGATGAGATGGTTGGATGGCACCACTGACTCAGTGGACATGGGTTTGGGTGGACTCTGGGAGTTGGTGATGGACAGGGAGGCCTGGCGTGCTGCAGTCCATGGTGGTCGCAAAGAGTCAGACAGGACTGAGCGACTGAACTGAATTGATTTTTGGCTGTGCTGGGTCTTCCTTGCTGCATGTGGGCTTTCTCTAGTTGCCATGAGCGGGGGCTGCTCTTCATTTAGGCATGTGAGCTTCTCATTGCGGTGGCTTCTCTTGTTGCCGAGCACAGGTTCTAGGCACACGAGCGTCAGTAGCTGTGGTGCCCGGGCTTCGTTGCTCTGTGGCATGTGGAATCTCCCTGGTCCCCTGCATTGGCAGGCGGAGTCTCAGCTACTGGGCCACCAGGGAAGTCCCCAGCCACTTATTTTTATTGTGGTGAAATAAACAGAAAATAAAATTGACCATTTTAACCTTTTTTACTTTAAATTTTAGACATTTATTTTTAATTGGAAGATGATTGCTCTACAGTATTCCTCTGGCTTCTGCCATACAACAATGCGAATGAGCCATAAGTACACATATGTCTCCCGACTCCTGAACCCCACCCCCACCCCCACGGTAATCACAGGGCACCAGCCGAGCTCCCCGTGCTGTGCAGCAGCTTCCCACCGGCTATCTGTTTACACGTTCAGTTCAGTTCAGTTGCTCAGTCGTGTCCGACTCTTCGCGATGGTGTATATATCAGCACTACTCGCTGAATTTGTTCCACCGTCTCATCCCCCTACTGTGTCCAGCGTTTCTTCTCCGTATCTATGTCTCTGTTCCTGCCCTGCCTGCAAATAGATTCATCAGTACCATTTTTCTAGATTCCACATGTATGTGTTTATAGACAACGTTTGTTCTGCTCTTTCTGACTTCCCTTTGTGCCACAGGCTCCAGGCTCACCCAGCTCACTAGAACTGAGTGCACAGTGGCACGAAGTACATCCGCGGTACTGTGCAGCCATCGCCGCCATCCATCTCGGAACTCTGGCATCCTCGCAGTCCGAAACTCTGTACCCGTTAAACATTAATTCGCTCTTCCTTCCTCCCCACAGCCACTGGCAACCACAGTTCTACTTTCTGTCTCTAAACTACTCTAGTTATGTCATGTAAGTGGAATCATACAATCATTGTCCTTTTGTGTCTGGCTTTTTTCACTTAGCAGAATGTCCTTCATGTTGCAACAGGTGACAGGATCTCCTTTTTAACGTTGGATAATACTCCATCATCCTTTACTGTGCCCACCTTTGCGTGAAATGTTCCTTTGACATCTCCAATTTTTTTTGAGGAGATCTCTAGTCATTCCCATTCTGTTGTTGTCCTCTATTTCTTTGTACTGGGAAAGACTGAGGGCAAGAGGAGAAGGGGGCTACAGAGGATGAGATGGTTGGATGGCATTACTGACTGGATGGACATGAGTTTGCGCAAACTCAGGGAGATAGTGAGGGACAGGGAAGCCTGGTGTGCTGCAGTCCATGGGGTCGCAGAGCTGGACACGACTGAGCAACCGAACAACAGCAGTACTTCATCAGATGGATACATCACATTTTGTTTATCCATTCATATGTTGATGGCATTTGGTCCTCCAACCACTTTGAACACTTGAGTGTTGTAGAGTTTGTTTTCCCTACTTTCCCTATTTTTCTATGAGTTCACATATACATGTGAACATTTTTTTGGATAAACAGAATCATACTATGTGTTCCAGCTTTCTCTTTTAAAATTTATTTTTATTTTCATAATACAATGTATGAACCCACTTAATACAAAAGAGACACTATGAGGTTTGGAGTGAAAACTATTTGCCCCTATTCCACCCCTTCCCCCCTCATTCCCTTTTCTCACTGGCAAACACTTTCACGTCTTTTGGGGGATTCTTATGTCATTTACATCTATTTTCTTTTAAAAACAGTCATAAACAGAGCTACTTCCTGATTATATAGTGATTTGTGTGTGTGTGTGTTAGTCACTCAGTCGTGTCTGACTCTTTGAAAGCCCATGGACTGTAGCCCATCAGGCTCCTCTGTCTATGGGATTTCCCAGGCAAGAATACTGGAGTGGGTAGCCAGTCTCTTCTCCAGGGGATCTTCCTGATGCAGGGATTAAACCTGGTCTCCTGCATTGCAGGCAGATTCTTTATTGTCTGAGCCATTGGGGAAGCCCATGCATTGACTTAGTAGCATAGAGAATGAAGATCCCCATGGCTGCCCACTTTCTTTCCTTATTCCCACCAATCAGTGCATCCCCATGTGGACTTACATTGGTATCCAGGGTTCACACTGCTGTGACTATGTGTGTTATTCCCTGCCATGCCCCACAGCGTAACATATTTCATTTCCTTTCTTTGACAACTTTTGGTGTTCTCTTGGGATAACAATTTCTACCTTTATTCATTTGCTTAGTTTTGTATAAAATGGTCACTCACTGGCCTGTGCACTTCTAGACAAGAGTTACAGTCCTCTCAGTTTGGTCAAGGGCTTCCCTGGTGGCTGAGTGCTAAAGAACCTGCCTGCAGTGCAGGAGACTTGCAGGTTCAAGCCCTGGGTCAGGAAGATCCCCTTGGAGAAGGAAATGGCAACCCACTCCAGTATTCTTGCCTGGAGAATCCCATGGACAAAGGAGCCTGGTGAGCTACAGTCTATGGGGTCGCAAAGAGCTGGACATGACTTAGCAACTAAACAACAACAAAACAACGGTTTGGTCAAAGCTGTCATGTATATGCATTCCCTTCCCTCCCTGTGGACAGATCCATTCAGGAGGTCCCCCTCAGGGGCTTCAGCTGGACGGGCTTTACCATTGTCTTCCCGGCCACCTGGGGAGCTTCCTTTGCATCTCCTTTAAAGTGAAGCTTTTGTTTTCCCAGGCCTTCTCTTTCTTGGTCGCTCTTTGTGGAGGATTAGAGGTGGCCACAGACTCTTGAGCGTCATTCCCGTTGAGAAGGGTGCTTCTGTGTCCCCTCCCCTGAGTCTGGGTGGCTCGGGGACTGCTCTGGCCCACGGGTATGGTTGGAGTGACAGGGCACCAGTGTCTAGGCTCAGCTCTGAGTGACTGTGACCGGCACCTTCTGCTTCTGTCTCCTGAGGCCCTGGCTTCCGTGTGGAAAGTTCTGCACCAGCCTGTGGCTGCCATGCTGCGAGGAAGCCCAAGCTGGTCCTTGAAGAGATGCCCCATAGAGCGATGCTGGCCATTCCTGACTGCTCCAGCTCCCAGCTGTTCATGTCATCTAAGCTGGGACCCCAGGCCTGTGAGGAGCTCACAGGCCATCTCTATTAATAATTGATTCTGTGTGTCCAAGTTCCCGACAGAGCAGGAGGCAGAGTGACATTGAACCATTTTAAGCCACTACGTTTTGGGGTACATTATTACCATAGCCATAGAGAGCCAGGACACTCTCTCATGTGATAGCTTCTTGAGAAGGGATACCAGAGAATTAACTTTTTCAGATCTTCACGTCTGAAAATATTTACTCTCAAAATTGGCTGAATATTTGTGTAGGTGTAGAATTCTAGACTGGGAATAAAATTTCCCCCAGAATTTTAAAGTCATCATGCCTTTAAATATCCAACATTGTTATTAAGGAACCAGCCGCCCTCTGCACCTTGGCGTTTTAGTGTGTAAAGATATGACTTTTCTTCCTCCCGCCTGGAAGTTTCTAGGACTTTGTGTTTAGCACAGGCTTTATGGCCATGGACTTCCCTGGTGGCTCAGACGATAAAGCGCCTGTCTACAATGCGGGAGACACGGGTTCGATCCCTGGGTCGGGAAGATCCCCTGGAGAAGGAAATGGCAATCCGCTCCAGTACTCTTGCCTGGAAAATCCCATGGACAGAGGAGCCTGGTAGGCTACAGTCCATGGGGTCCCAAAGAGTTGGACACGAGTTGGACACGCCTGAGCGACTTCACTTTCACTTTTGCTTATGGCATTTTACTGTGTCGTGACTTGATGGTGGTCTCTTTCTCCTTCATTGCTGGGGGCATGCCAGGGGCTCTTGTAATCTGGAAACTACTGTTCTTCAACTATTTACACGGCTGTCTTATCTGAACTCTGATTCAGATGTCAGACCTCTGGGGCTTGTCTTCTAGTTTCCTCATCTTTTCTTTCTTGTTTTTCATCTCTTTACCTTTTCATTTTTTCTCTTGGCACCCTTTCTCAACTTTATCTTCCAACTTCTCTTGAGTCATTTAAGATAACTACTGTCATAATTTTTGAAGTTTCTCTAAGTCCCTTGTTCCTTTTCTAGAGCATCTGTTCTTGTTTTCTGGTTGCCAAATCTCTTATTTCTTGGGAATACTTGATGGTAAGTTCTGAGATGTTTCTTTCTATTTTCTGCCTTGTCTCTGTTTCTTGAGTTCCTTTTCTCCCCCTTTGTACTTTTGACCTCTGTTTTTCGTGTTTGAGGCTTTTGCTAAGTGTCTAGTCAACCTTGGGTGTTTGTTAAAAACAGGAGTGAAGTGAGTAATGTGAGTAAATGCTGGTTTGTAAACAAGCAGGGTTCTTGGTCCCAGACTTTCTTGATCAGAGAGAACCTTCCTTTCCAAGGCAGGTTAGCATTAGTGTTCTGTTTTGGTCAGTGTTAGTCCCTGAGGCGGAGAAGGCAATGGCACCCCACTCCAATACTCTTGCCTGGAAAATCCCATGGACGGAGGAGCCTGGTAGGCTGCACTCCACAGGGTCACTAAGAGTCAGACACAACTGAGCGACTTCACTTTCACTTTTCACTTTCATGCATTGGAGAAGGAAATGGCAACCCACTCCAGTGTTCCTGTCTGGAGAATCCCAGAGACGGGGGAGCCTGGTGGGCTGCCGTCTATGGGGTCTCACAGAGTTGGACACGGCTGAAGTGACTTAGCAGCAGCAGTCCCTGAGGATGGGTGTACAGAGAATGAAGGACAGGTGATAAGCCCGGGTGCCTGAAAGGATGGTTGGTGAGCTGGGCTCCTCCATATGTGACTTTAGGCTGATTAGAAAACTAAGCTCCTCTTCTGTATGACATTTTAAAAAGCTGTGAACTCGTAAAAAACAGAATAGAATTGTGCTTAGCAGGGACTGGTGGTAGGAGGAATAAGAGGGATGTTGTTTAAAGGGACAAACTTGTGACCGACAGATGGCACAGTATAGCGAGTATGGACAGTGATATTGTTTATGAGTGTCAACCTTGCTAAAGACTAGGGTGTTTTTCCTTATTGAAGTAGAGTTGGTTTGCAGTGTTGTGTTAGTTACTGGTGTGCAGCAAGTAACATATATATATATATATTCTTTTTCATAATGGTTTATTACAAGAGATTGAACACAGGTCCCTGTGCTATATCGTAGGGCCTTGTTGTTTATGTGTTTTATATATAGTAGTTTGTATCTGCTAATCCCAAACTTCTAATGTATCCTTTTCTTATCCCTTTTCTTCTTTGGCAACCATAAATTTCTTTTCTGTATCTGTGGGTCTGTCTTTGTTTAGTAAGTGATATCACATGATATTTGCCTTTCTCTTTTTGACTTCACTTAGTATGATAATTTCCAAGTCCATCCATATATATCCATATGTGTATATGTACCGCATCTTCTCTATCCATTCATCTGTTGATGGACACTTTGGTTGCTTTGGTGTCCAGACTACTGTGAGTAGTGCTATTATGAATGTTGGGGTGCTGATTCCCACCCCCTTTTTTAAAAAATAAAGTTAGCATAAATTGTGCTAACAGTATAACTCTTTAGACCACTGGAGGAGGAAACAACAACCCACTCCAGTATTCTTGCCCGGAAAATCCCTTTTGGGCCTGGGAACCTGGCGAGCTGCAGTCCACAGGGTCACAAAGTCAGACACAGCTTGGCAACTGAGCACACACTCTTTAGACATACCTGGATATGTGAGAAACTATAAAATGAAAGTAAAGGAATGCTAAACCAAGGTTTAAAAGGTTGGCAGGCGAGGGCTGAGAGATGGGGTGGGGGACACATGGGCGTGGGTTTTGGTTACTGGCTGCTTCTCTGACTGGATGAAGGTGTTTATCACAGTTTTAAGATGATGATTCAGACTGTGTTACCTCCCAATTATGGTTGTAAAAGGCAGAATTGTTTTCTGGTTGGACCAACAGTTGGAAGAAAAAAAAAAATGAGCTGTTAATAACCAAGAGTGCCTCCTCAGGATACTGGCAGAAAGAAAGACAGGCAGTGACCAAGAGAGACTGAGAGAAAGAGAGATCTAGAGAAAGGTACTGACACTCATGCCAGGAAAAGGTCAGGGGTTCAGTGGTCCCGCTTCCCCCTCACAGGGCTCTACTCCAGGAGTGCAGTTGGCTACGTGGTTTTTACATTTGATTGTTCATCTGACTCTCAGAGGTGATGATAATGAAGTTTATGAAGGGCACGCTAGTGTGCTTAGTCACTCAGTCGTGTCTGACTCTTTGTGACCCCCACGGACGGTAGCCCGCCAGGCTCCTCTGTGCAGTGGGTTGCCGTGCCCTCCTCCAGGGGACCTCCCCGACCCAGGGACTGAACCCAGGTCTCCGACCTTGGAGGCGGATTCTTTACCATGTGAGCCACCAGGGGAGCCCTATGGAGGGCAGAGTCTGGGACTCCCCGGTGGTCCAGCGGTTAGGACCTCGCCTCCCAGTGCAGGGGGTGCAGGTTTGATCCCTGGTCAGGGAGCCAAGATCGCACATGTCTTGTGGCCAAAAAACCAAAACATAAAACAGAAACAATATTGTGACAAATTCAATAAAGACTTTAAAATGGTTCATATTAAAAAATCCTTAAACAAAAAGGGCATAGTCCTATCTTCCTTTTCTTTAGAGAGGAGAGGAGAGAGAGAGTATAGAGGTGGGATCTGCAGGATTTGAATTACAGTCAATAAACTCCGTATACTAATTTAACGTGAGAAATTTCCGTAGAGAAGATTGTGCAGAAGCCATTTTTGGCTTCCTCATTTGTATTACTTGCTCAGTTGTGTCAGACTCTTTGTGACCCCATGGACTGTAGCCCACTGGGCTCCTCTGTCCATGGGATTCTCCAGGCAAGAATACTGGAGTCAGTTGCCATGCCCTCCTCCAGGGGATCTTCCCGACCCAGGGATCGGGGTTACCACAGTGTGAGTCCTCAAGCTGGTGCAGGAATCGTCACATGATCTGATTTCAGCCAATGAAATAGGAAGGGAGGTTTCTGAGGGGTCCAGGAAAAGATGCTTCCTTGCTTGTCTGAGAGACCTGTTGGATGGGCAGACCTTCTCATCTTGGATAGAGTGGAGTCTGAACGTGAGGCTGACAGGCATGCAGCCGTTTTCTCACCAACAGGGAAGCCAGCCCTAGGAGGAAATGACTCAGAGAGGCAAAGTGGAGAGCCTCCACATTCTGATAACAGGGTTAAGCCACAGAGCCCATGTGCCCTGAAGCCCGCGTTGTGTTCCTCATCCCCAGTTCCATGAAGCAGTAAGTCCCCTTTATGGTTCAGGCCACTGTGAGTTGGGTTTCAACCAAACTTGTGGTTCTTAACCAGAAGCACCCCAGTTAGTTTGCTTTTATTTCACTTTAGTTTCAGTTACAGAGACAGACAAACACAGCTTACCTTGGTTTCGGGTGCGGAGGCTGAAAGGCAGGAGCTGGGGTGACACTGGCGGGAGTCCTTGGCTCTGCTTGCCTCACGTCCAGATGAGCTCTGGCTGCCTTGTGGCCTTTGGAGCTTTGGGTGCGTGTCCCAGTGCTCAGCAGCCAGGCTGGAAGAGAGGGGCTCTTCTTGGCTTTTGGCCTGGTCCAGGCCACCCTCACTGGCCCATCTGGCCACTGCTGTTGCCTTTTCTTGACATGCCACTGGGCTGGGTCACACAGCAGAACCATGTGGGTGGGGGTGGGAGTGGGAGCCTGCTAAAGACAGAGTGGGGTGATGTGGCCCAGGAAAGGAAGAGCCCGTGTGGGACAGACGGTGCTGGGCACCCCTCCTTGGCTTCCTCCTGAGCCCCTGGGTCACTGCAGGGAGTTAAGGATGGCTGGGAAGGGCACCTCGGAAGCCAGGTCAGGCGTTCTCACCTTGAATAGGGCACTTAGTGCTGCCTGTTAAGTTTCTTCCATGGTCCTCTGGCCGTGAGTTGGATCTGAAGTTGGGCAATACCTTGGCTTTTCTGGGCAGAGTTGCTGATTCCAAAAGAGTGTTTTGCATGAAAGAAACCAATGTCTGTGTAGAGAGGCTAGGGTCATGGATACTTATTGCTTGCTGCCTCAGAGGGACTGCGACTTTGGAGGGAAGCAGGCATATTTTCTAACCGAGGTCATTCTGACTGTGTCTGGAGATCTCAGAACTGATGCTGTTCTTGGGGGGGTCCCCCCACAATTCTCTGCCCCCTTCTCTCCCTCCTAGAGAGCTGAGATTCTTCTGTGACTGCTTGTCGGTGTGGATATGTTTTTATTCTTATTTACCTTGTTGCACTGAGTTTCAATAGCATCCCTTGTCTTTCTAAGTTCCCTTCTGTCCATCCTCTGCTTTACAATGATGTCCAAGTGACAACATCTGGACTCGGTCCTCTCTCCGTGAGTGATGCTTTGCTGGTGGGTTGATTCCAGGAGCAGAGACTGATTCTTACATAGCTGTGACTGTGACAAGGGGGATCCTGACTGTGACAAAAGGAGACGGCACTGCTGATTAATGATTACTCACCCTTCTCTTCATAGCAACAGCTCTATGGACCACGTGCAAACCTCTGTTTCTTTGACACTATCTGCTGGCTTATTGTGGGGCTTTCCCAGGTGGCACAGCGGTAAAGAATTTTCCTGCCAATGCAGGAGATATAGGAGATGCAGGTTCAATCCGTGGCTGGTCAGGAAGATCCCCTGGAGAAGGAAATGGCAACCCACACCAGTATTCTTACCTGGAGGATTCCACAGACAGAGGAGCCTAGTGGGCTCCAGTCCATGGGCTCACAAAGAGGTAGACATGCCTGAGTGATTGAACATTCACACATGGGCTTATTGTAAGAACTTAGACATCATGGGAGACCCTAGAAGCCCAGGATCTACCCCCAACCCTTCATGGCAGCCATGGCAGAGTGTTTATCTCCACTTGGCCCTTTGGGGACCCCAGGCCCTGAAGTCCAGGGGATCATTGGCCCCTGAGGGAAGCTCTGTGGCCATTTTCCAAGTTCCCATTTACCTGTAAATGGACAGGTAGGTGGGCAGGTAGCTCTCAGGGTCCAGCAGGGGACCCTGGCGCCTATGCATGTTTAACTCACTAAGGGTGCCTCCTACACACTCGGTGAATGGATCTATGGTTGAAAATGATGGATTTTCTCTCTAGATCTTCTACTGTGAGTTTGTGTACAGTAACGTTCAGAAAAAGACCCTGATGCTGGGAAAGATTTGAAGGCAAAGGAGAAAAGGGCAGCAGAGAATGAGATCTTTGGATAGCATCACCAACTCAATGGACATGAATCTGAGCAAACTCCGGGAGATAGTGAAGGACAGGGAAGCCTGGTGTGCTGCAGTCTATGGGGTTGCAAAAAGTTGGACACAACTTAGCAACTGAACGATGACAACAGTATTCACGTGGACAGTGGTGAAGAATCCACCTGCCAATGCAGGAGATGCAGGTTGGACCCCTGGGTCAGGAAGATCCCCTGCGGAAGGAAATGGCAACCCACTCGAGTACTCTTGCTTGTGAAATCCCATGGACCGAGAAGCCTGGTGGGCCACAGTCCTTGGGGTCGCAAAGAATCAGACACAACTGAGCATGTAGCACACACGCACACAAGGTTGCTCCAAAGACATCCTTTGAGTCACCAAAGGTATCACTGCAATTGGATACAAGGAGCCCCATAAGCCAGCAGACACCAGCATCCTGTGGTCAGAGTATGACCTTGGAAGGGAGTCAGGCCTGATTGTACTTGTAGGCCATGGGGCTGGGCATCCTCCAAGACCCTGACCTGTTGGCCACAAACCCATCCTTGCTTTCTTAGCTAATCTCTCAGGGGCCAAAAAGAAGGCTGAGTGCCAAAGAATTGGTGTTTTCAGACTGATGCTGGAGAAGAATCTTGAGAGTCCCTTGGACAGCAAGGAAATTAAACCAATCCTAAAGGAAATCAACCCCGATTATTCATTGGAAGGACTGATGCCAAAGCTAAAGCTCCAATACTTTGGCCACCTGATGCAAAGAGCTGCCTCATTGGAAAAGACCCGACTCATTGGAAAAGAGCCTGATGTTGGGAAAGACTGAGATTGGGAGAAGGGGACGACAGAGGATGAGATGGTTGGATGGCATCACTGACACAGTGGACATGAGTTTGAGCAAACTCTGGGAGGCAGTGAAGGACAGGAAAGCCTGGTGTGCTGCAGTCCATGGGGTCACAAAGAGTCAGACACAACTGAGCGACTGAACAATAACAGGGGCCACTCCCATCAGCACCTCTCCCATGAACCCTAAAAAGTAACCCCCCTTGTTTGAAGCTTCAAGCCTCATTTCTCAGCCAATCACCATCCTGGAGATTGAGATGGGGTGGTGACCTGGACCAATCAGAAGCCGCCCTTGGGCGGGGCTGACACAGCGTCCCCGGGATCCTGGTGGGGGAGGAAGAGCCGGCAGCAGTCTGCACCATGTGCCTTCACCTAATGACAGACATGCCTGAGTCTGGTGACAGCTTGTATTTTCATCTTGCGAGGCTGTGTCTGTTCCTGTCCCCCGCTCCCTCAGCACTGCCTCCCCGTTGGCTCCCTTCCTGCTCACCTTCCTCCCCTTTCCTCCTTCCCTCCCCTCCCACTCCCTCCCTCCCCGGGACTTCCTCTCTCTGCCCACAGACACCCCACTCCTCAGCCTACCCGGCACAGCCACTGGGTGCTCGCTGCTCTGCCTTCTCTCAGCTCCTCCCGACCGAGCCAAGTAAAGGTAATTGCTAAACCCAAAGCTCTCCATTCCAGAAAACCACCAGGCCATCCCAGGGAGGGAACGCCCATCCAGCCACTTGAGGTCTGATGATAACAGGTGAACTGCCTGCAGGGCCCCTCTTCCTCTTGCTTTGACTTTCATGCTGGACTCCAAGCCCTTTGAGCGTGGGAACTGGCCTGGCTTCTTTTGAGCGTTGAGATGGAGCAGGCGTTTTAGCAAAAGCTCAGGAAGGAAGGGGAAAAGCCAGGATGGAGGGGGAGGTTCCCTTCCATCGGTTACTCGGTCACTCGGTTCCTCGGTCATTTGGTGGGGGCCCAGGATGCAAGGATGGGGTCTAGAACTGCCTCCTTCAGGAATTCCTGTGAGGTTTTTGTCTTCAAGGAAGGACTTTCCTTCCTCTTCTTCCCTTTCCTCTCAATATTCATAGCCTTTTTTTCCCACCTGCAACCTCTGTACTTTGCTCATCAGCCAAGGTATTGGGTTGGTCAGAAGTTCATTCGGGTTTTTTCATAAGATGTTATGCAAAAGTCAGAACGAACTTTTGGACATCTTCCCAGTTGAGGGAACTTCACGGCCTACATTAAACCGCAGCACTTAGAAACCACCCCCTTTGCATTTTCTCAGGTGCCTGCTGGCTCCAGGCCTTCAGCCTTTGACAGTTACCGCAAGATGATTCAACAGTTTCTTTTTCATTCACCGTCTACTCATTCACCAGGCTGTGTGTGGGGTTCACGGGGTGGTGCCGAGGTTTGGGGGTCGGAGGTCGAGTTGTGATCACGATGTTTGCTAGAAGGCGGATGGGCCCTGTGCTGGCTGCCTCTGGGGGGTCCTGTGTGCTCGCAGTGGGGTACACCTCGATTTTTAATAGAACGTTTTTTTTTTTTTGACAATAGGGAAAGATGAATATCAGTTGGAGTGATATTTTTATCAGCCAGACAAAAAATAAAAGATAATTACAATTGCAAGCCATAATGGGAACATGAGTAACTTAACAATATAAAATAATTACATATAATTTAGGGAGTCAAGCAGAGTGATGTGGTAAGTGGAAGTGCATACATGCACATGTTTTCATCTGCCTAGCCAGTCTGTGTTTTTTGGTTGGTGCATTTAATCCATGTACATGTAAGGTGATTATCGATATGTATGATCCTATTACCATTTTCTTAATTGTTTTGGGTTTCTTTTCTATAGGTCTTTTCCTTCTCTTGTGTTTCCTGTCTAGAGAATTTCCTTTAGCATTTGTTGTAAAGCCTGTTTGGTAGTGCTAAATTCTCTTAGCTTTTGCTTGTCTGGAAAGCTTTTGATTTCTCCAAGATGAAGCATTTTTGATTCTTGCTATTTTCAGAGAGAAGAGGGAGTTTGTTCAGGGCTGAGCTGGAGGTGTCTCCAGAAGCAGATTGCCAAAGAGACCAGGTTAAAGGCGTGGATTACTGGAGCAGAGCAATGCTGGGAAACCAGGGTTTGTTTTCAAGTTCTTGTTAGTTTTTCATTCTAGAACGTCTGTGTTGCATGGAGACACATGGTGATCAAAGGCCAGGCACCAGGGATGTCCTTTGTCATGAGCATTCAAATTAGGTATCTGAAAGTGTGGTTTCCCTTAGACCAAAACTGATTTTGATTTGGAGTGAAGAAAAACACCCACCACTGCTTCTAAAAAATGATTTGTGTGTGTATATGTGTTTAAAACACCAAGATCTTTTTTTGGTGGTGGTGTTGTCTTGCTTGTCTCTTTTTATTCTATTTTAAAATTAATTTTTATTAAAGTCTAGTTGCTTTACAATGTTGTGTTAGCTGCTGCTGCTGCTGCTGCTAAGTCGCTTCAGTCGTGTCCAACTCTGTGCGACCCCAAGGACGGCAGCCCACCAGGCTCCTCTGTCCCTGGGATTCTCCAGGCAAGAACACTGGAGTGGGTTGCCATTTCCTTCCCCAATGCATGAAAGTGAAAAGTGAAAGGGAAGTCACTCAGTTGTGTCCAACTCTGTGCGACCCCATAGATGGCAGCCCACCAGGCTCCCCTGTCCCTGGGATTCTCCAGGCAAGAACACTGGAGTGGGTTGCCATTTCCTTCTCCAATGCATGCATGCATGCTAAGTCACTACAGTTGTGTCTGACTCTGTGCGACCCCAAGGACAGCAGCCCACCAGGCTCCTCTGTCCCCGGGATTCTCCAGGCAAGAGTACTGGAGTGGGTTGCCATATGTTAGCTTCTGCTGCTGCTGCTGCTAAGTCGCTTCAGTCATGTCCGACTCTGTGCGACCCCATAGACGGCAGCCCACCAGGCTATGCCGTCCCTGGGATTCTCCAGGCAAGAACACTGGAGTGGGTTGCCATTGCCTTCTCCATTGTGTGAAAGTGAAAAGTGAAAGTGAAGTCACTCAGTTGCATCCGACTCGTAGTGACCCCATGGACCGCAGCCTACCAGGCTCCTCCATCCATGGGATTTTCTAGGCAAGAGTACTGGAGTGGGTTGCCATTGCCTTCTCCGATGTTAGCTTCTACTGAACAGCAAAATGAATCATGTATGTATCAAGATTGCCTGAAGAAATATCAATAACCTCAGATATGCAGATAACAGCACCCTTATGGCAGAAAGTGAAGAGGAACTAAAAGTCTCTTGATGAAAGTGAAAGAGGAGAGTGAAAATGTTGGCTTAAAGCTCAACATTCAGAAAACGAAGATCATGGCATCCGGTCCCATCACTTCATGGGAAATAGATGGGGAAACAGTGGAAACAGTGTCAGACTTTCTTTTTTGGGCTCCAAAATCACTGCAGATGGTGACTGCAGCCATGAAATTAAAAGACGTTTACTCCTTGGAAGGAAAGTTATGACCAACCTAGATAGCATATTCAAAAGCAGAGACATTACTTTGCCAACAAAGATTCTAGTCAAGGCTATGGTTTTTCCAGTGGTCATGTATGGATGTGAGAGGTGGACTGTGAAGAAAGCTGAGCACCGAAGAATTGATGCTTTTGAACTGTGGTGTTGGAGAAGCCTCTTGAGAGTCCCTTGGACTGCAAGGAGGTCCAACCAGTCCATTCTAAAGGAGATCAGTCCTGGGTGTTCTTTGGAAGGACTGATGCTGAAGCTGAAACTCCAATACTTTGGCCACCTCATGCAAAGACTTGTCTCATTGGAAAAGACTCTGATGCTGGGAGGGATTGGGGGCAGGAGGAGAAGGGGACGACAGAGGATGAGATGGCTGGATGGCATCACTGACTCGATGGACATGATTTTGAGTGAACTCCGGGAGTTGGTGATGGACAGGGAGGCCTGGCGTGCTGCAATCCATGGGGTCGCAAAGAGTCGGACACAACTGAGCGACTGAACTGAACTGATCCCTTCTTTTTTCATATATCCTCTCTTCCTAACACTTGTCTCTTTTTAAAATGGACTTTTAATTTTGAAATACTTTTCAATTGATAGGAAAGTTGAAGAT
This sequence comes from Bos indicus, assembly GCF_029378745.1. NCBI lineage: Eukaryota > Metazoa > Chordata > Mammalia > Artiodactyla > Bovidae > Bos > Bos indicus. Next base: position 1,490,312 of record NC_091770.1, on the reverse strand, counting down.
ACAATACTGAGAGTTCCCATCGCCCTCTTGGCAGGTTTCCCCTGTTAACATTCTACAGAACCACGGCACGTTTGCCGAAATGAAGAAGACAGCCTTGGGGCGTTGCTGTGGACTCAGTCCTGGACTGCTTGGGTTTCATCGTTTCCCCCTGGCGGCCTCTCTCTTCCAGGACATTATGTGCTTCATTGTCATAGCTCCTTGGTCTCTTCTGGGCTGTGACAATTCCTCTTTCTTTCCCTGTTTTTCATAACCTTGACACTTTTGAAAAGTTTGGGTCAGATATTATGTTGAATGTCCCTCACTCCGGGCTTGTCTGGTGTTTTTCTCACCTTTAGGCTGAGGTTATGAGTTTCGGGAAAGTGTGTGAGGGGGAGTGCCGTTCTCGTCATGTCACATGATTTGATATGATACTATCGTATCGCATCACATCACATCACATCACATCACACCAGTCACATCATTTCACATCACACCATTGTATACATCCTGTAAATGTGGCTTGGATTTTTTAATTTTGCTGTAAAGTACAATGAAATACAAAATTATTAAGTGTACACTCTCAGAATTTTGGCAAATGCGTTCACCCAGGTAACTCAAACCTCTATCAAAGTAGAGAACATTACTATCAAGCTGAAGTTCAGGCCATCTGATGCGAAGAGCTGACTCATTGGAAAAGACCCCGATGCTGGGAAAGATTGAGGGCAGGAAGGAGAAGGGGATGACAGAGGATGAGATGGTTGGATGGCACTACCGACTCGATGGAGATGCGTTTGAGCAAGCTCTGGGAGATGGTGAAGGACAGGGAAGCCTGGCGTGAGGCAGTCCATGGCATTGCAGACGCGGACACGACTTTGTGATTGAACAACAACAACAACACTGTCACCCTGGAAAGCTCCCCCGTGCCCCTCTCATGCCCTGCCCACCTCCAAGAGACAACCACCCTGGAAAGCTCCCCGTGCCCCTCTCATGCCCTGCCCACCTCTGCCCTGCCCTCCAAGAGACAACCACCCTGGAAAGCTCCCCCGTGCCCCTTTCATGCCCTCCCCACCTCCAAGAGACAACCACCCTGGAAAGCTCCCCGTGCCCCTCTCATGCCCTGCCCACCTCTGCCCTGCCCTCCAAGAGACAACCACCCTGGAAAGCTCCCCCGTGCCCCTTTCATGCCCTCCCCACCTCCAAGAGACAACCACCCTGGAAAGCTCCCTGTGCCCCTCTCATGCCCTGCCCACCTCTGCCCTGCCCTCTAAGAGACAACCACCCTGGAAAGCTCCCCCGTGCCCCTTTCATGCCCTCCCCACCTCCAAGAGACAACCACCCTGGAAAGCTCCCTGTGCCCCTCTCATGCCCTGCCCACCTCTGCCCTGCCCTCCAAGAGACAACCACCCTGGAAAGCTCCCCGTGCCCCTCTCATGCCCTGCCCACCTCCAAGAGACAACCACCCTGGAAAGCTCCCCGTGCCCCTCTCATGCCCTGCCCACCTCTGCCCTGCCCTCCAAGAGACAACCACCCTGGAAAGCTCCCCCGTGCCCCTTTCATGCCCTCCCCACCTCCAAGAGACAACCACCCTGGAAAGCTCCCCCGTGCCCCTCTCATGCCCTGCCCACCTCTGCCCTGCCCTCCAAGAGACAACCACCCTGGAAAGCTCCCCCGTGCCCCTTTCATGCCCTCCCCACCTCCAAGAGACAACCACCCTGGAAAGCTCCCCGTGCCCCTCTCATGCCCTGCCCACCTCTGCCCTGCCCTCCAAGAGACAACCACCCTGGAAAGCTCCCCGTGCCCCTCTCATGCCCTGCCCACCTCCAAGAGACAACCACCCTGGAAAGCTCCCCGTGCCCCTCTCATGCCCTGCCCACCTCTGCCCTGCCCTCCAAGAGACAACCACCCTGGAAAGCTCCCCCGTGCCCCTCTCATGCCCTGCCCACCTCCAAGAGACAACCACCCTGGAAAGCTCCCCCGTGCCCCTCTCATGCCCTGCCCACCTCTGCCCTCCCCTCCAAGAGACAATCACCCTGGAAAGCTCCCCGTGCCCCTCTCATGCCCTGCCCACCTCTGCCCTGCCCTCCAAGAGACAACCACCCTGGAAAGCTCCCCCGTGCCCCTTTCATGCCCTCCCCACCTCCAAGAGACAACCACCCTGGAAAGCTCCCCGTGCCCCTCTCATGCCCTGCCCACCTCTGCCCTGCCCTCCAAGAGACAACCACCCTGGAAAGCTCCCCGTGCCCCTCTCATGCCCTGCCCACCTCCAAGAGACAACCACCCTGGAAAGCTCCCCGTGCCCCTCTCATGCCCTGCCCACCTCTGCCCTGCCCTCCAAGAGACAACCACCCTGGAAAGCTCCCCCGTGCCCCTTTCATGCCCTCCCCACCTCCAAGAGACAACCACCCTGGAAAGCTCCCCGTGCCCCTCTCATGCCCTGCCCACCTCTGCCCTGCCCTCCAAGAGACAACCACCCTGGAAAGCTCCCCCGTGCCCCTTTCATGCCCTCCCCACCTCCAAGAGACAACCACCCTGGAAAGCTCCCTGTGCCCCTCTCATGCCCTGCCCACCTCTGCCCTGCCCTCTAAGAGACAACCACCCTGGAAAGCTCCCCCGTGCCCCTTTCATGCCCTCCCCACCTCCAAGAGACAACCACCCTGGAAAGCTCCCTGTGCCCCTCTCATGCCCTGCCCACCTCTGCCCTGCCCTCCAAGAGACAACCACCCTGGAAAGCTCCCCGTGCCCCTCTCATGCCCTGCCCACCTCCAAGAGACAACCACCCTGGAAAGCTCCCCGTGCCCCTCTCATGCCCTGCCCACCTCTGCCCTGCCCTCCAAGAGACAACCACCCTGGAAAGCTCCCCCGTGCCCCTTTCATGCCCTCCCCACCTCCAAGAGACAACCACCCTGGAAAGCTCCCCCGTGCCCCTCTCATGCCCTGCCCACCTCTGCCCTGCCCTCCAAGAGACAACCACCCTGGAAAGCTCCCCCGTGCCCCTTTCATGCCCTCCCCACCTCCAAGAGACAACCACCCTGGAAAGCTCCCCGTGCCCCTCTCATGCCCTGCCCACCTCTGCCCTGCCCTCCAAGAGACAACCACCCTGGAAAGCTCCCCGTGCCCCTCTCATGCCCTGCCCACCTCCAAGAGACAACCACCCTGGAAAGCTCCCCGTGCCCCTCTCATGCCCTGCCCACCTCTGCCCTGCCCTCCAAGAGACAACCACCCTGGAAAGCTCCCCCGTGCCCCTCTCATGCCCTGCCCACCTCCAAGAGACAACCACCCTGGAAAGCTCCCCCGTGCCCCTCTCATGCCCTGCCCACCTCTGCCCTCCCCTCCAAGAGACAATCACCCTGGAAAGCTCCCCGTGCCCCTCTCATGCCCTGCCCACCTCTGCCCTGCCCTCCAAGAGACAACCACCCTGGAAAGCTCCCCCGTGCCCCTTTCATGCCCTCCCCACCTCCAAGAGACAACCACCCTGGAAAGCTCCCCGTGCCCCTCTCATGCCCTGCCCACCTCTGCCCTGCCCTCCAAGAGACAACCACCCTGGAAAGCTCCCCGTGCCCCTCTCATGCCCTGCCCACCTCCAAGAGACAACCACCCTGGAAAGCTCCCCGTGCCCCTCTCATGCCCTGCCCACCTCTGCCCTGCCCTCCAAGAGACAACCACCCTGGAAAGCTCCCCCGTGCCCCTTTCATGCCCTCCCCACCTCCAAGAGACAACCACCCTGGAAAGCTCCCCCGTGCCCCTCTCATGCCCTGCCCACCTCTGCCCTGCCCTCCAAGAGACAACCACCCTGGAAAGCTCCCCCGTGCCCCTTTCATGCCCTCCCCACCTCCAAGAGACAACCACCCTGGAAAGCTCCCCGTGCCCCTCTCATGCCCTGCCCACCTCTGCCCTGCCCTCCAAGAGACAACCACCCTGGAAAGCTCCCCGTGCCCCTCTCATGCCCTGCCCACCTCCAAGAGACAACCACCCTGGAAAGCTCCCCGTGCCCCTCTCATGCCCTGCCCACCTCTGCCCTGCCCTCCAAGAGACAACCACCCTGGAAAGCTCCCCCGTGCCCCTCTCATGCCCTGCCCACCTCTGCCCTGCCCTCCAAGAGACAACCACCCTGGAAAGCTCCCCCGTGCCCCTTTCATGCCCTCCCCACCTCCAAGAGACAACCACCCTGGAAAGCTCCCCGTGCCCCTCTCATGCCCTGCCCACCTCTGCCCTGCCCTCCAAGAGACAACCACCCTGGAAAGCTCCCCGTGCCCCTCTCATGCCCTGCCCACCTCCAAGAGACAACCACCCTGGAAAGCTCCCCCGTGCCCCTCTCATGCCCTGCCCACCTCTGCCCTGCCCTCCAAGAGACAACCACCCTGGAAAGCTCCCCCGTGCCCCTTTCATGCCCTCCCCACCTCCAAGAGACAACCACCCTGGAAAGCTCCCCGTGCCCCTCTCATGCCCTGCCCACCTCTGCCCTGCCCTCCAAGAGACAACCACCCTGGAAAGCTCCCCGTGCCCCTCTCATGCCCTGCCCACCTCCAAGAGACAACCACCCTGGAAAGCTCCCCGTGCCCCTCTCATGCCCTGCCCACCTCTGCCCTGCCCTCCAAGAGACAACCACCCTGGAAAGCTCCCCGTGCCCCTCTCATGCCCTGCCCACCTCCAAGAGACAACCACCCTGGAAAGCTCCCCGTGCCCCTCTCATGCCCTGCCCACCTCTGCCCTGCCCTCCAAGAGACAACCACCCTGGAAAGCTCCCCGTGCCCCTCTCATGCCCTGCCCACCTCTGCCCTGCCCTCCAAGAGACAACCACCCTGGAAAGCTCCCCCGTGCCCCTCTCATGCCCTGCCCACCTCTGCCCTGCCCTCCAAGAGACAACCACCCTGGAAAGCTCCCCCGTGCCCCTTTCATGCCCTCCCCACCTCCAAGAGACAACCACCCTGGAAAGCTCCCCGTGCCCCTCTCATGCCCTGCCCACCTCTGCCCTGCCCTCCAAGAGACAACCACCCTGGAAAGCTCCCCGTGCCCCTCTCATGCCCTGCCCACCTCCAAGAGACAACCACCCTGGAAAGCTCCCCGTGCCCCTCTCATGCCCTGCCCACCTCTGCCCTGCCCTCCAAGAGACAACCACCCTGGAAAGCTCCCCCGTGCCCCTCTCATGCCCTTCCCACCTCTGCCCTGCCCTCCAAGAGACAACCACCCTGGAAAGCTCCCCCGTGCCCCTTTCATGCCCTCCCCACCTCCAAGAGACAACCACCCTGGAAAGCTCCCCGTGCCCCTCTCATGCCCTGCCCACCTCTGCCCTGCCCTCCAAGAGACAACCACCCTGGAAAGCTCCCCGTGCCCCTCTCATGCCCTGCCCACCTCCAAGAGACAACCACCCTGGAAAGCTCCCCGTGCCCCTCTCATGCCCTGCCCACCTCTGCCCTGCCCTCCAAGAGACAACCACCCTGGAAAGCTCCCCCGTGCCCCTCTCATGCCCTGCCCACCTCTGCCCTGCCCTCCAAGAGACAACCACCCTGGAAAGCTCCCCCGTGCCCCTTTCATGCCCTCCCCACCTCCAAGAGACAACCACCCTGGAAAGCTCCCCGTGCCCCTCTCATGCCCTGCCCACCTCTGCCCTGCCCTCCAAGAGACAACCACCCTGGAAAGCTCCCCGTGCCCCTCTCATGCCCTGCCCACCTCCAAGAGACAACCACCCTGGAAAGCTCCCCGTGCCCCTCTCATGCCCTGCCCACCTCTGCCCTGCCCTCCAAGAGACAACCACCCTGGAAAGCTCCCCGTGCCCCTCTCATGCCCTGCCCACCTCCAAGAGACAACCACCCTGGAAAGCTCCCCGTGCCCCTCTCATGCCCTGCCCACCTCTGCCCTGCCCTCCAAGAGACAACCACCCTGGAAAGCTCCCCGTGCCCCTCTCATGCCCTGCCCACCTCCAAGAGACAACCACCCTGGAAAGCTCCCCGTGCCCCTCTCATGCCCTGCCCACCTCTGCCCTGCCCTCCAAGAGACAACCACCCTGGAAAGCTCCCCCGTGCCCCTCTCATGCCCTGCCCACCTCTGCCCTGCCCTCCAAGAGACAACCACCCTGGAAAGCTCCCCCGTGCCCCTTTCATGCCCTCCCCACCTCCAAGAGACAACCACCCTGGAAAGCTCCCCGTGCCCCTCTCATGCCCTGCCCACCTCTGCCCTGCCCTCCAAGAGACAACCACCCTGGAAAGCTCCCCGTGCCCCTCTCATGCCCTGCCCACCTCCAAGAGACAACCACCCTGGAAAGCTCCCCGTGCCCCTCTCATGCCCTGCCCACCTCTGCCCTGCCCTCCAAGAGACAACCACCCTGGAAAGCTCCCCGTGCCCCTCTCATGCCCTGCCCACCTCCAAGAGACAACCACCCTGGAAAGCTCCCCGTGCCCCTCTCATGCCCTGCCCACCTCTGCCCTGCCCTCCAAGAGACAACCACCCTGGAAAGCTCCCCGTGCCCCTCTCATGCCCTGCCCACCTCTGCCCTGCCCTCCAAGAGACAACCACCCTGGAAAGCTCCCCCGTGCCCCTCTCATGCCCTGCCCACCTCTGCCCTGCCCTCCAAGAGACAACCACCCTGGAAAGCTCCCCCGTGCCCCTTTCATGCCCTCCCCACCTCCAAGAGACAACCACCCTGGAAAGCTCCCCGTGCCCCTCTCATGCCCTGCCCACCTCTGCCCTGCCCTCCAAGAGACAACCACCCTGGAAAGCTCCCCGTGCCCCTCTCATGCCCTGCCCACCTCCAAGAGACAACCACCCTGGAAAGCTCCCCGTGCCCCTCTCATGCCCTGCCCACCTCTGCCCTGCCCTCCAAGAGACAACCACCCTGGAAAGCTCCCCGTGCCCCTCTCATGCCCTGCCCACCTCCAAGAGACAACCACCCTGGAAAGCTCCCCGTGCCCCTCTCATGCCCTGCCCACCTCTGCCCTGCCCTCCAAGAGACAACCACCCTGGAAAGCTCCCCGTGCCCCTCTCATGCCCTGCCCACCTCCAAGAGACAACCACCCTGGAAAGCTCCCCGTGCCCCTCTCATGCCCTGCCCACCTCTGCCCTGCCCTCCAAGAGACAACCACCCTGGAAAGCTCCCCGTGCCCCTCTCATGCCCTGCCCACCTCTGCCCTGCCCTCCAAGAGACAACCACCCTGGAAAGCTCCCCCGTGCCCCTTTCATGCCCTCCCCACCTCCAAGAGACAACCACCCTGGAAAGCTCCCCGTGCCCCTCTCATGCCCTGCCCACCTCTGCCCTGCCCTCCAAGAGACAACCACCCTGGAAAGCTCCCCGTGCCCCTCTCATGCCCTGCCCACCTCCAAGAGACAACCACCCTGGAAAGCTCCCCGTGCCCCTCTCATGCCCTGCCCACCTCTGCCCTGCCCTCCAAGAGACAACCACCCTGGAAAGCTCCCCGTGCCCCTCTCATGCCCTGCCCACCTCTGCCCTGCCCTCCAAGAGACAACCACCGTTCTGCTTCTGTTCCTGCTGTGTTTTGGTTTTGTTTCTTTCAGAATTTAATAGAAATGGAATCTTACAGTGTGTTCACACGGCATATTTTTTGTGGTATAATAATTCAATTTAATCCCATAAAGCAATGAAAATGCATGAACCACAGCTACAATAGACACTCAGGAGGAATCTTATTAGCCATGTCGAGTGAGAGAAGCCAGACACAAGAGAGGACATCATGACTAATCCCATTTCCTTAATATTCAAAAGTGGTCAAAAATAATTCATGGCATTACAGGTCAGGAGGGCAGCTAGCATGGGCAGGAGAGAGGGCATGCTCAAGAGAGAGACCACGGAGGGAGTCAGCTGATGTGCTGTTGGCTGGGGATTATACAGGTGGGTGTAATCTTTGTGATAATTCATTAGGCTATAATTTTATGACTGTTGCTTTGTTCTTGGTGTATTACATATTATTAAAATGCTTATAAGATACTAGTTTATGCCCATCAGTTGTGTGTGTGTGTGTGTGTGTGTGTGTGTGTGTGAGTGTATTTGATGATGCCATGTGTATTCCCTATCTATTGATAGGTAATTGCATAGCAAATTACCTCTAAGCTTAGCAGCCACTTTCTGTGGGTGAGGAATTTCACAGCATCTTAGCTGGGTCTTCCCTGACGTTGCATGTAGGGTGTTGGTTGGGGCTGAAGGTGTATAAAGGTTTGGCTGGGGCTGGCAGAGCTGCCTCAGAGGTGGGGCGCTCACATGGCTAGTTGGCTGGAGGCCTCAGCATCTTCCCAGGTGGACTTTTCTATCAGGCTGCTTGAGTGTCCACATCATGGTTGCTGGCTTTCCAGAGCGAGAGATCCCAGAGAGTCCAAAACAATGTTTTCTAGATTAATACACGCCATTTATACGTATCAGGAGTGCATTCCTTGGGCTTCCCTGGTGGCTCAGCAGTAAAGAATCTACCTGCAATGCAGGACACCCAGGTTCGATCCCTGGATCGGGTAGATCCCTTGGAGAAGGGAATGGCTCCCCACCACAGTATTCTTGTCTGGGAAATCCCATGGACAGAGAAGCACGTACATAGTACATTCCTTTTTATTGCTAGGTAATATTCCATTTTACAACTAGATCATAATTTATCAATTCTGTTAATGAATGATGGCTGTCTGGATGCTTTCCAGTTTGGGGCTCTTATGAATAAAGTTGATACGAACATTCTTCTACAAGAATTTTTAAAAGAATGTTTATTTATGTGTTTGGCTGGCTCGATCTTAGTCTCGGCACATGGGACCTTTGATCTCCGTTGTGGCGTGTGGGGGTTTTAGTTGCAGCATTCAAACTCTTAGATGTGCACTGGCGGTCTAGCTCTCTGAGCAGTGGTTGAACCTGGGCCCCTTGCACTGGGAGTGCAGAGTCTTAACCGCTGGACCACCAGGGAAGTCCTGAGGTTGGCTTTTTTTCACTCAACACAATGCTTGGAGATCGTCGCAGTGGTCATGTGTATCAGTCGTTCACTCCTTTGTATTGCTGTGTAGTGCTCTACTGTATGAACGCACCACAGTTTATCTGTTCCCTAATCGAGGGACATTTGGATTATGTCTGTATCTGGTGATTACAAATAAAGTTGCTATAAACATGCACGTACAAGTGTTTGCGTGAATGGAGGGTTTCGTTTCTCTCTGGTAAATATCCAGGAGTGGAATTGCTGAGTCGTGAACTCAAGTGTGTGTTTAACTTCACGTTCTTGTCGTTCAGTCACTAAGTTGTGTCCGACTCTTTTCGACCCCATCAGCTGCAGCACGCCAGGCTTCCCTGTCCTGCACTATCTCCTGGAGTTTGCTCAGACTCATGGTGATTGAATTCATGATGCCATCCAACCATCTCTTCTTCTGTCATTCCCTTCTCCTCCTCTCCTCAATCTTTCTCAGCATCAGGATCTTTTCCATGAGTCAGCGCTTCTCATCAGGTCGCCAAAGTATTGGAGCTTCAACATCTGTCCTTCCAGTGAATATTCAGGGTTGATTTCCTTTAGGATTGACTTCATAACACTGACACTGTTAAACTTTTCCAGAGAGGCTATAGCATTTTTTTCAAAATTCCCACTACTAGTGAACGAGAGATCCAGCTACTCTTTGTCTTCTTAACACTTGATATTATCAGTGTTTTTTATTTCAGCCTCTCTGTTAGGTATTTATGATTCAGTTTTTTAAATTAGTATCTTATAGTTTGGTCCTAATTCCACATGTGGAACTTCCCAGTGAGGCTGCTGCCGCCGCCAAGTCACTTCAGTCGTGTCCGACTTTGTGTGACCCCATAGACGGCAGCCCACCAGGCTCCTCCGTCCATGGGATTTTCCAGGCAACAGTACTGGAGTGGGGTGCCATTGCATTGTCTTATTAATACTTTTGCTGGATGCCGATTCCCTACACGACTCAGGAAAAGTGAAGCTCCTGTCTTTTGCTTTTGTTCTTGCCTGTAATGATCCTAGCTCAGAGGTTTTCAAGCTTGTTGTTAATAATGGAACCATGTTGTAAAAAGCTAAGTCCTACACAGACCACCAGTAGATAAGTCAGACGGTGGGGCTGCTGGGAGTAAGCCGGCCCTCTCTGCGCCCCATCGCCACCCCAACAGCTGTCCTCAAGGAGCTGCCCAGCGTACGAGTCCCAGCTCTTACTCTCAACTCTCATGCCGTCTACCCAGGACCTGCCAGGCCTCTTAATTCCATAGGACCTCTCTCTGCCACTTACGGCACAGACATAAAAATATTTGCCAAATCTTCATATCTTACAGACCCAAGAAGACAGAAAAGAGAAACTGTATCTGTTAAAATACCAAAAACCATTGTTATTTATGATTTATACCTTGTGTGTGTATGTGTGCTGAGTACGTCTGACTCTTTGTGACCCCATGGAGTGTCTCCTGCCAGGCTCCTCTGTCCCTGGAATTTTCCAGGAAAGAATGCTGGAGTGGGTTGCCATTTCCTCCTCCAAGGCATCTTCCTGACCCAGGGATTGAACCCCAGTCTCCTTCACTGATTCTTTGTACCACTGTGCCCCCTGGGAAGCCCAGTAATCTTAGTAGGCCACCTTAAATGCTAAATACTGTTTGCATAACAAAGCTTCCCAAGGGGTGCAGTGATAAAGAATCCACCTGCCCTGCAGGAGATGCAAGAGATGCGAGTTCAATCCCTGGGTCAGAAAGATGCCCTGGAGTAAGAAATGGCAACCCATTCCAGTATTCTTGCCTGGAAAATTCTGTGGACAGAGGAGCCTGGTGGGCCTCAGTCCATGGGGTCACAAAGAGTCGGACATGACTGAGCACAAGAACAAACAGAAAGACTAAGATTGCTAAGTGTAGAGATTGATATTTAAAAACAGAAAATGCACAAACAAATATGTATGTTTCATGGGAGAGCTTGAGATGTTCCTGAAACCCTGACTTTTCCATCACAGAGATAGTTTCCTTTTTACTTGAAAAGCATTAGGAATTTAGACATTCATATTATGATAAGCAAATGTTCAAGCTTTCAGGAGGACAGATTCTAAGATTTTTTTCATGCAGCTTTGCTATCTTTTGTTAAATAGTTATTCCTTGGGGTGGCTGTTGAAGTGAAGAACAAGCGCCATCTAGTGGTTATATTTAAGTGTACAGGTCAAAATAAGTTAAAACATTTTGGAATGTGTATCCTTTAGTTTACATGCTAGCAAGATTATGCTCAAAATCCTTCAAGCTAGACTTCAGCAGTAATGAACTTTCAGATGTACAAGCTGGGTTTAGAAAAGGCAGAGGAACCAGAGATCAAATTGCCAGAATTCACTGGATCATGGAGAAAGCAAGGGAATTCCAGAAAATCATCTTTCTCATTGGAGGATAATTGCTTTACTATGCTGTGTTAATTTCAGCTGTACAGTAGTGTGAATCAGCTGTAAGCATAAATATGTCCTCTCTCTTTTGAGGCTCCCTCCCACTTCCCCCCGACCCCAATCCTCTAAGTCACCACAGAGCACTGGACTGAGCTCCCTGTGCGATAGAGGAGGTTCCCACTAGTCCTTTGTCTTATCCATGGGAGTGTATGCATGTCAGTCCCAACCTCCCAGTTCATCCCACCCTCCCCTCTCCACACCCCCCACCCCGTCCACACGTCCATCTCTAAGTCTGCATTTCTGTTCCTACCCTGCAAATACGAAACCTTCCTTTCTTTCCATTTGACCCCCTGTATTGACCACTCAGCCTGTGTCACACACACATTGGCTGCTTTTGAAGCACAGTATCAAACAAGAGCTAGGGAGACCCAGCAAAGATGTCTGTCCTATCAGATCCCTGGGTCCACAGGCTCCATTCACGGTCAATTCAAGGTCTTAACACCTATTTTGTATCCATTTGTCACAGGTATGATTTGAGTCTGGATGAAATGAGAACTTTGACATTTCAGAGAGTGACATTTACCATGGGTCTACCTCTGTTAAAACGTGCAATTCAGGATCAGGTGAGTCTCACTGTTATTATGGTGTAAAATGTGTGAGTGAATGAGAGAGAGACAGAGAGAGAAAAAGATTTTGTTTTGCTTTGTTTGCTTTTGCAACTTGTGGAAGGAAGAGCATTAATTCTGTCCTGGGGGAGCAGACAATTTGGTGGGTATGGGAGTGTCTCCCTCACCCTCCTTTTCTGCTGCCTTCCTGTTAATCTAATTGACATTCACTTCTCTCAAGCCAACAGGCCAGGAAGTAGGAGAATCAGCAAAGGTAGTAAAATATTTGTTCACAAAACAAATATGATCTGGGGTTTCAAATTCAAATATCTGAGAAATATAATAATAAAATAATAAAAATAAAAAATTCATTTTACAGGCTTTTCAAGCATTTTAGTCTTGTCAAAAATGGATGAGTCTTGCTTGTCTAAAAATTGCCATTCTCAACGCAGTGAAATTATTTTAGTCAATTTAGCCTTGCTAAAAAGAGAGAAGGAAAGAAGCAAAGAAAATGTGAGGAGAGGATTCCTTTGTGAGGCTAGCATTAGGAGCTCCATATTTACCCGAGTTTAAGTCCATTCCATATAGTCCATCAAGTTCGTTCCATGTAGTCAAAGCTATGGTTTTCCCAGTAGTCTTGTATGGATGTGAGAGCTGGACCGTAAAGAAGGCCAAGTCTAACAGAATTGGTGCTTTTGAACCATGGTGCTGGAGAAGATTCTCGAGAGTCCCTTGGACTGCAAGGAGATCAACCCAGTCAATCTTAAAGGAAATCAACCCTGAATATTCACTGGAGGGACTGATGCTGAAACTGAAGTTCCAAAACTTTGGCCACTTAATGCGAAGAACTGACTTATTGGAAAAGATCCCGATGCTGGGAAAGATTGAGGCAGGAGGTGAGGGGGGTGACAGAGGATGGGTTGGTTGGATGGCATCATTGACTCAATGGCCATGAGTTTGAGCAAACTCTGGGAGACAGTGAAGGACAGGAAAGCCTGGTGTGCTAGAGTCCATGGGGTCACAAAGAGTTGGACACGACTTAGTGACTGAACACCACCAACAAAGTCCATTCATGCAGCTTCATAGCTTCCTTAAACCTAACATTTTATACAGGAACAATATACCTCTTGGTGAGACCCCTGGGGGAGGGGCCTGAACTGGGGCTGAGCTTCCTTAGGTGCTGAGAAGCTGAATGTATTCTGCAGTGAGCCCGGCCCCCTTTGTGCCCCCCGTGGTTTGTAGAGGGAGAGGCTGAGGACCGACTGGTGGGAGTCTTGTTTCTCTGTGGAATGTGAATCAGAGCTGGTGGGGGCCTGAGGTCATTGGTTGAGACCAGATCCCACCCGCTCACCCACCTTGGTTGGCTGGCTGTCCTGGGGAGGCAAGGACAGAAGTCAGCATCTTCTCATCAGGAGGGAGTTACGGGCAGAGCTTTGGTATCTCCTGGTGAGGTCCTGCAGTCCCTCTGAGGTGACAGGGGCACGGCATTGCCACCCTTAGATGGAGAGCATGTGCAAGGAAACACCCACAGAACAGGGTGACGCATGCTGGGCAAAGCCTGGAAAATAGTTTTGCACCAATCAGAACATACTGGCAAGTAGATGTCCAAACTGGTGAATTGCCTCTAAATGGAACATACATTTAGAAGTGAATACAATTATGTAAAGTTTAAAAATAAAATAAAATTTAAAAAAAAAGAAGTGAATACAGCCAAACAACCAACCAATTAATCTACCAACCAACCTACCAGCCAGACAACCTACCAACCTGCCAACTAATGACCAACCAAGAAAACAACCAACCAACAACCAACCACCTAACCAACCAACCAACCAACCAGTCAACCTACCAACCAACCTAACAACCAAACAGCCTACCTACCAACCTGCCAACTAACCAACCAACCAACTAACCAACCTACTAACCAACAAAATAAACAACCAGCCTACCAACCAACTAACCAACAAAACAAACAACCAACCGAATTACCAACCAAACAGCCCACCAACCAACCAACCAAACATAAAGAAACCCTAATCCCTCTTTGCTTTCAGCTGCTTTCTCCATCACAGCCAGGCCTCCAAATGCATCCAGCCTGGGGCTGGGGGGAAGGTAAGAACTTGACATGGGGGCCAGTCCCCTGCCCCTTTAATCAGCCCATTATGTCTAAGGCTAAACTTAGTGTCAAAATTCAAGACCCAGACGTGAGAGTTAATCCTGTAATGAGGTTTGCCAGTTTCAGCCCGACCCCCATGTCTGAAGGCATAGCCTGTGCACTCTTGCTCCCATGAAGCGTGTGAAGCCCTGCATCCAATTAGCTTCCTGTTTTCTTGGCTCCCTCTGAGGTCTTCAGCAGCCAGACAGCTCTGTCCTGGATGATTAGGTATGATTCCTCTGGGAGGCACAGGATTGGCCTTGGACGATCCCTCCAGTTCATTTCTGTTACTTATTTCAGGCTGTTTGGCACTTCTCTCTGCGTGAATTAGCAAAAGTCAAAAAGCCTGAAGGAAATTAAACTAGTCGGTCATCGGTCACCAGGGCACAGGCTCCTCTTGGGGGACGGGTGTCCTAAGATTCAGCAGCACATCTGTGTGTAAAGACTCTCAAATTCTACCCCGTGAACAGCTGGAGGAGCTGTCCACAGCCAGTAATTCTAGAAGAAGTGTTGTATGATTCATCCATGATTTATCTGCTTCTTCCTGAAATTATTGAGTCATGGCTGCACTGCCCGTTCAGAGAGTGGTCCAAGTCCTTCCATCTTTCCCTGGCCCTCGTGTTGCTCTTAACTTTCGGGGACGATCTGATGAGCGCCCAGGCAGAGGGCGGCGTGTAACATGTGATGATGATGTTCCTGAAGACGAACGAGGAGCGAGCCGCATTTGTCTCAAGTCTCGGCAGACAGCCCACAGGCTGAGAAGAAGCCATTAAAATGTTTCCACTCTGTCTTCTCCCCTGTCATCTGCAATAGATTAGAGATGTTTCGATAATTTGAAAAGGAAAACAGTATCTGACCTTGACTACAGAGCATATACACTTGCACATGTGTGCGTGCACACCCACACACACACACACACAGTGTGAATAATCTCATTGCACCTTTTTGACTCTTCCTGCACCCGCTTCCAGCAGCATCATCTTTGTGCCCCTCAGTCAACTCTCTCCTCTCTCCCTGAGAATTCAGGACCAGGTCCTGCGTGGTGGAAGTCCTGGCTCCCAGAATTTCCAGATGAAGACACAGAGGACCCAGTTGGGATATCTCTTTTGTGGAAGCGCTGGAACTGGACCCCATCCCCTTCCTTGGGTGCCTGGTCCCGTCTCCTCAAACACTTGTCCGTGTAGGCTGATGGTCTGCACCCAAATCACCATAACTCGTAACAACAGCTCACGTTTACTAAATTCGTATTTTGTGCCAGTTGCAGCTCTAAGAACTTTGAATGAATGGATGATCTCATTTAGTATTCCTGACAACCTTAAAGGTATTCTCATTTTACAAATGAGTAAACTGCTGCTGCTCTGCTAAGTCGCTTCAGTCGTGTCCGACTCTGTGCAACCCCATAGACGGCAGCCCACCAGGCTCCGCCGTCCCTGGAATTCTCCAGGCAAGAACACTGGAGTGGGTTGCCATTTCCTTCTCCAATGTGTGAAAGTGAAAGTGAAGTCGCTCAGTCATGTCCGACCCTCATCGACCCCACAGACTGCAGCCTTCCAGGCTCCCCCATCCATGGGATTTTCCAGGCAAGAGTACTGGAGTGGAGTGCCATTGCCTTCTCCGATGAGTAAACTGAGGCTGAGGAATTGACCAGAGGTCATAGGGAATGGAAACCCACTCCAGGATTCTTGCCTGGAAAATCCCATGGACAGAGAAGACTGGCAGGCTACAGTCCAGGGGGTGGCAAAGAGTTGGGCACAACTGAGCGACTGAGCATACGTGCACACACACGCAAGTAGTAGGCTGTGTGTGTAACTAGTGGAGCACAGATTCAAAGCCAGGGCGGTTGCTTCCTGAGCCCACTCAGATCTGGTGATTTCACCCCCCGGTGCACTAGAACCCTCTAAAGGAGCTTTCCAGACTCTTGCCACCCAGGCTGTCGGTCAGGCCCATCAGATCAGCATCTACATCTTTCAGGTGATGCAGGCTGCGTCCTGGCTTGAGAACCGAAGCGCTGACCTTCTTTCTTGGTACCCCACACTGTCTCTCTAGATTGTTCCCATCCCACATTTGATCCCTGCCAATCATGGTTCGTATCAATAACCTCAGATATGCAGATGACACCACCCTTATGGCAGAAAGCGAAGAGGAACTGAAGAGCCATTGATGAAAGTGAAAGAAGAGAGTGAAAAAGCTGGCTTAAAACTCAACATTCCAAAAACTAAGATCATGGCATCTGGTCCTATCACTTTATGGCAAATAGATGGGGAAACAATGGAAACAGTGAGAGACTTTATTTTCTTATAATCATTAAATTATAATAATTTAATGATTATATTTAAATTTAATAATAATTTAATGATTATTCAATATTAATAATTATCTTAAATTATTTCTTACAATTATTTTCTTGGGCTCCAAAATCACTGCAGATGGTGACTGCAGCCATGAAATGAAAAGACGCTTACTCCTTGGAAGAAAAGCTATGACCAACCTAGACAGCATATTAAAAAGCAGAGACATTACTTTGCCAACAAAGGTCCATCTAGTCAAAGCTATGGTTTTTCCAGTAGTCACGTATGGATGTGAGAGTTGGACTATAAAGAAAGCTGACCACCAAAGAATTGATACTTTTGAAGTTTGGTGTTGGAGAAGACTCTTTAGAGTCTCTTGGACTGCAAGAAGGTCCAACCAGTCCATCCTAAAGGAAATCAGTCCTGATTATTCATTGGAAGGACTGATGCTGAAGCTGAAACTCCACTACTTTGGCCACCTGATGTGAAGAACTGATTCACTGGAAAAGACCCTGATGCTGGGAAAGATTGAGGGCAGGAGGAGAAGGGGATGACAGAGGATGAGATGGTGGGGTGGCATCACGGACTCAATGGGCATGAATTTGAGTAAGCTCCGGGAGTTGGTGATGGACAGGGAAGCCTGGTGTGCTGCAGTCCATGGGGTGACAAAGAGTCAGACATGACTGAGTGACTGAACTGAATCATGGTTCGGGGCTGACTCAGGGATGCTTCATCTTAATACTTCCTTTCCCCAGGAGGGAGCCAGTGGGACTCAGGCTATTCCTGGCCAAGTGTAGGAGGAATGGGGATGGGTATCTGGGTTTGCAGCCCCACTGCACCCGTGACTGCTTCCTCCACCCCCACCTCAGCCGTCTTCTCTCCCACCTGAGCTCTTCTCATCCTAACATGAGCCACGTGGGCTGTGGGTGTGGTAGCATCTTTATTATCTAAGCCAGTGGTTCTCAAAGCATAATCTGAGGACCCCTTGGGGTTACTCCAGACCCTTTCACATCTTGATTCTACCTGAAAAGTAGACGTCAGCTGCCTGCAAGCATGACAATAGATTTTCATCATCAATTGCAACCCAAACAGCGTAGGGCAAAACATGGAGCGCAGAAGCAGGCGCGAGAGGCCAGCTGGCTTTATTAGCCAGATGCTAAAGCAATTTGTAAAAATGCAAAACAATACCATTCTTCTCACTGATTATTTTTTGGCTTGAAAATGATGGTTGTTTTTCATAAGAATTTTGTCATTTACATTAACATGTAATAGGTTCATTATTGTTTTTAAATGAGTAAATATTTTAGAAATTCTCAGCTTTAATTGTATGGCAACTTGACAGATACAACCTGTGTAAACAAAAGGTCTTTGGAATCTGAGATAAGTTTTAAGAGTATATTGTTCAGTTGCCAAGACTCTTTGTGATCCCACTGACTGCAGCACACCAGGCTTCCCTGTCCTTCACTATCTCCCAGAGCTTGCTCAAATTCATGTTGCCACTGAGTCGGTGATGCCATCCAACCATCTCATCCTCTGTTACCTGCTTCTCCTCCTGCCCCCAGTTTTTGCAAGCCAGGATCTTTTCCAGTGAATCGGCTCTTCATATCAGGTGGCCAAAGTATTGGCATTTCAGCTTCAGCATCAGTCCTTCCAATGAATACTCAGGACTGATCTTCTTCAGAATGGACTGGTTGGATCTCCTTGCAGTCCAAAGGACTCTCAAGAGTCTTCTCCAACACCACAGTTCAAAAGCAACAATTCGGGTTAGGGTTAGGCACTCAGCCTTCTTTATAGTCCAACTCTCACATCCATATGTGGCTGATGAAATTATTCTTTATTATACTGTAATTATTATTTTCACGAGAATTTTAGAGACTTCCCTCGTAGCTCAGTTGGTAAAGAATCCGCCTGCAGTGCAGGAGACCCGGGTTTGGAAATGGCAAACCCTGGAGAAGGACCCTGGAGAGCCTGGAGAAGGAAATGGCAACCCACTCCAGTATTCTTGCCGCTTCTTGCCTGGGAAATCCCCTGGACAGAGGAGCCTGGTGGGCTACAAAAGTGACCATGGGGGTCACAAAAGTCAGACACAAGTTAGTAACTAAACCACCACCATACTGTAATTATTATTTCAATCAGAATTTTAGACAGTGTCTGTTTGGTATGGTTTGGATTTTTATATTTAGAGACATATCTGGGGCAAGGGGGTGGTCAGATCTGGAATGGAATAAGCTTCAAAAGTCAGCTCCCCTTGGAAGGCATCAGGGAGTGCGGATCACTATTGCTTTCTTCATGAACCCTGAGAAAAGGAGCAGGCTTTTCCAGGAAGCCATTACACTGACGCTGTCGGCGTGTTGCAGAAAGGACCTGAGCAGGAATGTGCCAGGGGGCTGAGGCTGTCCACCACCCCTCTGGCCCCACCCAGGCCCGCTCTGTCGCCCACCACTGCCAGCACGATGACCAGGCACACCTGCTCCACCCACCCTGGGACTGGTCCCTGACTCCTTTGCGCTCTTGGCTCCCACACTCTGGCCTTGGCTCTGCCCGTGACCCCCCGGCTTCTGTTTGTACCAGCACCTGGGGGCCTGACAGGCTGCCGTGCGCTGGGCCTCGCGTGCTATCTCTGGCAGGAGGCCCTGTCCCAGCTCCAGCTGCATGACTTGGGCCCTGGCCACCTGGCCAGCACTTTGGTTGGGTCAGCCCTGGCCCCGTGGGAAGCCCTGGAGGATTTGAGCAGAGATGACAGGACAGAGTGAGGGCCTGTTTACAGAAGTTCCTCTGTGTAGATTGGCACCTGAACAGAGTTGTCATCTGTGACGCTACAGGGATTCTTTGCAAGGGTGGGCCAGGGGGTGAGCTAGGACCCACCCAGGGACTCCACTGCAGCTGTGGGCTTGGTGCTATCTATTTATTGCACTGGAAACCATCCTGCATAATGGAAATTTCTCATTTTAAGGCACAGTGATTCTTCTTGCATTGAACTATTATGTTAAACATAACAATAGTGATTACCTGTTATCGTTTGCTAAGTCCCTGCTATGTGCCAAGAGAGGTGAGTCATTCATTTTACAATCGTTTATTGAATGCCTACTACAAAGTAGTTCGAGAGGCAGTGAACAAAACAGGCAAAAAATATACCCGCATTACGGAGTTCACATTTTAGGCAGCAAACTAATAAAAAAGTAAATTTATGTCGGATGGTTGTCGATGCTAGAGATAAAAATCAAGCGTGGTAAACTGGAAAAGAAGTAACCCTATCTCTGTCCACAGATGATATAATTTTTTTAATGTAGAAAACCCTAAAGATTCCACTAACAAACTGTTAGAACTGATAAACAAATTTGGTAAAGTTGCAAGGTACACAATCCATCACTCTTTTCCATTAAAATTCATATAAAATAGTGCACTTCCCATTAAGAGCTAAGTAAGCTCATGAAATCAGGCTGGTAATGTCAATACGGTACATTCTTCAATGGTGCTGTCAGTGTTGGTAAATTATATGATTACAGTAATCATCATAAAAATTTCCAAGGCAGCTAGGAGTTTGGTAGGAAGCATATGCTGCCAAGAGAAGCGGCATTAAATTTAAGGCAAGAATTTGGAAAATCTGAAGCCGTCAAAAAGCTGCAGTGATATTGTGACAGGTGAAAAATGTCTTTGGACAGAGCCATGGGAATGTCATTTTCCGTCATTCCTCTTCTGGGCTTTCCTGGAGTAGTCAAGGGCCCTGGGGAGGACAGAAGCACAGTGGCGACAGGCAGCCTTTGTTACAGAATTCTCCCAGCACTGTGCTCAGGGCCCCCACTCTGTGGCCTCAGGGGAGAATCAGCCAAGAATAAGGAACAGCTGAGAGCAAGAAGGGTCAGATGTGGGGGCCACAGTGAGAATCCTGGATTTGTTTTGCAAAGGTAACTGTAGTCATAGGAGGGTTTTCTCAAGGGTGGATAGGGAAGAGGAGGTAGGGAAGCACAGTATAATGCTTATTATATTTTCCTAGTTTTTGACCACACAGCACAGCATGGAATCTTAGTTCCCTGACCAGGGATTGAACCTATGCCCTCTGCAGTGGAAGTGTAGTGTCTTAACCACCGGACTACCAGGGAAGTCCTGTAATGCTTGTTTTGAAAGTATTACACCCGTGGCAGATTCATGTTCGTGTATGGCAAAACCAATACAATATTGTAAAGTAATTAGCCTCCAATTAAAATAGATAAATTTAAATAAAAAAGGAAGTATTATAGTATCTTGGTCAAAATTTACAAGTTTATTCAAAAAATGTTTATGGAAATGCAAAAGACCTGGAATCGTTAAAGCGGTTCTAAAAAAGGACACATTTGGAGAGCTCTCAGTATTTGATTTCAAGACTTGTTCACGGTGTCTCAAGATTATGTGGTATTGGCATAAGGTTAGACACACAGATTAATAGGACAGAATAGAGAGTCCTAAAATAAATCCACGCATGAGTGATCAATAGATTTTTGGACAATGTTGCCAGGGCAATTCAATGGGAAAATAAAAGTCTTCTCAATAAATAGTGCTGGAATGACTTATAAACTTATAGAAAAAAAGTTAGCTTTGATCCCTACCTCGCGCTACACACAAAAATAATTTGAGATGTATTATACACCTAAACATGAATTCCACAATTAGAGTTTGTGGAAGAACAAAGGAGAAGGCAGAGGTTTCTTAGAGAGGACGTCAAATGCTAAACACATAAAAGAAAAAGAACTGATAAATTGATCTTTATCAAAATTAAAAGCTGTTGTTCATCAAAAGACATCATGAAGAGAAGAAAAAGACAATCACCAAACCAGGAAAAAATGCCTACAACGCATATATCTGAAAAAAATTATGTCCAGGTACAAAAGACTTGTACCCAGGACATATAAAGAGTTCTTAGAGCTAAATGCTAAGAAGATAAACTATTCAATGTAAAAAATGGGCCAAAGACTTGAATAGACCCTTTATAAAAGGGTCCAAATGGCCAATAAGCATAGAAAAATGTGCTCAGCATCTTTAGTCATCTGAGAAATGCACATTTAAATCATAATGAGAGGCTTTCCTGGTGGCTGGGTAGCTCAGACTCTGAGCTTGCAGTGTAGGGGCCCAGGTTTGATCCCTGGCCAGGCAGCTAGATCCCACATGCCACAACTAAGAGTTCTCACTTGGGCCCGAAGACCTGGTGCAGCCAAACAAACCCAGCCAGCCAGCAGCCAACAAGCCAAAGAGCCCACAGTGAGATGACATCGCAAGCCCTTGAGAATAGCTGAAGGTGGGAAAGACAATACTGATGAGGATTTGGGGAAACTAGAATTCTCACTCACTGTTGGTTGGAGTGGAAAATGGTATAGTCATTCTGCACAAGTGTTCAGCACTTCCTTACAACCCTTTAACCAGCAGTTGCATTCCTGGGGGCTTACAACAGAGAAATGGAAACACATCTCCACAAGGACTTGTTCATGAATGCTTACCTCAACTTTACTTAAAATAAGCCCATGCTGAAAACAACACAAATGTCCATCAATAAGGGATTGGACAAACTGTGGAACACCTGCAGATGGAAAACTACTTGGCCATGAAAAAGAATGAATGACAGATACACAAAACAACGTGGATGCCTTATTTGCCCAGAAGAAGGCAGATATGAAAGTACATACTGTGTAGTTCCATTTTTGTAAGTTCAAGAACAGGAAAAGCTAGTGAATATTGATGAAAAGAGAACAGTGGTTGCCCATGGGGGTGGTGACCCTGTAAAGGAGAATGAGGAAACTTTCTAGGTGGCACAGGGATGTTCCGTGATCTTAATTGGTGTGATGGTTACACAGGTGGATAATGGACCAGAACTCATGCATTTACGCTCTGTGCCTTTTGCTGTATGTAAATTTTGCCTTGATACTAAGATCATCCTGGCTGATATTTGAGGCAGAGTGCAACAGGAGGCCAGCTGAAAGGCTGTTAGAATAGTCCAGGTTCAAGATGGTGATGGGAGATGTAAGCAGTGAACAGACTTGGGACCCCTTTTGGAGGGAGGGTCAGGACTAGGTAGCCCAGTAGGCAAGAGTCTTGTTTAAAGCAGGCCCCAGAGGACTGAATCCTTGAAGCCCATTTACTTATTCTATTTGTATGTTTTACTCTGGTTCATTTTCTTGCTAAAATAATTAAAGGTTTATTATAATACAGGACATGTATTCAGTTCAGTTCAGTTGCTCAGTTATGTTCAACTCTTTGTGACCCCATGGACTGCAGTATGCCACGCCTTCCTGTCTATCACCAACTCCCAGAGCTTACTCAAACTCATGTTCTTCAAGTTGGTGATGCCATCCAACCATCTCATCCTCTGTTGTCCCCTTCTCCTGCCTTCAATCTTTCCCAGCATCAGGGTCTTTTCCAATGAGTCAGTTCTTCACATCAGGTGGCCAAAGTAGTGGAGTTTCTGCTTTAGCTTCAGTCCTTTCAGTGAATAATCAGGACTGATTTCCTTTAGGATTGACTGGCTGGATCTCCTTGCAGTCCAAGGGACTCCCAAGAGTCTTCTCCAACACCACAGTTCAAAAGCAGCAATTCTTTGGCAGTCAGCTTTCTTTATAGTCCAACTCTCACATCCATACATGACTACTAGAAAAACCATAGCTTTGGCTAGATGGACCTTTGTTGGCAAAGTAATGTCTCTGCTTTTTAATATGCTGTCTAGGTTGGTCATAGCTTTTCTTCCAAGGAGCAAGGGTCTTTTAATTTCATGGTTGCAGTTACCATCTGTAGTGATTTTGGAGCCCCCTCCCCCAAATAAAGTCTGTCACTGTTTCCAATATTTCCCTATCTATTTGCTATGAAGTGATCAGATGCCATGATCTTAGTTTTCTGAATGTTGAGTTTTAAGCCAACTTTTTCACTCTCTTTCACTTTGATCAAGAGGCTCTTTAGTTCTTTTTCACTTTCTTCTGTAAGGGTGGTGTCATCCACATATCTGAGGTTATTGACATTTCTCCCAGCAATCTTGATTCCAGCTTGTGCTTCATCCAGCCCAGCGTTTCTCATGATGTACTCTGCATATAAGTTAAATAAGTAGGGTGACAATATACAGCCTTGACATACTCCTTTCCTGATTTGGAACCAATCTGTTGTTACATGTCTGGTTCTAACTGTTGCTTCTTGATCTGCATGCAGATTTCTCAGGAGGCAGATCAGGTGGTCTGGTATTCCCATCTCTTGAAGAATTTTCCACAGTTTGTTGTGATCTGCACAGTCAAAGGCTTTGGTGTAGAAGTAGATGTTTTTCAGGATCTCTCTTGCTTTTTTGATGATCCAGCAGGTGTTGTCAATTTGATCTCTGGTTCCTCTGCCTTTTCTAAATCCAGCTTGAACATCTAGAAGTTCATGATTCACATCCTGTTGAAGCCTGGCTTGGAGAATTTTGAGCATTACTTTGCTAGCGTGTGAGATGAGTGCAATTGTGCGGTAGTTGAAGCATTCTTTGGCATTGCCTTTCTTTGGGATTGGAATGAAAACTGTCCTTTGCCAGTCCTGTGGCCACTGCTGAGTTTTCCAAATTTCCTGGCATATTGAGTGCAGCACCTTCACAGCATCATATTTTAGGATTTGAAATAGCTCAACTGGAATTCCATCACCTCCACTAGCTTTATTTGTAGTGATGCTTCCTAAGGCCCACTTGACTTCGCATTCCAGGATGTCTGGCTCTAGGTGAGTGATCACACCATCGTGATTATCTGGGTCATGAAGATCTTTTTTGTATAGTTCTTCTGTGTATTCTTGCTACCTCTTCTTGATATCTTCTGCTTCTGTTAGGTCCATACCATTTCTGTCCTTTATTGAGCCCATCTTTGCATGAAATGTTCCCTTGGTATCTCTGATATTCTTGAAGAGATCTCTAATCTCATTCTGTTGATTTCCTCTGTTTCTTTGCATTGGTCACTGAGGAAGGCTTTCTTATGTCTCCATGCTATTCTTTGGAACTCTACATTCAAATGGGTATATTTTTCTTTTCTCCTTTGCCTTTTACTTTTCTTTTCTCAGGTATTTGTAAGGCCTCCTTAGACAACCATTTTTCCTTTTTTCATTTCTTTTTCTTGGGGATGGTCTTGATCACTGCCTCCTGTACAATGTCACAAACCTCCATCCATAGTTCTTCAGGCACTCTGTCTGTCAGATCTAATGCCTTGAATCTATTTGTCACGTCCACTGCATAATCGTAAGGGATTTGATTTAGGTCATACCTGAATAGCCTAGTGGTTTTTCCTACTCCCTTCAATTCAGTTTGTCTTTGGCAATAAGGATTTCATGATCTGAGCCACAGTCAGCTCCTGGTCTCGTTTTTGCCAACTGTATAGAGCTTCTCCATCTTTGGCTGCAAAGAATATAATCAATCTGATTTCAGTATTGACCATCTGGTATTGACTATATATTCAGTAAGACTGATTAAATGTAACTAAATTAGGGAAATTGAAACCAGAAGATGGAAGAAGCAAATATGCCAGTTTGGGGACTGATGTTGGAAAACTAAGATCAGGAACCTATTTTTGCCCAGTCCTCTTGGCTGGGCCCCTAACAGGGCTTGCCAATGGGTTATGAAGGGGACAGTAAGGGTCTTTTAATATCAGAGGAAAGAAAGCTCAGATTATAGACACCCATGCAGTGTTCAATCAAGTTGATTTTAGTTGAAGAAGAAGGAATGTTTGTCTTTTGGAGACTCTCTGGGCTTATAAAATAAAAAAATATACATTTTTGTAGAATTTGCTTTGTAATAGAATATTGTATCACAAAGGTCTGATATATTAGATCAGATCAGATCAGATCAATTGCTCAGTCGTGTCCGACTCTTTGCAACCCCATGAATCGCAGCACGCCAGGCATCCCTGTCCATCACCAACTCCTGGAGTTCACTGAGATATCAAGTGCTTTATAAAGAAATGAAGGTTATTTTAGGGGAAATTACCTTCCTTCTATTTGAGACTGAATTTATTAAGCAGAAATGTAAATATCATAGAGTATAATTTAGGATAAAATACAAGTTTGAGTATATTCTCTATACATTTATGGAATCATTATAATTTAAAATTACTATAAGGTAATAGTCTGATATGGGAATTGAGTTTGGCTTGAATATATTCAATCAGCCTAAATGAATATATAGATAAGTAGAAATACTGCAAGAATGTATGTCAAAAAATGCATTAATTATTTGATTGATCATTACTAGCATGGGCAGTTCAGTATGCTGCCAATTGAATATGGGGGGACCTTGTAAATATTAGACATTCTTTATTTAAGAACAATTAGTAAATCAAAGGAAAATGAAATGAAAGAAGAACTGAAGAAAAGGGAGAATTTATGTGTGGAGAAGATGTTAAAAGTGTGTGCTAGTAAGGAAATCCATCAAATTAAGCCTTGTCTTCATTCTGAAACTTTTACTTGATGTCTTGAAATGGACCAGCCGAAATGAGTGCTTGAGTCAACACCAGAGCATTAACGGCAGACTTCTATGGCATTGCCCATAGGATCTAACGGCAAAGATCTCTGTCCTGGGCAGAGACTCGAGAAGGGAAAGAACTGTCACAATCAATTTATTGTGCTCCAGGATGGCTACATTGGGGGTTGGTTCTTTAGGAAATGTGATCGTAATTTATTTCACTTTTATGCATGTAAAAGTGACCATAGCTGGATCCCACCGATGGCAAAGTCATGCTGCCCCATCCATGGTGGAAATGGAGAGAATGAAGTATGATGAAAACCTTGCCTAGTTGGAGATGCTGAGGGATTTCCCTGGTTCTGATGGGTTAGGTTTAGCTCCAGCAGAGCATGTGGTTTAAGGGGAGGAAGGGGCTGTTATAACGAATTGAGTGGGGTGATTCTTAGCAAAGTCACCTGGGGACTGGGACATGTTGGTGTCACATGCTTTCTGGAGATGAGGCTGGTGGTACAGGAGAGAGTTGTTGATGACTGGGACTGGGCCACCCAGAGTCCCGGGCTTCCTCCAGCTCAACAGTGAGGGGCATTGAGGACTGGGAGCAAGAGGTCCACGTGAGGACACTGAGTATCTGGTTTCTGGCCCTTCTTCTACCACTTACTAGATGATTCTTGTTGGACAAGTCTTTTGATCTCCCTCAGCCTAGACTCTTCCATCCATGACATGGGGTCAGCACGTCTTGCCCCACTCAGCCCTTCATGAAGGGTCATTGTGGGGATCCACAGGACAGAGGACCTAGGGACCCTCTGAAAAAGCCCGCAAATATCCATTACAGTTGGTTTTTATTATTTGCTGGGGACGAACTCTCCTGTGTGAGTGATGCTGGAGCCAGGCACTGGTACATGCTCCAGCCTTGGAGGTATTTTAGGAAATAATCAATCCAAGATGCATTGGGTAGGAGCCATGCTAAGAGTCATAAATCTTGACAGTTTGCTGCTTGAAAAAATTAATAATGCTTGAGAGGAACATTGTAAAAACCTACAGGAGGGAAAGTAGTATGTTTGGGGAGAGAGCTTAAGCCAGTCTGGAAACTGAGAGTCATCCAAGGAAGATAGGCTCCTCCTGCCCTGGTGGGGCATAGTTTAGACACATGTACAAACACACACAGCACACATGTATACACTCGTGCATGTGGGCAGCTTGCACAAGTTTTGTGGGGCGCATTTCAGAAGAGACTGATGAATCAAAAAGGCTAGCATTGAGACTTCCCTGGTGGTCCAGTGGTTGGGACTCCAAGCTTCCAACTCATGGGGAACAAGTTCCATCCCGGGTCGGGGAACTAAGATCCCACATTACCGGGGCGCAGGACCAGAGGAAAAAAAAGCTAGCATTAATTCCAAGAAAGGGTAATTGGAATTTACACATGCAAGGTCCCATTACTTTTGGCAGAAATGCCACCTGCCTCTGAAATTTTAAAATGAAACAGCAATGGTGCTCTTGTCCTGTCCCATTTCTTACTGGTGGAGAAGAGCATGCTTGTATAGCTTTGGGATTCAAGGCTGCTGTGCACAGCAGTGGAAGACAGGGTCACAAAGGGGGGCCAGACGTCATGGTTTTTAACTGATCAAAGCCCAAGGATGGTCTGTGGTTAGAAAGGAAAGTGAAGAATAATGCTTTTCCTATGTCCAGAATGTTCCAAAACCTTCTGAATCCTCTGTATTGAATCAGGATGGTCACCTGGACTTGTGCCAGGCTCTCGCTGTTGGTGGGACTCCTGGTGGGTTGTCATGGAGAATCGTTGAGGGGAGGCCCAGGGACAGACTTGGGTAAGGCCACCTGAGGCCAAAGGCAAGTCAGTCAGGGCTGGGCTCCATGCAGGTGTAGTTGACTTCCTATTATGGGAGAAGAGAGTCTTTAACTGCTTTGTCTGTGGTCTGAGACCAGATGATCGCATTAAAAAACAATGAACAGATGCTCACGACTATATAAAGGAGATAAACAACTAGGATTTACTGTATAGCACAAGTAACTCTCCTCAGTACCTCACCATAAACAGTGATGGAAAATAATAGAGATAGATGCTGGGAAAGATTGAAGGCAAAAGGAGAAGAGAGTGGCAGAGGATGAGATGGTTGGATGGCATCACTGATTCAATGGACATGAACTTGGACGAACTCCAGGAGATGGTGAAGGACAAGGAGGCCTGGTGTGCTGCAGTCCATGGGTTCACAAAGACCTGGACATGACTTAGCAACTGAACAACAATACATTTATATAAATTTAACTGAATCACTTGGCTGGACACCTGAAACTAACACAATATTGTGTATCAACTATACTTAAATAAAAAGAATTTTTATAAGGATGAAAACATTGACTTCTGTAGGGTGATAGGATTATTTTTTATTTAAAAATTGCTTAATAAAAGTGTTGAATTTTTTAAATTGTAAAAGTAACATGTTTATTTTTTTTTAAATGTTAATTTAAATGGTTAGGATTTAAGGATATCTTGACATTGGGTCTGTCATGTTTTCAGGTGGAGAAAACAAGGAATTTTGTCAGCCGGAGCCTGGTCATAGGAGAAGTGCTCTCCATGGCGGACATGGCCACAGGAGTAAAGGTGAAAGTCAGTGGGTCTCCCAGCCTTCATGCACTGCAAGTTTTGCTTTATTTCACTATATTTTTATTTATTTGGCTGCGCTAGGTCTTAGGTGTGGTGTGCGGGATCTCATTCCCTGACCAGGGACTGAACCTGGGCCCCCTGCCTTGGGAGCTTAGTGGCTTAACCACAGGAGACCAGGGGCGTCCCATGAACTGATAATTTTGAATGAAAAGGAGAGAAAACAAAACAGTTCCATAGGTGTCAGTCTGTCCCTACAAGAGATGTTTATAAAATGGTACAGCTCCCAACACATCCCCTTGACTTCCGCTTCAGTCATTGTATTCAATCCGGTATTTGTTTTTCTTTGCTTTTTCTTTCTGTATAGTTTTACTGCATTTATGCCAGCCAGTTATTTT
Organism: Bos indicus; assembly: GCF_029378745.1. Taxonomy (NCBI): domain Eukaryota; kingdom Metazoa; phylum Chordata; class Mammalia; order Artiodactyla; family Bovidae; genus Bos; species Bos indicus. The sequence continues at coordinate 1,461,536 of NC_091770.1, read as the reverse complement.
CCTTTCCTTTCCTTTTGTGTTTTAGTTAGTTATGCAGGCTGCACTGGGTCTGCGTTGCTCGGGCTCGCTCTGGTTGTGCTGAGCGGGGCCACTCTCCGGTGGGGCTTCCCATTGCGGGGATTCTCTTGTTGCGGAGACGGGCTCTAGGCACTTGGGCTTCAGTAGGTGTGGTGCATGGGCTTAATGCCCTTTGGCATGTGGGATCTTCCTGGACCAGGAACTGAACCTATGCCCCCTGCACTGGCACATGGATTCTTAACCACTGGACCACCAGAAAAGTCCTCCTAAGTCTTCAACTACTGAATAATACTCCTTTGGGTGGAACAACACTTGGAATTCTTATATACTTCTTATATACTTCTCCATTTTTGCTGATTAAATGGGTATAAAATGGCATCATGCAGTAGACTTGTTTGCATGTACCAGCTCACCAAGGGTGGTAAACAGAATAGCTTAAAAGGCATGAGTGCCATGACCTCTCCTAATGCCCTAAGTCTCCCAGCAGGCATGTGGCTCTGCATGTAACCTCCTCTCCCTCCCTGGATGCCACTGCATCTCCAAATAAGTGTCTGCATGCAGACATCCAGTTCTGATGTCCCCAAAGGGAGAAGTTATGATTAGAACATGAAGAGGAAATGATCAAACGAGAAGCCGTTGATGAGTCCAAGATGCAAACTCTTTGTGTTCTGCAGTACAGACGTTTACATATGAGTAGGAATAAAAGGGCTTCCTTGGTGGCTCAGACGGTAAAGAATCTGCCTGCAATATGGGAGACCTGGGTTCTATCCCTGGGTGGGGAGGATCCCTTGGAGGAGGAAATGGCAACCCACTCCAGTACTCTTGCCTGGAGAATCCCATGGATGGAGGAGCCTGGTGGGCTACTGTCCATAGGGTCTCAAGGAGTCAGACACGACTGAAGTGACTTAGCATGCAGCAACAGAAATTAAAAACCAAGACTTCTGTGAATGCCATCCCAAGGTGAAGACGTTTGTAGGGAAGCTGGCTTCCCTATGATTTCAGCCAGGCAAGGTCTCTTCTCTCTTGGCTGTGGCTTCTGCAGTGAAGAAAGTCAGTCAGATGCTCAAATAGATCCTCCTATCAGAAATCCTAGAGGATCCTGCTGAAGACTCATGAACCTCAGCTGGTTGTTTTGCTACATTGCCCCCCATTCTGTCTGGCAGGTCTCTATGGGGAAGACCCCACAGGCTGTCCCCACTCTCTGGGTAGGACACCTGCTCGTCTGCAGCTGCAGGGTCTTGCACGGAGCCAGGCGCACAGAACTGCATAGGGAATGTTTGAGCGAATGAGGGAAGGGCAGCTTCTGGTATCAAGCAGACCGAAGAAACATTTCAGCCTGTTGCAATGTGTGGACCTTACTTCTTGGGTGGGGCAAAACGTTCGTTTAGGGTTTTGCCACAAGATGCTACAGAGAAACCCGAGTGAACTTTTCAGCCAACCTAAGTAGACCCTGATTCAAACAACAAACCGTAAAGAAAGACTAGGAATCAGTTGGGGAGATTTGAACATTGTCTCTCTGGCAGTATTAAAAGATTATTATTGTATCTGAGGTGAAATAATGGTTTGAGGATCATGCTTTTAAGAAGAGTCCCTACCTTTGACAGAGGCTTAGGAGATACTTAGGGATGAAGTGACAGAATGTCTGGGATAAACTTTGAGATCCCCTGCGGTGTAGAATGGGAGAGTGAACTGGGGGAAAATGAATAAAATGGACCATGAGCTAGGAATTGTTGAGTTCATGATACTCTTCTATTTTGTTTGAATTTGTCCACACTAGAAAACTTTTAAAAAGTTTTACTCCTGAGTATCCTAGAAGGAAATTTGAATAGATTTAAAGAAACAGACCTTTAAAAATGCTTCTCTGATCACATCAATCCTCTACTGAAGACCTCTTCCTCTTATGGTTTAGAGAAGGCCTCCAGCCCTTGACCTGGCTCACAGGTCCTCAAATGGCCTGGCCGGACATTCGCCTCTCCAGACACCTTCTGTGCCATATGGTCCTGCCCAGGATATATCTTGGCCTTCTTTCGGTCTCTTGTTTCCACATCTGGACCACTCATGCTGTCTTTCTCCTCCTTCACCTGCCTGACACTCATTCTCAAGTCCCAGCTCAAGTGTCCTTCTTTCAGGGAAACCTCCCTCCATCCTCAAGTTTATTTATTTATTTCTGTCTGCGCCGAGTCTGTGTTGCCGCGCAGGCTTTTCTCGAGCTGTGGTGAGCAGGGGCTGCTCTGGTGCCTGTGCTCGGGCTGCTCTTTGCGGGGCCTCTCTTCCTGTGGTGCACGGGCTCTTGGTGTAGTTGAGGGTCCGTGCTTGCCGCGCGTGGGCTCAGCAGCTCAGTCCGCCAGCTCCAGAGCACAGGCTCCGTGGTATAGCGCACAGGCTGAGTTGCTGCACGGCGTGTGGGGTCTTCCTGGACCAGGGATGGAACCCCTGTTTCCTGCATTGGTAGGGAGATTCTTTATCACTGAGGCGCCAGGGAGCCTGCAGTTTAAACCCCACTTACGTGCTGTCATCTGTCCGTGTACCTTACAGCGTCTGTCTGGGTGCGCGCCCATTTTGGATTGAGGTATTTATTCACATGTCTCCTGTATGTCGCTTAGCACCGCTAGAGGGCAGCATCCTTGAAGACTATCTGTCTACAGTCTTGCTATGGAGGAAGTGTCAAGACATGAGTATTAAATGAATGCATAGAATCAAAGCTGTTTGGCAGTCACTCAAAAGGTTAAATGTAGAACTACTGTATGATCCAGCATTTCCACTCCTAGGTATGTACCCCGAAGAATTAAAACAGGGACTGAAATAGATACTTGTATGCTAGTGTTCATTGCAGCGTTGTTCACAGTGCCTCATAGGCTGAAAGAAGCAAGTGTCCATCAGTACATGAATGAATAAGCAAAATATTGTCTAATATATAGAATGTACCATGGACTATCACTCAGCCGTAAAAATGAGTGAAGTTCTGGTACATGTTACAACATGAATCTTGAAAATATGCTAAGTGAAATAAGCCATATCCATGAGGACAAATACTGTATGATTCCACTTATATGAAAATTTGAGAATAGACAAATTAATTTCTAGAGACAAAAAGTAAATTACAGGTTCCCAGAGGCCGAGGGAAGAGGAGAACGGGGTCCGTTGTTGGTTAACGGGCAGTTTGTTGGGAGGATGAAAAAGTTTCAGAAGTGGTGCCAATGGTTGCATAATACTGTTAGTACAGTTTATCCTGCTGAACTGTACACGTAACCGTGGCTAAAATGGCAAGCTTTGTGTTATAACATTTATGTTATTATTATACCATAATAAAAAGACTTGGAAAATTGGGCAAAAATGATGATTAGGGACTTCCCTTCGTGGCCCAGTGGTAAAGACTTTCTTTTTTCTAATGTTGGGGGTGTGGATTCAATCCCTGGTCAGGGAGCTAAGATGCTACATGCCTCATGGCCAAAAAAAACAAAACATAAAAACAATATTGTAACAAATCAATAAAGACTTTAAAAAATGACAATTAACCCTGTTTGCTTTTCCCGCACATGAGTTGTTTGTTGCTGTTGTTTAGTTGCTAAGCCATGTCTGACTCTGCAACCCCGTGGACTGTAGCTTTCCAGACTCCGCTGTCCATGGGATTTTCCAGGCAAGGATACTGGAGTGGGTTGCCATTCCCTTCTCCAGGGGATCTTCCTGACCCAGGAATTGAACCTGGGTCTCCTGCAGTGGCAGACAGTGGCAGGAGGATTCTTTTCTGCTGAGTCACCAGGAAAGCGCTACATACAGGGTAATCTTTCTTCCTTGTGCTCGGACATCCTAGACAGTTAGCGGAGGGTGTAGGTTGTGCCCCTGGTCCAGCCCTTCTGCCTTTCCTGTTGGTGATGGAGGGAGACTTCGGTGAGGGGAATGCAGTGCATGGAGAATGGGTGAGTGAGTCCTGGGTTGGTCACGACCTCCCCACATCTCACTGCCAGCCCAAGGCCCCTGTGGCTCTCCTGGTCACCTGAGCTGGCTGTCAACCTGAACATCAGTTCATCAGCGTTATCTGCACCCTGTAGACCTGAGCGCCTTTCTCTCTTCCTCCGAGTCTGCATCATCCAGCAGCTCCAGGTGTCTGTAAGTGCTTCGGACAAACACAGTTGTACTCACACAGCCAAGTGCTGGCTGAACCAAGGGCTGCTTGGACAGCGACTCACAGTGAGGGCGTGGGGAAATGGAGAGGGCTGCCAGAGAGAGAGACCTTCTCTGCTGAGGGCTTTGAATCTCACTCTGACTTGGGAGCTGGCCCAAGGTCTCCCGCCAAACAGGCTGATGCAATCTGGATGAACTTACAGCCAAAAGAATCGAGACCTGCTTCCTTTTCTTCTTCCCCATGACGGCTCCTGTTTCCCCTTGTTTGAATCATCTCACTCTATCTTGGTTTGCGTGGGCTGCCATGATAAACAGCTACAGAACCAGTGGTTTAAACAACAGAAATTAATTTTCTCATGGTTTTGGAGGCTGGGAAGTCCAAGATCTAACTTCCAGCTGATTCAGCTCCAGGTTAGGGCCCTCTTTCTGGCTTGTAGGCAGCCAGCCACCTTCTCTGTGTGTGCTCACATTTCAGGAGCAGGATGGGGGAGACAGAGAGAGAGAAAAGAGAGAGACAGAGAGAGAGAGTGTGCACTCTGGTATTTCTTGTAAGGGCACTAATCCCATCATAAGGGCCCCATTCTAAAGACCCCATTTAAATGTAGTTAGTTCCCAAGGTCCTATATCCTAACACCACATTGGGGATTAAAGCTTCTGCATATGAATTCTGGGCTTCTCTGGTGATTCGGCAGTAAAGAATCCACCAGCCAATGCAGGAGTTGTAGGTTCCATCCCTGCATTAGGAAGATCCCCTGAAGGAAGAAATAACAACCCATTCCAATATTCTTGCCAGGAAAATCTCATGGACTAAAGGAGCCTTTTGGGTAAGTCTCTGGGGTTGCAAAGAGTTGGACATGACTTAGTGACTATTCAGCAACAAATAGAGGAGTTTTTGGGTGAAGACCTAACGACTTAGTCCGTTGCACTATCTTTTGTGGGGTCACCGTAGTCTCAAAAACCGTTTGCAGTGCCTTGGTATAGCCCATCTACTCTTTGTTTTCTTTTTTAAACATACTTATTCATTTGACTATGGCAGTTCTTAGCTGTGACACGTGGAATCTTTAGTTGTGTGGCATGTGGGATCTAGTTCCCTGAGCAGGGATCAACCCACCCCTTTTATTGGGAGTATGGGGTCTTAACCACTTGATCACCAGGTAAGTTCCTCCCATCTGCTTTTGAAATGGAAACAATCTGAATGCACTTGAAGTCTCTTTAGGGGGCCTTCTGTCTGCCCATCATGTAGGAAGGACCTGGATTCTTGCACACATCAGAGATCTGGCAGGTCCGTGGTGTCAGGGAGATGGTCAGAATGATGAGGGTTCATGTCCCAACTCTGAGACGTCTCCATCACGGCCCTAGAAGTCACATCATACTCCTGCAGCTTCATTTTCTGTGAGGACTGTGATGCTAGCTGGTGTTGATGCCCAGTCACTGGCTGGTTCAGATTTAAGCCGATGGTGCCCAGGAGGAGCTCCAGGCCATGCCTTGCAGGTTGCAGGAGCTATGTAAGTGGTGGTGGTGGTGGGGCTGCAGCTTCTGACGTGGGCCTTCCCCAAACGGGCTGCCAGATGGTGGCTCAGCTAGTGGGTGGAGGAGGGACCAACCTTTGTTCCCAGGCTCAGCCCATTCAGCTTTCCCTGCCCAGGGGTCGGCTCTCCTTCTAGCTACTCTTTGGGAGCTAAAGGGCCTTGCTGAAGACCATATCCCTGGGCCTGTCAGCCTGTCCTGACTGTAGTTCCCAGCTCCCAACTGTGGCCACCGGAGGCTGCTACCAGCCCTCCCTGGGCCTGTTGTGCTCATGACCCCCTGCACTTGACCTTGGAGCTGTGTCTGTGGTCCTCCAGAGAAGTGAGAAAGGAGAGAGGGGGCTTTCTCAAACAAGCAGTACAAGGTGTGCACGTGTTTAAAGTTAGGGTTCTCCTTGAGTGTCCCTTGCCTCCCGCTTCCGTTTTATTTCCTTGCCGCTGCTTTCCCCAGCTTTTCTCTGCATCTTGTCTCCTGAGGGGGCTGGGTCCAGCCAGAGCAGGCCTCTCACGGCCGTGTTGGCAGCAGTGGTCTGGTGCCCTGTCACGGGGACGGCTGGTGCTGCTCCTCGCGGCGGCTCTGCGCCTGCTCCATTCCGGCTCTGCATCCCTGTTGTAGGAATCCACCCCTCCTCCCTGGCTTCTCCTGCAGCCTCCTCCCTTGCAGTGGATGATCCTCCATCTATCTGAAGACTCAGGTCAAAGACGAGGTATCACATTGCCCCCACCTCCCGAGTCTAACCCACCAGCTCTGTCTCCAGAATCCTCCCCAAACGCCTCCACTTCTCGTGCCCTTTACTGCAATCTGACCACCACGCCCTGGCCAGGCACCTGGGCCTGCCTGCCGGGCTGGGCGCCGCACCCTGCTCAGAATACAGTGGGCCAGGGAGCTGTCTGTGAGAGTCCCCCAAGGGCCTCCCCAGCCGTCAGATTCCCTGCTCTTTGGGGACTGTGGCTTTGGCGACATGCTGGTCAGCACATGGGAAGAGGCCTGTGTTTGAACAGACCGTGTGGATCAGGGTCTCGCAGGTAATGCCTCAGTTAACTCCTGCAGTTTTAAAACCATTCTTTTATTTGTGGCTGTGCTGGGTCTATATCACTGTGAGGGCCTTCTCTAGTTGCGGTGGGTGGGGATTACCCTCTAGTTGCGGTGTGCTGGCTTCTCACTGTGGCGGCTTCTCTAGGTGCGGAGCACAGGCTCTAGGGTCCTCGAACTTCAGTCGTTGCGGCTCCTGGGCCCCAGAGCACAGGCTCAGTAGTACTGCACACAGGCTTTAGTTGCCCACGCCCTGTGGAATCTTCCTGGATCAGGGATTGAACCTATGTTTCCTGCATTGGCAGGCAGATTCTTTACCACTGAGCCACCAGGGAAGCCCAGCTCCTGTGGTTTTCCAGAAGCCTGCAGGTTTCACTCACCCAGCCCAGCGCTCCTACTAATAGCCTTTAGTGAATGGAGTCTTTCAAAAGGTGGCCGACTCATTTCCTGTCTTTCTAAAGAGGAAGAAAAAATGTAAAACCTAGGAAAACAATGCAACATAAAGAACGCATTAGCCACCAGCCAAAGAGACTTAAGGGCAGAAAATTCAACCTCTTTTAGTTTTAGAAAAATATTTTTCTTTAACTTGATTTCCAAGAGGGTTTGGGGGGAAAAGGGCTATTTGGATGGATTCCATTTTCCTGGGTTGGAATTAGAAAAGCAGTTTGCTGGGTCGGCAGTGATTCCAAGGAGCAGGGAACTGAGAAATCAGGGTGTTCAGCCTCTTCCAAGGACGTTTGATGATGCCTCCAAAGGCAAAACGCCTCATATGTCAGATGTAATTAGTGAAATTCATCCGTTGTGACGTCAGAGCATTTCAGCTGGTCAAGTGGTTCACTTCGACTTGATGAGGTGGCCTTTTTGGAAGTTAGCGTAAGGCTGATTACACCCGTGTGGTGCGGGGTATGGTCCCCACCAGAGGCTGATGACAGTTCTCAGATGGGAGCATGTGAAGATGCTGTTTCTGCCACTTACCTGCAAGGTCTTCCTTGGGGTCACTGTGTCCACTGGGATGCATTCCATTGCAGTGACCCCAGAAAAAAGGACCTATTGGCTGCTGTACTCGAAGAGTCCAGGGTCCACTCGCTTCAGATGTGGGTGTGTGGGACCTGGTCCCTCTCATCTCTCAACTTCTTGACCCCCATGCACTGGCTTCCTTCACCAGCTCTCTTGATGGCAAGAGCAATCCCCACCCTCCCTTCTTCCAAGTTCCATTACTTCCAATAAAAGAGAGAGTTTCTCTTCTCTAATAGCTGACTCCTGTGTCCAGTGGCCAGTCTGATAGGACCCACCCAGATCACAGATTCATCCCAAAGCATCCCCTTGGCCACAATTTTAGGCAGATTGGCCAGTCCTGGGTCCCAGGCTCATCTGAAAGCTGGACTGGAGGTTGACATTAGCCACGAGCCACTTGGACTGAATCTGGGGGAAGAGGACTCCCAAGAGGAAAGCTGGGGCTGTGTTCCTATGGGGATGCTGAACAGCAAGCACAGCAAATGTCTGAACACCTGAGCTCTTCTGTCTTTGCAGTCAGTCCCCTCCTCCCATCAAATGGCCCTGCTCAAGCCACCCTTCCTTTTCTTCTTTCTCCTCCTCTTGACCAAAGTGCTTGGCAGTTGCCTCTCACTGAACCTTGCTACGAAGGGCTGTTGGGTGTCAGGCAGCTTGGACTTGAACCCCAGCCCCACGTGCTTCCTCAGGTGCAGCTGTGGACAGGTCACTTCCTTCTCCTGAACCTCACTGTCCTCATCTGTCAAGTGAGGAAGTGGAGGTGAAAGTGTCAGTTGCTTCATCATGTCTGACTCTTTGCGATTCCATGGACTGTAGCACGCCAGGCTCCTCTGTCCATGGAATTCTCCAGGCAAGAATGCTGGAGTAGGTAGCCATTCCCTTCTCCAGGGGATCTTCCCGACTCAGGGATTGAACCTGGGTCTCCAGCATTGCAGGAAGAGTTTTAACTGGCCACCAGGGAAGCCTGGTGAGGGAATTGCCAATTATCAAGTGAGGGGAATTGTGCTTTCCTCCTGGGATGGTCGTGATAGGCAGTGAGTGTGTGGAGCTCAGACCCTGGAAGGCGGGAGGCACAGTAGGTAGGGCTCATCATTCACCGCTTTTGTCAGATGGGGAAACTCAGGCATTGTGTCATTGTGCAGGGTCCCCAGCTGGCGGGGCGCTGAGCGGGGGTGAGTCTGGCCTGCCTCACCTGAGCCCAGTGGCTGCTCATGCTGTAGCCTGACCTCTTCCATCCACCTTCCTGTTTGCAGACTGTTTCTTGTGGACTCTCCAGGCTGCAGTCAGCACCTGGGATCTGTTGCGCACAAAGACTGTTGCGTATCTTTGACCTACAAGGCACCAAATTAAACCCTGAGCAGACAAGGCAGGGGCTTTCCTGGTGGTTCAAATGGTAGAGAATCTGCCTGCAGTGAGGGAGACCCTGGTTATATTCCCTGGGTCGGGAAGATCCCCTGGAGGAAGGCATCAGTATTCTTGCCTGGAGAGTCCCATGGACAGAGGACAGAATCCACGGACCCTACAGTCTGTAGGGTTACCAAGAGTTAGACATGACTGAGTGGCTAACACTTTCCCTTTTTTCAGACAAGGCAGAGTGATGGGGTGCACCAGGCTTCTCTGAGGATAGGGGATGGGTGGGCTGTGCTGCTGGGGTGACCTCTGCACAAAGGGGAACCGAGAGCCGTGCCTGCCCAGGGGGATGGGGCTGGACAGGCCGCGAAGGGGAGGCCGTGGATGCCGTGCTGCTTGTGGGGCGAAGGTAGAGCTTGATGAGCTGATCGGTGTTCCTTGAATGCTTTTGCCCAGTGGGTTCGGTCGTCATTAAGTTGTTGCCTGTTTCTAACAATGATCTGTCCTGTGCTTGTTTCCAGTGTGGAATAATTTACTGGCTGTTCGGTGGGGCCATCAGAAGTCTTGGAGGCCCAGCACACGTAACTCAGTGGCTTCAGCCTCTCCAGGTATGGCATGCACCACCCTAGATAGTTTCTATGAAAATGAAAATGGAAGTCGCTCAGTCGTGTCCTACTCTTTCTGACCCGTGGACCATACAGTCCATGGAATTCTCCAGACCAGAATACTGGAGTGGGTAGCAAAATGTCACAGTAGCTAGGGGTGTGTGTGTGTTTGCAGAAAAAGAAAGTAAAATGTAGAATTAGTGTCATCCAGAGCTTTGTTTGAAATGAGAATCCTAAGACTCCCTTTTTTAGATTGCACAGGTCTGTCATATTGTTATCGCCCTGGTTGTCACCAGACTGAATTTTTATAGTGTCTCCAACTCACTACTCCCTCTCTCGCTGATGTTCTTAATGATCTGTTGTTCAATTGTTGAGTCGCTCAGTCCTGTCCAACTCTTTGTAACCCCATGGACTGCAGCATGCCAGGCTTCCCTGTCCTTCACCATCTCATGGAGTTTGTTCAAACTCATGTCCATTGAGTCAGTGATGCCATCCAGCCATCCTGTCCTCTGAGATAATGATCTGAGAGGTCGGCAGTTAGAGCAGCCATTTGACTAGCTGATTCCCTTCTAACCCGGTCAACTCCAGGAGCAGAAATACACGGGGATGTTTGCAATGACTGAGAGGGGCCACGGGAGCAACGTCAGAGCGATCCAGACCGAAGCCACCTTTGACTTCTCTGCACAGGTGAGGATTCTTCGTGTGGTTCTGCAGTCCTGTGGGCAGAAGATTTGAACCCAGCAGACCCTCCCTCTGCTTCCTCCCGAGGCCGTGTCCGCCCACACTGTGTGGGCTCTCTAGCCAGAGGTGCTCGGATTCGGAAGTGTCCGAGTTTCAGTGGAGGTGGATGTGTGCTCAGCCTCCCTGAGTCTAATGCCAACACTTGCACAGCACCTACCTTGGGAGGACACTGCTGAGACATTTGAGGTGCACTTATTAACTTAATGCTTTGGGGAAACTAGGTGGGAGCAGGACCTCCACCATCTTGTGGTTCTTCCGAACTACAGCAGGTACATGGGTATAAGAGGTCTCTGTTGGCACCTCACCCCGTGGGGCAGGAGGGCACTGTGTGTGCTGGACCTCCTTCCGGGAGCCGAGTCCTTGGTGCTGGCATTGATACCAACCAGGCTTCTTGACCTTCCCCATTCAGTAGAAACTGATCAGAGGCCAGACAAGAAATTCAGGCAAGGCTCTCCTGGGGGCCCTGCTGCAGCAGGGGGAGGTGAGAACAAGCATCAGGTTCTCTTGCTTGCTCACTCCCTGAGTGGGGGGCGAGCCGATCCCTTCCATGGGGTGAGTATAGGGGTGTGTCAAGGCGTCAGGCCAGAGGGATGGCTTAGATGGTTTGCCCGCCCCTGAGGTGGTGTTGTGTGCAGGGGGTAGCTCAGTATCCTGTTTTTGCTGTCGACACCCTGCTTCTTCTCCAGGCTCTTCAAAATTGGCAGTTGCGTTTTTTGGTCTCTTTGTATGTTTTCTCTATGATTTTGCCCCAACTGAGCATGATGCAGTTATTTTTAGTCCAGTATTGTATCTTTATATACTGTGTTGTTTGAGGAGAGGTGTAGACAGGTGCAAGCATTGCAGCAAAGGGTCCCAGGTCCCAGGTCTGTCTCAGCATGATGCAATATCTTTAACTGCTGCTGCTAAGTCGCTTCAGTCGTGTCCAACTCTGTGCAACCCCATAGACGGCAGCCCACCAGGCTCCTCCGTCCATGGGATTCTCCAGGCAAGAACACTGGAGTGGGCTGCCATTTCCTTCTCCAATGCAGGAAAGTGAAAAGTGAGAGTGAAGTCGCTCAGTGTGTCGGACTCTTAGTGACCCCATGGACTGCAGCCTTCCAGGCTCCTCCATCCATGGGATTTTCCAGGCAAGAATACTGGAGTGGGTTGCCATTGCCTTCTCCATCTTTAACTGTATATGGACAAAAGTCCACAAGGCAACCAAAATAAGATTTGACAAAACAATCTGACCTTATTACATGGGTTGTGGTTGTTCAGTTGCTCAGTCGTGTCTGACTCTTTTGTGGCCCCATGGACTGTAGCCTGTCAGGCTCCTCTGTCTGTGGGATTTTCCAGGCAAGGATACTGGAGTGGGCTGCCATTTCCTTCTCTAGGGGATCTTTCTGACTCAGGGATCAAACCTGTCTCTCCTGCTTGGAAGGCGGATTCTTTACCTCTAAGCCACCAGGGAAGCCCTATTGTATGGGATGAACTCCAAAATGTTGGTAAGACCCTCTAAATCTATAGCTCTCTATGAATAGGTAACAGCAAAAATCCTGTTCTATAAATCCTACCCCCCCATCTCTTTAGCTCCTACTTCCTGTCCTCAAATAAAGAAAGCAATGATCTACTTATTTCATTCTCCTTTCTAGTTTCTTGTTTGATATTGGGTATTCCTAAAAACCAGAAAGGGATAAATACATTTTGCAGTTTTTTTCTAGAAATGTGTGTGTGAATGAGTGTGCAAGCTGTGTGGCCATAAGCTATAAATGTGGCCATGTGCTGTGGGTGTGGCCATAAGCTATGAATGTGGCCATGTGCTGTGGGTGTGGCCATGTGCTATGGGTGTGGCCATGTGCTTGTGGGTGTGGCCATTTGCCTGAGCATGTGGTGACTCAGCCTTTTCTTCATTTTGGCTGTTGTCCTTTGGAATCTGGAGTTCTGTTCCTAGGGTTTTCTGACCCAAGAACACTAGCTGGAGGCGGTCAACATTTAGAATGACACATGCAGGTGAGGGTTGTGTGAGAGGATGTCCTGCCTTGTCTCTGGCCCCAATGCTAGTTCTCTGCAGTAACCAGTGATGTCTAAGGTCACAATAAGGGCCAGAATAAGGACTGTCGCCTATTGAATGCTCGCTCTGTGCCAGGCTCTGCCTCAAACTCTCTCTGTATAGTATACTACCACATTCATCTGCTCCCCAGGTGGGGCTAGTGGTAAAGACCTTGCCTGCCAGTGCAGGAGACATAAGAAATGCGGGTTGGACCCCTGGGTTGGGAAGATCCCCTGGAGGAGGGCATGGCAACCCACTCCAGTATTCTTGCCTGGAGAATCCCCATGGACTCGCCTGACAGGGCTATGATCCATAGGGTCGAAAAGAGTTGTATATGACTAAAGTGATTTAGCACTCATGCACATTCTCCTACAGCAACAATCCCATAGATGTAATAATTAAGCTACTGCATGTGTGCTAGGCACCAGGCCAAGCACTCTGCAGTGCAACATTGTGTTAAATGTTCTATAATCTTATAGGAACATATTTTTGTCCTTATTTTTCAGGCGGAGAAACTATGGCTATGAAGTTAATAAGTGAATCTCAGGTTCAAGGAGATTGCCCTTAAGAACTTAGCTTTTCTGTCAGACATGGCCGATTGACCAAACATCATGGGGTTCTGCCTGCCCCATTTTTTTTTCTCCCAAAACTGTAGTATTGAGGTCACCTTGCTGTCCTTTAAGGGAAAAAAACCCAGCCACAATTCTTATTTATTTGTTTTCTTCTTATAATTATTTTTTTGCACAAAAATGGTTTCCCTGTGTTGGTCCTGTTTTCCCCAAACAGCATAAATGATTTAGCTACCTGGTGTGCTTTGGCAGCTGCCACTCTCTGCAGGGGAGTTGCAAAGTTGAGATCGTAATGATGAGAAGACTCTGGTGAACTTGCTGCCTCCCGGGGGAGTGAGGGAGGGAATAAGCGTATCATAGACTCAGGCCGCTGAGGGCTGCTTAGCCGAGGACGGCTTTCCCCTTCGTTGATTTCTGTGTTTTCCCCTTCATTTCCCTTTTCAAATGTTCGAGCATATCAAATGAGCTCTCTCTCCCTCCGGAGCAGTTTTAATCTCTTCAGTTTTTTTGTTATTCGTTCCTGTGGGTTGGCTGTTTTATTTTTATTTTTGGATGGTAGGTTGAGTAGCGGCATGGAAGGCTTTGAGGTAAGAGAGAGTTTTACACTTAATGCAAAATCACAAAAATAAATGAGGCTTTAAGAGCTCTCTGGCCAAAGCCATGAGTGTTTATAGGACTGACTGTTTTGTCAGTCTTCAACGACTAATTATAATAGGAACCAACACACATGGTGTGCATTATTTAGATCCAGCTTTAAACGCCAGCGTTTTGGCTGAGGCAGAGTTTCCAAATCAAGTCTTTTTGCCAGAAGTGACAGAACTCCTTTCCCAGAGAGGATCAAGTGTTGATGGGGACGAATGGCCTCCTGTCTCCTCCCCACACTACCAGATCTTTTCTGCCAGGTTAGCCTTTCTCTGCTACTTCCCTTCCCACCCGTGGGGTGCTATTTAATGCACCCCCTCACCACGTGTTGTGTGTTACTGCACCCACCAGCCTCATAAAAACTCCTTTCTTTAAGAAGTTCCTGGCTGGCCCAATGAGACAAGGGCAGCAGCCTCCAGAGACTTAAAAATGATCAGCTCATCCATTTATGTTTCTGAAAAGCTCTTGCCTATGTTAAAAGTTTCCCTGTGTGCACATGTGTCAGAGAATGTTTTCTTGGGCTCCAAGACTGTATGTCTTGGCCAGAGGGAAAGTGCAGTCCATATACTTGAAAATCTGAAATCCGAGATGATCTTTACACGATCAATAGCTTGTTGGTTTGGTTCAGCCACATCTTTGATATTGTCAGCTTCGATTAAATTTGCGGTTCTGTTTTTTTGCCATCATGCCCCACCCCGCTTCCCCTTTCCTTCCCCCTACTCCCTGGATTCTTCGACCTGTTCCAGGTACCCAGGATGCAGACTTGGCAGTTATGGTCTGTCTCTCCTTAACAAGAGGCTGAAGGGTATCCCAGGTAGCAAGCCACATGAGAGAGGACCAAGAAGGGAAGAGAGGTGTTTCCATGGTGATCCTGTTCTGGTTCCTGGAGAGGAAGAAAAAACGAGGCAGAGTTTTGAGCAGAGACTGAAAACAAAAAGCTAATTATTTCCCTCCTGCTTTTTCCTGACCAGTGTTAACTTCAGACTGTTTAGAGCTAGAATCCTTGGTCATATTTTGGAGACAAGCTAGATGTTGTGTTCTAAGATTCATTCCCTTTATAAGATGGAGAATTGTTGACACATGCTTTTTGGTTTAAGGGCTTATTCACATGAGCTTTTGAGGGAACTTTTCATTATCATATTCATTGATCAAGAACATGGAGGGAGATTTTGAAACAGTCACCCCAAGGCTTAAATGAGATATTTCTCTTTATAAAAATCAAAATTGTCTGGGATGAGATTCTAAGCAATGGTGGGACTAGGTCACAGTTGTTTATTAGTCTTGTTTGTGTTCAGATGTACACATTTAAGGGCTTCCCAGGTGGCGCTAGTGGTAAAGAAACCGCCTGCCAACCAGGAGACATCAGGGATATGGGTTAAATGCCTGGGTTGGGAGGATGCTCTGGTGGAGGGCATGGGAACCCACTCCAGTATTCTTGCCTGGAGAATCCCATGGACAGAGGAGACTGACGGGCTAAGTCCATAGGGTTGCAAAGAGGTGGACACGACTGAAGTGACTTAGCACACCTGCCCCGACGTGTTTAACCTTTGGTTAGTTGCTGTTCAGACGATGGACTCATACCTTAGATGCAGGAGTGCCTGCGGCCCAGGATCATGGAGGACCTGAGGAACCATGCCATTGGCCCAGGAGGGACAGTGTCCAGCAGACGAAATGCACAGGCATGGCTCATCGAACTGGGCCCCAGATCGCTGGGTACTCCATCGTTTCTTGTGAGACCTGCAGGTGGAGTGTTTGGGAGCGAGGGCTGTGGTGAGAGCTGAATACAGATCACCAGGGCTGTTAGGGGTTTGGGTGCTGGGCTATTTAAAAGTCAAAACCTCAGTGTGGAGCAGCCTCTAGAGAAAGAAGCTCACTGAAGAAGGATTCGTACGTTTAAGCCACAGGCTCGGACGAATGTGACACGTGCCAGTCCAACCTGACAAAGAAGAGCAGCCAGCAAGAAGGGAAGGAACGTGAGGGTGAACTAAATGATTTTGGGTCACCTACGCCTTTTCTTGAGGTCGCCTAAGTGGGCGCAGCTATGCAACGTGAATCTGTTTCACGGTGTTCATTGCACTGAGCCCAGGGGTTGAAAGGAACCGTAAGGAAGAAAACTCTGTTGCTTTGGTGTTTCTGTGCAGGAGTTTGTCATTGACACACCATGTAAAAACGCTGAGAAGATGTACATTGGAAATGCGATGTACGGGAATTACGCAGCAGTCTTTGCCCAGCTCATCATAAACGGAAGATCTCAAGGTTTGTCACCAACACAGAATCCTAGGCCGTTTCTCTTTATTAGCACTATTCTCCCATGAGTGCTTTACACAGAATCCTTCCCCCTTCCAAGGGCTGTTTTTATCTTGTAAAAAATTCACACTGGAACTTAGCCCTGTCAGTCCAGTGGTTAAGACTCTGTGCTTCCACTGCAGATTGGGGTACTAAGATCCCACATGTGGTGTGGCACAGCTACATAAGAAATTGAGTTATTTGCCTTTTAACAAATTTAGCACTTGGTCTCCTAAATATACATGATGAAACCATTTATCGTTACCTTCAACACTGTACACTATTATGGGCAGTGCACAGTCATACAACAAGATGAATTTCAGAATCAACATAATGGCACACTGGAAATTAGGAAAGCCTTGCTCACATCTTTAGAGATTTTAGTAAAGTGTCTTTTCACCGTCCTTAGGGCCCCACTGCTTCATCGTTCCTGTCCGAGATGAAAATGGAAGCTTGTACCCAGGAGTGACGGTCGTTGATATGATGCATAAAGAAGGTGAGTTTGCGGGTGACCCTTCTTCCACCCTCCTTTGCACTTCCTGCCTCCTCCCCACCTGACCGTACCAGCTCTTGGTGTTCAGTCTCTAAGTCATGTTCTACTCTGTGTGACCCCGTGAACTGTAGCACACCAGGCTTCCCTGTCCTTCACCATCTCCCGCAGTTTATTCACACTCATGTCCATTGAATCAGTGATGCCATCCAACCATCTCATCCTCTATCGCCTCCTTCTCTCCCTGCCCTCAATCTTTCCCAGCACAATATCTTTTCCAAAGAATCAGCGCTTCCCATCAGGTGGTCAAAGTCCTGTAGCTTCAGCTTCAGCATCAGTCCTTCCAATGAATATTCAGGATTGATTTCCTTTAGGATTGACTGGTTTGATCTTGCTGTCCAAGAGACTCTCAAGAATCTTCTCAAGCACTGCAGTTCAAAAGTATCAGTTTTTCAGCACTTAACCATCTTTATGGTTCAACTTTCACATCTGTTAATGACTACTGGAAAAACCATAGCTTTGACTCTACGGACCTTTGTTGGCAAAGTGATGTCTCTACTTTTTAATATACTGTCTAGATTTATCATAGCTTTTCTTCCAAGGAGCAAGCATCTTTTAATTTCATGGCTGCATCACTGTCTACAGTGATTTTGGAGCCCCAGAAAACGAAATCTGTCACTGTTTCCACTTTTCCCCACCTGAGTCTAGCCTAACTCACCAAAGCAGTGAAGGCAGAAGAGACTGGTTTTGAAGGGACCACTCTACCTACCTGCTGCTGTCCCTCTGGCCGTTTTCCAGTGTCTTTTAGGCCTTTGCTATTGCAAATTCACCCTGTGTTTGGAGGAGGAAGCATTGGGAAGGAGGAGAAATTGAGTTTGGGGTCACTGGTGGGGCTGAATGAGCTTTGCTGCTTCTGTATGTTCAGTCAGATGTTCTCTCGGCTGCCTGGAATTCTCCCCTTTTCCAGCCTCAGCAACTGCCCAGGCAGACAGCTCTGGCCCCGGCTGAGCCCTAGAAGGTCCAGTGCTTCCTCCTCCATTCTCATTAGTGAGGAGGCAGCTGGACAGACAGGCACCACGCTGCGTGGAAACGAGCAGATGGCATCTTCACCCCAGATAAGAAAGCAGCCACGATTCTGGAAGTGGAAGAAGGGCTTTGCGTTTCAGTGATGTCCAACCTAGAAAGTGGCAGCGATGGCATAACTGTTTTGAAAAATGTCTTGGTGTGTATTTTTTTAGAAATGTGTTTGTATATTTGGCTGCAGCAGGTCTTAATCACAGCGTGTGGGCTCTTTTAGCTGTAGCATACAACCTCTACTTGAGCAAACTCCAGGAGGTACTGGAGGACAGGGAAGCCTGGCGTGCTGCAGTCCACGGGGTCGCAGAGTTGGACACAACTTCCTGACTGAGCAGCAGAAGCAACATGCAAACCCTTAGTTGTGGCAAGCTGGACCTAGCTCTCTGAGCAGGGATCACACCCGAGCCTCCTGCGTTGGGAGTGCAGACTCTTAGCCACTGGACCACCAGGGAAGTCCCATGGGACAGTATTTCTGATGCTCATAAGCTTGTCCCACCTGCAGCTCCATTTCCTGTCTGTTCTCTCTAGGTCTACATGGTGTGGATAACGGGATTCTGAGATTTGACAGTGTTCGGATACCAAGGGAGAACCTGCTGGATAAGTGAGTAGCTGCCTCCTTAACTCAGACGTGCTGCAGCTGTGAGCTCTTTGCCCCCCAGGCCTGGTTCCTAGGTCTCATGGGCTGTACACCCAGCTGTCTTCTTATAGCCACGTTTACAGTTTTACCAGTCAGGAAAGGTGGATAAACAAATAAAAGGAAATCTAAAATTATCCCCAGTACTATCACCTTTCTTGTTGTTGCCCAGTCGCTACGTTGTGTCCAACTCTTTGCAGCCCCATGGACTACAGGACGCCAGGTTTCACCCTCCTTCACTATCTCTGGGAGTTTGTGCAAACTCTTGTCCGTTGAGTCAGTGATGCCATCCAACCATTTCATCGGTCATCCCCTTTTCCTCCTGTCCTCAGTCTTTCCCAGCATCAGGGTCTTTTCCAATGAGTCAGCTCTTTGCATCAGGTGGCCAAAGTATTGGAGCTTCAGCTTCAGTATCTGTCCTTCCAGTGAATATTCAGAGTTGATTTCCTTTAGGATTGACTGGTTTGATCATCTATTCACAGTGTTTATTACACTTTTGTGTTTAACATTTTAGACTTTTCTCTATGAGTAGATACTAAAGAGAGAGAGAGATGTTTGATTTTTACTGAATGAGATCCACTTAGAAATTCTATTTTTTTTTATAACTTGTAGTTTCTGTTTAACAAAATATGTCCAAAGTTTCTATGCAACAATAAATACACATAGAAAAAATGTTAGTTGCTCAGTTGTGTCTGATTCTTTGAGACCCCCATAAACTGTAGCCTGTCAGGCTCCTCTGTCTATGGAATTCTCCAGGCAAGGATATTGGAGTGGGTTGCCATTTCCTTCTTCATGGGATCTTCCTGACCCAGGGATTGAACCTGGGTCGCCTGCATTGTGGACAGATTCTTTACTGTCTGAGCTACCGGGGAAGCCTGAAATACACATAGGCATTATCATTTTTAATATTGCCATCATAAGCTGTTAAGTATCTGTAAGTTATATAATCAGTCCCTTATTGTTGGGTATTTAGGTTATTTCCCTTAATTTTTTTTTGGTTATCATAAAACAGTGTTATTGCTTCCTTTGTGGATGGCAGGAGGTAAGGTACCCTCTTTCAGCTTTGGATGCTATTATAACCAGTACTGTGGAAAATTCTGAAAGGGATGGGAATACCAGACCACCTGACCTGCCTCTTGAGAAACCTGTATGCAGGTCAGGAAGCAACAGTTAGAACTGGACATGGAACAACAGACTGGTTCCAAATAGGAAAAGGAGTACATCAAGGCTGTATATTGTCACCCTGCTTATTTAACTTATATGCAGAGTACATCATGAGAAATGCTGGGCTGGATGAAGCACAAGCTGGAATCAAGATTGCTGGGAGAAATATCAATAACCTCAGATATGCAGATGACACCACCCTTATGGCAGAAAGTGAAGAAGAACTAAAGACCCTCTTGATGAAAGTGAAAGAGGAGAGTGAAAAAGTTGGCTTAAAGCTCAACATTCAGAAAACTAAGATCATGGCATCTGGTCCCATCACTTCATGGGAAATAGATGGGGAAACAGTGGGAACAGTGGCTGACTTTATTTTTTTTTGGCTCCAAAGTCACTGCAGATGGTGATTGCAGCCATGAAATTGAAAGACACTCCTTGGAAGGAAAGTTATGACCACCCTAGACAGCGTATTAAAAAGCAGAGACATTACTCTGTCAACAAAGGTCTGTCTAGTCAAGGCTGTGGTTTTTCCAGTGGTCATATATGGATGTGAGAATTGGACTATAAAGAAAGCTGACCGCCAAAGAATTGATGCTTTTGAACTGTGGTGTTGGAGAAGACTCTTGAGAGTCCCTTGGACTGCAAGGAGATCCAACCAGTCCATCGTAAAGGAGATCAGTCCTGGGTGTTCATTGGAAGGACTGATGTTGAAGCTGAAACTCCAATACTTTGGCCACCTGATGCGAAGAGCTGACTCATTGGAAAAGACCCTGATGCTGGGAAAGATTGAGGGAAGGAGGAGAAGGGGACAACGGAGGATGAGATGGCTGGATGGCATCACCGACTCGATGGACGTGGGTTTGGGTAGACTCCGGGAGTTGGTGATGGACAGGGAGGCCTGGCGTGCTACAGTTCATGGGGTCGCAAAGAGTCAGACACGACTGAGCAACTGAACTGAACTGATTGGGTGAATAATGTCTTAAGTTGTTGTTGTTTAGTTGCTAAGTTGTATCCAGTTCTTTTGGGGCCCCATGGACTGTAGCCTGTCAGGATCCTCTGTCCGTGGGATTTTCCACACAAGAATACTGGAGTGGGTTGCCATTTCCTTCTCCAGGGCATCTTCTTGACCCAGGGATTGAACTCACATCTCCTGCTTGGCAGGCAGATTTTTTTTACCACTGAGCCACCAGGGAAGCCCAGTGTCACAAGTGTTTAGTGTCGTTTCCCAGCATCCCTCAGTGAGATCAAGGTGCATTCCAGTGAGGTGAATGCACTTCCACAGATGCATTCCAGGTGTGGAGCCCAGGAGTTCACAATGCTTAATGCAGGCTGCTGCTGCTAAGTCGCTTCAGTCGTGTCTGACTCTGTGCGACCCCATAGACGGTAGCTCAACAGGCTCCTCCATCCCTGGGATTCTCCAGGCAAGAACACTGGAGTGGGTTGCCATTTCCTCCTCCAATGCATGAAAGTGAAAAGTGAAAGTGAAGTCGCTCAGTCGTGTCCGACTCTTAGCAACCCCATGGACTGCAGCCTACCAGGCTCCTCCATCCATGGGATTTTCCAGGCAAGAGTACTGGAGTGGGGTGCCATTGCCTTCTCCTTAATGCAGGCTGAGAAACACCAGATACTTTTACTTTTCTCAGCATCTTTTCATGAATCCAATAACAATCCTGAACTACAGTGATATTTAAATCTGTGAAAAGGCAAGCCATCAGTCTTGCTCTGTGCTTTCCTATAGATTTTCCTTGAACATTTTACTCTTTTCTGTTGCCTTCAAGTTCTTGCCAGCAAATATATGTCATAGATATAAAAAGTTTAAATAAACTAATGGGCGAAACAAACTTAAAATGAACCAAATTCGGTTTGTTAACTTTTTTCCCCTTGTGAATTGGTAGGAAATAAAATGGAAACAGGGGCTTCCCTTGTATCTCAGACAGTAAAGAATCTGCCTGCACCACAGGTGACCCGATTCAATCCCTGTGTGAAAAGGATACCCTGGAGGAGGAAATGGCAACCCAATCCAGTATTCTTGCCTGGAGAATCCCATGGACAGAGGAGCCTGACGGGACACAGTCCCTGGGATTATAAAGAGATGGACACGACTGAGTGACTCAGCACACACGCACAAAATGTGGGCAACAAAAGCATTTTGTAGGTATCCCAGTAGGTGATGAAGCCCCCAGGCCCCTCAGAAACAACCAGTGCCCGTGCCAGCAGATCTGAGGACCACCAGCCTTCCCTGCATGCTCCCTGTCGCTTACCAGCATCACTGCACTCTCAGAGATGGGGAAGAGGCAAGAGAAGCTGTAGATGTGGTGTGCCCTCTCTCTTACTCACCCAAATGGGATCTTAGTGGATTGGACAGTCCTCTATCAGAACCTCATCCAACTGGTTTAGCATTTATCCAATGCACTAGAGATTAGAAAGTCACATTCAATCAGAAAGAAAAATGATAGGGGGCTCCAAGGTCTGTAGAAGGTATGAGAGTGTATAGAATATTCTTTGGTAAGATTTGATTGAAAACTATTCCACTGGTATAGCCCCCCAAATACTACGAAACAGCAGAGGCAACACACTTGGGGGTGTTGGTTTATCACTTGATCAAAAATGGGCTTGTAAATAGATGTACAGATCCATTGAAATCCTTATCGAAACTTCAGTTGCCTTTTTTTGAAGGAATGGAGGAGCTGGTCCTAAAATTCAGATGGAAATACAAGACACTCAGAGTAGCCAAAATAATCTGGATAATGGAAAACAGAGCAGGAGGACTCCCATTCCTGATTTGAAAAATTACTACAAACCTAAAGTTGTCAGGTCACTGTGGTGCTGGTATAAGGCTAGATGGATGGAGAATGGAACAGAATAGAGGATCTAGAGAGAAATTCTAGTGTTTATAGTCAGTTGATATTTAGCAAGGGTGACAAGATAATTTAATGGGGAAAGAAAGGTCTTCTCAACAAATGGTGCTGGAACAACTGGATATCCATATGCAAATACATGAACTTGGACCTTTATTGCATACGATGTACAAAAATTAACAGAAGATGGATCACAGCTCTAAATATGAGCTAAACCCATAAAACTCATAAGAGAAAACATAGGTGTAAATCTTTGTGACCTTGTTTAGGCAATGATTTCTGAGATTTGACAGCAAGAGCACAAAGAACCAAAGCAAAAATAGATACCCTGGACTTCATCCAAATTTGAAAACCTTGTGCAGCAAAGGACGCTATGAAGAAAGTGAAAAGACATCCACAGAATGGCAGAAAAGATTTGTGAATCATGTATAAGAACCTAATATCCAGACTATAAAAGGAACCACATTACAGCTCAACTATAAAAAGACAAATGACCCAACTAGAAAATGGGCAGAAATAGGAATGGACATTTACCCAAAGAAGATACAGAAGATGGCTAATGAGTACATGTAACGATGTTCAACATCAGTGTCAGCGAGGAAATGCCAGTTAAAAAACCACAGCGAAGTACCATTTTGTACTCACTTCATGGCTATAATAAAAGAGACAGATGATAACAAGTGTTGGCAAAGATTTAGAGAAATTCGAGCCCTCATCTATTGCTGGTGGGGATGTAAACCGGTGTTGTCAATTGGGAAAAGAGCTTGTCAGCTCTTCAAAAGTTTAAAGTCAGACTTCCCGGTAGCCTAGTGGTAAAGAATCTGCCTGCCAATTCAGGGGACACAGGTTCGATCCTTGGTCCGGGAAGATCCCACATGCCACGGGGCAACGGAGCCCATGTGCCACAAGTGCTGAGCCCTCGCTCTCGACCCTGTGCTCTGCAACAGGAGAAGCCACTGCAGTGAGAAGCCTGTGCGCCACAGCCAGAGAGGAGCCCTGCCTGTCGCAACTAGAGGAAGCCTGCGTATAGCGGTGAAGACCCAGTGCAGCCAAAAATAAATAAATAAGTACAATTTCAAAAGTTAACGTCTTCATGGCACTTACCAATTCTACTGCTTGGTCTGTATGAAAACATTGTCCACAAGAGAACTGAAAATATATCCACAAAAAAACTTGTATACGGATGTTCATAACAGTTATTCATAACAGCCCAAAGAGTGGCAACAACAGAAATATCCATCAACTGATGAATGGATAAGCAACCTAAGGTATACCCGTACAATGGAATATCATTTGGCCTTAAAAGGAATGAAGCACTGATACTTGGGCAAACTGTGGGAGATGGGGAGGGAGAGAGAGGCCTGGAGGCTGCGGTCCATGGGGCACAGAGTCAGACACAGATCTGTTGCTCAGCTGGTGACTGAACAACAACCACCGATCCATGTGAAGACACGTGCGAACCTTGAGAAAAGTGTGTCAGGTGAAAGAAGCCAGACACAAAGAGCACACGTTGTGTGACACTGCTTACGTGAAATGTCCAGAATTGACAGATCCCGAGAGTTAAGAACCAGACACAAAGAGCACACGTTGTGTGACATTGCTTACGTGAAACGTCCAGAATTGACAGATCCCGAGAGTTGGAGAACAGGTGAATAGCCGCCAGGCCCTAAAGGGTAGGGAATCTGGGATGTGAGTGCTAATGGCATGGGGTTTCTTTTGGGGCGATGAGGTGTTTAGGAACCGAATAGTAGTCATGGTTGTACAACTTTGTGAATATACTAAAGACCATTGAGCAGTTTAAAAGGATGAAGTCTATGGTGTATTGCGGATGGCCTGCCAGGCTACAGAGTTGGGTTAATGATGGCAGTCCTCAGGCCTCTCTCTGTCTGGGGCACCACTGAGCCGCAGATGGTAGTGGCAGGATATCGGCTCTTACTTTCCGTGACTCAGCCTCTCTCAGCGTCTCCTGGGGGGGCGCTTGTCCTGCGCCTCACGCTGCTGTCTTGGGAGGGAGGTTGCAGGACGGGGAGCCCTGCATGACTTCCCTGCGTGTGCCTGTGGGAGCCACCTGCCTTCATTTCCAGGCTCCATGTCCTCCTCCTACGCTCACCCCACCTCTCCTTCCACTCCCCGACACCGCAGGTTCGGTTCCGTGGGTCCAGATGGGCAGTACCACTCCCCCATTAAGGACAAGAGTGCGAGATTCAATGCGATGCTGGCGGCGCTGACCCCTTCCAGACTCGCTGTGACTTTCCAAGCTATGGGCTCCATGAAGGTAACTGACTAGTTTCCCTCAATGTTTGGTTTCCACGTGTCCAGAGCTGGGTAACAATCTCAGGAACTGAGCTTCTTGAACCACAGTGGGCGCAAGGTGGCTTGGGTTGCTGGTTAAATGCCAGTGCCAGTTAGCTCTACACAGAGAACTTTCTGCAGCCTTCTCAACATCCCTCTACATCCACATGTGTGCTGTGGATTACGGTGGGTGGAGCCTGGTCCTTACAGCAACAAGGCCACTAAAGGTGGGCCCCTGGAGAACAGGTCCTTCGGAAGGAGCACATCTTCTGGAAAAGCAGCTAAGAGCTGACTAGTGGGTAACAGCCTGCGTGTCTTGGCTGAGTCCATCGGGGAGTGTTGATGCGCGCACGTCTGCTTGGCATGTGACCGTCACCGTCACAGGCAGGACCATGGGGTCAGACCTCCAGGAGCCAGTCGTACCCCCCTTTCCCCACCCCTGCTATACTCTGACTTGGAAACAGCAGCCGGGAGAGAGCGCTCCGCAAGCTGCCTCCTCTTCAGAGTGCAGCACTGCCTGCCCTCTGGTTCCTTCCCGTTTCTTTCCCCTCTTAGGCTCCACGGAGCAGGGGGAAGCTGCACGGAGCATTGAGATACCAGCAAACATCCATGTGTGGCTGGCACCCGGCTTCTCCACTGAGAAGGGATAAGATCCGTTCACTTGACCCCAGGCCTGGCGTCAGGAATAGCAGGAAAGCCTTCCCTTCCTCCCTCTGCCGGGTCTGTGCGGCTCACAAGCCCGCCTGGCCGCGCTCCGCCTCCATGGCGTTCTTCCCCGCCGTGGGTGCAGCTGTGATACTCAGTCCTGAGCTGGTGACTGCCGGCCTGCTTGTGGGTGCTGCTTCTGTGCTTATTCTCGCTGGCTCTGTAAAGTGGGTGAGGTGCGTGTTCAGTTCTGAAGACCCAGGTCTGGAGTGGCCCGGTGGGTCTCAGCCAAACCAACTGAGTGGGTGAGGCTCCAGGAGAACCTCAGGATGTGGGCCCAGGAGTGACTCCAAGGCGCTGATCCAGCAGCAAAGCGCAGAGGGAAATATTGGGCTGGCCAAGAGTTCATATGTGCGATGTTACACAAAAACCTGAAAGACCCTTTGGCCAAGCCAGTACTTCTCCTGGGGGTCCAGCGGTGAAGAACCAACCTGCCCGTGCAGGAGACATGAATTGGATCCCTGGTCCGGAAAGATCCCACATGCCTCGAGGCTACTAAGCCCTGTGCCACAACGATCGAGCCTGTGCTCTAGAGCCCGGGAGCCACAGCTGCTGAAGCCCCTGTGCCTGGAGCCTGTGCCCCGCACCGAGAGAAGCCTCTGCAGGGAGAGGCTTTCGCACCACAGCTGGAGAGGAGCCGCCAGTCCCTGCAGCTAGAGAAAGCCTGCACATAGCAACAAAGAGCCAGGGCTGTCAGATACAAATAAAATAATACTTCTCCCGCGTCTGGGATAGACACCGTTTCAGCCATCTCTCAGACTCCAGAAGGCAAAAGCTGAGAAAGCAGACGCACCTGGAATTGCTCTGTAGAGCAGACGGGAAAGAAATCTGCTCAGGGTTCCCTGGTGCTGTGATGGCCGCTGTGGCTGCACGAGGGCTCCTTGGATCGCAGTAGCCTCTGGCCCCTCGGAGGGGCGTGCTGCTGAATATTAAAGCCACACACTGGTTCGTGGCTGTAAAGGTACTCTGGAAGCCCTGTGCTGGAGTGGGTGATGCCATGGGAAGGATGTCTGTACTGCCAGGGGCCACTGGTGGACTCCCAGGGTGGCTGGCATAGGGTAGTGGAGATGGGGCACTGGAGTGGGTACTTTTGGGAGAGAATCAACTTAAACTTTTTTTAAAATTAATTTTGATGTATTTATTATTTTTTGACTGCACTGGGTCTTTGTTGCTGCATATAGGCTTTCTCTAGTTGCAGTGTGTGGGATTTTCACTGCGGTGGCTTCTCTCGTTTCTGAGCATCGGCTCTAGGCAAGCAGGCGTCAGTCGTTGCAGCACTTGGGCTTACTAGTTGCCTGAGTAGGCTCCTTGGCTCCAGAGCGCTGGCTGGGAAGATCTCACATGCCACGGAGTGGTGGGGCACGGGCTTAATTGCTCCGTGGCATGTGGGATCTTCCCAGACCAGGGACCAAACCTGAGTCTCTTGCATTGGCAGGTGGATTCCTAACCCCTGATCCACCAGGGAAGTCCTGGTAGCCTTCTTTAGGCCTCAGTTTCTTCATCCGTAAAATTGGCCTTCTGATCACAGTGCAGCCTGAGTGAGGACGTGTGCGCAGCGATGTGACACAGCAGTGATGAGCCAGCACTTGCTCTGTGCGGGAGGCAGGTTTTCCCGGTGAGCAGAGGCCCGCCGCAGAGCTGGATGGGCTCAGACCCGAGGGGTCCAGATGCTGCCGGGGTGTTGTCCCTGACGGACCCGGGCCATTGTGATCTCATCGTGAGCCTCTTGGATGAGAATGACCTCGCCTCTCTTGGCAGCTCCTCTTCTCTCACGGCTCAACCACGGGACAGATGCTGTCTCAGGGGAAACCTCAGATGGTCCTGCTTGCCCCGCGCTTGCTGATGAGCAGGGAATGGATCACTTTCTCTGACGCTCATTCCGCCTGTGTTAGAAAACTGTCACCGCAGTTCCCTGTTTGCTCAAGGCCGGGCGCGCCTGCTGCTTTAAAACTCTGCCCAGATGTCTTTTTTCCCCGCTGCCATGGTTGCCTCTCATTTTTGTCACATTTCTCAGTCCTTTCAGGTTTTCTCTTAAAGACTTGCTGTAATAGCCATGCTGTCATTTGTGCCCCCAGATGCCATGTCCGATTAAATTATTAGCAGGGACTAGAGGAAAGGAAGCTAAGACATTTGGCAGGGATTGGGGAGGGCGCATTGATCGAATTCTGCAGCTGAAGTAGAGGGGGATGCTGGGGAGCCTTTTCTGAAGGAGGAAGGGATCTAGGGAGAGTCACTGTGAGTTGGGAGGCAGAGGAGGAGTCAGAAACACACATGAGACCGAGCTCAGAGTTTTGGGTTGATTTTGCAGGAAAGTAATATTTTAGCATTTTAGGACGAGATGGTTGGATGGCATCTCCGATGCAAGGGGCGTGAACTTGGGCAAACTCTGGGAGAGGGACAGGGAAGCCTGTTGTGCTGCAGTCTGTGGGGTTGTGAAGAGTCAGACCTGGCAACAGCAACAATATTTTAGCATAAGAAAAGCTGGTCCCCACTTTAAGAGTCTCCCTCATCCTTTAAGTAGGTGTTACTCCGCAGCTGGGGCCCACCCTCAGGGTTCCTGGTGCAGCAGCACCGGCATGGGGCCAGAGAATCTGCGTTTCCTCCAAGGCCCCAGGTGATGCTGCAGTTACTGGTCCAGAACCACACTTGGAGAATGGCTGCCTAGAACAGACGGGTTTGGGACTTCTCTGGTGGTCCAGTGGCTAGGTCTCCGAGCTCCCAGTGTAGGGGGCTGGGTTTGATCTCTGGTCAGGGGACTAGATCCCATATGACTAACAGTTTGCATGCTACAACGAAGATCAAAGATCCCACGTGCCATAGCTAGGACCTGGCACAGCCAAATAAATAAAAAGCAATGCCCCCCCCCCACCCCTTGCTTACTATAAGCCATGCCCATGATACATGCTTCACAGGTATTAACTCATTTCTCCTCAAACAACTCTGAGAGGGCTCCATCCATCTCCTCATTTTACATATGGGGAAACTGAGGAGGTAAAGGAATCTGTCTGAGGTGGGCATTCACTATGCTGCCTTTGATTTTGGTGGTTCTTATTCAGGGAGTTGTTGTTTAATCTGCTAGTCATGTCCAACTTTTTGCAACCTCATGGACTGTAGCCCACCAGGCTCCTCTGTCCATGGGGTTTCCCAGGCAGGAACACTGGAGTGGGTTGCCGTTTCCTTCTCCAGGGGATCTTCCTGACCCTGGGGTTGAACATGCATCTCCTGCATGGTCTCCTTCTGGTCTTTGTCACGGGGCCACCAGGGGAGCCTTTTCAAGAGTCCCTCTCTCCTCTACTGATGGGAGTTTGGGACCTTGTGTCCTCGAACCACCTTTCCAAGACCTTCTGATGGTTCATGGGGGATTGGAACAGCAAAGAGGAGGAGGCTGGGGGCAGTTGAGTCTCCTGAGACGGAGGTGGCTGTTGGT
Source organism: Bos indicus (assembly GCF_029378745.1). Taxonomy (NCBI): domain Eukaryota; kingdom Metazoa; phylum Chordata; class Mammalia; order Artiodactyla; family Bovidae; genus Bos; species Bos indicus. The sequence continues at coordinate 1,432,960 of NC_091770.1, read as the reverse complement.
CTAAGAGGGTGAGGTGGTGCCGTCACTTGGGTGAACACGAGGCAGAGCAGGCTTTGGGCTCCTGCTGCTCTCTGGTCTTGGCTTGGGGTGTTCTCTATGTCTGTGCTCAGTCGCTTAGTCATGTCCAACTCTCTGTGACCCCATGGACTGCAGCCTGCCAGGCTCCTCTGTCCATGGGGATACTCCAGGGAAGAATACCGGAGTGAGTTGCCATGCCCTCCTCCAGGGCAATCTTCCCAACCCAGGGATTGAAGCCAGGTCTCCCACATTGCAGGCAGATTCTTTACCATCTGAGCCACCAGGGAAGCCCAAGAATACTGGAATGGGTAGCCTATCCTTCTCCAGGTTATCTTTCCAACCCAGGAATTGAACTTCCTTCTACATTGCAGGTGGATTCTTTAGCAGCTGAGCTACCAGGGAAGCCCTCCCCAGAAATGACATCGGGGTTCTCTTCCCCAGTGTCTGGTTCCTGCATCCAGCCCTGTAGTGCCATGCTTGTGTGCCTCAGTCATGGGCCAGGGCTGGGGAGCTGGTTTCAGGGTGTAACTAACATCCTATCTGCTCTGTTGACCTCGAACCAGATGTTGTGACTCCCTTTCCTGTGGTGAAGCTCACTCAGTCCTCTTATATTCATAATTTTAATTTCTGTGGCTACTACTCAGATGGTAAAGAATCCACCTGCAATGCAGGAGACCTGGGTTCAATCCCTGGGTCAGGAAAATCCCCTGGGGGAGGGTGTGGCTGGAGTATTCTTGCTGGAGAATCGCCATGGACAGAGGAAACAGGTGGGCCATAGTTCATGGGGTTACAAAGAGTCAGACACGACTGAGTGACTAACACTTACACTTACCACTATGAAGCTATCAGATTTTTGTCTGTTTAATTCCACCTCCTGGAAAGCCCAGATGAGTGAAAAGGTGGGAGGTAAATAAGTGGGTGGGTGGGAGGAGGGATGGATGGAGGGATGGATGAGTGGGTGGGTAGATGAATGGACAGACAGACAGCTGAATGGACAGGCGAATGTGTGAGTGTGTTGGTGGATGGGTGTATGTATGAGCACACGCATGGGTGGAAGGAAGGGAGAGGGGGAAATGGAAGGAAGAAAGGTGGTGCTGGTGGTAAAGAACCCAGCTGCCAACGCAGGAGACACGAGACGCGAGTTTAGTCCCTGGGTCGGGAAGATGCCCTAGAGGAGGGCATGGAAAGCCACTCCACCATTCTTACCTGGAGAATCCCTTGGACAGAGGAGACTGGTGGGCTTCAGTCCACCGGGTCATAAAGAGTCGGACACGACTGAAGTGACTTAGCAAACATCCGCTCATCCATCATCTGCCAACTCACCCATTCTACTACAAAGACTCTGAACGCAGTGATGATCAGTTCCTCTATGATTTAGTAGTTAGTGGGAGCTGTGGAATATTCTCGAGAAAAGCAGCCACTCACTGAATGGACATCACATATTAGAAAAACCTCCCCAGGCAGGGGTGTGTCAGGAGAGGCCAGAAGCATACAGCTCTCTTCCAGCAGTAGGCTCGAATAAGGGGCATCTCTGTAGGGCCATGTGAGTCTAAGAGCTTCAGGGTCGGGGGCGGGGGGGGACTGAAATGAATATGTTTGGAAGGAGGTGGAAGCACTGTGATAATGAGCATGGTGAGACCTCTGCCCCATCAAACAGTGTGGCATAAAGAGGGTGGAATGGAGAGGAGGGGATGGGTTCCCTGGAGTAATGTCTTAAAGATATGTGCTACCCACAAATGTGTGTTCTGTTGGAACTGGTAAACCGAAGTTGCTGGATGTTTATTCTCTTGGCACTTAAAAAAATATTTATTTGGCTTCTCTGGGTCTTAGTTGCAGCTCGTGGTATCTAGCTCCCTGCATGCATGCTCAGTTGTGACCCCCCAGACTGCAGCCCACCAGGCCCTCTGTCCATGGGATTCTCCAGGCAAGAATGCTGGAGTGAGTTGCCATTTCCTTCTCCAGGGGATCTTCCCAACCCAGGGATTGAACCCAAATCTCCTGCACTGCAGTTGAGTTCTTTACTGCTGAGCCACTTGGGAAGCCCCTCTAGCTCCCTGACCAGGGATCAAACCTGGGCCCCATTCGTTGGGAGTGTGGAGTCCTAGCCACTGGACCATGGAAGTCCCGACCCTTTAGTAGCGTGGCCAGCGATCTCTTCACACAGAGAGTGGTACTGGAGAGATGAAGACAGGGGCTCCTCCATGTCAGCTGTCTGTCTTTTCAGATGCGTTACATGTGTCCCGAGGGAGCAGAATCATAAGCTCCTCTTGTTCTACACAGGTTGGAGTTATTCTTTCTTTAGCATCCTAACACGCGCTCACATACACACATGGAGTGGGGAGCAGAGTAGCAGAACTTGCTCAAATGCTGGGGAAGTCCCATGGGATGAGAGCTTTGGCCTGAATGATCCGTAGAGGGACCATCTGTAAAATACAGTTTCCAGGATTTTCTGATATAGACACTTCTTGAGGCTGACCACCAGAGGGCGACAAATACCAATAATGATTTGCAGATGTCTTCCCTTTACATTTTGTTTACTTTTCTATTCAAGAATTGGCTGGGATTTTTTGTTCTCATTAGCTTCCTATCAGTTGTGAGTGTTGCTTTTTACAAAGTGGTCGATATAAGGAGAATTGGAATTCATCAGGGTAATAATTGTTGGGCTCAAGATCAAGACTCGAGGATGTGGAGTTATCTTTTTTTTTAATTTATTTTTAAAAATTGAAGTATAGTTGATGTACAGTGTTTGTTTACAGTGTCGGTTGCTGTTATTTATATGTGTGTGTGTATATATATGTAACATATATGTAAAACTGTGGGTGTGTATAGTGGTTGAGTCACTCAGTTGTGTCCAACTCTTGAGGCCGCATGGCCTGTGGCCCACCAGGCTCCTCTGTCCATGGGACTTTCTAGGCGGGAATGTTGGAGTGGGTTGCCATTTCCTTCTCTGGGGGATCTTCCTGACCCAGGGATCCAACGCGCATCTTCTGCATTGCAGGTGGATTCTTTACCACTGAGCCACCAGGGAAGCCTCCAAGGAACAGGACTCCCTTCAACTAAGTCATCAGAGGCTGAGTCAACCTTGTGGGAAACCCCAGTCTCCTCAAACCCTGGGCGTGGCCGTGGGAGCTGTGAGGGAACGAGGGATGGTGTTGTCAGTGCAGAGCGATCCCAGCTTGCTCTGGGCCTGGGTCCTGCTTGGAAGGGGCTTGCCTGCCTCGGTTTCAGCAGCAGCCTGTTCACCTAGGGCAGGCAGAAGGGGTGCGCGGGCTGCAGCTGCAGGGAGCTTCACCTCGCCACGGAAGCCCTGTTGTCTGCCTCTAGGGAGTGCTGTCTGTGCCACCTGGAAGGTCAGGCGTGGATGACGGATGGATGGTGTGCCGTCCTTAGGAGATTTTCCACCTGAAACTTGATGCTCCCTGTAGCACAAGGACTGCACGCCTTCCCCTCCCTCCATGCTTCGTCACTCATTCCCTCGTCACCGCTGAGGAATCCATCCAGTGCCTCCCTGTTCGAAGGACACATTCTGAGCCTTTTATACATCTTTTTTTTCAATTGCTTTATTTCTGTATCTACATGGCTGTGCTGGGTCTTCATCACTGAGTGGGCTCTTCTCTACTTGTGGAGAGCCTGGGCGGGCCACTCTCTAGGGATTCTCTTTTTGCTGAGCACAGGCTCTAGAATGTTTGGGCTCGGTGGTTGCGGCTCCCAGCCTCCAGGGCACAGGCTCAGTAGTTTTGGCGCATGGGCTTAGCTGTCCCTGCAGTATGTGGGATTTACCCTGACCAGGGATTGAACCTGTGTCTCCTGCATTGGCAGGTGGAAACTTGGCCTCTGAGCCACCAGGGAAGCCCATCATTGTTTCTTTTTTTTTTTAAATTGAAACAGCAGTCCTGTAAGATGGATACTGTCGTGATTCCCATTTTCCGGTTGAGAAAACTGAGATGCAGAAGGAGGTGACAGCTTGTCTGGAGTTTTCTGGGTCTCCCGCTGCAGCAGTCTGGTGCTGGAGTCCAGCCCTGACTCACACTGGATTGCTTAGTCACCCTCAAGCAAGAGGTTCTTTGAGTTCAGCTTCGACTGTGCTCTCTGTCATCTTCGGACCACTTTGGCTCACAGTTATATTTGCTTTGGTAAACCAAACCAAGATGCAAAATAATTCACTGTCTACATTGGAAAACATGGAGAATCCTCCCAAACTGGGGTTTGGCAGATGCTGAATGGTTAGCCCTGGGGCCAGAATTCAGGCTTCCTTCCCTGCTGCGAGCTGGGACCTGACTTTGTCAAGTGGCACCACTATCTTTGCCTGATGGTCCCGTGTCACTGTGGTTCTGAGCGGTTGTGCACTGGGAGCAGGAGCAGGGAGGGGAGATGGGCCACTCCAGACTTCATACTGAATGTCCTTTTATGGGGAGAAGGTCTGTTTATCATGTATTATGTTCATTGAGTGTGTTCAGCTCTGAGCTCAGTCCAACAGAATGATTTCTGAATGTTTCTGTCTACCACAGTGAAATTGAACAAGCCAAAGACGTTCACACTTCTTTTTGTTGTTGTTGGTCAGTTGCTAAGCATGCCCAACTCTTTGCAATACCATGGAATGCGCCACAGGACTCCTCTGCCCTTCACTATCTCCAGGAGTTCACTCAAATTCCTGTCCGTTGAGTCAGTGATGCTATCTGACCATCTCATCCTCTGCTGCCCCTTTCTCCTTTTCCCTTCCCAGAATCAGGGTCTTTTCTAGTGAGTTGGCTCTTTGCATCAGATGGCCAAAGTATTGAAGCTTCAGCTTCATCATCAGTCCTAATAAATATTCAGGGTTGATTTCCTTTAGCATTGACTAGTTTGATCTCCTTGCAGTCCGAGGGACTCTCAAGAGTCTTCTCCAGCACCACAATTTGAAAGCATCAATTCTTCAGTGCTCAGCCTTCTTTATGGTCCAAATCTCACATCCTTACAGGACTACTGGAAAAGCATTAGCTTAGACTATATGGAGAAGGCAATGGCACCCTACTCCAGTACTCTCGCCTGGAAAATCCCATGGATGGATGAGACTGGTGGGCTGCAGTCCATGGGGTCACTGAGGGTTGGACACGACTGAGCGACTTCACTTTTCACTTTCATGCATTGGAGAAGGAAATGGCAGCCCACTCCAGTGTTCTTGCCTGGAGAATCCCAGGGACGGAAGAGCCTGGTGGGCTGCCGTCTATGGGGTCGCACAGAGTCGGACACGACTGAAGCGACTTAGCAGCAGTAGCAGACTAGATGGACCTTTGTTGGCAAAATAAAGTCTCTGCTTTTTAATGTGCTGTCTAGGTTGGTCATAGCTTTCCTTCCAAGGAGCAAGCGTCTTTTAATTTCATGTCTGCAGTCACTGTCTGCAGTGACTTTGGAGCCAAGGAAATAAAGTCTGTCACTGCTTCCACTTCTTCCCCTTTCTGTTTGCCGTGAAGTGGGCAAGTAGGTCTCGTCTAGGGTCCTCAAAGTTTCAGGCTGGTCATTGGGAATGTCAGCCTCCAGAGATTGATTAGGACCTATGTCTTCGTGGTCACTCTTGTCTGCTTTAGACTTGGTTAAGCACTTGGTGGATGGATGAATGGATGAATATCGTGGTGAAGGGAAGGTGTCTTTGCAGAATAAATCAGTCCAAATGAGCTCTGTGGAGATCAGATGCGGTATTTCAGCTGTATTATGGATACGGGAACTCTGACCTGCATCTTAAAGCAACGGCAGTGAACATTCTCCATTTCTTGTGTGTGTGTCCAGATCTTTGTCGTGTGACTTTGGGACCTGCCCCGCCAGCGTGCTTGCAGCCCAGGCACGCGTGTGTCCGGGCAGAGACTCTGTTTTTGTCTCCTGCAGCGCTCATTCGCTCCCTAGCTCACCCTTGCACACTGCTCATGGGTGAGTCACACTGACAACACACTGTCGGTGTGACGGTGGTGCCGTTCGGGTGTGTGACCACAGGTCTGAGGGTTTCTAAAGGCGGTCGTGTGATAGGTTTCAAGCTTGGAGAGCAGCCCTGGCCCCAGACTGCAGAGGGGCTGGGTTGAGGGAACTCTTTCTGAGGGAGAGAAACTGATCTCAGTGTCCAGCAGTCGACGTGCTGCCGCCTCCCGGGTCCACACAAACCGTTTCTGCACCCTCGACCCTCCCAGGCTCTCCCGTTCCTGCTCACCTGCTCTTTTAGGTCTCCAGGAGACCTCAGGCTCTTGTGGCTGCCTTTCTGGGTATAGAGCTCGTGCAGCACCTGGTTTATCTCAGCCCTGGTGTTAACTGTCGTCTCATCTCCGATTGCCCCTTAGACTGTGAGCTCCTGGAGGGCAGGGTTTCACACAGCACTAGCTGCTGCTCTGTTAGCGGCCCCTCAAAAAATACCTGTGAGCTGGCCCAGCCCTGTGACTTCCCCCGCCCATCACAAGCATCTTCATGCTCTCGGGCTCCAGGAGCCAGGAAGGGGCACTGGCATGTGCTGAATGCCCATAGTGGGCCAGCTGTGTGATGCTCAGCGTGCCTTCTCTCACCCAGTGTGCACAGCAGCTTTGCGGTGATTCCCATTTTACAGATGAGAAGACAGAGTCTGGGAAGTGAAGTAGCTTGGCAAAGGCAAACAGCTCATGGGGAGTGGGGCAGTATTGTGCCCACCCCACCCCAGAGGGGCCCCCCTGAACTCCTCTTGCCAAAGACTGCTTGCTTTCTTTCTTTTATTAGTTTTGACTGCGCTGGGTCATCACTGCTGCGAGGGCTTCTCTCTAGCGGCGAGCAGGGGCTGCTCTCTGGTTGCCATGGGCTTCTCACTGCAGTGACTCTTCTGGCTGCCGAGCTCGGGCTCTAGAGCGCATGGGCTCCGTAGTTGCAGCACACGTGCTCAGGTTCCCTGCAGCGTGCGGAATCTTAGTTCTCTGACCAGGGATGCAATCCACACCCCAACCCCCGACACCAGCAGGGACGCGCCAGTGGCTTGATTCTGAGGCTGCACTGGAGAATGAGCACTAGACCTGGGGCCTCAAGTGCAGCGTCTTGGATTGCTGGCGACTTCCCTGCCTCTTGCTTGGGCAACCTCTGACCTTTGAGCCGAGGCCATTCTGAGCCTTGGGTCCCGTCTGTCCCCAGTCCCCAGGATTCTGGGGACAGCCCTAGACTTGAACTTGACGTTTGTTCCCAGGGGTATTATAGGTCAGGCAGTCAGAATGATAGGCCCTGGCCCCGGGTTGACTCTACAGGGTCCTATTTTCTTCATTAACTTTTTGCCTGATGAGAATGTTGTCGTGAGTCGACTTTTAAAAAATATTTGCATATCTCATTTCTTTGTCTGATTAGCGTGGCAAGAATGATGGCCCAGTTTTCATGCCTGAATACATAACTGTCACAGTGTGAGGCGCTGAGGGGCCAGTCTCCATTTCTCATGTCGAGCATCTCATCCAGGCTTTGTTTCTATCCACGCTCCAGACTTGTCTTTGAAAGGAACTCACCTTGTCAACCAAACGAGATCCTTCCACTGCTGCGAAATACATCTGAGATTAAAGGACACTTTTGTCAATGTTTGTGTGTGACTGAGCTTCAGATCACTAGATGTGCTTAACATAAGAAGTGTACTCTCTGCCTATACTCTGTTTTTTTAATTAAGTAGAATTTTTGAAAGGGCGAGGAGGAATTTAAGTATGGCCTTTCCTCTGGTACAACCCTGCCTTTACATAGCACCTTATGAATCCTCTTTTTCACTCAGTGTGTGCATGCTCAGTTGCTCAGTCATGCCCGACTCTTTGTGACCCCATGAATTGTAGCCTGCCAGGCTCCTCTGTCCATGGGATCTCCCAGGCAAGGATACTGGAGTCGGTTGCCATTTCCTCCTCCAGGCGATCCTCCTGACCCAGGAATCAAACCTGCATCTCCTGCATTGGCAGACAAATAAATCATTTAAAGGGATTTTTTGGCTGTGCTGGGTCTTAGCTGTGGCTCCACCATGGAAGGGGAGCTCTTCCTCAGTCGTGACATGGGAACTCTTAGTTGTGGCACGTGGGATCTAGTTCCCTGACCAGGGATTGAGTGTGTGCCCCCTACGTTGGGAGTTCGGAGTCTTAGCCACTGGCCCATCAGGGAAGTCCCAGGAAGTGAAATTTTGGCTGGAGACCTTTCCGAGTCAATGTATAGAAACTTCTCTCAGTCTTTGAAACGCTGTATAGTAACTCACTGCGGCTGAACCCTCTCCTGGTGGACGCTTATGTTGTTCCCAGGCTTTGCTTTTAGAAGACAGTGCTGCATCAGATGTCCTTCCTGTTTAGACATGACTCTGATATCTTCGTGGAGAAATGTCTTGGGCACCCAGCCACAGTGGAGGTTTTTCTTAGAATTCTGAAAAAATACTCATTTTCTTCATTTTGATGTGACTTGTGCTTCCTTCTGTGGTTGACTGAAGGCCTGGGCTGGTTTTCTGAGTATAACTGGTAGCAGAAAGGCTTGAAGGATTGGAGAGAGAGGAGTGCTGGATATTCCAGAAGACTTAGAGATGCTTCAGAGCACCTGCCTGAGAGGAGTTAGGGGAGTCTGATGTGAAAGGACAGACAGCCCCTGAAACTTCCACGATCCCCACAAAACTGGATGTTTCATTTAACTGCCCATTACCAAACTGGTTGCTTACCAACAAAGAATGAGAGGCGTCTTTGGACAAAAATAGAGCACACTAGAGGGAATTTTTCTCTCAGCGTCTCCTCCAGGATCTCTTATGCAAAGGCCGAGGTGAACCTTGCAGAAGCATTGCTGAGTATGTCTACCTTAGTCACGCACCTTCTGCATCTCTCTAGTGTCTCCAGGCTCATACTCCCAATGTTTTCCATTGTACTTAAGACTCTCAGTATGGCATGATGCTTGGGGCTGTGGCAGCCACTTTGTGACCATGAGGCAACGAGCACAAGGATGAGCAGCTAGTTGCTAAACATGGACCTATAGGGCTTGGTCCCTAAGGACATTGTTGAGCAACTAAACTAACATCAGCATTCACTCATCTTCAGACGACTTATAAAAAACAACAAAAGAAACTTACTTGTTTAATCTAAAAAAAGATGCTCAGTACTTCAGTCCAAATATCCCCAGGGATTCAGTGACTTTGTGGCTATGTGATCTTAGGCAAGGTAGCAGAGTCTCTGAGTCTCCATCTTCCCATCCCCGAATGGGGATAGTTCTGCATCCTTCTCAGAGTTTTTACAAGGCTTAGACGAAGTGACATTTCTGCTGTGCTTGGCACCACATTCAACCTGCAGAAAGTGCTTGGTGGTTACCGCCCACAGGTGTATTATTGCCCAGACTTCCTGCCTGACTCAGAGTCCTTACTGCTGAGCCATTACTCACGCTGCGGCCCCCGTGTGATGGTCTCATCTCACCAGACTGACTCTTCCAGTCCCTTGAGGCCTCGCTCAAGTGCCAGCTCCCCTGTGGAGACTGCTTGGTTTGATTACTCCTTGGGAAGTGGGTTTTTCTCTTCAGAGGAAGAGAAGGCACCGTTGAGAATTGTCCTGGAAGCATGGAGAAAACTCAGACTACTTATTCTGTCACCTGAGGAGGCAGCAATGAGTCACAGCAGAGCCTGTAAACTAGGGAAGGTGTTCTTCATTTCTCCTCCGAGTCCCAGTGGCCACACACTCACACTTCAGCAGGGCCCTCTTTGTCTGGTCTTGTCTTCCCCGTCCTCTGCTGAGTGTGTGTGCATTGTCTCTGTCAACCCACCAATTCAGGTGAACTGTCTCCCCTCCCATCAATGCCCGAAGTGACCAGCTTCAAGTTCCCCTTCTCCTTACATGCTCAGCTGCGTCCAGCTTCTTGTGACCCTACTTAAGTTATACTGACTAAAGATTCCGGTCATGAAAGGGAAGCGTTGTGAGGCTCTCCTGGAGTCCGGCTGGAAGACTTTATTTCTATGAGATGTGCCCTCGTGTTTTTACTCCCTTTCTTGAATCTTTATTTCAAAATTTTGTTCTTTTTATTCAATGTGAATGTGAGTGCAGGTAGAACAGAGTTTAATAATATGTCTCTGTCAAAGAATCTATGTTTCAGGCTGACAAAGACAGAACCCTAAGAGAAGGCTCGCACTCAGGTATGCCAAAAGTATATGGGTCATAGCATTTTTGCAAGGTAATTGTTTCCCCCTTATTAGATCTTTTAAAAATTACAGAGTATAAAGTGATGGAGAGTGAAAATCCACATCTACCTCACCCTTGCCATCCAACAATTGGCATTTAGTCTTCCAGGGTCCTTCCTAATGATTATATTATATGATATGTATCTATATATATATTAAATTATCTATCTATATATCTATATATAATTATAATCATTATATTATATAACCTATATATAGATTATATTTATAATTTATGCATGTTTACTCTGTACCTGAAATTTTTAAAATTTGTGTTTGTTTAAAAGTATGTTGTGAACAAAGGAAACCATAAGCAAGGTGAAAAGACAGCCTTCAGAATGGGAGAAAATAATAGCAAACGAAGCAACTGACAAAGAATTAATCTCAAAAATATACAAGCAGCTCCTGCAGCTCAATTCCAGAAAAATAAACGACCCAATCCAAAAATGGGCCAAAGAACTAAACAGACATTTCTCCAAAGAAGACATACAGAGGGCTAACAAACACATGAAAAGATACTCAACATCACTCATTATCAGAGAAATGCAAATCAAAACCACAATGAGGGACCATCTCACGCCAGTCAGAACGGCTGCTATCCAAAAGTCTACAAGCAATAAATGCTGGAGAGGGTGTGGAGAAAAGGGAACCCTCTTACACTGTTGGTGGGAATGCAAAGTAGTACAGCCACTATGGAGGACAGTGTGGAGATTCCTTAAAAAACTGGAAATAGAACTGCCTTATGATCCAGCAATCCCACTGCTGGGCATACACACCGAGGAAACCAGAATTGAAAGAGACATGTGTACCCCAATGTTCATAACAGCACTGTTTACAATAGCCAGGACATGGAAGCAACCCAGATGTCCATCGGCAGACAAATGGATAAGAAAGCTGTGGTACATATACACAATGGAGTATTACTCAGCCATTAAAAAGAATGCATTTGAATCAGTTCTAATGAGGTGTATGAAACTGGAGCCTATTATACAGAGTGAAGTAAGCCAGAAAGAAAAACACCAATACAGTATACTAACGCATATATATGGAATTTAGAAAGATGGTAATGATGCCTATATGCGAGACAGCAAAAGAGACACAGATGTAAAGAACAGACTTTTGGACTCTGGGAGAGGGCAAGGGCGGGATGATTTGGGAGAGAATAGCATTGAAACATGTAGATTATCATATGTGAAATGAACCGCCAGTCCAGGTTCGATGCATGAGACAGGGCGCTCAGGGCTGATGCACTGGGACGACCCAGAGGGATGGGATGGGGAGGGAGGTGGGAGGGGGGTTCAGGATGGGGACACATGGCTGATTCATGTCAATGTATGGCAAAAACCACTACAATAATGCAAAGTAATTAGCCTCCAATTAAAATAAATAAATTTAAAAAAATAAAGGGAAAGGAGGCACAAAAGGAGAAATAAAAAGTATGTTGTGTCAGTTTTCGCAGTGGATTCACAGTGGGTCTACGGCACACTTTTTTTTTGGCCATGCCCCGTGGCATGTGAGATCTTAGTTCCCTGACTAGGGACTGGCCCCGTGCCCCTGCAGTGGAAGCTCAGAGTCTTGACCGCTGGACCACTGAGGAAGTCCCTACTGCAGTCTTCTTTTAACAGCTATAATTGTGTTTTATGGAAAGCCTCATCTTAGCTTATGCTCTATATACCTGGATGATGGGCTTGATTTTTCATCTGTTTTGTATATTTTTTTAAAAACTAAACAGAGAAGAGAGGGGACAATTAAAAGAAGGATGAGTGTTTTTAATAAGCATTTGACAAATTCAACATCCATTCATGATAAAACTGTCAGAAAAAAATAGAAGTGGAAGGGAACTTCCTCAACTTGATAAAGAACATCTACAACCCCCACCCCCATATAGTTAACAGTATATATAATGGTGAATGACTGTACGCTTTTCCCCTAAAGTTGGGAACAAGGCAAGTGTGTATGCGTTCACTGCTGTTACTCAGCGTAGTTCTGGGTCTTCCAGCTGGTACAATAAAGCAAGAAAAGAAAATGCATTTGGACGAGAAAAGGAAAAACCAGCCTTTCCATGTAGACAAGATGCTTGTCTGTCTAGAAAGCCCAAGGAACCTACAAAAAAATCTCCTAAACCTGCTAAGTGAATTTAGCAAGTCCCAGTACACAAGATAAACAAACAAAAATCAATTGTATTTCTGAATATTAGCAACAACATTTGGTTGTTGTTTAGTCGCTAAGTTGTGTCTGACTCTTTCTAACCCAAGGACTGTAGCATGCCAGGCTTCTCTGTCCTTCACTATCTCCCCAAGTTTGCTCAGGCTCATCTCCATTGAGGTGGTGATGCTATCTAACCATCTCATTCTCTTCTTCTGCCTTCTCCTTTTGCCTTCAATCTTTCCCAGCCCCAGGGTCTTTTCCAGTGAGTTGCCTCTTCACACCAGATGGCCAAAGTATTGGAGCTTCCACTTCAGCATCAGTCCTTCCAATGAATATTTAGGGTTGATGTCCTTTAGGATTGACTGGTTTGATCTCCTTGCAGTCCAAGGGACTCTCAAGAGTCTTCTCCAGCACTGCAGTTCAAAAGCATCAATTCTTTGGTGCTCAGCTTTCTTCAGTATATTAAGAGCAACACGTGGACACCAAAATAATTTGCACTTGCCCGAAAATGAGGAGAAATTCTCAGAAGTAAATCTACCAAACATGTATAGGACTTGTATGCTGAAAATTATGTGATTATACAATGCCAATGAAAGAAATAAAAGATCTAAATGAGTTGAACTATATACCATGTTTATGGATTGGGTGACTCCACATGATAATACTGATGCCAGTTTTCTTCAAAATCAATATACAGGTTTAATGCAATTTCTATCAAAATTCCAGCAAAATTTTTTGTTGTTGAATATACACAAGTTAGTCTAGAGTTTATATGGAAAGGCAAAGGAAGCAGAATAAACATTTTTTTTTTTAAGAGTAAGGTAGATTGAGTCAGTCTACTCAATTTCAAGACATATAGTAATCAAGTCTAGTGGTTTTGGCAGAGAGATAGACAAATAGATCAATGGAACAGCATAGAGAGCCCAGAAATAAACCCCAGTAGATATACCCAACTGATTCTTTACAAAAGTGCAAAGGAAAATCAGTGGAAGGAACAATAGCCTTTTAACAAATGAGTAACTGGACATTTATAAACCAACAGATAATGCCCGACCCCCACCTCAAATGTTAGCACAGGGAGCTTTACCCAATATTCTGTGATAACCTATATGAGAAAAAAATCTGAAAAAGAGTAAATATATGTGCAGTTGTAACTAAACCACTTTGCAGTACACACAAAACTAGCAAAACATAGTAAATCAACTAGACTCCAGTAAAATTAAAATTTAAAAAAATGTCTCACACCTTATACAAAAGTTAACTCAAAATAGATTGTGGTTTTAAATGTAAGACATAACTTTATATAACATTCAGAAAAAATAGAAAATCTTTGGGATCTAAGAGTATGCAAAGAGTTTTTAGAATAGACACCAAGGCATAATCCCTTAAAGAAAGAGTTGGTAAGTTCGACTTCATAAAAACAAATAAATTTTGCTTTGTAAAGACCTTGTTTGCAAAGACAAGTTATAGACTGGGAGAAAATATTTGTAAACCACATATCTGACAAAGGAGTAATAAAGAGTTCTCAAAGCTCAACAGTGAAAAACAACCAATCCGAATAGAAAATAGGCAAATGTTGGCAGATAAACACACGAAAAGATGATGTTCAGCATCATTAGACATTTAGGGAAGTGTAAATTGAAACCACAGTGGCTATCTAAATAATACCTATCAGAATGGCTTAAACTTTTAAAAAAAGTGATAACACCAAAAAGCTAGTAAGGACGCAGAAAAACAGCGTCATTCATACGTTTCTGGTGGGATTATAAAACAGGACGGTCACTTGGGAAACGAGTTTGGCAGTTCCTTCTGAAACTAAACTATCATATAATCCAGCAGTTGCACTCCTGGGCATTTATCCCAGGGAAATGAAAACTTATTCATGCAAATACTACCTGCACACGAATGTCCATTGTAGCTTTATGTGTAATGGTTCCAAACTGAGGACGGCTCAGGTGTCCTTTAACAGATGACTGGGCTGTGGTACACCCAAAGCCGTGGAATGCTGCTCTGCAGCGAGAAGGAGTGCAGCCAGCTGATCGGTCTCCAGAGAATGATCCTGAACGAAAAGGCCTGAGCCCCACAGGTTGCATACCGTAGGCTTCCATTTTGGTTACATTCTTGAAATGACAAAATTACAAAACTGGAGAACAGATGGCTGGTTACCAGTGTCTGAACTGGGATGTGTGTGGGGAGAAAGTGGCTGCATTTGTAAAAGGGCAGCACAAGCTGACAGAGACATTCTGTTGCTGAACTGTATTGATAGATGTCAATGTACTCACTGGTACTGCGCGAAGATGTCACCATCGGCGGCTACTGGACGAAGGATACACGGGGCTTCCTCTATTATTCCTTTATTATTCCTCCTTCGTGTGAGTCTACAGTTATCTTATAATTCAGAATTTCCTTTTTAGAAATATAGTGTCTCTTTTTCTAGAGTGGCTCTACTACATTTTTTTAAAAAAATTTATTTTTTGGCCACACCACGAGGCATATGGGATCTTAGTTCCCTGACCAAAGATCGAATCCGTGCCCCCTGCATTGAAAGCGTGGAGCCTTCACCGTGGGAGCCTCGGGGAAGTCCCCTACCGCACTTCTCTTGACGGTTCCTGTCATACTTCACGGAGTGCTTCACATCTGCCTGTATCCCGTATGCCTGGGTGGAGGGCTTTTTGTCTGTTCTGTGAATTTTTTTGGTAAGAATTTGATTAGAGGAGAAAGGAGGTAAAAGCTGGAAGGAAGAAAAGTGGTTTTCTTTCTCTGAAACAGGTTCCTTAAAAGTACTTTTGTGTCTTACATTAAAAAGGAATTTCCTTTCCTGGGAGTTTTACTTTTGGGTCTGGTGAGGATCTGGGAGTCAGAGTGGGTCCACGTGCTGTTTTGGAGTCTCTGAGCTGCAGTGACAGGCTCTGAGTGGCCTTTCATTTTCTTGTATTTAACAGGTCAAAATCCACCCCAGAATGCCCTAAACACTTGTTATTGATGCACACGAGGGCGCCACATGTTCCCCTTCAGTCCTCGTACATTTCCTTCTCTTCTGTCTCTTCCTTCTGCCCTGGCCGACTCTGACTTCATAATCAAGCTTTCACTTAAAAAGTAGTATTTGCCATCCAGAGTTCCAGAATTTTCCGGGTTAGCTGTTCCGTGACGTAAGCTGCACACAGAGTGCACATCCATCGCCAAGCCGATTTCTTTTATGTGCGAGTTACGGTTTCTAGGAAAAGAGAGTGTGGTTTCTTCATATTATCGAATAGCCAACCGTTCATGTTAAGAGAAGCTAAGAAGCCAGTCATCAATTATTTTGTTGGAAACCTAAAACCTTAAAAAAAAAAAAAAGTAGGGTCACTGACAAGGTACAAGTGTCAGAAGAACTCCCTGGAGTGGATTAAGTGGTTCGTGAAGTGGTTTGGTAGCCCTGTTCATCCAGCTCTAGGTCCCAGCCACACAAAGATGAGTAAGCAGTGACATAGGTAGATAGATTATGCCCACTTGTTGCCAGTGACCAGGGTGACAGCTGGCCTCCTGGAGTCCTGCATTGAGGCCATGAGAGTCCATTCCCCTGTCTCCTGGGGAGGGGCTGCAGCTACTCTCGGCTTTCTGCAGAGGGTGGTACTGAGGTTGGCGGTGGGGGCAGGTTCCTCGACCCGTGACTCATGGGGCTCAGTCCCTGGAAGATGCCTGGCAGAAGGGGCCCAGATGCTGTTGCTGGTTGGGGGAGATGGCAGGCAGCAACTCAAGACTCACAGATGTTTTTAATTTGTGCGAACTGGTGGACAAAGCAAGTCCTTGTGAAAACTCATCTCCAAGCTTTCCAAGCAGAGCAGTGTAACTTTCAGTCCAAAAAGATGGTGCCTGGCTCGGGTTCCTGGGGACCGCAGGGAGGCACAGCAGCATCGCCCGTCTTACCTTGTCACTCCTGTGGGGCTTAGCGGCTTAAAAACAACTTGTTTTCTTAGGTTGGTTAAAGCAATCAACGCCTACGTTTTGATGTTGGTTCAATGTGAATTTCCATTGATTTAGCAAGTTGTCTTTTGCATCAGGTTTTGAAAGTTTCAGATCTGAATTACTAGGTTTCTGACAAAGCTGGAAGGAGCCTTACATTATATATACGTGTGTGTGTGTGTGTGTGTATATATATATATATCCCCTTTTTTAAAACTTGAGTGGGACTTTAGCTTTTTTAGTTTTTTTTTTGTTTGTTAATTTAAAAGGACAAGGGAGGGATAACATCATGAAAAATAATGGAAAGTGTGATGTCGTTTTTCTTCCTCCCCCTCTCTTGATGCCTCCCTGTCTTTTGATGGGAATGACCGAGAGAGGCACAGCTCGGGGAGGGGTGGGGCTGCAGCCTGTGGAGCCTTGCCAAGGGCCTCCGTGAAGCCCGCCCTGAACGTGTTTGTGGACAGCACAGAGTGGATCATCTCAGCAGGCTAAGGACACCTCTCCCTGCCGAGCGGGTGATCACCTGTGAGCACCAGGAGTTCTCATCTCCCCAAACATCACCCCAAGGCTGCCAGCTGGTGACTGTAATCCCTGAAGTTGAGTGTAGGACATTAACATGATATTAAGAGGACATAAGACAAAAACACTTTCTTTTCCTATGAGGTGTATCATCATCATCATCATCATCATCATCATCATCACTGTTGTCATAGTTACTAAGAATTCATGTGTGCCCATCCTGTTGCTAAGTTCTTTGCATACATCATCTCGTTTGGTGATTCCTACACTTGAGCCCTCTCCCCCACCAGTTTCTGGCTCAGCGGGTCTGTCTGGGTCAAGGCCTGAGAACTTGCATCTGTCATGAGTTTGCAGGAGATGCTGGCACTGCTGCTCCTCTTCTCTGAGATCTATGTTAATCTGCCTGAAACGACCCCACGAAATAGGTAACATTATTCCCATTTCGGGGGCTTCCCAGGTGGTACTACAGGTAAAGAACCCGCCTGCCAATGCAGGAGACATAAGAGATGCATGTTCGATCCCTGGGTTGGAGAGATCCAGGGCATGGCAACCCCCTCCAGTGTTCTTGCCTGGAGAATCCCATGGACAGAGGAGCCTGGCGGGCTACAGTCCATAGGGTCACAAAGAGTCAGACACAATTTTATGATGAGGAAACAGGCAAGAAAAGGTCGGGTACCAGACCACAAAGCTCACTGTGGCTGACCATGAGCATGCTTTGACCTACAGTAGTTAATTTTTCAGAGGAAGTAGTGAGTGACTAAGACAGCCCATGGCCAAGGACTGGTGGGTTGTGGCATGTGTGGTGGGGTTTCAGAGTCAGGGTTGGAGGAGCAGGAAGTCTGGAGGTGATGCCTACAGGCCAGGCCAGCCATGGACCGCTGGCCATTAGGAGGGGAGAAAAGTGCTGGAAGGAGAGCCAAAGAAAGGGTGAAAGTGTTAGTTGCTCAGTCATGTCTGATTCTTTGTGACCCCATGGACTGCAGCCCACCAGGCTCTTCTGTCCATGGAATTCTGCAGGCAAGAACACTGGAGTGGGTTGCCATTCCCTTCTCCAGGGGATTGTCCCGACCCAGAGAGTGAACCTGGGCCTTCTGCATTGCAGGCAGATTCTTCACCATCTGCACCACCAAGGAAGCCCCCAGCCCAGTGGAATGCTCTTGGTGGGTCTCTTCCTCCCTGCGCCCCATCCATAGTGCCCGCTCACCATGGCTCTGTTTTTGTGGGATTCTGTCCATGCTGTGACCCTTGGTCTTCTCTTCATGCTCTTCTACCATCTTTCCCAGGAAAGGCAGAGGGAATCATTACAAAAAATATAGGAGGGAAATAAACAACAGCCTTTTCTCTTTGAGTTTATTTTGTGACATTATAAATTTTGGACTCTTGAAATTAAAAAATAAACTATAGGAAAATCACCTCTGAAGTGTAGGTAAGGGAGGGAAGAGTCACATGTAGCGGGAAGGCTTTTTCCAAGTTGGTCACAAACTTGTGAATTCAGATTGGAAGCTTGGAAAACCCGAGGAGAGGCTTGGCAGCACAGAAAGCTGGAAAGCAAGGTTGCGGATCAGTGGCCCCCTGGCCAAATTCCACTGACATGTTTTGTTTGGCTCCCATAGTATTTGAAAAATAGTCAAATCAGTCTCAGACGTAGGAGTTTTCATAATAAAACCCTTGGTGTCCAGCTTCGTCTCTGAGGAGCGGGGAGCGCTGTTGTACGGTCTGTGGCTGGCTGGTGGTGGACCTTGTGAAGGGACTTGACTCCTGATCACAGCCTGCCCCTAGTCTAGAAGGTTCTGGTACTTCACCCAGGAAGGAGCAATACTCACCAGCAGGTGACTTGGAGGCTTGCGCTTACTGGACTCATCCTTCTCACCTGCCTCGGCAGCCTGTGTGTGAGAGCACATTGTAAACGTGGAGCCCCGTGCAGCCCTGGCAGCACAGGACTTGGGCCAGTGGGCAGTAAGGAGGAGGTGAAGGTGAAAGTCTTAGTCCTCAGTCGCGCCAACTCTGGGTGACCCCTGGCCTGCAGCCCGCCAGGCTCCTCTGTCCGTGGGATTTTCCAGGCAAGAGTCCTGGAGTGGGCTGCCATTGCCTTCTCCAGGGCATCCTCCCAACCCAGGAATTGAACCAGATCTCCTGCGCTGCAGGCAGATTCTTCACTGACTGAGCTGCTGAGAAGAGGTGCTTGGGGACAGTCTGTGTACCTGTAAGGGAAGCTCCCTGTGGCCTTCTTCTCAGATGGTGCCGGTTACTTCTTTCCTGTAAAATAGTTTCCAAAAATGGATTAAAAAAAATGTGTGTTCTAAAATTATGATTATTTTGTAAAGTCCGCGCAGTGCAAGTGGTGCTTTCTAGGGCATATCTGGCTACAGCTGGGGCACTTCTGGGTGTTTTATGGCAAATTATTCTCAGATTACCCCTTAATGCAGGAAGGCCTGCCAGTTGTCTGAGCTCCCTGGGTCATATAGAAAACCCCTGGACTTGATACAAAACAGCTGCCTGGCTCAGTTGTTCCAAAAAAGGAGTGTTTTGGGGGCTGAAGCAGCAGGAAAAAGGTTTTTGTTGTTGGTGGAGATCTGGTGGGGGGGGGGGGGGAAGTTAAATGACTCTTTCCTGGCCATTGAAAGGTGATTGAATTTTGGTATTAGCAAATTGTGGAAATCTCGAAAGAAGTACTGGAGAAGGAAATGGCAACCCACTCCAGTGTTCTTGCCTGGAGAATTCCATGGACAGAGGAGTCTGGCAGACTACAGTCCATGGGGTAGCAAAGAGTCAGACACGACTGAGGGACTAAACCACCAGGAAAGAAGTACTCTGAATGGGAGTTTGTTAGGTGCTCGCTGGTAATACCCACACTATGTCCTGAGGAGGAGGGTGTTCTCCAGGGCAGGGGGCTGCACAGAACTCCGATGACCTCTGTGTCCCGGAGCCTCAGCCCAGGCAGGGCTGGGTCAGGGGACTGACCCCGGGGCCTCCCTCTCCTCCAACCCCACGGCCCCTGCTGAGATCAGCCACAAAAGGATCAATTGTCTGAGCTTCCCTTTGTCTCAGAGGCTCTAGGGGCCTTTCCAGATGCCAGAGTGTCTGTGTGTGTGTGTGAGGGCATGTGCACAGCTGTAGAAATGTGTGTCTGTGTGTATATATACTGGTGTATGCAAATATTAGGCTTCCCAGGTGGCTCAGTGGTAAAGAACCTGCCTGCCAATGGAGGAGACTCAGGTTCAATCCCTGGGTCAGAAAGGTCCCCTGGAGAAAAGAATGGCTACCACTCCAGTATTCTTGCCTGGAGGATCCCATGGATGGAGGAGCCTGGCGGGCTATAGTCCATAGTGTCACAAAGAGTCAGACACGATTGAGCAATTAACAATTTAATTTAACTTTGACTTTACACAGCTCACTGGCCTTGTTTGCCTGCTCCATATGGGGGTTTCATGGCAAGGCCCACAGAACTTTCTACACTGTTCCAGCACCTTCTCAGGACTGCCTAATCAGATGCAGTGCATTCTATGTGGCATTTAATGCAGGTTTCCAGAAGGACTGTGCAGTGGCCTGTGCTCATCCACCCCCATCAGTAGCTCTGGGACCTTCATACAGATTCCAGTCATCCTATTTCCTAGTGCATCTTTTTAAAAATACTTATTTATTTGGTTATGCTGGGCTTAATTGCAGCCTGTGGGGTCAGGTTCCCTGGCCAGGGATCAAGCTGGGCCCCCTGCACTGGGAGCAGGAGTCTTTGCTGCTGGGCCCCAGAGGAGCCCCTGTGCGCATTTTCAAAGACCTGCGGGATTCTGTGGCTGGTCTGTATGATTCCAAGATTCTCTGTTTCTTTCTTAACAAAAGTGTTCTTTGAAATGGCTGTAGGGACTTCCCTGGTAGTCCAGTGGTTAGGACTCCATGTTTCCAGTGCAGAGGGGGAAGGGTCTGAACCCTGGTTGGGGAACTAAGATCTTGCATGCTGGGTGGCATGGCCAAAAAGAAGAGAATGTATTCACATATAACTGAATCACTCTGCTGTACAGCAGAACTTAACATTGGAAATCAACTGTCCTTCAATAAAATAACATTTAAAAAGTATATTTATAAAAAAAAGACTGTAAACCATATTCGATTCAGAAGCCAGGAAAAGACTAATAAAAACGATAAATCGAAATTCACTGCCATGAAGGATTTATCTCCCAGCCCCTTTTAACCAGCACAGCTGTCATGTAAGAACTTTTTCTGCTTCTTTTTTATTCTTGTCCCTCCCCAGTCCTATTTCCTCTCCCTGCTCTAGATAGGGCTTATCTTTTAACTGTGGAAAAGCTACCAATTAAACAGTACTCCAAAGCTTATCAAAATATTCAGGCAGTCACATTGTCTCATCATTAGCCTAACTGGAAGCCAGAACTTTTTCACCCCAGGAAATGTGAAGCTACCCAGCATGTGAAGTTGGTAACTGGCTCATCCTAACCTTTTGGGGGCTGCAGTTTCTACTTGTATTTTGTTCCCCCAATACGTTCTTCCTTGTTCTTTAAATTCTTAATGGTCCCTCAGGCGTCTTCCTCGTCTGTTTGTTAAAATCTCAAAGAAGGTGCCCTCCTGGCTGAGGTGAGATAGACAATTGAGTCCATTCAGGTGAGGGGTGTGTGAACTCAATATGTTACGTCTTCCCTCTTAGATATGCTTTTGGTAACATGAAGCCTCACTGTCACTGGTTCCCTATTTCCAGGGCAATCAGTGATAATGCCTAGCTGAACGATTCTGGAGCTGAGCCATTCCCAGAGTAGCTAGGGGATTCTGCAGTAACCAGAGCTGGTTAGAAGCACTGGGCTTTCGTAGCCCTAAGATTTCTCCTAACTCTTCCTCTTCTTGGCTCGTGCCCACCCCATCCACCCTCCCACTGCCCCAGGTACCCTCATGTCATCTTGTAGCACCCAAGAGAGCACCCCCAAAAGTCACCGCCCCACCCCTACTTCTGTGAGGGCTGACATCAAGGGGACTGTCAGTGATGTGTTTGGGGATGTAAGGTCTAACTTAGGCAGACTTTTTTTTTTTTGCCAGAAATGATGTTATAGCTGGTGCTTTGGTTTTTAACTGCCACTGGGATTCTTAGTCATGTAGTAATTCAGCCATAAGTGGGTGAATGAGACTTCCATAGGCATGATTAGGGCTGAGCACTGAGTATTTTACATGATGGAATGGGAATGCTCAGATGCTGTCATGTCCGACTCTTTGCAATCCCATGCATGGACTGTAGCCTGCCAGGCTTCTCTGTCTGTGGGATTTTCCAGGCAAGAATACTGGAGTGGGTTGCTATTTCCTTCTCAGGGGATCTTCCTGACCCAGGGATCAAACCTGCATCTTTTGTGGCTCCTGCATTGGCAGGCAGATTCTTTATCACTAGGGCCACCTGGGAAGCCATGATGAAATACAAGGTTACAAAACTTAAAGTTTAAAAAAAAACTTCAAAATTAAATTTTGAAATGTGATGACATTTTCACCCAGGGAGTATTGCCTATAAATAGTGGTATTGCTTATTTATAGAGTTTTCCCCATCCATCCCTGGTGGCTCAGACAGTAAAGAGTCTGCCTACAATACAGAAAATCAGGGTTCGATCCCTGGGTCAGGAAGATCCCCTGGAGAAGGAAATGGCAACCCACTCCAGTATTCTTGCCTGAAAAATCCCATGGAAGAGCCTGGCGGGCTACAGTCCAGGGGGTCGCAAAGAGTCAAACACGACTCAGCAACCAAGCATACACACCACCCCATCTGTCGGTAGGCACATGCGTGGGCATATATCCAGAGAGAAACACATAGAAAAGCTGCTTTGTCCTTATGTTAACCCGGTGACAACATTGTTAAGTGGCCCATTTTGCAGTTGTGAACACTGAGGCTCTGCGAGTTGAAATCCCTTGCTGTGAACTGGTTGAGGCCCACGCCGTACGGTTCGACCCCTGGTGGTGCTTGAGAGGTTTCCCTGGCACCCCCACAAGGCAGGGAGGAAATCACCGTGTCACCTTGAGTCTCCGCTTGTGGTCGTGCCCGGCATCATGCACACTTTCTCTTGATGTCACGTGTACATCACAGGTGCAATTTCCTTGCGGTCTTCAGAGCTGCCTTGCTGACCTTGAACTGACAGGCTTGGTGTGAAGTCTGTGCCGATCCCCTCCCCAGGGAGGCCCTGGCCCAGGTATCACCCCCCGGGGTGGGGGCAGCCAGGGGAACCTTCCAGGACCCAGGCTTGGCCATGCTTTCCTAATGTGAACCTCAGAATCAGCTGTACTCTGCCATCCCGTCCTTTCATGGCTTTGTCTCAGAGCTGAAAGAACCCTGTTTTGCTCTTGGAAACAGACAGTAGAATGGTGGTTGCCAGAGGCTGCAGGGTGGGGGTGAGTGGAAAGTGCTGGTCAAAGGGGACCGACTTACAGTTCTAAGACGAGTAAGTTCTGAGCATCTCATGTACAGTGGGGTGACTGTAGTTAACAATACTCTATTGTACAGTTGAAAGTGGCTAAGAGAGCAGATATTAAGTGTTTTCACCGAAAAAAGAAATAAAAAGTAACTGTGAGGAAATGAATATGTTAATTAAAATGATATGTACAGTAACCATTTTGCAATGTATATATATATATATATATATATATATATATATATATATATTTAAAGTCATCACTTTACATAGATACACTTTTACTTGTCAATTACACCTCGTAGAAAATAAAAGATAAACATTAAAACATTTTTAAAAAAGGAGGGGGTGGGGAAGAGCCCTGTCTAGAAGTCTTTCCTGATAAGAGACACCTTCTGTCTAATCCACAATGGAATATTGTAGCCTCCTTAAGACCCTTTCAAAATACAATGATTCTTTTAATAACTAAATTGAAAGTAAAGATCAATCATTAAAATGTGTTATTAAAAATAACAAAAGTACAAGTGAGATATCAATGGGCTGTCTATAAAATAAAATTGTTTTATTATCAGTTTTGTAGCACAAAACACTGATTAAGAAGCAGTCCACATCATTACTGAGTTTTGTTTTCTGTTTTTTCCTGATTCATATGTCCCTTGAGTGACAGCTCTTAAATGTTTGGGCTTGGGAGTCAGACGTCGTTATCTGGTTTCTCTTGTTCATTGCGTGTGTTTGTTCTTGTCAGAACCGCCCCCTCCTAATGATGTGACGAATGCTCATGCGTATTATCTTAAAATGAGTACATGCTTGTGTTTGTATTTTTGTTTTCAACATTGCCAAGGTGCTATGGAAAGTTAAAGTTAACACAAGATTGGAAAAAATAAAATTATTCAAAAACAGCAGCACCAAAACATGTTATTATGAAACATTAGGAGGAGGGTGTTTTAAGAAATGTTTTAAAAATTGGCTATGTCAAGTTAGTTTTCTTGTGAATTCAGCGTATGCTTGGTATTATTTAATATGTATTCCTCTCTTTTTTTAATTGCAGCTTGGGCTGACGATAGCCATTCGCTATAGCCACAGGTAGGTAAAGTTACATCTTCTTTTAGAGTATCCTTCTTGATTCATAGCTTTTGGTTGGCTTGAGTCTGCATGTTTCTAAGCTGAATTTTGTTGGCTGCTCTACCCACAATGTCAGTAGCACAGCAGTGTGATGAAATTGATCTAGTTGCTGATTGGTGAGAGTTGATCACTATTTGGAGGAGTAAGATTTTTATGTAAAAGTGGTGGTAGATAGGTCATTTCTTTCAAAACCAAAAATGTAACACGCTAGGGCTGGGATACAGAGGTCACTTCTGGTAGTGAACTCTAAACTGAGGGTGAGAACTGGAGACAGGGGTATCCTGTGTGAGAGATGAAGCCAGAAAGCCAGGTGAGGGCTTGTTAATGAAGTCCTTGCCCCCTCAATGCAGAGCTCTCCGACTCCTGCCTTGGGTCCATCTGATAATGAATCGAAGTCCCTCTTTTTGTTTTGTTTTGTGATTTCTGCCTTTGTCTCAGCTTGCATCACGTTTATCAAAAACGTTTGTTTCTTATACTTGTATTAACCTTTCCCCTTTGCACGCATCAAAATGTATTAAGATGCTGAATTAATTAAGACACAGCCCAACGGAGAGGCAATAAGCACATCCCTATTGCTACTCACATGACAGGCCAGTCAATTGAGACCAGTTGTTGGGCATGGAACAGTGACTTTATTCAGAAAGTCAGCAGACTGCCAAGATGGTGGACTGGTGTCCCAAAGAATCATTTACCCTGGTTAGAATTCAGTCTTTAAGAGGAGCCCAGGGCTGGAGGGTGGTGGTGGCTGGTTTTTACAAGCCCCTTGGTGCTGGAATCCTTTGTTCTTGCAGCTGTCCATGTAGGTCAGGGCATAATGTTCCTATAAACCTCCAACAAGACAAATGGTTATTCTCCGTTCTGCAACTTTTTATCTCTACAGGAATGGAAAAGTGTTATACCTTTAAAGGTCAGAGCCTTAAAAGCTGGGCTACCCTGTATATTTAAAGCTATAAGCAACATTCTCTTAATGATTAACTTGTAGCAAAAGCAGCGGGATACAAAAGTTAAAGAAACAGATCCAATATGGAGTCAGATTTGCTCTTCCCTGTCACATCTTCATGGGGTTGGAGGTCAAGGCTGCACAACCTGCATCTTGTCCCGTTGCCTCTGTCCTGTCTCTGGGGCCAGTGGGCGCAGAAGGGACCAGCCTTCCCTCCCAGATGCAGGCACGTCACCATGTTGCCTGGTGATGTCTCTTCTGCTCCTCCAGCCACCTGGCTCTGTTACCCACCTCTGTCCTCTGGAGGTGCAGGGTGATGAAGGGAGTGGGTTTCTGGTTGAATCCTTTCTTTAAAAATCCCACTATCTTATTTAGAGTACTTGAAACTTCTATCCTTTTGTTGATCACTTTTTTAATGTGTGTAAATTATATCTAAGATAGATTTTGCCATTTTATTTATATATTTATTTACTTACTGAAGTGTGGTTAATTTACAATGTTTCAAGTGTACAGCAAATTGCCTCAGTTATATATACATATGTTTATATATTTCTTTTTCAGATTCTTTTCCACTGTAGGTTATTATACTGAGTATACCCCCTTGTGCTATATAGGAGGACCTTGTTGGCTATCGATTTAATGTACAGTAGTTTGTATCTGCCAATGCCACATTCTTAATTTATCCCTCCCCTGCTTTGGTAACCATAAGTTTGTTTTCTATGTTTGAGTCTATTTCTGTTTTGCAAATAAATTCACTTTTTTGTATGGGAGTACAAATATCTCTTTGAAACTTTGCTTTCTATTCTTTTGCATGGTGGGTCCTTTGGTAATTTTATTTTTAGACTGTTTAAGAGCTGCTATACTGTTTTCCTGTTTATTACTTTTTTAATTTTAATTTTTTTTACATTTTTAAAAATCTTTTTAATTGAAGTGTAGTTGCGGTACAATATTATGTAAGTTACAGGTGTACAAAATAGTGATTCATAATTTTTAAAGGTTATACTCCACATATAGTTATTATAAAATATTGGCTATATTCCTTGTGTTGTATAATATATCCTTGTAGTTTATCTTATTTTCAATTTAATTTTTATTTTATTTTATAGTTTGACAATGTCATGTTGGTTTCCAGACTACAGCAAAGTGATCCAGCTATATGTACACATATATTCATGGGGTTGTAGCTTGTGTCTGTACAGTTCTTGGTCACTTCAAGAGCTCATAGTTGCTATTGAGAAATGATTTCCATTTCTCTTGTTGCATTTGCCCAGAACCCAGATGACAGAATTGAGGTTTTCCTTGGTCTTTCTTGTGTGGATAGGGATATTTTGGGAAACAAGATTTGGGACTTTAGGTTCTAATCACCCAGTCTCTTTCCAGAATTCTAACAGGAGAGCCATATGGGGGCTTCCCACGTGGCTCAGTGGTAAAGAAGCCACCTGCCACTGCAGGAGACATGGGTTCGATCCCTGGGTCAAGAAGATCTCCCTGGAGTGGGAAATGGCAACTGACTCCAGTATTCTTGCCTGAAAAATTCCATGGACAGAGGAGCCTGGCAGGCTACAGTCCTTGGGGTCCCAAAGAGCTGGACACGCCTGAGAGGCTGGTCACACACAAACACAACAGGAGAGCCAGGGCCAAGCGAGGTGGAAGAGAAACCCTGGCAGACAGCCTCCGTGGATGGAGGTGAGATAGAGGGCAGAGAGGAGGCATGGTTCCAAGAGGCTACTTTTGGGAGGACATTCCTCAGTGTGAAGAGGAACAGGCTAGGGGACTGTAAAGGATTTGAGTGTGGGAGGGAAAGGGCCTGCTAAGATCCGATAACCCTGTGAGCAGGCAGAACCTCTTAGGCTGCTGCAGACGCATGGGGGCAGAGCTGCCTGGAGCCAGAGGGGCTCTTGTGTGGCAAGAAAGGGGCTTGAGGCTCAAAGGATGCTGGTTTTGTTTCCATGCATCTGCACTGGTGCCTCGGCTCTCAAATATCTCTTATTAATACCACGCACGGTGTTCAGAGTTAGGACCCCTCAACCCTACCCCCAGCTCTACACTAATACACGCACAGCCCAACCATCCCCACTTCTGCCCCAGGCATCGTTCAAACTCCTGCTACACCTGTTACTCTAGACCTGTGTGTGTGGTAGAGGAGTGCGAGCGTGTGTGTGTGTGTGTGTGTGTGTGTGTGTGTGTGTGTGTGAGATGTGGTGTAGGATAGAAGACTGAGGAGCTGGGACGGTGGAAAGTGACACCCTTATATTCCTACTGTATAGATGTCCTGAGCAAGGAAGAGCATCAGCCGTGACCCCCCGTGCCTTTGACGGCAAATCCTGCACTCATTTCATTTATTGGGCATTTTCGTTTATTTGTGTAAAGTCATGTCATTTTCACAGAGTGGAAAATTGTCTTGCTGTTCATTCCCCACTGTTCGGCTTGAGGTTTTTCGGGTGGAATCCACACAGTGGTGACAGCTGGGTAACCCCCAGAAGTGCCCTTTGCAGATAACAGCTCAGGGGCCCCGCCACCCACACGGTGGGGGAAATTGTTCCCCCACCGTGTGGGTGTTTTGTTTTTTCTTTTTTGACAAGATTGTAAGAGAGTTTAGGTGTTCTTCCTGCCTGTCACAGGGCAGCAACCTGAGGATGCCTGCTCCCTCCTGACAGGAACCCCTGGGCCAAGGGGAACTGGGCTCAAGAGGGATCCACTCAGCTTTGGCTCTCGTTCTCTGATGCGATGGAGAGGTCACGTGTACCAACAGCAGGACAGTTTGGCACGTGGCACTCATGACCATGTTTCTAAGAAAGGCTCATGAAGGCATGGTATGAGAGCAGCAAAGCGACCCCCGACAGAATTGGTTTCTTTTAATATTTTGTCGTTTTTAAATAAACAAGGAAGGGTGGCTGGATCTAGAGATGATCATACGAAGTGAAGTCAGTCAGACAAAGACAAATACCATATGATATCACTTCTTTGTGGACTCTAAAATATGATACAAATGAACCTATTTCAGAGAAGGCCATGGGACCCCACTCCAGTACTCTTGCCTGGAAAATCCCATGGACGGAGGAGCCTGGTAGGCTGCAGTCCATGATGTCGCGAAGAGTCGGACACGACTGAGCGACTTCACTTTCACTTTTCACTTTCATGCATTAGAGAAGGAAATGGTAACCCACTCCAGTGCTCTTGCCTGGAGAATCCCAGGGACAGGGGAGCCTGGTGGGCTGCCGTCTATGGGGTTGCACAGAGTTGGACACGACTGAAGCGACTTAGCAGCAGCAGCATCAGAACCTATTTACAAAACAGAAGCAGACTCACAGACATAGAGAACAGACTTGTAAGATTACCAAAGGGACAACGGGGTAAGGGAGGGATAAACGAGGAGCTTGGGGTTAGCAGAGGCAAAGGGCTGTGCATAAAATAGATGATCAACAAGCTTCTACTGATAGCTCAGGAAAGCTGTATTCAATATCCGGTAATAAACTATAATAGAAAGGAATATGAAGAAGAATGTGCATACACACATATATACCAATTCTTTGCCATGCACCAGAAACCAACACAACATTGTGAACCAACCACTACTTCAATATAAAGAAGTAAATGAGGGAGGAAGGGAAGTTTTCACTTGTTTTAGTCAAATGGAAAGCCACGGAGTTGTGACTTTTAGATGAAGACTAAAAGTGTATCATAGGGCTTCCCTGGTGGCTCAGTGGTAAAGAATATGCCTGCAGTGCAGGAGACACGGGTTCCACCCCTGGGTCAGGAAGATCCCCTGGAGAAGGAAATGATAACCCACTCCTGTATCCTTGCCTGGGAAATCCCATGGGCAGAGGAGCCTGGCGGACCTACAGTCCATGGGGTCACAAAGAGGCAGACACGACTTAGACACAAAACCAGTACCAAAGGTGTATCATTTTCACAGCTGACTTCTTTCTGTCAATTTCTTTGATAGAATCAGTACCCCATTCAGGCCTGTGCTCTAAGCCTAATCTTAGAGTTGAAGGTACCAACCCCCTAAAAGGCTTTGAGATCCCCTGAGGGCTGGCGAGGGCAGAGGAGACTTGACTGTGATTAGTCCCAGGGAAGTGGGCGAGTTGACAGCTTGATCAGTTCAGAGCTGGACTAAGGTGGGCGTGGCCTCTCACAGAAAAGGCTGCTGCTGCTACTGCTGCTAAGTCGCTTCAGTCGTGTCCGACTCTGTGTGACCCCATAGACGGCAGCTCATCAGGCTCCCCCATCCCTGGGATTCTCCAGGCAAGAACACTGGAGTGGGTTGCCATTTCCTTCTCCAATGCATGAGGGTGAAAAGTGAAAGTGAAGTCGCTCAGTCGTGTCTGACTCTGTGCGACCCCATAGACAGCAGCCCACCAGGCTCCTCCATCCATGGGATTTTCCAGGCAAGAGTACTGGAGTAGGGTGCCATTGCCTTCTCCAGACACAGAAAAGGCAGACTCCCTGATTATAGGTTATTCCAAGACTGCCTTCAGGTATTGGTTTTGAATGAGCCCGTAGAGAAGTGGGCCAAGCAGGAAGTGAAGGAGTCCTGTACTTTTGTGTTCTGATTTAGATTAGAAGAAGAGTTTGAAGTTCGTAGATGAAGCAGAATGAACAGATGAAATTGTAATTTTGAGATGCAAAGGGAGGAGCATACTGAAGCAGGGCCATTAGGACATTGGGACATTGACTTTAAACACCTAGCGACTCCCATCTGGAGCTGGTTTGATCTCATGGAGACGCTTATTCTCCACATTCTGTGAAAATAAACAGAGATGCCTTTCTGGCCTTTTTTCCCCTTCCAGGGAATAGTTGATCCTGTTACTCGGGCTCTCCGGCCGACTGTTCCGTCTGTCTGTTTTTCAGACTTCACATTGAGGCTCCAACTAGATTTATACTCAAGGTTGCCAAGAAATTTATCCAGCTCCCATGGTATAATCTTAAAAGCAATGCCATCTTTTGGAAGATTGCATTCTTTTTTAAAAACAATTAATTTATTTATTTTAATTGGAGGACAATTACTTTACAGTACTTTGAGGGTTTCTGCCACTTATCAACATAAATGGCAATAGGTACACACACATTTCCCCCCATCCTGAAACCCGCTCCCTCCTCCCTCCCCAGCCTACCCCTCTGTGTGGTCCCAGAGCACCAGCTGCGGCTTTAGCTTCCTTCTTTAGACAAACTTAGCACAAAAGATTGCCCCCCTGAAGAGCAGCATATGAATATTCACAGGGTGTCTGAGTTAGATGCTCTGAGTGAGGATGCTGGGGGCTGGGGTTGTACAGCCGAACTCGGCAGGGGGTGGATGTACCTGGTGAGAGGTGGATGCTTTTCAAGGTCCAGGGGAGTAAGGGGTAGATGCATGTTCCTCTCCATCCCCACCCTGTTTAAAAATGGAAATACAGTCGATTTACAATGTTGTGTTAGTTTCTGGTGTACAGCAAAGTGACTGTGCACCAGAATACACACACACACACACACACACACACACACACACACACATACTTTTTTCAGATTCTTTTCCATCATAGGTTATTACAAGATACTGAATATAGTTCCCTGCGCTATGCAGCGCTTCCTTGTTGTTTATCTATTGTATGTATAGTAGTGTGTATCTGCTGATCCCAAACTCATAATTTACCCTTCTCTCACCCCCTTTCCCTATGGTAACCATGAATTTGTTTTCGATGTCTGTGAGCCTGTTTCTGTTTTGTAAATAAGTTCATTTGTATCATTCTTTTAAGATTCTACATATAAGTGATATCATATGATATTTGCCCTTCTCTGTCTGATTTACTTCACTTAGTGTGATCATCTCTGGGTCCATCCATGTGGCTGCAAATAGCATTATTTCATTCCTTTTTAAATGGTTGAGTAATATTCTATTTCTGGGCTTCCCTGATGGCTTAGTCAGTAAAGAGTCCACCTGCAATGCAGAAGACCTGGGTTTGATCCCTGCATCAGGAAGATCTCCTGGAGAAAGGAATGGCAACCCACTCCAGTATTCTTGCCTGGAGAATCCCATGGACCAAGGAGCCTGGTGGGCTACAGTCCTGGGGTCGCAAAGAGTCCGACACAACTGAATGACTAACACACACAATATCCCAATGTGTGTATTTTTGCACCACGTCTTCTTTATCTAGTCCTCTGTCCGTGGACACTTAGATTGCTTCTGTGTCTTGTTTATTGTCAACGAACACTGGGGTACATGTATCTTTTCAAATTATAGATTTCGTCTTTTCCAAATATATGCCCAGGAGTAGGGTTGCTAGGTCTCATGGTAACTCTGTTTTAGCTTTTTTGAGAAACCTCCACACTGTTCTACTTAGTGGCTGCGCTGACTTGCACTCCCACCAACAGTGTAGGAGGGTTCCCTTTTCTTCACACCCTCTCCAGCATCTATTATCTATAGACTTTTGGATGATGGCCATTCTGACTGGTGTGAGGGAATGCCTCACTGTAGTTTTTATTTGCATTTCTCTCATCATTAGCAGTGTTGAGCATCTTTTCATGTGCCTGTTGGCCATCTGTATGTCTTCTTGGGAAAAGTGTCTGTTTAGGTCTTCTGCTCAGTTTTTGATTCTCCATCCCCTTTTAATCTCTTGTCTGGTATCTCCAGTTGGTGTTTTTGTCTTTTAGGGATCTTCTGGTCCAGGATCCTGGCCATTTCCCCAGTCAAACGTACTCATCACATATCTGTTGCCATATCCACAAAATGACCCCTGGGGAATCTTTTGCTTGCCACCCAAAAGATCTTTCTCAAATACAGATCTGTAATGCCCTTCCCACTCAGGAGCTTCCATGGGCTTCCTTATGTGGAATAGCATAAGGAATCCCCTGACCCTTCGCAGGGGATTCCAGACCTCGCCCCCAGCCTCTGTCTCCTGCCACTTTGCTGCCGTGAGCTTCTTGCCTCCTTCACCCCTTGCTCTGGCATCTTCCTTTGAAGAATTAACTTTCTTCCTGTCTTGCGTCAGTGAACTCCTATGCACCCTCCAGTGGCCCCTTCTGTGTTATCTCCTCTTCACCTATTTGTCAAGGAGCCATATTCCTTCCTGTTGTAGGTCTCAGGGGTGCTTCTCAGAGCTTTTCCTTTTTGTGTCTTTTCCTTCCTGTCTCAGGCAGCAGGCTGGAGAGGCAGATTACCTCCTCCTTCCCCACAGCATGTGCCCCTCCAGATCAGAATGTGTGCGCTCCACAGCCCAGCCCTCACAGCCAAGGCC
The DNA here is from genome assembly GCF_029378745.1 of Bos indicus. Lineage (NCBI taxonomy): Eukaryota > Metazoa > Chordata > Mammalia > Artiodactyla > Bovidae > Bos > Bos indicus. The sequence goes on along the minus strand of NC_091770.1, from coordinate 1,400,542 downwards.
ATTTGGCAAAGCCATTCTGTGTGAGTGGTCTGGGAGGCACTGGTTGGTCTCTGAAAGATAACCACTCTTTTACTTTCAAGAAGATAAGGCACCCAGCTCACTTTGATGAACACAGCTCAAGTGAAAAGGTAGAAACATAAACAAATGGGACTTCCCCGGTGGTCCAGGGGTTAAGAATCCGCCTTCCAACGCAGGAGACGTGGGTTCAGTCCCCAGTCGGGAAACTAAGAGCCCACATGCCGCGCGGCTGCCGAGCCCGTTGGCCACAACTCCATAGCCCCTGCACTCTAGGACCTACGCACCACAATTGGGAAGAAGCCCACATGCTATTACGAAGACCTGACACAGCCAAGAATAAATAAATAAATAGAAGCATAAGCATAAATGTTTTGTGTAATGATAAGCTAATTCAAAAAATGACAGCTCAAAAATTTACATATCAAGGCAAAAGACTTAGAATAGCCAAAGCAATTTTGCAAAGGAACAGAGTTGGAGAAGTTGTGCTTCCTAACTTCAGGACTTATCCTAAAGCTACAGTAGCTAAGATAGTGTGGTATTGGTGGAAGACAGGTATATAGGTCAATGGAACACAGTAACAGCTACAGGTAGACCCACACATAAATGACCAACTGATTGGCACAGAAGTACCAAGGTGACCCAACAAAGAAAGAAAAATCAAAGCCTCAAAGCCTCAACCCATTCCTTACAACTTGTATAACAATGAGCAAAAGTGGGTCATGAGCCTAAAGTAAAAGGAATAAGTAAAAACTTTATAGAAGAAAATGTAGCAGGAAAATCTTGTGACCTTGGGCCGGGCAAAGGTTGCTTCAGACACAAAAAGCATAAAGTATAAAAGTTGCTAAAATGGATTTTATCAAAGGTAAAAACATCTGTGCTGTGAAAAACCGCTGCTAAGAAACTAAAAGACAGAAAAACAAACCAGAAGAAAATATTTTCAAAACACTTATCTGATAAAGGACTCGCATCCAGAATACATGTAGAACTGTCACAAGTGTTTGACAGGAAAGCAATTTAATAAGTGGGCAACAATTCTTCAACTGATGTACTTGACCACAGAAGAGCTGCAGATGGCCAGTCAGCCTATGAAGAGAAGTTCAGCATCATTAGCATTAAGGAAATGCAAATTAAGGACACAATGAGACACCGTTAGACATATATCAGAATGGCTTAAATAAAAAAACCAAGCACAACAATCAAACACAAAATGCAGAAACCCTGATGATATGAGAGTGCTGATGAGGACTTGGAGAAACAGCAGCTCTCATTCTTTGCTGGTGGGAAGGCAAAATGGTGTGGCAATTTTGGAAAACACTTCGGTAGTTTCTCATAGTTAGCTGCTCAGTCATGTCCACCTGTTGGGGACTCCATGGACTGTAGCCTGCCAGGCGCCTCTGTCTGTGGAATTCTCCAGGCAAGAATACTGGAGTGGGTTGCCATTTCCTCCTCCAGAGGATCTTCCCGACCCAGGGATCGAACCTGGGTCTCCTGCATTGCAGGCACATTCTTTACCGTCTGAGCCACCAGGGAAACGTTAACAATTACCTTGCTGTATGATCCAGTGACTCTACTCCAGATTGTACTAAGACAAGAGAAATGAAAACGTTTACCCACACCAAGACTTATAAGCACATGTCCACAGCATCTCTATTCATAATATAGCCCCAAATGGAAAACAGTCTTTACTGTCCTTCACCCAGGAAGTTGGATAAACAAACTTCTACATCCCATATTTCACTGGCACATCTGTACCCGAAATATGACTCAGTAGTAAGAAGGCACCCTGCGGAATGAAAGAAACCAGATTCGAAAGCATAGACTGTATGCTTCCATTCATATGACATTCTGAAAAAGGGAGAACTATAGGGAAGAAAGGGCTTCCGAGGTGGCTCAGAGGTAAAGAATCCACCTGCCAATGCAGGAGGTGTGGGTTCAATCCCTGGATCAGGAAGACCCCTTGGAGAAGGAAATGGCTGCCCACTCCAGGATTCTTGGCTGGGAAATACCATGGACAGAGGAGCCTGGTGGGCTGCAGTCCTTGGGGTTGCAAAGAGCTGGACATGATTGAGCGACTGAGCGTGCACACACACACATACACACACACAGGGAAGAAAACAGGTCAGTGGTTGTCATGGTTGAGGGTGGGGTTGAGAAGGTGACATGAGGGATTTTTGGCGGGGGAGGTAGACAAAATATTCTAAATTTTGGTGGCAGTTGCAAGACTGTACATGTTTGTCAAACCTCAGAACTATTTCCGTCGAAATAGATAAAGCAAACTGTAACGAGGGGCTAGAATGACCAAATTCAGGCATCACACAAGATACTGTTAGAGTATTGAAACATCAATTTGTTTAAAAACTTCCTGTTGTTTTTGAACAGAAGCTGCTTCAGTTTCAGCAAAATTTAATTCAACTGAAAAAAACCTAAAACTATGAGCTTTCAAATAGAAAAAAGCACCAGCCTCACAACTTTCAGAATGGTTATCAGAGACTCAAAAGACAATCCTTGGAGACAGCAAAAGAGGGATCTTTCAAGAAATGCTGCATCACCAACCAACTTGAAGGAAACAGAGAATAATGTGTTGAGAAACATGGAAAACGATAAGTCCAAGATAAAAACTAAATTTAGTAGAGGTATATTTTATGAAGAAGTTTTTAGGACTATGCAGACTAATTTTCTTAACTAAAGTTTTCCTCACGTGATATATGGTAAAAATCTATATCTAAGTAAATATAATGTTTTCAGTAAAAAAAAAAGAAACAACAACAACCACCAAGTCATAGAACTGTAACACCAAGAATGTGTGAATTTCACGTTGAACTAAAGATAGTCAAGGGTGGAGAGAGCCCAGGCCCCTGTAAGCGCTGAGACCACCGAGTCTGAGGCTGCAGGGACAGTCCTGATTCCACGTGCTTCGGGCTGTGGTCTCAGGGGCCCTGCCTTTGGATTTAGGCTGTGTTTTGTGTGCTCAAAATGAGGCATCCATTCCCTTACTTTGTTCCCTTCACCATCTACATTAAGGAGAGTGGACACCTCTAACAAGATGCAGTTTAACTGGCTGGGCTCTTGAAGCTGTTTCACAGATGTGGTCAGGACTTCTGTCAGCCGTGAGCTTCTTATTTAAAACTTTTTTTAAAAATTTACTGTTTGACTGCCCTGCATCTTCATTGCTTTGCAAAGGTTTTCTCTACTTACGGCAAGCAGGGGCCACTCTTCCTGGCGGTGTGCAGGCTTGTCATTGCTGTGGCTTATCCTGTTGTGGAGCATGGGGTCTAGAGCATGTGGGCTTGAGTAGTTGAGGCACCTGGGCTCCAGAGCGCAGGCTCAGTAGTTTTGGGGCACGGGGTTAGTTGCTGCATGGCATGTGGGATCTTCCCGGATCAGGGAATGAACCCATGTCTCCTGCTCTGGCAGGCGGATTCCTATCCACCGCACCACCAGGCAAGTCCCTGTGGGCCTTTTAGATCGAAAGGTGCTGGATGGAGTGAGATCCTCTCAGTGGGGGTGGCTCAGCAGGAGGCAATTTGATTTGACCTCATTCTTCACCCACAAGGCTGCTGCCAGGGCAAGGAGCACTAGAGGGGCCACCAGGGTTGCCCAGCGCTCGCTCTCCATCCTGGGCCCTCTGCCACTAAGGGATGCTGGGATGACACGCTGGGCCGGGCTGATTCCCTCCATCGGGGAACGGGGGCTCCAGTGCAGGTGCCCGGGGTCACGTTCCGAGAGGCGCTGCCCACCTCATCCATCTGCAAAACTCCTCGGCCGAGACCCAGGGTCCAGGCTGCAGCTGCTTCTAGATCTCACCGGTGAGAAAGTGGTGAGAAGACAGCTCTGTATGCCACCCCCAGCTGCTCGGGCGAGTGTGGCAGGGGTCACCCTAACTCCCACTTGATTGACTGCTCTGGACGGCGGGCAGGGCACCCGGCACCCAGTGAATGGGGCACCCTCTTCGCAGAGAACCAAGCTGGATGAAGTCCACCGGCAGGATTTTCCTCATTCTTAGAGAAACAGTTGCTCGGCCCAGCTTGGGGCTACTGAGCAGGCCAGTGCTTATGGCAGCCCCACTGCATGAAGGGACATGCAGGGTCTTCTATGTATTCCTTTAATCAGCACCCTAATGCCCTGGTCCAGCGGGTCCTGTGGCAGTGGGCATGCATCACCCGTTTGATGGGAGCAGCGTTTGCTAAGGCCTTGTTAGTATTTCCATTAAGTGGGAGAGGGCCTGGGGTTCTCTGTTCAGGCTGACGCCCTGAGGAGCCTGGCATACCCGAGGCTTCTCTATGGCTGACCTGTAAGCTGGACTGAAGGTTCTACACATCTTCATCCTCAAGGGTGTTTCTCAAGTTTCTTTCTTTTTTTCTTTCTTGTTAATATTTTTTAGCTTAACCCTTTTTCTTTCTCCTTTTTAGATAACCTATTTATTTTATTTTTGGGTGTTCGTCGCTACCTGCAGGCTTTTCTCTAGTGGCAGGGAGCCGCGACTCCTCTTCATCGTGTTGCGGGGGCTTCTCCTTGTAGTGGCTTCTCTTGTTGCGGAGCACAGGCTCTAGGTACATAGGCTTCAGTAGTTGGGGCTCCTGGGCCCAGTGGTAAAGAACCCGCCTGCCGATGCAGGGGACAAAAGAGACATGGGCTCCATCCCTGAGTTGGGAAGATTGCCTGAAGGAGGGGATGGAAACCCACTCCGGTATTCTTGCTTTGAGAATCCCATGGACAGAGGAGCCGGGTGGGCTGCAGTCAGTAAGGTCCTCAAGAGTTGGACGTGACTGAAGTGATTTAGCACGCATGGGTTCTAGAGCAGGGGCTCGGTAGTTGTGGCGCTAGGGCCTTATTATCACCGAAGCTTTTAGGATCTTCAGACCAGGGATCAAACCTGTGTCCCCAGCATTGGAAGACGGATTCCTATCCACTGTACCACCGGGGAAGTTCCTGTTTCTCGAGCTGTAATGCACAGTTCGATTGGCGAAAAGTAATCCTGAGACTGTTACGCTAGCCACAGAAAGTTCTAGGTTCACCTCCTTTGAGTCATCAAGGTACCTTGTTTATTAAGTTGTTGTATATGAATGACATTTTGGCCTCTTCTGTGACTCAGACTGCCTGGACATCAAAACCATCCTGCAGACTCTAAATTGCACAGGGGAATGGGCCTCCAGGGCACCTGGGATTCCTCCTGAAGGGGATCCTCCTGCGTGCCATCTGCTGTGGGCCCAGTGCAAGAGGAATTGTGCCAAGGCAGCTTTTTTTTTTTTTGTCTTCCTGAGGTGTCTTATCACTTGATCATGTTTCCTGCTGAGGTTGGTAGAGTGTCAAGTGCCATGCAGAGAAGTAAATATGTAAATTTATGCTCCCCCATCTTTTATAAGGTAGACAGGACTGCTGGTTGCAGCAGTTTGCTCAGTTATACAAGAGTCTCTACCTCCTGGGAGCCCATGGGGGTGGAGGTGGTGATGGGAGCTCGAGGCACGGAAGGAGCTTTGTGTCCTCATGTGTAGGTCTCCTGATGGCCACGGCATTTCTTGTCTGGAGAGCAAGCTGCTGTCTCATCCTCACCCCATCCATGTTGGTCTCCTACTTTGTGGCATGTGTGTGGTTATTTACTTACACCCCAAGACCAGTGGTTTTGCACTGGGGTGATTTTACTTCCCAGGGATATCTGGTGATGTTTTTGGTTGATCCAACAAGGAGGTTGGGTCCCGCTGGCATCCATGGCCAAGGACGCTGCTGATTATCCCACAAGGCACATGACAGTCTCTCCCCACAAAGAGCTATCTGGCCTCAAATGTGAACAGTCCCCAAGGTGGAGAAAGACTGAGAGCTTCTCAACGTCAGCAGAGTATTCACTGCTCTTCACGTCTTCAGGGCTGGCAGGTATCAAGTACCCAGTAGCAGAGGTTGAATCAAATCTGTTATTAAGAGGCTCACAAGCTATGTTGGCTTCTGTGTTGACAAAACACCAGCTAATATTCCCTGAAAATCGTTTGGTTCTATTTTATCTCTTTGCTTGTTTGTTTAAACATAGAAATTAAATCAGGAGAGAATGGTTGTTGTTGTTGTTTAGTCATTAAGTCGTGTCCAACTCTTTGTGACCCCATGGACTGTAGCCTGCCAGGCTCCTCTGTCCATGGGATTTCCCAGGCAAGAACACTGGAGTGAGTTCCCATTTCCTTCTCCAGAGGATCTTCTCAACCTAGAGATGGAACCCAAGTCTCCTGCTTGGTAGGCGGATTCTTAACCAATATGGGAAGCCCATATTGTTGCATGGTGATGGGGGGAGGTGGTCCCTGGAGATGACTCATGTGGCTTACAATCTTGTTCCAGCCCCAGCCCCTGGGGAGGGGTGTTTGTTTGTAATTAAATTAAATGATGATGGAAGGGCAGGCTATGCTGATAGAAAATTTCCATCTAAAATAACTTTACTGACGTGAAAACTGAGTTGATTTATGGAAGCATGTTAGAGACTTCGGGTGGTGTGTTGATATCATGGAAGCCATCCACAAGGGCTGTCCAGAGTCAGAGGTCTAGAAAGCCTGCTCAACCCCAGGGGAGCGGGGACCCCTTTTCAAGTGATCCAGGAGGGACCAGGGTTTTCTGAGTTTTCATTTCATCCCTTGAAAAGAGGAGGGAGCAGTGGCCCTTGTCTGTCTGGTGCAGGGTTATGAGTTCAGAGACCGCTGCTCTGCTCAACTGGTCCCTCAACCTCTCCCACCCCAGTCTCTCACACCTGATGTAGGACTTGGGGCCAGGAGTAGAGGGGGAGGAGCCACCAACCTGTGTTCCAAGAAACTCTTTCCCAGTTGAGAGAGTTGACTGACCCCACGGAGCCTTTCATTCTCAAGGAAGACCTTTTAGTGACTTCTTTTTATTTTCTTTTTTTAACTTAATTTTTATTGGAGTATAGTTGGTTTACCTTGTTGTGTTAGTTTCAGTTGTACAACAAAGTTGATCAGTTATACATGTACTTTTTTAAATATAAATTTATTTTAATTGGAGGCTAATTACTTTACAATATTGTATTGGTTTTGCCACACACTGATATGAATCTGCCATGGGTGTGCATGTGTTGATCAGTTATATGTATACTTTTTTAAGATTTTTTTTCCATATTTGTCATTACAGAGTACTGAGTAAAGTTCTCTGTGCTATACAGCAGGTTCTTATTAGTTATCTATTTTATATATAGTAGGAGAAGGCACGGAGAAGGCAATGGCACCCCACTCCAGTCCTCTTGCCTGGAGAATCCCATGGACGGAGGAGCCTGGTAGGCGGCAGTCCATGCGGTCGTGAAGAGTCGGACATGACTGAGCGACTTCACTTTCACTTTTCACTTTCATGCACTGGAGAAGGAAATGGCAACCCACTCCAGTGTTCTTGCCTGGAGAATCCCAGGGACGGGGGAGCCTGGTGGGCTGCCGTCTCTGGGGTCCCACAGAGTCGGACACGACTGAAGCGACTTAGCAGCAGCAGCAGCACTGTGTCTATGTTAGTTCTAATTTCCAAATTTATCCCTTTCCCTTCCCGGCTGGTAACCACAAGTTTGTTTGTTTTCTACATCTGTGACTCTATTTCTGTTTTCTAAATAAGTTCATTTGTACCATTTTTTAAAGGATCTTCTTTTTAATCACATATCCTTTGTGATGAAAGTTGATGGGGGAGAAAGAAATGTTAGGTGTTAGAGACAAGCCTGTTCGTAGAAAAGGAAATTGTGTTGCTTCTTCTTTAAACTTGTTACTTTTTTGTATACCTCAAACAGGGTAAAAGAAGAAAAAAAAAGCAGTACTACTAGTTCCTAACAGTTAACCTTGACCTTGAAACCGGTCTTGGTATGGATGCAATGGAAGTGTGCTATGCTTTAGACACTGTAGACATCCCCATTTAAGTCTGTTAGCCCCTAAGATAAGTATTACTGATTCTGTTTTATAGACTCAGAGAGGTTGGGGAATTTGACCAAGGCCACACAGCCACTTAATAAAGACCGGGCTCTTTATGGTATATTAGGAGCCTCCACTAACCTGTGAATACAATATACCATTTGAGAAAATGCTCCAAACAAATCAAAGAGCATCTTTGCATGAGAAGATACAAGATACACCTGATTGATGGTCAACGATATAAACTAGAGTTATCCCTCTGTGTCCTCAGAGAATGAATTTTAGGAACCCTCGGGATACTAAAATCCAAGGGTGCTCATGTCCTGTATATGTAAACAGTATTTGAATAAAACTTATGCACATTGCCTGTATGCAGTGTACATGCTATGTATATAGCTCCTGGTATGCAACAAATTCAAGTTTTGCTTTTTGGAACTTTATGGAATTTTTTTCAAATATCTTTGATCTATTGTTGGTTGAATCTACCAATGTGGAACCTGCAGATTCTTAGGGTTGGATGTACACAATGTGTAATTGTGTCTGACTCTTTGTGACCCCATGGACTGTAGCCTCCAGGCTCCTCTGTCCTTGGGATTTCCCAGGCAAGAATACTGGCGTGGGTAGCCATTTCCTTCTCCAGGGGATCTTCCCCACGCAGGGATCGAACCCGTGTCTCCTGCATTGGCAGGCAGAGTCTTTACCACTGAGCCACCAGGGAAACCCAGATATATATAATATGTTCCATGAAATAAGAGAGAAGGCCTTGTATGCTAAGGGGATATACAGAGTAAATCTCAAGTCTTGCTTAGAGTAACAGCTATGCTGATTCTAACTCAGATGCTGCTGAGACTATGATAATTCTCCCCATGTGTCAGTCTTCATCATTCTTGTCTTGTTGCCCTGCAGTTATTTTGTATCAAGCAGGATGCCTTTAGCTATGAGTAACAGGAAACCCTGGCTGGACTGTTTTAAGTGGTAAGTGTGTTGTTTTCTCACTTAATGATTCCTGACATGAGGCAGTTTCAGGGTGGTTATTCGTGAGTGCCACGACATCCCCAAGGACCAGGGTTGCTCTGATCTTCCCTCTCTGCAGTCCTCAGCATATCAGTTTGTCTTTGACCGACTGCCTCATGGTGACAAAGTGACTGCTGCGGTTCTTGCTGTCACATGCTGATACAACATGTGGCAGAAGAGTGTCTATATGTCACTTTGTAGCAGTTACTTTTTTCCCCCAAAACCCTTCAAGAAACCTCCCCTCATCTCTCATTGGCCAGATAAAGTAGCTGTCCATTCCTAAGGCCATCACTGAAAAGGTGAGTTGGTTTAATGAAGCACAGTGACTCCATGGAGGAGGGTGATGACATGAATAAAACTGGGACTCTGATACTAAGGAGGGTAGGAAAAAGGAGTTGGACCAACAACTGAAATGTTGCATATTTAAAACATATTTTCATTATGGCAAATTTCATACACCAGGGGCGTAGCATAGGTAATTCCCAAATACTCATCTCCTGGTTTCTAGTTATTAATATTTTGACAATTTTAATTCATCTCTGTCCTGCCCTTCTCCTGCTGGAGTACTTTAAAAGGAATTCCAGATATATAATTTTTATGTGCTTTGTATATATATTGTTTAGTTGCTAAGTTGTGTCCAACTATTTGTGACCCTGGGAACTGGGGCCCTAACCCCATGGACTGTAGCCCCCTGGGCTCCTCTGTGCATGGGATTTCCAGGCAAGAATACTGGAGTGGGTTGCCATTTCCTTCTCCAGGGGCTCTTCCTGACCCAGGGATTGAACTTGCAGCTCCTGCATTGGCAGGTGGATTCTTTACCACTGAGCCACCAGGGAAACTTGTATATGTTGAGTCCTTTCTATATGCATGGTCACTCACCAAAGAGGAAAGCTGTTTCAGGGACAAGAGATTAGTGAAGACTGACCCGGGATTAACTACCTTTTTGCTAAAGAGAAAAGACTAAATTCCTTGAAACAAAGGAGCACGCAGTATCCAGGGATCAGGGTTTTCTCCCCAGCTTTTGTTCTGGCTGCATCTGGAGTCCTTGGAATATTAGGAAACAGGTGTCCTGGGAAGATGGGGGAGCTGGGGAGGGCCCCCCCTTGCCCCCCCTTGTCAGACATGGAAGGTGAGTGGAAGTGCAGCATCTCATTTGTCATTTCCACTCTCCGGCGGATGAGGCGAATGCTTTCTAAGAGTGGGTTTTGGTTTGATGGCACCTGCTTCTTCATGTTAATAGACTTCTGGGGTGAGATGGAGCTGGGTGACATCACCTGCAGGTGTGGGAGCCCGCGGCAGCGGTCTGTTGCCTGGCGTGTGTTTCCCTGGGCGCTGTGAGCCACATCTGCTCTTGACTGTGAGGGCGTATTTGCCAGCAGGCTAAAGAAAGAGATGTTTTTAACCAGAACAGAAAGTCAGAGGTAACGAGTTGACTCTGGGCTGGGTTGTAAACACACATACTCTCCTTATGACTTTAGCTTATTTCATTTAGTTATGGAACAAGAGACACGTGTTTATTTTTTCTTTCAAGTATCACCATGTCAGTAAAAGTCTGTTTCCACGTACCCTTTTCTGCATTTCTTGAACCCACCTGTTCTAGTATAGGTTTAAAAGACCCCCTCTTCCTCCGCAAGCCTGCCTTCTGGTGTTCCTTCGGTTTGTAAGCATTGGCTCCTTTGAAGAGAGCTCACATGCTTCAGAGGGGCAGTCCCTGTGTATATAACATCAAAAGCAATTCACCATTTCTCTAAATCCGCTTCTCATTTCTGCAGGACAATTAAAGGTCACATTGCAAAGCTGAATCAGTTATAGCTTCGCGTTCAACCTGAGCTGATGTTATCTACCTGGGCTGGGTAAAATGTTAGTGTTTGCACGGTGAGTTTAAAAACAGAAGTCTTTTGCATAACTGTATTTGAAAAATCTTAAAGAAAAGAGAAAGAGAATGGGGTAATGATATGAAAGGATGCCACCTGACTCAATATTTTGGTAACCCAGCTGGCTCTTGGAGCAGTCCCACTGTTCTTCGCAGAACTTTCTAGAATATGCGTACTGTGGTTGGGTGCCCTTTGCTTGGTGCGCTGTGCGTTTCGGTGCTCTGTGAGAATCCATCTGACCCCAATACATTTTATTTGACACGCACAGCTGGGTTGCTGGTACATGGTGCAGGCCGTTAAAGAGAATGCTAAAGAAAACACAGACCATCTATTCATCAGATCACTGTGAAAGGGGGATTCACTAGGGCGGCCTCGAGCAGGCGTTCACCTGCGGGGGAGGGAGGGGGGCCCACTGGGCTCCCAGGAGCAGGAAACACAGCTGCCATTGACCTCTGACGTGTCCCATGGCCAAGTGCTTGGCCAAATGTGAAACCTGATGGCATCTCCAACTTGTGGAATCTTATTTTAGGGTGCTTTGCAAACAGGAGGGTTGGGTGGCTGGGCCGATCTCTTATTTGCTGAGTGTATGGGCTTCCCAGGTGGCACTAGTGGTAAAGAACCTGCCTGCCAATGCAGGAGACGTAAGAGGCACAGGTTCGATCCCTGGGTTGGCAAGATCCCCTGGAGGAGGAAATGGCAACCTATTCCAGTATTCTTGCCTGGGAAATCCCACAGACAGAGGAGCCTGGCAGGCTACAGCCCATAGGGTTGCAAAGAATCAGACATGACTGAAGTGACTTACTTAGCACATATGCTCCCCAGGCGCTTGGCACCCAGTGGGAACACTGACCGAAGCGTTTGCATGTGAGCGATATATCTGGCCCTGGGGACCATGCTAGGTCTCCCCGAGTGCCTCTCAGTCTCACTAGAGACAGGAGAGAGGAGGCAACTTCTAGAATCCTTGGGAAACCTTTCTTTAGCCACAAGGACGTTCCAACAGCCTCAGCCCAGTTCATGCAACTTGCTTAGCCCTCAACACACCATCCTCTTTTTGCCTCCTCAGTGGGTTTTTGCACATGGCAATGCACACCTGGCATGGAGCCCCTGGGAGGTGGCAGCTGGGCTTATCTGAATCTTGGGAACAACGGAGCTGGTGGATTAAAATGTCTTCCTAAGGGGAACTTCTCTGGTGGTCCAGTGGTTAAGACTTCACCTTCCAGTGCAGGGGGTGCAGATTTGATCCCTCATTGGAGAGCTAAGATCCCACGTAACTTGCAGCCAAAACAAACAGCCCTGGTTTTACACCTGTTCTTTTATCCAGTGCAGCAAGCTTTACACTTGTGTCTGTATGCGTGAGGTTGTCACCTAGACAGCCATTCTGTAATCCCGTGTAAAGACTGGGGCAGGCCCCTTATCAGCTCCACTGTGGTAAGGGGCTGCGGTGTCTTGAATAACATCACCTGTCCTGAGTGACATCATCCCTTTCAGAGCAGCCGCTTTGAGCCTGACCTAGGCTGAGATGTGGCCTCTGTCCCCAGCTGGTCTATCGTGTGTACTTAACTCAAGACTGCGGATCTTAGTGCAGGAGGTGGGATGCTTGGGGGACCTAAGAGCCTTCCTCTATGGCTAGAGCTCCACCCAGCTCTGCACTGTAGAGACCAGGATGTTTGGAGAGGCAGACTTGGGTTCTTGTCTGTTCCTCTACTCCATAGCTGGGTGATTCTGTGCAAGGCAGGCCTGACACAGAGCACTCAGGAAGCCACAGCTGGGCTTATCTGCATCTTGGGGGCTACATATGGAGCTAGTTGATGAAAATGTCCCCCTGAGGGACTTCCCCGGCAGTCCAGTGGTTAAACCTTTGCCTTCCAATGCAGGGGGTGTGGGTTTGATCCCTAGTGAGGGAGCTAAGATCCCCTAATTCCACACACCTAGAGACCAAAAAACCAAAACATAAACAACAGAATCAATGTTGTAACAGATTCAATAAAGGTCTTAAAAATGGTCCTTATTAAACAAAAATACAGTGTCTCCCTTTGCCCCTAGGCTCCCGCATTCTCCCGGTGGAAGTGATTCTGGATATGAGTATACTACCAAACCAAAGTTGACAGTAAATTCTACAAGGGTTTCTAGAAGTCCCAAGCTATTCTGTTTCGGAAATGGATTTGTTTCAGTATTGTTTGACAAAATGTTCATGCCTCCAAAACCAAACCAGGTTCCAGGCTCATAAGGCACTTTCAGAAACCCTTTGCTTTCTTTTTAGTTGCTTATCAAGCTCAGTGAAATTCTGCAGCATATTAAGACAAGAAACAACAAAAACAAAACCAAGAAACCTCCATCTAGGAGTAAGCAAGCTCCGGGAGATGGTGAAGGACAGGGAAGCCTGGCGTGCTGCAAGTCCATGGGCTCGCAAAGAGTTGGATGTGACTGAGCAACCGAGCGGCAACGAGAACCTTGGCAAATACAGCTTGACAAGATGGCCTTGAAAACAACCACCACCAAAACCCAAACCTCTGAGAATGTGTGTGGCTTTTCCCATTGGGACAGCAGTGTAGGGTGTCTGTCTGCTTAGCTGACCTCTGGGAAAGACCAGGATGACACGCCCTCCCTTGTACTTCCGATGCTTTATTGATTCCCTGCCCGTTCCCCCTTCCTCACATTCGTTCTGCTCCCTGACCTAGAATGGGGGAAACTAAAAATCTAACCCTGGCCACATTATTAAAATCTGGAAATGTGGAAATTGGCACAGGGTAGTTGATGTGAATTTCAAAACACAGGGTGGGGACTTCTGCTCTGACAAAGATGGAACAAAAGCCCTCTCTGTCTTTTGGAGGTCGCTAATCCCACGTTTGCCCCTTATTGTCAATACGTCATGTCTGAAACGCTTGGAGTTATTTCCAATTAGTGGGTTTAAGTGCACCTTGCTTTCTGAGCTGGTGACCCCTCAGTGTTTGTTTAGTGGGATTTTCTCACCGGGCTTCACCTTGCTGCACATTGTTTGACTGTCAGGGCATCTCAGCTGCTCTGGTGACCCCGTCAGGAACGTCCGTGTTGTGAGACTTCGGGAACTGTTGTGAATTTCGTGATGACAGATGGCAGATGCATAAAGGGCACCTCTTGGGCTTTGTGAAAAGGGATTTGAGTTCTCAGAATTGTTTTTTTTTTTTTCCTGTTTCTCTATTCTGGGGCATGTCTGCAACTGCTAGCAGAGTTGTGATGTGGCCCATTGAGAATCGCGAGGCCTGGGAGGCCGAGAGCCCTTGTGTGCCACACATACCTACTCGGGGACACATGTGTCCCTCCCAGGCCTCCCAGACTGGCCTCAGCAGACCCCAGGGGCTCGGCCACTTGCTCTGTTGGAAAAGTAGCCTCTTCCGAGCATCACTGGGGTTTCATTCAGGCAGGACTTTTGTCTGATTTCTGAAGATGGATGGGAGGGACAGAATGATGGAGAAAGAGAGCAAAAGGAGCCTCTTAGGTTCTGCTTCTGAACAGGCATTTGTAACAGCTGCTTTCCCTGCTCCGGCTGAGACTTAAAAAACTAAAATTAAAACTAACATATGACCCAGCAATCCCACTCCTGGGTGTATATCCAGAGAAATCTATAATTAAAAAAGATACATGCACCCCTCTTTTAATCACAGCGCTAGTCACAATAGCCAAGATGTGGAAACAACCTAAATGCCCATCAACAGAGAAATGGATAAAGAAGACGTGGAACATATATACAAAGGAATATTACTCAGCCAGAAAAAGGGATGGAATCGCACCATTTGCAGACACGGATGGACCTAGAGACTGCCATACAGAGTGAAGTAAGTCAGAGAAAAGCAAATATCATATATTAATGTATATGTGTTGCCTCTAGAAAAATGATATGGATGATCTTATTTGCAGAAGTCATTTCATGCCACAGAAAAGTTTCTCTCCATTTGTCATGATTTACAGCATTGGAAACAACATAGCAAGGGGAGTGGGTTAAATCACTTATGATGCATTCCCATCATGGAGTGTTACATGGGCGTGAAAGTAATGCACAGGCAGTTTTTAATAACATGGAAAGATGCTCACAATATAATGTTGGGTTAAAACAAAAAGCTTAACTCTGAGTTGTATTGTACAGCGCACTCTAGTTACATTCTCAGGGGTAAAAAGCCATGTCAATATGTGGAAAATAAGACTGGAGAGAAATTTGTTGACCCATGAGCAGTGCTTGCTTTTTGACAATGAAATTATCCATGATTATTTCCTCTTTATTTTATTCTGGGCTTTCTGCATATTCTACACTGAATGTGCATTGGTTTTACTACGTATTTATTTATTTGGCTGCGCCAGATCTTAGTTGTGGGGTATGGGATCTAGTTCCTGCACCAGGGATTGACCCTGGTGGGCTGCCTGCATTGGGAACTCAGAGTCTTAGCCACTGGACCACCAGGGAAGTCTCACACTGGTTTTATATTCAGAACAAAGTAGTAGAAAATAGAGAAGAAACAGAAGCCTAGAAGATTAAGGGGGTTTTCTCTTAGTCTCCCAGCTGTTTGGTGACAGGGCAGAAACAAAACCCAAGTTTCCTGACTCTGATCTGGATGAGGACTCGTCTCACTCAGGAGGGGCAGGATGCCTGCAGCCGTGTGCCCAGCACGAACGGCTCCAGGGTTCTCACCCAGGACCCTGCACCTTATGTGGACATGCTTGTCTGTATGGAGGCAGATATACCTGTAGGTCTTTTGTTTTTCCTTCAGTACTCACTGTTTTTCCAGTAATCATGTACGGATGGGAGAATTGGACTGTAAAGAAGACTGAGTGCCTAAGAACTGATGCTTTCGAACTGTGATGCTGGAGAAGACTCTTGAGAGTTCCTTGGACAGCAAGGAGATCAAACCAGTCAATCCTAAAGGAAATCAACACTGAATATTCATTGGAAGGACTGATGCTGAAACTGAAGCTCCATACTTTGGCCAGCTGATGCAAAGAGCCGACTCATTGGAAAAGACCCTGATGCTGGGAAACAGTGAGGGCAGGAGGAGAAGGGGACGATAGAGGAGGAGATGGTTGGATAGCATCATCGACTCAATGGACATGAATTTAAGCAAAGTCTGGTAGATAGTGAAGGACAGGGAGGCCTGGCATGTTGCAGTCCATAGGGTTGCAAAGAGCAGGACATGACTGAGTGACTGAACAACAGCAACTCGCTGTAATGAGCAACCTTTGAGAACTCAACAGCTGGGCCCCTTGAGTGGAAATCAGAGCTAGTCTAAGTGTCCCTCCATGGGATGCTAGTGTTACAATTTGTGTGACTCATGGATGTATTTCCATGGGGGCACAAGTAGTCTATATCTTCTTCAGTTTCTGCTCTTCTTCTCTCCTCTTTGACTTCTTCTCCATTAGGGAGGACAAATCAGAACAACTCAGATCCCTTCACTGGGGTGGGGAAGTGATGCTGTTCTTAGAGAAAGCCCCACTACACTCCTTGACTGCACCAGAATGGCAGCCCTTTCACCAAGTGCTTTGAGATCCAAGTGCTTTGAGAACAGACTGAGTCCCCTCTTAACTCCTGTCATTAACTGCTTAGGTGACCTTGGTCAGCTCTTTCCTTTCTCAGAGAATCTCCCACAGTGAGAATGGGAAGAATCTTTTCTGGTGAACAGGTTTCTTCAGGGCGTGCGGCAACAGTCTGATGGATGACAGGAAAGATTTTTCCAGTTCCCAGGAAGAGGAGTCCCCAGAACTGAATCTTGCAAGGGAGTCTTTACCTCTTAAGGGCAAACTCATGTTTCACTAAGCTCACAGGGACCCCCAGCTGTTCATTCTTCTCCAGCAAGAAATTCAGCTCTCCAGTGCTTCAGAGGTCAGAGGCAGACCCACCGGAACATTCCATCCTTGTTGACATGTCCTTGGGAAGTTGATCTCAGGCTTGCTGAGTTATGGGATCTTCAGACGTGCCCTTCAACTTAGGAAGAGGAGATGCTCTTCCCCACATGGGAATAGCCCTTTCAAGGGGACAGGAGCTTGCTGCCCCCAGCCAGGACTGTCTCCCAAAGAGGGAGCCCTGCCAATGTTTGCCTGCAAGATTCAACCTCAGCTGTGTTTTTCAGGCTGAGTATCTCTCCCTTCTAGGATGGTTTTGTAGAGTTCATCAGGCTTTCACTGACTGTCATACAGCTTGGTTCTTGGTCTTGGGGCTGCAGGACAAGCTGGCTCACTGATTGGAGCTCAGGGCTTGGGTAGACTTTGCCAGTTTCATCCTGAGCAGCCCTGTGCCCAGGTTCCTGGGACTGGTGTCTCACTGTAGCCCCGTAGCCAACAAATGCTCTGATCAGGTACCTGGTGGCCCAGCAAGAGGGCACCCGAGGCATGCAAGGTGACCAGTTGTCTTCCTGCTCCATTGACTCACGATTTTTATTTCTTAAGGATATCTTTATGGTGGGTGATTTCTATTTTTCCATGTCTCTGAAAGCACTCCTAAAATCAGGGCCTTTGGGAGAATTTCTGGTTGCTGGGAAATTTTAATACAAGCTGAAAATACAGGAACCAGCATCCCCAAACCTAAGTCTGTCTATTGAAAGTGAAGTGAAGGTCGCTCAGTCATGTCTGACTCTTTGCCACTCCATGGGCTGTAGTCCATGGACTTCTCCAGGCTGGAATACTGGAGTGGGTAGCCTTTCCCGTCTCCATGGGATCTTCCTAACCCAGGGATTGAACCCAGGTCTCCCGCGTTGCAGGTGGATTCTTTACCAGTTGAGCCACAAGGGATACCCAAGAATACTGGAATGGGTAGCCTATCCCTTCTCCAGCAGATCTTCCCAACCCAGGAATTGAACTGGGCTCTCCTGCATTGCAAGCGGATTCTTTATGAACTGAGCTATCAGGGAAGCCTGTTGAAAAGCTAGAATTAATTGTACATTTCCAGCTGTAAACACTGAAGGAAGGACCAGGGCCTGTGTCCCTATCTCCGGACTGGTGTGGGGGTCGGAGCAGGACAGCGCCCAGTGCTGGGTGGTGGTTGCCTGCCTGCTCAGATCCGCTTTTCAAACCCTTTCATTTTTACTCTACATTAACTTTGCATTTCTAGATGGTTGAACCCTGGCCTGATTTCACATTCTGAAACTAAGCCTGTTTCTCAATTCTCTGAAGAAAAGGATGTTTCAGAGGAGTGATGAGTCACCTTTTATTTTGAACCCGGTGAGAAGAATCCAGTCTAAGACGCACTAAAGGGATGAGCATTTGCTGTATTTCAAAATGATTATGTCTATGTTAAAATTTATTTTTAAAGTGATACAGGCACACATTCTTATAGAATTCAGAGTCATCCTGTGCGCCCCCTGCCATTCCAGGCCCCTTCCTTGAGATCACCTCTGTTAACAGTTTGATGGGTGTCTTTCCGAGATGTGTATGCATCCGTGTGTGTGTGTGTGTGTGTGTGTGTGTGTGGAGAGAAAGAGATCATGTAGTGTTACTTATGTGTCGTGTATTTTTTAAACAGCATTAGTTTCGGCTGTGCATGGGCTATCCCTGGCTGCTGTGAGTGGGGGCTGCTCTCTGGCTGTGGTGCACGGGCCCCTCACTGCGGTGGCCTCTCTGGTCGTGAAGGATAGGCTCTAGGTGCACAGGCTTCGGTGGTGGTGGTGGAGCACCGGCTTAGTTGCTCCGTGGCATGTAGGGTCTTCCCAGACCAGGAATCGAACCCATGTCCCCTGCATAAGCAGGTAGATTCTTTACCACTGAACTACCAGGGAAGTACTGTCTTATATTTTTGCATATAAGTGGTAGCATAATCCAATCATTGTTCTACAACTTATTTTGTTTCCCATAGAACGATATATCTTGGAAACCATCCCAAATCATTGAAGATCTACCTTATTTTTAACTGCAGACTCATCATGTCCTATGGTAGATTTATTTAACTTACACCCTCTTGATCGCTAGAAAATGACTGTATTTCTCAGTGTGCCTAAGTGAAGCTCTGTTTCAGTGACAGAAGTAAAGTCAGCTTTTTCCCTCCTCAGAATGGTAGGTATCAATACTATTAAACAAAAACAAAAAACAAAGAAAGATGACTCACCAATAGAGGAGAGGTGGCCAGGCTGGCCTGCTCACAGAGCCCACAGCCACACAGAGGGCCTGATTTGCGGTCCGTGGACTGTGGGGGTCATGTGGTGGTCATGGGGTGAGCCAGGCAGGGGCACTGGCAGGAGCCCTGGTCCAGGGGTTCCCTTGGCTGGGAGGCAGGGTCAGGGCTTTCCTGGGGTGGCTCAAGCAGAGGTGACAGGCTTTGAGGTGAGGTGGCCAGAGGTTCATTTGCATGTCTCTTTACTCAGCATGCACTGTGTTCCAAGCATGTGCAAAGGGATTGGGGGTCTGCGGTGCCTAAGTTCAGGATTCCATCCTCTCATCTGGTCAGGGAGGAGGTTGTGCACAGGTGTGTGGCAGGAAGGTGTTGGATACGAGTTGAACCTTGAAGGGCGAGCACAGTAGAGGGAGTTTCTGCTTTTTAAATTTGACTTTGCCTAATTTTTTTTTTTTTTTAATTTGGCTTCACTGGGTCTTCGTTGCGGCACGCGGGATCTTTTTAGTTGTGGCATACAAACAAGTACTTGCAGCCTGTGGGATCTAGTCCCCTGACCAGGGATCGGACCTGGGTCCCCTGCACTGGGAGTGTGGAGTCTTAGCCACTGGAGACCACCAAGGAAGTCCCAAGGAGTTTCTAATGTAAGCCTGTTTTGAAAGCTTGACTTCTTACAGCTGCTCTTTCTGGCTTTGCCATTTTCCTTAATTCCTCCAGAGACCATCATAGGTGGTACTGGAGCCTTTTCTCTGGGGCTGGGGGCTCCAACTCCTGGTTCAAGATTCGGTGATAATCTGCCTTCTCCGTCCTAGGAAAAAAAGTCAACCATCAACAGGAGAAACAAAGGATTGATGTCCTTTGACGAGGATGCTCTTCTGGGGACTTCCCTGGTGGTCCAGTGGCTAAGACTCCATGTTCCCAGTGTAGGGGACCCAGGCTCAATCCTTGGTCAGGGGCCTAGATCCCACACACCACGACCAAGACCTGCCACAGCCAAATAAATAAATACTCAAATAAAAAATATTCTTAAAAAAAAAGAATGCTCTTCTGTATCGACCCAGTGCCTCCTCAAAGGAATCTTACTTCTGTGAGTTTTCTCAGCATACCCAGCTAACCCAGCCTTCATTTTCCATCCTCTTCTCCACACGCATCTTAGTCATTTGTCTCACCGTTGCTCCGGCTGGAATTTCTTGCCCATGCTTCCCACAGGCCGCGCTGGTGTGTTTCCCAAGGTGGTCCCTCTGGAGCAACCACCTAAGGGCACGTTTAGCGCCGTGGAAGCGGCGTAGTGAAGGTGGCGGCCAGCCTTCACCGAGTGCTCACCCTAGACAGGTGATGCGCTACACGCTGCCCTCTATCATCTATTTTTCCCATTGCAGCAACTCTGGGGGTAGGTACTACTTGCCCCACTCTGTAGTTCAGGTGACTGAGGCACAGAGACCGTAGGCAACTTGGCCAAGGTCACACAGCTGGTAATGGTGAGTGCGTCCTCCGCCCAGCGCTCCCCGCCCCCTTCCTCGGAGCCCGCTCTTCTTGTGGACAGTTGGCGTCTTGACTCTCATCCCTGGGGGTAGCTCTGTGTGCTCTGTCTGGAACACTATTAATGCTGGTTGTTGGTGGAAGTCTTCAGAGCCTGGACTAGAACCACAGAGACTTCCAGACTACATGAGGAAAGGCTTCAGGAAAACACATTTCTGCATTCTGTCACCCTGAAGGCCTTGCTGAGTCAACAGCTTTGCCTTTTGTTTAAATCTCTCTTTGGGGAAGGTCACCTGAGTGGACCGCCATTTTTCAGCCCGCCGTGGTGCTGAGTGAGTGAGGCCGGCTTTGGGCTCAGATGCTTTCTGTCCAGATTTCCCTTTAGAAGGGACTGTCTCCCAGGGACCCGCCTCCCCGGACCCGTGGCTCCTGTTCCTCCCACTGTGTCTGAGTGAATCTGGTTACACTGGGTCCACATCAATCAAGGCTCTGGGTGCAGGGAACCTCGCCTTCAGCCAGAAGTTTCAGTTTAAGTGGAAACCCTCCATCAAGAATAAACAAGTGACTTTCTAGATAATCCACATCTGTGTAAATCAAAGTATGCTTTGGTCTATTGCGGTATCCCATTAAAATGCCTGGGTGCATTTTTACCTAGTTTAGAAGATGGTCTGACTTAAAGTGTAGAGCACGTGATGAACCCAAAGTGATGGGATTGGACCACTCACCTGTGGCAGGCGCTGGCCACAGAGTTACCCACCCCCTGAGCCTGGGCTATAGGTACCCTGCACAATCACACCCCACCTCAGCGATGCCTCTTTGGGAGGCATTTAACTCCAGAGACTGCGGGGAAGAAGGGGATGGAAAATCTCTCACCAGTTCGTGCATACTTTCAAACTGGCCCTTAGCCTCCTTTTGTCCAAGAGGAGGAAGGTCTTAGTGGAAATGCAGAGAAGCTACATAAATGCTTGACTTTCTGAAAGCCAAGAAGATCAGATTGATGTAACATAAGTCCAAGAGCAGTTTTGATTATGGATCATTATTATTACTGTTTCTTTTTTCTTCATCTAGTCACTTTCCTGGTGGCTCAGAATCTGCCTGCCAGTGCAGAGGAGACAGGTTAGGTTCGATCCCTGGATCAGGAAGATCCCCTGGAGAAGGAAATGGCAGTCCACTCCAGTATTCCTGCCTGGAGAATCCCCATGGACAGAGGAGCCTGGGGGGCTACAGTCCATGGGGTTGCAAAAGAGTTGGGCTTGACTTGTTGACTAAACAACAATTTACTTTAGAAGCTAACTAACAGCACCCAAATCCTCCCTCCTCGCCCCACCTCATCCCCTGTGTCCTGTGCACTTTTATGGAACTGGGCAGTGAAGCATTATGCTTCCTGCATGCCAGGCAAGGGGCACACGCTTACCTGTTTAATGGGTGTGCATTGGTTCCATAACGTGGGTGAGAAGCCCCACTTATTTTTCATAAATGAAATAGCTTATTCTGTGTACATGGCTGGTTAGCAGCGGGTTCCCTTGTTCCTGCTAGCCTGAGGTGGCACTACATTCTGGGACTATAGTGCTGCTTAGGGACCAGGGCAGGGCCTGGCCCTTAATCAGCAGTGGCCACTGTCGTCACCCTCTGAGGGGCCCTGGCCCTCGCCATCACCCAGCCCTGATCATCTGACTGGGGTGGGGGGCAGAGACCCTGCAAGCCCTGTGTGAACTCTCCAGGTCATATTCATTGGTCACAGAGAGCTTGGGTGACCCGTGAGTAATTCAAGCCCAGGGGGTCTGTCTCCAGAGCCCACACCCTCAGCCACTGGGTGCTCCTGACCCTCAGCCTCCTGTCAACTGCCACGAGCCCCTCTGACCTCCCGACTACAGGATGCCCACACCCTGGGGTGGGGCACATGTAACCCCTTGCTGTGTGAGACTCAGCCAGCCCTTGACCTGGCACCCTTCAGCCATCAGATGGGCTCAACTTTTTTTTTTTAAGATTTTTTTTGATGTGGACCAATTTTAAAGTCTTCCTTGCATTTGTTACAATACTGCTCCTGTTTCATGTTTTGATTTTCTGGCCCCAGGCATATGGAATCTTAAGTCCCCAAACAGGAATTGAACGCACAACCCATGCTTTGGAAGGCGAAGTCTTAACCCCTGGACCACCAGGGGAGCCCCTGGGCTCAACTTCCTAATCTAAAGCCTGGCTGTGCCCCTTTGGGCCGGGGCTTATAACAGGTGACCCGAGCAAGTGGTCTCTTAGGAGCCTTCAGAGAACTGGCTTCATTTCCTTCACAGCTGGTTTAAGCCCATAGGGCCAGGCTCTTCTTGTGCCTGGGGAAATCAGGGTGTTTCCCATGATTTTTTTTTTTTTTTCCTGAGAGGAGAAAGACTTCAAAGCTGACTCTCCTGTACAGCATGTTCTCCTGAAACACGCCTGCCATTTTTCAGGGGTTCGGTAGCCACATGGGGCTGGTGCTCAGCTGTTGGAAAGCACAGAACACTTCTATCCTTGCAGAAGGTTCTGTAGACAGTGCTGCTGTAGCTAGCTGCTTGGGCAGGCCCTGTGCAGCCCAGTCTCCCTGCTTTTCAAGGAAGCCTGAAATCTTATTTTTTCTTTCAATGAAAACTTTTTAATTCTTAGTTATTGGCAACAAATCCAACATTTAAAACAACTCAAGATGTGGGCAGACCACAGGTATAGACCGAATTCCAGGGATAGGATGGGCATATTAATCTGTATTTTAACAAAGCTTCTAGGAGGTGCTGATGGAGGTTAAAGTTTTTTTTTTGTTGTTTATTTTTGATCATGCCGTGTGACATGTGGGATCTTAGTTCCCAGTTCCCCAACCAGGGATCGAACTTGCACCCCCTTCATTGGAAGCACAGAGTCTTAACCACTTAACCAAGGAAGTCCCTTGATAAAGGCTAAAGCTTGAAAAACGGCCTGAAACGTTTAGTTTGCTTCTGGTTATGCCAGGAGCCAGGTCAGGACTAGAACCCAGGTCTTCTGATTTGCAGTCAACCTCATCCTCATGAACAAGATCAAATATTTAGGGATGTTCCCTTCTCCTGACACCTGGTGGCCAGAGCAGGTACCTGCTGGTGGGCCCCTGCCTTTCACGGAGGGCTCTAGAGGTTTCCTGAATTTAGAGCTTCCTCTGTGTTTCGTGTTCGAAACTGAGCTCCTCATCTCAGAATGCAGGGTTTTTTCTGACTCCTAGGAAATCCTGGGGAGGAGAACTCATGTGGGGATACCAGGTCTGTGTCATGTGACAGGTGGGGTTTTGGTTTCAATGAGGTCACGGTAGTGGGGGAAGGGCAAGAGAGAGCTGTCGGGCCAGCTCAGGAGGTGCTCAGACCCACCTCTTAAATCATCCCAACGCTGGAAAATCTGCTCACTGCCTCATGGGATCCACTTCAGAGTGCTAGGATAATAAATGACCTCATTGCATTCCTTCCAGAATTTGAAATTTATGTCATGTTGGAGAGTGCTGTATCAAGCCAGTACTGCTGGTTAGAACTTCTTCGATGGGCAGATTTGATTGGGAACTTTTCATATTCCTAGAGTGAGAGAGTACAGGCTGGAAAGAACCCTTCTAGCTCTTTGCCCAGCTAGAGCAATCCATTTGGAACTGGCTTTGTTTGGCGGTCTGGGGAAGGGCTCAGAGGTGTTGTAAATGGTTCTTGTTATGAAGGGACCATGATGCCCCATAGGCCTTGCCGGCATTCAGCCTCCAGGAGAGAAGCAGGCAACAACACAGCAGAATGAACCACTGTCTCAGTGAGATGGCGGGGTTGGGGGGGCATGGGGGCAGGGCAGGGGGCGGACACCGTGAAGCTTGCGCCGTGGAGAGCTGAAATCTGAGAAAGTCATGACTGCCATTCATCTCAGGGGAGTGCAGATTCAACTTGTCAGATCCTTGTCACAGTCTCAGCCCTCAGGAGTATGACTCAAGAGGAATCTCCCAGTTAATGTGGGGGCATACCATGGGTGTTAGGTCATCTTTACTAAGACAAAGTCAAGTTCAGGGTCAAGATCATTGCTATTAAGTTGAAGGCCAAGAAAGGAAACAGCTCTGCCTCCAGGGGAGCCAGAAGCAGCAGCCCCACTTAACCTGGGGTCACAGATTACGGCCCTATAGCCCACTGAGATACCTCCACTGATCCCGGCTTTTTTTGGTAGCAATTAAAAACCATTCAGTTTTGTTAATTAGCATATATTAATTTCACATATAGTCTAAATAAAGCCTTTTACAGTCCATTGTGTGATCCTAGATCAAAATGCAGATTGCAAGCATATAGAAACATTTTTACCTCTCTGATATAACGATCTAAGAATTGTGATTTTTTTTTAGTGATTTACACAACAGAGACTAATTATTTAGTAAGCATGGACATATATGAATTATATGACTTTGCCAGAAAGGGTTTCCAATACTTTTCTTGAGTATCAGGGTATCTTTATTTTAATCATGTCAAGTAACATTAAGTTACTTAAGTCATTAAGACTTCTGTCTGTTGATGTTGTAAAGATACATCAGGATCTGAATGAGCTGTCATTGTTTTATTCAAAAGCAAGTGACATAACTACCTAATATTTAGAATAAACCTCTGTCTTCTGTTAACACATGGAATGACACCCGGAATACTTCCATTGGGCATTGTTTTTGGAGGCCAGCTTTCAAAATGACCTGGGAGTGAGGGAACACTTCCTTTGGTCGCCTGCTTCCTGCCAGTCCTGGGAGCCCCTGTGCCCCTCCTCCTTCCCCAAGTTCTGAAGTCTCCTCCCCCATGTGCTTGCTCTGCCTTCCCTGACTTTAATGATCACGGACGAGCGTTTCAGCTATTTGCTGCTACATAATGAACCACCCCAAACTCAGGGCCTAAATTAGTAACGGTCATCATTTCTCATGAAACATGGGTGAGGAGTCTGGCAATGTCGTCAGGGGTTCCTCATGCAGCCGCATTCAGCTGGGAGCTTGATCGAGGCTGAGACTGGCCACGAGTTGTCCTCTTTGGACTTCCTGGAAGCTGGGCTTCATCCAAGAGGCAGGACGGGGAAGCTGCCGGGCCTCTGAAGAAACAGGCCCAGCGCTGGCCCTGTGCCACTTACTCTGTGTTCTTCGGGTCAAAGCAAGCCTGAGGGCTGCTCAGATTCAAGAGGAGGAGGGGTGATCGCGTGCTGAAGGTCTCACCTGGGCTGCCCCAGGTGAGAGTGGGCAGCAGAGAGGTACCTGGTTGCTGGTCTCATTGATGGATGAAGGGAGAGCTTCTGGCCCCACAGATGGATGAAGGGAGGGTGGTCCCTGTAGCTTCTCAGGCCTGGAGGAGAACAGTGTGTCACTGCTCATTGCTTTGGGCTCCAGGAGGCTGCAGGTAGTGGCCTGGCTCCATCTGCTTTAAGGCTCAATCAGAGACCTGTATTTCAGTTCCTTAAATGGTACATGACCGCTGTGACGTTTCCTTTAGCCTGGATTTTGGAAACCCCTGGCCGGTGGATATTGTGGGAGAGGGAATGGAAGGAGGGGATTGATGGCTGGTTAACCTCCAACCCTCCTGTAGAGCATGACTTTGTCCCTTGTCCGCAGTTCCACAGAGACGTCACCAAAGAATGGAGGGAGTGCAGGTGGTGGGGTGGGTAGCTCCAGGTTGCCTAAATCATGATCAAAATATATTTTCTCCTTCCAGTAAATGGCCATGTAGCATTGTCTCTGGCCCTTTCTGTCTGCATTTGTTTCAAACATAAATCAAGTTTCTAAGTTCCTTAGCATTGAGTCGTGTTGTCTCTAAGCAAATGTGCTATTTCTCAGGTACATATCGATCACCACCGCCCCCCACCCCCGGCTGCCTGTGAAAGGGGACGGAGTTTGGGAAGCTCTTGTTACAAAACTCGTATGTCCCCACCAGGTCCACTGGAGGTCACCTTCTCACCCTAGGGTCCTGTTCATAGCCACTGGGAGGACCTCAGGTGGTGACAGGATGTGGGCACCCATGTTTGGTGCCAGGGAGCCCAGTGGCAGCAGAGTCAGGAGGTTTGGCCAAGCTGGGGGCCTGGATTCTGGGAGAGCAGTGTTGCAGATGGGGTCCACAGGATGCTGGAACTTCCCCCATTGCTGTAATTTATTGAGTCTTTCCTTTCAAGCTTCTCAAGACATTACCTTGATGACTTATGTCTCTCTGCAACTCTGACAGAGATCCTAGAATTGTCCTCTTCTCTCTTTAGGATACCTGGAGGGCGAGTAGTGGGGCAGGATTTAACTCAGGTGCCCCCTCAACCACTAGCCCCACTGCCTCTCTCCAGAGCTGGCAAGCAGGGCCAGAGGGGCTGTTTGAGCTCCTCTGCTCAGCCCTCCAGTGGCCCTGGCTCATGCAGTGGAGGGGGTGAAGGAGCCTTCCCTTGGATGGGAATGGAGGAGTTCTGACCTTGCAGCCTGAACCTGTTCAAATGTATTATCTGCATTTGTCCAGCAGGTTAGATTTGTATATAGGAGACAGACCTACTGGGAAAACAGCTCAGCCTTCCAAGTTCTTAAGTGTCCATGAAGAAGATCTCCATTGCTGCTGGAGAGGCGCTTGGGAAGTGGTTGAGACGAGCAGCGTGGGCGGGCCCCAAGCTCTCCACAGAGCATGGGATGCGCTGATGTTGATCCATCTCCCTGCAGCAGGGCTCTCGCCCCTTTCTCTCACCAGCACTGCGGGCCGAAGACAGGGCATGGGATCCTGGCATCTACCACATGGGTACCAGCTGCCCCCAGGACCCCATCTGTGCGCTGACCACCCTGTGTGGGGGTCAGCCTGCGGCCAGGGGCACTGTGCTTCTGGGTGAGAGAGATTCTGAGCCTGGCAGAAAAAGCAAACTTTCCCACAGCAAGAAGGGTTTGGGGCACTCAAGTGTGCAGGTGGGCGTTGCTCGCCTTGGGAAAGTGGGCTGCAGCGGGTAGACCTCCTCTAAGGCCACCTGTGGGCTCTGAAGGCTAGCTGGAGGCCATGGAAGCCACAGAAAGCTCCGAGGGGGTGAAGGGGCTGCCCCTCGGTGGCAGAATAGGCATGATATTTGTGGGCTCAGGTTGGTAGGTATCAGCAAGATGAAAAGTTGTTTGATTCTATGGTTGGTTTCATGCTTGTTGCAAAATGAACCTCTCTCACCCCGGCTGAAACTTGGATGTCCCTCCAGGTGGGGCTGGGCTGTGGCTAGAGGGTGCAGCAGGCAGGAGGAGGGGGTGATGACATCTCTAGGGGCAGAGCGAGCAAGAAGGAAGGGCGAAAGGCACCGAGAGCCCATCCCTGCCACTCTGGGATAGTGACCTCCAGCAAGTCTGTAACCATCCTCCTTAGGAAGTGAGTGGAGGCCCAGATAAACATTTCTGAAGTGACTCTCTGGCTTTCCCAAGTTAGCATGGGGGAGAGGTGTTAAAATCATAGTGTGTGTGTGTGTTAGCTGCTGAGTCGTGTCCGACTCTCTGCTACCTCATAGACTGTAGCCCTCCAGGCTCCTCTGTCCATGGAATTCTCCAGGCAAGAATACTGGAGTGGGTAGCCATTCCCTTCTCCAGGGGATTTTCTCGACCCAGGGATTGAAACTGGGTCTCCTGCCTTGCAGGCGGATTCTTTACTGTTTGAGACACCAGGGAGGCACACTAAAGTCATAATAAACATGTTAATAAATTATAGTTTCAAAGGCTTCCCTGGCGATCCAGTGGTTAAGACCTCACCTTTCAATCCAAGGGGTGCAAGTTCAATCCCTGATCAGGGAGCTAGGATCCCACATACCTCGAGGGCAGAAAACCAAAACACAAACACTGCTGTAACAGATTCAATAATAAAGACTTTAAAAAAAAGTGGTCTGCATTAAAAAACTTAAAAGTGAATAAATAAAACTATTAAAGAATTATAAATGCCGCCTCCCCACGGTGTTGTGATCATGGCACGGCTGACGGGGAAGGCCATGGTGCTGAGCTGCTAGTCTTATAACATTGTTGATATTATTATTTGCATCAGTGTCTCAGACTCCACCCTGGCTGCCCTGCATCAGTCTCCCTGGGGGCGGGGTCAGAGAACCTTCCTTTCAGGAAACAAGTACTTTGGGCCCCAGACCCTTGAGCTGGCAGGTGGCTGAGTTCTTCCTATGTCCCTGCCGGCTCCATTCCCTTGTCCTGCATTAGCACTTTCCTGGGAAGAAAACATCCTTCATGATTTCATACAACATACAGTGACGGCTCTAAGCCCAGGTATGGCCCTCAACCTGCTGGATGTTCTGAGTGCCGGGATATGGCCTCCGAGCTGGGGTCATTTCTGCACCCCGGTGATGAGGGAGTTAGGACACTCATGGTGACTCGGCAATGAGCTCAGTTTCCTTGGGACCAAGAATCCTCTCCAGACGTAAATGAACTAGTTGAAAACGTCGCCTTTTGAACTATTTTCTGGGTTCTTTACATGCAGGGTTGCAGGTTTCTGTGAGTCACGAAGCTCTGGCGCTTTCTTTGTTCATATAGTCTTGGGGAAAGAAGAGTGTGACTTTGAAAACCGGGTCACCACAAGCCACAAGACTGTGACAGCCCTCCTCTTTACAGCTCTGAGTTGTGAGAGGCAGGTAAGGGGCTGTGCCCCAGGAGCCATTGTCCCGGCAGGTGTGTGTGTGGTCTGGGCGTGTAGGTGATGCTGTGGCTTCTGGCCGAGTTTTCTCTACTCTGGGACCCCCTTTCCTCTCACCTCACTCTTACCCCTCCAAAGAGAAGCTTGTTTTTTTTTCTTTCTTAGCAGCCCAGGTGGCATTGCCTCCTGCAGCCTGGCTTGAGGCCAAGCAGGGGTCCCCCGCTGATCCTGGGGTGTCTGACATAGGGCAGGTTGTCTGACCTCTCTGAGCCTCAGGTTCTTCATCTGTAAAATGCAGAGAGTAAACTCCACCTGCGGGGTACCTAAATGAGGTGTGTGAAAGATGTTCTTGTTGTCTACAAAAGATGAGATGAGGACTCACCCACTGGGTGAGTCGGTGTCTTTAGGACATGTGGGGAAGAAACAGCAAAAGTGTTTCTGGGGTCCTCTGTCCCCCCAAGCCTGTATAAACCCACTCGACTGCGTTTTGTAAAATACCAGTTCTCATCCGCGAGGAAAAGCAGCGGCACTGGAAGTGCCTCTGCCCAAGGAGACTGGCGCCCCTCATATCCATGCCTCTTCCCTCTTGGACCTTGGGGTGTCGTGACAGACGTCCCTCACAAAGTCCTATGGGAGGAGCACACGCTCTGCAATGGAAAGCGGCTCTTCCGAGGGGAGCTGAGGTGCTGGGCCTGTGGGATGGGATGCTTCCGGCCAAGGCAGGGGGCCCTCTGGGAGGGAAGGAGCAGGCAGGGTGACTGCGGTCAGGCACACCCAGGAGTCAGCCTCTGTGAAATCCAGGGGGCCTGTCCTATGTGAGATCCAGGGGGAGCTGTCCTGTGTGCAGCTTCTCCCTCTAGTTTGCCCAGGACTCCTGCCCTGTGGTTCATGGGCTGCCGGGGAACTTTCCAGGGGACTGAGGGGGACTCTGCACTCAGGAGTTCAGGCTCAGCCTGATGGGCCCGTGGTCCAGGTGGTAGCATCTGGTCTCAGCGTATGGCAGCTGATTAGTTGAAGATGGTGGCAGAAACAAGTTGGAATGAATGACAGGCTTCTAAAAGATTTCTTTGGGTCCATTCATGCAATCTTTATTTAGGAATCATCCCAGGTGGCGCTAGTGGTAAAGAACCCGCCTGCCAATGCAGGAAACAGGAGTTCAATCCCTGGGTAGGGTAGATTGCCCGGAGGAGAGCATGGCAACCCACTCCAGTGTTCTTGCCTGGAGAATCCCAAGGATAGAGGCGCTTGGCGGGCTACAGTCCATGGGGCCGCAAAGAGTTGGACATGACTGAGCACACACACACATTCATTCATTCACTCTTTCAGCATTTTTGTTAAGGACCTGCTGTATGGCAAGCCCTGTTCTAGTCACTGGGAATACAGCCTTGAACAAAACAGACAAAAATCCCTGTCTCCTGGAGCTGATACTCTTGAAGGAAACAGAGAAGAGATAAAGAAGTAAAATGTGAATTACAAGATGAATTGTATGTAGTGATATTTAAACAGAGAGTAGGAGGCCAGAGTCAGAGACTCTCAGCTGAGTGCCCCCTCCACAGGTACTCCCAGGGCAGCTGCATTCCCTCTGACAGCAGGGACCCCTGGGCCATGCCTGAGGACCCTGTATAGTCTCCTACAGCACAGAGCCCTGGGAGGCCCTCAGTAGGTGACAGTTAAGTGAATGGAAAAGAGATCAGGGGGGTCTTGTTTGTGGCGGAGGGACACTCCTGTCCCCGTGTGACTGTCTTGCTGTGCCTTCCTCCAAGGCCAGGCAGTGGTCCAGCGCACCATGGGCAAAACTGGCTGCTCAGGAACTTCTCACGTTCAGTCCTCCCCTGGCTGCTATGCATCCTCTGCTCCGCAAGGAGCCGGGGATCTCTGCCTCGTGATGCTAGCTACCTCGGACTCCTAGCAGATCTGGAATCACTGGCCTCCACTCCACTCCAGTATACTTGCCTGGAGAATAATCCCATGGATGGAGGAGCCTGATGGGCCATACCATCTATAGGGTCACAAACAGTTAGACAGGACTGAAGTGACTGAGCACTCACGCAGCATCAGGCTGGGCTTCTGCGGGGGTTCACCTACTAGCTTTTCAGATGTTTCTAGAAAGATCTATAACTTCTGTCCATTTTTCTGTTGGTCTAATAAGAAATCACGCTTCTATAGGATCTGTGCAAATGGGTTTTTGTTTGGTTGCTGTTTGTTCAGATGCCATAGATCTAGCTGGAAACAGAACTTAACCCTTTGATAATAACCACTACATTGATGCTGCCCACAAGCACTCAGGATTTCCCTTTCCTACAGACTGCCACAGTCATGATAGACAGTAAAGGTTATCACGTTATCTCCTCTTGACAAAGGTCAGACCCTCTGCCGACACTGAGGCTGTGCGTTCCTTTGCTACAATGTTAGAGGCCAGAAAGTCCCACTGGGACCATCCCTGGCTCCTGGGATGGTAAAGATGGGTCTTGCTCACTGGTGACCATGGCTCTGCTCCTCTGCTCTGTGATGCCCCTCTGGAAAGGGCACTGCATCCTCCAGCTGCAGTAACCCTTCCTGAGCATGTGTTCCATGCCCTTGATCTGCAGTAGGGGGTCCCCAGCCTCCAGGATCTGATGCCTGACGGTCTGAGGTAGAGCTCATGTAATAATAAGAGAAATAAAGTGCACAATTAATGTGCTTGAGTCATCCCGAAACTACCTCCCACCTCCATCTGTGGAAAAATCGTCTTCTAGGAAACCATTCCTTGGGACCAGAACGGTTGGGGATCGCAGATCTGGAGGATCAGATTGCTCCAAGCACTCCCCTGGCACTCAGGTTGGGTGAGGGAAAATCAGAAGGCTAGCCAGACAGGACCACTTTTGGGGATTAATTCTCAAAGTTTTAAATCAAAGCTCATTCTGACTATGTCACGAGTCTCTTATGTCAAAATTTAAAATAATCCTATGCTTTTTGAAACTCACTAGTTTTTCCCAAGATTCTGCTTAAAACAATAAAGGACCTTGGTTTTTACAAAGAGTTTCAGCTTGGATTTTCAAAGATGTTGAAATAATCACCTTCTTGGCAATTATCCTTCATAGCTAAGGGATAGGAGAGCAGCAGAAATGACAGACATGCCTGTTTCACAGGTTGGGAAAACATATGATAGAGGAAATGTTTTCTTTCCAGACATTCTCAAGTTCAAGGGTTGGTAGACTTTTCTGCAAAGGGCCAGATGATTACTATTTTAGACTTTGAAGGCCTTGTGGTCCCTGTCACAACTACTCAGCTCTGCTGTTGTGGATCAAGAGTAGTCGCAGATAGTCTACCAATAACTGAGCATGGCTGGCTTCAACAGAATATTTATATAAATGGGCAGCCAGCTGGCCAGCCCTACCTAGCTGATGGCCAAATGAGATCCAGTGCTCAGACTCTAAGAGTGCCCAGGCCTAAATGCTCTCTTTACAGGGAGTGAGTTCTCTTCAGAAAACAAAATTTTTCTCAGGTGCAGAGTAGATAAGAAACTTCACGTAGCCCTTCCAGAAAGTAGTGGACATCTATGCTGTGGTGCTGGAGAAGACTCTTGAGAGTCCCTTGGACAGCAAGGAGATCCAACCAGTCCATCGTAAAGGAAATCAGTCCCGAATATTCACTGGAAGGACTGATGCTGAAGCTGAAGCTCCAACACTTTGGCCACCTGATGTGAAGAGCCGACTCATTAGAAAAGACCCTGATGTTGGGAAAGATTTAAGGCAGGAGGAGAAGAGGGCAGCAGAGGATGAGATGGTTGGATGGCATCACCGACTCAATGGACGTGAGTTTGAGCAAACTCTGGGAGATAATGAAGGACAGAGAAGCCTGGCATGCTGCAGTCCATGGGGTCACAAAGAGTCAGACATGACTTAGTGACTGAACAACAACAACATGGTGGATAAAATGTAAAGCATCTCTTTTTTAAAAAATGCTTTGCAACACTGACAGATAACACGAGGTGAAGCGTTAAGGAAACTTCACTCCAGGGAAATAGTGTAAATGGAAACCAATGATGCCCTGGAGGTGTCTGCTCATCCCAGTGTTCCCAGGCGCAGGGCATGGGATCCAAAACGCATGGCTGATGTAGGATCAGGCGTTGGATTGAAAATTGTCTGTAAAACTGGGACCCGGCAGGGTGACATTGTTAATGAGAAGCAGAACCAAGGTAGGGACTTGCTTGGTGGTCCAGTGCAGGGGGCAGGGGTTCAGCTTCTGGTCAGGAACGAAGTCCCCACATGCTGTGAGACTTGGCCAAAAGACTGTTTAAAAATTAAAAGAAAATGATGGGAATGACAAGGACATTTCCTGTCTTGACCTTGGATATGATGGAGGGGCCAGAAAACCCAAATGGGACCCAGGGGTAGAGTTCCCATAACTATAATCCTGACTTAGTTGAAGGTCATCCTAGGTTAAGAACACACCCCAGGCCCTGGAAATCAATCCAACATCTCTGGAGAAAACACATTAAAGCTCAACTTTCAGAGCTAATGTTTGAAGGAACATGGAATCACAGTCTAAACTCGCTAGCACACGAGGAGGTAAGCCACGATGAACGAGCTGGCAGAAGTGAAAACAATAGTGTCAGACCTACAAACACTGCAGATGTTAGTAGGTGCCAAAAATGAAGTGTATACATAAACAAAATAAGGTATTAAAACGATGACCAAGGAATAAGAGGGTATCAGAACCAACCAAGAACACTAAAAATAAATAGAACTCTTAGAAATGAAAAATATAATAATTGGAAATTGAAGCTCAAAAGATCAGTTAAGTAGATACAACTAAAGAGAAAATTAGTAAATGAGAAGTTCTACGGAGACAAAGATGTGGAAAATACATAAGAGGTGTTAAGAAACATATAGGAACAAGTGAGAAATTCACACTATTGTTTAATCGGTGTGCCAGAAATAGTGAATACAGAGAAGTAAAGGGAGGATGTAATAACAGAAATCTTGGTTAAAAGTGTTCCGGAATTGATGAAAAGACAAATTCTGAGTCAAAAGCCCAACCTGAAGAGAATGAGTAAAAGCAAGTCTACATCTAATCCTTTTTTTAAAAAAAGAAATACTTATTTTTATTTGTTTGTTTGGCTGTGCCAGGTCTTAGTTGCAGCAAGTCAGGCTTGTTTCCTGAAAACTGTTT
The DNA here is from genome assembly GCF_029378745.1 of Bos indicus. Classification (NCBI taxonomy): domain Eukaryota; kingdom Metazoa; phylum Chordata; class Mammalia; order Artiodactyla; family Bovidae; genus Bos; species Bos indicus. The sequence goes on along the minus strand of NC_091770.1, from coordinate 1,366,488 downwards.
TTCTTTTTTTTTTTAAGTATTCATTTATTTGGCTGCACTGGGTCTTATTTGCAGCATGTGAACTCTTTCTAGTTCCCTGATCCAGGATCAAACCTGGGCCCCCTGCATTGGGAGCACAGAGTCTTAACCACTGGACCACCAGGTAAGTCCCCCTGAAAACTGGCTTTGGGCTAATGTTTCTCATACTTGCTGTTGAAATCTGCCAGCCGCTTTCCCCAGGGTATATTCATGTGGGCTGTATTACCCTCACTGTGTTGCCCCCAACTTTTTTCAGTGTCTCCTGACCCATGGCCCTGAGAATATTGTTTTTACAGACATCTGCAGAATGCACTTCGGGAAATTCTGGCCTAGTGTGAATGGGTCCCACTGTTGATGTTTTTGCAGGCAGATGGCTGCCTCCACATGTTAAAGATGATGATCTGGGATGCATAAACTTTGATCTGAAAGTGAAATGGTTGAACATGTTAGCACGTGATGAATTTTCAGGTCTTGTTGTGAGGAGTGGAAATTTGGCTTCTTTTAAAAAAACACATCAAAATGCTTTTGTGTTTTGGACAAACACATTAAACCTCAACTTTCAGAGCTAATGTTTGAAGGAACATGGAATCACAATCTAAACTCACTAGTACACGAGGAGGTAAGCCACGATGAACGAGTTGGCAGAAGTGAAAAACAATAGTGTCAGACCTCCAAACACTGCAGATATTAGTAGGTGCTGATACAGGCGGCTGATGCAAAGCATAGGACCAGACGGCTGATGCAAAGCATAGGGCACCGACTCTCGGTTTCTCTGCATCCTTTGATCATGTTTCCCACCTTTCAATGAGAACAGAGAGCAAAAAGCCCAGCCCTGGGCCTCAGGCTCACACCCACCATGACACAACAGTTGCTGTGTTAACGAGTTACCAGAGGTACCAGAGGTTGTTTCTATTATTCCAACTTGAGGGGTTAATTTACTGTGACTTTAAACGTCTGTGTTTCCTTTCTACCTTGGGCTAAAAGTCCAGCATACTTTGGATGACATCCAAGTTTTGCTCTTTCTTTGTCATAATGACAAATTTTAATTGCTTGCTGGCTGACAACAAAGGACATCTATTTACCTCTCCTTGTAGGTATATAGAATTCCCAATATTCAATTTAAGAGAAAAAAATTTGTTTGATAATCTGAATAAATACATATTTTAAATGATTCCCGAAAGGCTTTCAGTTCAGTTGCTCAGTCATGTCCGACTCTTTACAACCCCGTGAATCACAGCACTCCAGGCCTCCCTGTCCCTCACCAACTCCCGGAGTTCACTCAAACTCATGTCCATCAAGTCGGTGATGCCATCCAGCCATCTCATCCTCTGTCGTCCCCTTCTCCTCCTGCCCCCAATCCCTCCCAGCATCAGAGTCTTTTCCAATGAGTCAACTCTTCGCATGAGGTGGCCAAAGTATTGGAGAACACCCAGGACTGAACTCCTTTAGAATGGACTGATTGGATCTCCTTGCAGTCCAAGGGACTCTCAAGAGTCTTCTCCAACATCACAGTTCAAAAGCATCAATTCTTTGGTGCTCAGCTTTCTTCACAGTCCAAATCTCACATCCACTGGAAAAACCATAGCTTTGACTAGATGGACCTTTGTTGGCCAAGTAATATCTCTGCTTTTGAATATGCTATCTAGGTTGGTCATAACTTTCCTTCCAAGGAGTAAACGTCTTTTAATTTCATGGCTGCAATCACCATCTGCAGTGATTTTGGAGCCCCCAAAAATAAAGTCTGACACTGTTTCCACTGTTTCCCCATCTATTTCCCATGAAGTGATGGGACCAGAAGCCATGATCTTAGTTTTCTGAATTTTGAGCTTTAAGCCAACTTTTTCACTCTCCTCTTTCACTTTCATTAAGAGGTTCTTTTGTTCTTCTTCACTTTCTGCCATAAGGGTGGTGTCATCTGCATATCTGAGGTTATTGATATTTCTCCCGGCAATCTTGATTCCAGCTTGTGCTTCCTCCAGCCCAGCGCTTCTCATGATGTACTCTGCATATAAGTTAAATAAGCAGGGCGACAATATACAGCCTTGACATACTACTCCTTTTCCTATTTGGAGCCAGTCTGTTGTTCTATGTCCAGTTCTAACTGTTGCTTCTTGACCTGCATATAGGTTTCTCAAGAGGCAGGTCAGGTGGTCTGGTATTCCCATCTCTTTCAGAATTTTCCACAGTTTACTGTCACCCACACATTCAAAGGCTTTGGCATAGTCAACAAAGCAGAAATAGATGTTTTTCTGGAACTCTCTTGCTTTTTCGATGATCCAGCAGATGTTGGCAATTTGATCTCTGGTTTCTCTGCTTTTTCTAAAACCAGCTTGAACATCTGGAAGTTCACAGTTCACGTATTGCTGAAGCCTGGCTTGGAGAATTTTGAGCATTACTTTACTAGCGTGTGAGATGAGTGCAATTATGCAGTAGTTTGAGCATTCTTTGGCATTGCCTTTCTTTGGGATTGGAATGAAAACTGACCTTTTCCAGTCCTGTGGCCACTGCTGAGTTTTCCAAATTTGCTGGCATATTGAGTGCAGCACTTTCATAGCATCATCTTTTAGGATTTGAAATAGCTCAACTGGAATTCCATCACCTCCACTAGCTTTGTTCATAGTGATACTTTCTAAGGCCTACTTGACTTCACATTCCAGGATGTCTGGCTCTAGGTGAGTGATCACACCATCATGATTATCTTGGTCATGAAGATCTTTTTTGTACAGTTCCTCTGTGTATTCTTGCCACCTCTTCTTAATATCTTCTGCTTCTGTTAGGTCCATACCATTTCTGTCCTTTATTGAGCCCATCTTTGCATGAAATGTTCCCTTGGTATCTCTAATTTTCTTGAAGAGATCCCTAATCTTCCCCATTCTGTTGTTTTCCTCTATTTCTTTGCATTGATCGCTGAGGGAGGCTTTCTTATCTCTCCTTGCTATTCTTTGGAACTCTGCATTCAAATGGGTATATCTTTCTTTTTCTCCTTTGCTTTTCTCTTTTCTTCTTTTCACAGCTATTTGTAAGGCCTCCCCAGAGAGCCATTTTGCTTTTTTGCATTTCTTTTCCATGGGGATGGTCTTGATCCTTGTCTCCTGTACAATGTACAATGAACCTCCGTCCATAGTTCATCAGGCACTCTGTCTATCAGATCTAGTCCCTTAAATCTCTTTCTCACTTCCACTGTATAATCATAAGGGATTTTATTTAGTTCATACCTGAATGGTCTAGTGGTTTTCTTCGATTTAAGTCGGAATTTGGCAACAAGTAGTTCATGATCTGAGCCATAGTCAGCTCCCGGTCTTGTTTTTGCTGACTGTATAGAGCTTCTCCATCTTTGGCTGCAAAGAATATAATCAATCTGATTTCAGTGTTGACCATCTGGTGATGTCCATGTGTAGAGTCTTCTCTTGTGTTGTTGGAAGAGAGTGTTTCTTATGACCAGTGAGTTCTCTTGGCAAAACTCTATTAGCCTTTGCCCTGCTTCATTCCGTATTCTGTATTCTTGATGAAAGTGAAAGAGGAGAGTGAAAAAGTTGGCTTAAAGCTCAACAGTAAGAAAACTAAGATCATGGCTTCTGGTCCCATCACTTCATGGGAAGTAGATGGGGAAACAGTAGAAACAGTGTCAAACTTTATTTTTGGGGGCTTCAAAATCACTGCAGATGGTGATTGCAGCCATGAAATTAAAAGACGTTTACTCCTTGGAAGGAAAGTTATGACCAACCTAGATAGCATATTCAAAAGCAGAGACATTACTTTGCCAACAAAGGTCTGTCTAGTCAAGGCTGTGGTTTTTCCAGTAGTCATGTATTGATGTGAGAGTTGGGCTGTGAAGAAAGCTGAGTGCTGAAGAATTGCTGCTTTTGAACTGTGGTGTTGGAGAAGACTCTTGAAAGTCCCTTGGACTGGGAGGAGATCTAACCAGTCCATTCTAAAGGAGATCAGTCCTTGGTGTTCTTTGGAAGGAATGATGCTAAAGCTGAAACTCCAGTACTTTGGCCACCTCATGCGAAGAGTTGACTCATTGGAAAAGACTCTGATGCTGGGAGGGATTGGGGGCAGGAGGAGAAGTGGATTACAGAGGATGAGATGGCTGGATGGCATCACTGACTTGATGGACGTGAGTTTGAGTGAATTCCGGGAGTTGGTGATGGACAGGGAGGCCTGGCGTGCTGCAATTCATGGGGTCGCAAAGAGTCGGACATGACTGAGCAACTGAACTGAATATTCCATTGGTTATATGTACCACAGCTTTCTTATCCATTTGTCTGCCAATGGACATCTAGGTTTCTTCCATGTCCTGGCTATTGTCAACAATTCTGCGATGAACATTGGGGTACACATATCTCTTTCAATTCTGGTTTCCTCGGTGTGTATGCCCAGCAGTGAGATTGCTGGGTCATATAGCAGTTCTATTTCCAGTTTTTTAAGGACTGTCCACACTGTTCTCCAAGTGGCTGTACTTGTTTGCATTCCCACCAACAGTGTCAGAGGTTCCTTTTTCTTCACACCCTCTTCAGCATTTGTTGTTTGTAGACTTTTTGATAGTAGCCATTGTGACTGGTTGATTTGCATTTCTCTGATAATGAGTGATGTTGAGCATCTTTTCATGTATTTGTTAGCCATCTGTATGTCTTCTTTGGAGAAATGTCTGTTTAGTTCTTTGGCCCAGTTTTTGATTGGGTCGCTTATTTTTCTGTAATTGAGCTGCAGGAGTTGCTTGTATATTTTGAGATTAGTTTTTTGTCAGTTGCTTTGTTTGCTATTATTTTCTTCTATTCTGAAGGCTGTCTTTTCACCTTGCTTATAGTTTCCTTCATTGTGAAAAATCTTTTAAGTTTAATTGGGTCCCATTTGTTTATTTTTTGCTTTTATTTCCATTACTTTGGGAGGTGGGTCATAGAGGATCCTGCTATGATTTATGTCAGAGAGTGTTTTGCCTATGTTTTCCTCTAGGAGTTTTATAGTTTCTGGTCTTACATTTAGATCTTTAATCCATTTTGAGTTTATTTTTGTGTATGGTGTTAGAAATTGTTCTAGTTTCATTCTTTTACAAGTGTTTGACCAGTTTTCCCAGCACCACTTGTTAAAGAGATTGTCTTTTCTCCATTGTATATTCTTGCCTCCTTTGTCAAAGATACAGTGTCCATAGGTGAGTGGATTTATCTCTGGGCTTTCTAGATCCACTGTCTTTGTGCCAGTACCATACTGTCTTGATGACTGTTGCTTTGTAGTAGAGCCTGAAGTTAGGCAGGTTGATTCCTCCAGTTCCATTCTTTCTTAAGATTGGTTTGGCTATTCGAGGTTTTTTGTATTTCCATACAAATTGTGAAATTATTTGTTCTGCCGCTAAGTCACTTCAGTCGTGCCCAACTCTGTGTGACCCCATAGACGGCAGCCCACCAGGCTCCCCCATCCCTGGGACTCTCCAGGCAAGAACACTAGAGTGGGTTGCCATCTCCTTCTCCAATGCATGAAAGTGAAAAGTGAAAGTGAAGTCGCTCAGTCATGTCCGACTCTTAGTGACTCCATGGACTGCAGCCCACCAGGCTCCCCTGCCCATGGGATTCTCCAGGCAAGAGTACTGGAGTGGGGTGCCATTGCCTTCTCTTATTTGTTGTAGTTCTGTGAAAAATACCGTTGGTAGCTTGATAGGGATTGCATTGAACCTATAGATTGCTTTGGGTAGTATACTCATTTTCACTATATTGATTCTTCCAATCCATGAACATGGTATATTTCTCCATCTATTTGTGTCATCTTTGATTTCTTTCATCAGTGTTTTATATATATAGGTATTTTGTTTCTTTAGGTAGATTTATTCCTAAGTATTTTATTCTTTTTGTTGCAATGGTGAATGGAATTGTTTCCTTAATTTCTCTTTCTGTTTTCTCATTGTTAGTGTATAGGAATGCAAGGGATTTCTGTGTGTTAATTTATCTTGCAACTTTACTATATTCATTGATTAGCTCTAGCAAGTTTCTGGTGGAGTCTTTAGGGTCTTCTATGTAGAGGATCATGTCATTTACAAACAGTGAGAGTTTTACTTCTTTTTTTTTCCAATCTGGATTCCTTTTATTTCTTTTTATTCTCTGATTGCTGTGGCTAAAACTTCCAAAACTATGTTGAATAGTAGTGGTGAGAGTGGGCATCCTTGTCTTGTTCCTGATTTTAGGGGAAGTGCTTTCAATTTTTCACCATTGAGGATAATGTTTGCTGTGGGTTTATCATATATGGCTTTTATTATGTTGAGGTATGTTCCTTCTATGCCTGCTTTCTGGAGGGTTTTTATCATAACTGGATGTTGAATTTTGTCAAAGGCTTTCTCTGTATCTATTGAGATAATCGTATAGTTTGTATATTTCAATTTGTTAATGTGGTGTATCACATGGATTGATTTGCGAATATTGAAGAATCCTTGCATCCCTGGGATAAAGTCCACTTGGTCATGATGTATGATCTTTTAAATATGTTGTTGAATTCTGTTAGCTAGAATTTTGTTAAGGATTTTTGCATTTATGTTCATCAGTGATATTGGCCTGTAGTTTTGTTTTTTTGTAGCATCTTTGTCTGGTTTTGATATTAGGGTGATGATGGCCTCATAGAATGAGTTTGGAAGTTTACCTTCCTCTGCAATTTTCTGGAAGAGTTTCTTCAAACTCTTCCAGAAAATCAAACTCTTCCAAATGTTTGGATAGGTGTTAACTCTTTTCTAAATTTTTGGTAGAATTCAGCTGTGAAGCCATCTGGTCCTGGGCTTTTGTTTGTTGGAAGATTTCTGATTACACTTTCGATTTCCATGCTTGTGATGGGTCTGTTAAGATTTTCTGTTTCTTCCTGTTTAAGTTTTGGAAAGTTATACTTTTCTAAGAATTTGTCCATTTCTTCCAAGTTGTCCAATTTATTGGCATATAATTGCTGATAGTAGTCCCTTATGATCCTTTGTATTTCTGTGTTGTCTGTTGTGATTTCTCCATTTTAATTTCTAATTTTTTTGATTTGATTCTTCTCCCTTTTTTTTTATTGATGAGTTTGGCTAATGATTTGTCTATTTTATTTATCTTCTCAAAGAAGCAGCTTTTAGCTTTGTTGATTTTGGCTATGGTCTCCTTTGATTCTTTTGCATTTATTTCTGCCCTAATTTTTATCATTTCTTTCCTTCTGCTAACCCTGGGATGCTTCATTTCTTCTTTTTCTAGTTGCTTTAGGTGTAGAGTTAGGTTATATATTTGATTTCTCTTCTGTATCTTGAGGTAGGCTTGTATTGCTATCAGCCTTCCCCTTAGCACTGCTTTTATCCCATAGGTTTTGAATTGTTGTGTTTTCATTTTCATTCATTTCTATGCATATTTATATTTCTTTTTTTGATTTCTTTTGTGATTTGTTGGTTATTCAGAAGTGTGTTGTTTAGCCTCCACATGTTTGTATTTTTAATAGCTTTTTTCCTGTAATTGACATCTAATCTTACCACATTGTGATCAGAAAAGATACTTGAGATGATTTTGATTTTTTTGAATTTACCAAGGCTAGCTTTATGGCCCAGGATGTGATCTATCCTGGAGAAGGTTCTGTGTGTGCTTTAGAAAAAGGTGAAATTCATTGTTTTAGGGTGAAATGTCCTATAGATATCAATTAGGTCTAACTGGTCCATTGTATCATTTAAAGTTTGTGTTTCCTTGTTAATTTTCTGTTTAGTTGATCTATCCATAGGTGTGAGTGGAGTATTAAAGTCTCCCACTATTATTGTGTTACTGTTAACTTCCCCTTTCATACTTGTTAGCCTGTGCCTTACATATAGAGGTGCTCCTATGTTGGGTGCATATATATTTATAATTGTTATCTCTTCTTCTTGGATTGATCCTTTGATCATTATGTAGTGTCCTTGCCTCTTTTCACGGCCTTTATTTCAAAGTCTATTTTATCTGATATGAGTATTGCTACTCCTGCTTTCTTTTGGTCTCCATTTGTGTGAAATATCTTTTTCTAGCCCTTCACTTTCAGTCTGTATGTGTCCCTAGGTTTGAGGTGGGTCTCTTGTAGACAGCATATATAGGGGTCTTGTTTTTGTATCCATTCAGCCAGTCTTTGTCTTTTGGTTGGGGCACTCAACCCATTTACATTTAAGGTAATTATTGATAAGTATGATCCCATTGCCATTTACTTTGTTGTTTTGGGTTCAAGTTTATAAACCTTTTCTGTGTTTCCTGTCTAGAGAAGATCCTTTAGCATTTGTTGAAGAGCTGGTTTGGTGGTGCTGAATTCTCTCAGCTTTTGCTTGTCTGTAAAGCTTTTGATTTCTCCTTCATATTTGAATGAGATCCTTGTTGGTTCAGTAATCTGGGTTCTCTTTCATCACTTTAAGTTTGTCCTGCCATTCTCTTCTGGCTTGAAGAGTTTCTATTGAAAGGTCAGCTGTTATCCTTATGGGGATCCCCTTGTGAGTTATTTGTTGTTTTTCCTTTGCTGCTTTTAATATTTGTTCTTTGTGTTTCATCTTCATTAATTTGATTAATATGTGTCTTGGGGTGTTTCGCCTTGGGTTTATCCTGTTTGGGACTCTCTGGGTTTCTTGGACTTTGATGACTATTTCCTTCCCCATTTTAGGGAAGTTTTCAACTATTATCTCCTCAAGTATTTTCTCATGGTCTTTCTTTTTGTCTTCTTCTTCTGGGACTCCTATGATTCGAATGTTGGGGCATTTAACATTGTCCCAGAGGTCTCTGAGGTTGTCCTCATTTCTTTTAATTCTTTTTTCTTTTTTCCTCTCTGCTTCGTTTATTTCCACCATTCTATCTTCCACCTCACTTATCCTATCTTCTGCCTCAGTTTTTCTACTGTTGGTTCCCTCCAGAGTGCTTTTGATCTCATTTATTGCACTATTCATTATATATTGACTCTCTTTTATTTCTTCTAGGTCCTTGTTAAACTTTTCTTGCATCTTCTCAATCCTTGTCTCTCTACTATTTATCTGTAACTCCATTTTGTTTTCAAGATTTTGGATTATTTTTACAATCATTATTCTGAATTCTTTTTCAGTTAGACTCCCTATCTGCTCCTCTTTTGTTTGGTTTGCTGGGCTTTTATCATGTTCCTTTACCTGCTGAATATTTCTCTGCCTTTTCATCTTGTTTAGGTTGCTGTGTTTGGGGTGGCCTTTCTGTATTCTGGCAGTTTGTGGTTCCTCTTTATTGTGGAGGTTCCTCCCTTTGGGTCGGGTTGGATGAGTGGCTTGTCAAGGGTTCCTGGTTAGGGAAGTTTGCGTTGGTGTTCTGGTGGGTGGAGCTGGATCTCTTCTCTCTGGAGTGCGATGAAGTGTCCAGTAGTGAGTTTTGAGGTGTCATGGGTTTGCTATGACTTTTGGCTGCCTGTATTTTTGTGCTCAGGGTTATGCTCCTGCATTGTTGGAGGATTAGCTTGTGGTATGTCTTGCTCTGAAACTTGTTGGCTCTTGGGTGGAGCTTGGTTTCAGTGTAGGTATGGAGGCTTTTGGATGAGCTCTTGTCGATTAATGTTCCCTGGACTCAGGAGTTTTCTGGTGTTCTCAGGTTTTGGATTTAAGCCTCCTGCCTCTGGCTTTCAGTCTTATTCTTACAGTAGCCTCAAGACTTCTGCATCCATGCAGCATGGATGATAAAACATCTAGGTTAATGGTGAATAGATTCTCCACAGTGAGGGACACCCAGAGAGGTTCTCAGAGTTACATGGAGAAGAGAAGAGGGAGGAGGGAGATGGAGGTGACCAGGAGGAGAAGAGGGGGACTCAAAAGGGGAGAGAGCAACCTAGCTGTAATTGATTTCCTATTTGCTCTCCACAGTCTGGAACACTCAGAGAGGTTCACGGCGTTCCATGAGAGAGAAGAGAGAGAAGAGAAGAGGGAGGAAGGAGATAAAGGTGACCAGGGGGAGAGGATGGGGAGTCAAAAGGAGAGAGACCAATCTAGCCTGTGATCAGTTCCCTAAGTGTTCTCCACAGCCTGGAACACCCAAAGAGATTCACAGAGTTATGCAGATAAGAGAAGGGGGAGGGAGTAGATAGAGGTGACCTGGGGGAGAAAAAGGAGAGTCAAAAGGGGGAGAGGGCAATCAAGCCAGTAATCACATTCCTAAGTAAAAACGGCTACTGAAGATTGGATTCTTAAAGGTACAAAATTGATAACAAATACCAAAAAGCAAAGATTAAAAATCTAGAGGTTAGAGTCCCCAAAATACAGTATTACAAAAAACAAAACAAAATTGCAAAAGTTATAAAAAAATATGAAATTTGCTTTAAAAATAGGGCCTTTTTGGGCAAGGTAATAGTAGATTTTAAAAATAAAAATTAAGGGAGTAATAAAGAACTTAAAAATTTTTAAAAATTAAAAAATGATAATAGTAAAATATATCTAGGAATTTCTCTGGAGCTGTTGTGGGCAGTGTGGGGTCAGTTCAGTTTCAGATAGTTCCTTGTTCCAGCTTATACTTCTCAAGGTCTATAGGCCCCTTCCAGTGTCATGCTGCTGCTAAGTCACTTCAGTTGTGTCTGACTCTGTTCCACACCATAGACAGCAGCCCACCAGGCTCCCCCGTCCCTGGGATTCTCCAGGCAAGAACACTGGAGTGGGTTGCCATTTACTTCTCCAATGCACGAAAGTGAAAAGTGAAAGTGAAGTCGCTCAGTTGTGTCTGACTCTTAGCGACTCCATGGACTGCAGCCTAGCAGGCTCCTCCATCCATGGGATTTTCCAGGCAACAGTACTGGAGTGGGGTGCCATTGCCTTCTCCGCCCTTCCAGTGTAGTTGGTGCTAACTACAGGGTTTTTATCTGTTGCACCTGTCACTTCCAAAGTGGTTCCCTCTTCTTTGTTTATTTTGGCTTCCTCTGTTTGCAAGTCTCTTCAGTGTCTAACTTCCGCCCTGACACAGAGGGGTGAAGGGGGTCACTTATTTAGGCTAACTTGTTCAGTCGTGCTGTGGGGAGGGAGGAGCACTGCAAACAAATATCACTGGCGTGTGTGGGGAGTGCTCGCAGTGTCTGGGCCACACTGGGTTTGCCCCCACTCACGGTGTGTGTGCTTTCCCGGTCTACACTGCTCAGGCTCCAGGTTGTTCTGCAGGGGAACTGTCTAGGGTGGGCCCTGGGCTGCATGCTGAGCCCCTCAGGTTCAGGTTCTCAGGTACTCCACAAAGGCGTTTTGTGCCCTTCCCAGGTCTGAGCAGCTCAGGCGCCCAGGTGCTTGGCGAGCGTGCTCTCCCCAGGTGGGGCGGGGCGTCTTATCGCCTCCCCCGTCCCAGCCTCTCAGTTTCGCCGTCTCAGGTGTGCTGTGTGTCTCCTCTGGGGAGCTGATCTCTGGCTTCGACCCTCCTGGTGGATGTCAACCGTCCAGAATCCCAGGAAGACTTGGTTAGCAATTGGGAGCCTGCTCGCAGTTTGGTAGAGGATGCCGTCCCTGGGGCCGAGATTGCCCCTCTCCGGCTCTGGCTGCAGCCTGCCTGCCTCCCTGCCTCTGGTGGGGCATGGGCCGGTCCGCAGCTGGCTAGCTCTCCTCTGGTATTCGCTCAGTCCTTTGTTCTGAGTGGGCCTGGCAGTGCCCTAGGTTAGAGCTTTTTGTGGGAAAGTTCTCTCTCTCTCTCTCTCTTTTCTCTCTGGCTATGCACAGTCTGGGTTGCTATCTCACGTTATCTCCCTCAGATTGCCCTCAGGGCATTCAGGGCTAGTCCTTCCCCTAAGCAGTGCAGCACGCGCCTCCCTGTTCAGCCCCTGCTTGCTGGTCGTGGATCCCAGCGTCTGGGCTACTTCTCCGCTGGGAGTTGCAGTTAGGTGCGTAATCTGGGTTTTATTTATTTATTTTTTCTTCCCGGTTATGTTGCCCTCTGAGATTCCAAAACTCCCCACAGACCTGCCGGTGAGAGGGTTTCCTGGTGTTTGGAAACTTCTCCTCTTTTACGACTCCCTCCCCAAGACAGGTCTCCATCCCTAACTCTTTTGTCTCTCTTTTTATCTTTTATATTTTGTCCTACCTCCTTTCGAAGACAGTGGGTTGCCTTTCTGGGTGCCTGGTGTCCTGTGCCAGCATTCAGAAGTTGTTTTGTGGAATTTGCTCAATGTTCAAATGATCTTTTGATGAATTTGTGGGGGAGAAAGTGGTCTCCCCATCCTATTCCTCCACCATCTTGGGACCGCCCCCCCCCCCCGTTTCTTCTAACACTTTAAACATGATTTCCATTCACTTTTTTTGTGAATATAGTTACAACAACTGCTTTGAATTGCTTGTTTTCTAAGTCCAGTATCTGGGTCACCTCAAAGGCAGCTTTTATGGCTTGCATTTTTTCCTATTAGGGTCACACGTACCTGTTTCTTTGTGCATTTTGTAAATTTTTTTTTTTTTAAGACAAGAGATGAATAATATAACAACACTGCATAGTGGGTCCCCCCTTCTGGGGCTTGTTGCTGTTGTTAACTGGATTATTTGTTTAGTGACTTGAATGGACTGTTTAAGTGGGATCTGTTGCTGCTGCAGTGTGCAGTCTGATGCTGTGTGTGCAGGGGTGTTGGCTTGAGCATGTGGCTGTGTGGCTGAGTGCCTGGGAGACTGTGGCTCTGTTCATCACCTTTCCTCATCTCCCCAGTGAGCTTTTTATTGTTTTTCTTAATGAAAAATTTTTATTGAAGTATAGTTGATATAAAATATTATATAGGTTACAAGTGTATAATATAGTGATTCACAATTTTTAAAGTTATACTCCACTTATGGTTATTATAAAAATATTGGTTATATTCCCCTGTGTTGTGTAATATACCTTGTAGTTTATTTTACACCTAATAGTTTGTACCTCTACCTCTATGTTGGTCTTCCCCACCCCTTGCCGCTTTCCACGGGTAACTACTAGTTTGTCCTCTGTGTTCACGAGTCTGCTTCTTTTATGCTGTATTCACTACGTCGTTGTTATGTTTTAGATTCCACGTGTAAGAGATATCATACAAGCAAAGAGTATTTGCTTCTCTCTGTCTGACTTATTATTTCACTTAGCGTAATGCCCTCCAGGTCCGTCCATGTTGCTGCAAAATGCCAGTCTTTTTTATGGCTGGGTGGTGTTCCATTGTATATGTGCAACACATCTTCTCTATCCATTCATTTGCTCTCGGACAGTTAGATTGCTGCCTTATGTTTGCATTTGTAAATCATGCTGCTATTTATATATCCCCCGTAAGCTTTGGGATGATCTGTATCAAGCCAGTTTGCGGTTCTCATTAGTCACTAGCTGATTGCTGTGTTGTTTTAACCAGTGCCCTGAAGCGTACATTATGCCACAGTCTGTTACACTTAAAGTTGGGTCCCTTTGCATGGGCACGATGTTTCCAGTCTGAGGCTGCTCCAACCAGAGAGGACTCTGCTTAGCTATCTCTTTCCCTGATTCTTTCTGTTAAACTTCTGGCTGATCTACCATTTCACTGAGCTTATCATCTTTTAGCTTGCTGCTAAAAGAATCAAAAGAGCTACCAGGGACTCTTAGTTGCTCACCATCAAGATCTCCGTTGTTTGAAACAACACTCCTAGGCATGATCTTCTGCTTACTTTGTTACCAAAATAGTTAGTCTCCTACACAAAACTGAAGAATTATCTGTTCTAACATCTTGCCTCTCTTCTTGCGCAGTCTCTGTAATATTCAGAGCTGAGAGTGAGTCAATAACTTGCTTCTCCTGATATGGCACCTCTGCAAGCAAGACTTCTGGACAGGGATGGTAGCTTCTGGTCTTCCCAGCTTATTCTTCCTGGCATGAGATCTTCATGCTAGAAGCAAGCCAAGTCATGGATGCTCAAGATTCACGATTCTTGACCTGTTGTGTCTGGAGTGGAGCTCATGCCCTATGAATGGGGGCCAGGTGGGGGAAAGGAGCTGTGGTCCTATTGTCTGTTGTTTAGTCACTAAGTCATGTTCAACTCTTTGTGACCTGATGGACTGTGGCCCACCAGGCTTCTCTATCCATGGGATTTCCCAGGCAAGAATACTGGAGTGGGTTGCCATTTCCTTCTCCAGGGGGATCTTCCCGACTCATGGGTTGAACATGCATCTCCTGCATTGCAGGCAGATTCTTTATTGCTGAGCCACCAGGGAAGCCCCCCTCTTGGCTGTATCTGCCTGGAATGAAGTTTCTCTAATGTGGAGCTGGGAGTGAAGGGGTGGAGTGAATGAGAGATGCCAGTGGACTGCATGAAACCATAGTCCTAGACTGGGAGGTAGTGGGAGGGGGAGCCCTATCTTCTTGGCTGCATCTACCTGCTTAGCTGCCATCACACTGAGCTACTGGGGGAGCTCGTTGGGGGATGAGGTAGTTATGAGTGGGTTCAAATGAGAGATGAGATGAGGGATGAGGTTCAAATAAGATTTGAATTTAGATTTTTTGGAATAGATGTTTCTGCATTTGCTTAATGCCCTTAAGATAATTTCCTGAGACTTTAAGAGTTGTTTTGGAGATAATTTTCAGTGATTAAATGAGAAGCATTTGAGTATCAGTACCTTCGTATGCAGGGTCAGCAAAAATAGTGGAGTCCAGCTGGGGATGAAAATTGGATTTCCCTTTTGAGCAAAGTTCAGAAGTGTGCTCTTTTCTCAGATTCAGTCCTGATAGAAGCGGTACGAAGACCCTGGTCTCCTGATCACTGGCAGGTCCTCTAGTCGAGTCTCCACCAGGTTCCCCAAGCCTCTTGGAAAACCATTCCCCAAGGCTGTCAACTTGTGTTGCATTCTTTAGCATCCCATGATTTGGCTAATTTCCCGTATCCCAAGATTGTACACAAAAACTCAAATGACCCTGTGGAAGTTTCTTTTCAGACAGCATCTCTGCAAAGCAGATGAATTATTTTTGTCACAAGCATAATAAATTGTTAATTTTGGAAATGGCTTTTGTAAAGAAAACAGCTGCCAGATTATTTTCTTTTTGATGTTCAAGTATGTGCAGGGATACATCAGTAGGAAGAAATGAGATGGGCTTGTCCTGACCCAGATGATGGCATTGCCCTTTGGGAATGCCCAGGAAGGGATTAGAGGTAGGTAACAGACTTAGGCAGATATTTCTGAGCAAAACATGGCAGTGAAATCTGGGTAATGAAGGGAGAATGTCCTGAAATGAAGCCCTGGGAAACCCACAGATGGGATAGGTCCCATACAGGCCCATGTGTCACAAGGGCAGCAAACCGATGGTGTGTTCTCTGGACAACTCCAGCTGAAAGAACTTTGCATTTCTGTGTTCAAGACCTTGATGACAGATGTGTTCACGCAACACCTGACATGCAGATGCTGGACCTAAGTGAGGCCCAGCGACTGGGTAGCTAGAAGCTGTGAGACGGAGGATGAAATGTTTCGTTTTTGCTGGGAGGGGTGATTATGACAATATAGACCCACTCAAAGAGATTTTTTTTTCCCCTTAAATAAATATTCCTTGAAGGCACATATGCCAACAGAACAGCAAAGTTTGTTTTTTCTTATTATTTCAATTTTTAGAATCAGAGATGAAAAAGGATGCCTGGAAAAAGCTGTGTTTAGGGAGGCTCAAGACCTGCATTAATTTCCTGGCAGATTAGAGAATAAAGTGGGAGAGAGGTTAAAGCAAGGACTTGTCTGCCAAGTGAATTGGAAGGAGGAAGATCAAGGGGATTGTCTGAAAGCAGGGAATGGCTATTTTAAGCAGATAGGAACAAGAGTCTGCTCACCTTCATTCGTCCTTCTTGGGTCAGCCTAGTGGCACTTGCTGCAGTTAACCATGTTGGTATTTTTATTTCATATTCCACTGGGGTAGACCTACATCTCTCACCTCTGCTTATCTCTAAAGTTAAAACAAACCACAAAATCACATAGATGAAGGGAAAAAGTGACATGTCCTTTTTGAAAACATTCAGAGAAAAAAAAGTCCCAAAGCAAGAGTGTTAGAGTAAACTGATTATATAAAAAATGTTTTAAATGTGTATATTTCAGATGACACAGAGAAATATCTAAACAAATATGACTAACGGTGGTTTATTTTCCTTAATATATAAAAAGCCTCTTTAAAAGAAACATAGTAACATCACAGTATATAAATAAACGGGCGCATGATATGAGACACTTTAAAGAAGACATGTCTATGGCTAATAAACATGTAAACGGACGAATTCACTTATTATTTGCTCGGCCTGATAAAGAGCATCTGAAACGTACATACAGGCATGCCTCTTTTTCGCCCCCCAGGTGGCATTAGTGGTAAAGAACCCTCCTGCCAGTACAGTACAATAAGAGACACGGTTTCAATCCCTGAGTCGGGCAGATACTCTGGAGGAGGATATGGCAACACACTCCAGTATTCTTTTTTTAAAAATTAATATATTTTTTAATGGAAGGATAATTGCTTTACAGAATTTTGCTGTTTTCTGCCAGATACCAACATGAATCAGTCATAGGTGTACATATGTCCCCTCCCTCTTGAACCTTCTTATCTCCCTCCCCATCCCACCCCTCTAGGCTGTTACAGAACCCCTGTTTGAGTTCCCTGAGTCATACAGCAAATTCCCGTTGGCATTCTGTTGTACATGTGGTAATATAAGTTTCCATGTTACTCTCTCCATACATCTCACCCTCTCCTTCCCCACCTCACCTCTGCTGTGTCCGTAAGTCCCACTCCAGTATTCTTGCCTGGGAAATCGCATGGACAGAGGAGCCTGGGGGATTACAGTCCATGGGGATACAAAGAACTGGACACAACTGAGCACAGCACATGCCTTGTTTTATTGTGCTTTTCACTACACTTCGAGATGTTGCATTTTTTTTTACAAATTGGACGATTATGTCAACCCTGCCTTGAGCACATCTACTGGTACCATTTTCCTGACAATATTTGCTCACTTCGTGTCTCTGTATCACATTTTGGCAAGTCTCACACTATTTCACACTTTTTCATCATCGTTGTATTTGTTATAGTGATCTGTGATCAGTGATCTTTGACATTACTACTGCAATGATGAAGGTGCAAATGATGGTTAGTATTTTTTGGCAATAAAGCTTTTAAGGTGTAAACATGTTAAAACACATAATATCATTGCACATAATAGACTACAGTGTAGTGTGAATTTTGGAGAAGGCAACGGCACCCCACTCCAGTACTCTTGCCTGGAAAATCCCATGGACAGAGGAGCCTGGTAGGCTGAAGTCCACGGGGTCACTAGGAATCGGACACAACTGAGCGACTTCACTTTGACTTTTCACTTTCATGCATTGGAGAAGGAAATGGCAACCCAATCCAGTGTTCTTGCCTGGAGAACCCCAGGGATGGCAGAGCCTGGTGGGCTGCTGTCTCTGGGGTCGCACAGAGTCGGACACGACTGAAGCAACTTAGCAGCAGCAGCAGTGTGAATTTAACTTTTATATGCACTGCAAAACCAAAACTTTATGTGACTTGCTTTATTGTGATATTTGCTTAATTGCAGTGATGTAGAACTGAACCCACAACGTCTCCGAGGTGTACAGTCAACATCATACTTAATGGGGAAAGACTGAATGCTTTCCCTCTAAGATTGGGTATCAGGCAAGAATATACACTCTTACTGCCGCTATTCAAGATAGTGATCAAAGTTGTAGCCAGTACAGTGCGTGTGTGCTTAGTCACTCAGTGATGTCCAACTCTTTCTGGCCCCATAGACTGTAGCCCTCCAGGCTCCTCTGTCCATGAGATTTCCTAGGCAAGAATACTGGAGTGGGTTGCATTTCCTCCTCTAGGGGATCTTCCCCACCCAGAGATTGAATTGGCATTTCCTGCATTTCTTGCCAGTACAGTAAGGCAAGGAAAAAGCAAACAGATTGGAAAGAAAGTAACAAAAGTGTTTCTATATTCAGATGACTTGGTTGTTATATAGAGAATCCCCGAATATTTATAAAAGCCCTAGAACTGAGAATTAAATTCAGCATGGTCTCCAGATGCAAAATAAACATGCAGAAAGCAAGTTCTTTTTTTTTTGGACCATGCTGGTCAGTATGTGCAATCTTCATTCCCTGACCAGGCACCAAACCCTTCAGTGGAAGTGCAGTCTTAACCACTGGAGTGCCAGAGAAGTCTGCAGTTGTATCTCTATATACAATGAACAGAAGGATTCCAGAATTTAAAATATAATGAATTTACAATTGATCATAAAAATTGAAATACTTAGGTACACATTTAACACTTATATGCTGAACAGTACAAAATACTGATTGAAGCAATTGAAGATCTAAATAAATGGAAAGACCTACTGTGTCTATGCATTGAAAGACTCTGATGTTGTGGGCGTCCTTACTTCCAAGGCTATGGATTGGAGAGGGAGATTGGGAGGAGCAGCCAGCCCTTGAGCTACTCAGGCATGCCCTAGTGCCAAGAGCAGGCTAAAGCCAGCCTAAAGCGAGGACTCGCCTGGTGTTCCAGTGGCTAAGACTGCTGCTGCTGCTAAGTCAGTTCAGTCATGTCCGACTCTGTGCGACCCCATAGACGGTAGCCCACCAGGCTCCCCCGTCCCTGGGATTCTCCAGGCAAGAACACTGGAGTGGGTTGCCATTTCCTTCTCCAATGCATGAAAGTGAAAAGTGAACGTGAAGTCGCTCAGTCGTGTCCAACTCTTAGCGACCTCATGCACTGCAGCCTACCAGGCTCCTCCGTCTATGTTCCCTGTGCAGGGGGCCTGGGTGTGATCCCACATGCTGCAACTAAAGATCCCACATGCAACAAAGATTGAAGATGCCACACAGTACAGCCAAATAAGTAATAAATAAAGATATATATTAAAAATAAAGCCAGCCTAAAGCCTAAGACATCAGTGTCAGCCCTAAAGAGAACTTCAGTCACTTGGCTTTCATCTCCTCACGCTTAACCTCAGTGAAGGAGAATCCTGGAGAGTGTTGGACCTCAGTGTATGTCTCCTTCCTCGTGCTGCGGTTAGACTTGTGTCTCTAGGATGACAGCAGGCTCTGGCCAGCTCTCTGGGCAGGCAGGGTGCACGTGGACCCTACAGCTGCCATATTATGTATGGAGGGCAAAGAGGAGAGATGGGTCAGCCCTCTTGCTTCCTCACAGTAATGACCAGAGCGCTGGGGGCTTCTGCAGTACTTCCGCAGTGGTGTTGATGATACAAGATTTCACTCTCTGTTTATATGATTTTTAAAATATAGGAAAATAACAGTGAAATCATTAAGCCACCACAGGGAGTTTCAGCTGTAATTTATGGCTCACGTCTCCCACCATTGTAATTTTGTTTTGCATTCATTAGGATGCGAGTTTCTTTAGAGAAAAATCACAAGGAGTCACAGTTCTGACGACTAACATTAACCAGTGTGTTAATCATAGATATTACTAAGGCTGTAATTCTGAAAAGTAAGTTAATTTCCCTTGTGTGGGAACCACCTGAATAACATTTAGGTTCCTCTAGAGGGTAGGCTGACTGTCTCTGGAAAGAATCTGCTGCTTCCATGGCAACATGCTGTGAAGGAGGGCTCTGCCCACACGGCCTCCTCTGGCTTCATTTTGTCCATCTTGTCCCTCCCTGGGATTTGGGAAGAAGAAAGTTAGCTGGTGTTCTTGGATGCATAGGAAGGGCAGGTGCTTTCCGAACGGTTCACGTGCTTTCCAACACACACACACACATACACACACAATTTTTTCTAGCATATTAGTTGACAGTTTGCTTTCTTCTCTGTCAGAAATTTCATTATCTTTAATTCAGTGTTGAGTGGAGGAGACTTTCCTCTTCACCCTGAAAATCTTTTTTACGGCAGTCTTACTCATGCGGAATAGAGGAGTGCTTTGTTTGAGTGAAAGAAAACAGAGAGTGTTTCTTTGAGGAAATTTTTACATGGCTTTCCTAGATCAAGGATGAATAGAATAGAGGGTAATCCTAGGAACCTGGGATAGCAGTAGTGACCGTGGTGATAACACCTGCCACGCCTTGAACACCTACTATGTGTCAGGCATAGGCAGTGTCTCCGTTCCTCCTCACTGTCATCGTTAGTCCTGAAGAACCCAAAGTTCAGTCAGCCTGTCTAAGTCATTCAGTAGAAAATGGTAAGTGTCAAGTGTCTGTATGAAAACCAGTCTGATTCAAAGCCTGGGTTTTAAGCCTGTGTCCGACCTCCCCTCCTGTGATGCCTGGGATGACATGATGTTGACTTTGTCCCACGATGGCCTCCCCAGGGGCAGCGAGAGACACCAGAAGACAATGAAAACAAACTCAGAGAGAGGGAGCCAGGTTCTCTGGGGTTTATCGTGAAGGAGTTTGAGCTCCAGTGTGCTGGGTCGGACCCCTTTTGCTGATGTAGTTGAGCCCTCACAGAAGAAGCGGGAGTTGGTCAGCCTTCAGATCCAGGGTGACCCAGGCCTGGCTGTCCCTGCTCCTTCACAGTGAGGGTTACTATGGCTACAGCCCATTGTAGAAACGGTCTACACAGCAGAAACATGGAGGCAGAGTCATAGGGTTGCTCTGCCTTGTGTGGTGTCTTATCTGAAAGGGATGTGGGGGTCTCCACTGGGGTCATCCATGTGCAGATGGGAAGAAGTGGCCTGATTCCAAGCCCGTGTGGTTCTGCAGCCTGCTCCCCTGGGTGCTGCGCTCCCGGTTCTAGTGGATGGGGTGCACAGTCTTTGCAGCCTACGATAGGAGAATGTCAGTTCCCACCAGACTAGGGTGGACCATGACTTCAGACCCATGGGTTTCCTATTGGAGAGGGTCTTTAAATTCCTGGGTTTTGATTTGATGTAACCTTTGATAAACGGAAAAAAAGTAACAGCGAAATCTCTTTATCTCTGCAGTTTCCAGCAAGAAAACATGGACACTAGAGTCTGTTTGTGCCCTTAGGATGGCAATCCCTCTCTATAGACCTTTGGACCCTAATACCTAAGTACCCTCATTTTTTCTGTATCTGAAACATTCTGGTGTTTAAAAATGGTCTTTGTCACTGACCCCATCATAACCATTGAGGATCATCTGTTTTTTTCTCTGGTTGAATAAAAAGCCTGCTAAAAAGTGTGAGGAAAAAGGTGTCTGGAGGGTGCAAAAGGTATTCCTTGGGAGCTCTACAGGATTGGATGGGCACTTGGAGAACTCTTCTTTGGAACCATGTTGCATATTTAATCACAACCAAGGCTACTATTGGGGCTTCCAGGTGGCTCTGTGGGAAAGAACTCACCAATGTAGGAGACATGGGTTTGACCCCTGGGTGGGGAAAATCTCCTGGGGAAGGAAATGGCAACCCATTCCAGTATTCTTGCCTGGAAAATTCCATGGACAGGGGAGCCTGGTGGGCAAGAGTCAGACATGACTTGGTGACTAAGCAATAACAAGTGCAGGCTGATATTAAAGAGGCACTTATTTATAGACTACATACATGCACCTTTCCATCTCTCCTGCAGGTGGATTGAAAACTGACCATTTGAAGAACAACACCTAAAACATGGTGGAGGTCTCATGGAGAGGCTGATATTTCAAGGCAGGATTGCTTTGTCAGAGCTTCCAGGCAAACTACTAAATGTTCATCTTATTAAAAAAACACACACAAAACACAAAAACCAGTGAGAGTTGTGTGCAGTCTGAACCCTTTCATGTTCCCAAACTTGACACTGGCGTGGGGTTGGGTCTGGTGAAGTTTGGGGCTGGGAGTCCGGCGTCTGTTTCATGCATTACTGGATAAAAAGCTACTGGGTTTAGGGACTTCCCTGGTAGTCTGGTGGTTAAGACATCCCCCTCCAATGCAAGAGGGTATGGGTTTGATCCCTGATCTGGGAGCTAAGATCCCATATACCTCGTGGCCAGAAAGCCAGAACATAAACAGAAGCAATATATTGTAAAAAATTCAATAAAGACTTTGAAAATGGTCCACATCAAAAAAATCTTTT
Organism: Bos indicus; assembly: GCF_029378745.1. Lineage (NCBI taxonomy): Eukaryota > Metazoa > Chordata > Mammalia > Artiodactyla > Bovidae > Bos > Bos indicus. The sequence goes on along the minus strand of NC_091770.1, from coordinate 1,344,612 downwards.
AAAAAATGTAGCCAGGTTTTCACATCCTGGTCAGCCAGTTGAACTCAATCTGCCAGGTCCAACTGGTGCTATTAAAATATCCTGCTTTGGGAACTCTTCTCAGTACTCTGTACTGACCTATATGGGACAAGAATCTAAAAGAGAGTGGATATATGTAAATGTATAACTGATTCACTCTGCTGTACAGCAGAAAGTAACACAACATTGTAAATCAACTATGTTCTAATGAAAATTAAAAAAAAATATCCTGCTTTGTAAACATATTTTCCCTCTGGGTTCCTATGTTCAGGAACATCAGAAAGAAGGAGAGAAACAGAGTCAGATGGGCTGTGGGCTCTCTGAGAGGCTGGGGTCTCTACTGGGGCCAAATGGGGCACAGTGGTCACCTGTGGGATGTTCACAGGCTGCCTTGAATCCTGTCTGTGGCTGAGTTAGTTATTAAACGAGGGCGGGTGGCCACAGGGAGTGAGGCTGGGCCTCAGGAATCTGCCCAGCTTTTGTCCGCAGAGGTCAGCCTTTGACAGCCGAGAAGCAGGGGTCTGTCCCCTGGCAGTAGGGGTGTGAACCAGCTTGCACCCCCAGAAGTCTCAGGATGAAGGACGGGGGGCCAGCCATAGAACTCCTCTCTTCTAGTATGACCGGCTGTCATTCAGAGCAGGCTGATGCAATGATGCTCCAGAAGCAGGAAACCTGCAAAGCAATTATCTTTTTAGTAGGTCACTGGCCTCCTCTGGGAGAAGAGACCAGAGGGAGAGCTGGGGAGGCGGGCAGCCTGTGTCTCCCCAGAGGCTGCTCGTGTAGTAGCTGCGTGGGTGATTAATAGCTGTGTCACTTCCCATGAATGTTGCTTTAAGCGGCTGTGTTCAAAATTGAGTGGGAATGAAATAAAACAACCCCCAAATAAATGTTTCCTCCAGTCCTTATGAGTCGCTGGAATCCAGAAATAGCTTTTCCAATCTATCATTTTAAATGGCATCGTTCACAGCCCTCTCACATGGATACTGTGATGCACACTCTTTTTTAAAGACCATGAAAAATTTGAGCTCAGTGACTTTGGGGTTGTTTTCTGGCCCTGAAATAAAATGATGTTTATGGAGAAAAATATAGCCTTTACCTGGCTTTTTAAAGAAAAATAGTAACCCAGTGGAGGAAAAGGATAGGAAGAATTTTATGTCCATATAGATCATAAACTGGAAGAGTAAGAATGTCTGGCAGGCAGTAATTTCTGGCCAGCTGCAGGGATTCTGGTCTGGTGAGCCGTGTTCAGGGCAGCGTGCCAAGGATGCTGGCAACCAGAGGACCAGCCTGGACCCTCATGGCCCTCAGTGAGGTAGACTGGGGCCTGAGGCAGGGTGGCAGGCAGGGCTCCTGCTCCTGCCAAGCCCTCTCAGAGTGCAAAGTCTTGAGGCCGCCTCTCTCTGCTGCCTGTGTTGGAGCCAGGCTCCTGGCTCCGGGTTTGATGGTGGTGATCTCAGGGATGACTCTGGCTGCATCTCTGGACAGAAGAAGAATCGTTAGCTTTGAGTGTCGTCTTTTCACCTGGAGCAGCCACAGAACACATGTGATGGATGGGATGCCAGTGAGAACGTCCTGGCTCAGTGCACAGGAGGACTATCGGTGTCTTGGGCCAGAGAAAGGGGAGGAAAGACTGTGGGTGCTGCCTGCTTTCCACCTACTCATTTCTTTCCTTCTTTTTTTAAAAAATATTTATTTATTTCACTGTACCAGGTCTTAGATGGGGCACACGGAATCCGATCTTCGTTGCAACATGCAGGATCTTTTTCGTTGCATCATTTGAACTGTTAGTTGAGGCATGTGGGATCTAGTTCCCCGACCAGGGATCAAATCCAGGCCCCCTGCATTGGGAGCTTGGAGTCTTAGCCCCTGGACCACCAGGGAAGTCCCTCATTTCTTCTTTTCTTGTCCTTAGAAGAAAACCCAACCCCAGACCGGCAGAGGGTGGGCTCTTGGGCATAAGGACAAGGTAGATTACTCATCTTATTTGCTTCCCCCATCACAATCCTAAGTGCTTACTTCCCACTCAGTACTCCAGTGTCTCCCAGCTGGGCTTTTATCAGAACATCTGTGAACAAGCAAACATTCCAAGGAGACACGGAGGGATGAGAAGTGGAGGAGTCAGGCGTATTGCTGCTGGGAGATGGCAGGACCTTCATCATCTGTCACCTCGCTTTCAGTCTTTCCCACCCACTCACACCTGGCCAGGCTGGGACACCCGAAGACAGACCAGGCCTGCCCTTGGTGAGCTGTGAGTCTGGCCACGGGTGCTGTTTTGAAGTGGTTGTTGTTCAGTCACTCAGTCGTGTCTCACTCTTTTGTAGCTCCGTGGACTGTAGCCTGCCAGGCTCCTCTGTCTGTGGGATTCTCCAGGCAAGAATACTGGAGTGGGTTGCCATCTCCTTCTCCAGGGATCTTCCCAACCCACAGATCGAACCCGCATCTCTTGCATTGGCAGGCCGTTTCTTTACCACTGAGCCGTGAGGGAAGCCCCAGTTTAGTATTTTATATTGAATAAAATATAAGTGTAAGGAAATTGGTTAGGTATCTAGCAATATGTTTAATACCCCCAAAAGTTAATGATAGATCATACATTCTAATGTGATATGATTTTATCCATGCTGTGAAATGTTTAGTTCTAGCCAGTTAAAGGAGTGGGGGCAGATGGAGTTTGTAGAATAACCTGACACTACATTGGTACCAGTTTTTGGTCTATGACTGACTTACTGGTTTCAAAATGATCCAGCCAAAGCTGTCGTCCTACGGACTGTCAGGCTCGCTTGGCACTGTGCCCTGTTGCGGTCGGGATGGATGGAGGGTGTGGGCAAAGGCTGGGGTCATGTTCCTCGGACAGCCATCTGCAGATGGTTGGACCGGGGAAGCTCTGCTCATAGGAATGAACCTGTGCTCACAGTGGGCCCTCGAGTGCCTGTGTTGGGTCTGTTTTCACTGCCTCATACTCATATGACATGGTCAGGTTCTAAATTCTAGGTGCCTTATGAACTAAAAAGATCATAGTGCCCTTCTTTTAATTACAAATAGTAACAGTATTATTATTATTTAATATATATAGTTTTTGGTTGTGTGGGTCTTAGTTGTGGCATACAGGAGTTGCCACATGAAGGATGTGTGTTTTAGCTGAGGCATACGGGATAGTTCCCTGACCAGGGATTGACCCCTGGTCTTCTGCGTTGGGAGCAGCGAGTCTTAGCCACTGGACCACCAGGGAAGTCCCTGGGAACAATATTAAAGCATGAAATTATAATAAAAAGATCAAATATAAAATTTAAAAAATTTGCCATTTCCTCTTCTTCCTTGAGTAATCCAGTATTCTTGCCTGGAGAATCCCTTGGACAGAGGGACCTGGCAGGGAGCAGTCTGTGGGGTCACAAAGAGTGGGACGTGACTGAGTGACTAACAGCAGCAGCAACTGACGGGCGCCTTCATTCCACTGGAGCTGCAGCAGGCTGCCCGTTGGACGGCCTCGCGTGAGTGCTCCTGTGTATGTGTGCACAGGTTTGTGTGCGTATGTGCATGTATATGTGTGTGAGATATTTCAGAAATAACATTAAAGTTGGGTTGTCCACAGACAGGAGGCTGCCAAGCCCAGATTGTAGAGCATCAGTTTGCACAGAGCAGGGGGTGATCCAGACAAGCCAGGCTCTATGCAGAGGCTGCCAAGCCCGGATTGTAGAGCATCAGTTTGCACAGAGCAGGGGGTGATCCAGACAAGCCAGGCTCTATGCAGCCATGAGATTCTGTATGATTAATTGCTGGGCAATGTCTGGGGACCATCCTACCCCACTTTACAAGCAGCTCGAAGCAGGGCCTCTGTTCACCCCTGCATAGCTGCATCAGAGAGAAAGGCAGCCAGGGCTTCCCTGGCGGTCCAGTGGTTAAAACTTCTTGCAGTGCAGGGGGTGAGGGTTCGCTCCCTGCTTGAGGAGCTAAGATCCCACAGGAACCAAAACATAAAACCAGCAATATTGTAACAAATTCGATAAAGACTCAAAAAAAAAAAAAAGTTATAAAAAGAGAGAGGGAGAGGCAGTGCTGTGCGCAGTGCACAGGGTTTAAGGCAGGATGGACAGATCGCCTTTCCCACGAGAAACTCCAGGGGGGATGCAGTTGGCTGAAATAATGACCTGCCTGCAAATCTGACAGAAGCACCAGAGTTCGTTGCCTCCTCGTTGAGTCCTTTTGAAATATGTTCTAGGATATGTCAGAAACTTAGTAAAACTGAATAATTAATGATCACAAGGCACTGGGAACTATAAAATGCCATGTAAATGTTAAGGTGTAAAAATTACTCTGTGTATTAAATAGATAACTTTGCTGTAAAAATTTCAATGGCAGGAAGGTTAATTTCCAGAGGAGGTGAAAAGCTTTTTGTTGGACTGTCTTCAGAAACTCTCGCTATCTTGTTATCTTAACTCTGTTTTAGAAGACTCAGGCATTCTGTTATCTGAAGTTGCTGTTCAGTTGCTCAGTCGCGTCTGACTCTTTGTGACCCCAGGGGCTGCAACATACCTTTACTGTCTCCCTGAGATTGCTTAAACTCGTGTCCATTGAGTGGGTGATGCCATCCAACCATCTCATCCTTTGTTGCCTCCCTTCTTCTCATGCCTTCACGAGAAGATCCCAGCATCGGGATCTTTTCTAACATGTCATCTCTTTGCATCAGGTGGCCAAAGTATTGGAGCTTCACCATCAGTCCTTCCAATGAATATACAGTGATTATTTCCTTTAGAAATAACTGGTTTGATCTCCTTGCTGTCCAAGGGACTCTCAAGAGTCTTCTCCAGCACCATGTTAGAAAACATCAATTCTGAATTATTTAAAGGCAAATGAGTGTTTGGGGTGATGTTGCCTGTTAGATTTCGGTAAAGTTATGTTTATTTGCTTCTCTCTAGCCGGAGGCAGTTTGGACCCAAAGCCAGGGAAGAGGTCAAGATTATTGAGCACCAAACGCAGACCCTGCGGCTGATGCCTCATCTGGCCACTGCCTTGGCCCTGACCTTCGCTAGCAGGTGAGATGGCTCCAGGGGTTTGCCCTGTCTCCAAGTGAGTCTGTGGTTTCATTAATAGGTGGGACAGGAGAGGTAGGCAGAGGCTTTACTTTTTTTCCTTTTTTCTTAAAAATTTTATTATTTTAAAAAGTTTACTTGTAACTGAGAAGACTCCTAAGAGTCCCTTGGACAGCAATGAGATCAAATCAGTCAATCCTAAAGAAAATCAGCCCTGAATATTAATTGGAAGGACTGATGCTGAAGCTGAAGCTCGAATACTTTGGCCACCTGATGTTAAGAGCTGACTCATTGGAATAGACCCTGATGTTGGGAAAGATTGAGGGCAGGAGGAGAAGGGGACGGCAGAGGATGAGATGGTTGGATAGTATCACTGATTCAATGGACATGAACTTGGGCAAACTTCAGGAGATGGTGAGGGACGGAGAGGCTTAGCATGCTTCAGTCCATGGGGTTGCAAAGAGCCAAAGGCGGCTTAGTGACTGAACAACAGCAGCACTTTTAATTGCAAACACATAAAAGTCTGTGGTTAAACTCTAGTGTCAGGCTAAACCTGACATCTGAATCTTGATAGTCTGTGTATCCTGATGAACAGGAGCCATGAAGAATTTGGGAAGACTCAGACTGATGTTTCTCTGGAGTTTCTGAAAGAAACAGACTCAACCCATTAAAATTTTTCCACCTCTGAAGAAGGTTCTGTTTATACTACTATTTTCAAAACTAGGGCAAGGTGTGCACCCTGATGTGGCAATGGCACCCCACTCCAGTACTTTTGCCTGGACAATCCCATGGACGGAGGAGCCTGGTGGGCTGCAGTCCATGGGGTCGCTAGAGTCGGACACGACTGAGCAACTTCACTTTCACTCTTCGCTTTCATGCGTTGGAGAAGGAATGGGAACCCACTCCAGTGTTCTTGCCTGGAGAATCCCAGGGACGGGGGAGCCTGGTGGGCTGCTGTCTATGGGGTCGCACAGAGTCGGACACGACTGAAGCGACTTAGCAGCAGCAGCAGTGATGCCCCATCACTATTGAATAAAAGAGCAGTAATCGTGCTATCAAGTCACAGAGAACTTCACACTTTACAGCTGGCTCTTATCTATGTCTCATAAGCCCTAGATGTTGTCTGGGCAGTTGTATGTCATCACCACATTGTGAACATCAGAAATTCAGGGATTTGCCTGAGACTGTGGCTCAGTGGTAAAGTCTGCCTGCAGTGCAGGAGACACAAGAGATGTGGATTTGATCCCTGGGGAATGAGTAGGTATATGTCTAACTGTATAAGAAATTACCAGTTTTTCAGAAAGTTAGTACCATTTTATACTCTCTCATGCAATGTATAAGTGTTTCAGTTGCTCTGCATCCTTGCCAGCCATTGTTATTCTAAGGTTTTGTCTTGTTTTGTTTTAATTTTAATTTTTTTGTCTTTCTAACACGTGTAATTTTATTACCCTAGTAAATAATGAACTTCCCTGATAGTTCAGTTGGTAAAGAATCCACCTGCAATTCAGGAGACACCAGTTTGATTCCTGGGTCCAGAAGGTCCCCTGGAGAAGGGATCTCCAGGCTACCCACTCCAGTACTCAGGCCTGGAGAATTCCATGGACTGTGTAGTCCACGGGCTCACAAAGAGTCGGACACGACTGAGCAAAATGATGCTGAGCATCTTTTCCTGCGCTTGTTTTTGCCATCTGTATATTTTCTTCGGTGGAGTATCTGTTCAGTTCTTTTACCCATTTTTAAATTGGGGTGTTAATTTTTTTTTATTGTTGAGTATCAGAGTTTTTTATATATTCTGGATAGAGTCTTTGATATCATACATGTGATTTGTAAGTGTTTTCTCCTGGCTTGTCAGTTTTCTTTTTATCCTCTTAAAAGTGTCTTGATTAGAGCAATAGTTTTAATTTTGATTTGATTTAATAGCTTTAAATTGTTAAATTTGTCTTGGAATTGGGTAATGTGAGTTTTCCTTTCTCAGAGTTGTTTTGGCTCTTAGTGCTTTTTGCCTTTTTGTACACGTGTTAGAATCATCTTGTAAATATCTACAAGATGGCTGACATTTTGCTTGACATTGTGTTGAATCTATAGATCAAATTGGGGAGAATTAACTTCTTCATGTTGAGATTTCCAGTTCATGAACACTGGGTTATCTCTCCATTTTAAAAATTATTCTTAGATTTCTACTCCAGTGTTTTGTAGTTTTCAACATACAGATTCTGGACACGTTTTGTTATATTTATACTTAAGCATTTTACTTTTCTTTGCTGGCACTTATTTATTTCTAGTATATAGGAATTACTTTAGTACCTTGTCTGTAGAATTTAATATATATGGGATTCTTCAGATTACCTATTTCTTCTTGAATGGATTTATTTATTTCATCTAATTTGCCAATCTATAGCAATAGGGCTGGTTTTGGTATTGCTTTGTCATCCTTCTAATACCTGTGGAATCAGCAGTGACTTCTCTCTTTCATTCCTGATTTTTCTTTTTGGTATTTGATTTTGCTTTTTGAAATGGATTTCTATTGGAATATAGCTGCTTTACAGTGTTGTGTTGGTTTCTACTGTACAGCAAAATGAACTGGTCATGCAAATACATCTATCCCCTCAGCGTCGAGTAGAGTTCAATGCCGTGTGTTATACAGCATGTTTTAATTAGTTATATAAATATACACATATTTATATATGTATATTTTATATACATACATACATATTTATATATGTAAAAACTTATACAACTAATTAAAACAAGCATTTTAATTCGTTATATAAATATATACATGTATATATACATATATAAATATGTATATATTTATATAATGAATTAAAATACACATATAATAAACACATATTTATATATTATATATTTATGTAACTAATTTGTATCTATTTATATATTATATTTATGTATAATTATATCACTGCAGATGGTAACTGTAGCCATGAAATAAAAAGACACTTGCTCCTTGGAAGAAAAGTTATGACCAACCTAGACAGCTTATTAAAAAGCAGAGACATTACTTTGCCAACAAAGGTCCGTCTAGTCAAAGCTATGGTTTTTCCAGTAGTCATGTATAGATGTGAGAGTTGGAGTATGAAGAAAGCTGAGCGCTGAAGAATGGATGCTTTTGAACTGTAGTGTTGGAGAAGACTCTTGAGAGTCCCTTGGACAGCAAGAAGATCCAACCAGTCCATCCTAAAGGAGATCAGTCCTGAATATTCATTGACTATTCAGCACTGATGGTGAAGTTGAAACTCCACTACTTTGGCCAGCTAATGTGAAGAATGGACTCATTGGAAAAGATCCTGATGCTGGGAAGGATTGAAGGCAGCAGGAGAGGGGGACGACAGAGGATGAGATGGTTGGATGGTGTCACCGACTCAATGAACATGAGTTTAAGTAAACTCCGGGAGTTGGTGATGGACAGGGAGGCCTGGCGTGCTGCAGTCCATGGGGGTCACAAAGAGTTGGACACTGAGCGATTGAACTGAACTGATATATATATAGCTTTATATATATCTTATACACAGTATCAATAGTGTATTTGCAAAGCAGAAATAGAGACACAGATGTAGAGAACAAATGTATGAATACCAAGAAGGAACTGGGGGGTCTGAAGAATTGGGAGATTAGGATTGACATATACATTCCTGATATTTTGTTCTCTCTCTCTGTCTTTCTCTCCCCTTCATCAGTTTGCATAGGTTTATCAATTACATTGTTTTTTCAAAAAACAGATTGAATGCAATTGATTTTCTCTATTTTTCTGCTTTCAATTTTATTGGTATCTGCTTCAATGTTGATCCTAGGTAGCATATTCAAAAGCAGAGACGTTACTTTGCCAACAAAGGTGCGTCTGGTCAAGGCTATGGTTTTTCTTGTGGTCATGTATGGATGTGAGAGTTGGACTGTGAAGAAGGCTGAGCGCCGAAGAATTGATGCTTTTGGACTGTGGTGTTGGAGAAGACTCTTGAAAGTCCCTTGGACTGCAAGGAGATCCAACCAGTCCATTCTGAAGGAGATCAGCCCTGGGATTTCTTTGGAAGGAATGATGCTAAAGCTGAAACTCCAGTACTTTGGCCACCTCATGCGAAGAGTTGACTCACTGGAAAAGACTCTGATGCTGGGAGGGATTGGGGGCAGGAGGAGAAGGGGACGACAGAGGATGAGATGGCTGGATGGCATCACTGACTCCATGGACGTGAGTCTCAGTGAACTCTGGGAGTTGGTGATGGACAGGGAGGCCTGGCATGCTGCGATTCATGGGGTTGCAAAGAGTCGGACACGACTGAGCGACTGATCTGATCAATGTTGATTATTTCTTTCCTTCTGTTTGTTCCGCTTTAATTTGTTCTCTCTCTCGTAAGGTTAATTTGTTCTCTCTCTCTATCTCCCAAGGCTTTGGGACCTTCCTTCTTGCCTAATCATTTAGTACAAAATTTTTTCTCTAAGCCTCACTTTAGCTACATCCCTCTGCTTTTGATATGCACTATTTTCATTTTCCCTTTCATTCAGTTCAAAACTTCTGCTTCGACTTCTTTGGTTATTTAGAAGTGCTGTCCTAGTACTTCTAGTACAAGAATATCTTATGCAAGATTCTGTTCTTTCAAATTTAAGGCCCAGAACACACACACACAAATCTAATAAGTTCCACGTTGTGAAGACTATGTCTTCTGTTATAGTGGGAGGATGGTTCTATAAATGTCAGTCAGGTTAAGCTGGTTTATTCTGCTCTGCAGACCATGCACATCCTTACTGATTTCCTGCCTCTTGTTCTTTTTTTTGTTTGTTTCAGTTATTTTATTTTATTTATTTATTTATTTAATTTTATTTTATTTTTAAACTTTACATAATTGTATTAGTTTTGCCAAACATCAAAATGAATCCATCACAGGTATACATGTGCTCCCCCTCCTGAACTCTCCTCCCTCGTCCCTCCCCATACCATCCCTCCAGGTCGTCCCAGTGCACCAGCCCCAAGCATCCAGTATCGTGCATTGAACCTGGACTGGCATCTCGTTTCATACATGATATTTTACATGTTTCAATGCCATTCTCCCAAATCTTCCCACCCTCTCCCTCTCCCACAGAGTCCTACACAGATTTGCCCATTTCTTCTTTCAGCTTTATTAGTTTTTGTCTTTAGTATTTTGCCATTTTTAAGATGCATATACATGTAAGGATTATTGTATTTTCTTGGACAGTTGATCCCTTTATCATCATGTCATTTTTCTCTTAATCCTTGAGAACATTCCTTGTCCTGAAATCTATTTTGTCATATTAATATATTACAGCTACTCCATGTTCCTTTGACTTAGTGTTTCATAGTACATCTTTAGCATACCTTTGTTTTTAACCTGAATATCCATTTGAAGTGGGTTTCTTTATAAAACAGAGGATAGTTAGGTCTTGAAAAATTTTTTTTTAATCTAACTTGAAAATCTCTGACTTTTAGCTGTTGTGTTTAGACCAATTGCATTTAAAGTGATTGTTGATATGTTTGGATTAGTAGACAGCTGATTCTGTTTTTTCCATCTGTTTTTTTTGTTACTTTTCCCTTTTTTCTGCCTGCTCTTAGATTGAATGAATATTGCTTATTATTCTGTTTTGTCTCCTTGATTGACATTATTTATACTTCTTTTGAAAACATTTTAATTGTTGACCAGGGTTTACAGTACACATCTTTAGTGATTTAGAGTCCACAGTAAACTATTATCTTGCCTCCCCTGTGGTGTAAGGACAGTGTATTCCCAATTCCTCCCTTGCATCCTTTTTCTGCTATTGTTGTCACACAATTTACTTTAAAATATGCTGCAAATATGCAGTGCATTGCTACTGATTTTCTTATACAGAGTCATGTTTTAGAGCAATTAAAAATAAGTAAAATAGATTTTTTTTTACCTTTCTTTATTCAGTTGCCAACATTGTTAATTTACTTGTGTAGATCCAAATTTCTAATTGATACAATATTTGTTCTGCCTGAAGAATTTCTAACATTTCTTGTAAAATAGGTCTGCTAGCAATGAATTCACCCCATTTTTTTGGAGAAAGTCTTTATTTCTCCTTTTTTTTTTTAAAAAAGACATTAGCAGTATACCCAGAATTCTGGGTTGATAGTTTATTTTTCTTTGAGCATCTTAACAATGTCACTGTATAGGCTCATTTTTTTCCATTTTATTTATTTAAGTTGAAGTACAATTGCTTTACAATGTTGTGTTAGTTTCTGCTATACAACAGCATGAATCAGCCATATGTATATGTATTTCCCTTCCCTCCTGGGCCTTGCTCACACCCCACCATCCCACCCCTCTGTGTTCTATAGGCTTCTTGATTTCTTGATTCTCATGAAAAAACAGCAGTCATTTTTCTGTCTGTTTCCCTGTATTCGCAGTATATTCCCACTTGAACTGCTTTTAAGAGTTTCTCTTGTTCTTTGATTTTCAGGGTTTGATTATGTTGGCCGAGGTGTGGTTTTGTGGTTTTGTATGTCTGTGCTGTTTGGAGTTTGTAGAGCCTCTGGGATCTGTGGGTTGAAGTTTCTCATCAAATTTGGAAATATTTTGGCCATTATTTCTTTAAATATTTCTTCTGCCTCTTTCTTTCTTCCCCTCTACACAGATGTTAACCTGCTTCATATTGTCCTACATGTCACTGAAGTTATGTTCTTTTTTTTCTTTATACTTCAATTTGGATAATGTCCATGGATCTGTCTTCAAGTTTTCTGATTCTTTTGTATACAGTGTCCAATCTACTAAAAAGTGCTGATCCCTCCCTGGAATTCTATTCATCAAGGCTCCTTGAAGCTTTTGTTCTTTGACGGCACTTTGGGAAAATATGATTTTTATTTTATCCACTTTCTTGCCGTTATTAAGGGATCAAAAATCTCTGGTGTCCTTTTATATCTTAGCCCTGTGACATTTCTTTAACCTTATTGATGTCATCTGAAATTGTCGCTAACTCTCTACAAAATGTTGTTGTTCAGTCACTTAGTCACGTCTGACTCTTTGCGACCCCATGGACTGCAGCACGCCAGGCTTCCCTCTCATTCTATCACTGTCTCCTGGAGTTTGCTCAAACTCATGTCTGGTTAGTCAATGGTACCATCCAACCATCTCATCCTCTGTTGTCCCCTTCTCCTCCTGTCCTCAATCTTTCCCAGCATCAGGGTCTTTTCCAATGAGTTGGCTCTTCGAATCAGGTGGGTAATGTATTGGAGCTTCAGCTTCAGCATCAGTCCTTCCATTGAATATTCAGGGTTGATTTCCTTTAGGATGGACTGGTTTGATCTCCTTGCAGTCTAAAGGACTCTCAAGAGTCTTCTCCAACACCACAGTTCAAAGACCTCACATACCCCTTTTGATCTTACACTTCCTGACTTGCTTCAACTGAGCCAGATAATTCTTGACACAAAGGTTGGTTTTCAGTGGTTCTCTGATGTGCTTTTTAAAAACGACAGACTCTCTGCACCTACTCCCATGATTCAGATTCACTTGATCTAGGGAGCATCCTAAGGAATCCAGAGTTATTATGCTCTTAAGTTCCTTGGTGATTCTTATGAGCAGCCAGAGCTGAGAATTGCAGGAACTTTTTTAGGAAGTTTCCTAGCATGACCTGCAAATAATTTTCACTAATAGTTAAGAAGCAGCAGTATTAAATTATCATGAACATTTATGGTGGAGCAAAAGAACTTGACAATGAAACCTAAGAATGTTTTGCATGCATGCCAAAGACAAACAAAATTTTTCCTTTGACTTTTTTGCCCAGCAGGATCTGTGGTATTATGAAGAGGGAAGGGTGTCTGTAAATTCTTAATCTACAACTGACAAATCCATGACAAAAGAAGTTACTGGACCACATAACAAATAGGCACTATATAGTCCACACTGATAAGTTTATATATATATATATATATATACACAAACACGTATTTGTACACATGTGTATAACTTTATATATATATGTATATATATATATAACTTTATATATATACATATAAACACCCATCTTTATATATAACAGAAGTGTTATATGTATCTACATATTTCTTTTTTCTTCAGCTCCATCTTTATTCTTTATTTACTTATTGTAAAAATAATAGTTGTACTTTATTTTTATTTGAGATGTAGTTGCTTTCACAATGTTGTGTCAGTCTCTGCTCTACAATGAAGTGTATCACCTCTAAGTATGCATATGTCCCGTCCCTTTGGGATTTCCCCTTCCCCTCATCGTGCACATCTAGGTCGCCACCGAGCACCGAGCTGAGCTCCCTGTGCTTTATATCAAGTTCCTGCTGCTGCTGCTGCTAAGTTGCTTCAGTCGTTTCTGACTCTGTGTGACCCCATAGACGGAAGCCTACCAGGCTCCCCCGTCCCTGGGATTCTTCAGGCAAGAACACTGGAGTGGGATGCCATTTCCTTCTCCAATGCATGAAAGTGAAAAGTGAAGGTGAAGTCGCTCAGTCGTGTCCGACTCTTCGTGACCCTGTGGACTGCAGCCTACCAAGTTCCTCCGCCCATGGGATTTTCCAGGCAAGAGTACTGGAGTGGGAATTGCCCCTAGGACCTCCCTGATTTTCATGACCTTTACCTCCTTGGGCCCCGAGTGGCCTCTGGTCTAGTTCAGTGTCTCCAGCATGGCTCTGTTGTTCCCTGCCTTGTTTTCCTTCTCCCTGTCCCCCAATAGCAGCAGGAGGTGGACCCACTGAAAATCTGGTTAAAGGAATCCCCAGGACAAAGTGCCGCAACTGTGGGGAGAGATTGTCTGTGTTTTATTTTATTTTATTTTTTTTATTTTATTTTTAAACTTTACATAATTGTATTAGTTTTGCCAAATATCTAAATGAATCCGCCACAGGTATATATGTGTTCCCCATCCTGAACCCTCCTCCCTCCTCCCTCCCCATACCATCCCTCTGGGTCGTCCCAGTGCTCTAGCCCCAAGCATCCAGTATCGTGCATCGAACCTGGACTAGCATCTCATTTCATACATGATATTTTACATGTTTCAATGCCATTCTCCCAAATCTTCCCACCTGAAAAGAAGGTGGCGTTTCTGTGACAAAGTCTGGCTTTCCTATTTCTCTCTCATTTACCAACCCTATTGCTTCTCTTCCTAGTCAGGAAATAGTTTAATGCAGTTGGTTGTTACATGACAGAATTTAATGCTAAGTACCTCTCCCCAACACCCTACTTTTTAAAAAAATTATTTTTAAAGTTTGGCTGCACCAGGTCTTAGCTGCAGGGTGTGTGTGCATGCATGCTCAGTCATGTCTGACTCTTTGTGACCCTGGGGATTGTAACCCCCCAGGCTCCTCTGTCCACGGGATTTTCCAGACAAGAATACTAGAATGGGTTGCCATTTCCTCCTCCAAGTGATCTTCCTGACCCAGGGATCGAACCCATATCTCCTGCATTGGCAGGTGGATTCTTTACCACTGAGCCAACCCAGAATCTACCTCCTTGATAAGGGATTGAACCTGCGTCCCCTGCATTGTGAGTGTGAAGTCTTAGCCACTGGACCATTAGGGAAGTCTCCCTAAACACCCCTCTTTTTAAAAACTAAGGTTATCAAAACTTGGTTACAGGTTCCTTCTTCCAGTTCCTGTGGGCACAGTTCTACCAGTCAACTGACTGCAGTTTCAGGGTCTGGGTAACCTGAGGTTCAATGGGTTAGACGTTTGTTCAATGCATTGGGTTCCATTCAAGTGTAGAGAAACAGCTGTGAGGGTCTAGGCCTACGGGTGTATGTGGCTGGAGTTAGGTGATCAGGGAAAACACCCCACCAGCCAGGCTCAGCAGCCCTGCCTCTCTTCCCGTCTAATGTAATCAAAGTGCAAAGAGTCAGAGCTTCATGTCACAGTAAGATGCAGGTCATGGAAGTGAAATGGGACAGCTCCTTGCAGGGCACATCACGTATGTCCATGTCCTCAGCAGTCATACGGCCCCTTGCTAGTCGGGCTGCCAGGTAAATTGTGGTCTCCCAGTTGACTTTGAGTTTCAGATGCCGACACACGGCTTTGAGGTCTCAGTGTGTTCCCAGGACGGCAACAGGGAGCGTGCTCTTAAACTAAAGATTAAGCACTATTTGTCTGGAATTCAGATTTTCCTGGGCATGCTCTGCTTCTCTTTGTTGAATCTGGCAGTCTTGCTGGAGTCAGACGTGGTCCCTGCCTCATGGAGCTTTGCTGCTTCGTCTGGGTTTTGACAGTAGCGGGTTGGTAAGCGGATCTGGTTCCCAAACCCTTCTTCTTGCCCATTGCCTCTGCAAGTCTGGAGATGGGATGGGCCTGCTTGGGCCTTAGCAAGCCCCCCGCCCCCCTGGCCCACTCCACTCATGTCCTCTTGGCCTTGACAAGGAGGGGACAGAACCGGATGTCCTTTGGCACCTGCTTCTCTAGAAGAGGTAGGACGCATGTCCCACCTGGCTGCTCAGCTGCCGGGCAGAGCCAACTCAACAGGGAGGGGGCTGGCTCAATGGGGGTGTCTGTTCCAGGTGATGGGGGCCCCTTGAGGAGCCTGCCAGGTCTTTCTCCTTCCTCTCCCCCTCTTTCCCTCATGTGTGGCAGGTCCCTCTCTAGGCCTGAGGACTTGAGAGCCAACAGAACCGTCACAGCCCTGCTGGGGTGGCCCCATGGCCGGGGAAGACAGGCGGCCCGTTTCCCTGTGGCTGTGCATGCCCATCCTCGGGTCACTTCTTATCCTTGGAGGGGCTCCTTCCCATGCTGGTGCTCCAGTGTCTTCCATGCATCCTGGCTCAGGGCTGTGCCCATGGGCGCCTGGCACCCGGGCCTTACTGAACCTCTGTGTTCTCACTCACTATGACAGTAGTTAGCGATTGTGATGGGAATGTTTCTGTTGGTATTCAGTCGCTAAGTCGTGTCTGACTCATTGAGAGCCCATGGATTGTAGCCTACCAGACTCCTCTGTCCGTGGGATTTCCCAGGCAAGATTAATGGAGTGAGTTGCGCTGCCCTCCTCCAGGGGCTTTTCCCAACTCAGGGACTGAACCCATGTCTCCTGCAGTGGCAGGCAGGTTCTTTACTGCTGAGCCACCAGGGAAGCCCACATGGTGGGAATACATGCCAATAACTGTCAGTTGCTGTGTGGCCATTATCCCAAGACATCTCAAACTTTCCACACCCATCCTGCCAGTTATCACATTCTGGTGATTTCTCCTTCTACTATGAAATCCCTTAAAGCTCACCGTCTCCAGCATCTTGCCAGCTCCCTCTCTCGCCTCTGTGCACCCCACATCCAGCCTGGCCCTGGTCAAATCCATTCTCCACAAGTTCCATACCTGGGATGAAATCTGAATTCTTACCTGCCTGCTGGGACCCTCCCATGGGCTCGCTCTGTCTTCTGCACCGGAAGAAACTTGCTCCCTCATGTGGCACCCAGGGCACCTTTACCTGCCTGGCCCCTAAGACCCCCAACCCATCTGTCGCCTCTTCTGTCCTTCACCCAGGCCTGGATCAACCTATTTCCTGCCTCAGCCTTTCTTCCAGTAGCCTCCTCCCTCATCCCACCACTCACCTCTCACATCTTTGCCTCCCATCACCTGTTGTCATGTGCCCTAACTCACCTTCTTCCCTGAGCCCCTCCTGGAATTTGTTGTTGTTCAGTCACTAAGTCATGTCTGACTCTTTGAGACCCCATGGACTGCAGCACACCAGGCTCCTCTGTCCTCCACTGAGGACAGACTCCTCCTGGAGTTTGCTCAGATTCCTGTCCATTGAGTTGGTGATGCTATCTAACATCTAATCCTCTGTCGTCCCCTCTCCTCTTGCCCCCAATCTTTCCCAGCATCAGGGTCTTTTCCAATGAGTTGGCTCTTCGCATCAGGTGGCCAAAGTATTGGCACTTCAGCATCCATCCTTCCAATGAATGTTCAGGGTTGATTTCCTTTAGGATTGACTGGTTTGATCTCCTTGTTATCCGAGGGATTCTCAAGAGTCTTCTCCAGCACCACAGTTCAAAAGCATCTATTCTTTGGCACTCAGCCTTCCTTATGATCCAACTCTCACATTCATATGTGACTACTAGAAAAGCCATAGCTTTGACTATACTTACCTTTCTGTTGGCAAAGTGATATCTCTGCTTTTTAAGATGCTGTCTAGGTTTGTCATAGCTTTCCCTACACTGAAACCAAGCACCACACAAGGGCCAACAAGTTCCAGAGCAAGACATACCACACAAAGTCTCCAACAACACAGGAACACAGCCCTGAGCTCCAATATACAGGCTGCCCAAAGTTACTACAAACCATAGACATCTCATAACTCATTACTGGACACTTCATTGCACTCCAGAGAGAAGAAATCCAGCTGCACCCACTAGAACACCGACACAAGCTTCCCTAACCAAGAAACCTTGACAAGCCACCTGTACAAACCCACACAGAGCGAGGAAATGCCACAATAAAGAGAACTCCACAAACTGCCAGAATACAGAAAGGACACCCCAAACTCAGCAATTTAAACAAGATGAGACAGAGGAATACCCAGCAAATAAAGGAACAGGATAAATGCCCACCAAACCAAACAAAAGAGGAAGAGAGAGGGAATCTACCTGATAAAGAATTCCAAATAATGATAGTGAAAATGATCCAAAATCTTGAAATCAAAATGGAATCACAGATAAACAGCCTGGAGACAAGGATTGAGAAGATACAAGAAAGGTTTAACAAGGACCTAGAAGAAATAAAAGAGTCAATATATAATGAATGATGCAATTAATGAAATCAAAAACACTCTGGAGGCAACAAATAGAATAACAGAGGCAGAAGGTAGGATTAGTGAATTAGAAGATAGAATGGTAGAAACAAATGAATCAGAGAGGAAAAAAGAAAAATGAATTAAAAGAAATGAGGACAATCTCAGAGACCTCCAGAACAATATTAAAGGCTACAACATTCAAATCATAGGAGTCCTAGAAGAAGACAAAAAGAAAGACCATGAGAAAATACTTGAGGAGATAATAGTTCAAAACTTCCCTAAAATGGGGAAGAAAATAATCACCCAAGTCCAAGAAACCCAGAGAGTCCCAAACAGGATAAACCCAAGGTGAAACACCCCAAGACACATAGTAATCAAATTAACAAAGATCAAACACAAAGAACAAATATTAAAAACAGCAAGGGAAAAACAACAAATATCACACAAGGGAATTCCCATAAGGATAACAGCTGATCTTTCAATAGAAACTCTTCAAGCCAGGAGGGAATGGCAAGACATACTTAAAGTGATGAAAGAAAGTAACCTACAGCCCAGATTACTGTACCCAGCAAGGATCTCATTCAAATATGAAGGAGAAATCAAAAGCTTTACAGACAAGCAAAAGCTGAGAAAATTCAGCACCACCAAACCAGCTCTCCAACAAATACTAAAGGATATTCTCTAGATAGGAAACACAAAAAGGGTGTATAAACTCAAACCCAAAACAATAAAGTAAATGGCAATGGGATAATACATATCAATAATTACCTTAAACGTAAATGGGTTGAATGCCCCAACCAAAAGACATAGACTGGCTGAATGGATACAAAAACAAGACCCCTATATATGTTCTCTACAAGACACCCACCTCAAAACAGGGGACACATACCGACTGAAAGTGAAGGGCTAGAAAAAGATATTCCATGCAAATAGAGACCAAAAGAAAGCAAGAGTAGCAATACTCATATCAGATAAAATAGACTTTAAAACAAAGGCTGTGAAAAGAGACAAGGTCACTACATAATGATCAAAGGATCAATCCAAGAAGATATAACAATTATAAATATATATGCACCCAACATAGGAGCACCACAATATGTAAGACAAATGCTAACAAGTATGAAAAGGGAAATTAACAATAACACAATAATAGTGGGAGACTTTAATACCCCACTCACACCTATGGATAGATCAACTAAACAGAAAATTAACAAGGAAACACAAACTTTAAACCATATAATAGACCAGTTAGGCCTAATTGATATCTATAAGACATTTCACCCCAAAACAATGAATTTCACCTTTTTCTCAAGCACACATGGAACCTTCTCCAGGATAGATCACATCCTGGGCCATAAATCTAGCCTTGGTAAATTCAAAAAAATTGAAATCATTCCAAGCATCTTTTCTGACCACAATGCAGTAAGATTAGATCTCAATTACAGGAGAAAAACTATTAAAAATTCCAACATATGGAGGCTGAACAACAAGCTGCTGAATAACCAACAAATCACAGAAGAAATCAAAAAAGAAATCAAAATTTGCATAGAAATGAATGAAAATGAAAACACAACAACCCCAAACCTGTGGGACACTGTAAAAGCAGTCCTAATGGGAAATTTCATAGCAATACAGGCATACCTCAAGAAACAAGAAAAAAGTCAAATAAATAACCTACCTCTACACCTAAAGCAACTAGAAAAGGAAGAAATGAAGAACCCCAGGGTTAGTAGAAAGAAAGAAATCTTAAAAATTAGGGCAGAAATAAATGCAAAAGAAACAAAAGAGACCATAGCAAAAATCAACAAAGCCAAAAGCTGGTTCTTTAAAAGGATAAACAAAATTGACAAACCATTAGCCAGACTCATCAAGAACCAAAGGGAGAAAAATCAAATCAATAAAATTAGAAATGAAAATGGAGAGATCATAACAGACAACACAGAAATACAAAGGATCATAAGAGACTACTATCAGCAATTATATGCCAATAAAATGGACAATGTGGAAGAAATGGACAAATTCTTAGAAAAGTACAACTTTCAGAAACTGGACCAGGAAGAAATAGAAAATCTTAACAGACCCATCACAAACACGGAAATTGAAACTGTAATCAGAAATCTTCCAGCAAACAAAAGCCCAGGTCCAGACGGCTTCACAGCTGAATTCTACCAAAAATTTAGAGAGGAGCTAACACCTATCCTACTCAAACTCTTCCAGAAAATTGCATAGGAAGGTAAACTTCCAAACTCATTCTATGAGGCCACCATCACCCTAATACCAAAACCTGACAAAGATGCCACAAAAAAACAAAACTACAGGCCAATATCACTGATGAACATAGATGCAAAAATCCTTAACAAAATTCTAGCAATCAGAATCCAACAACACATTAAAAAGATCATACATCATGACCAAGTGGGCTTTATCCCAGGGATGCAAGGATTCTTCAATATCCACAAATCAATCAATGTAATACACCACATTAACAAATTGAAAAATAAAAACCATATGATTCTCTCAATAGATGCAGAGAAAGCCTTTGACAAAATTCAACATCCATTTATGATAAAAACTCTCCAGAAAGCAGGAATAGAAGGAACATACCTCAACATAATAAAAGCTATATATGACAAACCCACATCAAACATTATCCTCAATGGTGAAAAATTGAAAGCATTTCCCCTAAAGTCAGGAACAAGACAAGGGTGCCCACTTTCACCATTACTATTCAACATAGTTTTGGAAGTTTTGGCCACAGCAATCAGAGCAGAAAAAGAAATAAAAGGAATCCAAATGGGAAAAGAAGAAGTAAAACTCTCACTGTTTGCAGATGACATGATCCTCTACATAGAAAACCCTAAAGACTCCACCAGAAAATTACTAGAATTAATCAATGAATATAGTAAAATTGCAGGATATAAAATCAACACACAGAAATCCCTTGCATTCCTATACACTAATAATGAGAAAATAGAAAGAGAAATTAAGGAAACAATTCCATTCACCATTGCAACGAAAAGAATAAAATACTTAGGAATATATCTACCTAAAGAAACTAAAGACCTATATATAGAAAACTATAAAACACTGGTGAAAGAAATCAAAGAGGACACTAATAGATGGAGAGATATACCATGTTCATGGGTCGGAAGAATCAATATAGTGAAAATGAGTATACTACCCAAAGCAATATATAGATTCAATGCAATCCCTATCAAGCTACCAATGGTATTCTTCACAGAGCTAGAACAAATAATTTCACAATTTGTATGGAAATACAAAAAACCTCGAATAGCCAAAGCAATCTTGAGAAAGAAGAATGGAACTGGAGGAATCAACCTGCCTGACTTCAGGCTCTACTACAAAGCCACAGTCATCAAGACAGTATGGTACTGGCACAAAGACAGAAATATAGAACAATGGAACAAAATAGAAAGCCCAGAGATAAATCCACACACCTATGGACACCTTATCTTTGACAAAGGAGGCAAGAATATACAATGGATTAAAGACAACCTCTTTAACAAGTGGTGCTGGGAAAACTGGTCAACCACTTGTAAAAGAATGAAACTAGAACACTTTCTAACACCATACACAAAAATAAACTCAAAATGGATTAAAGATCTAAACGTAAGACTAGAAACTATAAAAGTCCTAGAGGAGAACATAGGCAAAACACTGTCCGACATACATCACAGCAGGATCCTCTATGACCCACCTCCCAGAATATTGGAAATAAAAGTAAAAATAAACAAATGGGACCTAATTAAACTTAAAAGCTTCTGCACAACAAAGGAAACTATAAGCAAAGTGAAAAGACAGCCTTCAGAATGGGAGAAAATAATAGCAAATGAAGCAACTGACAACTAATCTCAAAAATATACAAGCAACTCCTACAGCTCAATTCCGGAAAAATAAATGACCCAATCAAAAAATGGGCCAAAGAACTAAACAGACATTTCTCCAAAGAAGACATACAGATGGCTAACAAACACATGAAAAGATGCTCAACATCACTCATTATCAGAGAAATGCAAATTAAAACCACTATGAGGTACCATTTCACGCCAGTCAGAATGGCTGCCATCCAAAAGTCTACAAGCAATAAATGCTGGAGAGGGTGCGGAGAAAAGGGAACCCTCTTACACTGTTGGTGGGAATGCAAACTAGTACAGCCACTATGGAGAACAGTGTGGAGATTCCTTAAAAAACTGGGAATAGAACTGCCTTATGACCCAATCCCACTGCTGGGCATACACACTGAGGAAACCAGAATTGAAAGAGACACGTGTGCCCCAATGTTCATCGCAGCACTGTTTATAATAGCCAGGACATGGAAGCAACCTAGATGTCCATCAGCAGATGAATGGATAAGAAAGCTGTGGTACATATACACAATGGAGTATTACTCAGCCATTAAAAAGATACATTTGAATCAGTTCTAATGAGGTGTATGAAACTGGAGCCTATTATACAGATTGAAGTAATCCAGAAAGAAAAACACCAATACAGTATACTAACACATATATATGGAATTTAGAAAGATGGTAACAATAACCCTATATATGAGACTGCAAAAGAGACACTGATGTATAAAACAGTCTTTTGGACTCTGTGGGAGAGGGAGAGGGTGGGATGATTTGGGAGAATGGCATTGAAACATGTATAATATCATATATGAAACGAGTTGCCAGTCAAGGTTCGATGCACAATACTGGATGCTTGGGGCTGGTGCACTGGGACGACCCAGAGGGATGGTATGGGGAGGGAGGAGGGAGGGGGGTTCAGGATGGGGAACACGTGTATACCTGTGGCGGATTCATGTTGACATATGGCAAAACCAATACAATATTGTAAAGTTAAAAAATAAAATAAAAAAGTAAAAAAAAAAAAAAGAAGAAGACTAGAGATACTCTAAAACAATAATAATAATTTCATGGTTGCAGTCGCTATCCACAATGATTTTAGAGCCCAGGAAAATCAAATCTGTAACTGCTCCCACTCTCGTGGAATAAGGAGGGCTTTGTAGGCCTCTTAGAGCAGCATCCTGGCCTCCTTTACTCGTTGCACAGTGGCTCTTGGTTTACCATCGTGAATTCTTTGAGCATAGGAATTGTGGATCCTTAATTTGGCATTGCCACATCTAAGAGTAGCCTGACTTTCTGCATGGGGTACTTCAACTCAACTCAATGAAATTACCTTGTGTGATTACATCACTCTTGGCCACGAGGCTGTTTGGAGCTTTTCCATTAAATATTTTGATGGTTTTTGAAGCAGAAGTTATGCATTGTGAGGATGGCATCCAGGGCTAGTTGGCCAGGGCAGTTGGTTGTTGAAGTCTCTCCTTGGAATCATCTAGTGGGGTTTGCCACAAAAATGAATATCCTAGCTTAGAATGTCTCTGACAACTTCTTAAAAAGCTCAGTGTGTATGATGTGCCAGGCAATAGTATTTTAGGTTTGCCTCTCCTGTTATTTATTCCAGCCCACATGGGCAGCTCAGCAGTCCAGGCTGCGTTCGAGGCCAGGATGGACCACTTCACCATTGTGTTGCTGTCTTTTTTTTTTTTTTAATGTGGATCATTTGTTTTTTCAAGCCTTTAAATTTTTTTTCATAATATCCCTTCTATTTTGTGTTTCAGTATTTATGCTTTGAGGCATGTGGGATCTTATCTCCCCAGCCAGTGATTGAATCCACACCCACTGCTTTCGGAGGTGAAGTCTTAGGCACTGGACCGCCAAGGAAGTCCAGTGCTTCTGTCTTTATCCTGGATCCAGGCCTTCTCATTTTGCCCAAGACCTGTAAAGATAAAATTAAGATGATAGCTTGACACATATTCAATTGCCTGTCATATACCAGGCACTGTCCTAAGATTTTTACATGGAGTAAACTCAATGTCTTGTGACAACTGACCAAGTTTCTGTCTTTGTTTTTAATGGATGTCTCCATAGCACCTACCTAAAACTGTGCCTGGTATAAAGTAAGATTTTATTAATATTTTTGAATAAATGAATGGATAGAATGATACTTCACAGTCTCAGAAATTCACCAAAGGGAGCATTCCTGGTGATCCAGTGGCTAAGACTCTGTTCTTCCAATGCAGGGGTCCCGGGTTCCATCTCTGGTCAGGGAACTAGATCCCACTTGCCACAACTAAAGATCCTGCATGCCACGACTAAGACCCGACACAGCCAAATAAAGAAATAAATATTTTTTTAAAAAGAAATTCACCATAGTGCTGTCCTTATCAAAAAATGGAGTTCCAGGGACGTTAAGCTTCTTAGAGTTCCTCCACCAAATGAAGACTATCTATAACTATAAATCAAATACTACATATAGTATATTATATAACATGTATAGTACTGTTTATGATAGTGCTGAACTGTGTTTTTAATATAATACTGAAATCTCATTGCCAAAATGTCTTGTTTACTTTTATGTAACACAGATTTTGTAAATGGAATCCTGCCCTCTTGCTGACTTAACAGTTTTAGAGATACTCAATGTGCACTTCTCATGAATTTTGCTCGATAGTGGTTTCTAACACTTCAAGTGGACGTAACCCGTAAACAACTAGTTCATGTTTCTAGAGGCACTACCTGTTAAATAAACAGGTTTGGAGATGTGGAATGTTTTTGCCACAGAATCTCTATTCCCTAATTTATCTTGTGGGCCCCTCCAAGTTTCTTATATCAGACTTTCTTAAGACGTGTGCCCCTTGGACTCTTACATATCCTGAACACAGAAGGGTTTCTCAGAGCTCCTTGGCAAGTAGACGTGAGAGTCTGACAATGGATAAGTGCGGTTCAGTTCAGTTCAGTTCAGTCGCTCAGTTGTGTCCGACTCTTTGCGACTCCATGAACTGGGGCACGCCAGGCTCCCTGCCGATCACCAACTCCCAGAGTTCACCCAAACTCATGTCCATTGAGTCAGTGCTGCCATCCAGCCATCTCATCCACTGTCGTCCCCTTCTCCTCCTGCCCCCAATCCCTCCCAGCATCAGGGACTTTTCAAATGAGTCAGCTCTTCATATCAGGTGGCCAAGTACTGCAGTTTTAGCTTCAACATCAGTCCCTCCAATGAACACCCAGGACTGATCTCCTTTAGGATGGACTGGTTGGATCTCCTTGCAGTCCAAGGGACTCTCAAGAGTCTTCTTCAATACCACAGTTCAAAAGCATCAATTCTTCGGCAGTCAGCTTTCTTCACATTCCAACTCTCACATCCATATATGACTACTGGAAAAACCATAGTCTTGACCAGATGGACCTTTGTTGTCAAAGTAATGTCTCTGCTTTTTAATATGCTGTCTAGGTTGGTCATAGCTTTCCTTCTAAGGAGTAAGCGTCTTTTAATTTCTTGGCTGCAATCACCATCTGCAGTGATTTTGGAGCCCAGAAAAATAAAGTCAGCCACTGTTTGCCCATCTATTTCCCATGAAGTGATGGGAGCAGATGCCGTGATCTTAGTTTTCTGAATGTTGAGCTTTAAGCCAACATTTTCCACCCTCCTCTTTCACTTTCATCAAGAGGCTCTTTAGTTTTTCTTCACTTTCTGCCATAAGGGTGGTGTCATCTGCATATCTGACGTTATTGATATTTCTCCCAGCAATCTTGATTTCAGCTTGTGCTTCTTCCAGCTCAGCATTTCTCATGATGTACTCTGCATAGAAGTTAAATAAGCAGGGTGACAGTATACAGCCTTGACGTACTCCTTTTCCGATTTGGAACCAGTCTGTTGTTCCATGTCCAGTTCTAACTGTTGCTTCCTGACCTGCATACAGGTTTCTCAAAAGGCAGGTCAGGTGGTCTGGTATTCCCATCTCTTGAAGAATTTTCCAGTTTATTGTGATCCACATAGTCAAAGGCTTTGGCATAGTCAGTAAAGCAGAAATAGATGTTTTTCTGGAACTCTCTTGCTTTTTCCATGATCTAGCAGATGTTGGCAATTTGATCTCTGGTTCCTCTGCCTTTTCTAAAACCAGCTTGAACATCAGGAATTTCATGGTTCACATATTGCTGAAGCCTGGCTTGGAGCATTTTGAGCATTACTTTACTAGTTTGTGAGATGAGTGCAATTATGCAGTAGTTTGAGCATTCTTTGGCATTGCCTTTCTTTGGGATTGGAATGAAAACTGACCTTTTCCAGTCCTGTGGCCACTGCTGAGTTTTCCAAATTTGCTGGCATATTGAGTGCAGCATTTTCATAGCATCATCTTTCAGGATTTGAAATAGCTCAACTGGAATTCCATCACGTCCACTAGCTTTGTTCATAGTGATGCTTCCTAAGGCCCACTTGACTTCACATTCCAGGATGTCTGGCTCTAGGTCAGTGATCACACCATCATGATTATCTGGGTCGTGAAAATCCTTTTTGTACAATTCTGTGTATTCTTGCCACCTCTTGTTAATATCTTCTGCTTCTGTTAGGCCCATACCATTTCTGTCCTTTATAGAGCCCATCTTTGCATGAAATTTTCCCTTGGTATCTCTAATTTTCTTGAAGAGATCTCTAGTCTTTCCCATTCTGTTGTTTTCCTCTATTTTTTTTCATTGATCAGTAAGGAAGGCTTTCTTATCTCTCCTTGCTATTCTTTGGAACTCTGCATTCAGAATCTTGTATCTTTTCTTTTCTCCTTTGCTTTTTGCTTCTCTTCTTTTCACAGCTATTTGTAAGGCCTCCTCAGACAGCCACTTTGCTTTTTTGCATTTCTTTTCCATGGGGATGGTCCTGATCTCTATCTCCTGTACAATGTCATGAACCTCCGTCCATAGTTCATCAGGCACTCTATCAGATCTAGTCCCTTAAATCTGTTCCTCACTTCCACTGTATAATCATAAGGGATTTGATTTAGGTCATATCTGAATGGTCTATTGGTTTTCCACACTGTCTTCAATTCAAGTCTGAATTTGGCAATAAGGAGTTCATGATCTGAGCCACAGTCAGCTCCTGGTCTTGTTTTTGCTGACTGTATAGAACTTCTCCATCTTTGGCTGCAAAGAATATAATCAGTCTGATTTCGGTGTTGACCATCTGGTGATGTACATGTGTAGAGTCTTCTCTTGTGTTGTTGGAAGAGGGTGTTTGCTATGACCAGTGTGTTCTCTTGGCAAAACTCTATGAGCCTTTGCCCTGCTTCATTCTGTACTCCAAGGCCAAATTTGCCTGTTACTCCAGGTGTTTCTTAACTTTCTAAGTGCCACTAGGGGAACCACTGCGTCTGGCCGTTGGTCATTCGTCCTCAGTAGGGCCCATGTCCTGTCAGTGTTCATCTCATTATTTAAAATTCCTTTTCTTTTTAAAAAATTTTTATTATTCTTTTCATTTTTGTTGTTCAGTCATTCAGTCATGTCTGATTCTTTGTGACTCCATGGACTGCAGCATGCCAGGCTTCCCTGTCCTTCACAGTCTCCCAGAGCTTGCTCAAACTCATGTGCATTGAATCAGTGATGCCATGCAACCACATCATCCTCTGTAATCCCCGTCTTCTCCTGCCTTCAATTTTTCCCAGCATCAAGGTCTTTTCCAATGAGTTGGCTCTTCACATTTATTTTCAATTTTTTAGTTGGAGGAAAATTGCTTTACATTGTTGTGTTGGTTTCTGTCATACAACAATGAGAAAGTCATAATTACATACACACACACACACACACACACACACACACATATGTATATCTCCTCCTTCTTGAGCCTCCTCTTCCCCCCTAAAAAAAATCTCAGGCTAGTATTGCAAAGAAATCTTACCAAATCTCTTCTAAGAGAGCCTCAATGATTCTTCCTTTTCTTAGTCAATGTATTTCCCACCCATTTCCACCCTGGGGAACGTCCAGGGGTGTGTGTGTGTGTGTATGTGTGTATTTAGGGAGGTCAGAGGGGAATCAGGTACGTTTTTTAAATGGCCAGTCCTGAGGTTCTCTGAGAGTCATTGCACTGCAGCCACAGCCCAGGGCATGGGTGACTGTACCCCAGCATAGGTTTAGAGTGCTGCCCACTCCCTCTGGGCACTGACATGCACATTGCTCATAAGGGAATGTGGTGTGCTCAGTCACTCAGTCCTTTCTGACTCTGTGACCCCTTGGAGTGTAGCCTGCCAGGCTCCTCTGTCCATGGGATTTCCTAGGCAAGAATATTGGAGTGGGTGGCCATTCCCTTTTCCAGGGAATCATCTCGACCCAGGGATCAACCCTGGACTAATGAGAATCAACTGTACAGCACAGGGAACTCTACTCAACATTCTGTGGTGACCGAAATAGGAAGGAAATCCCTCAAGAAAGGGGATATATTCGTATATATAGCTGATTCACTCTGCTGTAGAGTAGAAACTAACAGCACTGTAACGCACACACACACAGTGTTAGTCCCTCAGTCGTGTCTGACTCTTTTGCGACTCCCCTGGACTGTAACCCACCAGGCTCCTCTGTCCATGGGATTCTCCAGGCAATAATACTGGAGTGGGTAGCCATTTCCTTCTTTAGGGGATCTTCCCAAACCAGAATCAAACCTCCATCTCCTGCATTCCTTACCACTGAGTTACCTGGGAAGCCCAATGAAAGAAGATATGGTCAGACAATAGACCATAAAAAAAAAGTTTTGTGATCATTAGTTATCAGAGCAATGCAGATTCAAAGCATGAGGATTATCATTACATATCCATTTGTTGTTGTTGTTCAGTCGCCCAATCATGTCCGACTTTTTGCAGTCCCATGGACTGCAGCATGCCCGGCTTCCATGTCCCTCACCATCTCTCAGAGTTTGCCTGAGTTCATGTTTGATGAACTCATTAAACATACTCATCTTTGAGTTCATGTTTGATGAGTTCATTGGTGATGCTGTCTAGCCATCTCCTTCTCTGATGCCCTCTTCTCCTTCTGTCCTCAATCTTTCCCAGCATCAGGGACTTTTCCAATGAGTCTTTTGTTCGCATCAGATAACCAAAATACTGGAGCTTCAGCTTCAGCATCAGTCCTTCCAGTGACTGTTCAGGATTTATCTCCCTTAAGATTGACTGGTTTGATCTCCTTGCTGTCCAAGGGACTTTCAGGAGTCTTCTCCAGCACCACAGTTCAAATTCATCAATTCTATGGCTTCCAGCTCTCACAACTGTATGTGACCCCTGGGAAAACTATAGCCTTGACTATATGGACCTTTGTTGGCAGAATAATGTCTCTGCTTCTCAACACACTGTCTAGGTTTGTCATCTGCTGTTAATAAAGCTGTTAATAATGCTAATGGATGCAATGAAATTCAAGAACTATACAAATCTCTAAAGTATGATTCCATCAAGGTTTTGCATTCATCATCTCAGCATATCTGGAAGACCCAGCAGTGGCCACAAGACTGGAAAAAGGTCTATCCGTGTCGTCCCAGTTCCCAAGAAGGGTAGTACCAAAGAATGTGCTAACCATCGGACAGTTGCACTCATCTCCCATGCTAGTAAGGTCATGCTTAAAATCTTGCATGCTAGGCTTCAGCATTATGCGAACCAAGAACTTCCAGATGTCCAAGCTGGGTTTAGAAATGGAAGAAAAACTAAAGATCAAATTACCAACAATCACTGGATTATAGAAAAAGCGAGGGAATTTCAGAAAAACATCTATCTCTGTTTCATTGACTATGCTAAAGCCTTTGACTGGATCATGACAAACTGTGGAAAGCTCTCAGAGAGATGGGAATACCAGACCATCATACCTGTCTCCCAAGAAACCTGTATGTGGGTCAAGAAGCAACAGTTAGAACCCTATATGGAACAACTGACTGGTTCAAAATTGGTTCAAAACTGTCGTAACAGGGCTGTCTGCTGTCACACTGTTTGTTTAACCTATATGCTGAGCACATCATGAGAAATGCCAGGCTGGGTGAGTTACAAGGTGGAATCAAGATAGGCGAGAGGAACATCAAGGACCTCAGAGATGCATATGATAACTACTCTAATGGCAGAAAGTGAAGAGGAACTAAAGAGCCTCTTGATGAGGGTGAAGGAGGAGAGTGAAAGGGCCAGCTTAAGGCTAAATATTAAAAAATTAAGATCATGGCATCTGGCCACAGTACTGCATGGCAAATAGAAGGGGAAAAGATGGAAGTAGTGACAGATTTCCTCTTCTTGGGCTTTAAAATCATTGCAGATGGTGAATGCAGCCATGAAATCAGAAGACTCTTGCTTCTTGGCAGGAAAGTGATGACATATCCATTAGGATGACTAAAATGAAAAGGACTGCAAAGATAGCTTGTTGGCCGGAACAACTAGGATTCCCGTGCACTGCTAGTGGGGATGTAAAGTTGCACAGCCACTGTGGAAAATTGTTTGGCAGTTTCTTAAAAAGTTAAAAATACGTATTCCATATGACCCAGTCATTTCACTCCTACATGTTTACTCAAGAGAAATAAAGACATATGTCTCCTCTAAGATTCTTACATGAATTTTCTTAGCAGCTTCACTTGTTGTAGCTCCAAACTGGAAGGAATGAAAATGTTTGTCAAGTGGATGCATAAATGAAATGTAATGTATGCGTTTGAATGGAATTCTGGCCAGCAATGAAAAGAAACAACTACTAATACATAGTACAATATGGGTGGACGGATGGATCTCATGACAACATGCTGATTGAGAAAAGCCAGACAGGACATGCACTGTATAACCCCATCTGCATAAAATGCAAACTAATCCATACGAACAAAGAGCTGGTCGCTGGTCGTCCAGAGATGGGAGGAGGAGGAGGAGATGGACTGCAAAAAGGGATGAGGCATTCTTTAGAAAGCATTCTGTAGGTTGATTTGGTGATATTCTCGTGGGTACATAGAGTTGTCAAAACTCTTTAAATGGTGCACTTTGAATAATTCAATCTGTTGGGAATAAATTAATCCTCAGTAACATTGATAAAGAAAAAAAGAAACTGTTTAAAGCAAAAATAGCAATGAAGTTTGTAACATATATAGAACATATTTTTGTCTCAGCAGTGGCATAATGGATGGGAGAATGAAAAGGAATTATGTATTGTATTATTACAAGGGTCCTACATTATCCTTGAAGTGGTATAACACTATTTGAGGGAAAATGTCATAAGTTAAAGTAGCATGTTTTAGGCCATAGAAAAATTGCTGAAAAAATGATTAACAGTTTAAAATCTAACACTGGAATACTAAAGATTATTCAGTTAATCAAAAGAAGACTGGAGCAGAGGGAAAAGAACATATGGGATAAACAGGGGAAAACTTGTGAGGCAGCAGTTTTAAATTGTCACGTTAATAATTACATTGAATTAAATGATTTAAACACTCCTATTTTCAGATTGTCAAGATATGATAAATTAAGACTGAACTAGATGCTTTCTACAAGAAACTCACTTAAAATTAAAGACAAATAGGTTACAAGTATGAGAATAAAAAACTTACACCTGCAAACATTAACCGTAAAAGAGCTGGCATGGATTTACTAATATTGGATAAAGTAGACCTCAGAAAAAGAAACATTACCAGAGGTAAAGAAGCTCACTTCATGATGACTAAGGAGTCTACTCATCAAGAAGATGTAACAGTCTAAATGTGTATGGATTCCACAAAATGGCATCAAAATAGAGGAAGCAAAAGTGGATAGCACTGAAAGGGGAAATGAGCAAATCCTCACGTATAGTTGCAGACGTCAGCCCTTCTCTCTGGGTAACTGATGAAACAGACAGAAGACCAGCGATGCTGTAAATCGTATGAAGAGCATTACTGACAGACTCAGTGGCATCTGTCAATCACTCTGCTGGGCACGAGCCGAATACCCACTCAGGGTACATAGACCATGCGTCAAGACAGACCATGTAGATTTAGAATGACTGATACGACACAAAGTATGTTCTCTGGTTAGAATGAAATTAAGCTAACATTAGTAACAGAAAAATATCTGGAATAATCCTTACATACAAGGAAACCAAATAACACACATCATGCATAGGTCAAAGTAGAAATCACAGGGAAATTAGAAAATATTTTGAATGGACATGAAACAGAGCATGTCAAAATGTGTGGTATGCAACTAAGATAGTACTCAGAGAAAAATGTATTCCTTCAGATGCTTACAACACAAAAGAAAGGTCTAAGACCACTGGAATAAATTTCTATTTTAAGAAACTATAAAAAGATGAACAACTTAAACCCAAAGTAAGTACAAAGAATAATAAAAATGAAACAAGAAAAATGGTCAAATAATAGAGAATAAACAAGCCCCAAACTATTTTTCTTTCAATAAATAAATAAAATTGAAAGACCTTTAAATCATCCCACCCTTGCCTGCTCCCACTGAATCCAAAAGCCTATTCTCCTTTGCTGCCCTGCGTGTAGGATCATCGGTACCATCTTTCGAGACTGATGCAGAAAAAAATAGACACAAGTTACCAGTATCTAGAATAAAAGAGAGAACTTTACTATAGATCCCACAGACACTGAAAGGATAAAATTAAAAATCATTATTATTAATGTGATGTTAATGTAATGCCAATACATTTGACAGCATATATGAAATAGACAAATTTCTTGAAAGATGCATAGTACCGAAAGTGACCCAAAAAGAAGTAGAAAACCTGAATAGCTTTGACATTGCTTGTGAAATCCATTAAATACTTGAAAAAAGGAAACACACTGATCTTACACAAATTCTTTCAGAAAAGGGAAAACTAATTTTAGGAGCATCCCAACACCAAAACCCAAAGGAGTTGTGAGACCCCTATCCCTGATGAGCACGTATGCTCGGGACACACTGCACCCATCGCCCGTCTCCGCTTGTCTTGCAGGTATGCCGGCACCCTTCTGGATGAGGACATCTTCCATGGGAAGGAGCTCGTCGACAGTCGCCCACTGCAGGCGCTCGTGGCCGGGCTGAAGGCCTACAGCACCTGGGAGAACGTCAGCTGCCTGCAGGACTGTCGAGAATGCACCGGAGGCATGGTGAGTGCCCAGGACCCTTTGGGCCACTGGTCCGGCAGAGTCTGCATGGTTACAGGTTACAGGTTACACATACAGCATGTGTTGGGGAAGGACCGTGCGGCCAGTGGGCTTTGGAACCAGGTGAAATTCCCATCTGCCCTTGTGACCCTGGGTGCACCCCTTCGCCTTGTCATCTGTGCATGTCCATCTTCCCTGACGCCGCCAGACGGATGCAGACCATGCCTGTAAAATGCTGGGTCTGTGGAGGCCCTCAGTACCTGTCATGAAACTTGGTGGTGGTGAGATGTTGACAGGATAGGAAAGGGCCAACAGGGGCCAGATGATCCAAGCTCGGCTCCAGTGTTTCAGTCCCTTGGGGAGAATGCAGGAAATGACCCCACAGGTTTCTACCCTGGGAACGAGGCAGATGGGGACATGCCAAGCGCTTAGGGCATGTTGAGAGCATCCCCAGTGCTGGCCTCAGACTGGACTGTGCAGTGAGGTATGAGAAACCCTTACGTGAATCTTCGGAGAGTCAAGGGGACTCTGAGAACAGCTGGATCTATGCCCTCTTCCTGCATAACCCTAAGAATGGAGGAACCTGCAGGAGCCCAGAGCTGGTGAGAAAGGGGACCCAAGTGGGGTCTTGGAGGGCAGGACATGGGAGGGATGTGCGATTTTTGACCCTGTGACTTGGTAGCATGGCACGGCTGTGGACATCAGCTCTGGTAGCATCTGAGTTCAGCCCCAGACGACAGTCCTGTGTGGGCCACGCCCATGGGCCACCCCGCCTCATCATCATGTGGGCCAGAAGCAGGTACTGCAGGAGGATGCGGGGAGGAGGGAGCCCCTTGTTTGAATATTTGCCTAGAAATAGAAGCTCTGAACCTGAAGGGGCGGTTGAAGCATTTTAGCCGCAGTGAGAAGAGGTCAAGAGCAGATCAAGGGCTGCTGTAGAAGATGAAGGGGGAGGTTGAGTTTCTGGAGAGCCCAGAGCATTGGGGCCCGGGTCCGTGGAGGGGAAAGGAGGGACTATGCCTTCACCGCAGGTGCAGCCTGAGTCCTGTGTGGACTCTGTGGACGGGAGCGAGAGCCGGCCTGGTCACTTCTCTTGCAGTGACTGAGTAAAGATGTGCGAGTGGTGAAGGGGACCTTGGTTAATCAGGCTGTACCCATGATGGTGGTGGTAGACATGCTTGCTTTTCCAGTGGGGATGGTGTCGGGCTCCATCAGGAAAGAAGGAGAAGGAGGATAAAGTGACAGCTGGAGCTGGGGTGCAGCGGGGTCAGGAGTCAGGGTCCTCTGAGGCAGCTGGGGGCAATGGCTCGTAGTGGCCTGATGTGTTGCGAGACCCTGCCAGGGGCTGGTTCCTGCTCTTCCGGTGGTCCTGCCTGGTCATTCCTCTTTCACTGTCCAGCATCACCCGGCAGTGCCCGGCGGTGCAGAGATGACCCCTCCACCCACCATCCTACGGAAAAGCAGCTGACCCTGGAGGGCTGCTCTTCCGGGCTGGGAAGATGCCAGATGCCAGCCCTGTAATCCTGGGTGCTGCTGCCTCCAGTGGCTTCCCAGCAACTCCTCGGAAACAGAAGGAAGGGGGTCCCTGTTTTCTAGTTTTGTTCCTTCCCTTCTCCTCTCCACCCCCATATCCACCCAACATCTTACCCAGAACTATTTGTGGAGACATAAATATTTGTTGAAGGGGCTTCCCAGGTGGCACTAGTGGTAAAGAACCTGCCTGCCGAGGCAGGAGATGTAAGAGACGTGTGTTCGATCCCTGGGTCAGGAAGATCCCCTAGAGGAGGAAATGGCAACCCACTCCACTATTCCTGCCTTGTGAATCCCATGGACAGAGGAGCCTGGTGGGCTATAGTCCGCAGGGTGGAAAATAGTCGGACACGACTAAAGCCACTTAGCACATACGCAGACACTTGTTGAAAGAAAAGCATGAGCATCTTCTAATTGTTTTAAGCTGTATTTTCATCTTCTGCAGGCAGGAAGTCTCTAGGAGTGAAGTGTGGCTGAGTCTGGGGGCTGCTGAGATGGTAATGAAAACCACTTCTGTGGCCCATAGGTCTAAGGAGGTCTTGCTTGCAAAAAGAAAAAAAAAAAAAAATTTTCAACTCACATTTACTGACTTTGAAGCCAGTAACACTATGGGAAAGTTATTGCCTTCTCTTTGCCTCATTTTTCACACATATAAAATGAGGGTAAGCTTTCCTTTGTAACAATTGTGAGAGTTAAGTTGAGCAAGAAGATAAGCATAAAAATATATAATGGTGAAGGAAGACTGAAGATCCTGTGTGCTGCAACTAAGACTCGGCCCAGCCAATTAATTAATTAAAAATATGTAATTGTTTAAACAAAAAT
Organism: Bos indicus; assembly: GCF_029378745.1. Taxonomy (NCBI): domain Eukaryota; kingdom Metazoa; phylum Chordata; class Mammalia; order Artiodactyla; family Bovidae; genus Bos; species Bos indicus. The sequence goes on along the minus strand of NC_091770.1, from coordinate 1,309,584 downwards.
CGTAACAACATGATGTGAGGTTTATAACCGAGAAGAGGCTGGACCAGGAGCTGGGGAGTCACCATCCATTCCTGGGACAGCCCTGATGTTCCCGAGGGCTGGAGCTTCATGCTCACACGTGGTCTGCACTGTGGCTTCTAACTTCAGTGTGTAAGCTGAGCATCCACCAGCCTGGTTTGGAAGTGATGAAACCCCTTTACCTGCCCGCATGTGTGAACTCAGGGAACAGACTCCACCCCTCGGAGTAGTCACGTGACTCACTTCTTTTGCTTCCTTACCTCCTCACCTTCCTTTTCCAAGGATTGACGGGTAAACCAAGTCTTGACTGTTGCTGTTTCACTGGACTTACACTGGCCTCTTTTCTCCATATCTAAGCAAACCCAGATTGAATTTCCCACCACCAGCTGAGTGAGGAGTGGGAAACAGAGCCCTGGAATTCACTGTGCCCCTTGTGGGGCCGCCTGGTGGGGAGGAAACTCTGGGAGGTGGGAGGGGCAGCTCCTCAAGGAAGGGGTGGCATCTCAGGGTCAGGACGCTGTGACCTTGGGCTTTTCCTCTGGGAGCCTCAGGTTCCTTCTCTTTTAAAGCCTACAGCATAGTATTGCAGTGTCTTACTCGTGTCTGACTCTTTGCGATCTCATGGACTGTAGCCCGCCAGGCTCTTCTGTCCGTGAGATTTCCCAGCAAGCATACTGGAGTGGGTTGCCATTTCCTTCTCCAGGGTATCTTCCCGACCCAGGGATCGAACCACATCTCTTACATCACCTCTGTTGCAGGCAGATTCTTTACCACTAGTGCCACCTGGGAAGCATGGTAAGCTTTCAGTAAAGACTCTCCTTGTCTTTCTTTTTCCTGGCTGTGATTACAGTGAAGCACCCCAGCTGTCTCTGCTCTTCCCTAAATCCCGTCCTGATGCGTTTGATCTGTGTGGGAGCTGCATGGGTGGGGCTCTTCAGGGGGCAGCCTTGGACTCTGGAGGCAAGTATTTTCTCAGCAAATCTGACTCTATAGCATCAGGGACTGGAGAGACAAGCCAGGGGCCAGCATAGGCTGCATGGTCCCCACTCTTCAGCAGAGCTGAAGCCCAGCTGCTGACCTTGACCCTGCACAGCAAAATTCTTCACGGGGAACTTCTACAGTATCCCTTGACCCTTGAGCGTTACCTGTACCTGGATGTCCATGGCCTGCAACTGTGCCCTCCAGCACTGGGAGATACCCACCCTGGGATCCCTGGGCCAGTGGTCAAGATCAGACTCCGCTGCAGGATTTTAGGCACCCTGCCCCCCACCCGCCACTCCCATCAGGGCCTCTCCCTGGAAGCCTTCTCATCTCTGACCCTGGCTGCTGCACTTCTTCTCAGCGTGTTCCTGAATTCCACGCGAGAGCAAAATTGGCCGAAGCAGCCTAAAGAAATATGCAGACAAGTCTGGAGCAGGATAAAGTCTCAGGAGATATCTCTGACCCACCATGATGATAAGGTTATCAGCAAACACGCGTTGACTGTTCCTTTCATGTTAGACATGGAGCTGCTGTTTGTTGTTCAGAGATACAATCCAGCCAGGCAATGACAGAATCGCTATAAGATTGCACAAGAGGACACTGAAACAATTACCGGTGTTTGTAAGTTAAAGGAAAAAAAAGCCATGTGATGCTGAGCTTGCTGGTTATTCTGTAGGCTCTGTCCCAAGATTGGATCCTCAGGAGACTTACCATCGCCTCGTTTATCTGGCAGGCACTGTTTCTTGGAACACAGCCGAGGCCTGAAATAGACAAAACAGAACTCTGAGACTCCCAGAGAGATGGCACAAAGTCCCTGTGCTGAAGCACATGCCCTCACTCCACTCCTGGAGGAGCCTGGCCAGCCTCTGCTGGGAGCCTGCTCCTGGTGGCTGACTCCTGCATGTGATTCCTGGTTTCCTGCCGTGTCACACACCAGTGAGGATATTTGGTCTCCAGAGGCAGGCAGTTAAGAGGGCTAGTGGCCAAACAAGAGCCAGAAGAGGTAGAAAAACTAGACTCAAAAATTCAAGAGCTCTGGGACTTCCCTGGCTGTCCAGTGGTTAAGATTCCATGCTCCCACTACAGCAGGCTCAGGTTCGATCCCTGGTCGGGGAACTAAGATCCTGTATGCTATGTAGCACGCCCCCCACCAAAATAAAAAAAAAGATTCAAGAGCTTAGTGGGCCAGTGCCCAGCCACAAGAAGGATCAAAGCTCTTCTAGGAGGCCAAGTGGGCTGCAGACAAGGTAGGCTGTGGGAGACAGGCAGGGAAGCTGTTGCCAGAAGGACAGTCATGTGCGGTCCTCCCTCCCGCCCGGATGCTGCAGATCTACTGTTTCCCGGAATACAATAGATGATGTTTGTTTAAAAGCTCAGCTTAACAGCAATCCCCTGGACATGTATCTCTCAAAACAGATAAGTAGGTCAGCCTGACTTGGATCTAATATGGCAGAGATGATTTTGCTCCCCCATCTAATTTCGTAAGAAGAAACAGAGCCACAGAAAGTCTTGTCTAGTGCCTGGGCACGAGGAGCTAGTGATGCTTGTGGTGGGTTCTGAGTCTGAAGGTCAAGGGTCCAGTTGGCTAGGAATGCATATATGGGTGGGGTAGGGGCAGGTTGAGCTGTAACATGAAGTAACTGGGTAGCAAAATGGAAAAGGTTCAGCCCATACTAACAAAGGATCCAAGACTGTATCTGGCAAACCTCCTAAGAAGGGACTGGCTGGGGCCCAAGTGTTGACCCCAGTAGAAGAGCCTTCTTAATGGTTGCCATGACAGCTTTATCAGCCAGAACCTTTGCTCAGCCCCAGCCTAATTTTTCTAGGGAACCAATGAGTCGTTGATTTCATGGATCAAAGACCCCTTTCTCTGGACAGATTGAGAGCCTTCAAGAAGAATCCCAGATGAAAACCTAGGTTTCTGCTTATTTCTGCTATCACTTTCTGATTGTAGGGATTTAGAAAGACAGCACAATAAAAAAAGCTTTATGATGATTAGTTATTTCTCAACTTTGAAAGAACCTTGTTCCAAGATTAGAGGAATTGTTTCTTATTGTTTAAAAGAGGTTTCTATTTCTGCCTCTCTGACATTCTTTGAGTCCATGCTAGGTAAAATGCTGGGACCTATGTAGATGTGGCTATCTTTAATCCTCCAAGAGTCCTATGAGTGGGAGTAATTGTCTACACAGTTTCCCATGGATGAAGGAAATAAGACTGGAGGTGGTTGCTGTTTCTCTCAGGCAGTTGCTCAGCCGTGTCCAGCTCTCTGTAACCCCTTTGGACTGTAGCCCGCCAGGCTCCTTTGGCCATGGGGTTCCCCAGGCAAGAATACTGGAGTGGGTTGCCATGTCCTCGTCCAGGGGATCTTCCCCACCCAGGGCCTGAACCTGCATCTCCTGTGTTTCTTGCGTTGCAGGCAGGTTCTTTACCACTGAGCTACCTGGGAAGCCCTGAAAGGTGGGTGCAGGGCTCTAATTCAGGTCTTCCCATCTTAGTTTTTTGCCCTTAATTCTAGCCCTTGCTTTTTTCCCGGGGGAGGGGGATGACAACTTTGTTTCTGGCCCCTGGGTCCTATGTTGATCAATGTTCTACACTTGGCCCTCATTTAACATAATCCGCAATTTGTAAACAAGTCTGTGTGTTGTGTTGTTAACCTCTGGTCACTGGAAAAAAAATCTCCTAGTGAGAAGATTCACATGTCATATTTGTGAGTGTCTTATGTTAGTAGGTCTTATCTTGTCAAGAAAATGAGTCGGGAGAGTAGCAGGCAGTAAAACTGACCCTCATCACTGATACAGAAAAGAGAGATTATTAAAATGACCCTAGGACAATCCACTTTATTGGCAATGTTCCTTTGAAGATCTCAGTCCAAACTTCTTAAGGGTGTAAAGAAGGCAATTATAAATTTTATATGCGATGGAGAATATCCAGACATATGAGAGAATAATAGATAGAGTTGGAATCCATCCTGGGATGATTTGCCAAATTTGAATTTACCATATTCTCATTTTAAGCTCCCTTGAGATGGTTCACAGCTCTCCAGAAGGATTCAGTCCATCACATCAAGGAAATAAGAAAAGGAAAAGAAGCTTTTCAAGACTGACTTCTAAATTTGTTAAGAATTAGTTAAGATTCTTTGGATGCAAATAAGAGAGACGCATTACAAATTTGCTCAAGCAAGAAGGGAGACTATATCTTAAGAGAGAGAGAGAGGTGTTCTGGAAGTCACATCTCGTGAGGTCCGGGAGGTCTCGTGAGCACCAGGAACTGGGAAGGAGCCGAGAGTACAGGCAGCCCTGCCCTTGGTTTCTCCTCCTCTGGGCATAGTCTTAGCCTTTGCCTCCTGGGGTCTGCCCATTCTTCTTGCTCCACTGCGTATGTGGCTGCCCTTTGGCTGTGGAACTTATAGCATCTCCTTTCCAGCTACTGTCCAAGATGGGGTCTTGTAGATCTCGTGCTGAATCCCTGGCTCAGTTGGAGTTGGTGTCCTTCCCAACCCAGACATTTTTGGCTAAGGAATGGAGTCACATTGGGTGAACATGCCTGCTGATGTCCCAGTTGTATAGGTGGTCAGACAGTAGCTGAGTAGATATCTGTTGTGATATATGTGATAGGTTTTAAATACTTTCGCAATAATCCTTTCAGCCTGATGTATAGAAATGGAGTTGAATTTTGTGTATTGATCTTATATCCAGCAACCTTGTTAAATTGTCATGACAATTCTAAAAACCTGTTTATAGTTCTTTTGTGTTTCTCTATGATCCTAATCATATTCCCTATGAAACATGAATAGCTTGTTTCTTCTTTTTCAGTTATTTACATTTATGCCTTTGTCATATCATTGAAGTGGCCAGGACTTCCCATGCAGTGGTTAAAGAAGTGGTTGACAATGGGCACTTATATTTCATTCTTGGCTTTAATGGGGACGTGCTTACTTTTTCACTGTTAAGGATTTTATTTGGTGTGGATGTTCTGGTGTTGGTGTTTGGTGTGGATATTTATCTTGTTAAGGCAGGTATGTTTTACCCTTAGTTTAGGTAGGGGCTTTTGTGTGTTTGTGTGTGTGCTAGTTTTTTTGTTTGATTTTAAAATTATGAGTGGATCTAAATCTTATGGAATTATTTATATTCCTTTATTTTACTGAGATAATCACACATTTTCCTGCTTTAATCTGTCTTTGTGGTGAATTTACATTAATGTATTTTCTAATGTTTAACATATCTTGGCTTTGGGAATGAATGCAGCTTAGTCACGATTGTGTGTGTCTTTAATTCACTGTTGGTTCTGTCTGCCAGTGCTTGTTTAGGATTTTTTCATCTGTGATCATGAGATTGTCTTGTGTCGTTCTTTCCTAGTGCTGCCCTTGGCTAATTTGGGTATCATAATGATAATAACCCCATTAAATGAACTGGGGAGGGAGAATTTCTTCTTTTTCTACTCTTTTAAAGAGTTTGCATAAAATGGAATGATCTGTTCCTTGCATACTTCGTACAAATACCTGGAAAGTCATATAGGTCTCATAGTTCTTTTCTTAGACTGATTATTTCTCTCTATTAAAATGATTAATTCTCTTTCTTGGAGTAGTTGTAGCCATTCAGGTTTTCTGTTTCTTCTTGAGTCTGTTTTGGTAATTTATATTTGCTTATTAATTTGTCCATTTCTTCTTTTTAAAGTTTATTGGTATAAAGTTCATAAGTCCCTCTTATCTTTTATCCCTGTTGTATCTGTAATTATGCTGCCTTTGCCACCCTAATATTGTTTGTTTTCCTTTATCTCTTGATCTGTTTTCTTTTTCCTTCAAATAATAAAGTTTTGGTTCTGTTGATCTCCAGATTGTATCTGAGATGTCCATGTCATTGATTTTTATCTTTACTGTTTATTTCCTTCTACTCCCTTTGGGTTTATTTTATTTCTGCTCTTCTTTTCACTTTCATGCATTGGAGAAGGAAATGGCAACCCACTCCAGTGTTCTTGCCTGGAGAATCCCAGGGATGGGGGAGCTTGGTGGGCTACTGTCTCTGGGGTCGCACAGAGTTGGACACAACTGAAGCGACTTAGCAGCAGCAGCTTCTTTTGTTACATTAACTTGCATGTTATCTCATTAATTTTTGCCTTCTCTCCAATTCTATTATAAACATTTAAGTTTTAATGTCCATAATGATTTATTTGGCCCATGAATTGGCTGAGTGGGTTTTTTTTTTTTTAATTTCCTAATGTCTAACATTTAAAGATACTAATAGCTAAACTTTGTTGAATTCTTACTATGTGCCAGCCACCAATCTTCACATTTTACATATATTAACTTATGTTATCCTCCCAACATCTTCACAAAGTAGGACCATTATGACTCCAATTTGATGTGTGTGAAAAATGAGAATACATAGAGAGTTTAAGCAATTTGTCCAAGATCACAGAGCTCCTGAGTTGGCAGAACCAAGGTTTAAACTGAGACAGTTTGGCTACAAAGTATAACCACCGTACATATTGTCTTCCTTTTAGTGACTCTTTGATTCTCATTTTGTTGTCATTATAATAATTATTATTATGTTGCTTTTCCCCTTAATTCCATTGTAGTCAGAGAAAATGGCCAGTGTGATACAGATTATTTTTTTAATTTATTTTTTTATTGAAGGATAATTGCTTTATAGAATTTTGTTGTTTTCTATCAAACCTCAGCGTGAATCAGCCATAGGTATACAAATTTAGTATGAGCTACTTTGTGACCTATAGTGTGGCCAGTTTCTATGTGATCTTCAAAGGGAGATGCATTCCTTAATGAGCTAGAGGCTTTTTAATGTGACCAATCAATCAAGCTGATTAGTGGCATTATCCCAGTTTTCACTGTTCTTACTGAGGTTTTTATCTGTCTGATCTGTCAGTGACTGTGTGGGCTAAACTCTTCCACGGTTGGTGGTGGGTTTGTTGATGTCTCCTTGTATTCGTACCAATTTTGGCCTCATTCTTTTGAAGTTGTGAAATTGAGCTCTTAGATGTTTACAGATTTAGAATTGTCCTATTTTCCTAGTGAATTTAATCTTCAGTTTTTTGCAGTGACTCTCTTTAGCTTTACTAATGCCTTAAAGTGTATTTTGCCCAGTTTTAATTTGAGGGTAACGGCTTCTGTTTGGTTGGTCTTTATGTGTAACATGCTTTTACTCAGCCTTTCTGTCTTAGTGTGTTGCATTTATTTTTTTTTTTCAGATTTTATTTTATTATTATTATTTTTTATTTTTTAACTTTACAATATTGTATTGGTTTTACAATACTTATCTGGCTTTTAGATTTTGTTTACTCTGACAACCTCATTTTTATCTGTTTAGTCTAAATGATTGTTGTCATTGCTGGTGTATCTGAGTTAATTTCTTCTATCTTACTCTTTGCTTTCTATTTTGCTGTGTCTTACCTCTGTTTGTTGGGGTTTCTTACTTTCTTTCAGATTTATTGTTATCCCCCAACCCCCATCCCAACCTTTCCATTCTTCTCTCTTCCAGTTTTCATTCTACAATGTCCTTTTTTTGGACCGTACCATCCCTGGTCAGGAAAACAGGGACTGAACCCGTCCCCTTGCCCTGGAAGCGTGGAGTCGTAACCACTGGACTGCCGGGGAGGCCCTGTTGTATTCATTCTGTGTTCACTGTAGCAGCTGGAGTACGTACTTTAACATACAAAGTCTAAAATTAACCATTATTTTCCCATTCTCCCCAAAATATGAGAGCTTCAGTTGTTTTCACGAATCAGCTCCCATGTTCTATAGCATCCTTGTCCATTACTTTACTAGTGTTTTTTTTTAATCCCAGGCATTAGCTATCATATTTATTATTATACGGAATCAGGATTTCTCTAGAACTACCACTTTTTTTTTTAAACCAATTTCTTTGCTCACAATTCCTTCTTGCATTTTTTTGGTCATTTTCCTTGTTCATGGAGTACTTTCTTCAGAATAGTGTGGGTCTTTGACCGTAAACCTAATTTTCTTTGTCTAAATGTGTCTCTATTTCAATCTCAGCCTTGAAAGGTGAAGCACTGTTCAGGATAGAATTCATGGGTGACAGTTCTTTTCTCTCAGCATTTGAAGTTTTTACTGTTATTCTGGATTCTCTTGTTGCTGAGGAATCAGTTGTGTGTCTAATTATAATTTTTCATGGCTGTCTCTTTTTTTCTCTTTGCTTCTTTAAAGATTTTTATTTTATTTTTTGATGATCTATGGTTTCACTGTAATGTATCTAAGTATGAATTTGTTACCTTATTTCCCTTATTTGGGGTCATGTGTGTTTGCTGAATATGTAGATTTGTGTCTCTTGACAGTTTTGGACAATTTTAGGCCACTGTGCTTTTTTGAATATTTGTTTTTGTTTGTTTACTTCTTTACTGGGCTGTGCCAGGTCTTGGTTGTGGCATGTGGGATCTAGCTTCCCGACCAGGGATGGAACCTGGGCCCCCTGCGCTGGGAGCACAGAGTCTCAGCCACCGGACCACCAGGGAAGTCCCAGGCCGTTGTCGTTTTCAATATCGTCTCTGTGTTCTTATATCACCTTCTTGGTGTAGCAGCTAATGCCTACTCCCTCTGAAGTTTTCAATATCGTCTCTGTGTTCTTATATCACCTTCTTGGTGTAGCAGCTAATGCCTACTCCCTCTGAAGTTTTCAATATCGTCTCTGTGTTCTTATATCATCCTTCTTGGTGTAGCAGCTAATGCCTACTCCCTCTGAAGTTTTGCTTCTGTTTATTGTTATCTATCTCTTCTGATTGTCCTTGTCTTGCTCTTACATTTTGTGATGCTAGACTTTTGGAGCTTTATCTCCGTAAGTTCTTTCCAGGCAGAAGGGATCTGCATTAATCTCTGCCAGACGACTGGAGACCACAACCCGCTTGAACTGGTTGGTAGCTTTGTCTCTGTCTTTGTAGTTCTGAGGGCCTCATAGAGGGTACGGATTCTGGCCCTAGAGTCCTATGAATGCAGGCCAGGGTCAGAATTCTAAGCAGAGATGTTTCTCTCTCCACCCACAGCCAGAGCTGGGACTAGCAAATTTCCTCCTTATCTTCTTGAGTGAGGAGTGATGTTTTCTCACTTAATCCCTGGTGGACATTGTTTTCCCAGAGGACTGTGTTTATACAGGTGTCTTTATTTTATTTTTTGACTTTAATTTTCTTTTTAAAATTTTTATTTTTTTCTTAATTGGAGGATAATTGCTTTACAATATTGTGTTGGTTTCTGCCTTACATGTACATGAATCAGTGATAGGCACACATATGTCCCCTCCCTCTTGAGCCTCCCTCCCCCTTCCCACCCCAGCCCTCTAGGTTGTCACAGAACACCAGGTTGGAGTTCCCTGTGTCACAGCAAATTCCCACTGGCTGTCTGTTTTACATGTGGTGGTGTGCATGTTTCAATGCTGCTCTCCCCATTCGTCCCCCTCTCCTTCCCCCACTGTGTCCACAGTCTGCTCTCCATGTCTGCATCTCCACCGCTGCCCTGCAGATAGATTCATCAGTGCCATCCTTCTAGATTTCACATATGTGCATTAACGTACGACATTTCTTTTCCTCTCTCTGACTTACTTCACTCTGTATAATAGGTTCTACGT